>NW_026913361.1:0-1200000 GCF_034315485.1 Pezoporus occidentalis | reverse complement strand
AAACAAGCCATTGTAGAAAGACCAGTCTTTCCACTTCAGCTCAAAGGTGCTCAATTCTCTGTTGTTGTTGTCTTTAACTGCTGTTAAATATTCATGTCCAAACAGCTTTGGGACCATCTGGCCCATGGAGGAGTATGGCAAGAGGTGGGCATAAGACTTGGCAGTCCTGGGACAGTGGTTGGGCTTGATCTTAAAGGTCTTTTCCAATCTAGCTAATTCTATGATTTTTTCATCGTCTTCTCTGTCGTATGCTGCTTCTCAGGAGCAAACAACTCTGAGAGCTTGTGTACCATCCTCCTGTTCCTGACTGGTATGTGGGGAGATGTAGCCCACTCATCTGGGCTTTGGTGTGTCTCCTGATGAGCTGCAGGCAAATGAGGAATGGCCTGCACCTGATCTCCCCTACACCCTCCAGGAACAAAACCCACCCTCAAAATCCAATGTGCTGTGATGGCAAATGGCACTAAACGCTTCTCTCCCTCTGCGCTATATCTGCAGCTGCTGGACAGTTTTGGGTAATGGAACTTAAGGAGATTCTTTCTTGCCAGAAAGAGAAAAGGAGGGAAAATTAGAGGTGGTATGAAGGAGACAGAGTGTGAAGGGACAAATGAGGTGGATAAATGAATATTTAAAATTATTTTAAAAGCTGCAACCAGTTCTCCTCCTCTGGTCCCAGTATCACACTTCACTTAAAGATGTAGTAGTTTGAACTCTCCTCGAATTTTATGTCGCATCCTTTTTGCTAATTTTCTCCTTGGGGTGCTGTCATTTCCTCACGTTGAAGTAAGACCCAGTGCATAATGTGTGCTGTCACAGTTGCAGCCATGATAAGACACTTTAATAAATGGGGCTGGTACAGGTGGGAGAGGTGATGCCTCAAAATATAAGCTCTGCTAATGATAGCAAAGAGAAGTTAAAATTATGCTGACCCTGGTGGTATGCTTGTCTGCACTTTCAATGCATGCACCACACGTTTTGTTTGTCACAGAGAATTGCCAAAGGCTCTGTGGAATGCAAATAAGCATTATGAGAGTATTGTCAAACCCAGGCTTTCAACATCATGAATCATTCACAGAAAAAATTATGAGATTTGATTAAAAGTCATGCAAATTTCAAATCAAATAAATATGTTGAGTTATGTTTATTTACCACCAGTTTACTAAGACTGAGCTGCATATGGGTCTTCAGCATTTCTCTGTAAGGAAAAACTTACTTGAAAAGAAAGCTGAAATTTTCATTATTGCAAGGAGCTGCTACATCCTGAGAGTTTTGCAATGGAATGATAAGTATTGGCAATACTGTGTGAAGCATTTGCCTATGTATTATTTTCTCTTTGTAAGGATATGCTGCAAACTAAAATGCTTGAGAAAGATGGCATATTAAATAGGTATAATTGCAGAACACTGTTATCATTGCTGTATACAAAGGTGTTTCTTCAATCCATCGTCCCATGTAAAGTCCCAAGATGTGTGAAAGCTTCAGTTCTAGTTCGGTTACCATTTTCTGCTTAAATTGCTTTAATCATGGATTGAATGGGAAAACCAACAAGCAGCCGATAGCTTCATCCCCCTCTTTGACCTTTGGAAAAGCACAAAAGCCTCCATTTCACCTACACAGGAAAAAAGAACTAACTACTATATTCAGCTGGTCTGTATTTGGGTATGCTCTTATCAAAGCCTTGATTAATCTGAAATGAATTAACTCAGTTAACACTTGAGAGTTATTTTTCAGCAAATCCTGTAGTGCATCTAAAGAGTTCTTTGTCACTTTGAATTATAGCCAGAACTAGTGGTTGATGAGACTTGGTTTGAGCTGGCAGTGGTTCCTTCCTTCCTTGGCTGCTTCTCTCAGGGGAGCTTAAGTAGCACTGCAGTGATACCTAAGAATCTAGGGTGAATGAAAACTTATTGCTGCTTTTGCTGCTTGGTTTTAAGGTTTCTAAAATTACTTTTCAGACTGCTAGGTAAGATATAAAGGAGGAAAAATGGGCAGAATGGTCTTAGGTTATCAAACAATATGGATGAAATGAGTGTTAATATACAGGAATACAGGGGCAGAGGTGCAAGTGCTCATTTTGAACCTTGTTTGGATATAGGGACTTAGAAATACTTTGTAGTTTTGTGCATATGGGGTGAGGGGGTTGAGGAATTTCCTTCTGAGTTCACAGCCTCAGCAGAGGATGGGATCAGGGTCTGCAGTACAGAAATTGGACATACATGAGAGGAGGTTGAACCACAAGCTGGCAAGTCCACTCACCTTAAGAAGGCTCACTGGATCTCTCCCAGTACACGGCATCTAGCAAAATTAAAACTTGAAGAGTCAAAAGCCATGCCCACCGCTTGATATACTGAGAATTGAAAAGCCTATTTTCCTGAACTCTGTTAGAACTCTGACTTTATAAGCATTTGCAGTATAGAATGAACCTTCTCCTGGGCTAAATGCAGGCACAGATAAAAAATTTACAGACAATTCAGTTTGTGTCTCAAAACCATGTTCCTGACTTCATAAATATGCTTATGGAAAAATCTGCCCATAAATAACCATGTCCCTGTAGCAGTAACTTCAGTGAGGGGCTAGGAGTGAAAGTGCATGTGGTTCTCTTGAAATACCAGGAGTGCAGGCTGCTCCTGCCCTGCTCCCCCTGCATTACACTGTCAGTAATGTCTGCATGACCTTTTACATGGCAGGTGTGTTGCTGCACTGTGTGTGCCACTGCAAAGTGACTGTGGAACCACATACTGAATACCTAACAGGGAAAGGATTTGAAATAGGGTGGAGGTGGAAGAGGCAAAGCTTTTCTTTAATAATGTTGGGGAAAACCAAAAACAGCAAAAAAATGATTTTGTCGACAACTCATGATCAAGTGTATTGCAGCAACTATTTTGTTTAGCCATTCATGATGGGAGTAGCAATACAGCTCATTCTTTTAAAGACATCTTCTAACATTAGAGAAATTTTCTAACATTAAATTGCAGTTAATTTACACTTGCAGAGATTTCATGTTAACTTTTTCCTTTCTGGGGTTGTTTATCTTCCCCCTCTTAGAGAAATTCTGAAAATGTTGTCTGGAATAAATTGTCTCAAGTAGCAGATGCTGAGAATGGGGAATTACATCCATGGTTCCAGCTTGAGCCATCAGCTTCAAGGAGTTTAATTACTTCCGAACTTTTCCCTTGTAAATAGTGGATTTAATCAGTGTTTGTCAGAAACATCATACTTATGTTCTACTTAGTAAGCAATTTCTGCCAAAGGAGGAGATAAGTTTTTTGTTAAATACAAAGTAATCCTTGCACCAATTATTTGTTTAAGCTAGTCTTACTATGTGCGTTTCCAGGGGTGGGTAGAAAACTGCTGCAACTAAAACTAGAAAAGAAAACTGGGGAATTTCTATCTGGTTTTTGCTAATGAACCCCCTTGTAAAACATTCTTGCCCTTCCTGTGGCTATGCTCTAACTTTCTAGAAAATACTAGGTACCTGAAGAAGGCAGGTAGCTTTTGCCATGTGAAAATGGTAATGTCCAGCTTTGTGCAGGTGCAAATGCTGATGTTTGCAGGAAGACAGTAGTTAAATAGATTTCTGATAGGTTTGGCTTGTGCTGCTGTAAATTCTACTTTCAATTCAGCCTATCTGTTCACTCACCAGATGAACTGGTTTTTTCACCCTCCCTGTAGACTGTCAACAGATGAGCTCAGAAAATGCTCTTTGTGCTTCTTGACATCAGCTGCTGAAGAGCAGGCTTGGGTAGATGTTGAGTTTGTCAGTGTATCTAAAATGCTGTATTATGCGCAGTGCCTTGATGAATACTTCAGTAGCTAATCTCTTCACCACAAGGCTCTAGTTTCCTTTGGCTTCCTTCTATTCTGTCAGTACTACTTTGAGTTGGATTTTTTTGGTACGGCCACCATGCAAATGTGGTTTGGGTGATACTTGGCAGCAGATCAGGTCATGAGGGTGTCAGGGCAGCCCTCTGGGCAGAAAGGTCAGTAAAGCAGAACTTTCTTTTAAATCAGTGCAGGTTGCATTGTTTTTCTGGTTGGAGCCCAAACCCCTTAGGTCGAGTGTAGCCCTTAAATTTTTCACTGTGATGTTATATTTCCTTCTTGCATCAAAAAATGTAACACTCTGCACAGAACAGTTCACAAATACATACTCTAGTTTCTCTCTTTAGCTGTACTTTACCTGGAGGTAGCCCAAAGATTAAGTGAATTCTGTTTTGAAGGCCCCTTTCTGCATCTTATAGTGCTGCTTGAGAGGGGTCATGTGACCATTAAGAAAAAGGGTTGCTCCGTTCGTTTCCTGTCTAGCTGTCCCCCTGACGGTACACACTTCATAAACACGCTGTGATTATTTGATTACATGAAATGTGAAACCACCCAGACTTTTGTAGCATTACAAAGTGTTTGGTTAATATAGTAGTGCCCCATGTTGTTAAACAACTTTGGCATTTCTCCACACACCTTGTGGAGTTGTTAAGATTTGTGCATGAGCTTAAGCCTGCGTGGTTGAAGTCTTTGTAGGAACAGGCTTAAGCGCAAGGTTGTGCCAGCCAGGGTGTGCAGGCACAACCTGACAGGCTGTATCGGTGGCTTTTTCTACTCTGTCAGGAAGGAAAGTAGGGCTGGGAATACTGGGCCAGATGTGCAGCCAGAATAAATGGTGCATAATATGGAGCTACTCTTACTGTCTCTGTTTTGCACAGAAGCGTTGTGATTGGATGATGCTCTTTCCAGTAGGAGAAAATGTTTGTTTAATTATGATTCTGGTGGTTACAAGACATTAGTTCCCAAAATTGGTATTTGGACTTTGCAGAGGGCAGGTAAATTCTTTTGCTCATTCAGCCCAGGCCATGAGATGATAGGGGAAAAAAAAACAAACAAAAAAACCCCAAACAAACGTAAAAATCATTGAATCCTATCATGTAGGGATACGCAGACAGATAAAAATAATTTTAAAGGCCACTATGTAAATATTTTGCTGACAATTATCCCTTCTCTGGGATAGATAGTATAATTAATTTCTGACTTCTTCAGTTTACACCCAAAAACCTTTTTACTGCAACATAATGTTATCTCTTTCAAACAGATTTAGGTTATTGAGAACTTTAAACAAATAAGAATCAGAAAACAAACGTCTCTTCCTTCACTGCCTGGCTGAGCTCCTGCTTCAGGGCAGTGTACCTAAACTTGGATGGGTTTCCCCTGTCTCTGTCTGTGTTTTTGTGGAACAAAAAGCTTCTCACTTTTAAAACTTTACAGGTGATGTTGTAGAAAAAGCATGCATAAATAATGGCCAGTGGTGTACTTTGATGTGTACTTGTAGCCTAAAAAAAAATAATTGCTGTTTAGAATGTATAATTTAAAATATTAATGAATCTTGTTCCCCTTGGAAAACAGGCTTTAAATATTATCGGTGACCATTCTGATTAGTCCCAGCTCAAACAAAGTTTTACTTTCTAGGATGTCTATAAAGAAGCCACTTGACCTCAGGCTCTTTAGTTACTCCTGTTACAGAGCTGAGAAAAACCTCTGGAAACTGCTATATTTTAATGAAAAAAATCGCAGGGATAGACTGGGGAGGAGAGTGGGAGAATAAAATCTTGGCAGTGCAAGCAGACCTATTTATTGAAAAAAAAATGAAGCTTCCTTATAGACTTTGGTTCTGAAAAGTGTGGGGTTTGATTTAGCTGATTTGCAAAGATAGGAAGTAAGACAAAGGCCACTTTGTCATTCCAGAGTTTTGGAGTTATACCCACATCACAATGACATGCAGCACAGTTTTTTCGTATAGTTTTTTGGCTCAAGCTGGGTTTTGGGTAAGAATGAAAGTTGGCAAAACCGGCTTCTTTGCTCAGAGAAGAATAACTTCTGTTGATCAGAGATTTTTGGAGAGATTTTTAATTAGACCAGTGCTGTGAAGGCTGCAGAGTCTAGGGAGTTCAAAACAGATATGCAAAGTACTTTTCAATTCCTCATATTTCATCATCATTTCAAAGCCAGTAGGGAGCTAAGTCTCAAACTGATGCCATGGTTTAACTCTGTATAGTTATTTCTTTTTCCTGCCAAGTTTGAGTCACTGTGGCCACCTAGCCCCTTCTTGAGAGATTAAAATGATGGGAAGCTGGTATACTTTCTCCAATTAAATGAGTGAATGTTTCTATTCAAGCATCGATTCAGATTTCCTTTTGCTTTTCTATCAGTGTGTGGGATGGACAAGACCATTATTTTTAATTCCACAGTGAGTAACTGAGGAAATTGACTAGGAGTGGCTGAGTGACTCACAGACAGTCACCAGTCTATAGGGTAGCTATAGGGTAAGGGTGACTTTTGGGCTCTACTGGGTTCAAAAACTGGTCCAGATTCTGTGATTGAAAGCCATACTGGACTCAAAAAAAAAAAAAAAAAGAGAGGCTTTTAGACATATCATTGGCAGACATACTCCCAAACCACATTATGAATTCCACTGCCTGGCATCTCAGTGTCAGCCTCAACAGCAGAGGCATGAGGGAAATACATAAAGGGAATGAAAGGTCTTAGCAGAAATGTGCAGTAGTGCCCAGCCACTCTGTGGAAGCATTGGCTTAACTTCTGCTCAAGTCATTCAGGGTATGTAATCGATGTTTGCATAGATAGTTTTTGGCTTGTGTGTCCACCTGCATTGCCTGTTGTGCTGGAAGTTAAAGAAAAAGTGGAATTGTCGTTTTGGTGTGGATGTGTGTACTTACATTGGAAAAAGGGTTCTGTTTGAGGGGAAGGAAGAGGTAGGCCATGGAGTGCAGCTCTGCCACAAGTCAAATTTTCTCCTAAAGTACTGCGCTTCCTGTAGGTGCTCACAGTTATGGCCTAGACCGAGTGGAAAAACAACCTCTTGTTGGCAGTCTGTTCACTTACCAGTGGGATGACAAGTGTGCTTTTTCAGGAGCTTCCATTTACTCTTTACACTGCCACCCCTCTCTCTGTATACAAAGGGTTTGGTTGGAAAAGAAGTGGCTGGGGTGGAAACTTACTTGTGTTTGAGATCAACACAAAGCTTAGGCACCAGTTAAACCTATTTCAGCACTGGAATTTACGTTGACTTGTGATTTATAGACACACAAACATTTTCAGGAGAGTTGCAGCCTCTTTTAGAAGTCTCATGATTGCGCACGATGCAGTAGCTATGGACTTGGTTTTACTAATCAGCTTTTGAGCCTGGGGACTCTCAACTTGTGTGCATCATTGTTCTGCTGTCTTAAGCCCTGTTTTGAGAGAGGGAGAACCTCAGTGATGCGCAAACTGTCTCTCTGCACAGTGACAAGTTTTAATCCCTGTTATAGGTAGGAATATGCCTACGTCTGTAGGAATAGCATGGGGGAGGAAGACATGTTTGCCTTTACAGCTGCTGGCAGCAAAGAAATGCAGCAATACTTGATTGAAAACCAGTATCATATTGTTTTACTAACCAGATTTTTTTTTTCCTTTCTTTTTTGTAGGTCTCAGACTCTGGATACTGGCTGTGGGATTTTTTTTTTAATTTGGGGGGGGGGGGGGGGATTTATTTTTTTTTTCTTCCTTTTTGGATGTGAATTGAAGGCCAACAGTTGAAGTGTTGGAAGCAAGTGCAGGAGGACATTCACCTTGTTTTATTTGAACCCTTGTTTGCTGCTATACTTTCAAGCCCTCCTTCACAGTCATGTGGTCATCACAGCTGCTGTTCTTCACAATGCTCTTAACACCGTTATCCCATGGTGAGTGAGAAATGATGTAAATTTGTCTCTGGGAAGGGAAGAGAATATAAAAAATAGTAATGATTTTTGCCTGTCTCTTTTATCTAATGGTGTAGCTTTTTTCTAGGATGTTGATTTCTCTCGCTGCTTCTATACCAGGTCTTTGAATTCCCAGGCTACATTATTATCAGTTACATCCTGAAACAATGGACTGGTCACACAACAAAAATTTCTGTTACCAAGTGTAGCTGCTGTGTTAAGGCAGACTTTCTTCCTCATGCTCAGACCTATTCTGTTGGCTGTGTGTCACTGAGATTGTCTCTCCTGGCCTCTACATCGAAATGGATTTCCCTTTTGTGAGTGCAATTCAGTAAGGGGCTGCCTACCCCCTTTAGCCACAGTTCCAGCATGGGATCTTACTATCACATTAGACTCTGATTTCAAGCATTGGAGTGAATTTTTCCATGCCCTGCTGAAAGACAGAATTCCAAAATCTCGGTGACCTTGAGCTGAGAAGAACCAAACCCAGCAGAGTTGCCTTAGCCTGGCACGCTGTGTAACCGATCAGCAATGCGGAGTCATTAGATGTAGCCCCATGCTGCACTGCTAGGCTGCAGTCCCAGAGACTCTACCACCATTGCTGATGGGCTTGGCCTTGGCCAGCAGCCAGTCCATCTTGGAACCGATGGCATTGGCTCTGTCAGACACAGGGGAAGCTTCCAGCAGCTTCTCACAGAAGCGTCCCCTGTAGCACCCTCTGTTCCTCCCTGCCAATACCAAAGCCTTGCAGCTCAAACCTAGTCCAGAGCTCTAGGAGAAAAATTAAAAAATAAAAAAAAAGTGGTGATCTTAGTAGCCAGGAAAGTGTTAAATGAAATTGGATGTGTTTATTTTTTGGAGTAAGATTTTGAGGCCCGGGGTGGTGGGATTTTTATATGGGAAATGTAGGCCCCAGAAGTAAGTTGTCAGGTTTCATAAGTGATGAAGGGTTCAGGAGATCCTATCCTATGTACAGAGTGATGGTTGCTCAGAGTATAGGTTTGGAAAATCCAGCTGCCTGATTTTTCTGATGCTTAAATGTAAGGTGAGCTTCACCAAGAATCTTTTAATTACAGGTCAGTGGGAGCATGTTTATAAATAACATGACTCCTTGCACATAGGCTGTGGGCCCCTGCTTTTAAAATATTCATCAGTTTTTTTTCTGCTTTACATGTACTGTGTCATGCACTGGGTATCTTCTAAGGCATACTAAAGCAATATTTTACAGCAAAGGAGGACGTTAAAAAATTAGATACACGTAATTAGTTGAATGTATCTATAGAGTACAACCTATCTGCTTGTATCATTTAACACCTTTGGGCACAAAGGTTATCTGTACTATCATTCTTCAAGTAAAATTCCTTGGCGACTTGAAAATTAGAATTAATGTTTAAACTGAGCCAAACAATTGGGGTGGAATGAAAAAGCTATTAGGAAAGGTGCTCTCCATTCTTCTTCAGGAAGGGATGATGGCAAATGTTTTGTAAATCTTTATAATTAAACAATATCAACAGTTAAAGCAATTAACAATTTAACTATGCCTCTGGCAGTTCTGTTTTAATTTCACAATGCTACTGTAGCTGGAAGATCCTGCCTGATAGTTGCAGTAAATGGAAATGTCACAAGTATCCTAGGAGTTGTATTATGCTACAGATGAGCAAACACAGGAGCTGCAGAAACTAGGTGCCTGGAAATATTTCTACCCTGTATGTTCTTCTGCAAAGGAAATCTACAAGGTAGCTGTTGTGGTGGTTGTAGCAGTAAGTAGTGGTAAATCTGACCACCAGACGTATAACCAATGCGTGTGTTATCTGACCCTGTAAATTGCGAATCATAGTGTGGTAGAAGATCACCTTTGGACGGTGGAGAGTAAGGGTCTTTGGTCAGAGCCAAAGGTCTTGGTTTGATTCTCCCTGTTTTGATCTCAAGATTGGCCAGGATGCAACTATTATCTCAAAATCTTGGCCTGTTACCTTTCTGGGGGGAAGTAGGTACTGAGCATGTATCTTGTTTGAGGGTGATATGTTCTTGGCACTAAATGAAGGGATTTAGCTGTGTGATGTTTGATGAGTATGGCTCCTACCAGCTACCACTGGACAGTTAAACCCATCCAATCTCCCATGGAGACTGAAGGACATGCGCATAAAAATCAAAATTGAATCAAAGGTCAGAATAAATAGTCTAATGGGGCTTCCGAGGCTTTGAAATCAGAGATTGAATATATGATGGCTTTCAGGTGCTCTTCCTTGCTGCCCCTCTTCCTGCAAGTTCCACAGAAGGTTGCATAAAGTGAATTTTAAGCTGATATCAATGCAGAGGTTCCTGCTATTCTGAAGACAGTATATGTGTGTTTAAACACATGCTGCATCCTCACCTTGCATACAAAAGTAGTCCAGTTAAGCCCTATTTTTGTTTTCCCCTTCTAATAATCCTCCTTCACTGTAGTGATTGCCAGAGTTGATACAATCTACTTATACAGACTGACATTAGTGCGTTTTATTCCCTTTTTGAGTTTCCTGACACAGTCGCTTCATCTGTAGTGGTAGCTACATTATAGACAGATTTTTAGGCCAGTGATCTCATAAATTTGCTGTGGTTTTTTGTTTGTTTGTGGTTTGTGTTTTTTTTTTGTTTGTTTTGGTAGTTTTGCTTGTTCTTTTGTTGTGTGTGTTTTTTTTGGTTTTGTGTTTTTTTTTTTTAAGCTATCTGATTTCTTGGAGTATATTCTATGTCTTAGGTTGCGATGACAGGTATGGAGTCAAAGACTGATCTGCAAGATGAAAAGTAATCTTTCAGGATACTGCCCTGGTACAATGTCATCTTGTTGATAAGCTGTAGAAATAATGAAAGGGGAAAAAGTCACAAATCCTTGCAATTTCTTGGTGATGATGTTAATCTGCTGTATTCCAGATGCACAAGCAGTGTACTCTCTGGTTTTGCTTGGACTGCTCTGAATCATAGCTCACAAAAACCCCTGAAACCATATGAAAATACTTGAAGTAACAGCAGATTCAGGTAGTGGATGGTTTATTTACTGTTGCCCTTCAATTAAATGGAAAATAGCTTACAGCTTGCATAGAAAATACGACTTGAACCAGTGGGGAAGCCCTCAGAAAGCTATCCCTTCTTCTACGTTCTGGCAAAGCCCGTAAATCCATCTGCTGGAAAAATGTAAACCTATTATACAAAATTTTAGAATTAATCATAGAATCATACCATCAACTTGGTTGGAAAAGACCTTTAAGATCATCAAATCCAACCTTTGTCCCAGGACTACTGAATCCACCACTAAAACAGGTCACTAAAGGAGTCATCTACATGTTTGTTTTGAACACTTCCAGCGACTGTAACTCTACTACTTTCCTGGGAAGCCTGATCTAATTTTTAATCACCTTTCAGTGAATAAATTTTTCCCAATATCCAGTCTAAACTTTCCCTGGTGCAGCTTGAGGCCCTTGCCTCTTGTCCTATCACTTACTTGGGAAAAGAGACCAGCCACTTTCTCAATCTTCCTTTCAGGTAGTTGTAGAAAATTATAAGATCCCTTGTCCAGACTAAACAACCCCAGTTCCCTCAGCTGCTTCTCATCAGACTTGTGCTCCAGACCCTTCACCAGCTTCATTGTCCTCTGCACCTGCTCCAGCACCTCAATGTCTCTCTTGTAGTGAGGGGCCCAGAACTCAACACAGGATTTGAGGTGCAGCCTCACCAGTGCGGTACACTGGGATGATCACTGCCCTTGCTCTGCTGGTCACACAATTTATGATACAGGCCAGGATGCCATTGGCCGTCAGTCAGCACCCTGAGGTCCTTTTCTGTTGAGCAGCTTTCCAGCCATTCTTCCCCAAGCCTGTTGATCCCTTCATCCAGATCATCAAGAAAGATATTAAACAACACTGGCTGTAACACAGAGCCCTGAAGGGCACCTCTAGTGACTGGTCACCAACTAGATGTGACACCATTTACCACCACTCTTTGGGCTTGGCCATCCAGCCAATTTTTAACCCTATCCAGACCATGAGCAGCCAGTTTATCTGGGAGAATGCGGTGGGAGAGAATGTCAGATGCTTCACTAAAGTCCAGATAGACTGTGTCTACAACCTTTCCCTCATCAACCAGGTGGGTCACCTTGTCATAGAAAGAGATCAGATTAGTCAAGATAGAAAGCAACAATACCAGGGAATTAAAAAAATAAAACTCACAATCAAAACATCAACAGGAACAAACCCAAAGGTTTTGGCATCCTTGGCCTATGGGCCTACGAACAGGGCTTTTGCACTGCTACTTCCTTTTTGCTCCTGTTTGGAAGTTTTTCCCAAAGCGTCTGAAGGAAAGTGTTCCTTGGCTTGGGCTCCCCCATGTACACCTGAGAAACCTGATCCTCTCTGCCTGTAATGGGTGGATTTCCCAGAGGCATTTTCTGGAATGAGCAGCTGTTCTCATCTTCCTCAGTCTTCCTCCCCTTAACCCCAAACAAAGCAGATTTCTTGTTACCCACAAATGAATACTGTCAAAGTTCACCCGAAATGAGACTGACATGACAGGCAGTAGCTCAGTTTGTGAGCCTGGAGAGACATGCACCTGCTCTGTCTGTCACATTACTGTCATGCTCGTATGTGTCTGAGAGTTGAGATTTAAAACTCACAGACTGCTGGACAAAAATAATAATAGGAATAAGAGGCTTCAAAAATACATGCTGTTAAGAGGAGCGTAGGAAGGATACCATAGTGATCACTGTGGGGTGAGGTTTTGCATGTCTCCAAGTAACCAATTTTAAGCTTTGGAAGAGAGCTGAAACCCTGTTGTATGCAAAGATCTTTATCATCCTATCAGATCGGTTTATCACTTTTTGTTTGAAGCTTATTTTTTTTTAATATTCCATTGTATGCATAATTTCATGACAGGCAGCAAAGAATTATTTTGTTGTTACTCTAATGTTTTAGCAGTCTAATCCAAAAATGGACAACCACTTACTACTCAGAGCAATAATCCAAATTGCCCAGTTTCTGTTGGAGATGATTACAAATGCAATAAAATCAACAGAGACAGTGATCTATCTGTTTTATCTGATCCTAAGCTCTCAGCCTGTAGTTGTGTTGTGAGAGTGAGCTCTCATCATCCTGGTTCCCACTTGGGCAAAGTGTCATGTCAGTTACTGAGATTGGTTCCTCCTTGGTATTGTTTCTGCTTGGCATTATTTTCTATCTATTTTAACCCTGTATCTGATAATTGATTGCAGACTGTGCCCTCCTGATGATCTATGGGGTTAGTTTGTCATTGCTATGATTACTTAGGTTTCTTAATCTTTTTCTGGATATACAATGTGATTTTTTTTGGGGGGGGGCTACGACCACGTGCCCAAAGCTAAGCAAGAGTGAAGCCAGAACAAGGTGGGAAATAGAACTAAAACCTGGCTGAACAGGACAAACAGTAGGTATCTGACATTAGGGTAGGTTTGTTATTACAGCTAGTACAGGCTAGATGAAAGATATCTGATACTAGAGAAGTTGCAGGTGTAGTAAAGGTTTCTTAAATAACTTTGGACACAGAGCTAAGTTTAAGCTACAGTAGGTTGAGTTCATACAAAACCTGACAAGTCCTGGAGCCTAGTATTATTATGAAGCTTAAGGCCTCCTACTGATGCTTGACAGCACCAAACTGTCAGGGCTACAGCTGCTGCTGGCCTAAATCAGAACTTCCAAAACCCAAGCTGACTCCAAGAATTTATGCAGCATAGGTGTGAAGTGACCTTCCTGCATTTAGGGACAGATGCTGTCTTGTCTCTCTGTATGAGAATTAGTTCAAGATGAGGCTGAGCTACTTTATCATTTGCAGAGTAGAAAATGAAATTTGAAGTCCTTTCAAGTCATTGCAGCTGCAAGGAAGAGAGCCTCGTCTGCTGTCCTGTTCTCACCCTCTGCTCTTCTGCACCATCTTCCTGATATTTCTGGGAGACAACTGTGGTGAGGGAGGGCTGTGTCTTTGTTAAAAGGTAGTGCTCGAAGGTCAAGCTGATTTCTCTAGACATTAGCAGCTCCAGGTGCTGAGCCAGTTTCTGTGGGAACAGTGGAAATATTTGTTACTGAGCAGTGCTGGTAGTTGCCTGGTGATAATGATTCTGTTAAAGCAAGCAGCATTATCTTTACAGGCGGGAATATATGATGTGAGCAAGCTGGTCCTCGGTGACAGAGTGCTGCTTAATGTGAGCTGAACATTTGCCTCACTACTATTTTAATACTGTGGAAATGCTGTCGCTGCTTAAAATACATACTGTGTTTCTTTTATACTTGTACAAGTGTTATGTTAGCTAGTGAATGGTGGATGATTGTCTTTTACTACAATACTCTTTATAAAGTCACAATGAAATACAAGAAACATGTTTTATTAGTTGTGAAATAGGCAAGCTGACTTCCAGGCTTCTGCCTAACTTCATTGTTTTATAAGATTAATCATCCTTGAAATATTTATATTTGCTATTCTTGGCAATTTGTATTACTTGCACCTGTGCCACCTTTTCTGTAGTGGAACTACTGAATGAGGAAGGCTTTTCTGTGATAAAAGGGGGTAGCTGTACTGGGTATATACTACAGTGCTTTCATTACTAGCAATGTACTAAAATCAGGAGTACTAAGTTCCCCATCTGATGACTGACCAATCTATAAGCTGATAGAGGGTGAAATTCAACCTTGCAAAGACTCTATACACCATTAAATTCTCACTTAAGCCATTAAGCAGTGCAGAGGTCTGTGTGGGGACCCACTTCTTGAATGTCTAAATTTCACACTAATTAAGGCAGGAGATTTTAAGGAGATTTTCTGGTAATGGTGTTGCTTTTCTGTTGTTGGTTTGCGTTTATTTTTTTTTTTCTTTCAGTATTTGGCTAGTGTGTCTGCTCATAGCACCTTCCTGCATTATGGAGGGAAACAAGATCATCTACTGTTTTTATTTGCCATTTGTACCAAAGCACGCTTTCCTTGGAGCATGGAACCCTTTGCTCTGAGCACAGCTGTAGTTGAAATGAAGATGGAGCTATAAGATTTGAACTATAGAAGGTAGCTAGAAGGTGACTAGGGCCCAAATAATTGCATGGAAGTTATTCTTTCCTGTAGGCTTCTTAACATGTATGACATACAGTGGCAGGTATGCGGATTTTTTTCTGAGCTACAGCAGTAGAAAATGTGCTTGCTCTCACAGCAATAGGAATGGGGAGTTGTGTTACCCTGCAGGCTTATAACCCTCAGTGCTTGTTTCATTTGTAACCAGTTTCCTGAAAAGACAGTTTATGTTCTCTGACCAATTCTGTATGCTCTGATTCTTTTTTTCTTTTTTTTTTTTTTTAATTTTTCTTTCTTTGGTGGCATTAATTAATTCATGAGACCTGACAGCATGTGAATTACAGTGTAGTAATTCACGCCCAGTACATCCAGGCACAAAGATGAAGGCCAAATTGGCTTCTCTGCAGCTAGGTGTGAATTATTACCCATAATTTAATTCCCATTATATTTTACTGTGGTTCTAAAAATGTTTTTGTTAGTGAACTTGTTTCAGAAAAGTTACTTTTTTGAAAAACAGAATGGAAAAGTACAACACAAATCTTGTCACGAAGAGGGATAAGTAGCCATGGGAGATAAGGAGTTTTGCTCAATACAAAAATCTTGCATTTGTGCAGTTACTAACCCTAGGTAATGAATGGGTATTGTAGTGCAGACATGCTGTCTGATAAACTGACCGAGCTCTAACTATTCATTTCGTATCAGCTACCAAGCACTTGCTAGGTAGAATGACTAGGTTTATTTGTTCCTGACCTAGTCTTGATTTGATCTGGAAACATTATCTCCCAAGCAGTCTTGTGAGACATCTAATATTTTTCCAGGTGAGGTTATACAGATGCGGATGTCAAGCATTCTTTTTGAAGCCGGTGTGTTTGTTTTCAGTCCTAGTGAGTGCTGGGTGAATAGAGAAGATAGGTTGTCTGTGGCAGTGTGGAAGAGCACCAGAGGAACCAAGTTAGTGTACCTGCTTTGCTGGCATGTTGGGAAAAATAAGCTAACCTGGAAAGTGGCCTAGGTGGTACTGGAGAGGAAAAACAAAAGGTCATGAATGCCTTAAATCTTTCTCAGTATTTCTTTGTCTTTATACAAACCTCTAATACTCTTTTGGTGAAGACAAAAGGCAAAGCTCATCCACTTAAAGTTGCTTAAGGGTTAACAGGATAGAGCCTTCTTCCCAGTGATTTGTTTTTAAAGACATGTATGAGGAGCAGCTGTATGCTTGGCATGTTGTTCATTGACATGACAGGATTTCTGGGGCACTGCTTCTTCCTCTTGGGATTGAGGATGATGTCGAGTTTATTCATCCAAACCAATCCTGGTGTGTCTCTCCTGCAGTAGTCCCTGGCTAGCAAACACAGTTAGCTGGTCCTATCCCCCAACTAGTCCTTGTTATAGCTAAGTGCAGAACAAGTAAGTAGCAGTTATTAAAAGTGGGCTTTTCCAAGGTACTTACTATCTAAATAAGCTTTAATCATGTGCTTATCAGCTTCTAACTGATCACTGTGTTGATGGGGCCAGGGCTATTTCACTTTTGGTGGATACCTGGGGTTATAGAATATTATAGCTGCCCAAGCGTAAAACATGATAATTTTCCATATAAGCGGTAAGTGTCTGTGAAACAATTACTATAGTTTGGCTTTAGATGTAGATGTTTTTTAAAAAACAAGCAAACAAATGGAAAACAAACAGAAACAACCCTGCCTGACTTTCTGAATAAACACATCAAAATAATCTTTTAATAAATCCTTTTGGAGTTAATACCAAGCAACGAGGACTGGAAAACATAGTGGGACAAAGCTGACTAATATGGGTACAGGTGTCCCTTAGCCAATACCCAGAGCTACCACAGAGCACCAGGAATATTTTCACGTTTGCAGCTATCTCTGCATGTGAGAAGATAGCTTGTACCTTGTCTTCTTGGACATGCAGGATACTCCAAAGGGACTGGTGTGGAGCAAGGTGAGGTTGAATGATTCTGGTGCAGTAGAGAAGTGGAAGTGAGCAGCTTCCTTTTCCTCATCCCAGTGAAAAGGGGAGATGATTGCCTACCCATTCCCTGTTTGTTTTCATATATTGTGTTATTACCTGAATGGGAAAATGAAGCTCTATTTGGCTGATTATTAATCTCATCTAACACTTTGTAATGCTAAGCATTTAGATAAAGCTTCCATGGGATGAAGCTGACAGACAGATACCAGGGGTTGGAGAGAGCCTTCTGTTCTGGGCTGTGTAATGTGGTTTGATAAATGAGGCTGTGCATCTTTTTGCCAGTCCTTGGAGCAGTGCAGGACCTGAAGACAGCTTCACAGGCAAAGTAGCTGTGTACTGTTACAGCAGAACCACCCTTTCCAGCAATGCAGATGGGAAGCCATGGCCAGGTTTCAAAAGCACAAAAGCTGTATGTGCCCATTCTTCCAATGCAGCTACTGCATTTCTTTTCTGGATGTGCAAATACCCACAAATGGGATGTCACTTCTATTTCTTTTCTTAATAAGTTTAGCTAAGATTAAACCATTGGAGCGGGGGGGGGTGGGGTGGGTGGGAGTGGGGGTCAGGGACACCAAACTACTTCTGAGGGTTCTCTCATTTTCTCATCCATTTAATTTGGGCATGTTGAAGTACTTTAAGTTAAAATGACAAAAGAGTGAGATTGAGGGAGTGAATTAAGGCCACTTTCAATCTCGCACTACCTCCTCCAGGTTGCTGCTAAGCTGCTTCCAGAATAATTGGGCAAATCTGCTGTCTTCCTCTGTTAGGAAGAGCACCCTTTGCCCTGCAAGAACAGAAAGCAGAAGCTCTTTATTGCAAATGAAGTTGCTGATACCCTAAAAGAAATCTCTAACATCCATTTTATGAACTCCACAGTCATGTTAAATGAATCCTGGAGCCATCTGATGTTTATTACCGCATGGCGTATTCACTGATGTTCACTTGGTTCCTTTAGTGATCGTGATTTCTTGACTTGGTTGTTTGGTAATGTGGTTTTAGTTGAATTTGGAAGAGATTTCCTGCTGCTCAGTAAGGAACTCATCTGCGAAAGATGCTCAGGGAAAGGAAGAAATTAAAAGCATGTCAAAGAGTTCAGAAGCTTTTTCCCACTTTGAATTTCCCCGATTCTAGGAGATTGTTTGATGTCGGGCAGCCCTACCCTGAATATCCCTCCCAGTGCCTAGCAGGAATATCTCTGTTCTCTCATGAATCCACTCAAAGCTGTGGGATGCTCAATGGGTTTTTAGCCAACACCACACAGATGCTGCAATCTGCTTGCCACAGAGTGTAGGTCTGGACTGGTGGGGTTTTAGTTACTTTGCAGTATTGAATGCATACTTTAAACTCAAGGAATCATAATTAGAGCAACATCTACTTTTATATATCTACTTGTGCTTTTCTGTATTGGGCTGTTTTCTGCAGTGCCTGTTAGGTTTGAGTGTCTTGTTATTCATCTTGAGGTGTGAGTTTCATGTAGGATTCATGGATGCTAAAAATCCTCCCCAGACAGTCTGTAAGTTACAGTAGGCAGAGGAAGAGCCTGGAAAGATGCAATTTGTGTATCATCACTCCCTCCTATGCTGTATTCTGTAGAAACTGAGATACCTGATGGATTTTAAAAGCTCAGTCAAATTGTCAGTTCTTAAATCTCCAGAACATGGAGACATAAATAAATTGCATTTTAATACTGAGTTTTTAGGGTATGATCCAAATCCCATGGCAAGTCAGTGGTTCCGTATAAATGCATTTTGAATCTGTTCGGCTCAGCCCAGAGGGGTTATTTTGGGGGAAGCTGGACTGTAATGTGGAAGTGATTGTAGCTTGGGCTTGTCTTTGTATAACCTTCTCTCAAATTTTAGTGCTTACTGTGAGTTGACCAGATTGTGGGCTGCTCCCCTGCCCCAAGACCTGCGGGGTTGTGCTCGGTCCTTATTCCATTATTCTCTTGAGACACTGTTCTCCTTCAAGCTTTTCTAGGAACAATTAGCAGTCACCAACACTGCTGATTTAAATGAGGGCTATTTTTTTCCTTCTTCCTGTCTGCAGCTCTTGTTGCTGAAGATCTGTCTCCAGTTTTTAATTTGCACTGTTTTGTTTCTGTTACTGAAATGCTGGAGGCTGCAGTAAGGGTTGATTTAGCATCAAAAGAGGAGATGACAAAACCAAAACTTGCTTTTATATGTCAGTCTTGTGTAATACCTCTCATTCTTGAGGGGTGAAGGGGAAAATGCGCATGTCAGTTTATAAGCAAGGTAGTTAAACTAGCTGTGCTAGTTGTGTTGAATTGGAGTGGGGCTGGGAGTTTAGCTCCACAGTTCAAGCTGTGGATCAATTAACCTGCATGGCAGTGTCTCTGCAGGCAGGGAGCACCATAGTGGTGCTTCGCAAAGCCAGGGGCTAGTAGTAACCAGCTGCTGCTTGCCATGTATGTCTCAAAATACATTATCTCCCTTCCCCTAACATGTCTGCTCCTTGGCTGGAAGAGAGCATTCAGTACTGGTGCTGACAGGTGTTACTGTAAGCAGGAATCCCCTTTATTCCTCCAGTGGAGGCATGGCTGTACTTTTCAAGACAGATTCATGGCTAAATTCTATTTATTACTTAAAAGAGTATTTTGCTAGCATCGCTGCTGACTTCTATTTGTCTGTAATTTGTAACATGTTCTAAGGAAGATGCCTACTTGTAATAGTTGTAAGAAAATGCAGGTCACTGAGTTTATTTTTGTGTGTATATATATATATATGCATATGTGTGTATGCTTTAAATGTATTTTTCACGCTGTGTATTTAAACCTATAGGGAGCTGGTCTATCTAATCTTGGAATGAAGCAAGGAGCTTTTAACATGCCTTCATTTCATTGATGCGGCTTGAAATTTGGCCTGGCATCACAGTTCGTAATCTTATTGCACAAAAATTAAAAATCTTACTATTAGATATTACTCTGGGGAAATTCTGAGGATTAAGAAATCTAATAATGTTTAGTTGTTTTCCTTAATTTAATTGGGGGGGGGGTGGGGATAAGCCTCTTGGTCTGTTGCCAAATATGTAATGAATCTGTATCATCATCAGACACCTTAGTGTCTCAAAGCCCGGCTGACGAAAGTGCTTGGAAGTCATGTGTTACAATATCAGATAGCCAATAAAAAGTGCTTGCATACCTTAATGTTTGGTCTGACAAAACAGGTCTGTAGGCATATTTTGGGAGCTGATGGGCTGTTATTTGAGAAGGTATTTGTGCAAGTCCTTAGCATTTCTAATTCTCTGGACACAGAGCAGCTGCCATGAGGCACTGGCAAGCGCATCCTGACACCTGCAGTCCTTATTGCAGTACCTGGGTACCTGAATTCACAGGAGACTTAAAGGGGTGTAAGGCAGTAAAATGAAAGAGATGAGGAACAAAATGGATGAACCTGTATGTTCTGTTTAGTGTCCTTGGGGAACTGAATTAAAAATGGGGACGGGAATCCTGTTTAGTAGAAACCCAAATGGTTTAGACTATTTGATATATGCTGTGACTTGTAACGTTGGTGACAAAAACTTCCTAGCATACTCCAGAAGGAGGGACTGCTCTATTTTGATGCCTGTCTTGATGTGGATTTATGCTTTGTCCTGTGCAGTCTTTGCCCTGGTAATTCTGACTGTTCCCTGTTTAACTATATAATATCTGAGCTTTTCCTGCCTTTCTCTTACTAAGGTGTTGAATTGTGGTCCTTCTCCTCTAACCAGCCAGCAGTTCTTGCACAGTATAGTAACTTAATTATGTAGGGTCTACATTGATTAGACTCACATCTTGAAGTTATGCAGCTATGGAACATCTGGTGACAACCCTGTTTCTCATGGCCTTACTCATTGCACAAACAGAGCCTCTTTCTTTTTGGATAGTAAATATTTGACAGATGTGAATTCTCCAGCTCTTGGGAGAGTGCCGACATGGTGAACTTCATTACCCCTCGTTGGCCAGTTGGCAAAATGCAATCAAGAATAACTTCTGAGGATAGCTGGCGTATCCCGTATTGCCCTAGAAAGCTATTACAGTGAGAAGCTTAAAGAAGGGCCAGCTTAGGGCACAAAAAAGTGGATATAAGGAGACAGGATCAATCTGTCTAGCACTCATGAAATGCACTAAAAAGGGTAAACTTTGAAGTCAGTGAGACCTGTGAGATATAAACCTCTGTGAGACTTAGACTCACAACCAGTTTAGGTGCTGAGACCATTTTAGGGCACTTCACCTGAGTGTGTGATTTTTCTTTTTAAATGATTTACACTAGGATATAACAATCTGAACATCTTATGGAGATGATAAATGCAGAGCTGCTAAATGTTCTTCAGTTTTTTATAAATATATTAATTGGTGTTTATACAATAATAATGCTTAAACTGCTACAACATTATGTGTGAAGCCAAATACATATGTAAGATATATAGTAGCCAGATACATTAGCTGGAAAGTAATAGAAACGGTAATTAAAGTTGTGGGTAGAGAGCTAGTTAGAGTCAGGAAGTAATAGTAATGCTAGTTAGAGCTCTCGGAAGAGTTACAGCAAAGATATTTTTCTGGGGAAGCCTGGGGGAACCTTTGTTTATAAAGCTGAATATGTAGCTTTGACACTGAAAAAAAAAAAGGTCTTTTGAGTCAACTTTCCTGTGATGCCTCAGGTGAGTTGCAAATCCCATGGCTTCAAGTGTGTGTTCTTTTCTCCTGGTTGCACTCTTTGTCTGAAATGCTTTTTCTGGGGTGACCCACCTTTCCTCAGCAGGCAAAGGAAGGAGGTGCCAGACTTGATCACTTAAGCTGTGCAAAATCAAGACCGTGTATGCAGAGACTACAGGTTTCTCAGTTCTTGAGCAGAGAGGTTAATCAAGTTTTGCCTTTATTAGATTATGGAGTTCTAAGCGAAGCTTAGGAGAAAATCATGCAAAGAAAATGAATGAACTGTGAAAGCTGTGTGTTTCATGCCAGTAAAATGGTGTTATTGTATAGTAGGGGGAGTGAAGACTGTTCTCATTATAAAGATCCTTAAATAACTTCCATTATAATTGACTTTCTTTTTCCCTCCCTCACCTTCATTCTCTTCCCACTTCCCAAACAAGGAACCCAACACTTGTCCCACCTTAAGATACCAAATCCAGAAGATCATCCTATCTGTGGAGAATTGCCACTGTTCCTCAGAGGCGGTCTCCAGGGTAACTTTGTTTGCGAGGTCCTTAATGGAATGCATTCTCAGACCTTGTTCTGGGAAACAAAGCTTTTGCTTTATGCCCTGTAATACAGTGTATTATAATTGTTTGAATAAATCTGAGCACTCGAACCCTGCAGAATGTACAAGGCTGTCATGCCAAAGTGGGGCAGGATTGAATAGGTGTCAACAGGATGTCTTGCTAGCAAATGTAACTGCTTATGTATTAAAATAGATGTTCAGTGAAGCAAGGTACTGGCTTGAATACAGACATACCTGGTTTAAAAGCATGCTCTTTGTTTCAAGAGCTGTGCTGTTCAGAACAGTACCTTGCTTCATGTAGGTCCTTGCTGAATATTAATTAATGGCCAGTTAAGTAATTGACTCCTTTTCAAATTGAGAGCTGTAGTAAATAATTTATTTCTTCACTAGGAGGTTATGTGACAATAAGATTGTTGACACGGCACACACAGTCTGTCCCTTCAGCAGGAAGAAAGGAACATAAGAAAGCATCTTATATCTTCTCCTGCAGCTTCAGTGACATCAGGATTTTTTTTCTGATGTGTCCAGTGTAAAAAGACCTTAAAAGTCAGAAAATTTTCTGTCCCTGTGTGGAAATAGGAAATAATCTGAAGAAATTTCTGTGGAGTCCTTGGCGGAGTTGCTAGTTGAACTTTACCATTCTGAAAAGATAGATTGTTGTTTCACGGGCAAAGGAAATAATAAAGACTGATTTCTATTTTGGTTTCTTTCCTTCAATGGAGAAGCTAGTAGGGTCAACATAGTAGGGTCTGTCTCCACTGCCAGGCTGCTCGCTTCCATGAAACTCTGAAGCTGAATTATTTATCTTCTCTGTCCTTTTTTCCAGACAGACAAATGGACAACAGTCTAAAAGTGGTTAGGGGATACTGTCCAGCAGATATGCTCTGCAAGCTCATATTAGCTTTGATACCCTTGGAGAACAAGCCAAAACAAGCAAAAAATGTCATCCTGTCTGGTATATAATTGGTTCATCACTGCCTGCTGCTTCCTTGTGTGGATGGCAACTGCTGGGCCAACTTCTTCTCTGCATTAGCAAGGAGGAGAACTGTAGGGGTTGTAGTCACCTCTGGCCTTGAATGTGAAAAGCAAGCATTAAGGGAGATGCGGGCTGTTGGTATATCCATGCAGTTTCAGTCTAGCACTGCACGGACCTCATACAGGCATGTGCTCCACATGACCATTAAAGCGTGAGTTGTTTTATGGTATTAGCTGCGGATTGCATGCAATCTGTCAATAAGACTCGTGGCTGAGCAGAAAAAGGATGCTGTAGAAGTCTTTTTGTAGAGATGGGGGTCTAAGAAGCAAATGCTATGGCACCATTAAAATCAGGTAATGATGATGTTGAAATGAAACTCTATAGGGTGATAATTATAGATAGGGTTTCATTTTCACAAAGTTTCTGGACTTGACACCAGTTTCCTTAATTTGACACCTCTTTGTTCAAACAGAATATCAAAATGGCACTTAAATTGCGCTGTGAGTGAAGAGCTTAATAATAACCGTGCAGTGTAACGTGTTTAAATTAAAGTACAGTGTTGTTTCAGTCTGGGGTTTCAGATTTAACTTTCAAATGCTTTTCATCTCCATATTGCAAATGTGACAGATGCCTTTTATTGGTAGAAGGTTATAAGTACTAAATTCAATTATCTGACCTAAAGGACCCAGAGTTTATTTGCATTTGGGCAGGAGTTTACAGCACAGTGAATTAGCAGTAAACTGATACTTCTTGTGTTTTTCAAAAAATAATTCCTCCCAGGCTTTGATTTTTCTTTGTATTTCTTTTTTTCTTTTAATTTAAATACCATAATGTATTTATACACTTTTGTTTGGTGTTTGTTGTTGTCGTTGTTGTTTGGTTTGGTTATAATGTTGAGACTGCTTTTGTATTCCTTTTGGATTATAACTTGAATGCCTTAAATTTCACAGGTGTACAACGTTATCAACATCGATTTGCAATGCAGACACTTGGTATGCTGTGTACCTTATGCATATAGCTTGGTACTGTTAGTATTTGTATCCTGTGCTATTTTCATTTTATTCCACCTTTAATTCTGCTGCTAGTACAAGCTTAAAACTGCAACGGCAATAAGGAGAATTTAGGAAATGTTAAAAGCCAAGTGTCCTTAGTATGATGAATCTGACTAAATGGTCCCCACTGCTGAGGTGCTATAACTTTAGCACAACTTGTACTCTAAAGTCTTAAGAGCCAAAGACTGCTTGCTGGGTAATTGCAGAGTATCTAGCACAATATCTTTGCAGGCTAGGTACTAAGTACATTTCATTTTTCATTTAATTTGATTTTCCTCATGCCAACATCTATTCCTCTCTGCAATTTGCTGATATTTCCATCTGCTTTGTGGTGGTAGTGTGATCAACTGTTTTGTCTTTCCTGCAAACATTTCTCCACTATATTTTTATCGATGCTGTGGTTTCCACTTGGCCGCTTCACATAAGGAATGTGAGTGAATGTGTCTGAAATGTGGGTAGCTCTCCTTTTTTGGTAACAATGTACTACTCTTACATGGTATGTACTGAAACCTCAGAGTTGGCTCTTGTAGATGCAAGCAGTATTTTAGTAAGTGAAAAGCAGAAGTTAGAGTGAAGAATTCAAGGAGCGAATAATCATCTGTGTTTTGTAACACTACTATCACAGAGTGATTTTTTTTGCAACTGTTGTTACAGCTACAATCTCTCTCAAAGGTCACTTAGCTGTGAGCAGGAAGCAAGGAATTATCACAGTAATGCTGTAAATCTGCCTTTGGAGATACTGCATGGCAGCAACATGAATGGGCACGACACCATGTGCTGGATGGGGATAGATTTCTGAGCACATAATGGGGACATTTCTTGGTCACTGTGTGCTTTCTCCAGGGAGGGGTGAAGTCAGCAGCTGTAAAACTCTCAATGACCTGGCAAACTCTCCCCCTTTTCACCTGGGCTAAGAGGGTTTATTCATTCATTGATTAATCTATCTATTTTCAAAATGGACTGCCTACTTTCTCTGACTGGTCTTGGATGATGGTAAATTGAGGAGGCAGTACTTCTCGGAATAACACTTTGGCATCATTCCTTGCCTGAGGTGAGACTTTTGTGTCTGGTGAATAGAGTGTTGCTACAGAATGGTATCTAAAGAGGAGCAACAGCTGTTCTTTAAGATGGGAGAGGCACATGGTATCGGGGACAGTCTTTCTCAAGGAATTGAGACAAAAATGGCTAAACCCCACCTTGTTATTCATTGCATCCTAGTGCTTACTAAAGTCTAATTTATCACCTGCTCCCTTCCCACCTTTGTGGAGAATTATAATCATATCATCACAGAATGGTTTGGGTAGGAAGGGACCTTAAAGATCACCTAGTTCCAAACCCCTGGTATGGGCAGGGACACCTTCCACTAAACCAGGTTGCTCAAAGCCCTGTCCAGCCTTGAATGATCTTTGAATATATTCAATATATTTCCTCATCCAGGAAAAATATTTAAATAAATTCTGCCCTCAATGGTTCTTATCAAGTATTTGCTTAATTTTGGATCAGCAAGGAGGGTCATCATTGGAAACAGTCTACACAAGTGGGATTCCTACTAAGATGCGAATAGTTTTTTTAAACTCTTGATGTTAAAGACACTCTACAAAAATGCTAAAAACTTTCACAGTGGAAATAATTCACTTGACTCAAGATTTAAAAAAAAAAATAATCCTATTTTAAGGCTTGACATTTTTCCTACTGCAGCATGATTTTTCCCATTCGAGCCAGCTGTTGGCTGAGTTTTGGTGGAGACTTACTCAGTATGTTCTTGTTAAGAAAACTCATCATTGTAAGGACTCCAGGAAACCTCTTACATTTCATTTGTCCTCAGTGGATGGAGTAAAACAAACCCATGTGAAAAATGTGATTTTTATATTAGATGTCCAGACCAGAAATTTGAGCAGTATAAGAATAAAAGTTATTTCTTTTAAGTCATTTGGGGGAAAGGGTATCGATTTTCTAAATAAGGGGAAACTTCTAACCAGGAGGAAAACTCTTGACTAAAACCAGCTTGAAAGAAACTATAATGCATTATGAGTCCAAATTAAATGTTTTGTTTTTTCCTTTTTTAGTGTTTTTGGTTGGTTGTTTTTTTTTTTATTTAATGATGTTTTAGTCTATCATGTCCTAGATTCCTTCAAAATAAACTCAGGAAGGTACTTGACTTTAGAAGTCCTTTTTTGTGACTAGACTATTTAAATGAAAAAAAGCTTACCATGTGTTAGGTAGAAAAAACTCATCCTGTATCACTGAAGTTGGCATCGTTGACTTATATCTTGTGATATTATTTTGTGTGCCTTGTGATACTTAGGGTTTTTTTCTTAAAAGATCTACTGTGTGGGAATAAGTTATCACCTTAGGCTTTTAACTTCTGTTTAAAAATAATAATAAAAAAAAAAGCTGGTTTGCCCTCAGTGTAGTGCAGGGAGCCTTTTGAGGACATGACTTAAAGTTGCTGCCTCTCAGACAAGTAAGAGTTTGTCTTAGGTGACTACAAATAGCGATGTGTGTATCTATGCAGTTCTCGTGGTAGAGTTTGTTTTGCTTTCTGTTTGCATCTTGTGAGATTTATCCTGCTCTTTAACTTAATAAAAATGAAGGTTGTGTGCTAGGGGTTGTGGTTAATGGAGAGAGCTTTACTTCTCTGAAGGCACTGCCTACATCTTTTTTAACCTGAGTTACATGAATAATGGTTTAGGCTGTAAAGGGCATGTGAGGTTGACAGTGGGGATACCATTAAGTAATAGGGAATTCTCCCTTACAGAGCTAGTAAGACTTAGGCTGTTGCATGCATAAGTCCTAAGCCTTCAGTTACTTTTCACGCTTTTTGCCTTTTCTTCCATTGCTGCCTTCCTACTCGTCTTCAGAATGCTCCTTCCTCTCATGCTAACTGCTTGTCACTCTTGCTGCTCCTCGAAGTGCTGTTGGTACATGTGGCAATAATATGAGCTGGGTCAGGGGGCTGGAACAACTAGGAAAAGTGATGAGCTTTGAGAGAGATTACAGGGGTTTAAAATAAATTAAAATGAAATGAAATTGCCTGTCTTAGAAGGGTGAGGCAGTGGCTTTCAAATTTAGGCCTGTGCTGATGTGAGTTACACTTGAGGAATATTCAATGGATTTGACACCATGGGGTAGTTTAGTAAATGAATGCCACTCCCTACTAGTGTTTGATGCCATTTCTTAATGTCAGTGTATAGGAGGTTTTGGGGAGCCAGAGCAAAGGTATGCAGAATGTATAAATAACAAGTAGTGGATAAAAGGCAACTTTTTCTTTATGCTACGCGCTAGAACACAGTAAGCAGATTATAATTTGCTAGAATCAAATACATCTGAAGAGCAAAGGTAAATTTTTTTCTTTGCTTATTATGTAAGTTACTTTTAAATGGTAAGGTAAGGCTGGTGTGTGCAGGAAGACAGCTTTTACAAGCAGAAGAACTACTCATGTCATGTCAGACTCATGGGAAAGAAAGACGGCAAGTGCTCAGGTGCCTTGCCTTGGTGGGTTTTCCTTTTTATGAAGTGATTTGCCCTTTACTTCTTAACATTCTTATAGTCCTATTGTAAGATAAAGTTGGCTGGAATGACTTAGCCAGAAGAATGGATGGGCAGCAGCAGAAGGCCCCAAAAGCTTTCATGACCTGCAGTGTCCAAGCAATGATCTCCAGTGTCCCTGGGTGCCAAAGGCACACAAACACATCCTTCCATGATAACACTTGATAGCTTTGTCTGACTCTAACTTGCGTGTCAACTGATGGCCACTGGCATGTAAGCAACACAATTAAGCTGTAGACTTTAAAGACAGAGAAATTCAAACTTGAATAATATACTTTTTTTTTTTATGTAGTATTTCCTAAAAATTCTATAGTACACCCAGCTGCAAAGTACACTTGTTTGAGTGTGTGTCTGAATTCAGAACCGTGTTGTTGTTACTAACTTCCTCAGTCTTGAAATATCACTATCTTCTAATGCAGACTCCCAAACACTGGGACAGTGCGGTGCAATTAGAAGGCTCATGGGAAAAGGCAAGCTTTCTGTGCTAACCAGCTTGTAGGAAAGAAGGTATGAAAACACCTTTACATGTACATCAGCACTGAGGAGAAATGCCAGAAAGGTAAAGGAGTGTGGCATGTGTGTATTTGTCAACATAGATGTCTCTAGAAGTCTATTATTAATTAGAAAAATGTTCCACTACAAATTATGAAAATTAGCAGGAGACTGATTTCAGTTACTCTCGTTTGTTCTCATTAACACTTTAGCATAATGTGCAGTTCAGTCAAAGACAGGAACCTTTTTTTGTGCCTTTTGAGAGTGCCTCAAAAAGGGCCTTGATTTATCCTCTACTTTTTAGCCTAATTAAAACTGATGATTAAAACATGCAAGTCCCTTAAGATGACTGTGCTAAAGTGATTTTCTTTTTTTTTTTTTTTTTTTTTTTGGTAAGCTGAGTAATATTTAATGTTCAAGGTAAAGCTGTCAGAAAATGGAATTACAGCATCTCGTTATGTTTTGCATTTGAACTTAAGTAATTAATATCAACGCTACTGCTGATTGTGGATATTATTATGGAAGATTATACACAGTTACTGTACTCATATATGAATAACTCTTCAGAAAGACACAGCCTTAAGCCTTGTGTCTCTAGTATCGAATAATAGAGGGTGGCAGCCTTTGTCTCACCTGTCTCACCCAGGAATGAAAGAGACCTGGCTGTGTGCCTGCCATGCATTTTGGAGAGGCAGTCACTGTGTGAGTGCAAATGCCCAGCTGAGCTTTATCTTTGTTCGGTCAGGTAGCAAAGGGGGTAAAGGAGCTGCAACATCAGATACTCAGTATGACATCTGTGGTTTTTGTGGCTGGATCTTGTGCTATTTCAGGCTAATTGTCAGGTTAAAGCTGCTTTTATGTGCTGATTTGAGCCTTGATGTGTCCTTGATGACACTTTCTTCCACCTCTTGTTTTAGAAGTCTCAGATTTGCTATTTCTGTTTGAAAATGCAGCTTTGCTTTTGTCTATGCATTTATGTGTTTTTTTGCTACTTCCAAGTACAGAGAAGATTATCCTGCAGAAGCTGGGCTCAGACCCTCTTCTGCACACTAATAAGGGTGCTTCTTTGCAGTCAGGCTACTCAGAAGAGCAGAGGCTCTGCAGGAGAAGCTGAAATTTTGGGATGAAGGCAACTGATTAAGTGCTGATCTACTTTCTTCTTGATAGCATTGTTTCCGGCACCTCTTGGAGCTGCATAGGGGACTCTCCACTTATGTCAGCTCTGTGAAGATATATGCATAGGGTGGCAGGAAACAGGCAAGCAATCAGTCATGCAGACTTTCCTCCTTGTTGGTACCATGGTATGCTGCAGAAGTCTGCAGAAATGAGCCCTTGGTGAGGGCTTCCTAACCTATGGCTGTCGTACAATGTGAAAATGTGCTTTAAAATGCTTCACTGGCACTCCTGCTTTTTATGCACTGCTGTCATATTATTTGAGATGAAGGGCTCTGTTTGGCTGTCACACAGTGCATGATTTGGTCTGATTTGATTTTGGCTAGTGATTTAGACAAGCAACATCGCATGGCTACCGATACAAAAGACCCAGCAGAGCTCAGTACTGTGAGGTGCTATAAAACGTCTTTTGCCAGAAGCAGAGTAATCTCATTGCTGGATGGCTTATATGGGAGCTCTGGGCAGCTCAAGTCTCACAAGATCAAACTGTGAGGATTACAGCCATTATTCCAAATTTTCAAAGCATTGCTCTGGGTCACATTATCTATATGTGATGGGGCAATGGGTATAATTCATGCTTGTGGAAGCGGAGATAAGCGTTAACTCTGCTACTGTCTTATAAAAGCTGTTGTAAACCATCTCTTGCAAGAAACACGTGCACAAAGAGAGGTAATGTCAAAATATGTGTGGTAGACTGTTAGGGAGCCTGATGTCCCCAGCATCTCCGGTGATGTGGCAGGGCCTGTATTTAACCTGATGAACAAGAACAGTGCTTTACTGTTGTCAAATTACATTGAGAATTCACTGGGGGAATGAAACTTTAACCTTTCTCGCTCCATTACATGGGGGTGTTTGAAGGATAATTGAAGGACCTGTTGAAAACAATTCCCTTGTATAAGCGGAATATAAATGCTGTAAGTGCATGGCTGGTATAATCTTGAGGCTGCTTTAGCTTGTCTTCTTGCTTGACTGAGAGCTGTGTTCAACCAGACCCTCCACAGTGTATCTCTTAGATCCTTTAATCTCAGAAATTGCTTTGTTCATTCTTGGGCAAGAATGATTGGATCACCCCTTTTTAAGGACAACAAACCTATTTTATGCTCTTCAGGGTCTTATGTTGTCTTTGCTATGGTAGTATCCAAGCACTTGGCAGTACTGTGGGGACTAGTATGAGATTCAGGTGTGTTCTGTTCTTTGCCCAGCACATGAATTGTGACTAGAAGCCTTGCTCCAGTTTGGTTATGCTAGTGTTTTCTGTATCTCTGAGATGGATGGTTTGGCTGAGCTGTACATACAAAAGTAACCCTCCAAGACAGCGTCCCTGCCTCCAGTTGACTTGCAGAATATGGTCCTTGGTATGCCCTAAGCCTGTTGCTTTACCTAGATGTTGGAAGAAAGTTGTTGCTGGACCTTGAAAACCATGCCAGGAAGAGTTTGTATGTGGATGATTATGTACTAGTGTTTGTGGTAGTGTCCTGGCCTTGTTTAATTCTCTAGTATGACTGTAATCTTAGCATTGGGATTGATTGTTGTTGTTGTTGTTGTTCTTGTTTTGTTTTCTCCTCCCCAGTTTGCTGTCTTGCATACATTTTATTCTCACATTGCCCTGCATCCATACTTTAGAGGAGTGTGCCTTGGCTTGCACAGACTGTATATTTGCCCAGGTAGGCAATCCTGTGTTGGTTTGGAGGAGGTCCCAGTGCTGCACACACAGTACTTAGGAGATACTTGTTTTTCACTCAAAAAAAAACCCCTGTGTCACCAGTGGTATGTGGAGCTGGCTCTGCCTGAGTTGTGCCCTGCAGCTGCTGATTGACAGCTGCTCTCAGGCCTTGGTGTGACAGTTGACATTACACCGAGTGGCACCAAACCAGAATCCCTGAAGGATACAAGGGAAGATGATCTGGAGAGCAACTGGTTGTCTGGTCTATATCTCCTACAGAGCTACAAGTACCATGGAGGTAGGGTGCTGTGTCTCTGTGCCCTCTTGGCATCCCTCTAAAGGACTCCCTTTGATAGGGCCCTGTCACCCTTTGGCCTTCCCAGCAAAACTTTCCCAATGACAGTTCCCACTGTCTTCCACATCAGCATACCTGGGTTGAAATGCACAGATGAATTTGCTCTTAGAAAATTTCTGCTCATTGTTTAGGTAGCTGGTACTGTTCTGAGGTATGGACTGGAAGGAGGATGGGATGAAAATGCTAATGTGAGAATATTTTTATAATTTCTTGGAAATACAACCTGCATGTTTTCACACTTCCTTGAAAAATAGAAGGCTTTAGCCTTCTGTGTGTAATAGGTTGCAGTGAAATGTAGACATGGATATCTAATGAAACAGAATCTCTAATTTTGCTTATTTGAATTATTGTCCTTGAAACAAATTATGTTTTCATTCTGTTTTATATCTAAAAGAAAATCATAATTCCTTATATATTTATCTAAAGTATAATAGCCTTTTGTTTGTGCTACTTACTCTTCCTTTGGGGGAAAAACAGGTTTTAATTCTGCTTGGGTTTTTGCAGTTATGGTTTAGCACTCCTTTGTGCAGCAAGTGTCAGATTAGCTCAAAGCTTTGGGCTTCATTGTTTGGAACTCTGGGACAAGGAAACACTCTATGAATAGGTGTAAATAGCAGTTTATATGCATGGTAAGTGTCAGGAAGCCTGGATTCCTGGGAAGCAGCTTCTGAAACGTGTTTTATTCGAGCTTTGCCGTAGACGGCCCATGTTGTGTTGGTGGTGTATCATGTGCATCATGTTGGCTTCTTTTCTTGAATGTCAGGAGTGAAGGGAGATAACAGAAGGGAAAATAAAATGTGCATCTTTGGTACTCTCTGGCTTAGCTTCTTTCACATGCTGTGGCTCTTTTAACTTTAGTACCTGGTTCAGATTCCTGGGTGGGGGGACTCTCCAGTAGCTTGCATCTGACCTCATCCCTTAGGACTAAAGGTCATGGTGATTTGATGCCCTCTAAGAGCCAGGGAGGTATTAGTTGTTGGAAGGAACTGGGCAGTGCAGAAAGACCTGGAAGACATACAAGTTCAATTTTGAAAGTGTTAGAAAATGCCTCCTATTCTCCTGATAATCTTGCTGGGTATTTCTGAATATAATTAGTCAACATTCATAGTTGAAGAAGCAAGTATTTGATTAGAGATTGCTTTTTTTCCTGTTCTGAAGAAGGCTAATGATTTAATTTTCCTTTCAATGTTCCTATACATGGAAGTTAAATAATTTAGTTGTTTTGCTTCCTTATTGGAGGAAATCTCTGCTTTAGAAAAATTAGACCTGCTTTTACATTTCACTCTCATAGTAAAAGGAACGTGAAAGAAATTTCACCGAGTCAATGAAAAATAGCTCTATTACAATAGCTACTAAAAGTGAATTTTTAAAATTTATTTTTTAATGAAGCCATGAAAAGCATTGGCTTTTAACAGTGTGCTTAGGTCTCTTTTGCTCTTTTTTTTAATTAAAATAAATCTTCTGGTTCCATCTGTGTTGATGCACTTAGTAAATATTTTGATAAAGAAAGAACTGAAGTAATGAGGCTTGGATTTAACTGGAAGGGGAATGCAATGGACTTCAGTTATATTGTTTCCAAAAGATTTTTTTGTCTTCTAAATGTTAGAAGCTCATGGTCCTTTAAACAAATCTTCACACGCAAGGTCACTGTAAACTATTTGTGCCAGGAGTTAAATGTACTGTGGATTCTCTGAAACTGTCTTTACATTTTGAGTGAGACACATGAGGATGCTCTCCACGTTCACAACAGTTGTTTCTCATCAATCTCTTCACTAGTTGTTGTTGTTTTTTTTTTTTTTTTCTTCCTGCATTTTGGTAGCGATTCTTCTTCGCTCCTCCTTTATATATCACTGAATCATTCTTCCTTCTTCCTTACCAACTCCCCTCCTCTTTCCAAGCCACCTTTTGTGAGGAGTTAAAAAAAAAAAACCACACCAACCAACCAAAAAACCCCATCCAACCAAGCTTCCTCCCCCAACTTATTTTTCTCTCTACCCTTTTGCTCTATCATCACTCTTTGCCTTCATCTTCAGGATGACCCCTTGCCCTCTCATGCTTGAACTGTTGCCATTTGTCTCAAGATGTGTCAGAACTTAAGTTCTCCGGGGTATAGAGTATGTCAACTGTGTCATCTTTATTCACTTGGGAAGGCGCCATGGACATTTATGGCAATGCAGTTGTGATGGTAATGGGGCAAGAGAACAGCAGAGTGTCTAAACTCTGCCTTTGTTGAAACTGTTATTTTTTGTATAGTTTTGATGAAACAGCCTGAATTGTGGGGAAATACTGAAAGTCATTAAAAAAATTGTGAAACAGTGGTCCTTGTATCCCTGCTTAACAAGATCTGATCCTATTGGCATTATATCACTGGCAGAATGCTGGAGTGCCATATTAATGTCAAAAGCATTAAGATAAATGACAGCTACATTAACTGGGTAGGCATTTGGCCTCAACTTGAGACTAACGTTTTTTTATAGGTGTGCTTGGGGCAACAGGAGGGTAGTGTGTGGAAAAGTTACTGGGCTCTGATATTAACTGCTAGGTATGTTAATGTGAACACAAGCATTGCTCTGTCTGCAAAGGCTTGCATTGCTGGAGAGGGAGTTTGGGGATGCTGTGCACATAGCCTGAAAGGAGATAGACTCCCTGCATCTATCAGTTGTTTTTTTTTCAGCAGCAATCCCTTAGCACAAGGGCAGCTGTACACAGGCAATATGAGCTGCCTACTGATCAGTCACACCACTCATACTCAGGTGGGGATTTTTAGGGAGGTTTAAGGGAGCTACAGCTGAATCCAGAAAAGTAATTAAGCACTTCAACTGACATTGAAATCTGTGGAAAGTTAGGAAGTAAATAAGATATCAGAAATTTAGTACTCTTGTGGATATCTATGTTTGACATTCAACAAAGCAACTACATTTTAAACATACCAGCTCTAAACTATGTATGGGTTTGGGTTTTCCTGTAATGTCAGTATTGTACCAGAGGTCATGATGGAGATGTTTCCTTTGAGCTCAGTAGTCTTGGCAGATGACAGAGATGGTGGGCTCTGCCTCCAGAGGCAAGGAGGAAGAAAATGCATTCTCTGCACCAGCTGCCCAGCTCTTAGAGGCTTCACTATTCATTTGCTCAGTAATTAATTGAACAAAAAGGGCCTTTTTGATGGCAAAGTGTTCACCTGCCTTGACTAAGTTATTGTGTTTTAATGTCACTTTCCCGGTGACAACAATATTGCTATATTTATATTTTTAAAATTCCTGCTGGCAAATTAGAGTTAAGAAACATGGCTTACTAATTTTTTTTTCTACATAGATAATGAGTTACATTTGTGCAGCTTGAACAAATGCCATCAACTTGCACAGCAACAACTGTGGTTTAATTTGCCTGAAGAATTTCTGTTACTTATGATGATATGCAAAAAAAGATGTATCCTGGGCTGATTTCACATTCCAGGCTAATTTTTCTGGGGTCTGGCAGTGAGGCATTGTTGTTTTCTGTTTTCATTTTTGAAGAAACCCTGAAAACCTGCAGCCTTTGTGTGTGTATGCTGTGCACATTTAATATGGAACTTACAGAGATGGTAAAATTAGAGCTCTGTAATGCCTTTCCTAAAAGAAAGAAAAAAAAAAGGTAACAAAGCAAACAAAAAAAGCCCCAAACAAAACCAACCAAACAAAAAAACCCCAGTCCCAAATAAACACAAAACAACACAAAATACATATTAAAAAAAAAACCACAACCAAACAAGGAAAGCAACACAAAGCCACAAACAAAAAAAAAAAGCTGCTTGTCAGAGTGGAATCACACTTGCAGGCTTCTGCTGCAGCCAGGGAGTGCAATTGGTGAAGAATTGAAATTGCAGCTGGCTCTGGAGATGTGCAGGTTTTCAGAGGTAAATGATGTTAAGGAGACACCTATGGCCTATGTGATTTTCCACAAGTGGAAGTCAGGATAGACTCATTTTAACTAGTATCTGTGCTTCAGATGATTTTACATGCCAAATAAGTCTTCAATAAAGTTTGAAATCTGCTTACTTTTTATTTTATGGTGTTGATTAGTTAATAGGCTGCTGTTAATAAAACCAGGAGTTTTCAGTGATTCTGCCCTGTGCTTAGCTAAAAGAAAGCCTCTGGACTTTGCCCGAGGCAAAGCACAAAGCAGCAAGGGCATTGTGTATGTATTAGGCAAAGCTTGAAGTAATGGGTGATCTCATTCTTCTGATGAGTTTGAAACTTTGTCTTTTCTCTTGACAGAAGCAGAAGACTTGCTAGTACAGAGTAATTAGCTTAAACCAAATGCCTTGGCACAGCTGGTATTATAGAGTCACAGTAGTCTTAGAGCTGGAGGGGATGTTGCTGAGCCAATACAGAGGTAACCAGCAGGAATATAGAGCTATGCCTTTATTAAAAACAGCTTTAATGTGGTGCTCATCACATAAATAGCACTGACTGTAACTTCAAAGCTATCACAAAAGCAATAATGGCTGTGGGGGAAAGCATAGGGAAGAGTTTATCAACAGTAACATTAATAACCCAGGACTCAGGTTTTCATTAGCAATTAAGTGAGCAGCAGCTGTGACCTGCTGGAGTTGCCCATTGCTGTCAATCTCAGGAGCTGGTTCCCATGCCACAGCTCGCTGAAGTTGTCCACCTCAAAGGTCACCCACAGAAACTAGTCTTTAGATACTCAACGTCAGCTCTGCTTATGCCATGTCACATGTTCTTCTGTTGAAAAAGTTAGTTGTTAATATGGCTATCATAAATCCAGCCTTCTGTTAAAAAAGACAGTAAGTTGTTAATATGGCTATCATAAATCCAGCTATTCAGCTAAGCTTTAATGGGTGTGATGATCACTACACTTTTACTAGCTCATTCTCCGCATACTGGCAAACTTTTGAATGATGGAGTTACAGTGTGCCCTAACTTACAACTTTGCAACTAGGTGAGATCCCAATGCAGGAAGAAATTATTAAACCATTTGACCTGACAAGAACTTTCAGGTAAGGGAATAAAATTCTGCGAGCTCCTAATAGTGCTATCTTTTCTCCATTTGGTCCTGATGGGGAATGACGAGGTAGATGCTTGCATTTCAGATTTTCCCATTGGAGTCAGAGTTTGACTCAAAGCTGGAGCTGGAAAGGAAGATTTTTTTTTTTTTTTTTTTTTTCAGATGTCTCAAATGTCAGAAGCATGGGGTGAAAATGGCAGTGCTAATTTTAGATCAGAGGAAAAAGATTTTGATGGTTTTGCTGCTAAAGCTACTTCACCTGAATCCTTATTTGTGTTGTGTTGCAGTTGTTGTCAAAGAGGTTACAGAAACAAAAGAAAAAATAACCACAAAACAAGAAAAAAAAATTGAAATTTTGAGATTTACCTTCCAGTGTTGCAGCTAGTTCCTAAAATGTATGATTTTCAGCAAGATTTTGCCATAGGCAATGGGGTTTCTTTTCTTGTTGCTCTCTAAGAAATTCTAATTTATGATAAATATGATTGGTTTTCCTTATATCATCTTCTATTTCTCGTATTTAACATTTATTGTAGATTGTTTTGTTTGTTTTTTTTCCGTAAAATCCTAATCCCAAAGGATCTCAGTAGAGTATGGTTGCAGCTGTGACTGTGACAGTATAGACTCCTTACCTGCTAAGAAGAGCAAAAGAAAAAAAAAAAAGCTTTATTGATCATGCCAAAATGATTTTGAGGGAAAAAGAAAGGAAAATTTTCCCATCCTGACTGGAATGTTAGTCTCTCACATTTAATCAGTGTATAATTTGGGAGTGGGGAAAACAGCATGAGAACTCGTCAGTGAAAATATTGAATTTATGGTATTTGGAAGCATCACATTTTAATATCAGCTTTTTTTTTTTTTGATTGGAAAAAGATTAATACGTGCTTGGAAATGAAATGACATTCAAGATTAGTTTAATCTCTGCATTTAGAAGATGTGTAAGTTGGACATTTTGGCAATTTGGATTTTTTTTATTTTAAACGTGTTTTTCTTTTCCCAAAAAGATTTCTCAGCGTTTCCCCTCTTCCCATGAACAGATTTAGTTTTGACAGGTTACTATTTTCTGATGGAAGAACAAGTTTCATCAGAACTTTCTCAGCCAGCTCTTCTGGGGTCTATATATACTGAACAACACCAGCTTGACAAGCATACTTTCTTAATCCACGTGTGTGTCAAGGAAAGCATAGAAACAGGTGCATGTTATGCTAGAACAAAAAATTTAGATTCTGTGGGGGTTTTCTAACATCTTAGTATTACCAAGTAATAGTGTGACTTGAAGATGCTGATGGCTTAACTTATCATTTAAATAAAACATAAAAATAGGTAGGATTGCACACTTTCTTTGTAGTGGGAAAAAATTAAATCTGGTGAAGTAGCAGCGAACTTTTCTGTTGCAATATTGTGTTGTCTGTCATTGAACACACTTATACTACATTGGGTAAATTGCAAATTGTTACTGTGTGGGGAAAGCACTTGTACACATGGCAGGCTTTGTAGGATGCATGCTTATGTTTTTCATAGAAAGAAACTTGTTTTTTCCATCCAGAAGTAGATAGAACATGTTCCTTTTAAGAAATGTAAAAAGGGCTTTACAAAGACACCACCACCTTGCCTGTGGTGTTCAGGCGGGTCTACAGGTAAAGATAGCAGAAATATAGCCAGATGCAGTAATCTTTAGGTCTCTGGCAGGCTGGCCTCAGCTGTTTTCTCCCATTTACAAGCAGGGATATAGGGGAAGGCTGATTTCCTCAAACCCTTGCTCTCTGGTTCATCTTCTTGGTGTGATCTCCAGAGCTAGACAGCAGTTGCTATTCCAAAAAGTGCTGTTCTGCCACTGATGGTGCTTTCTGCTCATGCTGGGCTGTCCTGCTGTGTGAGGTAGTTTCTGGCCTTCCACAGCTCACTAGCCTTGAAGCTACCCCTTTGTGCTAATGGACACAGGAGACAGCAGCACGGATGTAGATCCTCCAGTTTTCACTTTAGTGGAAACATGATAGGTTTTAATCATCATTCCTACATTTTTTTAAACCAGATTGTGAAATGGACACTAGACAGTAATAGAAGGAAGAAACCTCTCTTTTCTTTTCTTTCTTTTTTTTTTTTTTGTTATTTTTGTTTGTTTGTTTTTTGTTTTTCAAATGTGTGTTGCTTCTCTTCATGTCAGAATGCAATAACCCTGCCATGAAAATTTCTGCAGCGCAGAAGTTGCAGGTCCTGTGCACCCTCCAAGTCTTGTTGGTCTGTGGGTCAGCAGTTCACTGCCTTGGAACAACTGGGGCATAGCTTTTAAAGATTCAGTTGACTTGTAGGCTAGGATTTTAGCCCCTAAGTCATTTTGCCCTCACCTTCACACAGTGGAGGCAGCTCCTGTGTGCCTGTCCTGCAGACAGTAAGGAGGTCAGTGTCATTCATGTAACTTTCATGCCCAAATGGAGGTGTAGGCAGAAATGTTCTGATAATCTGGGGTTCCTGGACTAGGGAATGATATCCTGGACTAGGCTGGAAAGTAGTGGTTCTCTTGCTTTTCCTTCTTGTTTTTTTTTTTTTTTTAATTTTTATTCTCCTCTCCTCCTTCCATCTCCCAGTTTTGAAAGATCATCTTTGTTAATTTTTAGAAGGTGTAACACCCTAAAATACAACTGTAAAGAATCTTTAAGCAGCCTGAAAGCTGCAATTCCCATGTTTCTTAAGATAGGAGAGAGGGAGAAAGAGTAATGGGTTATTCAGGCCTAGACATTATTTTCAGCTGGATGCTGCGCTATGTCACATGATTTTGGCAACTTCTGCTAAGCAAAGTGACTTTTGAGGTTTCTTTTGGCTTTATTTCCTAACTGCAGTGAAGTCATCTTAGTCCAATAATGATTAGTTTCAGTGACTTTCCTCCTTCGATGGTTCTTTATTGACTATTATTTGAGGACCTCTGCAGCTACTTTCTGAAATAGCCCTGTGATTGCATTTGTCCAGGCTGTTACTATGTTTCACTACAGCTTTTTATTTTCAGTTTATTGTATATATACTTTATATACATTTTTAAAATGCTTGTAAAATGTCATTATAAATCATGGTACTTGCTAAGCTTTTTGTGTCTTTTATTAGGCAAATCTTAAATGGCAGTCTACTGTGTAAGGTAATACCTTACTAGTTTTATGCAGCCTATAGATTCGATTAAAATGTGGTAGAAAAGAACTTTTGGTGTGTGTGATGGAGTGAGGGCAAACCTACCTTGAATCATTGTGTGGGTCTTGCATGAGGCTTGATGGGAGAAGGTATAAAAGCTGAGTGATGTGTATTAATAGAACCATGCTAGAGATCATGGGATAGTGCTTTATTATATTCCAGAAATATTGTATCTTTTTTTTTTTAATGGTGATTTAAAATGGCAAGAAGAAAATGAAGTCTTGAAATTCATTTGACTTAAAATGTAGGTTTGCTGTGAGCTTACAGCAGGACCAATAGCACAATTAATTCTTCTTATGCACTGACAGAGCTGTTTGACAGCTGCACCATCTGTCTGGGTGTGGGATAGACAGGATTTGATCAATATTTATTTCATAATTAACCCATAGGATGCTGGCTGACATACAGGAAGAAGGGATTTAGAGGGTTTTGGTTCTTGCAGGGTTGGAAGCAGGGAGTGGATTGTGAAAGATTTTCTGGGTGACTGGAAAGCAGAACAAGATCCCATTCTCATGTGGACTGGCTCTTCTGATGTGATGGAATATTCTGAGATATGAATACAGTCTTTGTGTTAACTGGGTATTGCTTATTGCCATATGTGCCCACCTTTGGGAGCTAGAAGATGGTAGCTTAGAAAAGGATTGCTGTGATGTTTGGTATCAGCTGAGCTAAAACTGCAGCTTCTTCTGTGCTCATAGGGTTTCTCTCTTTGCTTTGTTACTATTCTTACTAAACATGTAGGAAATTAACGATCAGCAAAATTTCTTTTCCTTGATTCAAAAGTCAGTAACTTGGAGGGATGCAGCAATACAGACCTGTATGCAACAATATTGTACAAGTCATGTTCCTATGTGAAACAGCATTAACACTGTGCCAGAGCAGAGGTCTTCAGCCAGCCCTCATTTCCACTGCTTTTGTGCTAATGACAAGCCAGGCCATGCTGCTGTGATTGCACTTGACTGTGATTGCATATTGGTGTTGAAGAGCTGTTTGTTCTGTTTGAATCCTTAGGCTTTAGTGATGGAGGCAGGTAATGTATTTTGTTCCTGTTGAAAAGTTTCCCTCAGTGATTTTTAGCTTTAGTTGGAAGGTTAGCATGTGAGATGTGTTCTCCCTTGCTGCCATTACCACCTCCCTTCAATGCTACCATTGAAGTTAATGAGACTTTTAACACAGAATTCAGGGAAAGTGGCGTTAAGCCTGTGGAAGCTTTGGTTTGGAAAATAACTTTTATGCTGGTGTAATGATATCTTAATAGAACAACAGGATGCAGGGGAGAAGACAGTAACACATGTACTTCAGATTTTCTCTGCACAGCAGCTGGGTGGAAGTTGACTTATGTTAATTAGCTCTAATTTCCCCCCGTTTTTCACTTTCATACTAATTTTTATTAGACCGATCATACCATAGAATCATGTCATAGAATACAAGGTTGGAAGGGATCTCGGGGATCCTCTGGTCCGGCCTGTCTTGGCAAAGCATGACCTAGACATGTCTCATCCCCCTGTCCAGCCAAATCTTACCAGTGCCCAGCGCTGAGGAATCCACACTTCCCTGGAGAGATTATTCCAATGGCTGATTGTTCTCACTATGAAAAACTTTCTTCTAGTGTCCAGTCAGAATTTCCCAGTAGTAACTTATGCCCATTACCTTTCATCTTTTCTGGGTGTTTCCTTGTAAAAAGGGAGTGTCCATCTTCTTCCTAGCCACCCTTTAAATACTGGAACATGGTGATAAGGTCTTCCCTTGAGCTTTTTGTCTCCAGCCTGAACAAACCCAACTCTCTCAGCCTTTCCGCACATGGCTGCTGAATCTTTTGATTATGTTTGTGCCCCTTCTCTGGACCCTCTTCAGCCTGCCACATCTTTTTGGCATATTGGGGACCAAAACTTGAACACAGTATTCCAGGTGTGGCCTGCCAAGTGCTAAGTAGAATGAGATAATGAGTTCTTGGGGATCTGGTCTGTAATCCGTTCAGTCCTCGGTGTATAAAATGAGGGCAGGAGTACTGTTCTGTCACTTACTATATGGCAGGCAGAAAAATGTCAAATACACTCAGGGAACTGAGCCTGCATTAGTGTGTAAAATAGCCTGGACTGGAGACTGCATTTTTCAGACTCTAGTTAAGTCCTTATGTTGCTCTATCAACATGTATGATGGGAATAAGTCAAGATAACAAGGTCAATATCCAGAGAAACTGAAAACACCTAACAACTACCAGGTTGTGGCATTTGTTTTGAGGAGCTAAAGTAAGGCATAATCTGGAAAACTGGAACAGTCGTTTTAGTTACAAGTACCTATTTTCTAATCTCTTTTAGACCTTGCTTCTCTCTGTCCTGTTAATGTGTTGGTGATAGATGACTGCAGGATCATTGAATATCCCTGAATACTGCTGTGAATGGAGCTGCTGTAATTTGTCACTATATTTTCTGTGTGGTTGCTTTTTTTTCTGTATTATTTCTTCGCTTTCCTTGCTTTGCCCACTTCTCTCTCTCTTGCCTACTAAGAGAGCCACATGGGAATTCCAGAGAACAATATTGAAAGGCAGTACTGATCACTTAAGGCACTCTCAACAGCTCAAAGCGGGGGTAAAAAGTCTCTTTGAGACAGAACTGTGGTTTACAGCCACAACTAAAAGAACACCCACCTAGAGCCATAAGCCACCTAGCACATACATATGAAAGATGTATTGCAGACTTTTTGACAAGATTGCAGGAGCTATTTTTATGGAAGCCTCTGTAAGTATGTAGGAGCACTTGCAGTGAGGCCACAGGATCACATTTGACATGTAAGAGAAGCTGTAAGACCAGGGCAGGCATATATGTTGCTTCTCAATAGCAACAACTGGCTGATTTCAGCTTCCCCAGCTTTATGCAGCCCTATGAGTTGCAGAAGTCCCCATTACGTAGTGCGGTGCTATGCTGCATTAGTGTTGATGTACTCTCCAGCCATCCCCATGCAGGATCCTGACCTGATGTTTCCCTCGCTTTGGGTAGCTGGTTTGTATCAAAGACAGGCCTTGCATAAAAGCAGTGCCAGTGGGATATTGTGGGTTGCGAGCTCTCTGTATGGGGAGAGGTTATGTGCAGAGATGCTGTCTCTGTGTTTCATCTCATTGGCACCAAGTCATCTGCCAACTTTTTTTGCATGTGTGCACGCATGTATGTACCAATTCTGCCTGCTTAGGGATCGTGTATTGCTGTGGTGTTGTTCATGGAGTCTCCCAGCACTGGAAAGACCCCAAGCAGCATGATTGAATGTGGAATGTGCCTGCAGAGCAGGAGCATTTGAGGGTCTGGGCTCTTCATCAGTGAGTTTCTAGGTGAAGACTTGGGGAAAATTGATTTATTAACATGAAAGATACGTTTGTTTTCTCTTCCATGTCCTTCTCAGTGCTTTGTATTTCTTGCATCCCTTTTTCTCTTTGTTTCTGAAGGAATCTCCATAGCAACCTCCCTGGTGATGGGAGGAAAGAAGCCAGGGAGGAAAGAAGCCAGGCTAGGAGAAGCAAGAGAGAGGCAGTCAGGATGTGTGCTATATTTGTAGCTCTACCTTCACTAATTCTGTTCCTAAACTAATTGTTCAATTTGGGGTATTATCTAATATAAGTGTAAAGTATGGTGGTGCCAGTGAGACCCACAATGGGCATGAATTTGCAGCAGTGCTGGTTAGAAGGGACCACTGGAGATCTGTAGTCCAACTTCCTGCTCACAGCAGGACTGCTGCCAACCATATATCAACATGAGAGTGATTAAAAGGAGAAGAAAAAGAAAACTACTGTCACCATCAAACTAAATTAAAGCACTGTATGCAAGATCTCAAACATTCTTGAGGCATTTTGGAAAAAAGAAAAAAAAATTCCTTGCAGGAGCAGTGTGGAGAGAGAAGAAGATATGAGTCTGTGCATAGTCTTACTTGATGGATAAAGATGAAGAAACAACTGTAGAATTTGTTTACTGACTTATGGGAGAACAATTGACACAAAGGTATGACTGAGAAGCTGTTGCTTGTAACGCTGCAAAGCTGCCTGGGGTTTGCAAGTGTCTTTCCAAAGGCAGAGCAATACTGCTTCTCGTTGCCCAGAACCAAGATGCGGGAAAAGGCAGAGTTTACTCCACTAGACAGCTGACAACTCTGGCTCCAGCACATAATTTCTGGAGACATTAGAGACTTGCTGGCAGTGAATCCACATGATGCATGCTGGTTGATGAGGGAGGTTGTAGAGAAAGCTAACTGAAAGACCCAGTGGAGGGCTGAAAACCTAATGCAAATCCCCACATGTGGGATGCAAGAACCTGGAGGGTGGAAGGTACGGACTTACTGTCTTTGTACAGGAGGTTGCCAAGCATTCAACTGCCATATTTTCAGCTATGCTGTGAGTCAACAACCCATTTAGTCTGCTCTGGATTGCCAAAACAGCTGTTGTGTAATCCCAGCCACGCGGATAAGTGGAAAATATAAGCCTAGGGAAACATGACCAAGCCTTAGTGAGATACAGTGCAATCATTCTGTGGATAGCAGACAAATTGCAGGGATGTTGTGATAACAAACCCATGCAAGAAGAGAGGTTTTTGCTTGGAGGCTTGTGCAGCTGACATACAGCAATACCACTTGTAGTGTGGCATGGGTCTAATCCTGGGACAACACCAGAGAATACCACGAAGCAGGGGGACAAAGCAGATATCTGGGCCCTGTCCAGTATTTGAATGTAATGTGAGGGTGCAACTGAAGGAGAGGAATGTCTACAGGGCGAGGTAAGGATAAAAATAAAAAGAAGCCTTTTCTCTCAGCCTTGTCTCCTACTCCTTCCATCTGTGAAATGTCTGTGTGGCTTCTGAAGCATGTAGCCTGATGAACTGCTAATGCTGATAGAGAAATTCTTGTATCGCATGAAAATGCTCATCATTGATGGGTGGTGGGTGGCATCAAGAGAACCCTTAAGAAAACTGAGGAGTTGGTCTAGTCCAAAAGTATTAATGAGGATGCAGAAAAGAAGCTGTTGCTGTTACTAAGGGGAAAAAAGATACTTCACTGCTTATCTAGTGACAAAAATGGTTATTGATCTGGGTTATGTCAACCTGACCTGGATGAGTTCCTCAGCTTCCTGACCTCATGAAGTTGCTACGGTATTTCTGAGAGCACTTTTTTACACTGGAAAGGCTTCCATGCATGAAGATGTGCGCCCTCAGCAAGTTTGCTGATGACACCAAGCTGTGTGGTTTGGTTGATACGGTGGAGGGAAGGAATGCCATCCAGAGGGACCTTGACACGCTTGTGAGGTGGGCAGATGCCAACCTCATGAAGTTTAACCATGGCAAGTGCGAGGTCCTACACCTGGGTTGGAGCAATCCCAGGCACAGCTACAGGTTGGGCAGAGAAGAGATTCAGAGCAGCCCTGCAGAGAAGGACTTGGCGGTGTTGGTCGTTGAGAAACTTAACAGGAGCCGGCTTCAGTGTGCGCTTGCAGCCCCAAAAGCCAACCGTATGCTGGGCTGCATCAAAAGGAGCGTGACCAGCAGGTCGAAGGAGGCGATCCTGCCCCTCTACTCTGCTCTCATGAGACCTCACCCGGAGTATCGTGTGCAGTTCTGGTGTCCTCAACATCAAAAGGACATGGAACTGTTGGAATGAATCCGGGGAGGGCCATGAGGATGATCAGGGGACTGGAACACCTCCCGTATGAAGACAGGCTGAGAAAGTTGGGGCTGTTCATCCTGGAGAAGAGCAGGCTGCGTGGAGACCTCATAGCAGCCTTCCAGTATCTGAAGGGGGCCTATAGGGATGCTGGGGAGGGACTCTTCATTAGGGACTGTAGTGACAGGACGAGGGGTAAAGGGTTAAATCATAAACAGGGGAAGTTTAGATTGTATATAATGAGAAAATTCTTTCCTGTCAGGGTGGTGAGGCAGCACTGGAATAGGTTGCCCAGGGAGGTTGTGAATGCTTCATCCCTGGCAGTGTTCAAGGCCAGGTTGGACAGAGCCTTGGCTGAGATCGTTTAGTGTGGTGTCCCTGCCCATGGCAGAGGGGTTGGAACTTAGATGGTCTTAAGGTCCTTTCCAACCTTAACTATTCTGTGATTCTAAGGTGGTTGTTGATGGCATTCATAATGCAGAAGCACAAAGATGCTGCAGAAAATGATCTCTGGCAAGTACTATGTCAAGGTCTGTGTGCTCCTAAAGAGGGGATGATGCAGAGTATGGGCAGGCTCACCCTGTTTTCCACTGCTGATAGCCTCCAGCCTCCTCATCTCTTACCCACCATCTCTCTGCCCTGGTTTGCTGGCTGAATCAACTGGGGGGGGGGGAGGGGGGGAAGGAAATAAAAAAGCCTCAGAAACACTGTGTGGGATCCAGCTAAGCTTTTTTGGTTGGGCTGAAAGGAAAGGTTTTCTATCGGTTCTGTTTGTTTGTTTTGCATAGCTGTTTTAAATAGCATTTAAAAAAAAAAAAGAAAAAATATCTTTGCAAGGTATTTATGTTGTTTGGAAGATATTTTAATGGAACAGTGTTGCCTGTGTGTTTAACAATCTGAGAGGGAGATATTGTTTGAGTATTACTTTCCAGTTCTGGTATGCCTTACAGACTGTTGTTCAGTGTGAATCTGGGTAAATAACGCATTTAATTGAAACAACTGCTGCAAACTTCTGCCTATGGCTTTGAAGTTAAGCGAAGTTGTGGCACCTCTTTATTTAATTCTGCTAATAAAGAGAGTTTAATTTTAGAAGCATGATATTTTATTGTGTTCTTGCCTGGCACAAGATATATGGAAATAAACTCTGTTTACTGGATTTACTGTGCTCTGTGTGATTGTGCTGAACAGGGATGGTGGTGCAGTAAACATTAATGGGAATTGCCCTCTAACTTAAGGGTGCTGGACCCAAGCCATACCAGATGGGGGTTGCCTCTGTCAGGAAGGGATAATTTCCAGAACTGTCTCCATGTGTGACAGATCTATTAACATGCATCAGTCAGAATAATTTTGTTTGCTCTTATTTTCTTGTTGTTTCTAGTGAATGAGGATGGAAGTACAAATGCCTTATGGATGTCATCTGAGCCTTTGAGAGCTTTTTCCTGTACTGCTTAAAAGGACAGCCTTGTTTCGGGACTCTCAAGGGCCCTACCATAGCCTGGAAGAGCCTCCACTGGGTCTGTTTTGGATCTCTCAGGCTTTGTATCTGCTAGGATGGCCTTGTGCACAGCCCTATGGCTGGTTCTCAAAGTTTTCTCTGCAAAGAGAGACACAATCAGGTGGTGTCAAGGCAGGGAAGGCTGATGTGATGTTTTCTCCTCATGCTCTTATTATGTTCAGGGATATCTCAACATGCTGATGAAGCTCTCCTGTCTTCTTTTGTGTTGGAGCAAGGACCAGGACTGAGCCAGCTTCTAAATTTGCTCATGCTGAGCATCCCCTGCAAATCATGTGCTGGGAGCCATCCCTGCATGGGAAAGAAATGAAAGAGGAGGGGGTAAGCACTTTGTCGTTAGGTTAGAAACAGGATAGTGGATGAAAAAGGTCAGTTTAAAGTTGTGACAGTGTGCATTAAAGCCAAGGTTTGAGTTTATCTCCCACTTTTTAGATGGCTTATTTGTTTAATTCTAGTCAGTTCAGTGAATTAAACTGTTTCGCTTCACCTCACTTAACTTCTGTGTGCAGAGAGGCCTAAGCAATTGATATGATTTTTGCTTTTTGTGGCTGTTATTTTCTCAGGCGTGTTTTTGATTACTATTGTCTCTATTGCAGTTATTTCTTCTTCTGTAAAAAGGGGGCAAAACATTCATACTCTGTCTGTGTTTTATTCCTTTGTCCTCATATGAAATAGTTAAAAAAAAAAATCTCTTTTTAATACCACCTTTTAACTGCCATCTTTTAACAGACATTAAAAGCAAAAAAGTAATGTATTATTTTGGATTTACTCTGGAAATAGATGATTTTGAGATTATAGGAGAGTCATCTCATTGAGCTGCTGAAGAACTGATGATGCGAGTGATACTGCATCTCTGCCATTCCTGTGCTTGGCTTTTGACATAAAGCTCAACTTGCTCAAGGATTGATAATATCCTGGCAAGGCATGTGTATGCTCTTGTGTCTGTGTAATGTAGATCTGTAAGTTAACAATGTAGGATTGTTTCGCCCAAGCAACTATAACCCAAAGCCCTTTTTTTCCCCTTCATTTATCTCTATAGCAGTAAACAAACATTTGGATTTGTTTTGTGTGGCAATATTATGATGTACCCATCTTATTGTAGGTTTCTCCTAAAGTCTCACCGAGTCACAGTTGATGTGCTCTCTGCAGCCTGTTGATCGTGATAGTGGAGGGACTGATTGGCATGCTGTCTTCTCCCTGCCTGCTGATATTAATATTAATATCAAAGAAAGCTGTTTGGTTCCCTTTCTCCTGGGCAACTGCAGGAGTCAGTCACCACTCCCTGGTGTGAATGGCAATGAAGAGAAACTGTTCCTTGATTCAGAGCAGAAGAGCCTAAGTGGGTGCTTTGATTTCAGATAAACTCTGCCCTGTGAGGGATCTGCAAGGTTAGTCTGTCAGTGTTCTTCCAAATTATGACTCTGAAGCATTTTGGCAATAAAGAAGAGTGAAAGATAAGCAGGCAGGCCTTGTGGATAATTTTACATTAATAATGATGACTTATAGATGCCACTCTAAGACAAGTTATTCCAGTGTGAGAGTCAGACCATTATTAAAATATCTAGCTCTATAGAGGTGCTATGCTGGTAGTAAATGGGTTATTGACTTTTGGCTTCTATTTTGACTAAAACTACTTACAGGATGTAAGAACTCCAGCAAATCCCAGTGCCTAAGGTGGTAATGTATGCTGTAAATCAATAATATATTACTAATAAAAATGACCAAAGCATGCATCCATTAAGGATTCATAATAGAAATTTGTTTAGGTTATATACTGTGTGTATTGATTGCTTCTATTTAAAGATGAAGTACATCTTTGAAGTAGAGTGCTTATATATGTAGCTGCCTACATTTTAAATCCATCCATCTATTTTAAATATGCAATAAACCTAAATAGCAAATGGAAATATGTATGAATAGAAGTCACTATTTTATATAGCAAAATATTATGGGAATATAAGCATGCTGAGAAGTCACAAGTAGATGTCTGATTCTGATTTTGCTGAAACCTGCCTATTGGGTTGACATACCTGAGCAAAATAATAAGCAATATGTGAGGCAGTTACTGTTGGGAGCTCCAGGCTTCCAGGTAGCTTACATTTTTCTTGGCTTCGTGCCTTAATGTTGAATTGCTCACCTTTCCATGTTGTGGTATATCGTATAATGTAACATGGTGTTGTATAGTAATACTGTGTCCATGTGCTTTGCCTGTGTGGTGTGGACAAGTTTGTGGTACAGAGCTGCAAGCAGAATGGAGCCCCTGCTTCTATGCAATGCTGCTGGCTCTCTGCAACTCCCCATATCTAATGTGGCTACCTGTGCAGTCAAAGAGGGCTTATGGGACCATGCTAGGCTTGGCGACACTTGCAGCACCATGACTGGGAAGTAGGATTTGAAAAATAATGCCCCCAACCCATCCCAGTTACATCATACCAGAAGCCTTAACACCTCTGGTTTGTACTGTAGGATGTCCACAGCAAAGACTTTATGTAGCTAAATACTACGTAGAGAGCAGTGAATAGGCTTTGCAGAATTATAATAATTTAGTAGATAACCATATCGGAAGGTTGAATTAAAAAAAAAAAAACAACAACAAAAACCCAACAAAAACGACATAAACGCAACAAAATGTAGTGTCTTACCTGTTCCTTCATCCATCCTCCTAAATGTGGCTGACTGGTCCAGGGTCCAGCAATGAGTCTTCAGCAATGAAGAAGTACATTTTCTAACAATGAATGGCTGAAAACAATTCACATGCCATGCCTACAGTCTTTTTGTCTCACTGCAGCAAATAAAAATATTTTAGATTACAGAGATTATGGTTCATTATGAAAAAAAAAGCAAGCCTCTGACTGAAATCCCATCTGTTGGCTTGCATTAAGCAATTCCCTTACTCCTCCTTGCCGGTTTTTATTCCTAGGAATTCAAAGAAACTGTCCTGGAACATTTTATGTCTATTCGTGACCAGTAGATAAGATACAAACCTTCTTTGCATGGATGAGCACCGCAGGTATCTGCATAAAAGCAGACTGAGGGTTTTTCATTGTTATTTTGTTTCTTTTTGTATTCTAAGATAGATTCAGCAGGTTCCATGCTGCCAAATGTCCTGCTCTCTTCTTGTTTATTTTTTTCTCCCAAATCTTCATAGATCTTTAAAGTAAAGAGAGTGCTATGATCAACAGTCCAGACTGTTTGCACAATAGATAACTTGCCCAGTAATTTGTGAATCAGGCTCCCGTATCTTCTGTATGAGCTGTAACATATCTTCCAGAAAAAATACTTAGTCGTGATTTAGGGACTTCCGCTGATAAGGAATGCATCATATACCTAAGTAAACTGTTCCATGGTAAATTACACTGTTAAAAGTATGTACCTTATTTCTAGCCTGAATTTATCTGGCTTCAGCTTCCAGCTCTTGCATCTCGCTTGCCTTTCTCTGATAGATTGAAGAGCTCCCTACTGTCAGAAATATCTTTCCTCTGTAGATACCTGCAGACTGTAATGGTCTTTCAGACTAGTTAGACTAAGTAGCTTTGGTTTCTTGTAAAACTGGCTTTCCAGGCTGTACTTGATTTTTTATTTATTTATTTATTTTCTTTTAATTTTCTTAACTTATTTTACAAACCCTTGCAAAGTTTCTGATAATATTTTTGAAATTTAGACACCACAGTGTGCATGTTTCAGTAATGGACACATTAATACCGTGTGCAGGGTGATTTCGTCTTCCCACTTCTGCTTGTTATTCACCTCCTAATACTCACAGAGATGATGTTTGCCCTTTGAGCCACTGTGTAGTGTTAAAATTCTTATCAATTATGAAAACAGTCTTGTTTCAGAGTGACTGCTTGTGAAGCTCTGGTCTCACATAATGAACACTTTTTGTATTCCTATGTGGACTTGTATTTGTCTGTGTTAATGCACGTTCTGTTCGGTGTATAGATCAATCCACAAAACGACAAGGTCCATGTCATTACTTAACATTTCATCAATTTTTGTACTGACTGCAAATTTGGCAAGCTTTGAGTTTACTTTCTTTCAGATCATCAGGAAGTGTCTTGACTCATACTGAACTGATGAGGTTCTAGATGAACTTTCAAAACTGGTCCAACTGGGATGGCAATTCCATATTTACAATACTTTTTAAGAAGCAACAGCAAACAGAATTTTTCTTCTGTGTGCAGCTGGACTTTTAATGGGTTTATAGCCTTGATTTCCCACCTCCCAACCTCCTCCCCCCCGAGGCTTTCTAGTAGCAATGTGCCAGTATCCCAGATCAAGTTAAAAACCATCAAGGGCTTCCAAAGAGTGTTGTGGGGTTTTCTTCTGAACTTCCAGGTAGAAGATATCTAATTCTGCAGAATGAAAAATACTGAGCTGTTTGATATTATATCTTTCTCAATATCTGATAGAATAAAAAGCATTTCTTTATCACAGTGAATTTATAGATGCATCTGTCTGCTTCTTTCCAAGTACAAATAGGAGTGCGTTATTAAATATTTGTAGGGGGTTGATTTCTTTGGCTTGTACACCTTACTATTTAAAAAATACCGCTACTGCTTTAAAATTTTTGCAGGAGTTTTCTTAGTTTCATAATTCACTCTTATTTCATTTGTATTTTGAGATTTTACTACTGCATGTTTGTGTTTTTGTTTTTTTTTTTTTAAGCGAGGGCAGACTGTTTAACAAAACAAGCTTTTTTTTTCATGATTGCAGAGTTGGGGATTTTGTCATCTGGAAACAAACTTCTCAGTTTACTGCCTGTGTTCTTAAGCTTAAATCTTTGTTTCTGTTTAATTTTGTGTGAGTTATTTTCATCTACGAGGAGCTATCCTGAGTAAAACCTTCAAATGTGCATGTTACCAGTCAGGACTATGATCTTATATTACTTTCCAAGGCATCAATGTATTATTGGTGCCCTCACAGTATGAGCTTTCCAGCAGGACCTTGGGCCCACTGTAGAAGAGGATCTGGTTTGAGACCATCTTAAAAACCTGAATGTGCACAAGTCCATGGGACCTGATGAAATCCATCCACGGGTCCTGAAGGAGCCAGCGAATGAAGTTGCTAAGCCACTGGCCATCATATTTGAGAAATCATGGTAGTCAGGTGAAGTTCCCAATGACTGGAAAAAGGGAAATATAACCTTCATTTTCAAGAAGGGGAAAATGGATGACCCAGGGAATTACAGACCAGTCAGTCTCACCTCGGTGCCTGGCAAAATCTTGGAGCAGGTTCTCCTGGAAGGCATGCTAAGGCACATGAAAATCAACAAGGTGCTTGGTGACAGCCAGCATGGCTTCACTAAGGGGAAATCCTGCCTGACCAATTTGGTGGCCTTCTATGATGGGGCTACGGAACTGACGGACAGGGGTAGAGCAGTTGATGTCATGTACCTGGACTTGTGCAAAGCGTTCGACACTGTCCCATGTGACATCCTTGTCTCTAAATTGGAGAGACATCAATTTGAGGATGGACCACTCGGTGGCTAAAGAACTGGCTGGATGGCCGCACACAAAGAGTTGTGGTCAATGGCTCAATGTCCGGCTGGAGACCAGTAACGAGTGGTGTCCGTCAGGGATCAGTGTTGGGAGCGGTCTTGTTCAACATCTTCGTCGCTGACATGGACAGTGGGACTGAGTGCGCCCTCAGCAAGTTTGCCGATGACCCCAAACTGTGTGGTTGGGTTGATACCCTGGAGGGAAGGAATGCTATCCAGAGGGACCTTGACACGCTTGTGAGGTGGGCTGATGCCAACCTCATGAAGTTTAACCATGGCAAGTGCAAGGTCCTACACCTGGGTTGGAGCAATCCCAGGCACAGCTACAGGTTGGGCAGAGAAGAGCTTCAGAGTAGCCCTGCAGAGAAGCACTTGGCGGTGTTGGTCGATGAGGAAAATGAACGTGAGCCAGCTTCAGTGTGTGCTCGCAGCCCAGAAAGCCAACCGTATGCTGGGCTGCATCAAAAGGAGCGTGACCAGCAGGCCGAAGGAGGTGATCCTGCCCCTCTACTCTGCTCTTGTGAGACCTCACCTGGAGTATTGTGTGCAGTTCTGGGGTCCTCAACATAAAAAGGACATGGAACTGTTGGAACAAATCCAGAGGAGGGCCACGAGGATGATCAGGGGGCTGGAGCTGTTCATCCTGGAGAAGAGAAGGCTGCGTGGAGACCTCCTCGCAGCCTTCCAGTATCTGAAGGGGGCCTATAGGGATGCTGGAGAGGGACTCTTCGTTAGGGACTGTATGACAGGACAAAGGGGTAAAGGGTTAAAACTTAAACAGGGGAAGTTTAGATTGGATATAAGGAGGAAATTCTTTCCCGTTAGGGTGATGAGGCACTGGAATGGGTTGCCCAGGGAGGTTGTGAATGCTCCATCCCTGGCAGTGTTCAAGGCCAGGCTGGTCGAAGCCTTGGCTGAGATGGTTTAGTGTGAGGTGTCTCTGCCCACGGCAGGGGGGTTGGACCTAGATGATCTTCAGGTCCTTTCCAACCTTAACTATTCTATGAGTCTATGATTCTAATAGTAATGCAATGAAAAATTTGCTGAGACATATTTAGGAGTAGGTCTTCCTCATTTCTTATCTGATTTAGGGGCTTTATGGTAACCCTTTACAAGCGCAACATCCCATGTGTTAGCACCTCTGTCAAAAGCAGTAAGGAAAAATATTGCATGAAAAACTACATGAGAGGATGGGCTCAAGAACCGGCTTGCTCAGTGACCTTTGATTTTTTGCCCAGGTATTTCCCTCAGCTCCTGTTTTTTAAAACAGTTTTTTAATCCTACACATGCTTTATTACATAATAATGAGGAGAATGAGAAAAACATAAGTAGAAAAGTCCAATTTCTTTCATGAAGGTTTTAACTTGTGTTCCAAAAGTACCCTTGGAGGACAGTGACAGCAGGATGCTTTCCTGGAATATGAACAGCAAACACGAGAGGATGGAAATATGCAATATTTTTTTCTTGGAAAAGGCAGAAAATTCTAGATGTGAAGTATAACTAACTGTAGGAACAATGCTTGAAATAAGTACAGAAGGAAATGGGTATTACAGGTATAGGAAAAAGGGACTGAAATGGATCCTTTGTTAGATGATAGTATGTTGCTATTTAGGAAGTGCACTTTAATGTACTGTGTCATAATTGCATTAAAAATTTAGCTAATAATCTCCTAGAAGTAGTTCTATGGAAACCTTTCCATGGTGCTTTTTTCAGCTTGGAAGAATCCTTCAGAAATCTTTCAGGAGAAACAGTACAGAAGGGTTTGGCAAGTGTCATCCCATAGGTTAGTGCTGAGTGGGGGTCTTGGTGCCTGCAGGCTGTCTGCCTCCCAGTCTCGTTGGAAGGTACTCCTAACCCTAGACTGGGGTCCTGAGGATTCCTGCCCTGGATGTGATGGCATCCTCAGCATCGCCCATCAGCCAAACTCAAACAATTTGAGTGAAGCTGGCTAGACCATCTTCTGTCCTGGGAGGTCAAAGCCAGGACCCTGCAAGCTGAAGGTCAGTGTTATTCGAGGTCTCCTAAATCTGCCCTGGCCTACAGGCACTGCTTTGTTTGGGGTTCTGGATCCTGCATCTCTTCTCACTGATCAGGGAAACTGTGTGCCTCAGGTGCTGTTATGTGGCTGAGCTGCAGTGCTCAGGTGTGCCTGAAATAACTGGCATTCTGATTCCCCAAAGGCCTCCTCTGGGCATCCTCTGGTGTCCATACAGCATTGCCTTGTCTGGGGCTTGAAAAAGGCCTGCTCTTTATGACCCTATATCTAGAGGGGAAGGAAGAATGGAACCTTTCATCAAGTTATTTTGATGAAAACCTTTCTTTGCCTTTAGCCCTGATACCTCTCACTGGTTTTGCTGGGCAATTGGATCCAGGGTTTTGTTGCCAGAGAGATCAGCAAAAGATTTACTTCTTTCATCTACCTCTTTGAGGAGGAGAATTTGGAACAAGATTAGTGATTGTGTTTGAAACAAAAAAAAAAAAAAAAAGGAAAAAATACAAGAGGAAGGAAAAAAAAAAGAAAAAAGCCTTCCACTCATCATAGTTCTTTGCAGTGGGTTGTTTGGTTTTTATTTTCCCCTGAAGCAAGTTAGGTTGTTTTTTAAAAAAGCATATTTTCATTGAACTGGTGAGCATTGTGTTCTCAAATATAGTATCTGCATATGTTTGTTACCCATGGTGGATGACTATCTTTTTCTGTGCTACTGTAGCTCCTGTCTCTAATCTGCATGAATTTCCTCTTCTCCTTAAAATGTCCTTTGGGGCACAGACCCTCTTTTTGTTCATTCGTGCACAAGGATTGACTGTGAAGGAGCCCTACGCTTTCCCACAGGACAAGTAATAAATCATAATATCCAGCACTGTAGGGACTTTCATAAAACAGGGTTGCCTTTTAACCCATACTGGGTGGTTGTTTTACTGAGCACAATGTCTCTGTGACTATTCATACTTATTACTGTTGCTTTTTAAAATGCTTTGTAGACTATTGTTAACAGCTTTTGAAGGCTGGAGTGGAAAATTAGTGGAAATGTGTATCCTGGTGTTCCCTCATTACTTTAAACTGAAATTGTGGGGTGTGGAGGGCAGGATTAAGAGCATTTTTTTTCCAGATAAAAATGTTGTAAGGCAAGTTTGGCCATGCTGTTTTGCCCCAGCTGTCTTGGCTTGGCAATGGCAGTCCTGGTGCTGCTGTGGGATAAATACCGCCTCCCTGCTGTGAATCCCAGGAGCTCTTGAAGCTGTTCACCTGACTTTTCTGGGAACAGTTAATCTATTCAGAGTGTTTCTAGGAGCTTACAGGTGAGCATTATTTCACTTTTTTTTTTTTTTGTGGCTCACCTTGAAATGAGTAGTATTGTGTGTGCATGTGTATTTTATATGTGTATATATACACAGATGTATGTATATAGTGTTTCTGGAACAATGTTTGCACAGGCTGCATTAGGTGGAAAAATTATCATGGTGTTCACTGCGAGCAGGTCATTGCAATACGAAACTTCATTCAGAATTTTAGTTGTTTCCTGGTAAGTGAACCATTTTGTGGAATTAATTTAATTCATTAGTTTTAATGTTTAGTTATTTTCCACTGAGAGGAAGGTGTATCTGGAAGCAAAAACATATGTGATTTCTCTAAAAATCTGCTCTTACTTGAAATCTGTTTCCACTTCGAGCAAGTGTGTGCGTTTGAGCTCATCCCACAAATTTAATTCTCATGTTGTTCTATATTTCAAGACTGGAGGGAAGTGAATAAAGCTGGCCACTGATCGCATGAAGGCATATGCTTCTGCAAATTTCGTTTTAGCTGTCAGCATATATGAGGTGGAACCTCTGGTCTTTTGAGGTCAGAGGAGAGTTACGTTGTGGGCTTTGGGGAGGGTCGTGATTCAGAGGGCTGCAAAAAATGGCTTGCCACAGCCTACTGTTACACATCAGCAAAAGGGAAATTAGATCTCCATGCCTCTGCTTCTGAGATGGAGCTCATAGATGTCATGCTATGGAAATTGCCATCCAGCAGTTGGAGACTGGGTTGTCTTCATAGATTACTTGCAGATCGTGCCGATAAGCACCCACTGGTTTCTAAAAAATCAGTGACCTTTAAGATGTGTTGCGTAGGGGACCCCAAATTTCATCTTTCTGTGTAGAAAACTGCACCTTTCATTTTGCCTGATACATATACATCATGCAATTATAAAAGTGTGTGTATATATATAAAACACACACACACATATATATATATATATGATGGTCTGCAATTCTGGGAGCAGTCAAGATCTGAAAGCAGTCTCAGGCTTTTTTATAAAGCTTTCACAGAGTTTTTACAAAACTTTCACAGAGTTATGGCTAGTGAAAATAACAAATTATCTGTTTTTATTTACGGCAGAAATTTAAAGGAGCTGTGATGGCTGAAACACCAAGAAAAATCATAGTTAGTTATTTAACAACCTACAGTTTAGCCAAATTACTTCCTGAAGATGGCTTCTTCGAGGTTTGGGTAATTTTTTGTAAAATTAACTGTAAAGGAGTCATTCTTGGCCTTCAGTGATGTAAAGCAATTGGTTTAAATGATAAACATTTGAGTCCACAGACATTTATACAGGTATTTGAATGACAGGCTCTAATACTTAAGGCAAAATTCTTCTGTTTTTTCTGCTTGTCTTTTTCTCTGGACAGTTCTTCAGATTTCACACAGTTTATCTTTCTGGGCATTACAAACTTAAAGTAGCTTTACTGCTGTAATAAACAAATCAATAAACAACACAAAGTAATCCTCACTCTGCTGTTTATAAGTTCCTGTAATAATTCAGATATTTCTGCCAGAGCAGAAGCATTCTCCTTCAGAGGCTGTTCAGGGAACTATAAATCAAAATTAAACTTCAGCTTTGAGGAGGTGTTAGTAGGAATCTACTGTTTGCTGTCACTCTGCTTTTCAGCAAAGCTCCAAATACATACAACCTGTCTGATCTGTGTCAACCTTAAAAAGGATTTCTGAATCTGCTGAGCTCAATTGAGCTCCTTCTTGTTTGGTTGGTTTGGATTTTTTTAGGCGTTTGGTAGGATTTTTTTGTTTTTTTTCTGTTTTTTTTTGGGGGGGGGGGTGGTTGGGTTTTGGTGGTTGGGGGGGGGGTTCTTTGTTTGTGTTTTGTGGTGGTTGTTCGTTGGTTGTTTTTTTTTCTCCTATGGTGAAGTAGAAGTCAGATCTGGGCTCTGTTGTATGCTGCCATCCTCCATGTCAGACCATTTCTGACTTCTGAGGATGCATTTGGGTCTTGGTCTCCTCCAGTTTATCCTCATCCTGCTTGCTTGTATCTCAGGGCTGACACCTCCCAGTACACAGTGGTGCAAACGATGGAGAAGAGCATGTCTTCAGTACTTAAGTGTTACCTGTCTGGGGATACCACTAAATCCTACCGAAGCCCAATCTGTTGACATACCTAAAAAAGCTCTGCTGGTAACAGGAAAGCTATTCCAGATTTGCCTTATTTTAGCAAGGGTAAAAAATTAAGCTGCTGTTTTAAATGGAAACAATAATGAAGTGTAATATTAAATGAACTTACGATCTAATATGAAGTCCAAAACCAAATAGATTCTTTTTACTTAATGATCTCATACTTGTTTATCTAACTGCCTCTATAATTTTATCTACTATAGTAGTTTATAAAAGTTTTTATCTGAGGAAAAAAAATAACCTTACTGGCTAATAAAATTGATCTTAATGGCTACAATAAAAAGCTACAGCAGAGTAATTTAAAATTGGGTGAATTTTCTTATTACTCAAATTCTACTTGCTTCACCGTATTATTTTGTGTTGCATTGAATTTGAGACTTCAAGGTTGTTCAGCAATATCAAAGCTTCGCTGTTTCACATTTGGGTTTTGGGGTTGGTTTGGTTTTCTTCTTTGAGCCAGTTAAGTTTCTGTTGTAACAGCAGTAACTGAGATAAGTAATAAATGGCATGGCCTTCCTTATTGAAGACGCTGGTGTCATTTACGATATGCAGATTTGTGACACAGAACCTAAAGCTTCTTTTATTGAGAACACAAATGTCTCGGTGTTAAGAACTAGGTTCTGAAACCTTGATGTTTTAAGTAACATCACTGTTAGGCTGGAGGGCAAGTTTAGCATAGGGGTTGATTATATATCTTATGCACTGAAGTGCAGGGATTTAACCTCAGGTGCTTTCCCTATCTGTGCACCATTTTCCTGTACTTGAAAGTTAATTCATGTGAAGGAAGCCTGTGAATTTCAAGAGCAATTGTACCTGAGTATCTTCTTGTGCGTGCATGTTGTTACAAATTAGATGATACACTGTGAAGGGAAAGATACTTGGGAATACCTTTTTCCTATGATGGGGCCTAATATTAATGCACTTGTATTCAACTTTCCCCTTAGAGATAACGTTTTATCTCTGTTGTTCTTAACCTGTTGCCTCTGCTTTTAATTAAATTAAGTAACATTTAGCTTGAGCTTGGGACTGTGCTTCTGACCTCTGATTTGAAGATCGGTCATCATGTATTTTTTGAAAAGCACATTAAATTCAGCCTTACTTCTTTTATTCTAAAATCTTTTGCTTCTTTTCTATGACCTTAGCTAACCTTTTTTCTGAGCTGTTTAGACTCTACCAGCCCAGTGGAAATCTCTCTTCTCCCCTCTTCCTCCCTCATTTAGTTTCTTTGTGGACCACTGAGTTTACCTGCCTCATGAAAGTGGTCCAACGAGCACCAGAACTGGGTGCCAGTCCAGCAAGCACCAGAACTGGGTGCAGGTCCAGCAACTTAACCATGACTAGATATAGGCTTGGCAGATGGAAGCAAGGCCCACTCTCCTTTCAACAACAGTGACTTGGTAGATTTGGCTTCTCGTAGCCCACTGCCTCCTTAACAGTACGGAGGGTAATGGCAACCCATAGTGATGCCTTGCCTTGCAGTGAGCTCCAGTGTAAATATTAGCTGCAGAGGTACTCACCTCTCTGTAAGTGAGAGATTTGTAAGAAGGCTTGTAGAAAGAACATTTCTTGCAATTCTCTGAGTTATTTCCTATCACTCGCTAATGAGGATGGGAATGGGGAAACAGAAAGAGAGCATGGTACTGCTTGTTGTACTGCTTTCTTCTCCCCCAGTCTAGTTCAGTTCAACCCCGCATCTCCCTGGCCCAGTCTGCCTTCTTGCTTCTCAATTCCTACTGTTGGATTATTCCATTCATAGTTACCATCTGGTTTCTGTGGTCTTGCTCTTTTATCATTTCACCTCTTTTCTTCACAATGACCCATTTCCCTTGAAAACACCCATCCTTATGTGCAAATGTATCTACTTCCTCTTTCTTCTAGTGAATTTATTTTCTCTTTACTGCTATAGGAAGAGCCGATCTAATACTTAACGAGCATAAGAAAATCTGTTATTTCTTACTAATGAGAATAGCTCTCCATACTTTGAATTAAGGTTTGGGAAAGTGAGGGGAGAGAAGAAGGGTATTTACCATCTGAGCATGGCATGGAACTGAGGAATATCAGTGAGTGAGAGCAGCAGAAGTGTCCCAGGATGTAGCCGTCTGGTGCTTAATAGTCTGGTTTTCTGGGCTGCCAATGGGTGGTGGAAAAAGCCAGTTGTTCCTGCATTGCCCTTTTTAGAGCTGACCTCTAGGGTATCTAGAAATGTGGAAGAAGGAGATCTGCATGGAAATAAAAGATACTTTCTGAGAGGCTGGTGTTTAAGGTCAAAGGCTTACTTCAGAGATGTGCCATTTAGACTTGGCTAGGCTTTTTTATTACGCTCCTATTGGCATCCTTGGCTATGTCACCTTGGAAAATGGACATGTCTGTGTGGGGGTTTGGGAGCCCATATAGACAAACCTACTCTGTTTGCTACACCCTTGTCTTGTGTATCATCATGGGGGAAGGTGTCCGATATAAACATGCTGCTGAATATCTATTGTATTGTCACTCACATAACCTGGGAGCAGATCCCCAGCAAGTGTCACTTCAGTGTTATAATGGAGGTAGATTAAGCAATTTATGGAACCATAAGGTAGTTGACCTAAATCTCTACATAAAATGTACAAGGAAGGGCATAAAGGGTGTTTTAGCTTTAATTTGATTGCCATGGCTGGGGTGTTGCACAGCAGAGTGTCTCTTTTCTGTCTTTTTTGCGTACTCCATCCCATCCGGTAAGGGCATACTCTTGCCATTTGTGAAGTCTGTTCATGGGTAGCTGTTTGCCAGGTAAGGAGAATCACTGCTTCTGACGAAAGTGCCCAAAGGAAGGTTGCAATTACTATCTCTTTTTTCATAACCTCTATAAAATAAGAGAGACCAAGATAGGCTGGGGAAATGTGGGTATTTGAGTCACATGGGAAAACCCATTCTGAAGCCTAATTCTTCACTTTTGGAGGAACTTACCTAGTTGTCTTGCTTTCCCTAGCAGATTTTGGAGTGCTTAATGGAGGAGATGAGATAATTTTCCAATTTTTATAGATGAGACAGCAATTGACCGAGGCACAGAGGGGAAAGCTGGGAGTGGAGACCAGCATTGTCCAGCTCCATCCTTGTACTGCTGATGATTCCAGCCATTTGGCCACAGTCTGCTTCACTCTTCATTTCTGCCCCAGGGGAGCTGGGTATGGATGTTGCAAGCATTTGCTGCAATGTCTTGGCACTAGCTGTTGTCTATAGAATGCATCGTTAGTTTATCTGCAGGCTAAGAGCAGAAGAAAGGCTTTTCCACCCCGTCACCCTAGAAAAGACACAGAGTTCTTTGCTATTTAATTTGCTGTCAGCATATGTAGAGAAAGTGGGAGAGAGAATAGTATTTCCATATTTGTATGCTAATTACAGTTTTTCAGAGAACTTTGAACCAACAAAGCTATTTTTTAAGCTTGTCAGGACAAGATTGATGTTTGTTAGCAGTGAAAATACTGGGGAATGGGAATATCGTACATTGGATAAATGTTTGTTGTTGCTATCTTTAACCTGAGTTCTGTTTGTTACTGATACTGTTGTTGAGATCAGAGACCAGGTATAATTTGGATTAAGGAAAACGGAGACAGAAAAGAAGCACTGAGCAGTGTTTGCACACTGTAAATGAATGCACTAATGAGACTTTGTATCTTAATAGGGAAAAGTAGAGCCCTGATTTAGAAAAGCACTTAAGCCTGTGCTTCTTTTCAGGGAGTGACAGAATCGTATAAGGCCTATTGATTCAACAACTGAAAGAGATTTCAGCTTGTACTCATATCTGAGCAAGCTTTAGAATAAGGGGAGGAAGGGATTTTTTTATTGTTACTTTCTGTTATTTTTTTTCCCCACAGAGTCAAGGTGAACTGTGGGAATATTAAGTGCTGCAAAATGACAAACACAGAAACATTCCTCCAAATTAGTAGCAAACCTTTTCCCCCAGCATATTGTACTTGTCTTTGGGAATAGTAAATCACATAGTTAGCTGGGCAGACCAATCATGTGCAGAGCTTGTGAAAATAATTATCTCTCTATTTCCAGCTTTTGTTTCACCACCTTCAAACATGCACTGAAATTTCACCCTGAAAATTGTGAGCCAGAATATGATTTTTTTTTCTGGGAAAATTGCATATAAAACCTAATTAAAAGCATCATCCCACACTTTTCTTTTAAAAGTACATCTACTACCATCATGCCTCTAAATGTAACAGTGCTCAACAAGTGTCTAGCAGCCAAGAAGACACATAATTTAAAGGCTATTTCAGCATTTGATTAAGCACACAGTGATAACTACAAGCTCATGCCCTGCAGGCATGACAAGAGGCAATTATGTTCTGAGGTCAAAAGGGAGGGGGAAAAAAGCACAAGATTTTGATGACTTACTTAATTTTCCAGCTCCTGAAATTAGCAGAGACAAAGAAGTTCTAAATCACCCAGATAAAATACTGTCATTATCTGTTGCCGTTTCACCCTCTGCTCTCACTTTGCCCTGCAAAAGCTCAGAAGTAAGATTTTCCACCAAATGGCTGCACTTAGAAAATTCAAATTGGCACACATTTAAATGTTAAAAAGAGCACTTTTCGAAATCTTTTAAGTTCTGCCATATGCATTTAGATGGCTATCTGCACATAGGATCCTGGAAAAAGACACCTGTTTTCCAAAGTAGTGAGCAGCCATCAGCTCCTCTTGACTTAAAGCCAACAATTAGGTCACTTACTTAGGAGATTAAATAAGGAGTTCATCAAAAAGCTGCAAAGGTAGGGAGCTGCTCAAAGGAGAGGGAAGTGTATTAATGAATTAATATAATTGTGCTGTGTGTGTCATGGATGGGCTTTGATGTATATTATTTCATAACAAAAGGCAAACAAATCTTTGTTTAAGATTATCATATAGAGATGCGATGTCAAGAAATGTGCTTACAAGGAGATAAAGATTCAACCTCTAATTTCCCTTCAGAATATTTACTGCAGATATGTGTAGAAAAAAGCCATGCAGAGCAACTGAACTGGTCGAGGATGGCAGAATGGAAAGCACACCATTGCTTTCTCCTGTCGTATTACAGTATTTAACTATTCCTACAGTTTGTCCAGGGTGTCACATTTCTTTTATGCCATATAACCAGCAAATAAATGTTGACTCCGTGATACATGATTCAGGGACTGTAGTGATAGGACAAGGGCTAACAGCTTCAAACTTAAACAGGGGACATTCAGGTTAGGTAAGGAAGAAGTTCTTTACTGTGAGGGTGTTGAGGCACTGGAACAGGTTCCCCAAGGAAGTTGTGAATGCTTCATCCCTGGCAGTGTTCAAGGCCAGGTTGGACAGAGCCTTGGGCAGCATGGTTTAGTGTGAGGTGTGCCTGCACATGGTAGAGGGCTTGGAACTTGATGATCTTAAGGCCCTTTCCAACCCTAACTATTCTGTTATTCTATACCGTAGTAAGGTGTCTGTAAAACAAAGCTGTCCTTCTGATGGAAAACAATTGAGTGATTATGTGAGAAACAAAAAGGTGAATTCCAGTAAAGCCACATCTGGAAATATTTGCATCTGTTCATAGATTCTTTAATGAGAAGCAGTATATGAGCTCTTATTTTGGGGGAGGAATATTTGGTTTGGGTTTGTTTTTTTTGTTTTTTTTTTCTGGGGAGTACTGGGGGCTGACATTCATGCAATTTTAGTAAATCAGTGCTATAAAGTCTCATGTGCAGTAAGAGCTGCCCAAGATACAAGAAATGTGTTCTCACACCTGGTTAAGAAACATATAACAGTTTTTACTAAACCTTTGTTTTTTTGTATTAACTGTGAAATCCTCCACCAGAAGCCTGAAGTAACATATCATCATTGTTGGCAGAGCTACTGTGAGATTAGGCAGCTATCTTTCTCCTCAGATAAACTTCTATTTTAATAAAATCATATTGCTGGTAGGACTTCCTAATGTCTTATTTCCAACAAAACACCAGAGCTAAGATTAGCTGCATATGTACAGGATTGCTTTTGATAAATACAATTAAATAGGTTGTATGAGTCAATTCTCAGAAAGTTAGTTTCTGTGATTTTAAGTGAGGTTTTCCTTAACCACCACATTTAATGTCTGCTTTCTTTGAAAATATAGAATAGTTACTGCAAAAATGTATAGGAATTAACATAAAAATATTTTCTGAGGCATGTGAGTCAGAGGCTTAAGTTTTGTATAGTAAAAAGTAAGGTAGTGTTAGAAATTGGCTTTACCATTTCTGTAGTCTACATTAGCCTTCTAGAGAAAAGTATCCAAATTGTCCAAGGACTGGTCCAAACAATAACCCCAAACAGCTAGTATTGACTGTAAACCTCATTTTGCCATTTTCTTGGCAGTAAATAAAAGTCATCTATGCATATAGCAGGAGGAGGGAAGGCACTTGTCATCAGTTTTGTGCCAAAAGCTGCTAGAAACCTTCTGCCTCCTGTGTCACCAGTCTGCTCAGGTTTAGTGCAGTAGAGGCTCAGAAAGAGAGCTCAGCAAAGCTCTTTTCCAAATCAACAGCCTGGCATCAGATGTTTGTTTATGGTTGCATTTTTCAACTCTAAATTCTTCTGAAAAATGTGTTACTAATTCATACATGGCTACATATGAAGATATTTTAGAAGCTTTGGTTCCAATCACATTTCAGTAAATTCTAAGTAACTGCACCAGAGTGTGAATCTTAGTTCAGATGAGTATCTGAGAGTAGAATCAGATCCTTTGCTTTGACTTCAGTGTTCATTTTGGACAAACTTTGTTTCTCTTGAAATTACTTTTTAGAGTTCAACTCCTAACTGGGCTTGTGAATGCTAAAGATAATGCAGGCAAATGTAAACTACCCCCCCATTGCTGTAGAGTCTGTTGTTTTGCAGAGCAGGGGCTGTTGTGGACAGACCCTTTTAAACAGACTTAAAACCTCTTGATAGTGTTTGTAGGGGAGACTAAATTTGCTGGGCCTAGTGACTGCTTTTCTGATGATCTTCACTTCGATCAGCTATTGTTTCTAACTTTGCTTCCTCCTTCCTTCACTCACCTTGTCGTTATTAGTGACATTAAACCAAGGGTAAGAACGAGGTATTGCATTTCAGAGATTTGCACTTGTCATCCTGGCTTCCTGCCTTCTGTAACAGGAGAATGTGGGCACAGTAATAATTTACTGCATTACAAAAATGTATGGTGCAATATGAGCTCGGGGCAAAGCTGTTTCTCTGATCTTGGGGAAGGAGGACATCTTATATGATCCAAACCCTAAAGCTATGTAATTTTAGAAGCTGTTATTCAGGAATAATTGCATATCTGTCTTGGGGGTTTTGTGATTAGTCCAGAACTCTGGCACATTGGCAAGGATCTGATTGATATTAGAGTGATCCCTGCAAATTTACAAAAATGAGAGTGTTTATCTTTCAATAATATATATCTAAATGAGACAACTGACAATAATAGAAGGCTTCATGGAAGTTTGAGTAGATGTCGGATTGCTGTCTGCTAGACAGAGCAGCATTGATACAGTTAAGGGGTATACTGAGAAACATCAGTATGCTTTTATTTCCGTAAGCAAACCCAGTGTGCATATGCCATGGGGAAGTTTTATGTGACAGAACAAAAACACAATGGAAGGGATTTTTGGTTTTGGGGAGCGTACTTTGGTGGTTTTATAGTGGGGCTGGGAGGTAGTGAGTTCTTGAAAGATGCTTGGTGTCAGATGGGCCCTTGATCTGTTACAGGGTTAAACCTTCCCTGACTGCTCTGTGACCATCACATGGATACAGGCTCAGTTTATGTTTAGTTTTATGGTTGTAAGGAGTACAAAATGGAGCTGAAAGAGCACATTGTCCCTACAGCTGGAAACATTTTTGATGTGGGTGATTTTTCATTCTTGGGCAATAAGGAAAGGAAAAGGGTTGGCTGTTGTTTCAGCTCGTGGCTGATATGCTCAGCTGGTAAATCAAAGTATTTGGTGCCCAGGTTCACCGTGCATTTCCTGTGAAATTTTCTGTTGTTGAGATGACAATCTATACTTCATATGGATATTTGGGGGATTAATGCATTCAAGTTTTTCAAGCTATTGAAGACCTTTAGATCAAAGAGGCTGTAAAGATCGGAAATATTGCATTTTGTCATGTGATGAGTTTATTCATTAATACTTTAGGGCTTTGTTTTTAAGGTTTCTCAAAGTGTGTTTCTTTTTTCTTTTGCAAACTGTAGCCTGGATTTCTTTTAAAACAGGTAAGATTTCTGAGAGCTCTTTAAATTAACTTTACAAGTGTGTGCCACTATTGAACATCCAGGCAGATCCGACACAAAGCTGAGACTGAACTTTAATCACTCAGTGTCCTGTATATTGGCCTTTCCATAGAAAATATCACTGCAGGGCCCAAACTTTGGGATAGTTGCCAGAACCTGCAGGCCATTTGCCGGCATGCTGCAGGCTACAGCAAAAGCCATTAGTCTCATGTTTTCTAAGGATCAAGAAAAAGGAGCAGGAGCAATGCAGATGTTATTACATCTGTAGTAGGGCAGATGCAGTCTTGCTGAGCAGGTGGGATCCTGGTGCTTGGATTGCTTGTTGTCAGAAAATTTCTCCCGGTGGATCAGGTACAACACAGGACTGTAATTTTGTATTATCAAAGCCAACTAGCTTTTTCACCTGGTAAGTAGAAGTAATAACAATGCCATAGTTGCTGCTGATTTCTAAAGCTCTGTTTAAAAGGGATCATTAGCTTATTTTTGAGATGAAAAAATCAAGTTGCTATGTGGAGAAGTGATTTCTCTGGGCCGCCAGCAAGCCCAGGACCTCATTTCTGCAGACCGTATCTCAAAGATACCAAAACTATCTTAGTACAGCATATGGATAAAACATGCTGCTAAATGTCATTCTGCTTTTAATTCTTGCTTCAGTGTGGAAAGTAAATGTTTGCTGTCTTTCTGTGTTAATCTTTGCAGCTTTCAGCCGTGCCCCGGTCCCCATGGCTGTGGTCCGAAGGGAGCTGTCCTGTGAGAGTTACCCCATAGAGCTTCGCTGCCCGGGAACAGATGTTATCATGATTGAAAGTGCCAACTATGGGAGGACTGATGATAAAATCTGTGACTCTGATCCTGCTCAGATGGAGAATATCCGCTGTTATCTGCCAGATGCCTATAAGATTATGACTCAAAGGTATAGTATTTAATATTCTTTGTTTGCTGACTTGTTTTTTTAATCTGGTATGTACACACCAGTTTGTGTGTGTGCATGAGAAAATGCAGGTACTTAGTCCCTGTGTATGTGCATGGAATTAAAGCTGTCGTTGCTTGACTGTGGGTTTAAAACAGTTGGGTTAGCCTCATGCAATATAAATAATAACTGCTGTAAGTACTACTAATCAGTTATCTTGATACTCACTGTATCCCAGTTTTACCTCTGAAATACCTAAATATCAAAACTCCTAGTGAACTTGTAAGTGGAGTCTCTCAAATACACATTCACTGTTTTCTGTACTGTGTTCAAACAGATGGCCAGTAATCGCCTTTAAACAATTAATAATTTGTTCAAAATAATTTACATTTATCAAAATACAAAAAAAAAATAAAAATAGTTTCCATCATTCCTTGTGGTGCCAGGCTTAGTTTTAGGGAGGATCTGAATTCCCAGTCAAGAATTTGCATTCACACTGGTTTTGCAGAAGACTTGCTTAATTTCTCTATAATGACCATTAGTACTAACTGTGACTACTGCATCTGGAAATGGTAACGAAGATATATGCCATGTAGACAGATTCCTGTGTTGCAGAGCCAGGGCCTAAGAATTTATTCCAACCTAGAGGTATCCTGGTTATGGAAAGCCTTTAACTGTTGCTGAATTTTTCAGGGTATTTTCTGGCACAAAAGGTGTTGTGGGAAGAACAAGTCAAGTGCTTGACATGTAATTGCATTCAGTGCATTACTCCTAATAACTACACATGAATAATTATTCAGTACATTTGGCTTTTAATTAAATAGTAATCAAAATGAGTATTTCGGGGTATTAATAATTGTATTGACATAGACAAACTGTTGCTAATTGAACTCATGACAACAGTGTTTGCATGGTGACCTAATGGCTGAAGCAGTGCAAGGTTTCACTGGAGTACCTTGCTATTGTTTGCTGTGAGACACTTTGCACTAAAAATGGAGTTCTGGGAGCAACACAAAAGAAAGCATGAGTTTCATCTATATTTGACATGCTAACAGCTATTCTTTGAGCTCCCTTTAGAACTGCTCTGTGTCAAGTATTTAGATCTCAAAATGCTGAGAGGTATTGTGAAAAATGGTTCTTATAAGGCCATCATTTAAGTTGAACCTCCTTGACTATCTGGTTGAAGTCCCGCTTGTAGGATTGTACTGGTTGCATTTTTCAAGACAAATGAACACGCCATCAGCCAGTCCCTTGGATTTGGCATGGTTTTAGTGGAATTACTGTAATTCTTCTGTTCAGGTTGTTAGTGGCTTCAAGCAGAAACCCTTAATCCTCTGCATATTGGCAGAATAAAACTATGTCATCCCCTTTGTGGGCCATTACAGAGAACAAAGTATTAATATTTTTATATGTATGCAGTAATGTCCTCCAGGCACTCTCTTCCAAGCCAAATGCAGAGCTCTGCAATCTTCTGATCTGTCACCACATGTAGCAAGTCTGCAACAAACATTAGTCCTTTTGTCAGGGAGGGCACATAATCATGCGTGTGCCCATGGTGCTAGGATGAAAACTCACGTTGATTGCTCAGCTCCAGATACCATCACTGCAGACTCAAATGGCTTAGCAGAGAGTTAGCAGGGAAGTGCTTCTGTGGGTTAAAGCATCTCTGTTTTCCCATTTGGGCAGAAATGGTGCTGTAGAGGATGGCCACTGAAGGAGAAATTTCTTGCAAGGGAAAAGCAAATCCCTACTGACTGAATATTCATATCTGTGAGTCCTTGCCTGGTGCTGTTTATCAGTGGCCAGGCTCAAGAAAGGGTGGTGGCTTTTTCCATTTAAGCTATTTGATTATCAATTTTCACAAAGAGTGCAGTCGTGTTATTAATTGGGTACTATTGAGTTTCTTGAAAATAAATATAACTTGATTTTAGTTAAAAGGCAGGTTAAAAGAAGAAAAATACTCTACTTTGCATTTTATGTCAATCTCATCTCTTTTTTTTTTAATCTCCATTAATTCAAAGAGTTGAAACAATTTAAAAATAAAACCATTAAAATGAAATATGTTCTTCAGATGCAAACCTGTCTGCCAGCTCGAAGTATGCCTTATAGCTGAGCATCAGAAAAAAGTACTTTAAAAGGAGAATTTTGACAGCCTAGTAATTGTGGCACTAACTGTGGCATTTTTTTCTAAAAGCCTCTACCTGTGAAATTAATAAATTCAGCAGTATTTGGGTGGTTTTGCAGATGAATTAAAGCTTTAATACAATGAGCTTGTCTTTGCTAATTCTGCAGGTTGGGAAAGCAGCTACTGGGAACTAAAGAGTCTCATGACAGTGTAACCTGCATGGCAATTGAAGCTGTCTGCCCATGCAAATAAAAACAATATGTACAGTAAATTCTTCCTATGCATTGATTAATTATTGCATTTGTAGATGCACAGTTGCCTTGTAGATTTTAGAGTAAGTTGTCTAACTGTTGGCATTTTTTAATCAGCTACGCTGTACAGCTGACTTAGACACGCTTTGGCATGGCTTGGGGCGGGGGAGAGGGAAAGATGGGAAGAAAAGCGTGTGTAAGACAGAGATGTTGTCAGTATGTGAGCTGAGGCTGCGAGTGAGCGCATTTATAATAGTTATTAGCAGTTACTCCCTCAGCGGGCACACACAAACCTCCCCATCCCAAAATAAAAACGAAAATTGAACAGGTGAGTTAGTGTGTTTCTTTCTTCTGTATGTTTGGTTAAATTAATTTTGTGGATGAATACATGGGGTTATTTTGAAAGGGAAAGGCATAAATCTGATGGTGTGGTTGCGGAGCCTCCTGAGCAAAGGGGGACAAAAGGAGTTAATGCAAATGTTGCCCTGAAAAATCTCACAAATCTTGAGAATATTGCTTGAAGTAAAAAAACATTTAAACAACTTGTAGAGCCTATTTTATAGGAAATTATATTGCTGTGGCCTGTTTTGTTTCTTACTTGCCATTTCTTCCTTCAAGCATTTGAGCAGCAGCTGCCTATAAAAACTCAGAGTGCTTTATGGACTGAATTTTTTCTGATATGGTTAGCGAAATATGCATTTCATAGCATGTTTGCTTTGGAGAAGCTTCTTTTCGAGGGCCTTAACAAACAATTCTAACCATGCCTGTTGTAATCTGTGTGCACTGTACCGTGGAAGACTTCACTATGTCCTCCCCTGAGAAACTGTGCCACAAAATTAACATATCATCCATTCAAGCAGCCAGGGTTCTTGGTGAACAATAAGGAAGAACAGCCTCCTTATTCCCATAAGAGTTGCCTTTGTTTTTATAGTGCTAACACTGTCGTTTAGTCTATTAAAAAGCACCCTGAACAAAAAATAGTTTTCAGCGTGCTCCCTTGAATTTCATGTGGATGCTTTCTACCAAGAAGATGCCCAGCTCAGGAAGACAAAATCTGTGTATTACATTTTGCGTGCTGGTGTTTTCAGTACAATTTGGTGGAGCTAGTGGCCTCGTAAAACTGCCACCCAAATTTAAGGTTGCAGTGTGAGTGAGGGAATTAAGCATTTAGTTGCTTCCTCCTTGATTCAGAAAAACATGCCAGCACATGCTGCTTTTTGAAGCTCACGCTCCAGCATTTTGTGGAATGAAGACAGAGCTTTCCTGGGTTGAATGAAGCCAATGGAAAGAAGATGGGTGGATCAGGTGGAACATGTTTGTTCACAGATCTGTCTGCTGTCAGTACCGCCTTTGTGCTTAACTTCATAGTTTGCAACAGCCTGTTTTACTAAGCTCCTTATCCTTTCCTGTAGGCTTTAACCTTGAATGTTAAAATGAGGGGGGCAGGGGGGGAAGAGTTCGAGTAGAATGGCTGGCATATAGGTACACCTACACAGATCAGGCATGTCTTTTTGCCTTAAATGTGAGATCAAGGCTTTCCTTTTGCTTTCCCAATGTCAGCAGTAAAGGTATCATCATCTACCCCAGCCGTAGTCTGCTACTCTTAAGCTGGAGGAAGGAAAGGAGGGATGGAATAGTAAGATGAAACTAGCAGGTGTAACAGAGGAGCAAGGGGGGAAGTGTTCACAGGTCTCAGCAGCTGTTTCTAAAATCCGAACAAAAATCTTTCTGCCTTTTCAACATTTGAAAGGTAGAAAATGTAGAAAGTTCTGGCTTGGGAACTCGTATCTCAACAACTCGGCTCAATTTGCAAAGGGGGCAAATTTTGCCTCTTGCCACAGTAGAGTGTTGCATAGCTCATGTGCTATTGTTGCCACTTCTGGCCTGGAGATGAGGGCTGAAAACTGCTCAGCTCTCTTTTTCCCTCAAGAAAGCACTGGACCTATTTTGTGTCCCACAGGAAAGACACCTCTTGCCCAGAGCTTCCTGCTGCTTCCAGGACAAAGCTGTGGCTTCTCCAGAGGAGGATGTGTAGCCTGCACAGTGCATCGGGACTTGTACCCTCTGCTCTGCTGCAGCCGGTTATGGTGGTGTCTGCCCCACACAAAGCACCCTTGTGTGGCACACCTCAGGACCTGGCAGGTGGATGCTGCAGCTCTGCTAGACTGCTCTGCTGACTGAGCAGATACAGAATTTCTAGTAGCTCTGTGGGAGGCACAACTGGGAGTTACTAGATGCCATCATGTTGGACTGCAGTTACTTAGCTGAGCTAGTTTCCTTTATGTTTGAGTATAATCTGTGTGGTTTGTCCCTGTGGTTTCAGTATTGACATCATTGATGAAACCTAGAGTTAAAAAAAAAAAGAGTAGTTAAGAGTGTAAGACTGTTGTCAGCTGCTTTCCATTTAGTTTCATGATTCAGAGGGCTTGATCCTTTAACATGAGGAGGAGCAGTCGCAACTGTCCTGGTAGTCAGAAGGACGGCAGCAGGCACTTTGCACAGTGCTGGTTAAAATATAGAGATCCTATGAACCAGCTTGCATTACACTGCAAAGATTTTTTTAATCTCCTGAAGGGCTGTGTTTCATCAATGTTTTTGGATGATAACCTGAAAAATGCAGGACTGCAAAATGAGTGCCATTATTATTGTAATAATATTGCATCTCATGGTGTGCTGTTATTGATGCTTATCAGCACCTGTGATTTTCAAGGCACTTTTCAAATGCCAGTGATCTGCGCTTGCACTGGGAAATGGAGAGGCAGGGTTATCTGTATTTTAGAGATAGGGTAATTCACGTTAACCATTTTTAAGTGGCCACTGATTTTGATCATACCAATTTTGGGATGTTCTCATAGTGTTTTTTATATTAAGTAGCTTGTCCTGGTGCATGTGGGAGGATGTGCAGGACAAGGAGAGCTGCAGACCCGGAAGCTCTGTAATAACAAGGCTGTCAGTAGGACTGGATGAGCAGGCTTCACCTGAATTGCAGCACAGTTGTGTCTGCAAAATTAATGGCATATTTCTCAGGAAACAGCCCTCTGCTGATAAGTTGCCATCACCTCTGACTTGGATGCTGAATGCCCCATTTGATAAGAACCGCTCCACCTTCCCTTACATCCTGAGTACATTTTGTGAAGAGTGCCAAGATAGTACTAATTTTTCTAAATATGTTATCACAGAGGTGGCATGGGAAATGCATTTCTGAAAGGACTGAGATGTTGCAATGGGAAGCTGGGATTTTCTCTTTCTGGGAAGCGTAAGTCTGGCACTTTTGAGATCTCCATGTGAAAAACATCAATATGGAAAAATACTAATGTGTAACCAGGAGAAATAAACAGGAAATACTGTAGCTCACATTCCCTGAATTCTGATTTTAGAGGCTAGAAAACAAGTCTCATCACCTGGTTAAACAGTCTGTTTTCTCACCATGCAGAAAGATATTTTAAAATGAAACAAAGTCTACTAATCTCATCTGCAGCTTGACCCTGCGACAAGGGCACATGTACTATTAGTAACAAACAACACCAAAAACACCAGTAAGTGCTAGTGGAGCAATGTGCACTGAGCTTTTGAGTCGCTCTAAAAAAGGTTGCTATTTCCGAGCCTGTACAGTCTTAATTTATCCTAACTCTTCCTTTCCTGAAAATGCTCTCAGACCCAAGCAGAGGAGTAAATTCTAAGAGCGACAGCCCTCTGGAATTGCTTTGGTACCCTAGTAAATCAGGGCTTGTCAGCCCAAGCATCTCAGCTGATTGCAGCTACCATGGTAACAGATGAAGGGGAGACAGTAGTTTCTGAAGGCAATTAGGTTCCAAACTATGGAAGGCTCTGCAGACCAAAAATAATGCTTTAGGCTTCTCTGGGTACCAATTAGTACCTTTGGCCAGCTATAAAGCACCACACTTAAATAAATAAATGGACAGTTATGTTTTGCTGTGGCTGCTGGTTTTTGTTCCCTTTTAGCATGCAAACTCAATGTGCTGTCATTTGAGAAAATCCAGGCTTAATCTGAGAAAGCAATGGGCAACCAGTGGCCTTCATGGCCAAAGGGAAAGGCCTTCCTGTAGTGCTCAGGCTGGAGGAAGCTGGAGGTATTATTCATTACTGTACTCTAAGACAGCTTCATTTTTCCCCCCTCACTGGCCTTAACTGAAAAAGAGAAGACATGGGATAATCTCTTGGATAAATCATGTCTTGAAGTGGCCTCAGAAGTGCTGAACACATGATGTGCTGAAAACCATGCAGGGAAAATTCAGGTTTATTACTCCATCTATTACTTTACTAGTGTGAAAGTGGCTGGCTCCAGCCTGTCAGAGAGAAGGGACTGGCCAGCTCCTGACAACCTGCTGCATTGTTTGCTTTTGCCAGTGGGAGAAGACCTATGTGAAACATACTTCTGTTATTATTTTTTCTGAACTTTTGCAGCTTGTTGAGAATAGCAGCTACTAATTTGTACACAGAGAAGAAGTGTTAAACAAAGATGGAGACATTGCTGATGGAGATGTCCGCTGGCATTAATACTGCATTTATTACCATGTTGCAGGGGGTGAGTGCAAGCACATAGGAAGCTTTCCTGTAACTGCAAGGAAGGCGATCAGAGAAGATGCAGCTCTAGCTCCTTTGGTACTGCTCTCTGTTTTTGCTGAAACATGGGTTTGTACCATGAAAACCATTATCTGAGGTGCCCAAAGAGCAAAATTTAAATCCAGGCATCTGCATTCTGCCTGTGGCAACTCCTGCTCAATGCCTAAATTGCTGAAGCGATGAACATAGAAGATTCTTCTACTCAGTCTTACTACCTCTTCAGTCTGCCTGAAAATAACAGCCTTATGAGGACATCACAGGGTTTGGTCTTCAGACTCTCTTTTTGTCATGAGGCTTAAAGTGATTTAGAGAATTGCAAGATGGTGTATAAGGTTTATTCAGGTTAAATGGATTTATACTATCTTAAGATAACAAAGGAATAATTTGATTTGAGTAAGAAGATACATGCATGATCCTTCTCCAGTTAGTCTTCTGGCTAGAAATAATGGCTAAAATGCTGTGAGGTAAGATGACTTTGAAGTAGTGCATCTATATCAGTTTCTTTTGCTTCTTTTTTATTCTTGTACAAAAGAGCTCATTTAGTCTGTGCCTGAGGTCAAAATTGGGTTTGTACACAGGGGATTGTCTATTCTCTGGGATATTTCAAAGCTTTCATTCAGCAGTTTTGACTACATCATTTGTGGAATCTTTGGACCTTGAACTCCATATTCAGTTCCAAGATGTGTAAAGCTGCTGCTGGCTTAAACCACACTCATTCTGTGTGTATGCCTGGGTTTTCTGTACTCCTCTTTGGGGCTGGAAGCGTTGTCTTCAGGCCTCACTTATCTTTGTATGCTTGCAGTTTGGCATCCACAGTGCAGTTTTATGTAATGACCCTGCTGATACCAGCTTGCAGACAGGCAAAAGATGGGCATTAGGCACAAATCATTCACTTGCCAGTGTCAAAAATATGGACTGACACATGCAATGTTCCTGGATCATCAACATGGTCCTTAAATTTAAGTGTGAGCTTTGTTAGTGGGTCGAGCTGAAGTTTATTTCAATCTCTTTGGGGAAAAGAGGGAATGAATAGCTTTTATCAGAAGCAGTGACCCAAGGAAAGGTTTTGCTGCCGTTATGATTCAGGAGAAGGATTTTATGTATCAGTAAGCAGAATGCATAAAAGATGGCCGGTCACAACTGTAATGGAAAGGAAAGGCAGGATATGGAATTTATTATTGGAGCCATCTTCTATGCATTATGTATAAGATAATACATTGGTGTCAGTTATTTACAGTAGAACCCTTCATTCTGGTGGAGTCCTGCTGACATCGTAAACTGGGAGACAGTAAGTAGTTTACAGGCAATAGTAGAACCTCCAGACTGAATTACAGCCTTAGCACTCGGTTCCTAGTAGGCAGTATATTACATGCTGTTACCCAGAGTAGGACTTGTGACAAGGAAGGAAAAACTTTATTGCAGAGACACAGTGAGGAATGGAGATGGAGTTATGGGCAAGAGAACCATAGAAAGCCATACAACTAATGCAAGGGAAGAAGGGAAGATTTGGAGTTGTCCAGAAGAAAAGATGCTGGAATGGAAATAGAGTTTACCCATGCAGTCACTAGTCTTGTCCCTGTGCCCTATCCTGCCTGCCTCAGGGCAGGATGTGGCATCCCTGCTACCCCATGCTTTTTTTCATCCTGATTCCTTACATAGATGGGCTTTCACTGCAATGCCCAAGTTCTTTCATATTCTGTCCAGATTTTCTTTGTTAGCATTAATTGCAGTTGCTGGATATTTTTATAGATATAAATGGCCAAATCCTTTCTGAATCTCATCAAGTCTCTGATCATGATGACTTTTAGGAGCTCTAAGTCCAGTACGATAGTAGCTTATCATGTGAAAAACAATTTCTTTTTGTCAGATTTTAGTTTCATTGCCATCCCTCCTCAGACTATGAGAACAGAGGCATCCAAGCTACTTTTTTTTTTTTTTTCCATTTCTGTTCATTAGCTTATATGTGTTTCTTATATTGTTTCTAACTTATCTGTCCTTTAGGAGAGGAAGTTATGATCTTTCAAATATTTCTTATAGGAGTTGGTTTGGGTTCTTGCTAAAAATGTGTGAAGGTTTTTTGTTCGTTTTCTCTGAATACCCTTTAATTTGGCATTGCCATGTTTGAGACAAGATGAACAGTACAGCATTCTATTTCAGGCTGCATCATCTACCTATATCAAGGCAAGATGTTATCTTCTGATTATTATTTGCTCTTTTCTTCCCCCCCCTCCCCATCCCTTTTTGGGAAGCCTACTCAATTGCTGAAGGTTTTCTTTATTTTAAGTAAAATCAAATAACAGAAGAGGCAGAAAAAAAATGTCTCTGATAAATTTGAGAGTTTGAGGCTATTTCTGCTTTGGAAAGCTTGCTTTCTCTCTTCCCTTCCCCAAGTGGCTTTGAATTATGTGAAATGTCCCTATTTGACTCAAGAGTATTACAAACCACACAAATATAATTATGTCCTTCCCCAAAATGCCTATTCTGTTCCTGATAAATTATTGGTTCTCTTGGTCACTTGGAACAGATTGTTCCACTTAAATGATTACAGCGGTGCCCAGCTAACACTGACAGAAAGTAAAGTTTGGTCCTTGATGTCCTTGACATACTAGCAAATATGTGGAGTAAAATACAAAAGCAACCATCGGGTTCGAGGGAGCAAGGTTAGTTCTGCAAAGAACACAGTGCTTGTTGCAGGTGGCTGGATCTGAATCACTCACCATCCTCAGGCATGTTGGTGGACTGAAAATGTGCTCAAGTTGGTATTGTGAGTTATTTTCCCATGGGTAATAGAGAATTGCATGTACAAAGGCAGATGAGTAATATCCACTGTTGATATTTGGGGGAGCAGGGGAGAAATCTTTAGGATCTCTCTAAAATTTGCGTGTGTCAGAAGTGATCCTTGGCACCCTTTTGAATAACTGGCAAGGTTGTTGGCAGCTGACCACAGGCATGTCGTAACCAAGATACCTTAAAAAAAAAACAACAAACAAACCAACCCCCTTAACTATACATACACACAAAGAACATAGGTCACCTTCAATGCAGTGGGTTAGACTGAGCTCTGGAAAATCAGTTTTGGTTGATTAGTTGCTCTGGTAGCTGGATGTAAAGAGTTAAAGCCAGGCACTAAACAATGAAGCTAATGTCTGGTGTTGGGCTGCAATCCAGGAAACACTTTGTTGCTTGTGTAACACCCTATATGTGGCAGGGGCTGTCTGAAGCCAGCACAGGAACAAGCGTTCCAGTAGATGTCCACAAACTTTGTTTTTATGACCTGGATGGCATCCAGATGTCAAAAGTACCAGGTGGGTCATCTCACTAAGTTGCTGGAAGTCAAGGGGGCCTAAGGACAACTAAGCAGCCATCTACTTCGCTGCAAACTGCTCATGTGAGTGGATTGACAAGCAAAGGGTGAATTGCATCCCTTTCCTCATATCTAATGACTTCAGTCTTCTATGCTAAGAGGTGGCTAAAGTGAAACTGAAGTTGTAAACATTTGTTAATTATTTAAAAACCAAAAGTACTCTTTATAGAGTGAAAGGAGAGGAAGAGGATGGAAATTTTCTTTTATAGTGCTTAAAAGGCATCTCATTGCATCAGCTTGCAGATTCAGTGAGTGTTGGCACAGCTTCTCCCAAAGGTGTTTTTTGTCAGGAGACTTTGGGTGGGAGTAGAAACCTCCTGAAACTTAACAAGTGCAAGGTCCTACACCTGGGTCGGAGCAATCCCAGGCACAGCTACAGGTTGTGCGAAGAAGAGATTCAGAGCAGCTCTATGGAGAAGGACTTGGGGGTGTTGGTTGATGAGAAAATGAACATGGGCCGGCTTCAGTGTGGGCTTGCAGCCCAGAAAGCCAACCGTATCCTGGGCTGCATCAAAAGAAGCGTGACCAGCAGGTCAAAGGAGGTGATCCTGCCCCTCTACTCTGCTCTTGTGAGACCTCACCTGGAGTATTGTGTGCAGTTCTGGTGTCCTCAACATCAAAAGGACATGGAACTGTTGGAACAAGTCCAGAGGAGGGCCATGAGGATGATCAGGGGACTGGAGCACCTCCTGTATGAAGACAGGCTGAGAGGGTTGGGGCTCTTCAGCCTGGAGAAGAGAAGGCTACGTGGAGACCTTATAGCAGCCTTCTTGTATCTGAAGGGGGCCTTTATGGATGCTGGGGAGGGACTCTTCACTAGGGACTGTAGTGATAGGACAAGGGGTAAAGGTTTAAAACTTAAACAGGGGAAGTTTAGATTGGATATAAGGAGGAAATTCTTTCCTGTTAGGGTGGTGAGGCAGCACTGGAATGGGCTGCCCAGGGAAGTTGTGAATGCTCCATCCCTGACAGTGTTCAAGACCAGGTTGGATGAGGCCTTGGGTGATAGGATTTAGTGTGAGGTGTCTCTGCCCGTGGCAGGGGGGTTTGGAACTTGATGATCTTAAGGTCCTTTCCAACCCTAACTATTCTATGATTTTATGATTCAGTAGGGCCAGTGTATTTGTGCTAGTATTGACAATAGGTGTGGTAAATGCTTATGTCTTTACAGCCTTTCTCTGTAGCTTAACATTTTGAGCATTTAAAACACTGGAAAGCACTCACTACAGTCAGGAGCCTTACTCCCACTGAACTGGCATACGTCCTGGGTTCCCAATGTCCAGAAATTTCTTTTGGAAATGGAAGTTCGCTCTTAAGTGGCTCTAGTGCCTTTTAATGTTTTGCTCATGATCTAATTTGGATCTTAAGTATACCAATTTGAAAACAGCCTGCCTGACATCAAGCTCTGATTTTTTTAAACTAGCATGGTTTAATAAGATTAACTTGCTGCTGTTCTGATACAGTCTTCAGTGAAAGCTTATTCAAATCAAGAATCAGTCAGAAGGGAAGTAGCCTCAAGCATAAAGTAGGAGTGAGGTGGTGCCAAAAAACTGGGACTCTGACAGGCTCTGTTGTGTCACCCGTCAGCAAGAGCAGAAACATTTAGCTGTCAAATTAATGTACCAAGGGGGGGGGGGGGGGGGAAGCATAATTAAGAGATTAAAAACAAATATTCCCTTTTTCAGCTGTCTTCTTTTGAAATGTACACAGATGCACACACATAGAAACAGATACATAGTTCAAAACTTTCATTTTTGAGACTGTAGAATGGGTATTAAAATATGTGAGAACTGGGCATTTTCTTACATGCCTGCTTGAATTGTAAAGAACAATTCACTAAGAAAAGCATGGCCCCTAAAATGAATGAATAAATGAGTTTGAGGAGCATACCTGCCAAATCTGTGTTTTGAGGCTCTGCATAAAAGAATTAATTCAGGTTTTTTAATCATGTTAGTTTCTTCCAGGGTTTCCTTGTGTTTCAGCAGCTGAGCATCTTCACCATTAATTTAATTTCCTCAGTGTTGCTAAGGGAAATCCTGATTGTGTAACCTCTTATGACCCAAGGTTACATCTTAATCTTTTTCTTCCCAGGAGAACAACCTCAAGTTTGGCATGTACCACACGATTTTCAAATGTGTACCATACTGATAACATATATATGGAATCAAGGCCCTTCTGGTTCTGATTTCAATTCTGAGTATGTCGGGCATTTTTTCTTCTTCCATGAAGGAGAGTATTCTTAAAAGTGTTTCCATGCATAATTTAATTCTACTGTTTCAGCAGGAATAAGACAGCTGTGAAAGAGGAATGTGAAATCAAGAGCTCATCTCTTTTTGACTATCTCAGATTTTATTAAGTCTGTTCTGGAAAGGAAGACATCTATAGGACAGATAAGGCTTTGGTCCCAGTACAGTGTTGCTCATCTAGAAGAGAAACAAAGCCACAGTGGCTGGGGTGCTAATTTAAAGATGTGTTTAGCATTGGCAACAGGAATGGCTGGTGTAGTTATTTGTGAATATGAGGTCCTGAGGTAAACACTGGGTAATTTTGACATCCCTGCGCTGCAAGAGGAGCCACTGTCAGCCATTGGTTGCCCAGACCTTGTCCAGGGGAAGGCTTAACTAGAACAAAATGGTACAAAAATGTTTTGACTACATTGGAAAATAAAAGATTTTGAGAGACTGAGATTTGCAGGGGTATGTCATTGTAACAGCGATAAAAGTATACCTGTCCTGTCTTCTATGACAGTTAAAAATATACTGAAAAGCAAGATGGTCTTGCTACATTCCTATGTGATTTAGCCTGGGTGTCTCTGGATAAAGCTAGTGCAGTAATGGTTAATTTGCTTGCAGAACAAAAAGTAGCAGGTAAACTTTCTGTAGGTTGACAAAAGTGTACAAAATGTAGTTTGGTTATATTAAGCATTTCTTCTGTACGTTTTTTTTCTTCTTCCAGATGGCTATTGCCAAAACAGACAGAATACAGTAGGATGTTTTAAATACATACATTTCTTTAATGCACAATATTTGGCATGTTTGTATATACATATAGGTTTGCATATATGCAGAGAGGGATGTGCATATGAGAAAGTACAGCAACATGTGCCCAGAAATGTAGCAAAGGACAACCTTTTATAAAAAGAAAGCATCACAATTCTTGCCTTGCATGTACAGAGTAGAACTGATCTAAAATCAAGAAAGAAAGTAGAAGTAACTAATCATTTCTTCAGAGAATTAAACCCAGTATCAACATCCAGAAGCCCCCAAAGGTGTTCCAGTATCCTAGCAAATCCAGGTTGTTAATGGGGTATATGTGTGTGTGTATATATATTTGTTGGTCATTTGTTTCTTTTTGAAACTGCAAAACAAACAAGAAAGTTGCACTGCCTCAGGTGTCTGTTAAGTCTGTGCTGCTCCACCATGCATAATGCTGAAAACCTGCTGTCTTAATATGCCACACAGGTGTGACTTTCAGCTTGGCACCTCCAAACTTCAATGATTCCTAATCAATGAACTTGTGCTGTGACCATATATCCCACTTTTTCCCATGGTGTGTAAGGCTGTGGTAGGCAAAGGGTCCAAGGGAAGCCTCTCCATAATATGACATTTAGCCTCTGACTTCAAACTGCTTATTTTTTTCCTTATCCAAGCTTTATTATTATCTTATTATCCTCTCATCATTAGGCAGTGGAGAAAGCTGTAACTCTTGCTTTAATAACTTCTATTTTCTCCTGGCTTTACATCTGCTAGATTTTTTCTTTCTTCATAGGAGCTTCTCAGTTACCTTTTGCTCCTAGGTAATCACTGTGTTTTCTCTGTAATTGTGAAACCTGTGCTGTTGTTGCTTATTTCTAAGTAATCTTTGTATCTTTTTTATTTTTTTTATGTGGCTGCAGGGACTTTTATTAGACTATGTGGAAGTCTAGGTCCTGAAATTTTCTAGGTGAGCTGCACTTTGACTACTGCAGTCGGATCACCCTGATTTTGCAAGTGCTGAGGATCTGCTGTGTTTAATACAGCAAATGCCTTCTCTGGGGGTATCACCACCAGGAAGGGCAATTTCTGTTTTCACTGACTTCCTACTACCTGAATGGGAAGTGGATGGATAGGCTACCTTCACATTCAGGTTTTTCACTGAATAAGGAATCTGTATCTCAGTGGTGTATGCCACATAACTGGAGAAGAATTTTATTCAGGTTGCACAGTCAGCCAGCGCAAAATTAAGTTAATATTTTTACACGGCTTTTGTTCTGTGGCTGTCTTAAATCCCTCTGGTCTTCCTAGCTCCTTATGAGGTGGAGTCCCTGACTTTTGCTGGGCTGTGCGTGTGGCTCTGCCAGCGTTAGCAGGTAAATCCATGTTCGTATTCCTGGCCTTGTCTGCTCTCTGAGATGGCAAAAACCCTGAGCATGGAGGATTTCCTGCCATTTCAGCTCAGTTTTAAGTAAGCGGTCATGCTTCGCTAAGGCTCTGATTAACTTGAGGTGGTGTGCAAAGCAATCTGAACAGCAGAACAGGGTGGAAGGTACAGGACTGTGTGCACAGGGCACACAGCTGGATAAATCCATAGCCTAGAAAGCATTGGTTGTGGTCAGTAATGTTCTAATGGTGTTTTGAAGCATCAAGAGCCTGATTCTGGAGGTTCTGGGGTAATTCAAAGCACTGTTGTTCACTAGTGGCTCAGTTCAACCAAGAACATTTCCTGAGTCACAGTGATCATCCTTGTGAGTAAATGTTTGCAGTATCCAGCCTATCACTTTTGAAGGTCCCTTGCTGTGGATTTCAGGAGGCCACAGAGAAAATAACGAAGGAAGAGAAACACGCTGGGTGATAGAATGAGGGATGTTTTAGAGTAATTCGACGAATTGGCTTTTTTCATCATGTATTAAATTCATTAGTCATGTAGAGCGAGGAAGTTGATTTATGGCTGTTAACTATATTGAGTTGACAAACATAACTTCTTGAAATTTCGTGGCCAAATTAAAGCCTCTCCAGGCATTAATAGATTAGACCTCTTAAAACGATTAAATTATTTATCCTGTGCAAAAAGGATAGGATATTTCTAGAGTGATGCTTGTATTGCTTTAGACATATTTTAGTATACGTGTGATTAAAACTCTGTTTGTAATTTCTTCTAACTGACTAATGGCATGGAATGGTGGAGGATTAGAAGGACCTTGGTTGAGGCTTAAGAATTTTTAATTTTGGGGACTTTGGAGAAAGAAAAAAAATGTATGTCTGTATGGTTTGAGCTAATGCTCTGTTCTTCTGCTTCCCATAATGTCTGACAGCATCTGTTTGTGAAGGAGTTAAAGGAGCAAAAAGCAAGACTATTAATAGCACAGTATGTCTAGATAAAAACACAGTATTATGCGTATATACTGCTATTTTTATTGCTGTACTATGTTGATCAAGTGCTGTCCCATCATGATAGGCTCTGCATATACATAATTCCCCACCTGGAGACCTTAAAACGTTGGTGTATTTTTTTGGGAGTGTTCATGTCATGCAGTCGTATCATCTCCAAAGGAAATGACTGTGCTGCAAGTGGCTCATCCTTAAGCGCTGTCCTACCCAGAAAGAGAAGGAAATAATTAAGATGACATGAATTATGTAAAGCAGACTTGAATAAAGAGTGACAGAAGGGCTGGCTTTGACAGCTGGATGTTAAATGGAATTTGTTTCTGTTGTTATAGATGCATAAACTTTTTTTTAAATGTATGATTTATTTAGATTTATTTAAGGGGTAGAGCAAAGAAACAAGAAATCCCTGATGCGTAGAATTGAAATAATGAGTTGCTGTACACACATAAATAGTCATTACAAAATACTTCATTGGTCTATTTTTGTTGTATTTATAAGGACATTTTAAGACTCGTTGAGTCTGCATTTTACATGCACGCAAATACATGCTGCATTTTAGCCAGCAATCCTTATTGCTGCGTTTTACCCAGCAATCCCTACTGCCTGCTTAATTGACTTAATAGCAGAAAGATGTGAATACTCCTGGCTGCTCCAGCTTGACTCTGGAAAGAGAATGAATTTTTTTATCTCTTCCAAAGGAGAATTTATCCTGAATGGCTGTATCTCAAACTGTATTTTATTGCTTGTACCTTTCAGGAGGCCAAAGCTGTAGGTGTGGGAAGGCTTTCTACTCTAAGTTGCTATGAAGTCAAAACATCTACAAAGGAGTACTTAAGTTGCATTAAGTAAGTGGGGAGAAACAGGGCCATTTCCAAAAGAAGCCTTCAGATGGTTGGTGGGGGTAGAATTGATCCTCTGGTTATGATTGTATAGTGCTTTGTTAATGTGTCCTCAGCAACACTGAGGACTAAGGATTTATACCATGAGGGAAGGAATGATTTCTTCTGCATTTGTTAGACTGAGTCACATCAGAAGTCATCTCTACTATTTGCTTGTGACTTTTCCACTTATGCTGTGTGCAAATACATGCTATCACTACACATTTTAATCTTTATAAAGAATTTCTTTTCAAAAACTGGAGTATTCAGCAGTCCATATTGATTATATGGAGATTAAACTAGAGTAGTGCTTAGGACACAAGTAGTCCTGAACCAGTCAATTGTGGTAAAATTTGCCTTCAGGGCAAATTCTTGCCTTCTCTCCTCTCTGATCCTTGCCATCACTGACTTAGTAGGCTTCATTAGATATAATATTATGCATGTTGTTCTCCATTCTCTCACTCTTTTTTCTTTATTTTTTATTTTCTTTTATTTGCATCTTCATATTGTGTTAGGGGTCTTAGGCACTCTTGGAGCAAGTAGCAGCGGTTTCTGTTCTCCTAACCAGCTGCTTTGTCAGTGCTATGCTTTTGCTTTTCTCAGTGTGAACACCTTCTGGCTGTTTTAAGGTTTATATATTGGTTCAGTGTAGAGAGATCTCTCGTTTTCTGCCTGTCCGTGGCATTTACTTTCCTGAAAGTTGTTTGGAATGAATTGGTCTCACTGATTCTTCTGTTTCTGCTGATCCTTTTTGTAGCAGAAGTATTTGATGCCTTTGCTGCTGACAGCAGGATTGTCTGATAGTCTATGTCTCTGGGTGATTGCTTAATTACCTTTGACACTTGCAGATTACTAATAATAATATGGTAAAGATTTTCTCTTTGGTTCTGAAAATCATAAAATGTGCAGTTTGCTCTCAAGTATTTTGTGATACTTATGAGCAAGTCAAAACTATTCTTTTGCATATAGTCCCAAAGCTGTCTCTCAAGTTGCTCTTACACACTAAAATTAAGCAGTTTGGTAGGCACACAGGCAGAAATGCTGACGGACAATGGCATGGTTGAAAGCTCTGATCCCTTCTCCAGTGCAGACACACTGTTGTCAAATTCAAGAGAGAGGAAAAGGATGGAGCTTCTCACACCCTCCACTCCTCATCCTGATTCCACCCTGAAACATGCAATGGGTGGATTGTTGGGAAAAATCTTATTCTCTGTTGTCCTAAAATGGAAAGCATATATCTATGTGAAGAACTAAGTTGTAATAATTGTATTTCATTGTTATGTACCCCTGTTGCTTGTATTGGTGACAGACAAATAAGAATTCCAGCAGGGCAGTAGGAGCTGAGTTGTATGGTCTATGCCTCTGGCATTTCTTATGTTCCTACAATTTTGTTACTTTTATGCTTTCTCAGAAGCAACCTGAAGAAAACAGACTTTCCCTCAGTTGAGGTGTGCAGTCAATTCTGTTTTCTGAAACAAGAAGTAATGCTTTTAAAAGTCTTTCCTGTGATGGCAAAGTTGATTGCCTGTTAGTGTGTCTAGATCTACACGTAGATACAGTAGATTGATTGACATGTGAATGCAGCATAAGAATTATTTTTAATCTTTGTTTGCTTGCTTATGCTATTCCTTGATAAAAACTGTTCTTTCAGTTTGTCAAGAGAGAAATGACACCTTGAGATCATAGCCCTGTGGGCAGTTCCTGCCAGGGTTAAGGGAGGACTGTGTTCATAGTCATGAAATACAAAGACTGTGGGCTGAGATTTTGTCCAGCATTGCCCTTTCTTCACAAGTTAATGCATGCATTTGTGGGAAAAGCATGGATCCTTCCTATGCTAGAGATGATGAATTTGTACTAGGCGATCACAAGGTGGGACATTGATGTCGCTGACAACAGCTGCTCGCATGTGGCACAGTGGGAAGGGAACCTCTCCCAGATCCTTGGCTGGGTCGCATGACTGTAGCAAGGTAGCAGCAGAGCTTGGCATCTTCAAGGAGAGTTACTAAGACTAAACTGGATAGAAAAGATGGGTGTGACAGGAGTCTGCTGCATTTTATGAAAAGTTGTAATTTGTCCCTTATCTCTGTAGTTTAAAGTCACCAGGTTTTTGATCTTACAGAATGGCAACTGTTGCATAAAGTAAGGACAAAGAATTTCCTCCTCTGCAAGCCATTTTTATGTATGCTTTGGATCAACAGAAATAACGAAATGCTTGTCAACACAAATTCTGGAAAGAATGTGTTGGGGAGACTGACACTGTAGATTCTAGAGGAATATATTTGTCTCTTGGCTCTTCAGAAGCTAAAAGATGGTATGATTCAACTAACGTAATAAAATTATGTACTAGCGGGTCCCATTCAGGTTACTGAAGAATGCTTTTGTGTGCTGAATCAATGTTTAGATGAGTGTTGTGAGCAGGGAGAAGTCCCCTGTATAGCCATTTGCAGCTATTACTGCCAATAACCTGTCATTTCTGTTCGGTTTTCTGCTTACAGCTTACTTGATGTGGAAATGGGTGTCATATATTAACTTTAGCATTAATTTATATGGGGCAGGTTGCTTGTGAACAGTAAGTAAAATCCTGTTTCTGAGAAATATTAGAAAACTGTGTTTGTGACATTCTTGTGTATTAAAATACATGGTTACTTCAATAAATGACAAAAAAAAATATATTGGGTAATCTGTAATGCTCACTTGGAATCCTTTCCACCACCATTAAAAGGGTAACAGGGAAAAATGTCAGTGTCTGTGTTAGACTGTAAAGTCTAAATTTTAATGAAGTACTTCATATTGTTTAATGAAGATATCTCTGTGCATAAAGGTTTGCTTCTGTATCAGATAGCTCTGTTGCCTGACAAGAACTTTTGCCTCTTAGAGAAATTTTGACTGAAAAATGCTTCCAAGATGCTGTAAGCACCTTTGAGGGAGAAGAGATGTGCCTGAAATCCTGGTGAAATCATTTACAATGCTGGATGGTTCAGTTTAGTTGGCATGGGGTGTTTTGTGGGTCTATCGGGAGGTTGTTCCTGGTGTTACTTGCGATGTGCTGTGTACTAGCAAACTGAATGTAGGAAAAGATGAGAGCGCAAGGCATGCAGCAGGCTCATCCTGGAAGTGGACAAATTTGGTCAGTATAACATGGGGTGATATCAGGGATGGAAGTCTGTGTGGTGGTCAAGAGAGAATTTCTAGGAAAGTATTTTGGAAAGGAAATTGGAGAGAGGACCTGAGTAAGAGGAGGGGGGCATCTTTTGGGTGAAGACAGAAAAGCTCATGGATACTGATGCAAACCTTGGTTCGGATCGTCAGGCATCCGGCTCACTGATAGTGTCCTGGGGCATGAAAGAAAACGAAGGCAGTCCCTTACTTCCATCACATTCCAAATTAGATTGTGCCCATGGGGGAGCTGTAATTTAATTATCTCAGAAAACCTCAGCGTCTCCTGGATACTGGAGTGGCTTCACAAGCATCCCTATGACTTCACTGCGCATTCGTTATCCCAGCCGCTCTCCTATCATGCCTCCCACTTTCCAGTTGATAAGAGCCTCTGCCTTTCCATTTGGTTGATTAAATGCTGTAAATTCTGCAGTGAGGGGCAAAGCATTAAATTTCTCAAGCGTGTCTGTGTGTCTTATCGTGGGGCTGCTTCCATGTTGTTAACAGTATTTGATTCATAGTGAAGGAAAATTGATGACCTGAATCCTCCTCACATAAGAGCTTCATTGTTAACATCTCTTATTCTCAGTCACCACCCTTCCTTTTTTTTTCTTTCTTTTTTTTTTTTTTTTTTTTAAGCCTTCCCATTCAATTTATCAAGTATGCTTTTGGCAATCAAAGGCTAGAAAATCACTTTCATTCTTGAGGAAGGTATTGTGTCATTTTATCAAGATGCAGAGCTCCCAGTTCTTGAAGAAAAGCTTAAGAAGCGGGGACTGCAGCTTAGCACCATCTCCCAAGTCAGGTTAATGGAGGTTTGTAGCCAAGGTGACAACAGGCCATTTCCAGTAAAAGAAAGCTCCCTCACATGCTCGATGTGTGGGTAAAATAACCTTTCTCATTGCATCAGTGTTCAACGCTAAAATGCACAGGGTCAGCTCTGGCACATGCTAAACTTGGGGAGGAGGCTTTGAAATGCCTGACTTCGAAGCTGTAGGAAGATTGTGTGTGGATTTAAAAGAATAAAGACTATCAAGGGAGCAAATAGATGAAAGAACAGCAGCAATTAAAATTGGTCAGATGGCATCATTGTGAGTTCAAACAACCTCCTGCTTTACTGATGACAGAATTTCAGGTGGATTTTATGGCCTGAGTTGGCTGGCTCTGTTTGGGCAGACTGCTCTCAACATTAGTAGGAACTATATAAAATACAGTAGGAGCTATGTTTTATTCATGCTTATAAGATTAATTCTAAATCTTTGCTACTGCTTAATACAACCACTAGTGGTCCCTTGTTTATGTAGACCCCGCACTGGGAAAAGTGGACTTATGAGAACACTGGAGTAAGTAAGGATGCAGTTAGCTGTGGAATGGACCCACACATAATTTAAGTGTATGTTCAAGAATTGTCTGGAAGACAGACTTGTCTGATGATGTTATTTAAATGAGGCTGAGTAGGTGACTAATGAAACCAACTTGTTTTTACTGTGTGCTTCTAGCAATGATACTTGGGACTCTCAAATGTTTTGAGGGATTTGGCGTTTACTGTTTGTACAACCTTAACTCTAGAAGAATGGTGGCACAGTTTTTGTCTCTGGATTGATAACTGGAAGGGAGAAGGCATGTCATTTTGCAAAGGAGATTTGTTGGGGAATACCAGTGAGACCTGATTATTTTCTGCCTACTGAGCCCTTTAAAGATGGGCTTGGAGGGTTTGGTCCAGGAAACACAACTGCTGTCATATATAACCTCAAGCTGGATATTTCAGATTTATATAAGAAAGATGCATACAATTGCTATTTATTGGGAAAAGACTTAAAAAAGCCTTATAAACTTAATTGAAAGCAACTGTCTGCTGGTCACCTTTTCAAATTCAGTACAACTGGTAAATCTGCCAGGGACAGTAGACAACAGGAAGGATGGTTAATGATGCCAACATAGTTATGCTAGTAAAAATGGGGGTAAGAAAGGAGGAAGGGGAAAAAATATTACTTCACTACCTAATTTAAATACCTTAATTTATCCCTTGCTTAGCTGTTGTTTTCTGGCAGTTTTCATTCTGTGTCTTTGTCTTTAAGCTGTTGTCTTTGTAACTCCAGTAACAGTCGAGATTTGTCTCTGGAGTTGTTTCTCTTTTATCATTGATGCTTGTCACTTCAGCCTTCCCAAAAAAGTGGAAGAAACAGCTTGTAATAAATTATCAGTCACCCTATATGATTCACTCTACTTTTGTCCTGCCTCTTTAATGGCCTGGGTAGTTCAGTCCCTAACCAGGAATTTCTCTGACACTGATCATTTCCCACCCATCTAGCCAATTCATATGGTAGGTAGTACATATCTTGAATAGGTTGAAGCTGTAGGGCATGAAAATCAGTGGGAAGTGGTCAAAAATTGCATTTGGTGGTTTGCCACCTAGGATTTTTAGGTGTAGTCCATTTGAATTTGCCATGATGATTTTGGAACATTTTCTTTCCTTCTTGCATGTTAACCAGTTTTTGGCTTGCAAAAGTATTACTGAAATTGCTTTGACACACTAATTGCATGGTGGGGGTGGAAGAAGGGAGGGCACTTGGAAGGTCCTGAATAGTCTTCCAATGGCACTTAATAAGACAGCAATCTTAAACTAGCAACTTTTTAATTTCTGTGATGCTTTAAATTAAAATAAACAGATGTTGAAGCTTTTTCAGTTAGTGCTTTCAGCCTGTTTTGTTTTCTGATGTATGTAGTGTATGCTTTCTCCATTGAGGGTTTTTTGTTCTTGTTAGAGGTTTAGATACTTCTTGCTAATTGTTTGTTATCTTGGTGCGGAACTCTCTGTATCATGGGATCCACACTGTGATCCAGCCCATGGTGCTGGCTTGATTTAATCCCACAGCACAGCTAATTTATTTATGTTTTCAAGATATCAGAGCTAGTTACTCAGAATGCTGAGGAGAGGGCATGGTTTTGGTGTGCACCAGAAAACACTTAAAATGGAGTTGAAGAAACTTCTCCCTTCTTTCATTGTCCATGTGCAATTTCACTGCTATCGCAGGTCTTTTAGTTTCAGTGCTCTTGAAAACTCCAAGTAAGAACCCAACTATTCCCTGTTTTCTGTGCTTGATTACCATTTGTTGTATATACATATGTTTTTTAACTCCGACGTAGTTTATAAAGCTGAACTGTCAGGTATGTTTTGTAACAAAAGTCACTTATTGTAGCAGTGAATTGTCTTCACTGTAGTCTTTTTCACTCCAACAGGGTTTTCAATGAAAACTTACAGACACTATAGTCCAGGCAGGCAGCCAACGCAAAAAGGATTTCTGTTTGTATTTCTTTATTTCAGTGCCAAAGGAGGATTAGCTTGTGCTGAAAGGGGTAGAAAGGTGAGCTAGAAATGCTTGACCTGATCTGTACTAGTTATTTGCTTACTATTTTCTTCTGTGCATTCTGCAAGTCCTTCTTTACACGTGTGGGCAACAACAGGTTAAAAAACCATGTAGACCTGCCAAAGTTTTACAAATCTCTTTACTAGCTTTATTAAAACAAGTTAAAAGAAGCCCTCTGTATATTGTTGTTGTGTTTTTGTTTTTGTTGTTTGTTTTTTTTTTCCCCTTTTATTCCCTCGCAACCTGTCTCCCTACCCCCATAGGACTTTGGGTTTTCCTTTTCAGCCCACACATGTCTAAGTGCCTGCTTGGTACAGGAGACACATTTTCATAGTTCATTAGCTTGCCTTTCCAACCCCAGCTTGTCAGTACCCCTGAGTTAGTGTTATGTTCAGAGCTTTGTTGGGCTGCCTGTGACCATGTTTGGGTGAGTGCTGCAAATTTTCTGTAACATATCTGGCAATTTACTTGAATGTAGCATGAGCTGGAAGATGGGAACAAGCCTTTGATCTCTGATACTGTGATATCAGCAGGGGAGAAAATAAAAAACACTTCAGAGTCAAGATGTGTTAAATTAGCTGGAAAGCAAATTGACACAGAGTTGGCAACAAATACATGCTATAAAATCACTAACCCTTTAAATATGGGTATTTTCCAGCAGTGGAAGGGAGTTTGCCCCAAAGCTTTTGTCCAAGAAAACTGGCTAGTAGTAACAAGAGTAAAGGCTTAACACTTCAGTTCTATAGACAAGAACTTCTTTGGAGATACCACAGCAATGCCTTAAGAAAATGAAAGTTGTTAATATGGCAAGAAGCTCTTCGCTAATCTTAACTGTTTATTTAAGGCTGCATTTCCTATTAATAGCCTATCAGGCTGCCATCTGTGCCAAAAATTCATGCCCCTCTTTTTTTAAGTCAGTGCGGTATTTTATTTCCCTTCCGTGAGATACATAGTAGAAGAAATGTAGTTCATTTAACAGCCAAAATATTGCAGACTGTCAATGCTGTCAAATGGACTAGCACAGTACAGCTTTGAAATATCTGCAGTATTTTGATGCTAATATACAAAGCATAATCAACAAGCTACTCTGATCCAAAAAGAAAATCCATCGCTCCCCAAAACCAACTGAAAACCTGAAGTCTTTCCACTGTCACCTGTCAGTGAGCTCGGAATCCTCCAGCTTCACATTTTGAAGGCATGTGTGAATTGCTGAAATGGTAAACATGGCCTGTACTCTAAGTTAGTAAGTTAATTTCAATATCCTTTGCTTTTGTTGATGTTTTTGAAATAGCTATTTAACAAGTGTGCATTTAAAAACTTTTGAATCACAGCCTTCCTAGAATCCATTTCTAGAAGTCAGCTCTCTGAGCAGAGATGCCATGTGGTCTGAATGACATGTGTGCAGGTGACTTCTGCATGAAATCTGACAGGGTCTTTTTGGGAGCAGGAGTGGGATAGGTAAATCCTCAGTGCATTGCAAAAATAAATGTGTGACAGAATGGTAATGTTTAAGCTTAGGCAAGGAAGCCGTAGCACATCATGGAGTGGCTCTGAATTAAGGCAGATGTGCTGGGCATGGAGGAGAGCAGCTAGGGATGGGAAGCAGAAGGAAGATCAGGAGTTAAATGAGGAGTTAACACAAAATTGTTAATCCACAGAGAAGTATGTAGAATGTGGCCATTCTCTGCAAGTGCGTATGTGGTAGCGGTTTGTATGCAGAGTTGTTCCTCAGTCTGCATGTATTTGAGTTTTTTTCCCAAGGATTCCTCTTTTTCATAAGATCAAACTCAATTATTGAACTGTGGATTTCCTTCCTTAAAACCTCATGTGGCTAGGTTTCCCGGTAGTCAGACTGGAACACAAATACCTGGGTAATTTAAGCAGGTGGCCATTTGCAGCATAATTACTGCAGTTGCTAATGATAAATAACAGGCTCAGCTTGTAAACCCCAAGAATATCTAATTTGTTTGCCTGCCTGCAGTGGATTGTCTTCTGTGCAGAATACAGATGATCCTGCTATTACAAGCTGTAGAAAGGAAATTATTTCAATTCATCCACCCTAGTCCTGGAAGCCCTTGCAAGCTATTTGCAGGATCAGTGCCATCGCTTGTAGAAGGGCAGCTTTAATGATACCCCAGTTTTGCAGAAAGGAGAGAAACACGTCTAGCAGCTTTCTGAATTTTCCAGTACCAGTGATTTTGTTTTCACTGTTAGCAAACTGGTCATTTTTTCTCCTTAATCTCTAGCTGATGAAGGCATGTAATATTTGACTATTCTGATTTTTAAAACAGTATTTTTACACTGGCTAATTAAAAGTATTTATTTTTGTGGGAAAAGATTGTGCTTAAAAATGTCAGGAAAATATAACTTCTTTTTATGTTTTGGGTTTTTTTTTTTGATTTTTGTCTTTCTTAAATCAATGTAATATTTTTAAAGGGATTAATGTGTGATGTTTAAGCGTCTGTGTTTGGCGGTACTACTCAGCAGTCAGCTTAGGTTCATTGTAAGGAAAACATGATTCAGGTGAATTCTGTATCCTTTTCAGCCATTTAATAAAAAAGTCAGAATGATGAAATAATTACTTTCTGTACTCTTTTTGTTTTGGAGGCTAGGGTGTTTCTTTTCTTTGATAGCTTGTCTCCCAGTAAATAGTCTCAGCTGCCTTCTGGGGAGCTTGGAGTTGTAAACCTTTTTTCTGTCTAGAGATGTCTTAAGGAAAAGAAATAAACAAAACAAAAACAAAAAAACAACCAAACAACAACAAAAAAACAACAAAGAAAAACAACAAACCGAAACAAAAAAAAAAACAGGAAAAATATAACAGCTTAGCGTGCAAAAGCCAGGCATTCATGGTAAAAGGAAATTTAATCTAAACATTTTTAGACAGTTCAATCACAAGCATTTGTTGATACCACATTTTATATATTACCCATGCTAGTAGCCTCTTGTGTTAACGAATATACTTTTTATTTTGAAATCTTCCTACTAACTGGTGATGGCATTAATCCATATTTCTCAGGAACTGCTACGTCTTGTTAGAGCTCCTGAACACTGAGGAATGTCTGGGTGGACATGTCAATAGAGTTAGCAATTGTACTCAAATTGAGTAACTCAAATTTGAGTAACTCAAATTGTCAATACAGTGCAAGAGAGCAGTGTGCAGATGCCCTTGTGAAGCGTTACACTTTCTACAATATTCACAATATTTCTGGTGTGTTTTGTGTTACTTGACTAAAATTTCATTTTGGGAGAACTGCGTATTTGCATACACCTGATCTTACTACTGCTTGTTGCTCTGCTCACAGCTTCCAGTTTTCTCCTTACTGTCAAAGCTGTCTAAATCAAGAATATTAACGATCTGACATCTGTTGTAGTTGGAAAGCTTTATAGATAGTAATGCCATTATTAATTCTACCTCCTTGTTATTTTTTCCATCAGAAGAACCATGGTATTTTCCACTTTGTTTGGTGATAGTGACGGTACTGTCCCATATGCCTCTGTTGCTTAACAGTCTCCTTTTCCATGTCGTTGATATCTTACTGGCCATGCACCCATTTTTAATACTTTACAGAATGAATCAATGTTCTGTATCTTTGGGAAGAAGATGCTTTTGGTTGTATCCAAGCAAGCTGTCATTACAAGCTGCCAGAACTTGGACTGCTTTTGTTGGGAATGTTTTGTAATGGCCTAAGAGTTTTGGCATGCTATGTTGTAGAGTCTGATTTCAGTCAGTGCTGTCTAAACACACTAGATTTCTCATCAATTACACTGTTAAATCTTTGACAGACTCTGCCAGTCTTTGGGTAAATGCTTCCCAATTCCTCATTTTGACAGGCAAAGGAGGAGAGGGAAATGAGAAATACTTTGCACAGAATGTCCAATATTGAGAGCATATGATTTTTTTTTTTTTAGCGGAGTTTTTTCCACAGTTAAGAAATATATGGGATTTTTTTGTTGTGGTATAGTCTGTTCAGATGCTTTGCCTCAGAAATATCCTAGTATATCTGTTCCAGTCTATTTTAACTTGGTAAATCTGATAATTCTTTTAATTTTTAAAATTATTGATTTATATTCTTTTAAATTGATGTTGTATTTGGTTCTATTTTTACTTTTTGCACAAAGAGGTATTTTTTTTGATTGAAAATGAACACAAATGTCAGTATTTGTAGCACCAAGGATTTCCTTGCCTTGAATCTTAGAGTTACTGTATTTCTGTCAGTGGTGTCTTTGAAGCAGTGCTTCTAGCTTCAGGTCCATGGCTGTCTGCTTGATTCTTTCCTGCTCAGAAATTCAACTGGAATCTCTGTGGAAGAGAGCATTTAAATGTACATGGATTGCCTTGCTGGCTGTACCTTAAACCTAATGTCTTCTTAAATTACTGGGCCCTTTGTGCATATGCGTTGCAGTTTCATCAGTGCCTATACAGTGTGCACAGCCATGATTTCTGGACATACAGTAGCTTTAGCTGGGCTACCAGATATCCAGACATGCCTGCATTCAGCGTTGTCTATGTACAGGCAGTCCTCAGTCATCCACACAAAATTTCTAGGAAAACTAAGCAAAAAGCAGGTCTTAAAATGTGCTATTACCCTATTTTCAGTCATACTCAGAATCTTCTTTTCTTTCATTTGCTGAATGGCATCATCTTAAATATGTTATACCTGTGCATTAGATGTGTATATATGTATATATACTGTGTGTTTATATATGTGTGTGTACTTTCATAAGTGTATTTAAAAAAAAAGGTGGACACATTTATATATATATGCCTCTAGAGTAAGTAAAGTTGTACTTCAAACTAGGAATTTAGTATTAACATATCCCTGTACATATTGCTCTGTGTGAATATGTACAGTATTAAATTCTGTTATTAGGCATATGGTTTTATACAGATGTGATTAACATCTGAACATAGTGGTTGGAGCCTTGTTCCTATTAAAATCATTAACTATCTACCCATAGGTAGTTAGGAACGGTATTTCAATAAGCATATAAGTCATTGAAGAAAACAGAAAAAATAATTATGTGAAAAGAAACCTGATTTATTTTACGAATGCTATTCTTTTTAGTTCTTAAAATAAACAATTATTTTAATTGAACTGCGGAGTTAAGTGACCACTAAAGAGAGGAGTCCTTTAATGTTCAGTGTGGTTTTCAATGCTGCTGTTACTTGCTTTTATGTGAACACACCCGTTTAACGTAGGTAAATTAATAGAAATGTTGTAATGGTTGTACCAAATGGAAAGAGATAGCTTCCTGTTTGGGCTTCCCTGAACATCAGGTTTTCTCTTTTTGGATGGAAACCTAGACCTAAGTCTAACAAAGTGCAGCATTTCATGCAGGCTCCTGGTTCTGGCAGTTCCTTTGAATTTGCATCTCCTTGTACCGTAGAGGCCCAGCTGCAAAAAGTGCACTACTAAATTGCTAGCTTGTGCAAAATGCAAGGTTAAGACAATCTTCATGCTTTTTCTAGCTATTTGCATCAGTCTTTGAGACCCCCTCACCATCATTTTGCTGTGTCATCCCCTTTTTAGAGTGGCCACTTGGCCAGAACGGGCAGCCTGCCCATGTCTGTGCAGCTGCAAAGTTATCTCTCCAGCCCATGCTATCAGGACTCCCGAGTCCCTTTGTAGCTCTTGGAAATTTGGGCTGATGTTTGACAGTGTGTTCCTTCATGCAAATTGTAAGTTGTTATTGATTTGTTTTCAACAGCTTTGAGATTCTTTTTGGGCAGTGATTTTCAGCGTCTCCCCCTCCTGACCATCTTTTTATTTTTAAGGAAATGTTTTCTTTGAGTTTACTTCAGGTTAAGGAATTTGAATGGTGTGTGACAGTCACATCAAGGTAATTCTAATTCTGTTTTAATCCCATAGCCGTCATTGAACAGGGAGGGAGCTTCTTATTTCAGGTTGACATAGGGAAGTAGTGATGAAAAAAGGTTATATTGTTTTAAAATGGCTGAGAAAAGCTGCTGTCTATTGCTCTTCCCACCTTTTGTTACCCATGATGGGCTTTGGAAGAGCCTTCACTCCCGCTTTGTGTATAGGGGTCTTCATATGAGGGGCAAGGAAAAGGAGGGGAAGGGAGAACTGCTAGCATCCTTTTTGGAGCCTGGTTAATGGCCTAGTTGAAGGGCAGAATCTCATGATGGACAAAGAGGTTAATTAATGCTCTGCACACACAGAGTTGCAGTGCTAAAGTAAGATTTTTTGCTCTTGATTGCCCAGTGTTTTGTTGATGTTTTCTTTTTCTTATTATAAGAAAGATGGCACTTCTCACATGCTTCCTGCAAGCTTCAATTATGCTATTAATACAGCATCCTAAATTATGTGTGAAAGCTGCTACAGTCAGTAATTTAGCAACGCACACTCACACTCATGACAATATTGAGCAACACTACGAGCATGATTTGTAATGGTAAATGGGCAGAGGATGAACCCGAACATTCAGCACATTTTCAAATCTTAAGCCTCCAGACTTTGAATTAGGCTTACGTTAGCAGATCCTGGAAGAGAGGTTTTCACAGATATGACTGAAGGCTGAAGCCTGATTCACTATTTCATCTGTGTGGGGATACTAAAGGAAACTGATTTTGAATGTGGTCTCAAAACGGATTAAAGTAATTTAAAAGGCTGTTGCAGTTACTTCTGACATCTAGTGCCAAGCCAAGTCCAGAAATGAGTTCTCATGCCTTGTGGGTTGCAGACTGGCAGAAAAATTAAATGGAAATTTGTTGACTAGAGTCAAGAAAGGATTTTATTAATTCAATTAATAACGTATTTTCTGCCTTCCTGCTGAAAAATAAAAAGAAAAAAAAATAGACAAGGTGGCTGAAAAATAGGGTGTCAGCAATGGTCTTAGAGAGGTTCCTACAATTTTTCCATCATTTGAATTAAGCAACAGTTGAGCTTTCTTTTGGGATACAATTGCTTCTTCTCCTTAGTTTCGCGCTATAGTTGTAGACTTCTTTTCTGATCAGGCCTGGCCCTGTGTCCCTAATTTGGCCTGTGTAGAAGCCACTTTTTGTAGATTCTATTTCTGGCAGTGTGTTTTGGTGTTTGTCTCCATGTTCTCTTGTCAGCTGCTTCCCTGGAATTAGAGACTTGTTCCTCCCAAGGTCCGATCTGCCTCTCCTGCCTGCTAACTGTGCATGCCTTGGACCTGACTAGATGTAGTCACATGAATTTTACCAGTGGGAATAGACCCACATACTGACTTTTTTTAAGCACTTGAAAATTTGTCTTTTCCTTTTATTTTGAGCTAGCTAGCTCCTTATTGGCCGGCACAGATCAAACTATCTGGGAGTTGCATTTAGAAGTGGGGCTCAGGTGAAAGCTTTATTCATTCCATCTGTAATTAAGTGATTTGTTCCAAACTTATGAATCTCTCCTCCCTTTTTCTTTTGCCACTTCATGCTTTCAGCTTCATCTCAGGCATTCCACTCCCTGCTCCCTTTTTAGATCATGTTTCCTTCATTGTCTGCTTTCTTCTTACACTTTGTGTGTGGGTTTTTTGTTTGGTTTTGGTTTGGGGTTGTTTGTTTTCTTTGTTTGTTTTGCTTGTAGGTTTTTGTTTTGTCTTGGTGTTTTTTACCACTCCTTGTGTTCCTCCTAGCAGCCTCCATTTCCAGAGTCTTTTTGTGAAGAAACTGGGTTGTCTTTGCCTGAGCATCTTCCTGTGAAGTCAAAGCTCCTTATTTTGGTCTGGCTCCTGAGCCTAGCACAATTTTAAGTTTCTTAAGTTGCTTATGGGTAAATTAGCTGGTTCTTTCTTCTCCTTGCAGTTCCTTTGCTTTATATATCTGATATGTCCACCATCAATCACTTTGTGCCAACCTCAAAGGCTGGCAGGAGAAGCTGGCATCTCCTGCTTCCCCCCTCCTCCTGGGACCCCGCTTCTGGACCATTCCTTTATCCCTGTCGACAGGACTTGTGGTTTTTTGTGTGCTTTGTTCTCTGCAGAGCTCGCCCTCTCCTTCACAGATCTCATTCTGCCCTTGATGCATCATCCTACCCAGCAGCTGAGATGTTCCTTCCCTGTTAACTGCGTTGAGCTGTGCTTAGGTGGTCTTCAGTCTCTCTGCTGAGTTTTAGTGCCTTCTACTTTTTATTGACTGACTCTTATTTCCTGCTCTAGTTCTCCATTAAATATATCCTATGCCCTCACTTCTTATGAATGTTATTCTGATTCAGATATGGTTGGAAAAAAATACATCTAAGCTTCAGAGGGAAATTTTGACACACACCCCAAAGAGAAGACTTCCATTATGAGAAGTAATTTGAAGGGAGAGGGTGGTAGGCTGTAGTGGGAGAAAGGAAGGTAAAATTGCTTTGGAAATCTCAGCCAATTCTTTGAGATAGGGCACAGTGGTGACACTTCTGAAGGTCTCTGTTGCCCTTTTGATTATCAAAGATGTTTAACTCTCACTCTGCCTGCCTAGGACTGTGGATGAGCTCCATGAATTGAAGAGTCCTGACATTGCAAGTGCCTTCCCATAGCTTTATCTTACTGCTGCTGCAATCCTTAGCCAAGCGTGAGTTGTGCTTATTGATATTAGCCAAACAGGGCTGAGGCTCAGGTAAGCTCTCATGACTTTGTATGCTATTTTTGTACATTGCTGTTTTGAGATGAGAGAAGGAAAAAAGATTAGGCTCATATAGGCATTCAGAGACATACATATCTTAATTCTCAAGAAATGCTGTTAGGATCCTTGGAGAGATATGCTGCAAACCCACCGTCTAAGCCAGTGCTAATGCACTCTTTTTGCCCTCTTATCCACAAAAGTAAGGGTAGTAAGAAAAATAGTAAGAAGAGTCCAGCTATCTTTGCTTTTTACTCAGTCAGGGCCCACACCCTGTGTGCAACCAGTGGAATTAGCCTTGATTCTTAAGCAGCTTGCTGGCACTATCTGTAGCTAATTGGAAATCTGCTGTTATAGTCAAGTTTTCCTTTCAGAATGTTAATTAGTTTTCTAAACCTCTGTTATGTTGAGGAATGGGACCACAGTGGCAAGGTAAGAAAGATCTGGCTTCTTTTCCAGTTCTGTTATCTTTTGTATTCCCATCTTCCTGTGTGCTGATCAGCCCTGTGATAGCTCAGGTGGGGATGTCAGCCAGCCCTGGAACAAAATGCTCCTTTCTGCTCTTCATTTGATATTCTCTATGTGTGCCCTGCCTTTATTTTGCATTCTCTTGCAATATCTAATTGATTCTTTATAAGGCCTCTGTGCTCCATTTCTTTCTGCGTAAAAATGTCAGTGTTGTTTGGCATTATTGTTATGTGGCACAAGCACTTGGGGTCAGGAGACAGGCTCTGTGTTCATGTCATCTCTCTCGGTGCCCCAACTCCCCTGTTTCAGTCTGTGACCCCTTCTGCCCATGCAGCGAAGCTGCTTTTTGGGGCTTTGGGGTGTACATGTGAAGCCATGAGAAAGAAATGCTTGTATCCTCTAAATTTTGGAGCATAATCATGTTTCTCTTTCCACCTGTGAAACAGAGATAACTACTTTTAACCCATCTCTGTCAGAACAGTGTTGAGAGATTTAATAAGCTGCTGTCCACAGAGCTTTGGAGGTGTAAGGTAGATCTGAAATATTTTTAAAGGTCTAGGATTAGTATTGCTGAGTTTTGCTCTCTTTCCCATACAATTACAATGTGAATGTACACAGTATGTCTGCAGATATGAAATAGTTAAGAGTTCTTATGTGTCCTTAGAAAAGACATCACATCAAAACAACACATCAAAGTGAATTAAGTCCTTTTGAAATAATCTTTATTACTGTATGCGGTTTAGGACCAGCTGAAACCTCTGAAAAGCCAAAACAGGGAGCAAGAGAGGGAGAGGGGGAGAGAAAAAGACACTTATTTATGTGAAGTCTGTCCCACTGTTCGACTTTGTACAGCCAGAAACTGAAAGAAAGGCTTCCCTAGTGTGTCCAAGTTCCTGGTGAATGGCTCCTTTGGGTGCGGAAGTGAGCACTGCGGATCCTTTCAGACGAAGGGAACAGTTAATGAGTGTTTCTCTGTTCTGCCCTGCTGGAATGAGACACATCCCTCTTTCTAGGTCACTAAGTTAATCAAGTCAAGGATTTCTGTCCATTGTCCTTCTTATCAGTCACAGCTGCATTTGCATTAGGAAGCTTTCTGTTTCTTTAAGCCTCATTCATGTACTGATTAAATCCCTTTCCAAGTCTGCAGAAGCAAATGTCTAATGTATTATATAGCCATCTCCTGACCCAAGTAAAAAACAACATACAGTAGAATATGTTTAAAAGCAGATGAAAGAAAAAAAAATCATTGCTTTGATTTATCTGATCCTTGGTGATAAAGCATAGGGGGAAAACAAATGGAAGCTCATGTTTCTAATGTGCAATTTTTAACTTGATGCTGGGTAGCATCAATATCAGTGTGTGCCTGAGCACTCTAAGGTGGGAAGTGAAATTGCTCTTCTTGAATGTTTGAGTAAACATTGCTGTAGCCTCTCATAATAAACAGCAGCAGCTGTTGCAACTTATTAGATAATAAATTGGTCCTGACAGCACATTTCCAATTCACAAGGATGACTGAAGGATAGACTTGAGATGCAAAAATGAATCCCATTGTAATCAAACAGTTGCAGCACTGGCTTTTAAAAAGGTAACAATCTGCCTTTGGCTATACTTTGGTTTTCCCACTGGTTCATAGGTTTGCTGTTTGGAGGCATAAGTTCAAATGTCCATCCCATTGGTTATGAGTACAGTTTTGGACAAAATAATAAAGATTTCTTTGTCCTCTTGTGACTGCTGCAGCCCTCCAGTATCTCAAAGGGGGCACCTCGTTGTTTGAAGTGTTTTTTTTTTCTTTTTCTGGATCTCCTGAGTTACTGGCAGAGCTTAATTTTCTGCAGCTACGATTCTTGCTTTAAACAGTGTAGGAGAAATGCCCTTGGTCGTCATTTTAGCTTTCCTGTGGCCACTTGTGTAGTTTCCAAATCTTCCTTGACAATGTTGGGAAATACTTTTTGGGGAACAACACTTTAACCTCTTTTATATATATTTTTTTTCTTTGTAATAACATCGCCTAGCTTTCTGTGCTCAACAAATGTACTTTACCCTTCCTCATAGGTTTTTCTGCAGGTTACTTTACAGAGGACATCTCTTACACTGTAAGCAATGCCCTGAAGCTTGGACTTTTCCATCCTTTCTCAGCCTCATGAGCATGTGTAAGTTTAGGTCCTTTGCAGCAAAGTTCCTTTTGCTCCCATTTTCTTTCACTGCTCACAGGCAAATGCTTAGCTCCCTTCAGCCCTGCAGAATTCAAGTGCTATGTTCTGATCAAGGGCCCTTCCTCAAAAAGCAGCTGAATGAAGATCCGCAATGTCAACAGGAAGCAGCATTGTAAGCCTCAGAAGTAGCTATTGCAATACCAACGCAAGCAAGGTCTGAACAGCAATGGCTGTCCCATTGACTGCTGGAACCCTGGTACTTCTGCAGCTGAGGAGTGTAGGGTCTTCTTAGAGGAGAAAATCACTCTGTGAAACTTCTTATTTCAAAAGAGGAGTGATGTTATGTGAACTAACTGCATAGTTGTATACAAACTGCTCATCTTAAAAGGTGTTACAATGCAGTTGAGCCAACCAGTAGTCCCTTTCCTTTCTCATGAATCTGCTTCATGAAGAAGGCTGGGTTGTCTCTTGCTGAGTAATTCCTCCTTGACTGTGGTACAGTCAGCATCTTGTATGTGCTTGGTTTTGCTTTTTAATGCCCACGCTTGTCCAATCCTCTGAAACACTGTAAATGTCCAGAATTAGGGACCAAGGAAGGTCTTTGGCTGGCTAGTGAGGTACTGAAGATCAGTGCCTCTGCAGTGACTAAAAAATGTCTATACATGTATTCTGAGGGACCCATATAGTAATCTCATGTCAATTCGAGGTAGCTTGTAAGCTGGTGGAAAAGGGCTGCATTATATTTCCTGAGAACACATTTAGCTGCTGGAGAGCAGCTACATATTTACACGTGAAGTTGAAAGATGTGAAGAAGTAGAAGCAACTCTTGGAGTTAATGGAGACTGATTATTCTGTGTTGCATGAGCTTCTGCCACTGCAGTGACAATATAAAGCAATTCTGAACCAACACAACATCAAATATTTTAAAATTGTCCAAAAAACTGTTTGGAGGTGTTTGTTGTTTTTTTTTTTTAATAAATGATTATTGAATCAGAATATTTGCTTTTAAAAGCTCCATAATGAATCTGAATGAAAATATGTAAAATAAATTTTAAACTAGAAAGCTTTTTTTCCTAAATGACAATGTGAAGCAACACATTCCCACACAACATTTTACTTTGATAATTCGTAATTTTCCAAGGGAAAACAGTCCCTAAAATATATTTAGCTCTGGCAACTATTTAGATTCAGCTACATTGATAAGAAACAACATGGTGGTTGTTCCTGTGGAAGTGTGTAAGTGTCTGAATACACATGGAAACTGGAGTGGCACAGCCTTTGGAGCTAATAGCTCTGCATTCCTCAGGGATCAGTGGTAGCTCCATGGGTTCTTTATTGGCTGAGACCTGCTAAGGATCCAGCTCACTAAATATGCAAGATAAAAACTATCTCAACCCCCCCAGCATACTTAGGAGCCGATGACAGACGAGCTACAGATTATTTGAATGGTTTAATTATTCTTATCATTTCTCCACATTAGCCTGTGGTTTCTAGAACTGCACTTTGATTAAAATTCTTTGATTAAACAGATGAGTTGACAAGACAAATGTTCCTTCGCAGCCCTCTGAAGCATGGTGCAAAATTATGAACCTTTTCCTGCTTCAGTTTTCACTCCTGCTTTCTCTCCCACCCGTGGCCAAGTTGATTTAGGATGAATCAATGGGGACCTAAACTTCTTTTGGAGCAGTATCTCATATGCAAGAAAGCATATCAGCTATAACTGAAAGATGGAGAGAATGGAGTTTCTTAGTACCTTTTGCAGAAGGCCATTTTAATTTTTTTAGTTGGTGAAGTACTTATAGACATTTTAGGTCCTTTTTTAACTTCAATAGTAAAAAAAATCAAGCAGAGGCCTTGACAAATAAAAGCACTCAGTCTCTATGTTGATGAAGTTCAGGCTGCATCTGAACAAAGATGTCTGGTTCCCTTTGCGTTGTTGTAATTGGGATTTGCCTGAAATGGAGGGCAATGGAGAAAGAGGCAGACAGTGTGAGAGGATTAGGAGTGGATGCTAAGGGAGACTCCAGCTCTGTGCCCTTGTAATTATGCCATGAAGTAATGTGGAGGGATAGTCTTAAGAGTGGATGTTTAAGGGTATATTGGTACCAGAGGAGTCAAAGGCTGAATAAGAATTTCCTGATATGAGGGGAAGTCTCTAAAAACAACTCAACACTGATCTGCAGTCTGGTCTGCACTGGACCATTTTGCCAACGTGGTGAATAGCATAGGAAGAAACTGTGCCATTCCACTAGGGTTCATAATTTGATCACAGACTTGTTAGCAAATGATCTTTTTGGCCAGTGTAGCTGGTTTTACAGAGAAAATAAGACAAGCTGTGCAAGCAAACACTTTCTCTTATCAGCCTTGTTAACTTCACAGTGTTGTTGAGTTAGTTTGGATATGGCTATGCCAAAAAGAGGTTTTTATGAAGCAAGCATTGTATTTATTAAATGCAGATGTTAAGCCAAATTGATCATCATTTGTAATAATTTTAACAGGATAGTTAAAGCAGTTTGCTGACTTTGATCCTTGTGCAGACCTTGGACAGAAGCTGGCTCCTCCAGACAAAGTCCTCTTTCTTGGATGGCACATGGGTCCTGGATGCTCTTCTGATTTCAGAGCATCATTTTGATCATCAAGGCTGTTGCAGAGTCTGCAGGCTTGTCCTGGGTTCAGCAGTAGCAGTCTTTTTTTTCTCCTTCTTAGTAGCTGGTGCAGTGCTGTGTTTTTGACTTTCGGCCTGGGAGTGGCGCTGATGACACCGATGTTTTCAGTTGTTGCTCAAATGTTTACTCTGACCAAGGACTTTCTGACTCTCATGTTCTCCCAGGGAGGAGGGGAAGCTGGGAGGAAGCAGAGACAGGACACCTGACCCAAACTAGCCAAAGAGGTATTCCATACCACAGCACGTCATGCTCAGGATGTAAGTGAGAGTTACCCAGAAGGGATGGTTCACTGCTCGGTCGGGCTGTGTATCGGCGGGTGGTATTGTACTCTCTTCCCTTATTATTTCCCTTAACATTATTAGTATTAGTGGTAGCAGCAGTGGTTTGTGTTATACCTTAGTTACTGGGCTGTTCTTATCTCAACTCATGGGAGTTACATTCTTTTGGTTCTCCTTCCCATCCCTCTGGGAGCGGGGGGAAGAAAGGAGGGGGGGGGAGCAGACTGCATGGTTCTGATTTATGGCTGAGCTTAAACCACAACAAGGCTAGACTGCAAACTCATCAGGTCAGGAGTTGTGTTTCAAAGCAAAGGAGGCACTTTGGTTCCACAGTGGGTGTGTCTCATTGGTCTGATGTAGTAAAAGTAATTGTTCTTGTTGGACACAGATAATGAGAAATCAAGACAGATTTGATAAGTGTACCGCTGTAATAAAGTAACATACTGGTGTAAGACAATCAGTGCTGCTGAACTCATGTGCCATATGGCTTATTATTTACTTTTTCCTCCTAAAATGTATAGGTGAAGGCTCATCAAACAGGAGGAAATAGCTTTCATTTGGCTATAAGTGCTTGTCTGTTATTTCACTTGACATAAAAAGTTTCAGGTAAACAGGTAAATTACTTTCACTCCCCTGGTTTCTTTTTTAGATGCAACCAGATTTTAGCACTGACATCATCACAAGAGAGTGCTGACCATTTATCACGTTCAAGAGTGTCCCCTTTAAAAGGGAAAGAAAACCTAAAGCAGCCTATGACCCAGTTTCTTAGCACTGGCCATCCCAGCACTCCTTAGTACAAAGATAATAGCAGGTGCAAAACCACAGTGGGTTTGATTGACTGCAGTGTTCCTGCACTGGGGAACTGAAATAACTGCTGAAACCAATACTGTTGTTCCAGTGTACAGAGCCTCTCTGGGGTGAATTTCTTCCCTTGCAAACAAAGTGGGGATAGATTTACTCACTTAGTTGGTAGTCCTCTTAATTTTACATGTGTCAGTAACTGTTCTTGACAAAAGTGTGGCCTGGAGAAATTTATTACACTTTTTCCGCAGAGCTGTCTACTTTCCTTCCCCCTGTCCTGTTTCTAGTGGAAACTGTCTTGTTTGTCAATGGTCATCCCACATCACTGCTGCTCACCAGGGAAATGGCAATAATTCAACTGCTTGGCTATGGATGTCAAGATTTTTCTGTTGTTTTGTAACTTGACTGATGTAACTTTGCTTTGTTTTAAGGCAGTGGGTGAGAAGGCAGGATGAGTAAAGCTACAAATGCACGAGTTGTAAATGTACCTTGGCTCTTTAGGTGTTAATGATGTTCCCGGAGCAGCATGGGAGTGCTTCAAAGTAGGGAGGAAGAAGGAGCAGGGAAGGCAGGAGAGAGCAATGTCAAAATGGTGGTTATTCCTGGCAGCTTTTGGCAGCCTCATCAAAACTGAAGGACTGAATAGATCTTGAAAATACTATCCCTAGATGGTAGAAGATGCTGAAAGCTGCTGGAGCAACAGCAGGATGTTTGCTCTCTTGTCATTTCCATTTCATTTTTGCTGATGAAGAGAAGACTTCTATTGTCTCCTATACAAATGGGAGTTACTCATGTGCTCTAGTGGAGCTGTGAGGGTCTCTGAGCTGTCTTTCCAAAGCCTTCACTGGCACTAAATAATCTTTGTAAATGTATACGTTCAGGAAGAAGACAACAGCTTGAGGCTGGATGTGATTTGTCAGAGACACTAAGAGAAAAATCACACTCAAGATGTGAGTCTCTGCATTAGGGTTGAGAATGGATCTCACTGAAGTTAATGCAAGTTAATCATATAGACTAACACAGTTTGGTGGATGAGGAATTGGCTGGTTGGTCGCATCCAGAAGGTAGTGGTAAAACACTAGAACATGTTGCCCAGAAAAGTGGTGGATATTCCATCTCTGGAGACATGCAAGGCCAGTCTGGATGTGTCTCTGAGCAACCTGATGTAGTTGAAGATGTCCCTGCTCATTGCAGGGGTTGGACTAGATGACCTTTGACGGTCCCTTCCAACCCAAATTATTCTATGATTCTATGACCCTGGGTCCTGTAAAGGACAGTACCGTGATGGTGTACCCACGTTCCAGCTGAGCTAGAAATGGCCTGTGTAAGCCTCAAGGACCACTCCACTGAGCTTTTCATGCAGCAGGTGGGACATGAAGGCTGCCATTATGGGAGCTTGAGTGGAAGGGGAGGGAAGAAAAAAAGTAACTTCTTAAGGTGAAAAGCGTGACCCTGGAGCATTTTAGCCCTCTTATTTTTTTTATTGCTCTTCCATCCCCAGCATCATTTGGAGTTTCTGTAACTTACTCCTGCTTGGAAATGTGTTGGTGTTTTAATGTGCCTTATTCAGTTTTATCATAAGTCAGTTAGGAGCAGGTAGAAGCTAAACTGATTCTGCCATGCTTAAACAGGGGTTTGCATCAGTTTAATTAAATCAAACAGTACTGCATTTCTCAGTCTCCCCAAAAGGTACCTGTGCTTGTGCATATGCATACACAGCAGGTGCGTGTGTGCTGAATGTGTGTGTCCCTCCATGTGCAAGCAAGGAATTTTCAAAATATCAACCTGCATATCTGGCCATTTATAGGTTTCCAATTACTCTAGTATTGTGCCTAATGGAGAGATGCAAATCCCCCTATAAATTCAGCTCACTGCTTTGGCGGCTTTGCTGACAGACTAGTAAACAGTTTCTATGCAGAGTGCGATTTTCTAGTTTAGGAATGGAGCCACTTAGATTAGAACTCAGTGTTTTAGTGAGAAATGTCTAAAACGTTTACATAGCCTATTTACATATGAATACAAACATTACAGGCTTTATATTAACAGCCCTTGTTGTTGCTCATTGCTATGCATAGAAAAAGACATCAGCATTTCTAGTAGCATCTACAAAATTATAAATATGTGATAGAGTAATTACTGATTTGGAAATCCAAATTATATTAAAATGATTGTAGCATCTGTGTCTCCAAAAACCTCTCCATTTGTCAATTCTAATCTTTTATTGCTTAGGCAATAAACATGAGTCTGATGTCTGTTTACACAGTTCTTTATGCATCCAACTCCAACCCCCAACTTGCCCCCACCCCCCCACCCCCCCAGGTCCTTTAAGAAGAAAGTGGAGGAAGGCAAGGTTTGATATCAAGGTATACAAAATTGGTCTACAGCTGTTTCTCTTGTTTCTCTTACCTTTTCCTTACCCTGCATTCTCAAAAATGTGAGACTTGATGCTAGCTCTTGCTGACTTACCTGAAGAAACTCGAAGTTACTAGGAAGATCATTCAGCAGTTGATGAGATTTTGCCCTCATGGCAAAAACTGTTAAGGCAATTTCTTCCAGGAAACAGCAGGATTGGTTTGGGGCTTTTTTTTTATTGCAAACTGTCTTGAGTCAAATGGTTGTGAAGCTCCTGTAAACCAGGGAAGCATTTGGTGTGCTCTGTGGGGTGGGATGGGTGAGTAAAACTCAGGCATTACTGTGGTGGCTGTGAAGCAAAGTAGCAACCAGAGGCAGATTCTGATGCCTTCCGTTGTAATGGTGCTTTACTTCCAGAGGAAATCCTGTAGGTCTCAGCGAATTTGGGTAGCAGATTTCATTCGTCAGTGAATAGTAGCAAAAGTAATTATTTTTTTTTTAAATCTGTGGTTCTCAAAAGACTTTTCAGAGAGGTCATCTCAAAAGAGCAGAGATTCCCCTCTCAAGGTCACTTTGCCTCACAGCAGAAATCACAGTAGAGGGCCTCTTTGCTGCTCCCTGTCTTCTATTCTGGCCACTAGAAGACACTGGCCAAGGGAATTTATTCATGGCTTGCTCAGCTGTAGTTATTGGTAGCAACATCTGCTCCCAGGCGTTTCAGTCCTTGACCAAAATTTTGATCAGTGGAAGTCAATGGGAGGTGATTTGCCTGGAAATAATGTGCTTACTAGATAGAGTACTGATGTCATGGGTGCTCTGATAAACTGAGCAGGGATCAACCCTTTATGAAGGTATTCGAGAATGGATCTATTTTTTTTTTTATCTTGCCTAATGATGGGGAGTGAATGCCTCTTCTGAAGTGGTAGGTATTTCCCACTTTTAGCTGAGCCATCTGTGATTCTCACCTTGGCTTTAATTACAGTGCTGCCTCTAGTTTTCATTTCTCTTTACACTTTCTCCTTACACCACACAGCGACTTAAAGGCCTGTATATGCATAGTAACAGTTCTGTGAGATGAAATGCTGCTGTATAAATAAAGCATTCATCACACCTGCAAGGGAGGTTGGAATAAAATCCCACATAGTTTTACTGCATGAGCAGTGAAAGATTGGATATGACAAATGGGTTGACAAACGATACGCAGTGCATAAATAGCATTATTTATTTACTCAGTCATGTTGGAATAAGTGAGATGAGGCTCGCTGGCTTTTTGAAGGAGTTGTCAGAGTATTTGTAAAGGCAGAGGCTTCAGGATCAAGCCCAAGCTCTGGCACTTGCAGATAGGTGCCTGTTAGCTGCAAAACTCAAGTGTCTCTTTCTCAGGCTGCATGGTTGCAGGGAGTGACAGGTAGGATGAGGTGATTGGGACAGAGGGAATGTCCTAGTCGGTCAATATTTCAGGGTGGTTTGCCTGTCAATCTGTTTGCCCTAAGCTGTTTCTCAGCACCATCCATATGCCTATACCAGCTAATTTAGTCCACTGAGAGGCACTGGCTATTTATACACACATGTCAAAAAGGCTGTGGTGAGATGAATGGTGTTAAAGCACTTACGACGTAAAGTAAAAGCATCATCTCGATGTTTGAAGAAGATACAACTTTCCATAGGTGCACTGAGAAAAAGGAGGAAAAATTTGGATGCCACATGTGACTTAACAAGCTTGTTTACATACAAAGAAAATAAAATGCTCTTAGTCATGTGTTATTTTTCCTGCCTTCAGTGTTAGCAGTAGTGGCTAGGTGAAGAGTTTCTTTAACTCTGAAGCTGAGCTGAGATGTCCTCACCCCTGGCTGCTTACTCTCCAGCATCTGAAATACCTTTCACCACTGCTCCCTATTATAGCCAAGACTGCAAAATGGGTTACCAGAGTGTTGCAGGTTTTGAAGTCACCACAATTTTAATGGCATTACATGGAACTGAATGTGGGTTTTTTTGTTTGTTTGTTGTTTTTTTTTCTGTTGCTGCTGTTGCCTGTACATTAATTGATCAGTTATTCACCAAGCCAGATAACAGCAGAGCCTGCCTAATATTTTATTCTAGCAGTCCAATGTACACTAGAAAACTAGAATGCCATTTTCATCAACTACCAAAATGCTTCCCCAATTAGTCAGAAAAAGTGGAGCCCATTGCAAAGAGAAGAGGTTGGACTTCACCATCATAAGGGCATTTTGCCATAGGATGTGAACTAGGGGCATACAGCCACCCATAGAATTAAATTAATCTCTTCAGATCCTGAACAAAATCTGTGGTGCTGAACTACTGCAGAGAGCAGGAATGAAGTAGGTGCAAGGAACAAGGCATCATCAGACCAATATGCTTCTTACTAATAGTACTGGTAGGGTTCAGGACATCAGATCTTCTTGTGACTTTTAAGCCTGGGACATGTCACAGGGTTATCAACAGTTAATTTCTGTGAGTTGTTGAGCTGATGCAAGGACCTCTGCATCCAGCACAGAGTACTGTAGGACCAAAAGCCAGTTGGCTTAGCTGGGAAAATACAGCAGGAGCCAGGGTATATTCAGAAGTCATGCTCTGACAGTGATGTCAGTGCTGAAGAGTTGCTTGTCCACTGCCTCTGTTCAGCAAGGGACACTTTTGGGGTTTTTCTCCCTCATGGAAAAGAAATTTTCCCATGATCTCATCAGAGCTTCCAGTGTTTGAGCATTCACAGCCAGTTCAATTAAAGTCCAGAGGTTCTGGGCAGCCGATGTTTGTTTCCATCCAGCTGTGAGTGTTTGCTTTCATTGCTTGTACAAGGCTGAGGACAGATTTTCTTCCCAAAACTGGATCTTTTGATAAGTCAGAGCAGAGGAGCTGTTTGTATAAAGGCAGGAGAAGAGGTGGGCAAGACAAGCATTTTAGGGAGGAGGGTGGTGAGGATATAGTGTGTGGTTGACAATCCTGTAGAGAAGTTTGGCACAGTCACAATGAATTAGTGTAGCTGAGTGAGAGTCACGTGTATGGGGTGGTTGTTTTTATTAACAATTTTTGAAAATCTTCGGATTCGAGGGAGACTTTGGGTGAAACATTTTGGAAATCTCTTTGGTGCAATGAATGAGCAAAACTTTTTGTATGTTTTCTTAACAGGTGTATCCTCAATTGTACACTCCCACTACCCAGCTCAGACCCTGTTAATGGTCAGTGGGGACTGTAAATAACTCTTCACCCATTGAATTCTCAAGGGGGGTGGATCAGGCCCATAGGCAAGAACAACTATACAGCCAGCAGTATGTTTGTGGTGTTTTGGTTTGGTTTGGCTTTTTCCCCCGGAACAGGTTGCTTTTTTGCTTCTTGCAGTAAAATGAATAGTTGATGCCTTCCTTCTGGCAAAGCTGAAGTACTAATAAGCTAGCTTGTGATATGGCTGGGAGTAGACCATATTGCACAGGTACAGTAGTGTTTCATCACAGATCAGGTATAGTCCTCTCCACTGGTGTTAGGCAGCAGAGCAAGCTAGCCTGCCTCGAGGAGCATTAATGCATAAAAGTATCCTGTATCTTCTTATCCCTCAAATGCAATAGAGGAGAAATGTGATAGTTCCAGGTTCTCTTGGAAAACCCATTGCCCAATGCAAAAGCTTCACATGGTTGTAGCAGTGCAGCTCCTTGTCATAAAATGGAGGACTTTGTTTGCTTTATTAAGTAGCAGAGGCTTAATTAAGTTTCTCCTGAATGTAATAAAGCAATACAGTTGAATGTAGGTCACTCCCAAGTAATTGTTTCACTGCTTTAGCAGCTGTTTAATGCTCAAGTGTTAAATAAGAATGCTGTTTTTCTTTTTCTTTTTTTTTTTTTATTTTCTTTTAATGGGGCTAAGTGGTCTCTTTCTCAGGGGACTCTGAGGTTAGTCTTGGCCCTTTGAACCTAATTAATCAATGGTGAGGGTCTCTGAGTGCTGGCCATAGAATGCTCTTTAATTGCTCACTTGTGCAGTCATTTGTTTTGTTTAACCTGCGATGGATTAAACTCTGCTATAAAGGTCCTTGCTTCTGTCATGTTCACTCCAGCAGTGCAACAGCAGGCTCCCTGCTTGATTCCCAGCCCCCCTAGGGACATGGCAGGGAGAAAGGGAAGGACGTTCCTCCCCACTTCTCTCGCCATGCTGCCTGGACCCACTGACTTTTTCGCGGTTTCCCCCATGGCTGTCGGTGCGTTTCCCAGGGCTGCGCTCTTGGCAAAGGGAGTATCATTAGCTGTTAATATAACCCAAGAATTCTCCAGATAGCTCCCTCTCTTTCTTTCATTAAATGTGAAACTTTAGAGACAGAAACTTTAATGATTTTCTGTGCGTGTGCATGCGTGTAATACTGTATGCTCTACTGGGACCCCTCTGGCATCCCACGTCTCCAAACAGCTGTCACACAGCTCAGATTCTTTTCCAAACTGTCAATCTCCAAAAATATTTCCTCCTCTTCTCAAGTATGGAATTTTGCTCCTGAGTCAGAGGGTCTGCACAAAGCGATGGCTGGATTTGGTGACAAAGTTAGGGCTGCCAAAACATTAGGGCCAGAAATAAGATCTTTTATACCAGCTGGGTGTGGGGGGGACCAGGACTGTGAATTTCCAGGCTACAGTGGAACTCTGCTTTTGCTTCCAGCCCAGTGAATTGTTTTGAGACAGTGTGTTTCTTTTAATGCTTGCCATTAACATTCAGAAGAAAGCTAGATCATTTTAAGATGTTTCAAAAATGGATGTTAAAATTTATCTTCCTTTTTATTAGATCCACTGCACCAGGGCACCCAGTGGCTTTAGAAATGTAAGTAATGAAAGACAGAGAACAAATGTGAACTATAGAAATGATTTATGGAGACATCTGATGAATTTATCCTGCATCTTTACCCTTTCATCCATCTCCCTGGACTTCAGCTGGTATGTCTGAGCAGCATAAGTCACATATTTTAAAGCTGATTTGCCGGAGACATGCTCCATGCTCTGGAATGTGGATTTCCCAGTTTTTGCCCTGCCTAAGGCTCCTGTGCAGGCATGTTTTTTTTGGGTTGTTGTTTTTTTTTTTTTTCCTGCAGATCTATCTGGGTTGGATTACCAAAGTGGTTAGGCACTGTAATACAGCCTGCTGCCTGAAAATGCTTAACAGCCAGCAGCTTCACTGCTGTCCATAAGAACAGAGGAATAGCAAGCCATGCTGAAACAGCTGGCCCTTTCTGTAGTTCCTCCAAGAAGAACCGAGCTCTTCAGAAAAATTCAGCTGTGGTAGGAGGCAGAGCCTTTCTGGAAAACTTGGCCTTTGAGTTTAGCATCATCATAGGAAGCTTTCTTGTATGCAACAAACTTGATTCTGTGAGTACAGCATTAGGCAGGCTCTGTAGTATGAAATAGGCAATCCTCTGCTAACAAAAGTATTTTCTGCATCTTCACAAAGATAGCTAGGATTTGCAGAAGCCTTGTTGCTCTGTTTCTGTCAGCTATTGTCCCACAGATGTTCAAAGGCTGCTTTCCTATCAGACTTTTTCTCAGGATAGTAATTTTGGCCAAAACTGTATATATTTTAACTGTATATTTTAAAGGCAGATAAGGTATGTAATGCACAAGTAATGTCTCTTTCAGTATGGTGATCAAATAAGGGTGAGGCAGGAAAAGAGCTAGTGGACATATATAGCTGAAAACTGAGATTGATATATACATAGATATGTTGAAAACTGCACCAGAAGTGAGGAGGGAATGGGGTGGTGAGAAGTCAGCTAAGTATTGAGCAGAGTGTGAGCAGGCCTTACTGGAGCTGCTGGACAGATGTTCTCAAAAATGCATCTCTCCAACCCCTCCCGTGTTGCTGTATGCAGCCAAGAAAGTTCAGTGCTAGGGTTAGACATTTTGAGGAAATTAATAATGGAAATTTCACATAATATGTCTAAACTAGGGGTGTTTTTTTTAATTTGTTTTGTTTGTTTTATGTTTTTTTTTCATTACCATTTACTTCCAAATAAGCTTTGGCTGGGCAGTGCTGGGCTGGTACATGCCTGAAGGGTTTGTGACACTGCTTTCTCTTGAGCTTAGAATCAAAGTGCAGGCTGCCTTTATTCAAACTTTGGGATGAAGATCAAAGAGGCAGAGTTGGCTATGTTGGAATAAAATAAATAAAATACCTTCTGAATATCAAACCCATATTTAGTTCATTTCAGGATTACTTTTTTGGGAAAGTTTGGTTTGTTTCTGATTATTATATGTACTGTTTTAATGCCTGAGACGCAGACAGGGACCAGGACTCCTTTTCACAAGGTGCTGTACAAAGTCAGACATCATTATCAGATGCTGTATTAATAACATGCTACTCTGGCATGCTGTTTGTTTTACTCTCTAATATTATCCTTTTGTCTGAACTGCTTTAGCCATGATGCTAAAGGCATAACTTGTCACATGTTGATCCTATGTCTCACTTAATTGGGAAGCTACCCCTGCACACCAACACTAGGAGGCTGAGGGGTAATTGCTTCCTTAATTAAACTCTATGGACCTTTACTAAAAATCACCTCAGTATCATGCCATTGGCAAGAGTGATGAAGAGAGAGGTTGCTCTGGGTTTTAGTAGTGCTGTGTGGATGCCTTTGGTTCACTCCTGAGTTCATCAGGAAGTTCCCCAGCTTTAACCTCCCATGGTGTTTGGATATATTCACTTTTGTTTCATTCAGTCATTCAATTATTATGTCAAATTTGAGATGGAGTGCAGTACAAATTATTTTGGCCCAAAACTTTTCTTTAACCTTAGTCACAGAGGTGAAAAGCTAATATATTAAACCTACTAGCCCATGAATACAGATTACCCTTTTAAAGACAGTATTCTCTGATGTCAGTTTTTCCTTCTTGAGGAATCAGTCAGTGGCTGGGACGTGGGTATTCAGTGGTGACAGTAAATGGCAGCACTGTGGGTCTTATGGGCAGCATAATTCTTTCTACTTTAAGAAAATGTGGCAGGGGGAAGGAGTGGAAATAATACTGATTTTCCTTTAACAACAGGACATAAGATCTTTTTTTATTCTTTTTTTGTTAACACATTTTAAATGTTTCTAAATGTTCACGTTCAGATTTGGTTTTTGCTCAGCCAGTGATGAGAAGCATATTTGTACCTCACAGTGCTACAGGGCTACAGAGCCTTGGTGTCTGCCACAGCATGGGCTCCAGGTATTGTGGAGTTGGTAGATGGGTAAGTGATGGTAAACCAAGGGTCTTGAACATTCTTCAGAGGTACTGTAGGGAAAATAATGTTTTGCCACTTGCTGTGGCTATCCCAGCTCAGGGTAGCTGCACTAAAGAAGGAAAAATGGGCTCTAACTTGCCTTGACTTGTTAAAATGTCAATGAAGACAAAGTAATATGGAGCGCCAGCTGAAATTCAGCCCAGACCTCCTCTAGGCTTTAATTTGACCTTCTAACCCAAATTAAAAGCCAGATTGTTTTCTGTTCACTGTTATTTTAACTAGTGCTAACTCTGGCTAAACCGACGAGTCTTTTATTGGTTGGTTTGCTTTAGGTGTTTACTCTCCTCTCCAGATATCCTGTCAGTGTTTTTTAAAGTGGATTTTTATTAGGGTGCTACAGAAGTTTATAGAGTTGGAAGAAGTAGAGTACCTGTAAAAGGGTAGTTCTGTAGATCTTTAAAAGATGAGCTTTACAGCCTTAAGGCTTGCCTGGTTTGGTTTTCAGCCCTACAGACCAGCATCCAGTAAAAGACATTAGCCTACATTGCAAAACTGGCCTTGCTTTTGTCTTGCAGCAGGAGCAACGCTGTGACTGCTTAGATACACTCACTACAAATTTGCTTTCCATGCTGACTCAAACCTTTTGTCCAAATATATCCAAATGCTTGGACAGACCATCATTGTAGTGTTCTTGTGCTAACAGTGAGTGTTTCTTTCACCAAGCTTGCATTTGGGTTCCCTGCTGCCGCAAGGATGATGTAGCCAGGCACGTTAGCACAAGGCACTTTGACAGGTTCTCCTGTTCAGGTACACATTCATTGCCTTTGGGGATTTAATCTCCCCTCCTTATTGTGTTAATCACAAATAGATAGGGCAGAAAGAAATCCAAGGAAATTATAAAATGTAAGACACAGTACATAGCAAAGCACAGAGAAAAGAGCTTTCACTGCTTAGGGGGACACACTCCTTTGGAGGATGATGACCAGCCCAGCTGGCAGATTCTGCCCGAGACCTCAGATTCCTGAGCAACGGGAGTCCCTGAGAGTGAAGGAGATGCACCACATGCAGCGGTGCCTCAAGTTGTCGTTAAATATGTTTGGGTTTTGGTTTTGTTTGTTTTTTTTTTTTTAACTTTGAATTCCTTATTTCTGTCTGCAGTAATACCTTTCTCTGTAGTGCTCCCTGAAGTGCAAGGTGGGCATGTGAAGACAGAACCTGCTTCTCAGACACCCTACACATCTGGGGCCCACTGATGTTAAATCTTGCTAATTGGCTGTTAAATTCTTGTTGTTAAATTTTAAGGGCCTTATCAATGTGTTGAAACAATGTAATTACTTTTTCTTTTTTTCTTCTTTCATATGTAAAACTAGTATTTAAATTATTTCCAGGGCCTGTTTTCCATCTTGCTCCCAGGCTTTCCATAATATATCAAGGTAGTCCCCTCTGTGACCTTTACAGCGCAGATTTGGTTTGGCTCTGCAGGATTTTCCTGCTGTTTTGCTGGCTGGGGTTTTAGTGTGGTTTTGGTGGTTTGTTTTTTTTCAGTTTTGCTTTGCTCAGTATAAAGTAATAATTGGAGGAGTGAGTTGGGTTGAGACTATAGAAAGAGGACTTTTTTCCCATCAAGCATCATATGGTATTAGAATAACCATAGCAGTTTATATGTATCTCATTGGCATATCTCTGTAAAGGTACTTGTTGAAACTGCAATTAGAATGCTCTGCCTCTCCTTGTATTAGTTTGATCACACAAGAAGCAGCCTATCTGACAGCTCTAGCACCTGGATAGATAATTAAAACCTGTCAATAAAACAACAAAATGCAGTGTGTAGTGGGACTTGTCTGTGCTAGCATTAAACACTACAGATAATTATATTGTGGCAGAGGTTGGAAAGCCAGCTTCTCCATGTTCTGAAAGATCAATAAAAAGGCCCATTCATAATGAAGAGAATGTTAGAGAAACTGGATTTTCCTCTCCCTGTCATTAGATCCTTTGCTTTTAAGGTTTTGCAGAGGCAGAAAAAGATTCTGTTGAGGAAATCTTTGTTTCTGGAAGCTAAACAGGTAGAGGATTTAGATTTGCTTCTGTTGAGTACGTTATTGAAAGCAAATGTGGTGAACCTAAGGCTTTTCTCATGGCTTGCAGTTTTGTTCTCTCCACCCTTCACTGCTTCTCTTCTCTGCTTGTTTTTTTTTTATTTTTTTTTTCCTTCTTGCTCCCCTTATTTGCAACCCATCACATTAACTGTGCTCATGAATGAAGTTTCTCTTTGCTTCCTGTTTACTTTCTCCAGGGCATTAATTTTATTTTTTTTTTTCCTTCTTGGCCCTTCCTAAAGGGTTGATTTGGAAATATCACATATTGACAGGGGAGAACATACTCCTGGCTGACTTATTTGCTGTGACAGCTTCTTTCTTAAAGCAGTTATTCAGAGAAGAGATTTTTGTGTTCCAGAGAAGGAAAAGGATGTCTTGCAGCGTTGCCATGAAGGATAATGAATTAAGTCTGTCTCTTACTGTAAAATCATTAGGAAAGTATAATAGACCTTGAGAAAGAGGCTTAGATATTGATGTCTTGGCTAGGTTAACATGCCTAGGCACATGATAGCTGCCTTTTCTTTGCATAAAAGAAAAATAGTCTATGTAAAGTAGGTATTTCAGTTGAGGGGAGAGGGAAGGAGTATCTTTGGGTTTTGGCCGCTGATGCTCATAAATACAGGTGAGCTGGTTTAGTTGGCATTAAGAGTTATTAATTAAGAACCCCTTGTTATAAGCTGCTGTAGGTGGAGGGTAGCATCAGCTACGAGCAGGGCTTTTTATCAGCAGTGAGGGATGGATATGGCAGCTCAGTGCTTTCTGCACAAGTCCAAGCTCATGGTCTGATTGCCTATTCAAAGGGAGCAGGTGGCATTCCCGTTTATAGTGGTTTCCAGTACATCCTTTTTGAAGGAGTTTCCATCCATGGTGTCACAGAAAGTACTGCTCCACCTCAGAAGGGCTTGTCTCTACAGGATAAGGACTAGGAGAAAGAGGGTGCATTGGGGCTGAAATGGATGTTTGAGACTGTAGGCTTCTTGTGAAGCTGTGCATGGATTTCTGGTTGCTTTTCTGGTGTCCATAGCACAAAGAACACCTACCCCCATGATTTTGGCACCCATTTTTCTTCTCTGGGGAAATTGTCCACCTGGAGGGGGAGCTGTATGGTGATTGCTGGTATTGCATCTGTGATTATTAATGCTGTGAAAGGCTTTTATTTGGAATTGATCTCTTATTGTGTGATGCCTTTGCATTTTTGTCCTGGCAAACATATTGCCCCAGACATGTCTAGCCTGATGCTGTTGATATGTCTGTGCTATCAAAGTTCCTGGAAAGACTTAAAATAAACATCACCTGCCAAATTATTAGTTTGCCTTTATTTCTCTTTTGTTAAATATATCAACAATGTCAGCACTCAAAAAACTCAAAGATATCAGAGCAGGAATAAGCAGTTGTTTGTGTCTTCAAGTTTTTCTCATTCACTATCACAGGATGACCTTGTCTCTTAAAAATCATAAAAATGTTGCTTGTTTGAAGGAAAGGAAGTTTGCTGAAGGGAAATGAAGTTTCGGGTTGTTGTTTTGTTGTTTCTTGTAGGTTTTTTGTGGTTGATTTGGGTTTCTTTTTGTTTTGTTGGGTGTTTTTTTTTTTTTTTTTCAAGTCTGAACTGAGATTTACAAGCAGAATGGAGCCCTGCAGCTCATTCAGAACTCAAATGCTTCCTTCAACTCCACTGGTATAAATGCAAAACAAATGCCACATGAATTATTACTAGTGTTTTGCATTAAAACTCCTAAAAGTCATTTTCCACTGGAACTGGGAGAAGTTCTGCTGAAACAATCCATGTTTGCTGTTACAGTGCCTGTGCTACACTGGATTGACACCTCTCTTCTAGGATAAATATTTTTCTAAATCTTAATGAAAAAACAGGTACCTTAATAAGTGGGAATAAATGTAGCTGCAAAGAAAGCATAAAGAACCCCTTTTTTTGTTTGTTTCTTCACCCTCCTTCCCCCCCCCCCTTTTTTTTTTTCCTTTTCCTTGTGACTGGGACAATTTATGCTTTTGCCAGGAGGTAGGTTTTTTTCCTCTCCAAAACACATACATGACTAATGTGAACTTATATTTATGAGATGTTGTGTTCTTAAACTCTGTTAAGTACCTCAGACTGCTTTTTAGCAGGGTTTGGGGTGTTCTCTTTTCCTGAACATACAGGAATGCATGTTGCTGTCACTGTCTCAGGTTGTGGTGATAACACAGATCTTGGGTTATGTTTTGGTTTCTGATCTCTTTCTTAGCCTTGTTAGGCATCTATACCTTGGCAAAATGAATGTGAGATACTGGCTTTTTAACTGAGCACACTTTGCAACAGTGCAAGCGTTTACAAAGGAACCTGGGTACTGTCAAGTCGCATTTTCCATGCCTTAGGAAATGGGAAATGAAGCAGTCTTTTTGCTTTATCAGACTGAATGCTGTGGCAGCATAGCAGATTATTTCTGATGAGTTGTGTGGACACTCCTGGTCCAGGCAAAGTGTCCACAAATCCCAGGAGCAATTAGGGAGGTAGCTTGAGGTGTGCAGGGTCTCTGAGAAGCAGGTTCTATCTTCATGTGCCACCTTGCACTTTAGGAAGCAATAGAGAGAGAGGAATTATTGCAGATACAAATAAGAACTTCAAAGTTAAAAATAAATAAATAAATAAAATCAAGGCCAAACAACAGGATTTCTATAAATTCCTCATCAGATTTCATGATAAATAAGGGGAACTAAAACTACTTGAGAGGCTCCTTTAATTACTCTGTCTCTGGAATGCACTTAAAATGTTGTGCAAACTCAATAAAATGGAAGATACTTCTTTAATAGGCATAAAATTATCTAGCAGGTCCCCCAGGTTCACAGATTCCTCCCACAGTTCTCCTGTTTTCTTGGTGTCGGAGCATATGGCGAATGAGAAAGTACCCTGAAAGGCCACTGGTCACTTTGGAAGGTTGCAGCATGAGAGCAAAACAGGGAAAAGAGAAGCAGTTTTGTTTGAAGGAGCTGATGAGTCGGTGCCTGAAATAAGAAACACTTGTCAAAAGGCAATAACAGGTATAGATGGATGTAAAAATGGTGAGTGTAGTTTTTTTGGAGTACAGTTATGCTAGAGCCAGTGATGCAAACATTTCCTGCCCTGTTGGAGGGGAATCTAGTAAGATGCAGGGCTGTGTTTCTAGTGTAAAGTTAAAGGACCTTAGTAGTGCTTCTGCAACTTTCCTATAGAAGAGACAGATTTATACTTGAGTCAGTGTAATGCTGTTTCTCACTGCAGATTATAACTCCAGTAGTTAGTAAAGGTCTTCCTTCAACAAACAAGAGAAAAAGGAAAATGGACGCAATCAAACAAAACAACCCTGTTCCCACAAAAAAAAACACAAAAAACTAACACCCCCCCCCCCAAAAAAAAAAAAAAAAAGGTTTGGCACAAGTATTACTAAGACCCAGGCACCAAGAAATCCCAAGATTTAATGCTTAAGCACATTATTTGCAAAGCAGAGCTTGTGGGTTGGTTTTCTGGAATGGAATAAGGTATAATTACATGTTTCTTTTTTTCCTTCCCTTTTCAAGGCTGCAAATGAATCTTCTTTTACATATCTCCTTGTCTATGTCACTTCTTCTGAGTGACTTCATGTCACCTGGGCCTTTAATCTGTCTAGAAATTAATATGACAAAACGGAAGGGATCGGGAAGCTGTTGTGAAAGTGGGGAAAAGAAGTATGAGCAAAAGCACAGCAAACAGTTTTAATGAGTGGGGCTTTTTAATCACTTTCTCCCCTTAAAATTTTTGTAGCTTAATGTCTGACAGTAACAATTAGTTGAACAGGTATAAAAAATATATTTTTTTCCTAAGATTTTTAGTTGAAATTCCCTTAAGTGTGCTGGAACCTGCATATTTCACCCTGGTGTGGTAAAAGGAAGCTCAAAATGCCAAGTGCCAGAAACAGTTTTGCTGCCCATATGAAATGAGTGTGAAAAAGAGAGGAGATTGAAAACACATGCAGATGAGCCCTAAATGTGTCTGTTTCCCCCCTCCCTCCCAGTTCCTCATAATTTTGGATCCAGACTCGTAATTTTTAAATGACTCTTTGATTCACTGCTCTTATTCTATGTAATGTGGCCAGAACTATCCCTTACAAGCCAGCCAGGGCTGTCCGTACAATTGAGTAGGCCAGTGCAGTTGCTTTTGGAAAGGCCCATTGAGCCCAGTAAAGGATTTTTGTTGAAAGTAAAGTTTTGGATGATGTTCAAAGCCTCTCCTGGAAGACTGCCCACTTGCAAAGTCTAAGCTACCTGTGATATCCCAGCCAAGCCACCTGTCTGTAAGTAGCAAGGGTGAGGACAAAAGTTATCCTTTCTGTTAATGAAATTGTTTTTCTGTGTATATTATAAAACTAGTCACTTGTGATAACTGTCATTTTTGACTAGAAAATATGAGAATGTCGCAGCCCTCTGGATTATCTGTTATCCAGCAAAGCAGCCCAATGAGTAAGTGTTATCAGCTCTTATTAATCTTCCCATAAAATTAAAGAAATTATGAAGCTTAAGGCATTCAGTAATGAATCAATTTTAATTTATGGGCTCAAATAAAATCTGCATTAAGGCTGACAGACTGTAGCCTCAGGTAAACATAAAGCATTTCCACTGCAAACCTAAGTGAGTTCTGCACTGGCTGTCACAATTTTTTTCCAGAAGAAGAGGAGGGTCAGGGTTACAGGAGGAAGTATCTTAGAGAAAGTTAATGCAGTTGTCTAGCCCTTAATGGTTTAGCCTTTCCTGGCATGCAAAAGCATACGATTCAAAGACTTTTTGTCTCCTTCCCCCTGTCCACTCTCCCAGCCCATCCCAGCTCCCAACAAAGAAGCAGAGAATTTCTCCCCATAGAACTTCACTTTACTAAGTGCTTTTGCATTCCCAAAATACACAAACATTTTATAGAGAGGTGCTTGTAACATGAAAGCAAGGCAAATGTGGTTTTCTGTGTACAAGCAGATCAATCACCCATGGATATGAGTCACATGTGCCACAGGGAAAGCACCTTGGAGGGTCCAACCTCAGTGTGTGTGCTATTAAGCTGAAAGATACTCATTGAGTGGGCAGAATAACTTCCTTCTCTGTGTGTTGCATGGCAAGACCTCCAGAGAAAATAATGTTGCCTACTGGAAAAAATACATCATCTCAGGAGATGCGTCTTTGCTGGGCAGAATGATGGAATAAGACTTAGACATTTATAACTAATGTGTGTTGGCTGTATATGTAAAACTACTATTTTGTGGTTTAGACAGCTTATTTGGTTTTGACTGTATTTTTTTTTCCCCACTTAAGTGTAGCTGTTTCTAATCTTTGCTTTTCATTAAACAAGATTATTCAAGATGACTTTTTTGTGGGAACACCTTTAGAAATATTTTATACCATGCATTTATTATACTTGCTATAAAATATACAATTTTTTTTTTTGCCATAAATGTCATTGATTTAGTCTTTGCATTTTGTTTGGTGGGGATGCTGTTATTTAAGGTTAGTTGAGGTCACTTTTATGGAGTTAGTGTTTCAAAAATTTTGAGAACCACATACCTGCAATAACGTTTTTGTTTGGGTTTTTTGTTTGTTTATTTTTTGTTGTTGGTTGTTTGGGGTTTTTTCTTCTTTTTTTTTTTTTTAAACATTCCTTTCAGTTTGGAAATAGTCTCCTGGCATATAAGGACAGCTTGGAGGGGAAGGGGTTGTGCCACTATGTCTCTTCTCTTTTGGCAAGAAGCTGATGAACACATTAGTATTTGCTACCGCTTTTGCCGAGCTTCCCCAGCTCATGCTAAAGTCCTGGCTTCTGCATCTTCAGTCCTGTTGATGCTGGAGGGGCTGCTCAACCTCTTGACCTGTCCTTCTGTCTGGACTGTTTTCTGACTCTCTTTTTGTCTTGCTTTTCAGATGCAGTAATCGGACCCAATGTGCAGTTGTCGCTGGCCCTGATGTGTTTCCAGACCCTTGCCCTGGGACATACAAGTACCTGGAAGTGCAGTATGAATGTGTCCCTTACAGTATGTATCTTGATACATTTGCATTTGTTTCTTTAATAGAGATCTGAGTTATCGTGGAGGCTGGGCCAGCCTTGAGCTTGTCTCTTGTTGCCCGAGGGCAAGTAAACGCTCGTTGACAATCCAGTTGTGTCATATGAAACTGAAAAATTGTTCTCTATGCAAGGTTTGTGCTTAGGTTAGAAATATCCTCATAGTGTTCCATGCTTTCCTTGTTATACAGTTTAACAGTGACATACTGCCTTTTGGAAAATACTTGGTAAGCCCCGTTAGTGAAAGCCGACCAGAACAATGAAGCACTATTGCTAGCTTATAGATTCTCTTTACAGAGTTTTATGTTTGTAATCATATAGCTTTGACATGCTTTGACTGACCGATATCCATGAAATTGGTGACATTTAATAAGTGCCTTAAATACTGTATTGTACCTCTGAGGAGGTAGAAAGCTAGTGTTTTGGGAAATCTGATGTTTGCTGATAGAAAATACTAATTTATAAGCTACCAAAGTTATGAAGGCAAATCACAGGCAAGTCATTTAGCCTGAATTTTTGAGGGTAGACAGACAGTCATGTGGGATTACAGCAATATACACTAAACAGGAAATGTCAGAGCTACAAAAAGTCAAGCGTACGTCAGAATTTGCTTTCTATAGGAACTGAATTTGTTAGATGCAGTTATGGTCCTACTGTCAAAAATGGCATACCTCAAAAAAGAAATAACAGTAATACTAGGAGTGCACATTTTATTTAGCAGCTGTGAAGGGCTGAGCAGTGAATAACAGTATGTGTAGGTAGGCCAAAGCTCATAGCACACCTCTAAAATAATAAAGCAGGTATAGGAACGGACATGTTTGAACCACAGAGTTGTATTGAGAGAGCAGCAGGAGACTTCAATTTGCTGAAACACAAGGTTTGGCTCAAGGGCTAGGACCATCTTCTTCATTGCCTCAAGCATGAGCTGCAGGAGAGCAGATGTGGCTGAGAAATGACAAGCATGCTGTCTGGAGGGGAAGTGGGAACTGAGAACCCCTTGGGTGGTCCCCATCTCTCATGCAGAAGGTGGCTGCCTGCCTGCTGCTGCAATGTGGAAAGTCTGTGTGGGGCTTTGCGTTTGTGGAACTGCATGGTGATGGGTGCAGCTAAGACTACCTGTCTGAAAAAGGAGGACCTTCTCTACTGAGGGACTCTTTCTCTCTGCTGGTGGGGTGCTCGGTGTGTCCATATTTGAATTTTCTAAACAAAAAATGTGATCGTTCTAAATGCAGTGATAGAATATTTTTTATGGGGTGCCTGCTATGAAAGAGTGACATCAGTGACATCATGACCATGGAAAAAGTGATATCAGGGGCTCAGGGTCTACCCTACTGAGCTCATGCCCAGTTACCCATGTGGAGGTATTCCACTCTAAATTAGGTCTTTCATTTTACAAGCAAGACTGCTTGTGGGGAATGTGAGGGGAGATCGGTTTCTGCTCATCACAGCAGGTTGTATTTCCTTGTGTTTTTTAATGTGCATGAGATATTCTGTTCCCTCCTGAGACTGGGCTGGTAAAGCAATAATCATTACCTAGTACCCCTCCATAGCTTTTGTTGCATATAAAATAAAGAGAAATAGTGGTGCCTTGTGAGAAAGGTAATATGTGAATATTATGCCCTGAGGCGTTAATCGGTCCAGCGTACAAGATGTAAAATAACTCTTGTGAGAGGCTGCTCAGTACCAAATGAACAGTAGGGATTCTGTATGTTTTAATGATCTGAATGTGGAGGGGAAAACAACAAGAAGCCACATTGCTTTTGCTATTAAGTTAGTAGCTTTGATGTCCGTTTTTTCTATTTGTTGATGAATTAAATGTAGTGCCTCTGTGAATAGAATTGAGGTGGGGGTGGAAGGATGGAAGAGGGGAGTGGACCAAGGGGTGAGCACCTTGTAAAGTAGGATCCCATCTCCAGGGATTGTTGATCTGCATTGGCTACGAAATTTAGGGTCAACAATTTGTTAAGCACAAGAGTATTATTATTCAGTGTAGCACCAGGAAGGTTGGTTGTGTTCAGGCAAACTGTGCCCCTTTATCTGCAAACGTGGAGCATGAAACCTAGGGCTCCTTTATATTCCTCTCTTACCTCAGTCTCTACCTGGCTTTGTTACCACCTCCTTTTCTTCCCACTGAAAATGGTCAGCTCAGCTTTGCAGGTGTTCCCCAGGAGTGCCCCACAAACAAAAGCCATCCAAGCAATGGAGAACATGTCAGCTTTGGAAAAGGAGGTCAGCAAGGGTATGGTCGGACCAAAGCTATGCCTGGTGTATGAAATCTCTTTCCCCCTTGCTGCCTTCAGTGTAAGTCCTTCCATGTTCAGCTTTCTTAGCATTGCTGCCCACACAAAGCTGCCTTACGTGGTGCTTTGCTGGGGGAGGGGAGTGGGCTCTGATGGCTCCCTAGCACTTCTCACTGCTGGGGGAAACCTTCCTTAGCTGCTGGCATTTCCTCAATGGCTGTGTGCACTGAGCCCTTAGTGAATGGTGGTGTCTGCCATATGGCCATCTCCTGAAGAAACACAGCAGTTGCATAACAAAGGAATTAATATTTCAGCAGGCACTTGTACTTGTGTGCAATTCCAGCTTGCTTCATCTGGTCGGATGGGTTACTCCTTACGGTTTCAAATTATTCCTTATGGACAGAGAGAGACAGTTGCTGGCTCAGCAGCAGTAGGGAGTGAGTGCGCATCTCAAGAGAGCAGCATTTAGGAGTCATCTTTAACAGATGTTGTTATGACTGACCTTAGGCACTTAACGCTCAATGCAGTGCTAGTGTATACACTCCCTTGGAGAAAAATTATGGAAGATTTAAAACTCCATTAGGTAGCCTGCTCCTCTTGTGATTAGATTCACTTGTTAACTCTTACACCACTAACTCATATCATTTTCAAGAGGAAAGCATCCCCCTTTCCTCTCAGGAGGGCGAAAACCAAACCTCAGTAGCTCATATATTTTAAAATGTCCTTTATATCACCCTTCACACTGCATTCTTGTCTGTTCAATAGAGATACCCCTGACAAGGAGTTTCATGAGGCTACAGTTACTCTGGACATGTGGGGAAGACAGCAAATGATTATGCAGGTAGCCTGGTCCTCTCCTCATTTTATCTTCTAGGCAGTTTATGTGATGGCAGATGCTGTCTACAAAAATGGACAGTTATTTAAGACCTATGGACTTTTTTTCCTGCTCTCTGACAATGAAAAGGAAGTGAAAAGCAGGTGATTTCAGCAGGTGAAAAGGTACAGGGCTTAATTTGACAGGCTTCAGTGGCATCAGTTGTCCTGTTTTTCTGGTATCAGGAAAAGTCAAATTAATGTTGTCTTTATCAAAGCAGGCCTTGGTATGTGGTGTTTATTTCTCCGACACCTGCTTTAAATACTGTCCCTTTTCTTCTGAAATTATTACTCCCATTTTATTGAGCTATCTTTTCTTTTAATCATTACTGGCCAAGAAAGCTTTTCTGTGGTTTTATATTAAATATGTATTACTGCAGACCTGCAGTTTGCCATTGCCAGAGCTCTGGACACATGCCATGTTACAGAGAGATGTCTGAAACTGCATTTTAGGCTGTGTTGCACTGTGAGTAAGTGTGACAAACCCCACTTTGTAAGTATTCCTTTGATCCAGTATGCAGTTTTTGTTTCCTAATGCATCCTTCCCCTCTTCCCTTCTTCCTTTATGGAGCAGTAAAGGAACAGGGTAATGAGAACAGCAGTGGTGGAGGTCATTTTGTGAAGCTAGGTCAACACTCATTGCAGAACACTTCAGTATCTTCTAAGGTGCTTGTACAGTCCTGTTGTCATGGTGCCAGTGCATCTAGGAGTGTAATTATTCACCTTTGTAATGTTACTGTAAGCAACAAGATTTTATATTGATAATCTGATAAATGTGAACTAACATATGGGTTTTTGCAATGCAAATACAGCTTTGGTATGCACACAACACTTTACAGCTCAAACTGTCCCTGTGTTAGTGGTCCTTCATGTATTTCTGATGTGTATAAAGAGAAATAGCAACCCACTAAAAGCTGATGAGCCTTCTTCACTCTCCTGAGCACACGCCCTTTATGGGCCGTGGCAGCAGCACTGCCCTTCTTGGGTGACACCCTAAGTCAGAACGGGGGAGATTTTTCCAATAGATGATCAACAATCTCCCACTGGCTTTGACTGAAATTTAGGGATTGTCTGCACTTAGATTTTATTTTGGTTATAAAAAAAATATGTGAGTTGAAAACACAGAGGTATTTTAGAGTGCTTTTTCTTTTAATTTCTCCCTAGAGACAACGGTTCAGGCTCACGAGGATCCAAGTGTAGTGTTGGAAAGAGGATTTAGCTAGCTGAGTCAAATTTACCTTCAGTTTTTCCTGAGCTCTCAATTCCCTTAGGTTGTAGGTTTTAGAGTTCAGGGAGTAACTCGTGCGTTGTGTCCTTCAGAAACACTCTGTTTTTTAATAGAGAGTTTAATTTAAAGTTTAGGGCAAGACAAAGTAGAAAAAAGGTAGGGGCTCAAGGAGGAGAAGCCCATTGCTGCATTGACAGAAAGGATGGCAGCAGCAGGAGGGAGTGAGATGGGTGCTTCAGGCATGGCATATATCTCACTGTGATGATAACTTGCCTCGCACCCAGGCGACAAGTCTTCCATCAGCTTTTAATCTGAGATCTATTCAAAGGGCTGTTTCCTGCAAGGGAAAAATGTTCCTGGCTTCTGAGGAAGGGTGAATCATCCTTCCTTTCCATTCTTCTGGGTAAACAGGCTAATAAATGTTACAAAGATTTTCCTGCTTCTTTCCTTAGAGAGATTTTCCTCCTTCCTTAATGCTAAAAAAGAGAAGGAAAACAACACTTGAGCATGGTTCATCTTTTCTTTTCCTAAAATTTGTTTTTTTCTTCTTAAACATTGAACCTGAAATCACATTTTCAAATTGCTGTATTGATGGAAGGAAAGGTCATTTTTTTTTTTTTTTTTTTTTTTGTTTTGCTAGAAATACTCCTTTTATTGCTGACAGAAGAGTAGAAGGGCTCACATATCAATAAAAGTGAGGGATGGTAAGTGTGATGTGGGAACAGAATTCAATAAAGTTTTATTGTATCACAAGTGGGCTGAAGTGCATTTAAAAACATTAAATGAAGGCTCACAATATCTGCTCTGCTGGACCTTAGGGCCAGTGAATAGACAGATAATTGAATAATGACATTTTTAAGAGAATACAAGCACTAGACAGCAAACTGATATTTTCATTGCTCCAATGTTGCTGGTGGAAAGGGAAAGAGGGGGTAAAAGCTAGGAGAAAATTGCAATCTGAAAACAATTTAATGAGACCACTTTTCCCATGAATGTGGTTCTTAATTATTTCTGGAGTGCTGTAAGACCATTATGTGGCTTACAGGCTTTCCCTGTGTGCTTTTCTTGTCGCCTTCCATGTAGGTTGTGAAGCAGTGTTTGCCCACAGAGAGCAGTGCTGTGTTTTGTTAAACAAATGGGCTTGTGGCTTCTCCAGTTTTCTTTCATTCTGGGTTTTTGTGGGTTTTGTTTGTGTTTTTTTCATTTCTTTACCAAAGAGAACTTGGTCCCCTGAGGCCCACCATTGAAAATGTCAAGTGCTCCCAAGGGGTTAAACCTGGCTGTTGGCACTTTGATCAGTAATGAATGAATTTCTCCCTGAAGGGAGGCATCCTTTGTTTTATTTAGTTAAATAAATGGTTCGTGTGCATGGGCCAGGAACAGTAATTAAACAAACAAACAAAACAAAAAAACAAAACACAACAAATCACAAAACAAAAAATAAATCCCAAACCAAACCAACAAGAAAAACGCACCAAAACAACCCCAAAAAAGCAACAACCCACTAGACCTAACTGGCCATTATGATTATTTCTTAGTAAGGAATCTTTACTTTGTATCCTGCTGACAAATTGCCTTTCTTCCAAGGCATACAATTTCCTGGGCATTACAAAAGACCCACTTTTTTTGTATTTGCTGAAATTCCTACCTTTGCTTGTGGATTGTTTATCCACGTAGGCAGAAATGAAGGACATGTTACTTCCTCTGTCACGGTGTGCTTGTAGGGAGAGTGCATCTATACAACAGCCAGTTAAAACAACTTGATACTATGGTGCTTTGTGAACCTGGAGGCTGAGCTATCCGTGTAGGTGTGTGCATAGTTTTCTAGAAGGAATCAAAACTAAGTGTTGAGAGCTCAGGGTAATAAAGGTGTTTGAAAACTTCAAAGTAGCCTGAGATAAGGGAAAAATGCTATTTTTATGAGACACAGTGAGATACATGACAACGTGATTAATTTTTGAATCTGAGATTAATTTGGTTTAAATGAAAGGAACAAGGTGGTTTCAAGCGTGTGTGCCAGTATGGTTTAAAGGTCTGCTGTCAACAAAAACACTGGATTTTCCTCTGAGGAAGACTTAGATAAATGTTAGGCAACCTCCATAGTATGAAGGCCACCACTACCTGTTCCATCAGTGATTTCCAGCCTGCTTCTGTGAAAAGCCAGCTCCTCCTTGCTCCCATTATCTTGGTCTTTTCCTCTAGGTGTGGGAAACTTCTTCATGTCTCCCAGTTGTGCCAATATGAGCCTTTGTGTGAATATTAATCTTTTCTCTGTTGCTCTCTTATGAGTGTTCAGCTGATCACCTGCTGAACTAGCTTGCTGCTCACAGCTCCCCAGTCCCAGGCTTAAAATATCAAAGTGCCTCTGTTCACTGATGCCTTCAGTCTTTACAGCACACATTGCTTGGGAAAATTGTGTCTTCACACACAACAGATTATGTTCCCATGTATCTTTGGTGTACATGCTATCTTTATCATAAAAGTCACCACAGTGCTTCTACCTAATTATATTAGATCTGAAATGTTGCAATGGAAGAGTTGAAATCTGTTCATAGCCTGGACACCTATGAACTTGTCAGCTAATCATGGGGTGTTTTATTGCACATTTGCTGTCAAAGTCTGTAAGGACATGATTTGATGGACATGTATAAATACCACTTAGAAAAGTAACTTGGTCGCTCACAGATTGATATGGAAGATTCATTGCAGTGAGTAAGTGTAACTTCAGTCATATGAAAGTTTGAAAATCACTTTTCTGACGATCTTATTTTAAAATTGCACTCCTAATTAATTATGGAAGTGAGGTAAGCCTTAAAATGAGCTCTGACCTTTAAGGTGGACATCTACAAGCTTCATAGTTTGTGAAGAGCTTGCATCAAAGACAGTGAAAATCAAGTGTTGCAGGAGGTGGCAGGGTAGATGTTAACTTCTTTACAAGTAAACAGAAAGGTGCCCTGCACCTCTGAATACTCCTCTATGCCTTTTTCTTGATCCTATTGTAAGAATTTCATTAACTCCAGACTTTTCTGGTTTTCACTCTGAAGAAAAATAATTTTTTGTAACATTACAAAGCGGTGCTTTTTAACTGAAGGCTGCATTAACTCATTATATGATGAACTACAAGTGGAGCAGCCAGCAGCGTGCTCTATTGACAGGCATCTGAATGGCATGGTGGTGGGCTACGTTAGGTACAAATCAAACACCCATGGTCTGAACACCAAGTTTTAGGGTGAAAAAGGTGTATTTTTATTTTACTTATTTCTTATTTACTTATTTATTTTCTAAAATTCAGAACATCATTTCTTGTTAATTGAGCATCTTTTGAACATGTTGGACACATTGAACGTAGATGAGAGAAACAGCCAGAATAGACTGGTTCTGGTGTGAAAGTCTGAGTATTCTGTTGATAGATGTAATTGAGTAGATTAGGTTTTTTCTCTTCTAATTAATAAGTAGGTGGATAGTTAAATGGGTGCCAGTGACAAGTTTGCAAGAGTAAAATACATAGGCTGAATATGAGGGGAATATGGGAAGCATGGAATACATGATTGTAGTTTAATGTTGAATTCTATTCTTATTTTTTGAAGCAAGTACAGCTGGGAGAAGGTGTCTTTTTTTTTTTTCCTTAGAGAACAGAAAAGGTCTCTGTGGCAGAGCAAGAGTTAAAATTCACATCTCTACCCCCACATCACACTCACAAAGTTTTCAGTGCAGAGATCCAGACTGAGGATCAAAGACTTTACCATAGATATCTGTTTCTCACATTCGATGTTTTTCTTCATGTAGAGCCCCGTCATTTCTTCCTAGGGCCTCTATAATTGGTTTATTATGGAAGCTGAAGGTGGAAAACTGCGGTGAGTAGTATAACCTATTTCATGAAGATTATGAATATAAGAGAGTAACTTATTTCCTTGTGTGACTTCTCTACATTGTTTATTCCTTTCCAGTCTTGTCCCACAGCAGCTGAACTTTTAGTGCATTGTCGGTTTGGATTTAGCCATTTAAACTAAAAGTTGCTTAGAATCTTTCGATCTGTTGCTTGAATGCCTTTATTCTTTGAGTGTAAATCAAAGGTAATTAAATCACAGGAAACTTTCGGCATCAGCAAACTTTGGGTAAGGTTCCCAGTAACTTGAGGCTATCTGAAGTCATTATTTTTTTTTGAGAAACTCATTTTTGTTGCACCCAATTCTAGCGTAGTAAATAACTGATATTGTCTGAGCTAAAATGGAAATTTTAATAAATCAAGGGAAGAGAGAAGAATAAAGTTCTGGTGATTTCCTCAATATATTAATACTCTGCAATCCTCCCACCTCAGCAGCTGATGGTTCCAGATCCAAATAGCAGAGCATCTTTCTAATGTCTGAAATAGATCTGTGTTTGCTTAATAAAGACATTGATAAAACAAAGCAGCTTGACCCCTGCAAACATGCTTGTCTGCAGTACCGATGGGAAGATACCACTGGCTTTAGGTCGTTTATAACAAGTCATATATTTTTCTCTTTCTAACAGGTCTACTGCTAGATATTTGCCACCTATTTTCTTTCTAAACATAACCCCATACTTCCCAATTGTCTCTGAACAGTTCTGTCATCATTAAGAGGAATGTTTTTCTTTCCGTCTTTAATAACCCATTGTCTAAATTGTGCTATTATGCCAAGTACCCTCTGGAGACATTGATATGGATTTTATACATTTTATAACACATCTACGTGGAGATAATATTTATATTTCCATATTTTATTCCTATTATACTTTCATTTCTCTTGCAAGAAACACTACAAAGTTTTCTTTCATTGGTGCAAGCAGTGTAAGGAGATTAAGACCATCCTTGCCAGGTGCTATTATAAATCCACAAAAGAAATGAAATACATTTATTGGTTTTTATTCTGGCCAATGGGGAGAAGAGAATATGTGTATCCAGTGGTTAAGTTGAGGATTGAAGTTCATTTCTTCTAGCACATGAGAGGAGGAGGATGGGGGAATTTGAGTGTACTAAGGCAAATCCCTTTAGTGTGTGAAATATAAAAACACATCTTTCCAGATCTAAAAATACAACTTTGTTGAGTTTCTTTATATTAAAAGGGCTCCCAGGAAGAGAGCCAAATGCATCTGAATGTATTACTTTTTTACTCATTTCCTCCACTTTCCTTCCTAACAACATTTCCAGTCGACTTTTAATAACAATATAGGCCTGCATGAAACCACAGCAGTTGTATATACCTCAGTCTCTGGCAATGGAGAAAGAAACACAGAGCATGTAGCATTTGATTTTGGTTAGCTTCTGTCTCTGTTTCCAAGAGGAATTAAATAGGAGCAGGATTCGTAGGAGGCCAAGGATAAGGGGTTCTCCCCAGTGCATCCTTTTGCAACAACAATAAAAAAATCAACTTATACCCTGCATATTTCCTACCCCAAACCTCACCAAAAAAGTGACATGGCATGTCACTTGCCTGGGCTGATTGCCAGGCTATGCAGAAATATTCTTAAGGATTTTTTGGGGGGTATGTTTTGCTTTTGGGGCGTGACAACCAATTCAGGTTATAAAAGATTTATTCCAGTTGATTTTGCAGATGAATGTATTGCTGAGGGTCTAAACTAATCTCCTCCTCCAAAGTATTTTTCCCCTCCATGGGTAACTTAAATATGTCTAATGTAGTTTTAAAAAATGCCTTAATCTCATTTATCTTTAATTTCTCTGTTCCGCTCTACAGGCCCACATAAAAGGATTTACATTGGGTATTTATCCCTTCCAATATCAAAAGCAAATTCCCTTCCAGATCTCAATTTTCACTGATAATCCTCAGAGATGTATAATTTTAATTTACGTTGCAGATGACATCTACCTGGTTTCTCTCTCAGCTTTATGAAGGTATTATTCAGCTGCACCTCATTACCTGGTTTCTCTCTTGTGTGTGTTGAATGGTCTCTGTGAGTGAAACTATTGTCTTTTCCTTTTCTGGGGAGCGCACACTAGTTTAGCAGAGGCTGGGGCCAGCACATCACTATGGAATCCAGCTGAGTCCTTTCTTTTTATCCCTGGAGAGCCTTTGTCATTTTTGCTTTAAAAATTAATAATCGTGCATTTTTTCAATTTAAGCTTTTGCAGAGGCTTGCGGGACCACACAGACACACACTCACACACCTGAAAGCTTCCAAAACCTCAGATGTTCAGACTTGCAAAATAATGGTTCTGCTAAACAGCACGGGAGATATTGTGCTCTGTGGGATTTTGAAAATGAGCCCATTAGGTGCCCTCATGAAAGCTAAGCTCCCCTGGAAATCTGCCTTTAATGTCTATATATGAAACACTTTGGAGTTATTCCACCTATGTTCCTATTTAAAGCAACAAATTTTTCATTTAACTGTTATTCTGGGTGTGACCTTAAAAGTAACATAGGTTCAACTTTTCTGTGGCAAAACTGAAAGGGTCGGGGGAATGTAAAGTCCACATAGCACATGCAGACTTGTGTTTGAAAATTTGACCCTAAGGAGAAGAAAAATCAGGAAAGAATTCATAGGTGAAGTTGGAGGTATATTTTTTATTATTGTTGGTGGTAAGACTTGGCACAAACCAGTGAAATTGTAAGATAAAAGATATTCCAGCCTTGCTTGGGAGAGCAGAAAGGAGTGGCAAGTGGCTCTCTTCATTATGAAATTACACTATATCATTCCTGCTGGTCTTTATTTTTTTTTTTTTTATCATAGGCTGAAATTAGTCCTGCTTCAAGTATAATTGCATTTGTATCATGTTGCTGCTTTAGGTATTCATGCTTGGGTTGGCACTACCTGAAAAGGGAAAGACTTGTTAGTCAATACTCAGTATAAAGCTGAAAATATGGAGGCATCGAGTATTAAAATGTAGCAGGGAAAATACGATGTATCCAAGTACTGCCACAAGTTTGACATGGTGGGGTGTGTGTGCAGGGATTGCCTGCAGTCCATACAGGCACACCTGAGCCAGCTTTGATGCTGTCTAGGAGATGAGATGCAGAGGCACGAGCTGTAACAGAGGTATAAATTTGCCATATTAATATTTGTACGAGACGCAGTTGTACCCCAGGTTTCACTAGGGTTTTTCCCATTTAGACTGCTGGGGCACTTATACCAAAGCATGTGCCTAAATGCTTGATGAATGTCAGCTTGCATGTTTACATTTTATGTATGCTCTACACAAATAACAGAAGCTTAATTTAGGGGTCATTTTATGTGCTGAGGCTGGATTTTCAAAGAAGGAACAAATGGGCTTTTGTCCATTTAAAGACTTGCTCAGAAGAGTGAGCATGTGCCATTTACATTTTCAATGAAGTCAATAATTAAATATGTTCCAGATGACTCCGGTGGGGAGGATATTAGTAATTACCATAAAGTGACAAATCTACATTCTGTTGCTAGTACTTTGAAAACAAAAAGTCAGTGTTTCAAAAAATATGTCCTGGTTCAATTGTCACGTTTAAGCTAAAGTAATGAAGTAATGTCTTAAGGTTTGAAGTTTTGTGTTTTTGTTGTTTTGTTTTGTTTTTTTTTGTTGTGTTTTTGTTTGTTTTACACAGTCTAAATAAAGGTATAGTAGTTTTCTTTCTGTATATTCTTTTGATGAAAGCCCACTGAAACATTTGGGAATTTTCATGTTGACTTGGAGGGAATTTGGATACACAGAATGAAATCGGGTAGTGCTAGAATCAATGCGGCTTTGGTTATTGGGTCTATGCCTTCAGATTTGTGAGTTGAGACGTTTGTGGTGCAGTGATGATAATAGGGAGACATATTTCCAGTGCAAAGGAAAGGCATTTCTTTCTCCAAAAGGGCTGCTTTGTTTTCTCGTGTCCTTTCAGAGAAAAAATTAAATGCTTATCAAAGTCTCAAACCAGTTCTAGAGTACACAAAGCAGTCATTCATATTTTTCCTTGATACAAGAAAGATTACAGAGCTGTGGTTTGTATATGCAGAAGAAAGCATGAAATGCTAAACCTCAGTTAGGGTTCAAAATGGCCTGTGTTGTGTCAGATAACAAGTCTAAAGAAAATATTTGACCAATAATTTTTGAAGATGGTCACCTGACTAATAGCGACAAAGAGAACGCAGAGACCTTCAATGCTATTTTTGACTTGGTCTTTAATAATACTGATAGATCTTGGGCTTCTCTGAGTCAGAGGACCATGAGTGTGGGGACAGTGACTTTCCACTTGCGGACACTGCAATTGTAATGGATCAGCTGTATCAACTGTTCACTAGTCCATGGGGCCTCATGGGATTCATTCCAGAACACTGAAGGAACTAGTGGACATTACAGCAGGACCCCTCTCGGTCACCTACCAAAGGTCTTGGGAGTCTGGAGAGGTCCCTGCTGACTAGAAACCAGCCAATATTATTCCAGTTTACAAGAGTGTGAGGGAAGACACAGAAGACTACAGAACTGTTACTCTAACTTCTGTACCTGGAAAAAGGACAGTGCAATCATCAAGCACAGTTAACATGGGTTCACAAAAGGAAAGTCCTGTTTAACTAATTTGATATCCTTCCACAGTAAAGTCATCCACCTAGTGGACGAAGGGAAGGTCATAGATGTAGGTTTTTTTCTGGATTTTAGTAAGGCTTTTGATACTGTCCCTCACAGCATCTTTCTGGACAAGGTGTCCAAATGTGAGAAGAGCAGGTTCTCAGGGCACTGGGTGAAAAAGGCAGGGATTAAAGGCCTGTAGTGAATGGGCTACATTTGTCTGGTGACTGACAACAAACAGTATTCTTCAGGGCTCAAATTTAGGGCCAGTTCTGTTTAATATATTTATCAGAGATCTTGATGGAGGAGTTGAATGCACTATTAGTAAATTTACTGATGATGCTAACTGTACTAGGTTTGTGTGCCAAAGTTTTGGTACTGTACGGAGTTCTGAGCTACACAATTGCAGAAGGATGTGGAGGTTTTTGAGTTTGTCTGGAGGATGGCAACAAAGCTGGTGAAAGGGCTGGAAGCCATGTCCTATGAGGAGTGGCTAAGAACACTGGGTTTGTCTCATTTGGAGAAAAGGAGGCTGACAGGTGACCTCGTGGCTCTTTACAGCTCCCTGAGGAGAGTGGAGAGGGAGGTGCTATCTCTTCTCACTGAGAGCCATAGGACATATGGGAATGGTTCAAAGCTACGCCAGGGGAGATTTAGACTGGACATTAGGAAACGTTACTGAGAGAATGGTCAAACAGTGGAAGAGGCTTTCTAGAGAGATGGTCAATGCCCTAAGCCTGTAGTGTTTGAGGTGTTTGGGCAATGCCCTTAATAACATGCCTTAACTTTTGATCAGCTCTGAACTGGTCCTGCAGTTGGACTAGATTGGTTCTTGTAGATCACTTCCAAATGAAAGCATTTCATCCTAAAATATGCCTTGTGTATCCTTGCATTTTAATAGCTCTGCTAACATAGTCAACTGCTCTTCATGCTCACTGAAAGATCTAATAATTTGTTTATTAACTTTGAGGGAAACAGTGCCAGATTATTAAACTGTCTTTGCCACAGGAAGATGCTGATGCTTTGCAATGACTCAATGAATGGGTCTCATTTGTGTGCCCAGAGACAGCTGGCCATTGTTGGCTATAATGTATGGAAAGAAAATCTCCGATGAATTGCTTTGCAACACTTCTTCATCTGTATATCGATACTCATGTTGAAATGGGTTTTCACAGTCAAACTCAGCCCAAAACTTATCAATTATGAATGGCTACAACAGATGGTATGTATTATTGTTTTTAAGAATGAGTGATATGTTTCAAATGAGAAACACATGTTGCTCAGCAGCTTTAGCTGTCCCTTCTGAGACAGGAACCAGCTCCCTGACCCCTTTTTCCCTTCCACTTGCTGGATAACATCCTATTTTAATAACCTGAAAATGAAGACCATGAAATACTACATGATGGAAAACTGTGAGCAGACATCAATTCCGGTGTAAGAGAATCCTGCTCTTTCTCAGCTTGGTGGGAGTTGCACCTGTCTTGGCAATGGTGTAATTCATGTTTGCAACACAAGTATCAATCAGCCTTTCCCAAGAGGACGTGGGACAGGGAAGTTTTGCAAAACTTCTTGCCTGAAGTTTCAAGTTTGTACAGTGTTACTGCAAGGACCTGGCTGATAACCTGAAATCAAGGTGTATCATGATGACATTGATGGATGTTTTTTCAGGTGCCTGGCTTCCCAAAAAATATACTGTGTGTTCCTTCAGTAAGACCATTTTCCTTTCAATCTACATCTGTTGCATTGCTTTCTTTTAAAAATAAAACAATTGCTCTAAATACAGCAAGTGAAAGGTTGTTGTGGAATAGAAGCCTGGATCTTGAAGAGCAATTCAGATGACAGCAATGCTGTAATTCATTTGCATCTAAATGACTGCAGCCCAGCAGTCCTCAGAAACTGGACCAACAATCTCAGAGGCTACATTCTCTGAGTGTGTGCCTATTTTTACTTATAGACATGAAAGTCTATGGACATGCCATATCTGGAAACAAATAAACTGTATAAGCATCTGCAGGATCAGTGCTTAATTTGGTAGAGAACAGTCCGTTAAAAATCTTCATTGCTTTTACGAAATATGCTGCAAAAGTATTTGGCTATGATGCAAAATACATCATTAAGGCACATAGTGCCAGAATAAATGAGCCAAAGGTATTTTGTGATAGCAGCCATTTAAAAATAAAATCATAGCCATTTGCTTACTTTCTGATTTATAAAACTGCTACAGCTTCTTGGCTGAAACTGGGAGTAGAAAGCATGTATGTTCTTCCTCTGGCTTTTTAAAATTCACACTTAGCGTTCATAACGCAGCAAAATATTCATTTCTGTGTCCTTATAACCAATCATATTAGTTATTCCCCTGCTGAATTTAGTGCTTATTCAAATGCATTCTCTGCTCTCCTTGAAAAGAAATGTTGGCTCTATTTCTTTAGTGCAAAGCCCTTCCTTAGTGCCTAGATAACAGTGTTATCTTATTCTGTAATGCTTCACCATACAAAGCAATCTAAAACCCAAGGAAGCATGCCAAGAGACACTGGGCAAAAAGCCCTTATGTAAAGTTTGAACTTGTTTCCCTTAACAGTACAGCGTTTACACAGCCCTCTCTTCAGGCAAAGAAAATAAATAAATCAAAACAAAGCTCCAAAGTTAACCGAGAAGTTTCTCAAGCTCTAGTTTTGGTATTTATTTTAATGGAAAAAGAAATAGTTTTATTTCACTTTTATCAGACTAAACTAGAAGAATTCTGCAGAGCTCTTTGCCAACAGTGGGACAAATTCCTTGTATCTTGAAGTTGGTCAGATCTTGATGCAGAAAGTTTCCATTTTAAAGCCTTTTTTTTTTTCTTTTTGTGGTGGGGTTCAATGCTTTGTGGGTCATGCCTGATCCTCTTCATGTGGTGGGAGTCACACAAGATCTAAAGAATATATCTTCCCTAGAGCTCAGAGCAAGGAGAAACAGACTTAGATACCAATGACAACCTTGGTAGGAGGGACCCTCCTGCTACCCAAGTCCTGCTGCTTAAAGATGCACAAGATGTGCATTTTCATTCTCCTTCTCTACCACTTGTGATCATCCATGTCATGATGCTTTTTGTCCAGCACTCAGCTACTGTGTTTAATATAAAGTCAGTTATCTTTGCCATGCAGTTTGCAGGCTGCATATATCTAAGCAGGTTGACAGACCTCTTGCAAATCAGGATGTGTGGGAAGAAGACCCAGGTACCCAAGGTTTGCTGTCTTTCTCATGTATCAGAGTCCATGGAAGTTAAGTGTATAAATGCCGTTAAACAGTGTAGAGATGTGAGATATCTGCAGATTTACTGTTTTCCTTTCTCTTTGCCCGATTTCAAGGATAGAGAAATAGAAAGTTCACCTTTCCTCTCCCGTTCTATTCTCTTTCCACTTTGTTTCTTGCATTCCCACTTAGTCTAACAAATACATCTGCACAGCTGTAACTGAGGTTTTACAAGATCCAGCCTCTTGAATCCAAATGCCGTTCTTTGCTGTTGACCAGTAGATCTCACCTTTCAGAAGCAGAGTCTCTGGGAGGATACTGGCTTGTAGATCATTGGATTTACTATTAATCAATCACCTCAGCCTTTTTTTTTCTTATCACACCAGCAAAAGCAGTTGACTCCCAGGAATTATCCATACTTAATGCTCACATGGCTTTTGTAGTACTCTTTGGTTGTTGGTTTTTTTTACAGTGTGTTTCACCTTGGTTAATCAATAGGGTCAAGAGGGTGAGAGTTTGTCTGGTTTATATCACTGTTTGCTTGAAGTCAAATAAGTAGCCAATTACAGTTTCCAATATTGAATGAGGAGAGAGTGGTAGTGTCAGCTCTTCTAGAAATTACATGATGTAAAAGTGGCTAAAGATGATTCACAGCAATAATATGACCCAGTTATGTGCTTATTGCATTTAAAAGACAACTGGGGGGTTGATTTCTTTGCCAGCTGTGTGGTAGTTAATGATCGGTAAGAAAGCATAAAAGTGAAAGTAACTTCTGTTTCTAAATAAAGCCCGTAGTGATGAATTTCAGAGACTTCCAGTATGAAAAGCGTATGTGGAATGAATCTAAAAATAAACAGAAATATGGTTTTATTAGAGACTAACAGTATATACTTTCTGTAAAACTATTCTTAACCTATACTAAGAAATTATGGACTTGCTTCTAGATGCACATAATTGCTCTGACCTACAGCTATATGATTCCTGATTAACTCTGTCCATAAATGAATGTCCTAATACAATTTTGAAAAATTAGCAATAAAAGCCAAGATTGTTATTTCCTCTTCAGACTGACATTTTTACTGCCACTATTAGTTTTAAAACATCAAGCAAGCTCTGTATCTGAGTTCTCTGTGCAGTATCACTGTTGTAAAAATTAATTTCTGGAAACAATTGCACATACGATAGACAGTTTGAAAATTCAATTTATTTCATAAAGAATTTTGGGACAGTTTTTCATAAAACAAAATAAGTCAATTAGAGCATTCTTTTTACAGCCTGCAGGTTTTCTTTCAAGCAAAATAGCAGTGATTGGTTTTGGTCTCTAAAAGCATAGGCATTAAAGCTCCAAAGAACAATGTGCTACAGAAAATGTTGAATTGGAGGTACCTAGGAGAAAATTGATACTTTTTCCCTTTGATTTTAGGTTTTATTATGTAAGTAGCTTGTTAGTTCCATTTAAAGAAATGAAGATGCAAAAATTTCTTGTATAAAACACATTTTGTTTGAAAAAACAAAAATTCTTTCACATGTTAATTAAAATGTAGCAGCATCCCCATGTTTCTCTTCACCCAGTGCTGCAGCAGAAACATTTGTAGTGATACGGCAGCTCTATAGAGAATCATAGAGTAGTTTGGGTTGGAAGGTACATTCAAAGATCATCTGGTCCAACCCCCCTGCAATGAGTAGGGACATCTTCAACTAGGTCAGGTTGTTCAGAACCACATCCAGTCTGGCTTTCAATGTCTCCAGGAATGCATGGCGAACTGTGGGATGCTCTGCACAACATACAAAGAAAACTGGTTTTGCTCACCTTTCTAGTTGAGTGCAATATGTGGGCGTGAATTTGGGAGTGCTGGATGCTGGCATTGGGTGTTTGGACAGGCTTTTGCCTGCCCTCATATGGGGGTGGAGCAGAAAACAGAATTTTAGCACTGTTGTTTCAACCTTAGAGCTATCCTTTTAGCTTAAATCCAAAGAAAACTTGGTTTAGTTTCTCAGAAAGATTGCTGATCTGTTATGCTTGTGCAGAGGCAAAGCTTTCTTACTAGTCCAGTACCTAGTGGAAGAGCTCTGCCAACTTCATGGTCCACCAGACTCCAAATGTGATTGTCCTGGACTCGAAAATATTTGATACCAAGGAATTGCTGGAAATATAAATACTCTGTTGTGTGTACCTGCAGCCTGCAATTGAACTAAAAGCTCTGAATACTTTGGGCTAGGCACATGGAAATAGTTAAGTGTTTTAAAACCCCAATTGTGTCTCTGTAGGGTTTAGTCTTCAAGAGGTGATTAATGCAGCCTTGTTTGATGGTTACCGGGCTGAAGGTGCTTTGCAGTGGACATTGTGTACTGCCTTGCACCATTCCTGGCTGCTCAGGCGACTGAGTAATTATAAAAATGGGAGTGAGAAAGATAGCAAGCTTGGCAGGTAAACCTTGCAAGTGAAGTAACAGATTAAAAAAAAATAAAAATCTTCTTCCATTTAGTGTGAAGTAATCATTATTTAGAACTTTCAGAAACACATTTTCTTTTTATCCAGAAGAGCTTATCCTTGACTGTTTAACTGCTAATGGTGCAACATTTACAAATCCTATGTCTATGTGCTTCGGATAGAATTTTACCAAAGGTATTCATGTTAGGATTTCATTGTCCTTAAGCAAATTGACCAAATAAAATAATAAAAGTCCCACTGATTTGGGTCCTCTGCATCTTTGACAGTAAGATATATGCTCTTCCAAACTTTTAGTGGTAAATTATTTTTAAAGAATTGAATTATATCAGCTGAAAGACATAGAAATAGAGTAACCAGATTGGATCTGAATGCTGTCAGTGTTTCAAAGCAAAACCTTTACTCTGGGTCACTCCAAAGCACTCCAGATCACTCAGTTGATACTGATGATCCCACTACAATGAATGCCGTGACTTGCCATACAGCATTCTAGGGGAAGATGAGTTCTTCATAATAGGATTGTTTGGGCCAGTTGTGTCTAGGTGTTTTATATTTCAGTTGGAAGTGTTGCAACATCAGGTGTGGAAGGGACAAGACATGCAGGGTTTTTTGACATTCCTGTTCAGTTCTTGCTAATGCCCTGAGTCCTTTGTGTTATATTTCTATTGTCTGGTAGGAAACAGAGTCCTGGCCTTAGAGTGTGGTGTTGGTGCGGCAAGTTGCATTTCTATTCCATAGGTATGAGATCTCCATTCTTCTGTTTGCTGGGTATTACTTTTAGAAAAACTAACAGATGCAGTGAACATTTTTTCCTATTTTAATCAGGTTGGTCATAATGTATGTCTTTCCCCTTTCCCCTTCTTTCTTTAAAATATTACATATAGGACTTTGACATGAACTGAAGGTTTTTTACATATATCCCACCCATCTTTCCCTTCTCCAGCTCTAATATATAGAATTAATCTTGGACAAGTTGAAAACTCTCTCAACTCCTCCTTTGTTTCCCCTCAAACTGCAGGGTATTAGCCTAGGATGGTGCTATAGGTGAATTTAATTTTAGCTTACCATTCCTGAATGTGCATGGTGCCAGGAATTGTGTTTTTTCTTTTTTTTTTTACTCTTAACAAAGCTGCATTTCTACACGTTTGCTTAAATGCACAAACGTGAAAAAAATAAAACCCTTTCTAAAAAAGAATTTCCAAGCACTTTAAAATTTGTTTGTTTTTTTTTTTCATATAAAATAAGATTTTTGTCTTTTTATTTTCCTTTGAAACGTTTTCTGAGAACTGCTGAGTAGCGATTCTCACATTCTCTGTGTGGAAACTGTTCTGTACAAGGGACCTCATGTGTAACAGTGTTGCAAATCTAATCAGGAATGCTTCATGGACCTGTGAAATCATTGCTGGATGAAACATTTTAACACAGAAGCAAGCTGTAATTGCCAGAGAAGGTCATGATTGTAAATGCAGTGTTTGGCTGGGTGTGACTTGGGTGAATCTTGATGGTCCAGGAGGAAAACTGGTTGTGCCCTAACCTGTTGGCTGCTATTTTCCATCCCAGTTTTCCTCTTGTGAAACATACCCATTATATGGCTAAAGATTGGAAGACAAAGCAGAAATTCTGATTACAGTCAACGAGCTCAGCATTCTACACACTCAGGTCCCTGGCGTGATGATATTGTGTACAGCAATGCCATTTTCCACTACTGACTTTGTGAGCAGGAGCCTTCCCTGACCTGCTCTATAAATAAAGACTATGTTGCATACAAAGCCCAGTCCCCTTTAGATTTATTAACAAAGAAAGCAACAGAAAATAGCATGCTGAGCTGCTTCCAGGGCTTCTCCCCAAGGACTGCACTGTTCAGACATAAAGTCCTTTCCAAACACCATATGCTTTCCATTTATCCTCCATGCAAGTAAGGGTAGCAAGATGTGCTTTGCAGACCTGCTTAACCCTTTCCTGAAAGGAATTGTATCTCATACTGTCTCTTGGGGGAGGAAGGGCAGGTGAGGGTTGGTGTTTCCTTTTATCTCGGTCTTCACAGCCTGTATTCACTGACTTCTTGTGTAATCTAATAGGCAGATTCTTGCCGTTACAGTAAGGAAATTCAAAGGTCCTGTGACTCCCAGGCCACTGTGTACATATCACACGTGTCACTGTAATAGGCTACCCTTGCAGTTGTGGCCAGGCACAGCTGAGAACATAACAGAGGGCCTAACTAGCTGTGCCCCACTGGTACTTGTTTTTCTTGGCATTTATTTTCCTGAAACACCTAAACATCTCATTTTGCTTTCCCCTACTGTCAATGCCAGCCCTACACAGTCTTGCAGTGATTCTGAGCTCCAGCTTTTACTGTTGTGTTTTCCATTGTCTCATGGTTCTGGTCCATGTTTTTGAAGGTGGCATCTTGGTGATCCTTGGCCTCTTCTGGCATTGCTAGGAAAGAAAAGAGTAAGACCTAAATTAAGAGCCTGCAAAAATGCAAAATGGTGCAGCTCTGGTGGTTGGTATTAAGCAAGTATCCTTCCCTGTGGCCAAATTGGCATCTGTCAGTCTCGCATACCTACACAGCGTGCATGTATGTGCAAAGCCACTTCCAGATTGACTTCATCCTGCAGTCTAAGAGCCTTATACTGTGCAGATATCAGGAATGTGGGAGAAGGAGCATCAGTGAGAGTGCCATATGCCCTGGTACTCTGTTGTTAAAGAAGGGAAGGATGTCAGCACCCTTGGACCATTTGCCATAGGGGCTTTGGTTCCAGCCCCACACTGTTTCCCTGTGTTTGGTGCCGATTGAGCAGCATGCCTGTTCCCTTCTGCCTCAGATGTCATTCATGATTGGTTACCGTGCTGGTGGCATCACAGCAGCTTTGGCTGTTGGAGATGATGGCTGTCACCTCCCCACTCCAGGGATAGGCACTGCCAGCAGGTTCATGCAAAGACAGCTGCCCTGACAACAGGGTGCTGAGGGGATCTGCTTCCAAGCTGTTGCCAGCATCATGATGGGTTGAAGTGCATCCAGAAGGCAATTGGCACTTTGTCCAGAGCACAGACCATGGCCTTTGCTCTTTGGAGCGGACTTGTGTAAAAGAGGAGCAGCTGTGTTGTGCACCAGCTTTAATCTCCTAGTGGCTTGCCAAAGTGCAGCCCATTCTGGGTGTTTAACCTTGTAATGACTGAGGCCAGACCCAGCTCAGAGGAAGAGAAACAGGCTTTTGACAAGCTGAGGAAGACAGAGGAGCATTACTTTCAGGCTTTTCTCCCTCCTGCTGCTTGATGAATCCAGCCATAGAATTGGAGCTATGAAGAGGTTGTCACTAGGGAATGCTTGGCCAGTTGGCAAGTCAACACCTGAAAACAATGCTATAACATAGCAAACCTTTTCAGTTTTTTAAAGCAGATCTCCCCATGAGCAGACATTCCTCACTCTCAACTAGACTGCTGACAGACATTGACAGGCATCCAAGCAGGTAGCAAGACAGAGAGAAAATAGCTTTGAGTTCATTGAAAAGATGTCTACATCCAAATCTGACCACTGCATCCTCTCCTGTGCAAACACGATCCATAGAAGTTCACAACATTGAACCTGTGGGACTAGAGAAACAGAAAAATTATCTCTCTAAAGTGAGGCTACCATCTTGTGATCCCCCAACCATCCTTAAAAAGAGCCAGGCGAGGTGTCCTTGCCAAGCTACACACAGCACACTGGAAGGATGCCGACAGCTGCATTTGGAGTCATCATCCCTCGAGGAAAGCATCTTTTTCATTCGTTATGCTTGCAGGTTTTCATATTTGATTTTGGACTATGGTTAACGTGCTGAAATCCTGATTTGGCACCATTTCCCAGCTCTGCCACGGCTTGCTTGGGCAAAGCAGGTAATAGTTTCCTGCCACTGTTCCCAAATGGGAATCTTAATCAATCTTTAATTAACTCTGACTGTTTTGTTTGCTTAGCTTGCAGGCTATTGGGAGAACAGTTTTTTTCTCACATTAACAGTGGTCTGCTGCCTATTTCTGCTCTGGCCCTGGGATATTGCTATAGGATAAGTACCATGAGAAATAACAGGACATTTTCTCAGTTGGTATCTTTGCTGTTGTGGCAGTCACACCCACAGTGGAAATACTGCCACTGGCTTGTTGATCCACAATTTTGTCTAAGTTTTGAATCCCAGTATGCATAACAGGAGTATGCAGAGAATTAGTTTTGCAACATCTGTGAGACTTGTGTCTACAATAGGATTAAGAGGAACGGAGTTATGTACATCCGTGAAAAAGCCAGCTTTCTTCATGACAAACCAAGTGTTTTAGGGTTTCTTTTGCATTTCATCTAGTCTTCATATTATTTTTCTAACTTTGAGAAAGTATAAAAAATGCTTTTCATTTTTGAAGGTCTTAATGGCATTAGCGTGAAAAGTTGAGAATATATAGTTTTAAAATAAGTATTTCTTTTCCTTGGATGTGAGTTGTGAAGTGATTGTTTCATCCCTTTCTTTAGGAAAATGAGCCTGGTGGTATTGTCTCTCTATATTTGGTTGTGATGCAGAGATGACCAGAATTGTAAGCAGTGAAATACATTTTCTGAGAAGAACTTAAAATTGCAATTCTAACCCAAAGTGGCATGTTGCTTTGGATGGAAATTATAGATAATTTTAAAATGCCTATTTCGGTGGTGTTTGAGTTTATTTTAAAACTTACAAATAGTTTACAGCTCCTTCTTCACCTCAAAATACATATAGAAAAAATAAGAGGAGTTTTTAATGTTCTGTTGCTGTTTATGCTATGGATGCATTCTCCTGGCTACACTCGTGCTTCAGGAAGGAATGAGACTTGTTTAGCAAGTAAAAATATATTGTGGGGCATCCAGATCTCTGAAGAGTTGTAACATACTAGACTTGTCATCTCAGTTATTCATTGGACATATTTCTCCTGTCCTTGCATTCATGCATGGCTGTGCATATGTCAAACACAGTTTCATTTCACTTAATTTTCTACAGATCGTGCCATGAGTACCTGGTTCAGTTTTCCTCTGACTTCACTGTATGAGCTGGAGTAAGCTGTAAAATCCCTGTTTGTTTGTTTGTTTGTTTTTCCATTTTGCCATCCTGAAAGCTGGGGTATTCCAGAGACTTTGTGATCTGAGAATTGCTGTAAGCTAACGGACAGTGAATTAAATACCTGGCCAGCTGTGCCAGGTCACTGATCCTTGCTGTGCCAGGGCTTCAGGGTGTTGGTATTTGTGTTGGCTTCCTTACCTGTAAAACAGATATTACTTGATCAGGTGTGGTTTGGAGGGAGTAGTGTAACACCTACTCATAGCATTAAATGGAGAGTCCAGGAGCCGTCAATTGGAGGTGTATTTTACAAACTGTCAAAGAGGTCCTCTGAAAGATAAAAGCTTCCAGCTTACATTTCTTGCCTCTTGGCAATAACAAGAGCAATGCCATAGTCTTGCCTAGAAGCTTCCCCATGGCTTAAAAACAGAGGCATCTGCTGGGGTTATAAACTGCTTAGCAGCTCAGCTCAGCAGCAGGGGTTCCTGTAAATCGATCAGGTCTGTCATTACCTATAGATTTCACAGCTGTCGTGAGGAATTCAGTCTTTGCTGCACAGCTGTGGGAATGAGAGTGGCAGAAATTCTGGCTGGAAGAGATGGACATGTAGTCACATAAGGAGAGGACAAAAAAGCATGGCGTCTTCTGGATATGCCTTCAGAGGAGGGATTTGGGGATTCTTTCAGGAGTAGGGATGTTTTTCCTTTGTTCTGAGGCACCCCGTAATACTATGTGAAGTGGCATTTCTGTGCCTATTTTGTATTCCTCTCCAGTGGTGTGTTTCAAGGGTATGTGTTCTGATGTTTGAAATCATGAATCACAAGAAAAGTCCTAGTCCGTGAGCCAAACCAGCCTGGATGCACAGCCCAACAGTGAGCTCCTTTACTGTGATCTGGCCTGAGATCATCAAAACCTCAGTGCGCACCAAAGGACAGGATAGCCCTGCTGCTGCTTCCTTCTCTTCCCCCCCGCGCCCCCCCATGCCAGCTGTGTCTCCCAGTTGCCTGAGAGCATGCAGCGCTGGAGCCATCCAATCCATCTACCTTTTCCCTTCCCCTATTTGAGTGTTTCACCAGAACAGGCAGCACCAGCTGATGAGAGCCCCTGGCACCCCATCCTTTAGCTTTCAGAGAAGATCAGTCTCTCAGCCAAAGTAATACTTACATTTCCATCCTTTCTCCATGTCTCAGGTCACATGCACTATCAGCTATTAAGAACATTGGTGCTGAACCAAGGTATGGGTTATTGTCTTTCTGAAACTGCTATCTGTTCTCTTTAAATCAGGGTTGGTCACCTGCTAATTTAGACTGTCTTTAGAGCTAAAGATAAGGCCTTCCACTTCAGTCAACCTAGGTAGAGCCATCATGGGGACCTTATTCTTCTTCCTTCTGTTTTGTGCGTTAGCTCAATGAGAATGTGGTAATGCATCGAAAGTTTAAATTTTTATAGAAGTATGCCTTTGTGAAATACCATGCCACAGAATCTCCTAGCAGTAGAGCAGGCTACCCCACTTACTTGAAGCACTGCTCTTGCCTTCAAGTTGTGATGGAGATGCACAACATCTTAGGCTTTCCTGCACCTGTTGAGGTCAAACAGTTGATTAAACTTTTGTTGGGTTTGCCTAAGTATGAACTGAATTTTTAATGTTGTGTTACTGCCAGGAACATGTGTTATCATGTTGGTGTTTTGCTAGTCATCAGAAACTCTTGCCTCTCTCTAAGAGGTGAAAGTGGAAAACGCAGGCTGTGTTAGCAATGAGCTGTGGTGGCTACTAGTTGAGATGTATTCTGTTGAGTGGTCTCTAGGTTGTGTTTCCATACCAGTCTTTCTTAATGGTGATGCTTCTTGAACTGTTCCACTTCAACTCACTTCTGAGTGCAGCCTCAACTCACCAGCCTTAGGTCACCTAATTGTGCTCACTTTCGGTCTAACTCTCAGAAGCCCTTCCCTCCCACCCCCAAGGTTATTTAGTAACTTGGTGCGAACCTGAATCTTCAAAAGCCTCTCTTAGGAGACGCTATAAGGTATGCTTGTGCTGTTCATGGGCTCAGGCCATGGCACACTCCCATCAGATGTGTTGAGCAGGTCTTGAATGCAGAAGACAGCAGCACGCAATGAAAGGAAAGGGCTGCCCTCTATGCCACCATACCAGCGCGGCCCCACTGATGTTCCTATGGGAACCTCTGGCAATGTGATCATTTGATTCTTGCAGTTCTACCTCATCTAAATTGCTAAGAGATTTCAAAATAAAGAGCATTTATGTGAAGCATAGCCTTGGCATCTAGCTCTGTGCCCTAGACCTCTAGAGTCTCTTAGCTCTATTTCTTATTTTCAGATTACTAAAAGCTGGGCTGGAAACTGAACCTTGCCCTTAATTCTTTTTCCATTTTGAAGTAAGCAAGGTAAATAAGTGTTGTTCAATGTAAAAACTAAGCCTCACCAAAGTAGACGGATTGAATTACCTTATAGCAAAATGAGTGTGTTATATTGTCACCTTTTTTTTTTTTTTTTGCTCTAGCAAGATTTTATTTTTTAAATATATTGATGCCATGGGGAAAATGCTGCATTGGCTATGAAATAGAGAGAGGGCACCACACACTGACCGCTCCAATAATGTGCACCAGTAAATATTGTGTGAGAGCTTCAGGATCCTATTTTTTTTTATTATAACGTATTAGAAGTTAAGCTGTTGCAAAAGCACACAAAAATTTCTCTGGACCTTCATAAATCCTTGCACTTTACATTAGAAATAGTCTTTTTTTCATTAATGATGAAAGAGATAGATCTTAGTGGTGCCTAATATTCAGTTCATTGCAAATAGTACCAAATTTCTATGTATTCACCACATATATTTTATTGCTGTAATTTGTGGTTCTCCCAAGCAGAATAATATTTTTACTTCACTGAATATACCAATGCAAATTAAAGGTCTCGGATGTATTCCTTTAAAGTGATAGTTCATTCCAGCTAGGTCCCTGCTTTATATCAGTACTTAGTCATTAAAAAATAATTATAAATTATATTGTTATTATTCTATGATTCTATGATTCTTAGTCCGAGTTTCAAACAGTGGGGAGCCAAATCCTGAAATCTGTAAAGCGTTCTCTAATTACACTTACGTTCAGAGCATGCATTTGTTAAAAGCTCTCCCTCAATGCTTTTACCTGCGTGCTTGGTTAAATAAATACACCCCAGAACCAACCTGTCAAGGGTCTGCTTGTGTGGCAGCCTCAGCTGGTGGCAGGTTTGCTTGCCGCAGTCTTGTCAAGAGCACTGCAGGGACTCCCAGCTTCATTTCTGCTTCTTGGTCAGCTCTGCATATGTGTGAGGGTTTTCTGTGCTGTTTGGTAGGTAGTGATTAATGGGTGCTTGGCATGGAAGGGAAATGTGTGAAACAGAGGCAAAGGAGGATGCTTGTGCATAGCAGAGAGAAATTTGCTCAGCTGTGATTTGAGGACACTCTAACATTCATCAGAACCAGCACATTTCATGTTGCCTTCTTGTCTGTCCCTCTTGAGGAAGCAGCTATGCCTGTCTTGCACTGCATAGGCATGCACACAATCTCTCCCATTTCCCCAGGATGTCTGGAGCATGAACTGGAGAAAAGACCTGGGAGCCTTTCACAATTCAGCAAGGCATGATCTTCTCTGAAACATCTGCCTTGCAGTTGAGATTTTGTTGACTCTGAGTACTGCAAGGTGGAGTAAAGGAGAAGATGAAATGAAGACTCCTAAGCAGTTTTTTGCAATGCTTGCTTTAGTGGGTTATAGATGGGATGCGAGTGTCAAACTACTGCAGAATCATTTTTTATTAGAGTGACTCGGGAATGTGCCTGACAGTGTAAACTATGCCAGTACCTGTACATTACACGTGAGTGTATGTGCGTGTGTCACACACTTGGGTTAATTATTTAAATCTTAAAATGTTGGAAGTCACTCCTCTGCATGTGAGTGTGCATATGTGCCCACGCACATATACAGCACACTTGCATTAATTACTTAAACCTAAAGATGCTGCAAGTCACACCTTGATTATTTTTTTTTTTTTTTATTTCTTCTTCTTCTTTTAGATAGAAGACTTTTTTTAAATTTACACCAGGTTTTAAAATCTTGTTCTAAAGGACCAGTTCCTGAAGAAGTCTAACAGCTCTTAGACTTCACTTGCTCTCCAAGGTGGTTGTGGTAAAATCCCACCTTTCCAGCTACTTTAAAGGTGTTCCCCCACTTCAGAGAGGAGGAAGAAAAAGAAGTGTTGATTTGTTGTTTGGCTTTGTGAAAATCCTTTTTATATTTTGATGGGCATTTTACTACAGCATCCAGTTGGAGACACTTAAGAATAAGTACTATTGAGAGAGTCAGTTGAGACAAAATCCTGCCCTTGCTGTTTTCTCAGTGGTTTAAAAGAAGCGGTGTTTTACCTACCAAAGCATTATTAAAGGAAACTCAGCCATAGCAGCTGGTGTCATCAATATGCCTTGGAATCAAACAAGAAATATGGTAGATACTCCAAGATGAGATAAGTGCCAAGGCTTATTCCAGAGCAAAGAGCTTTTCAAAAAATGTTTTCTCTGAAGAGTATCAACTTTCACTCACTTCTCACAGCACAGACATGCCTTGGCAATCATGATTAGCCTCATTTGGGCCTGTGGAATCCATTATTTTATAGCTAGTCTCATAGCTGGCAGGATGACAAACAGCTTATTCCTCGTTGGAGAGAAATTGGACAAAAAGACACAGAGCTTTAGTTCAGCATACCCTCACCTAAGACATTTTTTCCCTTCCTGCTTATTGCTTAAGGCAAGACACCTAATGTTTGCCTTGATGGCTCTGTCAGGCTTTTGACATCTCAGATTTATCTCGTGCCTGAACGAGGATGACTCTTTAATGAGCTTCAGGCTTTTGTTCCTTTTTAATTCAGGCAAGGAAGGTTCACAGTTCATTTGGCAAGGAAGATGTAAAGAGCTGTGCAAATAATAGTAATTCTTAATTAGGTAGATTTGCCTATTTGCCATGTCATCTTTCCATGTATTTTATGTTCCAGGAGGAGAAAGTAGGGTGGTTGCCTGGGTCCGTTTACCCAACCCAGTTATACATGAACTAAATGACCAAGGGCAGTAAAACCTAGACTCAAACGTACTCACAAGAGCTCTCTGGGATTAGATTTTACCAGACAAAGTTACTTCCAAAACACCTGTTTCGTTGCGAGTATTTTAACCATTCTGTCTGTCTGTCCTTCCATACCCCATGTCTTGAGTCCTCCCAGACCGAGCTTGCAGCACCAGGAATTAGGTTCCTGCCCTGGGAAGCTACGCTCAACAGCTCTTGAGGATCAAACCCTGGTGCCAGCACCTTTTTGCCCACCTTTGTGTGCACAGAATCCTGTCTTGATGGAGAGGAGATGCATCTTAGTAGTTATTTTATGCCCAGACCTTTTCCAGAGAGGCACCATTAAATAAGCATTCTTGGAAAATGCTTGGCTCTCCTTTTTTTTTTTTCTTTTTAACCTTTTTAGACCTGGAGCTGTAAGTAATGAACAGTAATGCCTCTCTCCCCTTTTATAATGAAGCTCACTCACAGCCTGGCTGAAGTTTAATTCACACCTCCATTGGAGGCACCAGATCTCTGCATCTTGCTCATCCCAGCCATAGGGCTGTATTGCTAAAGAAAAAGCACTGCAGAGGGTCAGCCCTGCAGCCCTTACCTGCCTTACTGGATCTGGGCTTTCACTTCTTTCTTTCTTCTCTTCATTGTGGGAGAATGATGTTCAGGTGGCTGATTCTGCTATAATTTAAAGGCAGCTCACTCTTCTGCTGTTGTGCTGGAAACAATAAGAGGCCAACTGCCAAGGAAAGTTTGGCTGGATGACTTGTAGCTGTAATTGAATTTCACACAGTACTTGTATGGTCCTTTTTTTCCTCTCTCATGCTAACTCATCTTGCTGCTTCTTTTTAGTTGACAAATTTAAAAGAAAAATTCTGGTGCATAACAAGTTGAGAGAGTTGCAGTGTATTAAGTTACTGCTGGTTTCTGTATAAACTGGTGACAGCAGGGGTATATGTTACTAGCTACAGGGTCACAGTGGAACTCTGTCCGGCTTATTTTTCTGCTTGTGATTGTGGTGAGCCAGTGCTCTGGCAAACGCACTTTGACTAGCATAAACAACCTTTTTGTTTCCCAGATACAGGGATGAACTGTTTTTTCATGTTCCTTTATCTCTGGAATCATAGAATGATTTGGGTTGGTAAGACACCTTAAAGATACCTAGTTCCAACCTCCCTACCGTGGGCAGGGACACATTCCACTAGACCAGGTTGCTCAAAGTTCTATCCATCCTGGCCTTGAACACTTCTGGTGAGAACTGTTGCAGTGTCTCACCACCTGCATAGTTCCTAATGTCTAATTTAAATCTATTCTTTTTCAGCTTAAAGCCATTCCTCCTTGTCCTGTCACTACATGCCCTTGTTAAAAAGTCCTTGTCCATATTTCTTGTACGCCCCCTTTAGGTACTGTAAGGCTTCCTTAAACTCTCCCTGGAGCCTTCTCTTCTCCAGGCTGAACAAGCCCAACTCTCTCAGCCTGTCTTCATAGAAGAGGTGCTGCAGCCCTCTGATCATCTTTGTGGCCCTCCTCTGGACTCACTCAAGCAGGTCCACATCGCTCTCATGTTGGGGGGACCAAAGCTGAACAGGACACTGCAGGTGGGGCCTCATGAGAGTGGAATCACCTCCTTCAACCTGCTGACCACGCTTCTTTTGATGCAGACCGATATACAGTTGGCTTTCTGAGCTGTGAGCACACACTGCCGGGTTATAATGAGCTTTCTGTCAACCAACGCCTCTTCTCTGAAATTAAAATCTCAAGTACAGAAGAGATTTATGCACATTAAAATGTCAGATATTTCTTCTGAAGGTGAACTTAGAATATAACAATGTTTGCTGCTACTTCCTCCCCCCCTTCCCTCAGTGCTGTATATTTCAGGACTCATTATATCTTAAGTGAATTATCTTTACTTGAGAAAAACATATTTACCTCTTGGAATAATACATTCGGAAGTGCAGCACAATCACATTCAGTATCTGCTGAAGTTGATGAAGTGTCTGCTTCTTCAGAGAAGCCAGTCACTGTGACTGCTACCTGGAATAATAAGAAGAGGAAAGAGGCAAAGAAAGAATAGATTTTTTTTTGTGGAAATTCAGGAAATCTGAATGTTTGTAGAACCATTCAAAGCTAAAAACGCTCTCACTGATCTCTGCTCTGCAGAATAGCAGCAGCTTCTGCAGGGCTGGACACATGAAAGGGATTTAACCCCAAAACTCAGAATCCCAAAGTTTCACTGGCCTTCTGCAGGACCGATTTTTCTTTTTTCTCTTAACAGAATATTTAAAGGCATATTTTTGTGTGTGTGCGCTTTGGTACCTAAAATTAGAAAATGAGATCACAGTATTTAAGTTCCTAGAAAATTGACCTTGAGGGGACAGCGTCATGGAAAAGCATTTGTTATTTCTTGGGTTTGAGGAAGAGTCCATTTGATGGCTCAGGCCTCTGATGCCTGTCATCCATTATATGAATGTTTAAGAAAAAGATGGCCTCCTCCCAAATAACCTGGTTTGATCTGTAATACACTGGGCAATTTTATAGGAAACTAGCTTTTTTCATCTCAGAGAAACCTCCAGTGGACAAGAGTTAATGTATATTAGTGGTTTCCTGGGTCCTGATGACTGTAAGTTACACTGACAGGTGTTTTAACATTAATAATCTTTAGTATTATTTTAGCGAACATCTATTACATTTAGTTATTATGTATTAAAAAGCAGATTGAAAGCACTGACATTTTAAGGAAGCCCAAATTAATGGTTTGAAAGGTTTCATGAATTTATCAGATGAATGGAAATGTAAGGAAAAAAAAAATCCACTTACGAAAAACGACAGCTTTGATTTCTGCAGATCTATAGATACCATACTTAAGGATTTAATTTAGGCTGTGGTTCGTGAAAGCATTTATGGATTATTGACATTTCCAGTATCCGTACTTCACAGTGAAATTAATTAAGAGGTGATAATTTTGGGAATGTGTTACATGAAGCAATTGTAATGCAGGTTACTTGTAGAGCACCTTAATTTGCTGGTGCCTGGGTATTATACGTAAAATGGAATTTGGAAATGGAGCAAGTGAGATTATTCCTCCCTTTTATTAAATAAAGGATTAGCACTTCATATGCTGTAAAAGGCAAGCATTTTTCCTGTGCAATAAATAAAGTTTGGGTTTTTTTTCTTTCTCCCAGCTTTATGTGAGGGAGCATAATGTGCACACAGAGGTATGTACAGTCAAGAAGAGGGAAATACACTTTTTATTGAAATCTTAAATTTTCTTGGAAATATAAATAATGTTACAGACTGAGTGGGTCCCACCATTATAATCATTTAAGCCTAAATAAACTTTAAAACTTATTTTTCAGAATAGTTTTGGTCTGGTGGAGAGCTGCAATGGAGAGTCTCGAAATGTGTGTAGTTCTTTCCTAACAGAAATTTGGCAGCCATGAGAAAGCTAATTCAGTGCAATATAATTGATAAAAATAATTTCTTCATTCCTTTGGCTGGAGAATGAAGCTCTGAGTGCTTTATATTCAAGTGTCAGATTGCTCTTGTACTGCAAAGCCAGGGCTCTGTTCCCCATTTAAGTGCATGTACACACTTGACATTGCTACAGGTGAAGATCCCCCAGGTAAAGCAGTGGCACAAAGTGCAGTCTGTTACGTATTTATTTGTTGTACCTTGCCAAAGGAAGCTGACATTGTTCTTACTCTGTAAAGGAAGGGAAATGATTTCTAGAAAACTTGTCATGTTGAGGAGGGAACAAATACTTAAAAATCATAGTAAAGTGAGATTAGGTGGCACAAATGGGAAGATAGCAACAGTATGTATTTTCAAAGTAGTCTTAGAAAACCTACTTCTTTCATTCTCTGTTTACTACTGAGCCAAGGCCCAAGAGGGCTTCCCCTATTGCATGTTAATTTTTTTTTTCACATGAAAAGCTCATGAAATGAGTGTTTCACTGAGGCTAACACGACTAGTGGTAAATTCTGGCTTGGGGGCATCTTGGTGTGGAGGATGGGGATGGGGGCTGGTCACCATGTCTTCTGTAAGCAAGAATAGCTGCAATGAAGGGACTGAGACCAAAGACCATCATGTTGCTGTTGCTTTTCCTTTGTCTAGAGGCAAAATGTCATCTGACCTTCTCCTGGCTACAGCTTGCTTCAGTGGATGTGACTGTGTTTCTGTTATTAGGGCATTCAGGGTCCAGTGACCACCCACCTGTGCAACAGAAGGGCTCCAGGCTTTCCTAGAAGGACCATGGGGATGAGAGAAACAGTGGTATATTCTTTGGTTTGCATCTGTGCTGCACAGAGTGAATGCTGAGCTTGGCTATGTGGTCTCTTTTGTCATTTTAATTATATGTCAAAAGAAGAAAATTAAGCAGAGATGGGTACTTCTGTAGCATTTTGAACTTTAGGCTGCCAAAACAGCATGTGTCATGTAAATGCCAAGCTAGCTAACTGTGCTTCTAGCAAATTGTATGTGGGAGTTTGAGTGTCGTTTAAGTTCAAATTAATAAAAGAAGAGTATTCTCAGATTTTTTTTCGTATTTTAGCATGGCTTTGAGCAGCCTGGTCTAGTGGAAGGTGTTCCTGTCTATGGCAGGGAAGTTAGAGCTAGCACCCAAACCATTCTGTGATTCTGTGATTCATTCCTTGGGTTTAGATAAATTTCTCTTAGGTCAGGCTTCTACAGAGTTCATCTTTTCTTAAACTGTGTTTCCCAATTCAGATCTGTCTACATACCACCTCTGTTTCCTGACAGTTGAGTTTCATGATAATAGAGCACCATGGGTTTGAAATGCATACAGGATGGGTCCTGGGATGGGGAGCCAGAGGGACAAATGAGAATCTGATGACACTCCAACGGTACCTGTGCTCCATTCTGATGTTGCCTCTGATCTGTCAACTGCTGTATTTTCTCAGAGACCTCAACAACTTTCTTAAATTTTAGGTGCTGAAAAGAGAAACTGCTCAGGACTTCTATTACTATTAGCGTGGCTGGGAATGCATCCTGCCCAACAGCAGATTTTCCCACACCCTAGAGGACAGTTTCTCTAGCACTGACTATGGAGTCCTGTCATCAGTGATCCACCATGCTGGACATGCTGTGAATCTGATGCCAGCCTTTCCTGTGTATTGCCTAGTTGCCTAGACTACTGCCTTCTCTTTTAATAGCTAAAAGGAAGTATGTTGTCAACATGTGCTTTGGTGCCCTGAATTTTGACCATGCCTCTTGTTTACTTTAACCTTCTTTTAGTAGGGGAACACTGAGACTTCAGCACCCAGTCGTTGTCTTTGAAAGAGTGCCTTCATTTCCAAGCAGACTTTATATGGGTGTGCTTTGGGGTGCCTTGCTAGGTTTGTGGCTTCCAAAACATGTTCCTATTCAACCTAAAACCCACAGATGGTAAGTGGGGGTGCATGTATTGGGAATAAACATGCAAATTGGAAAAGCTCTCTGTGGATACTGTAAGGAGGCCCTCAAGTCAAAGGTTGAGAGAGTTGTGATTTCCTGTTAGCACAAGGCTGGCCAAGGAGATTGGGGTCTAGGGATTAGAGAGAAAAAGAAAAGCTCTAGATCCCAGACTATCCTTATATGAGGAACCCTGGTGCCAAGGCAATTTCCAGACTTCATTTAATTATTAAAGGGAGCTCAATGCTTGAGCCTGGAACAACAGGGCTCAGAGCCAAGTAGTGGGTCGGCTATACAATGGTCACCATCTTGCACCATGGGTCATTTATCCAGGCAGGGCACAAGGCCAGTACTATGCCTTTTGGGAATGTTTCTCCCTAGCTGGTTCCCCAGTGCCATGAATCTTTTCAGCTTTGCCTCCCCATGCATTCTGGTCCAGCTGGTTAGTGGAGGCGAGATGCTGTGGTAAACGACATCTGGCATGAAGCACCTTCAGCATGGCTGAGGGACTGCGTCTTGGTCTGCTAAGGTCAGCCTCAAAACCTTGTTTTCTTGGTCCTTCTGTACTGTCATTAACCATGTGTTTAACACTGAGTCTCTGAATATTAAATCAGTTTGACCTCTGAAGGACAGGAACAGAGTGGATGTCATTTATTCTGCTATTAAATGTTTGTCCGCAAAACGAACAGCTGTCAAAGTACAGGGCACAACTTTTTACTTACTTTCACAATTTTAACATCACCCCTACTCAGATCATAGAATTATAGAATAGTTAGGGTTGGAAAGGACCTTAAGACAATTTTTTTTTGCCAGTAGTTTTGTGCTGCTGTTGTGGGTTTGAAGCAGTGTCGGGGAGAGAACTCTCTATAGGACTCTGCCACTCCATGCTTATGCCTTAAACAGTTGAGTGCAACTCAATGTGGTGGTAAGAAAATGAGCAGTTAATGTTGTTCAAGTGTTAATTGTGCCAAAAATTTAAAGTGTATTTTCAGAGGCTTAGTCCATCAGTACTAAGAGTATGTAATTCATTTGTTTGTGTGATTTCTCTGAATGGCTGACAGAAATCTGCCTGATTGCTCAGGAGTAGGCTTAATGGCTTATGATCGGACACTGGTGTTGGTTTTTCTTCTGTACAAAGAAACAGCAGAAAATCAGGTTACGTGGAAAGTCTTGTTTGTAACTCCCCTCAAACCTGGCAAATGTTTCTTGATTTCCGTTGGGCCTCTGGTGCTGTTGAAGCCAATGGCACTGGCCTGCAGCTGGCATAGGAAATTGAGGTAAAATACCATTGTTCTGCTCCAGTGCAGCGATAGCAGGAGTGGAAGATGTCATTGTAAGAGAAATAAATGTGTACATCTGCTTTTTCTGTAGATCCCTGCAGGAAGGTAAGATGCCTTCTGTGTTATAAGCAGTATTTAAATTCTATAGACTGGCACAGGCATTGCAGAGATGCACAATTGTCTGTAATTGGGCATAATTAAAAAAAAAAAAAAGAAATTCCAGTACTTTATGAAGATGGTTTTGCAGTGATATTGCAGAACTGAAGGGATAGTCAGACCCTAATTAGACCCTTCGTTTTAATACTGCTCAATGAGCCAAATCCTCTATGCTTCCCATGCAACCTGTTTGAATAATATGACATCCCGATAAAAGCTGAATAATTATTGAAATTCAAAAGCATTAAGTCTTAAATCAGCAGGAGCAAAATACGTATTTGTGATACATATAATAGAAAGCACCGTGCAGGGGGTCACCAAAACACATACCATGTCTGGAATTGTAAGAGAGCTGGATATGGCACTGACTGCTAATAACACATATGAGCTATTCAGGAGAACGGTAATCAGTGCTTCAGGTCACTCAGCTCAGCTGGTCGCAAATATATTATCTCCTGCAAAAGCTCCTCTCTTCCTGCCTTACAATATCACACTGTTGTTCTAGTGTATTACAAAAGCTTTTGCTCGTTTGGAAACATAAATTACTACCTTCTAGGCTGCCAGAGGTACAGTATACCATCAGCCAGAAGAATCAGTGTGAAGCCATGCATTTGGGGATCCGTCATGTTGCTTTCTTGCTTTTGCCAAGGACATTTAATTTTTTCTGCATACCTTACTTAACTGTGGCCCGCCACAGCCTGGAATGGGGAGAGCAATTTCTGTGTGGATTTCTTCATTTTCTGGGTCTGGTGCTTTTTTAATCTTGCTGGTTCTTTCCCTCGCAAAACCAGGTGCTTGCACTGAAATGTGTCATTTCTGCTCCTTAGAGCCCTGACAGCCACATGGTGATAACGTTTGCCTTTAACCTTAACTTGTTATGAGGTAGACTCAAAGCCCAAATAAAAAAGACTGTTAAAGTTTGGAAACATTCATTTTGGGAGCTGCAGTTGGCTCCGGATGTGTGCCTCCCTGCACGGCAAAGTGCAGATCTACATGTCTAGTCAATGCATTTGCAGTCTTAGCCTGAAATCATTCTTCCATTGAGCTTGCAGTTTCCCATCCAAATGAATGAGACTTTTGAATGCAAAGGGATTTGCAGTCCCAGCACCGGAGGACAGTCATTTGGCAACTGCCTCAGTCTGGAAGAGGCCAGGGTGAACTCTGTGCAAGTAAAAACAAAATGCATGTGCATACCTTTGCATTCCTGTCTCGCTTCTCTGAGCAGAGATCTCTCAGCTGTCAAAACCATACTGTTTTGCTGGCAAGTTCTTGCTTCTCCCTCAGTGATATTTTATGAGGCCTGCCTTCTCCTACAGTCTTGGAGAAGAGGCCCTGCAGAAATAGCAAACCCCAAGGCTGGGAGTGCAGAAACTGTTTGGTGCCCCATGATGCTGTAAGAAGAAAGAGTCTGTGCACAACTGCAGGGGACTTTTGGATGATGGCTCCAAGGCCTCTTGCAGGAGGTTGTTAGCTGCAGAAACTGTTACTGAGCATTTAGCAATTAGTAAGTGCATTAAATTTATTTATTCTGACTGCAAAGGTCTTTGTCCAAAGGGATGCAGCCTCTTCAGCAGCATTATTATGCATGGTGAATAATTCACATAAAAATATCCAGCAAGTTATGGGGTTGGGCTTTTTAAATAGTGCTTAGGTATTTTTAACTTGTTAACATGCGAGTCTTTGGGATCTTGTAAATCATATGACAGTATTTAATTTTATTTTTTCCCAATTCCTACTGAAGGTTGTTTCTCCGAAACATAAGCAGGACTCTACAAAAACCTAACAATGTGCTTCATTTAACTACTCTAAATTGTCTGTTTGTGTCATAAGGGAATATATTAATGTCTGAAGACAATATTCTCCTGCTTAAAGTAGGGATCTCTATTTTACAGGATTTTGGTGAAATATATGAAGATGTATATTCTATAAAGTTTCTCTCTAGAGTTTTTATTCTATACATAAATCTGTATCAGTCATATTTCAGTGTATGGGTATTTCATTTTGCTTTATGAAACCAGTCCAAGGCTGCTGCTGACAAGTATCTCAAAAAGTTCATTTTGGGGCTTGATATGTCCCAAGTGTTGTTTTTTTTTTTCTTCTGAAAGACTTTTGTAAAGTTAAAATTTATATGTATTTTGTTCAGCTTGTCTGCATATTATCCAGTGTATATCAGAAGAAGGGCTTTATCTATACATATATGTAAAATGTTCACATACTAAAGTAAATTAATAAAGCTTCCTTTTCATATGAAAGAGGTGAAGAAAAGTACCTGGCCAATACAGTACCATTAATCTATTCTCTTTTCTCCTTTCTCTCTTTACCTCTCTCTCTACAATAGAAGTGGAACAAAAAGGTAATTAAATACCTTTCAAATTATATATATTACTTATGTATAGGCTGTTATTTAACAGTTTAACGTTTTAGTTGAAATACTTTGTCATTAATTCTCACTACTTTTTTGTTAAAGTTTATTTAGTATCTCTGCTGCTCAACTTCACCAGATAACTCATTTTTGCTGAATTTTTTTTACCAGTGCCACATTTTTTCCATTAAATTTCTGTTCAAAGGTTTAGATAACTCACTCTTTTCCTGCCCCAAAGAATTTGGAAAGTGTGCATACATATGTATGTACATAAGTATATCTAATTATGCCATAAAAGCTTCTTGGAAACAGCACCGCTTTATCAGCAACTCTGGGTGATTACTTAGACTCCAATAGAGCAATATGCTTTCACACCAGTTACTAAATCTTATTTTCCTCCTGTCTCACTCTCCAGAGGATATTACCAATTTCTGCATTTCTGAAAATAATTGGTTACGCTCCAACCAGGGAGCACGAACACAGGATCCCATCTGCCAGCCCTGTGCTACCAGAAGCCTGTGGTGGGATGCCTCTTCATGCCTCCCTGCTGCCCATTCCATCGTCATGGTTATTGTACTACTCATGCTCATGGAGATTAGCATTACAAATAACCAACCACTATTCTCCTCCTGAAGCGTGTGAAGCACCTCAGGTCAGGAGGATGCTACTGGGGATGACAAGGGCTGAGCGAGCCAGTTTTGCTCCACAGCGTCCTTCCTTTTGTCTCCCCGTCCAGCTGGCTGACCTCTTGGCGTTGGCATTCCCACGATGCCAAGGTTAGCTGGGCACCGTCTGAGCCTCCTCCCAGGTGCTGGGCATGCCCTGGCTCCACTCAGCCCCCCTGAAGTCTGAGCAGCAAAGCACTCCGGTTAGTCAAACTGCTCCTCTGTGCTCCTCTCATGTAACAATAGAAGGTATATGTTTTTAAGTTTGAATTACTACTATATTTAACAGGACATTTTTTAACTGATTAAAATCTAGACCTTGGGTTCCTCTCCGGTGAACTTTATTCTTTTCCTTCCTTCTTTCCTTTCTTCCTTCCTTCCTTGTCTTTTCTTTTCAGCATCCATACGTCATTCATTTTTAATTGCGTGGACTGCATGTTTTGTGTGTCCTGTAGCAGCTTTGAAAGCCTCATTTCTAGTTATACTACAGATCTGTAGACGGATGTTTCCCTCCTCCCCACTCTCCCCACTCCCTTTGCTTTAAATGCTCTTCTGAGTTGCTAAGGGATTCGCCTCTGCTTTGCTATTGGTACCCTTTAAATATTTCATATCGCTTGGGCTGTAAAGATGGGAATTTCTCTCTCTTATTTTCATTTCTAGGCCATTTTTCTGTGGATTGTTCAAATAAATATGTGGATCAATTCCTTGGGAGTTTACCCCTTCACCTAGTAGGTACAAATTCACTGCAGAATATAATGGAAATACAAAGCCAGAAATTCTTTGGGGGCACATATTAATTTCAGAGTTTACAAAGGCAAGTGGTCCAAGTAAGTGCACCTGTAAAAACAGATTTGAAAAGCAATAAGAAAATGAGCCACAGGAGATAGAAAAAGCAGGGAGAAAAAAAATCAGTTTGATGGAGCAAATCTTGTTCTAGAGACATGGCCAGTGGGACGGCTAGTCTCCAGCTACAAGGCATTGCTTTTGGGTTTTCTCTGATCTCAAGTATCCTCTGCTCCAGAGCTAGAAGCTGTTGAGATGTTTGAGCCAACCGCTCATTAACTTTGGTTTCTTTTGTTTTAAATTCTTTTCCCCTCCAACAGTTTTTCTTTGCCCTGGACTGCTGAAAGGAGTATACCAGAGCGAACACTTATTTGAATCTGACCACCAATCTGGTGCCTGGTGCAAGGACCCTCTGCAGGCATCTGACAAGATCTACTACATGCCCTGGACACCGTACCGGACGGACACACTGACGGAGTACTCCTCCAAGGATGACTTCATTGCTGGGAGACCAACTACTACCTACAAACTCCCTCACCGGGTGGATGGCACAGGGTTCGTGGTGTATGATGGGGCTTTGTTCTTCAACAAGGAACGAACCAGGAACATAGTCAAGTTTGACTTGCGGACAAGGATAAAAAGCGGGGAGGCTATCATAGCTAATGCAAATTATCATGACACCTCTCCCTACCGCTGGGGAGGCAAGTCTGATATAGACTTGGCTGTGGATGAGAACGGGCTGTGGGTAATCTATGCAACAGAACAAAATAATGGCAAAATAGTCATTAGCCAGTTAAACCCTTACACATTAAGGATTGAAGGGACGTGGGATACTGCCTATGACAAGAGGTCAGCTTCTAACGCCTTCATGATCTGTGGGATTTTGTATGTGGTGAAATCTGTGTATGAAGATGATGACAATGAAGCCACAGGGAATAAAATAGACTACATATATAACACTGACCAAAGCAAGGATAGCATGGTGGATGTACCCTTTCCAAACTCCTACCAGTATATTGCTGCTGTGGATTATAATCCCCGGGACAACCTCCTTTATGTATGGAACAACTATCATGTTGTGAAATATTCCTTGGATTTTGGCCCACTGGACAGCAGAGCAGGTAAGTCCTTTAATACTGAGCCACAATCTGAATCGGGCTTTCTATCTTTCTTGCAAATAGGGTGTAAAATTGAATTAGACTTCTGTCTCACTGATATGTCTACGTTTCTGTAAGTTAAATCCCACCACAATGCCTATTATGGATATTAAGACATTAACATGTGCAGAATATTTTTTTTTAACTTAGTTTGAAATGAAATGGAGAGTTTGCTATGCGTTACCTGTAAACAAGCTGAAACAGTCTTCAAATGTCCATGCTGTTGTTTGCATCACAGGGATAGCAGTCTTTTCTCCTTAACGGAATTATCCTCTGTATATCAGATTGTTTTCCCTTCTGCAGGAATTTTGGCAAAACAAAGCATGGAAGATACTATCACTGCAGACAGGGGAAAAATGCCAGCCAGTTTAAATGACTGCATTCTATTAAGCTGAGCAAGTTCAGGTGTTCAGGGAAGCCAAAGCTAATTGCATATGTGGGCATGCACCCAGTAGTGTGTGTCTAGAGTTGAGTGAGGAATTGAGAACAAAAACTTCCAGATTGTTGGGTTATTTAAAATTTCTCTTTCTTTTTCAAAGCATTTGATGGCTTACTATGACTCACTATACTTTCTGTAAGAGAACGTTCCCTAGAGGATTCCCAGCTTTTCCACCCTTTTTCCTGTTAGAAATTATGCTGGTAATTGCTTAGTTCAGTTATATTCCTTTATCTTCACCAACTTCTTCATTGTTTTGCCAGTATTATGTTCACAGTTGGCATTGTATTAGTAACATGACTTAATCTATATTCTGGTCAAATTCATATGACAGTACAAGAATTTCTAAACAGCATTTGCTCAGTTATCAGGTAGTTTCTATGCTGGACTGTGCACTTCAGAAAAGCTGAAGAAGTAAGAGGAAATGAAGAATTAAGGTCATTTGTACCGTAAGCTGTTTGGTTCTTAATGACAATTCCCAAAACATTCTTTTTGTTCATCCAGAAACTCAGAAGTGGATGAATCGATTCAGGGCTTCAAGTTGCAAAAGAGAAGTTGAGAGGTTTCTGTTGCTGAATTTTATTTTTTTTTTTCCTGTGTGCAGCCTGTTATGTGTATAAAAATGGATCAAGAGATGCTGAAAGAAACTGTGGATATGAAATCCAGGGGAGAGGTGGAATAAAAGTAATAAAATGGCAGTGACTTTCTCATTTTTATGCAAAAATGTGAGGAAGAAGAGAAGGAAATCTTGAAGAGGCAGATGAACAAAACTGTGTGAGTGTTAAGAGAAGAGCAGGGACATTTTCAATGATGTTGACCTCTTCAAGATCTCAAATGAGCAAAAAATGAAGTAATACTCATTCTCCCAACTTAATGATGAGCATGTACTTTCTGAGTACTGGAGTGAAGCAGAGCAATTTGTGAGCTATCCCTGAGGAGTGAAAATCAATTGCATCCCTTCTATTTCATGGAGTTTCTCTCATTTTCAGTGAAATATTTCTAGGTATTACATCAGAATCTCCACTGCTGCTTTTTCCTGTGGTGACTCTTGTCAGTAATATCCTCTTTAAGATAAAAAAAGAAAAAAGCCATAATTGGTGAAAACCCCGAATTTTATGCTTTCCTGTAAAAAAGGAAATGTTTTTCCCCCTTTTCCCAGTCTAAGCTGGTTTGATGGGAAAGCAGGTGAAAACCTGGAAGAGGGCTGAATGTGCAAGGTCTGTGATGTGCAAGGATTTGATTTGTCACTGTTTGAAGCCCCTGCATTTCATTCATGTTTGGATGAGAATTTAAAATCCCCCAGTGCCTCAGATGGAAAGCTGAAGCTGTTTTTGGCTTTGAGTGGTGGACATAAGGGGGTTAATCTGGTGTCAGAGAATCTGGTTAGCCTTCTCTGATGTTTCTTTCATGCAATTTTTGATAGCTTTGTAATGTGGGGACAAAGCTGAATTCTACATGCATTTCTCTTCTCTGAAAATTGCCAAGATTTCCTTTTTGGCAGAAATTTATAAGGATCCCATTACCTCACTATTTTATGGGTTTAGAGGACTTTTGAGAGGACTGCTCTGAGAGCAAGTGAATTTTTTGATGAGACATCTCAAATGGGCCAAGGTATTTCGAAGTGAAGAAAAATACCTTTACAAAGGGAGTTTATTGCTCCATTACCTTCACAGCCTGATTAGGGGGAACGTTATGAGTCAGTCAAACAGGAACACTGATTTTGAATTGTATAAGTGAACAACGCCTGTTTGATTGTAGTTGGGTGTTTGTTTTGGGGTTTTGTATTTTGTTTTTTTGTTGGTTTCATTTCTTTCAGAAAGGAGCCAGGAGACCAGGTCTGTGTGACTCTTTCTTTTCCAAGTTCAGTGCAACACATTTTCTGGTTAGCACCAAATTTCATGCTGCATTGACTTCTATATAATTCTAAATGCATGGCTGGCATAAGCCCAGCTCATGCACCAAAGAGCAGAACAGGAGCCAATGAAACACTGGGAAAGCAGTGAAGGACCAGGATATTTTATTTAGTTATTTATTTAGTTATTTTTTTATAGAGTGGAGTGTGGGTATGTGTTTCCCCTCTCCCCTTCCAGAAGTTGCCAGTGTTTGTTTAGAGCATGGCAATGTTCAGTGTGGCCATTTTCCATAGGGTTACAGTTTGAGTAGTAAAATATATAAAAAAATATTCGCTTAATTAGAAAATAAAAGATTATAAAATTGATAGGTTGAACAAATTGGTTGTTAAAAGACAATTAAGTGTGAAGTTTTAGGAGAAGAGCTCTAAAAACCAAACATTGATCTTAACAAAAGAAGTAATATATTTTTCTATCTAAATAGGCAGTAACATGTTTGAAACATTTTTCAAATCTCAAGTATCATACATTTCAGGGCTATCTAAAATAAAAAGAAAAACAGGTGCTGGGGGCTCCAGTTCACTTAGAATCAAGCATTTTCAGTCATTTTCCAAACTATCCAGGGAAAATGGAAGGAAGCAGAAATCACTTAGCTTATAGGAAGGGCAGGGATCCCATCCTCTTGCTCTTCATAGTAATGAAACATTTTCTGTGAGTTTTAATTAAAGGTCTGTTTGTGTGTGTAGGTTTGGAACATATTTGCAACCTGCGCTATCTCAGAATTTCTCTCACCCACTGTTTAAAAAAGTCAGCTTTTACTGCTCAGAGTAAGTGAGTGTCAAACCCTGGAGTTTCTGTGCTCAGCTTCTGTAGCAGCTGAAGGTACCAGGGAAGACAAAATATTCTGAAGTCGTAAGTGAAGCACAATGCTGGAGTCAACTGACCTAAAAGCAATTTAGCTCTCTTGACTGAATTAAAAGTAATTGTTCATTTTTCTCAGAAATGGGAAAAGCTGCATTTTAAGGATTTGACACGCTCTCTTTTTTTTTTCTTTCTCTTGTCTGAGGTTGTTTTCATTTATCCCAAAGCCAGTTTTGAAAGCAAGCAGTCCTCAGTGCCTGCAAATTCCAGGAAACCTGTCATTAATGTCTACCTTCAAGTGAACCTGAAGGTACCAAAAGCTTTCAAAGCATATTTTCTTTGTTTATGCTGTTTGGCCTTAAAAGTAGGGTTTTTTTGAGGATGCTTTTCCATAAATACTCCTGAGCTTTTGTGCTATTTCTTTGTAGATGCTTTTGAGTTTCATAGAACTGAAGAATAGTCAGGGTTGAATGGACTTTAAAGATCATCTAGTTCCAACTCCCCTGCCATAATCAGGGACACCTACCATTAGACCAGATTGCTCCAATCCCCATCCATCCTGGCCTTAATAAACACTTCCAGGGATGGGACAGCCACAACTTCTCTGGGCAACCTGTGTCAGTGCCACACTGCCCTCTGAGTAAATAATTTATTCCTAATATCTGATCTAAACCTACCCTATTTCAGTTCAAAACCATTCCCCCTTGTCCTATCACTATATATCCTTGATTCCAGATTTCATGTAGGCCTTCTTTAATTACTGAAAGGCTTCCCTAAGGTCTCCCTGGAGTTTTCTCTTGTCCAGGCTGAACAAGCCCAACTCTCTCTGCCTATCTTCATAGGAGAGGTGCTCCAGCCCTCTGATCATCTTCATGGCCTCCTCTGGATTTGCTCAAGCAGGTCTATGTCCCTCTTGTGTCTTGGAGATGCCACTGCTGAATGCAGAACTCCAGGTAGGGTCTTGCAAGAGCAGAGGGGGACAATCACCTCCCTCGACCTCCTGGCCATGCTCCTTTTCATGCAGCCCAGCATACAGCTGTCAGCCAACACCCCCAATTCCTTCTCAGGGCTGCTCTCAATTCAGTCACTGCCCAGCCTGTAGCTGTGCCTGGGATTGCCCCAACCCAGGTGCAGGACTTGCACTTGGCCTTGTTGTACTTCATGAAGTTCACACAGGCCCACCTCTCGAGCCTGTCAAAGGTCCTTCTGGATGGCATCCCTTCCCTCCAGCATGTTGACTGCATCACATAGCTTGGTGTCATTTCCAAACTTGCTGAGGGTGCACTCAATCCCACTGTCCATGTCACTGACAAAACAGTGCCAGTCCCAACACCGACCCCCGAGAGACACCATCATCACTGGTCTCCACCTTGGTCATTGAGCTGTTGACCACAACTCTCTGAGTGTAACCGTCCAGCCAGTTCCTTATCCACTGTGTGGTCCATCATCCATCATCAAATCCACGTGTCTTCAATTTGTAGACAAGGGCGCCATGCAGGACAGTGTCAAACACTTTGCACAAGTCCACGTAGATGGTGTCAGTTGCTCTTTCCTTATCAAAGTCCCATCATAGAAGGCCATCACATTTGTCAGGCATGATTTGCCCTTAGTGAAGCCATGTTGGCTGTCACCAGTCATCCCCTTACTGTCCATGTGCCTTAGCATAATTTCCAGGAGGATCTCCTTCATGATCTTGCCAGGCACCAAGGTGGAACTGACTGACATGTATTTCCCTGGGTCTTCCTTTTCTCCCTTTATAAAAATGGGGCGAAAGATTTGCAAATGGTTTGCTAATTTGAAGTGATAGTGAGAATAGCTCTGCAACTCTAGTAGTGTTTTGCATTACATTCTTCAATAATTTGAACCTACAAAAGTGCTCAGTTTTTTTTGTGTCCCAGTAGATATGTGCAGAGAGGGAAACAAAAGTCTATTAACAGAATTTTCCACGACTTAATCAGTCTTAATATTCACCAGAGTTACCTGTTTTAATCATCACCCACTTGTGATAAAGTCTGTGTAAACAAATTCAAGACAAACATCAACAAATCTTCATCTCCTAAAAGGTAAAGTGCTCCCATCCCATTTCCCAGCACCATGCTTGCACACAAACACGTATCTCCTGGCTTTGCATTTCTGCACCTCCCTGGGCAGTCATGACTCCTGGATGGGCACCAGGTGGATGTTACTGGCCAGCAGAAAGACCAGAAGAAGAAGAAAGTTTTGTCTTTTAAATGCCTTAGGCTCCCTATGCCAGGGCCAGCAGCTCTTTTGTAGGAGCTTGGGTTGTGCTGGCTGAACGTTTAGACCAGGAGGAGGGACTAGTGACTGCCCCATAGCTTATCAGTGAAGGACTTGAACCAGGATAAAGATCCCTCTGTTCATCTTTGGGACTTGTATGTCCTGACAGCTGTTCCCAGTGGCATGGGAAATAGAGCTCCTATTTTCAAGGAGGTGTTTTAAATTATGTCCGAGAGACCAAGGTATTACAATTTGAGGTGTTTAATAGATGTATGAAGTTAATAAATAAATATGCCAAATACATAAGGAAGACAGTGATATGATATAAAGCTTCTAAAACAGCCTCATTGTGCTTAAGTGTCAATAAATTGCATATTAACACTGTGGACTGCCAGTCTAGTAAGCAAATGTGGTATGAAGGGCATATGTCAAACTTTTATTCTCTGGATTCTGTTAAATATTGTGGGATGCTCTCTTGACATGTGATTGCAACCATTTTATTCAATAAAGGTGGTTGGGTTGTTGGGTTTTGTTTGGTTTTTTTGTCGTTTTGTTTTTTTTTTCTAGAGCAGTTTTACGATGCAGATAAGGTGAACCTTCTGTCCTTATAATATGCTAATTAAGTGCATTTGTGTCTTGGGTAAAAGATGTGGCAGTATGGTGATGAATAAGAACTTTAAACACATATGACACCTCGTTAAAATGTAATTTTCACATCATAAATCTGAGGCCTTCTCTTTGACAGCTGAGTAATGTGGATAGTGGGCAGAGAATCATGAACATTTCAAAGTTGTCACGTGCCAATAGGTAGCTGAAAGCAGCTTCCTGCTCTGCTCGCCCTTAGCGCCCTATATCCTTGGGAAATGCATCAAAAGGGCTGCCAAATCTTAAATCCCACTTGTGCACAGGATATGAATTGACACTGCTTCAAGATCCCATTGCAATAAGCCATGCTTAGTACCTGAAGTTAAATTTGGCTGCATTTTAAAAGGCCAGCTGAGCTTTTTGCATGAGCTGCTTCTCTGGTCTGACGAGGGCCTTCTTTAGGAGGGTGCTGAGTGTTTAATTGCAGCTTCTCCTGTGCTTTTTAGTTTCTAGTTGCTTTCCTCCCATCTAGGAGAATCCCTAGCTCTCTCGCTCCTGTTCCTCTTCATTGCTTACAGTGACAGCTGCTGGTTGCGCAGTGTTGCTGGAGGTTTTCAGAGAGATCAGCGTGTGCTCTCAGCAGCCTCTGCTGAACACGTATCATGACTGGGTCCCTGGCACATCTTTTATAGCAAAGCTGGCATCTCAGCCAAATTTGCTGTTCAGCCAGTACCTTAATCTTAGAAGAAAAGGAGGATATTTCACCTACCCTGGAGCATGCTGGGATCCAGCATTGTGTTTGTTCCCCATTTTGATGTCTTATCTTTTGAGCCTCTTTATTTTTATCCTGTTTTATTTTTTCCCTCTTTCTAAAGCAGTGTTTGATTAAAAAAAAAAAAAAATTAAAAAGTGTCATATTCCTGGACACTTTTCTGAAATTAGGTATTTCTGCCTTTTTTTTGGTCAGGAAAGGTGGAGTTTGAGCTCTTCTACCTTCTCACAAAAAAATCCTTTAAAACTGCAAGATTCCTTAGCTTAAAAACATTCCCTTTGTGGAGCATTTAATGAATAGTAATACTGTTTGCTTAGCGCAGCATGAGTATCTTCAGTGCCTCTCCAGTATGAATAAATATGTGGTTGTTCCATCTTCCTAAATGAAAATGTACTTCTTTCAGTAGGACTATAGAACAGGAGGTAGCCTCACCGAATGAAAGAGGAGGAGCCTTTCTTTTCCTCAAGTCACTCCTCCAACTATAAGGCACCTGTTCGAGCCAGCTTGAGAAAATCATAGAATCAGCTAGGTCAGAAAAGATCTTTGGAATCATGAAGTCAATTACCCCAGGACTGCCGAGACCACCACTAAACCATGTCACTTAAAACCTCGTTCATGCTTTTTAAACACTCTCAGGGATGGTGACTCCACCACTTCCGTGTACAGCATGCCTAACACACCTGGGAGCTAAACTGAGATAGTGTTATATCCTCTTTAGAATCAGTTGTTTCCATAGCAAACCAAACAGGAATTTGCTCTAAGACCCTGCGTGCCATGGGCTGGAGTCCTGTTCGCACAGACTTACAAGCCGGAGTGCTTGGGAACTGGGCTGGTGGGCAGCCAGGATGCTTGAAGCAGGGGAAGGGCAGCAAGAGACAAAATGATTAAGCTAAACTTCACTTCAAGCTTCAAAACAAAAGGAGGCCAGAGACTTCAGCACTTCATAATCCTGTCAAACGCCAGGAGGGGGAAAGCACCTTGCCAAGAACATGTCGGAAAAGCTGAGGCGGCTGTTCCTGGCAGCAAGCATGAGATGTATGGCTGAAGATAACAGTGATTGCATGTGGATAAAAGCATTAAGTGCATATGAAGGATAGTCTTTTCCTCTTCTCCAGCGAGATCTTCAACTTCAGGAATCAGCCTGAAGTTGCGATTAATTGTTGTTTCATTAAGTTCAAGACCACCAGAGTTGTCACACTGACATCCACGCAGCTTATCAGTCTGATGCACATACTTTGCACCAAACCCAGCCATGAGTGTGCCAGCCCTTTGGTTTGAGCTGTTTGCCAGAGGCAGAGAGCGAGAGGCGACACATAGCAAATGTGCAAGGGCACTTTTCACAGGAGGAAGTGACTGCATCATGTACCATAGACAGCTTTTAGCATTGTATTTTTAAACATGATTTTAGTAATGAGTGCACTGTTTATCGCTTGACAAGTGGATTTTGCTGGCTTTTTTGCAGTGATGGGAGTCTGCACAGGCTTAGGGGCATAAACCTTGAGAGAATCCAGGATTGTTCCATTTTTGAGCTGTTGGCTCTGCCAGCTCCTCTTCTCCCACCCAAAAGCAGGAGTATAACCTGCCAGGTTTTTTCTCAAGGCATTACCCTCTCAGCTTACATTATATTTGTGTACCTGATTCCTCAATGCTGGTCACATATGGTGCAAACACCTTCTGTTCTCTGCAGTTCTGCTCTGGCCTGGCTGCAGAGCCACTAGTCTGGCTTGGGACGTGGGCTCCCAGATGCTTTCTTCACGCTCCAGCTTGGTTTTTTTGCTAATGTATTTTTTAAATGAGAAGCCTTTATTCCTGCTTCCCACTGAAAATATCTCCACTATGGCAGCTCATGGGTTTGTATTGCTCTCCTCTCTCGTCTGTCACTGAGTGTGTTTGTTCTAGAAATGACTACTGTAATATTTTTAGCAGCACTTATTAAGATTCGTCTCCTAAAGTCTAGCTCAGTGTTGCTAATTAACTTTTTTGATGCCGCCCTCACTCTCCAGTGCTGCTATGCCAGGTTTTCTTTCTTTCTTTCTTTTTTTTAACCACGAGAGCAGATGTGGATGCCCTGCCATATTCTCCTTTAGTGTCAAAGCAAGCAGAAGATGTATTGGATGCTCTTCATACGGCTGGCCTTTATACTTAGGTTAAAGAGGAGTAAAAAGCTCTTCAGGAGTAAGTTACAAAATTATTGAACCCTTATGAAGAGCCTTGCCTTGACTTCAGGCAGGTGTGATGATGCCTTTAGCATCTCCCCATCCTTCAGATGTGGCAGCAAGTCAATTTTCCAGACACCTAAGGTATGACTGTGCTGATCAAAAAGTATCCAAGGTATACATCAGGAATGAAAAGGTCAACCTTATCTTCACAAGTCCAGCTGAACACTCATGGTAGGGTTGGATTTGATGGGTTGCTGATAGGAAGGAAATTTATATTGAAGGTACAAAAAGAATCTTGGTAGCTACTTTGAAGATCTCCACATTGTGGAGAGAAGTGATACCAGCCATGAAAGGCTGGGAAATGCTAGTTGGCAATATTGTCAACAGCCTGACAGGGGAAACTAAGTAGATCCCAGAAAAAAACAGAGAATAATAGGTACTTTGAATAACACCTTCTCAAGTGCATTTTGGCATTTGTACCTATGCTAAATCAAGAAAGTTGTGTTCTGAAAAAAGCAAGACTAAACCAGTGTCCATTTCTTTTGTGTGTGTCAGGTGTGCATGAGTAAAGGTTGATCTAATTAAAAGGTTTCTGGAACAAAATCTCAAAGTTCCTGGTGAGTTTCAGCTCAGCCATTATTCAGACAAATCCTCTGAAGTTGATAGGGGTTTAGACTCAGGGTTTTCAGGAGTGAGTCTACAGTGAATTTACGTTTGCCCCTAGAAGGAATTGCATTTTGCCAGCGAGAGGCTTTTTGACCTCCTGTTTTATGTCTAAAGCATCTGCAGATGAGATATAAATTGTAAGCTGGAATAAACAGCGAATATCCATGTGAATTTGAGTTGCAGTATCTGCCCTACATTTTTATGTTGAAAAGACTTTTTAAGGGTGTGTTCATGATTAGAGAGCAAAGCAGATGATGAAGGCTTAGGTGAATGACATGTGTCCATTAAAACAGTGTAGCGATCATTTGCTGTAATGGGATTTTTTCACTGTAAATAGGATTTTTGCGTGATTAAAATGTGCTGAGAGGAAACAGGTCTTAAGGCACCAAAACATGGGATTCAGTTTAAAAAGACTGGCACTGAATAAGCAAACTGGGTGTTTTGTGTTCTCACAAAGTACCAGCTGCTTGAGACTCAAAAGGGAGGAGGGGGAAAAAGCAATGAAATGTCAGAGCTGAAAACTATAGAAATTATACGCTGGGCATGACAGAAGATGGAAAATCAGGTGCCTTTGTGCCAGTCTGAGCTGCCTTACTGGGCTGCCATTCATACTTCCTTCAGATAGCTGGAATAAATTAACACAGCCAGTGGAGAGATGGGGCATTAGGTAGCTCTACAATTCTTTTTCATCTGTTGATATTTGGGATGGAGAAATGAAAAGGAATGTCTGTGTGCTGCAAGCAAAGATAAAAAGTAAAGGTATCAAGTACAGACATGCCAGCTGTCCATTCATAGGGTCTTTCCAACACACCATGTGAAGAAGAGCTCCTGTGAGCCCTGTGTATTGGCCTCTCATTCACTTGCCTCTTTGTGTTATATTATTTCCTCTGCCCAAAGCATGCATGAAGGATGCTGTGGCTTGCTAAGGTTGGTCAGCCTGAATTCACGTGATGTTTTGCTCTCTGATATTAGTGAATTAAGCAAATGGCAGGTAATGTTTATGTGAACACTAAGGCTTCAGAAGGAGGGAAATATTGAGGGAAGGCTGCATAGAAAAGAAGGGTGGGTTGTTTTTTTTTAATTATTATTATATTTCTGTGAGGGAAAGGTTGTAAAATATATTTGCTTGGCGGGAGTATATGTATACACTAGAGGGACTAATAGGAGTAAGTATTTCTGGCCTTCTCCATGTAAGTGCTTGCTTTTCTCTCTGGACAGTGACTGCCAAGTGTTTTCTTGGTGCGATATTTAGCATGTTACAAGTTATTCACAAGAAATATCCTTGGAGTGACAGGAACAGATTCTATCAATAAAAATGTTGTGCTCCTCACCAGGCAGGTATTGGGATGAGTGAGGAACACCAGTACCTGAAAATCGAGCCAAGGTGGAAAGTTCCCTAGCAAGTTTCTAGTTAACTGATGTAGTTTAAGGTACAGATTCATCCAGGGTTGAGTTAGGAAAGGTGCCTCTGTCTGGTGCCTTGCTTGTAAATATAAGCTCTCATGTATAAACAAAGCCTCCTCCCAAGCTCTGTGGGAAGTAAATGAAGCTTTAGAGTAACCTAAAACTGCATAGTCAGAACATGGTGTGTTGTGTAGGGCTGCTGTAATGTGTTCTTTTCATATAAATGAGTTTAAATTGACTCTGGTATGAAGAGTAGAACAGAGAATTAAATTAGATTAATAGATTTTTTAAGACCAGAAGGGACCATTAGCTCATTTAGCCTGACCTCTGTAATGCGTTCGATTGGATTTCATCTGCTTCCTCTTGTGCGGAGCCTAATGACTTGACTTTTAACTGAAGTGTACCTTTCAGAAAGGCACCCAGACAATCAGTGTGTCACTTCACAGAGTGCTTTTCTTGGGTGGGCATTCTCTCCCGGTGTTAAAGATGCAAAAATAATACCCACATTATAAATTGTACTGCCTGGTCAGCGAGTCCTTTTTGTGCCTCTTTTGCAACATGTGTGAAAGTCAGTATGTGCTTCTTGGATGTGCTTTGCACTTTACTCAGACAGTGCTCAGGAGGTTGCCTTCTGAGGGAGTTACTGATGGGTCTGAGGGTTTTTTGTTAGGTTTGGTTTTGTTTTTTTTTAATTTTAAAATGTTAGAAACTTGTTACAGGGAATGTGAAACTCCTGAATAAGCTGGGAAAGCAAATAATTCACTAGCAATGAGAAAATAGCTTTCTGGGCAGTAAACCCAATAAAGTATTCTGCTTTCAGATGCATACTTTATGAGTGTCACTAAAAGTGTCTATAAACTCTGCTTTTTAATTAGGAGAAATTGCCAGTCTGCAGAGCTTGCACACTGCTCTCTTAATGCCACTTCCATTTTTATTTGAACCAGAGTGGTAGGGAGTGACATTTAAACCTCAGAGTTTGTCATCAGGTTCTAATTTTCTCATTGATGAGAACATCTGTCCATTGGAAAGGGCAAAAACTCATTCCAGCAGGTTGTTTTTTTTCCATAAGGTATTGGAAGATTTAATTCCAAATGATTGTTTGTTTGTTTGGGGTTTTTTGCCTTTTATTTCCCACCATCTTTTTATAGGAGCCTGTATTTACACTGGGTAAAAAAAAGATGATGCTGCAAGGAAGCAAACTTTAGAGGATACAAGAAGTGCTTTTGTAAATAACCATTAATTGTGTAAATAACCATTAATTGTGTTAAGAGTGTTGTTACACCAGATTTTTCATGTCAAAATGTACTGGCAAAATCTGGTAGAAAGAGTTTGCCATTTTCTTAATATGCAAATATAAATTGGCTGCACTATATAATGTCTTAATTTGAATTGAAATACTATGCTGTCAAAATGTGTTTTTTCCTTCTAGCAGCATGTTTTCTGATATTTTGGGTAAACTTCACATTCAGGCATTTATTTATTGTTATTGACCATCCGAGAGAGGTTTTATGAAGCCTATAGCTTTATTAGATTATGCACTGTGGGTAGCAGACATGTTATTACTCCCTTTTTATCACTTTTTCATTGGAGAGAAAAAAAGCTTAAAATGGGCACTTATCAAGGAAGGCTAGGGAAGTCCTCTCTTGCATTTACAGTATAATTTGTGACCACAATGATCTTGTGCATGTTTGGAAGTCATCACCCCAACATAGTTGGCAGCATATGCATCAGTTGTAACCAAAGAAAAAAGATTCAAATTATCCAAAATGACTCTGCCAATGTCTTTGGGGACAGATGGTGTAGGGTAGTACAAATGGAAGTTTTGAGCTACAGATTTCTATGCAACCTTATTTGCACATTGAAGGTAGTAATCATTACCTTGCTGAACCATGGTCTTTATCTGTTTTATTTAATCCCCTCCCCCCCCCCCCCCCCCCCCCGATGACTTCTAGTTTGAGAGAATTTATATAAAAAGTTTCTTTCTACAGTTAGTTGACATTTAGCAGTAATGAATGCCTTAGTGAGTAGATATAAAGCTGTAAAAGCTGGTCCTCTCCAGATAAGGGTTTTGTTACAGTGACCTTACTGTCCTCTTCCTACTCTGATTTGAAAGCTGATTTTAATCTGCAGAAGGAATAATCTTTAAAAATACAGCATGCATAGGTGCATTACTTTAAGTCATCTTCCCTGGAAACCTTGTGGGATACAGAAGCAGCAGACATGAGCCTGTGCATGCCTGAGGTTTATCCACAACTTGCTGATACGATGTTTAATGCTTCTGTGCGTGGACTGCAGAGACTGGTTTAGCATCATGGTGCTAACCTGATTCTTCCAAAGTCACTTTGCAACACAACCTAAGCTTAGAGGAGCCTCAAGAAGCTTAGAGGAGCCTGTTGAACCTCTTTGCCACAGAGGTGAGGATCTTTTGAAGGAGCAGAGTCACTGGTCTTTTGGAAGGTTATCTACTATCATGCAGCTTCAGGCTGGCCAAGAATTACCATGCACTTCTGTGGGTGTATCTTGACACAGAAGTTGCCTGTTAGCCATTGTAGGTCAAGTCAAAAAGTGATTGAGGCTGTTGACACCAAACAGGGAGCCAGGGAAATTTGAGGCTTCTGGCTGGCTGCAGGTGTGGTCTTTAAACAGTTGTAGTTTGAAGATGGAGCTAACAAAGGGCCAGGGGCTCCAAGAGAAGAAGCTCTGTGTAGCACAGAGCTGCCAATAAAGATGATAATACATCTCCAGATCTTTGATTTATCTCCTCTGCCCCCTTCAAGGTATTCTTTTTTTTTTTTTTTAATGAAACCAATTGCTTTTTCGATGGCTGTGTTTTAAGGACAGATGGCATCAAGGGGAGAGGAGGACTTAGCCTTTCTTTCTGCTTGGAAACCACATAAAACAATCCAGTACTTTTGCCTGAAATTATTAAAAAGGAGAGGTTGTCAAGTTTTATGAAATTCCTCAACATGCATGGCAGAGGCTCTGGCCTATCATTAAAGGTGGCCCCTTCCATAGCTGGAGTGATTCATTGAAGAGACATCTTCTAGACTTCAAGCCTTTTAGTAAAAACATTATTTGTTTATTTAGAAACCTGTAAGAAAGTGCTTTAGATGTTGAGGTTATTTTGTGCCCTCAGTACCTTTGTAAACTTTAGTTTTTGTTGATTCTAGAAAACAATACAGTATTTTTGCCTATCCTGGGCTTGTCACTCTTCTACTAGAAGAAATTGATCATTGATTTTTATTTTTTTAATTATTATTATTATTGCATATTTAACAATAAAGTTGAGTGATGTTCTATTCCCAGCTGAGCCTCCAAGGAATGCAACTGTTTCTCATTATAAAGGGGGGGGGAAGTAATTAAATTTTAATTATTTTTCCTTTTATCCAAATATCTTCACACGGTGCAAATTAAATAAAATTATTTAACCATGACAAGCACTTCTGCCAATTAATCCCTGAGAAGCTGGAAAATGTATGCCACATGCATGCAGGCAGTCACACACACATTCCTGGAAAAAAGAAACCCAAAGGAGTCTAAGACAAGCATGAGTTAACCAGCCCAGTGGAGCTGTGAATGGGGAGTTTCAGTGATGGTGAAGTTCGTCTGCAAAGTGATCTGAGCTCTTTGCAGATTCCTATCTGATACTCCAAAGAATCTTTTTCCCTTCTGGCTTAATAGCTAAAGATTAATTGAAGTTCAAGAACTCAGTATTTTTAGTTGCTTTTATACTGAAATTTAAAATGGGTAATTTAACTTTGAATTGATTTTTTTTTTTTTTTTCAATATGAGCTTTTAGTATGTGCATATTTTTATCTCTGCTTCGCTTGGGTTTCCTGAATTACAGGCAAGATTACCAAGAGATATTCATTAGAAAAACATGTTTATTAACAGCATAAAGATTGTTGTACTGAATGCCTAAAAACCGGATCCAGTTATTAGAAAAGAAAATCTTTAAAGCAATTGCAAAGCATTAAAGTAAAAATTCATCTTGCCTGCCTGGATTGATATACCTGGTTTCATTATCTAATGAAAAACACTGGTGCCTTTTCTATGGGCAGTACTTCAAGGTCAAAGTTGGCCCCAATTCTGAATTTCCACAGATTAAAAACCCTACTTGAAGTCAATGGTCATGTCCCATGGAAGTGACTCTTCTCCAGAAAGACCTCATCTCACTTCTATAGGGAGGTTCTCATGTGGTCTTCTCTGGACTATGAGATAGTTACTGGTTTGGTAAAAGCCATATCTGCATCTCTGAGATGTTTATTTATTCAGTCTTAATCTTTTAGCAGCTGAAATCACACACTGAGCTTACAGTCATCTGAAGCTACTGCTGGAAGAAGTAAGTTGACAGTAAGTTGTGCACATTTTAGAGAAATACATGTGTGTATGTATATATATAGAGATAGATTTTGCACATTGTTTTAATGTATTTGAAAAAGGAAGATTTGTTCCAGGTCATCTTAAAAATAGATCCTCTAACATTACAATTTCCTTCTGAGGAGGGTGGATTTTTCTGACTAATACTGGCCTGGCCTCATGTTATGGCCCCTCAGCCCTGCAGAGCAACATAAAGCTCTTGTTGATTTGAGCCCTGTACCCTGCACTCACTGAATTTTTAGACTAAGCAAAGAAAATGTGGTTTAGCTACCTAAAGGGGGTTTAACAAGGAATGTTCCTTATCTTTTCAAGCTGGAGCTATAGCTATTTTGTGGCAGTTTAATACTCTGCCCTTTTCCATAGCTCATAACTTTCCTCTGCACGTGGCAATTGTTGGAAAATCTCAGCAGTCCTTGCTGAACTGACAAGGGAGAGTCTTAAGTTTGCCGGTTACTGCAGGAAGATCAGTCATGCATCCTGCATTTTGCTGTGGAGGAAAAGGAGCAAGCACGACAAGCAAATTAGTGGGTGATTTATTTATTTGCACTTCTGGGATGAAATCTTTTATCTTTGTGAATCTTAGTGTTAGGTGATATATTTGTCTATAGAAAAACCAATACCTTAATTGTGCACAGGGAGCAAACCTTCATGTTTCACCCTAGCTGCATTTGATACCCACAGTTAATTAGGATTGTCCAGTGTTTAATTACATACTAATGTGAAGCTACATATTTCATCTCTATTGCTAGATGGAAGGGCTGAGATTCAGCTTCAGGCTTGCATGGAGGGATTGGCATTTAGCAGGGGGTGAATCTTGTGCCAGATTTTGTGATGGTTAGGTGCATCACGCTAACAACAAACCAGCAAGGGGAGCTGAGACATGCATGAAAATGTCAAATGCCAGAAGTAGAGACATGACAAAAATGTGGCTAGCAGAACTGAGTATGGTCTTTTTTACGAGGCCATTAAGTTAAGCAGAAATTACTTTGGTTAAATATTAGCTTTAGTGCCTTACAGGGTGTCTCTCTGAATGAGAGGCAGGGATGGATCCAGGCCCTGCATCTTCCTGAACTGGACTGAATTTCTTTCTGAATTTCCTGCTTTCCTATAAGTATAAGCTTATTTTTCTGCTTGACGTCATTTGGCACTCCTTCTCCAACCAGTCTCTCCTGAATGCTTGGATGCTTACCATTTTCTAGCTAAGTCATAGTTTGCACCCTCAGACGGTCATGGTATTTTCTCATTTCATTGCACCCCACAGTAAGTTTATCACCTGCTCTTTTCTGTCCATGTTATTGCTGTATTGATAGTATTTTAAATTGAATTCCGGACCTTTGGTCTGAAACTGGGAGATGTGGATCAGATGAAAAAAGGTTTGCTGACATGAAAGTGTGTCTGCATAATCTCTGACAGCAGCCTATCCTTTAGTTATACATACTGATAAATTCTGATGTTTCCAGTGCATTAATTTGTCTGTGACAATTTTCTTAGTTAAAATTTGAGCAGTAAGACTGCTGACCTCAGACGACCCTAATTTATAATCTTAGAGACCTCCTGCTCAATAGGAGGTCGCTATTGATGAAATTCTGGTAGATGACCATCAACTTTGAGAAATTACGATAGAATCGCTATGCTCTCCTTTGTCCTGCACCCATTGAAAATGTCAGACACATTAGTTCACTGAATCATATTATTTTAGTTCAGAAAAGCATCTAAATGAGCCAGACTTTATAAACAGGGTTGAAGACCCTTACCAGCTTCTGGTAAGGGTAATACCAGGTATCTGCTTGTCTTCCCATCTCTCCCTTTTTGCCTGGCTGTCCCTAGTAAAGAAGACTACCAACAACTGTGAGAGAAGGCTGACATGGATAAGGGTTGTTGCTGATGGCCCTTCATTGTATTTCAAATCCCAAATGTGTTGTATTAGAAATCACTGTGAAGTGTCAGGTTTGTCCTTCCTGCACAATGGCTTCTTCCCGGCTGAATACAGTTCATTACCATTTATGTTTACAGTCCTGTCCTAGGCTGAAGAGGGCCAGATACACAGCTGTTATGGAAAGGTGCAGCCTTGCTGAATGCTGTGAAGTTGCAGCCATTTGCACAACCTAAAGATTTGGCTGTTTGTCTTGAAACTGGTTTGTCATCTCTGCAACCCCAGGGCATGTTGCTCCTTGCTTGCTTAATTGCCAGTTTAATCAAAGCCTGCCATGCTATTTCAAATATGATTTCTCCTACTGAAAACTCAAGCTGTCACAGCATTCTTGTGCATGTGTCTGGTGTACACCATGAATAGCTAAAATCTATGACTGACTACTTGAATCATAGCAGACTTGAGCTGCCCAAGTGCTCGTGACTGTTTAATGATGTTCCCATTCCCAACTCATCATTAACTTTCTTGTTGGAGGTTATCCCCAGCAGAGCTAGTGGAAGAGAGCATGAGTGCTCATCTGCTCCAGTGTTAAGTCCAGCAGCCTGACTTTGTTACCAGATCACTGGGGAAGTGGGTGTCTGGGGATATATGGGATATATTCTACTTCATTTTATAAATGCCCCCCCCCAGTACAATTTTTCACTTTTTTTTTGCTTCCACTCTACGTTTTGCCTTCAGGGCTGTCAACTCTAGAGACTTTGTTCTTGAGCTCAGTGATGGTTTTTTTTCCCCAAAGCCTCAGCCTCTGCATTGCAATCCTCTGATTGCAGGATTTTCAGTTCTAGTTAAAAGTATAAACATTTTGCATTTCTAAGTGGAAAAAGAAGCTTTAAAACACTGTTCCTGAAGACTTTGAGGCACAGTGAGGAAAAGCCTAAATCCATAATATTTATTATTTCTTGTGGGTTTTATTTGTTTTGGGGTTAAAAATATTAGGATCTCAGAATTTGGAGTGTCTCTGCTGACTTGTACGTGCTTGAGGTTGACTTTGAAATGTTTTCCCAGCTTTTGAGCAATGTCATTTCATTTCAGACACCTGACAAACAGGATTTTTCAGGTTCTTTTTTTTCTGATTGTCCTGGGAACTCTAAGCTTGTTCCAGTCACTTGTAACCTTTGTAATCAGATTGACGGAGGTACCTGGGGAAAACCTCCTTCCCTTCTCATCCAGCTTGTAAAGCAGAAAGTGTATTAACCCTCAGTCCACACCATAAGTATTTTGTTGCCCCCACTTTTTTTTGCAATCACTCCTTTCTTTTGGTCTCACCCTTTAATTAGGTTTTGCAGTGTTTTTTAAACCTCTGCTTATCCTCAGCAGAAAGCCACCTTTGTGTTAAGCTACAGGTAATTTGCAATCTGGCCTCTCATCTGTATGAAACTAACTGGACTGTTTTGGCTGGCTCATTGCAAAGGAAGAGCTTTCAGAGGACTTGCTCCCTGAACATAGTAATAAAGGATTTGACAGGGTCTCCAACCTGCTGTGAAGGTGAGCACACTTGTCCTTTTCGTAGATAAATCAGGGTTTATCTCTTCTTTTTAGGGACTTTTTCCTTAGTATTTACTGTCCCTTTTTGCTTCTGTTTGACTTGCCTCGAAAGAACAACAGCACAATTCCTAAAATCCAGTGACTCAGGAAGGAAACCTCATCTGTAATTAAGTTATCCCTGGAGGGAAGGACAATGAAAGCTTGAACTCCTTCACAAAGAAATTGCCTGTACAAAGGAGCTTTAACTCACTTTGAAATAGTAGACTGGCGTAGAGAGCAGCACAGCTACCTTCCTCAGTGGTGTTCCCCCTCCATCTGCAGGGGATGTAGAAAGGAGGTGGACTTTTGGATGAAGCCTGCCCAGGGTTCAGCTGTTGTTTGCTTTTAGAAAGGTGAGTTTATGCTGCTCTGAAGGCGGCACTGCTACAGTGAGGTCACAACTACTTCTACACCAGAAAGATTTTTTAATCTCTTTTCTTATTCTTTAAGTAGATCTTGCTGCTCCAGGAACCCCTCTGCAGCAAGTGGGCTCATTTGTAGTACCGCTTGCTGAAAGCAAAATACTATCTTCTGTCATGAAATTCTTGCTGTAGTGGTCACTGAGCCGTTCAGCCAGTGTTACTTCAGTTGGAACTATCGTGTCAGTCAGAGCTAGAATGGCCAATATTATTGAGACTGCCTATTCAATCCCAAGAAACTAACCCAGAAATGATACCTCTCTTTGAGTGACACTAAAGCCACTAAATGCTATTAAATATAACTTTAAACAGGAAGGATTAAAGAGAGTTGCTCTGTCCTTTCCCTGATCCAGGAAAGACTAGCATGTGTCCATTCCGGGCTCCTCAGCAGTAAGGTAGTCATTACCATTTCTCACTGTGAAGCTAATTCTGAACTGTTGTGAATCCCATGTCACTCAGGTGTTCTTCCTTGCTTGAGTTGGAGGAGGGTGAAGGAAGAGCTTCATGTCACTGACGGAGGCCAGGTTGGTCAGAGAGTTGTAGCTTGTTAGTTCCTTAATTGAAAGATCATTTAAGAAATCCAAATGCAAGGTTAAGGGCTAGTCTGTTAGAGGAAGTTTAGGTTGAGATGGTAGTCAGGGCTAACATATATGAGTATGTAAATCTGTATGTTCATTAAAGCAACTAAGGGGTTGTAGATCTAAAGAGAAAAAATATTTCTCTTGTACTGAGGTATTGGGTGATTGTGTTTCAGAGACGATGGAATGTATGGCTAAGGACAGTTTGGATATTGTCTGTTGCAGAGGAAAATATTCAGCAGCTAAAGCTGTCTATTAATTTTATAGCATCATGTTTCACTGCTATGATGCAGAAGGAACTGAAAGAGTTTTCAACTGGGCTGAAACACACCACCTTTATGTGTACTTTGTAGACCCTACAGTCTCATTTTTAGCTGTGCTGTATGTCTCCCATAATCCTTTTGGGGGCCAGGCATCAGAAATGATGTAGTGTAACATGCCTCTTCCCTCTACATGTATGCAGCTAGATCAGTAGGATCAGGAAATTTGGCAATGCTTCAGGACCCTTGCCCCAGCACTAGCAAGACAGAGCAGTGCTTTTGCAGACCTGTCTGCTGCCCTTGCAGAGGACAGACACCCAGCATGACTCATACAGTGCGAAGGAGGCTTGGGTGAGAATTAATATGTATTGTTCAAGAAGTACCAATCAGGATCTTATTGTTCTAGGCAGCGTGCAGACTTATAATCAAAACTGTCATCCAAAAGCCTACAGTAACCAATTGTGGGAACTAAGATAATCCAGAGATATGCTTGAAGGTCCTTAAAGAATTTAGGTTCCAAATGCAGAATATCTGATACTAAAAAATTATATTTGATCTTGTATGAAACATCTGGTCTGTAGAATGGTGCTTAATGTATGGATCTGTGCTCTGCACACAGTTATTTTGGAGTCAGTGAGCTTATGCAGTTTCTGACCCATTGCAAAAAATATTTCAGTCCCTCACTTTGTAGAAAGAAGTAAGTGTAGGACAGCATCATGAAGGGAACGGATGGTGAAACCTCCTGTGTCATTCCTGTCTTTGTGAAGCAATGAAAAGGGATATGATGAAGTTTATAAAGCCCACAGTTGATTTCACCAAAACAAAAATTGGTAAGCTACAGACTTAAAATCTCTTTAAATCTATAATCAGCAATTCTGCATGACTCTAAAAAAATGCAAAACAAGCTTGTTTAAACTGGCTGAATTGAGCATAGGTTCCCACAGCTCAGTTTACAGTGGATAGGTAAAGAGGAAAAATAAAAAAAAATCACCATGTTTTGACACTTGGCTAGAAAAGCTGTGGAGAAAGATCCAACAAGCATGACATCGGTCATTGAGTTGTAAAGCTGTGTTACACACAAAGGTGAAAAGAGAGCAAAACTAACTCACCCCCAAATTGGCTTTGTAAGGCACTGTTGGGCTGCTTGGCACTGCCTCACCTTATAGTACTAGGGATTTCTGGAGTTCCCGATCAAGGTGATAGAAATCTATGCTCTTTTTACTGTGACAGGAGCATGCTTAATCTTTGCTATAAAGCTGTAAGAGTGCTCCCAGGATTTGACCATCAAAAATTGTATTCAGAATTGTCACTGATGTGGAAAGGTTACAGATATATTCATATCTAGGGACAAGGTTTAAAAACGCTTAGATTTAATTTTCTTTGGGCTGAGGAAGGGGGAGATAATTCTTAATGATTATTGAAGGAAAAAAAAAAAAAATCCCAGTAAGGTTTTCTTTGGATGACTGTTCTAGCAGCTTGTCTGTTATTGGCATTGGAGATAAACTCAGGCCTAAAAGCTTTGCTTCCTATACTATTGCTGTCTGCATGGAAAATGTATTGACTCTGTCCTCGCTGGCAGTCAGAAAGTCCATATTGCAATTTCTATATATGGGTTTGGGAAACTGCTGTATTCAGATCCTCTATCCGCATGCAGTGGGGAGATGCAAGAGACTTTTGAGACCTTCATCTCCTTCTCTCAAGTTTCTCCATTTCAGCTAGGTTAATGATGTACATACAGCATGTCAAAAGTAGGTGATGTCCCATCTTCTCCTTTTCTGAGATCGAACTGAAAACATGGATTCTTTAGGGGGCTTTTGACTGAGAGAGAAAACATGAAAACAGAGAGGAAGTCTGTCAGAGTTGGATCAGTTTGCCCAAACAGCTCAGTTTTTCGGCTGGCAGCATTTTAGCACTCAGAGGGGAGTTGTCAAAATCTCTCTACAGGCGGCCTTGTCCTTCATGCTGAGACATACCTTATAGTATCTCAAAAAGAAAGAAAGAAATAAAGAAAAAAAGAAAGAAGATGAGGTGGCTTAGGTTACTGTTCTTTTAAGGCATGGAGAAAATACCAACCCTTGTTTCATTTCTTTATCAAATAACATAATGTTAATCTCATTTACTGCTTGATCACTCGCTTTGGGATGGAGTCTGTCCCCTCTTGCAGGGACTGCACTGTAGCTGAAGCTTGGCTGCAAGCTGGAAGCAGAGCCGGGCAGGCTGTACTGCCTGTCTCAAGGCTCCCATTGCACATCAAAAGAAGTGATTAATGAAGTTAGGGTGCACTGACCCACTTGGAAAACAAATTACTCATCTCTTTGTACTTCCTTAATGAGAGCAGTTGAAAAAAAATACCTGTAACAAAGAAGACTGCTTTAATGCTTTATTGTCTGGGTTGCAGTCACAGTGAGGAATAGTCACCGAAACCCATGGAAGATGGGAGTTAAGGTTTGTGTGGTGTGTGGTATGTTGTCATGCAGCTGTGGAATATGCAATTCATTGAGTTGGACAAGGGGATTTGTGTCAGAAGCCAGAGAAGAAGGTCCATGTGGTGAAATTGGGTTTTGAAGGCTTGCAATCACAAGCTCCTGGAGAGAGAGTCTCACGTAGAAGGTGAGTGGAGGTGGAGTTTCACCTTCTTGTCAGAGGAGAAGGAGAGAAGATGACAGCAGAGGTATCAGTATGACATGAGGATGGAGACCATGCTACCCATGTAGAGACAGGCTGGAAATTAAAGGCAGAACTGGAGGGGACATCTGCTATAGGCTCTCACAAATGGAGGAAAGTGAGAGTGACAAATACTTGGACCTCATCTCACAATATTTGAAACCACAAAACACTTCAATTACCATCTCCAGATGTATGACTTACTGATCTACCTGTCTGCTTCAGATGTGTCTCCTACCACATAACCCAGTACCTCAGCTGATTTCTCTGACAACCTCTTCAGATGCTTTGACATTGAAATTTAAGCTAAGCATGGCAAGAGCTACTGGCTGATTTCTTGTTTTCCCCCACTGCTTCCCTTTCTACATGAACAAAAGTGGCACAAGTAACAGAAAGACAGGGTTGTGTCCCAGGCTCTGCCTGCGAGGAGCAAGCATGCTGTAATGCATTTGGCTTTCATTAAAACCCTTGACCTGGAGCTGTGAGATGTAGCTCTCTAAATTATGCTGGCAGGTGGATTAAAAGCTGTCTGAAAGGCAGTGAAGAAAGGCTGTAATTGGTGCAAGTCTCCCTGAGGTAGGGAGAGAGTCTGGTGCAGAGATGAAAGGGATGTCCAGATACAATGCCACTACTATTCCCAACTAAAGTTTTAAGTTACAGCTAAACTGATAGCTGTCCGTATCCCACCCCTGGCTCTTTTATTCTTACCCTTCCCTGTGCATCAGATCTGGCACTGCTGCCATGGCAGCCTGAATTGTTTCTGCTCATCGAGCCAGTGGAAAACAAGTAATTACTGGGTTTGGTGGGTCATTTTCCATCAGACCAGCTCCAGCTTGCCTTGTGTGTGCGTCACTTGACAAATCTGCTGCATAGAAGGGGATAAAAATGCCTGTCCATGTCCCATGGGAACTAAGAGTGCTGTGAAATGGGTTAGCTATAATATTATTCTGCACCCTTGGTTGAGAATGCCCAGCTAAAGAGATGGGGGAGACAAGAAACATGGGTGATAGTGAGAGCACAGCAGCAAAGGGCAGGCCCTAAAGGAGCACAGGCATAAAGAAAAGAGCAAGCAATACAGAAAAAAAAATAAGGCATAAACATCTCAAGGCAGGGAGGCAGCAGGATTCCACCACCACCCACCCAGAAAGGGAAAACAGATCAAACCTTTCAATGATGACATCTGCTGCTCAGCTTCTGGGAGGGAGCGGTGAGTGACTCTGAGGAGATACCTTTCAAAACAATGTAAGGAACCATTTTCCATCTGTGAGAGATGGATTGAATGCCTTTGGCTAGGTTTCCCCAAAAAAAACCCTTCCTAACTTCTCCATCCCAAGTCTTTTCAGCCTTGTCTGAGGCAGAACAGTCTGGGCTTGACCCACTAGGGCAGTTGGAAACATCCTGTTTGACTTCTGGGACAAGAGCAGAATAAGGACGGCAGGAGCTGGCACAGAGCTGCTCTTATCAGATTAAATCTTTGAGAGGTGGCCAAGAAAACCTCTGTGGTTTGCTGTATTCACCGTTGCTAAACTCACTCTGGGTGGTTTGTGGCTACCAATAATTGTCATCTGCTGCGGGGCTCTGAGGACAGCATTGCTCTGAATCCCCCAGTCTCATCTGCACCAAAATTGCTATCCTCCTCCCCGCTGTTTTCCAGTGCAGGTGACTGGTAAATTGTATTTCATAGCACAGCAAGCACATCTGGGAGGGTGAGAATAATACGATGTGTCATGTTTCTTTAGCCTGCCAGGCAAGTTTTCTGGGAGCAAAGCTCAAAAAATGTGCAGCCCTGCAGGTCAGCACCCTGCCTTAGGCACAGGGGAAAGCCAGACCTGGGTATGGCCTCACTGTATGTGCTGGCATGTGGGGGAAAGATAGGAGGTCTTTAACATTATTTAATTATAATGGCATGTGTGAAATATTTCCTGTTTTTTTTTTTTCCTCTTTCTTATTCCTCCTCAGCCCTAATACCGGGCTCTCGTACCGCAGGGTAAATTCTGAGCCGTGTGCTGGAGGATGCAGAGCATTGCTGGAGCCAAGGTGCTGCTAAATCAAATGTTTTAAGTCCTTAACAGAGGGGTGAGGTTCATCCAAACACAAAACACAAATTACAATGTTTGCACAGCAAAATGAGGAATCTCTGTGTGACTTGAAGAAGCTTCTTCACCCCTGACTTCAGCTGGGATGTGAGTTTCTGAGTCCTGAATGCTCCTTTGAAAATATGCAGCTGCCACTAATGAAAAGCCTCCGATTGCTTCAGCTGCTGTAGTACTCAGGCAGTTTTTAACCCGTTCCTTTGACATTATTTTTGTCCTTATTTTTGCCTGTACTTGAAACCTATCTTAGGCCTTCCCAGGTAATGGCTGTCACATAAGGAACAGTTTGGTCATCGAAAAGGCCATTTTGATTTCCTTCCTCTCGCAGTTAAGGCTGTTGTTTGTTGTGACAGAGTCAAAGCAGGAATAGTACGTCCTTGAAAAAGACTGGTTCATTTTATCACGCTTTCTGCTCACACAAGCATGCTGCCAGTTGCTGCTTTTGGATTTGCATTTACTTTAAAACACGAGATGCATGTGTGACAAGGATTTAGCCAAACATCTCTTCAGCTCACCCCTCTCCCTGCATCCTTTAATGAGTTTTCTGCCAAGAGCAGTCCTGAATCTTCCACACTCTGACTTTAAATTACACCTGTAAGATGGCATGCATGAGCACACACTATGGGCATTTGAAAGACCTGCTATTATTTACATTTTATGACAGCTTCAAAAGCAGTGTATAGCTAAACAATGTATAGAGTTCCAATATTACAACTTTACTCCTGTCAAGAATAGTATGGGAGAAGAAACATTTGCTTGTTATGATGGCTTTGCTCAGAACTATAGTCTCTCTGTCAATGCCCATTGAGGCTGCTGGTTTCTGTGACCTCCATTTTCAGAAGGCAGCCATGACCAGGAGCCAGCAGTCCCTCCATGCTCAGTCATGCTTGCAGTACCCTATATTTCCTTCTTTAGTTACTTTAAGCTTGCAATGTTTTCTGGTATGAAATACAGGTGGCAAAATGACAAGAAAGCAGTGATAATGTAGTCAGAGAGTGCCCTTTGTGAAAGAGGGTTTTCTTGTATTCAGAGGCATGCACAGATTCGAGGGAAGGACATCAAAATAACCTTGGGAGGGAGAGAAGGAGAGGGAGTGGGAGAGTTGCTGCTACCCGAAGGAGTTAAAAGGGCAATGAAAGATGAAAGACAGATGTACAAATGAAAGAGAGGTACTCCATAAAAGTCCATGAATAAATGAAGTGGTGGACAGAATCAGTGCTAACTCTAACATGTCTGAGGTAGGGAATGGCTTTATAAAAGCTTTATTTAAAAAATAAAAAAAAAGCTTTTAATGCAAAATGGAAAAGGGTGGGCAGTGATGAAATTATGTTTGTAAAGGTAGTCACTGGTGAAAGGCAGAAAAAAAGCCTGCCAGAAGAAGTCTGAATAAATGCCGACTAATAGGTCTGAATTAAATTTGTTTAATGGCATGTCAAAAGAATTTGTTAGCAAACCTACCAGCTTTTTAATTTCTCTTTCCATATGTTTTTATATATCCCTACATATTATGGAGTTCAAAAAGACTCGTGAGTGGAGAAAAAAGGACAAGAAAAATGTGCTAACTTTGGAAATTGAAAAGGATGAGACTAATGATCCTGGAAATTGCAATCCAACAAAGTGGAATGTAGTCTTCAGTTAGATAATAAATTAGATTTTTTTTTGCAAATATCCTGTTAACAGAGGATTACAGAAATGTGGCCACAAAGTAGTATTGTTTTACATATCAGATCATCACAAACTGGACTGCTTTTAAAATGATTTTTTCAGTTACATGGGATAAAAGGCCACAGCATTCAATTTATATTTGATCTGTAAAGATATTGGTAAAATACGTATGTTCCCCAGAACTTTTCCTTGGAATATATATTCAGCGTACCTCATGTGTGCCCATCCCATTGTTATAGAAAAAAACAAAGATATGTGAAGAACTGAAATCAAAGTCTTGGAAATTGATGTGCGGTGTCACGGTTATTAACTCCTTAGTGATCCAAGCGTGTGGGCAAACAGAATGTGGGATTAAGTCTGTGGAGGTGGCTGTATTCGGAGGTGCTGATAAAGGTCAGTGAATGGTCAGCGGTACCAGCACAAAATGAAATTAAATTACCTGCATGAAATGCTAGCTAGATCGTCTAAGAAGGAGCTTTAGAACTGGTGAGCCTATGGAAGACAAAAACATACCAAAAGAGGCTGGAAAATGAGTGGAAAACTGAGTAAGAGATGCAGTCTAACGTGGCAGCAAAAAAATGTGTTGCAGTGATCATCGCCACGTGAGGACAGTAAAGAAAGGAGACTCTCACCACTCGAGGCAAAGAGTTTAAAGCATGTTTGTTTCAAAATGTATCTCCTGGTGGTTTCTCAGGGGGGTCTGGCACAGGGGAGAACTGCGATTTAGGTGCACAACTGTCCATGCCCACCACAGTACCCTGGGCAATGAACAAAGGAGCAGTGGGGGAAAGAAAGGACCAACTGTTCTGGTGGCTTTAGGTATTTTGGTGGCATTGTCAGCACCAGAGCTTTAGAAGACAGTTCACAAGATGTTGAGGAGGTCTCTCATCAAATGTTTAAAAAAGGCTTATTTTTTGCCTACAAGATGTTAGTGTCTTTTCTTTTTTTTTGCTGTGGGGTGTCCAATCTATTCAGGTTTTCTCTGTAACGCACAATAAAATCTCAGGGAGAAAATGAGCAAGGGTCAGGCAGAAAGATTTCTCACGTGCATACATGAAGATAGAAATTGTGCTTTAGGAAAGGCAAATGTCATGGACACTGGAAACTCAGCATAGGTTCAAGAGGGAGGTTTCCCCAGTTAGATGCTACTAACAGTGTGTATGTTTCTGGAAAGAATCGGGGGAAGTGCTTTTAATAGATGAACAGATGAGACTGCTTTGTTGATAGTTTCCTTGGTTAGTCCATTTATTCACTTTTTTTTTTTCCTGCAGTTTTATATCATGGCATCTATAGATGGCTAAATCACTTAGGGGCAATTTTTTGAAGATGTGTGGTTGCTTATTTTCTATCTATGAGCATCCAGATCCCTTTAAAAAAATCCCTTAGGCCAAGCTATTATGTTTTCTTCAATCTTCACAAAACATTATCTTTGTTCTTCTAAGTTATTAGCTTTTAAAAGTGCATTGTATCTCTCATGTCAGGCTTGAAATTAATGGCCAGCCAGGCACTTTTTCTAATCCACAAACATCCTTACCCAAGGAAGAGCATGTTACCAAGTAGTCTTTCAAGGTCATACCTATTGTTCAAAAAACTGCTACTACCAAACATGATTCTTTTCACGTTGCTGCAGTATGTGCATATTGCCTGACTACTATGGGTGTTATATACTGTCCTTGTTGAGAGAGGTGATATGAGCAGAAGATGGGCAGTTTGTGGCTAACCACTTCATATTTGTTGTTTGCCCTGTCTCACCCGAGTTGGTTTTGACATTTATGTAGTGTTGGCCAGATCTGAATCTTTTTGGTATGATAGAAAAAAATCAGACAAGAACTGACCCATGATTGTCTTCCATTATTAGTCCTTGTTGCCTCTGGCCCTCTCTGCACTACTCCTGACAATCACAGGGGGCCATGGCCATGTCAGTAGGCATTGGCCATGTTGGTGGCCAGACCTTGCCAGCAAGAACAGTAAGGGAAACAGCCCAACCTTAGCAATTAGATATGAAACTGGCAACTTTATCACACATTACTTTGATGATTACGTTCATTGCTCTTTTACTTTTTTACCTGAGAGCCGGCCGCAGAAACACCAGATGGCTACAGTCAGGGTGGGATTTGGAGAAGCCTGTGCAAGCTGTTATGAGACAAGGCATGCTCAACTTCCCATTAGCAACAGAGACATCTTGACCTTTGGTATTTTGTCAGAAGATGTTTTTGTTTATTTTTTTAATAACTAAATCTGAGCCACTTATTTAAAGAGATACAGTTATTTTTGGAGTGTCCTGCAAAATTATGAAAGGACCTGACACCAGCCATTTCCTCTTCTATACGCACTTATACCTGGCCAGCATTGCTTAGTGTGTGGACAGCTCTTCAGGTTGAAGAGCGGTCAGTCAAATAGGCTAATGGATATATAGATGTGCAGGTAGAAATGAAAGCCTGGCAGCTGGAGAGAGCCATGGGAGGCCATGCCCCACCTTCCGGTGCTGCACCATTGACAGCTCAGACCCAGCATGCAGAAAAAGCAGCTGAAGGACAGGACAGTTTGGAAAGGGAGATGTTGAGTGTTTCTACCATCTTTTTTTCTTTAAGGCTTTCACATTCCTCTTTTCAAGTGTTTTTCTACAGTTGCCAGAACTGGAGAGGGTGACATTGGAGTCACTCATTCCTAGACCTGGGGCTTGCAGTAAGCAAAATGGCGAAACTGCAAGAGACTGGGAGTTGGCTTTACTTGGCAAAACTTCTTCTGTCAGTCTTTGTGACCAACTTGAGTTGCACCAGTGATTATCAGCCTCAAAATCTAGCATAGGTCCCTTTGGTAAAATTTTTTGTTTTTTAATGGAGTCAGTGGCAAAACTTGTAATACCATTAAAATCAGAAGGACCAGTGCTCTGATCTTAAAGTTTGGCCTCCTGACTCAGAGTTTTCTTTGTGTGCTTGTGTGTCAGTCCCACTGCTAGGTCTTGCTTCAAGCATAGCACCCCCCTTGCTTCTCTTCCCGCAACCCTCTCAGGTGTCAGCGTTGCCAGTAATAATAAAACCAAAGAAATAATGTGATTCTGTTGATTAACACGAAGGTTTACAAGGTATCTTGATCCTGAATGTATAACTGGGGCCATGAGAGCCTTTGTTCCTTCTACAGTAAGACTGTGATGAGTCTGAAGAGCAACTAAGCTGGCATTCATGCCCAGAAAATGAAACAGCAGTTGTTTGCATTGCTTTATTATAGACAAAATACTAAACCCAAAATCTGATTGATTAGCATTGTGAGAAGTGTACAGTCTAACCAAAGTCAAGTTTAATATTTTCTTGGAAGTAATGTGTTTTACATCAGCAGCAAGTGGATAAAAGCTTTCTGCAACTTGTTTCGTTTATCAGAAGAGAGCATTTGATGCTCCTGCTTTCTCCATATTAGGTAAAAGCTTTAATAAAACATTCATAAATTTCCATAGTTATTACTGAATGTCTAGAGAAACTCATAGATGTTTTGTAGTCTTATATACTGTGTATGTATATTCTTTACTCCACCCTAACCCAATTCCTTTCTGTATTTGAGATCACTTGGTCCCATGAAGACAAGGTGATAAAAACCAAATAAACAAAAGAGCCTAAAAATCCCAAACCAAACCAAACCCGTTTGCTAGCAATGGGCTCATAGAGAAAAAGAGGCTGTTTAAGCTGTATTAGACAAAGCATTGCCAGCAGGTCGAGTGAGGTAATCCTGCCCCTCTGCTCAGCACTGATGAGACATATCTGGGTGCTGGGTCCAGTGCTGGGCTACCCAGTACAAGAGAGATAGGGGCTTACTGGAGCAAATCTAGCAAAAGGCCACAATGATGAATAAGGAATTGATGCACCTTTATGTGGGGAGAGGCTGAGAGAGCTGGGACTGTCCAGCCAGGACCAGATGTGGTCCAAGGGATCTTACTGATATATGTAAGTACCTGATGTGGGGGGAAATAAAGAAGATGGAGCCAGCCTCTTCTGAGAGGCAGCCACTGACAGTACAAGAGGCACAATTTGAAATACAGGAAATTGTACTTAAATGTAAGAAAAAGTTGTTTATTTGTTTGTTTGTTTCCTGTGAGAGTGGCCAAGCACCAGTACAGGCTGCCAAGAGAGGTTGTAGAGTCTGTATGCATGTTGATACTAAAAATCAGCCTGGACATGTGCCATAGGCTCTTGTTGCCCTTGGGCTGGACTGGGTGATTACCAAAGTTCCATGCAAACCTCAGCTATTTTGCAGTTCAGTAGTATTTTTGATACAGCCTGTCTTATGGTTATAAGGCACTGATCCTGCACATTGAGCAGCTTAAAGTGAGAGCAGGCCATCTGTCTGTTTCTACTGCAGAACTGGGCAGCTATTAAATGATGACCTGTGCTCACTAATGACATCAGATGGATTTTTAACATGTAAAAGAGAAGGAGAATGCACTGTAACTCACTATTAGCTATGGGTTCGCCCGAAGCCGATTTCCCATGTTAAAGCACTTAAAAGCAAATACAGAATTTATGATGTGTTGGTAGATTTTAAATTTGAATAGCGTCCAGTTGTTGTAATGGCTAATAATGTAAATTATCTGAGTCAGCCTCAGAGTAAAGCAGTAATTATATCCTGCCTAGACACACGTTTGTTTTTTTTTCCCCCTTTTCCATTAATATTTCATCCCCCTGAAGAGATGTTTTCAATGTATTATGTGCACCAGCATACTGCACTCGTGGTATTCCTGGGCGTCATTTACAAAGAAGCCCGAAGACTGTACCGCTGCTGTGCTGCCTTGACGCTAGCTTCGAAATTGCTTGGAGCAACAACAGCAAGTGTCAACAGGGAGCCGTATTAATTATTTGGAATGTGTCTCGTAAGAGGAATCAACTGTTTTTATTGCAGCACGAATATTACTTGAAATGGGAAGGTTACTCTAACTGTTATCGTAATCTATGTGTCATTAACTTTCTGTGTTTAGAAAAAGAGATTAACAACCCTGTAAATTGTTACAGTAAATAGATGAATTATAACAACATCTTATTGTAAAGAAAAAGTTTATTTATAAGTTTATATTTAGAAGTTTCTTAATATAGTTACCTCTAAATTACTGGAGAAGAATTAAGTCTTTAGCAACTGGGAAACTGCATGGTGGTTTTGGGAACCAAAAAGCTTCCACCCAGGTGAAAGCAATGCAGGCTCTGAAACTGATATCTGCGTCTTCTGCAGGTGGGAAAAAAAAAGCATTTGTACTTCACACCATGCTTCCTTCAAAAATTGCTGTGACACAGAAATGCTTCCCTCTTAGAGTGAGATTAACAGATTGAATGTCCTTGTGTGGACTTGGTTGTCTTCTGTAGCATATGGCCTTTTGAGAGAACATCATGCAAAATATATATGGTAGTTGTAAAGGAGGTATAACTAAAGGTCAGCATAGTACCCATGTCTTCATGGAAATAACAAAAGAAATGGGAGTGTTTTCAGCCTTTCATCAGGGATCTCCAAAATGGAAGCTCATTGTGAAAAGTACACAACCAAACAAAATACTTGAAAATCTGTTTTGAATCCAATGCCATTGAAATCCTTTATGTTTCATTATAGCCCTGATAGATAGGAAACAGTGAAACTAAAACACTTATTTGTCCACAGGGCAGGCTCACCATGGGCAGGTCTCCTACATTGCCCCACCAATCCACCTCGATTCGGATCTGGAGAGGCCGCCATCCAAGGGTGAGTCGGTGACACAGTCTCCATGCACATGCATTGCAAAAACCTGCCATAAGCATGAGTGTACCTCACTTTTCCATAGAGCCTCCATGGTAAAGTTATCACCCTCCATCCAGAGACACTCTCAGGAGCAAATTAACTCCTGCAAGAGGACTGTATGAGAGATGACTATGTCTCATGTGCCCCATTACATAGCTTTGAACATATCAGCTTGTTCACAAGCTATTTTGCTGTTCCCATTACTTCTGGAGGGACAGGTATAGGTATACCTTTGGACCTGCCCTCTGCCTTCCTCTTTTCCTTCCTAATGACAGTGCACAGGCACAGGGGACTGGTGGCCGGAGAACTAAAAAAACCCAAACCAAACCAACCAAGCAAACAAACGAAAAACAACAAACACCAGTGATGCACAGTACAGTTGCTCACCCACCCACTAACTGATACTCAGATGCCCCGAATAGCGATCAGTCCCTTCCAGGTAACTCCACCCAGTTTATATACGTGACGTGCTGTGGTATGGAATACTCCTTTGGCTGGTTTGGGTCAGGTGTCCTGTGTCTGCTCCCTCCTGGGTTCTTGTGCCCCTCCTCACTGGCAGAGTGTGGGAAACTGAAAGGTGTTTCATCAGGGTAAGTGCTATGGAGCAATAGCTAAAACATCAGTGTGTTATCAGCATTGTTCTCAGACTAAAGCCAAAAACCAGCACTGCACCAGCTACTAGGAAGAAAATTAACTCTGTCCCAGCTGAAACCAGGACATCTTTGCAGTGATTATTGTCATTCTGCCCTAACACTATAAGGCTGCAAGTATGTTTTTGTGTGCACGTTTCTCTAAGTGTTCATGATCAAAAATACAGCATGTTAATGAAAGATTAATCAGGATAGGCACTGAAGAAAGCTGTTTTCCAAATCTCACTTCTTTATCCCTTTTTTACATTCTGAGAGACAAAAACCTTTGTGTTGGTGAATTGCAGCTGCAACCGTAAACCCTGCTCCTCCAAATAGCCCAAGGGCTTTGTGGGCTAATTGAAGCATAAAGTTAATGTTTCTGGTATGAAAGACTCCCTTAGTTCTGAGTGAGCTTTTCCACCAGCATCCATGTGGATGCTCTAGATCTGTACCTTGGTTGAGTAAACATTTACTGGGCTTTTTCCCTTTGTAAGTGTGAATGTGCTTTCTTAGCTGATGCAGTAACAAAACCTAAGGAACTGACTCTTGTACAGAAGAAACCTCAGCACTATTATTCCTTGGAGATTCCCCTTGCACCTCTGCAAGGTGGAACCAGGTGTTGGGTGGTGGAGATTCAGTGTGAGAATGCTGGATTAACAGTCCTCTCTCCAAATCTGGTCTTCTTGTGAGTCATGCTGGTCACAAACAATCTCCTGGCAGTCCACAACCTCCATTCAGATTCTTCTAGACCACTTGATAACTTCCAGTTCTGTAGTAGAGTTTGCTACCTTGCTTTTTTAGCAGAACACTCCATTAAGGCATAGACAGTTATGACTTCCAGGACCTTCTTGCTCAAGTCTGTCTTTGATGTTGGATGTGATGATTCAGAGCTTATTCAGAATAGGCAAATCTTTGCTGTGGGATATGGAGCCAGCCAATGGAAGACTCAAGGATGGTGGAACTGCAGCAGCCAAGAAAGCTGTGCTTTGCTGTCTCCAAGATAAAAGAGCCATTGTATGAGTGCATAGCTACCTCTGCAAGATGAATGGTGCTGACACCAGAAGTAGGGTAAAGTGGGTCAGGCAGAACAGTTGCAGCATGTACAGAGAAGGTAAAATGGAATTTATCCGATGTAAACTGCTACATTAACTGCTTCCACCAGGGCCTTCACCTCCCCATGAGGATTCTTAAAGAAAGGGCTGCTCAGAGTGGAAGGGCTGATATTACTGCTGCTACGTGCTGGTAAAAGGACTCGGATCCTGTTGTGTAACTTTATAGGAGAAGGCCAGGGAGGCAGTCAGCTCTGAAGGCATCAATCTATCAGGTGGTGACTAGGGGGTGTTAAAAATGTATTAATTGTTACTGTCTTCTGGGGAAAGAGCAAGCGTTTCCTCTAGCCCTAAGAGCTGGCACGTGTAGCAATACTTCTGCATCTGCTGCCTCATTTCCAACCTCAGTGCCTAAAATCCATTGGAATGTTGTAATAATTATGGGTGTTTTCTTTTTCTTTCCTAAGTCTGTGAGGGTGATGAAGGGTTTGTCTGAATTTTCTGACACCTTACGACATGCTCAGGTCATGTTCAGAGCTTCATTCCAAAACCACAAGAGCTGTTTTAAGCAAAGGAGGGAAAACCATCTCTGTCCTGAAGCTCTCGTTGATTCTTCACATTTCCAACAGCTGGAACTCTAAAAAAAGAGCAGCATTATGACAGTCATCATGCATCACTAATGCTTTTGGCTGTTGCTTTGATGCTCTTCATTTCCCTTCTGCATCGCCCCTTACACAGAGATGAGCACCAGATGCAGGTCAATGTTGCAGTTGGAGTGGCAAAAAAAAGAAGCCACCATATAATTTTAATTGTAGTAAATGGAAATAGAGCCAGGGTAGGATTCACAGTCCTCTCTCCAAATCTGGTCTTGTCGTGACCTGGGTTGGTCATGTACAATCTCCTGGCAGTCCACGACCTCCATTCACCTTCATTCTAAACCACTTGAAAACCTGAGATATAAAAGGGGTAAGGATATGAAAGCATCTTTCCTTCCCGGCTTATCAAAAAGCGATGCAGCTTTAGTGCTCCTGTGGGTCTGTGCAGTTGCAATGCTCAGCTGGCAGATTTACTTGTAACTGCCTCTTCCTTCTCCTTTTTAAAAATTTTATCACTGGTGACATTTACACACATTGTTTATGCATGCAGGGCATTTTTACCTGCTTTTCAGAGCCCTGATGCTGGTAGTGAAGAGAGTATAAACCTCAGTAGTTTGCTAGTACATTAGTGTCATCGTGCATTACGGGGTAATTACTCTGAACCACTGCTCTGTACAGTAATGCAGTAATGACACTGTAAATCACTTGATAGAAATGAGGCCCTGAATCAGCATTTTTTATCAAGACTCTTCTTATTCCCTAGTCCCTTTTTAATTTGAGGGTGTTTTAAAATTAGTTCCATATATGAAGCACTGTTAACCATTATTTTTACACCTCCTCTCAGTCTAACAATCTGGATGTGATTACATGATTTTTATGCAACTGTTTACACCATCTGCATGCAAAATAATTGCAGGGGTAGCTGAGACCTCAAGTGGTGATCTCATAGACTGAAGATTAAACCTGTGTTTAAAAATGGACCAGTGGTTACTGACAATAGCAAGGAGTTTTATAGAAGAGGGAAATGCTGATACTCTTGCTTAGAAAGGGATTTTATGGAATTATCATGCATAGCAATAAATTAAATTTAGCGTTTGGACTCTAATTCTGCCAGGTACTAAAGCACAGCAAGTAAGTGAATTAAACTCATTGAATCCACACACTAACGCTATTTATAAAGCTTTATAGAATCAGATTTCAGTATATATGTGGAATCATATTGAACATGAAATATATACCTAGTGTTTAGACAGTCTGAGGAGCTCTCCTCTCATGTTGAGCTAGCTATTTGCAAAGGTTTCCTTCAAAGTTGAAGCTCAACGAGTAGTTGTCTTGGAGATTGATATGCTTGAAGTCAGTACATTTCCAAAACATGAATTGGCAAGCAAAGCCATGTATTGTTCCCCAGTTCTAGAAATAAATAGTAAAGGAGGGGTGGAAGGTTCTTACCCTTATGTGCAAATTTCTGTAAACAGGGGGTTATTTTGGCCCCAGTTAAGGCACTGTGGAGTTTTTTCTCCTGTTAATCACAGTTGTGAGCTTCAGCTTCCATAGACACAGAATCTCTCCCTACCCCTTGGGCAGCATGTCAGGGAGATAGACAGAGGTCTTTATGGATTTCCCCCCCCTTCTTCTCCAGCTCAGTGGTATGTTCCTTTGTGTTTTCTTCAGTCAAAAGCTAGATCCATTCTGCAATTTTTCTCTCTCCTTGCATTTGCAGCATCTGAAGGAGAACTGTTTCTGGATGTTAGAAAGACTGTGAAATCTTATTACCAGAAATAGAGCAGGGGTTTGGATGCACACATTCTGGGTCTTCTTATTTTTTCTTCCTCCCGGAGGTCCCAGAGAGGGTTGATGGCTTTGCAGATGATGATGTGGGAGGATCTGACAGCCGGTCTCATTACACAGGCCCAGTCCTCCTTCCCAGGTCCAGAGAAAGGCCAGCACTGGGCAATGAGGCCCAATGGCACTCCTTGCCTTAATTCAAGCTGACACACAGGGACACGCACCCCATGCTTGCCAGGCCCTAAGACTCCAGCTCTCTTGTCTCTCCCTCCCTTGGCCCGGTGCTACAAGAGAGGTGCGTGCTGTTGAGGAGCTCCTGCTCTGGACTGATGCTGACTAGGAACCTCCTCTTTCCAGGCTTTTTCATTTTCTGCTTTAGTACCCCTGGGAAAGCCATTCCCTCAGCTCAAGAGTCCTTTTGCTTCTCTCTGAGGTCCTGCTTTTATTCATCCTGCTGCTTCCTTTTAATGTTAGTTACATCTATATATTTCCAGCTTCTTACAGCAATATTATTGTCTCTGGACAAGAGAGTCCAGAGGAGTGGCCAATTCAGTGCCTTTGAACCAAGAGAGGACCATGCACTGGAGGCCTGTTGGGGTCCCCCATGCTCAGGAACCCTTATTCCGTTTTTCTCTGTGCAATGTTGGGGTACTATGTAGTGTTTCTCTCTTCCTTCTTAGTGTACAGGGTTTTCTTCTTTGCTTTTGCTCAGCCTTTTCTCCAAGTATGACTGCCTTCAGGGACTCCTCTTCATGACTGCCCACCAGAGGATTTCACTCCCTCTGCCATGAGGTATGAGTGCTCATTGCAGCAAGCCAGCAACACACACACACCATTTTCTCATCCCACATGGCAAGCACAGTATATGAGGCACACAGGTAAATGATGTTGCACCGGTTGGGTGAAAGATAACTATTCAACATACATGCACAGTCAATAGAAAGGTTGGCCAATGACTACAAGTTTCATGTGCACTGTGAATTTTCAGCTGTCGTGTTTTGAAGAAGTCTGTACAGATTTCTTTGTTGGGTCGCTCTGCTGTTTTTTTTTTTCATTTGAAGTCTGCTTTCTGTTATGATGGGCAGATTCATCTCAAGCCCTTAGTTTCCAGGCCTGAGATGAGTCTGCCAACAGCTCAGTGTAGTGACAGGGTGAGTTTTGAGCAGTGTGGTAGATGTGGATGCAGGAATATATTGCTGTCTATGGAGCTTGTTTGGGTTGTAAAGACGGTGGAGGGGTGAACTCTGATATAAACATGTGACGCAGCAGCTTTGAACATTGGCCACGCTCTGTATTTATTAATTTCTCATTAGGTATTATGGGCGGTGATAACTAGTATCATAATTGAAGTAGCCAGAGCTCCTACAAATCTTGCAGCCAGACTGCAGTCCACCTGTTTGCTGGTTATCATCAGCAAGGTACCATTTTGCATCCTGTAGCTACGCATAGGCAGAAAGAGTTAATTGCATGCCATTTGCTGTTTTCCTTTTTTACTATGGTGTTGAACTGTTGCTCTTATTTCTTTGGAATGTGTGTTTTTGTTGCAGAGGGGCACCTTGGGGCATTGCTGTTTATTTATAAGATAACAGTGCTTGCTCTAGCAGAAAGCTGGAGCTAACAGTCTTTCAAAAAGGAGTGCTAATCCTGTATGCTGGTGGGAACTGTTCACAGTATTTAAACTTGGAAATATTTAAGGATTTGGGGAGAAGGGCATGACACAACACAGTCTGAGCATTGTTTAACACCTTTCCTATTATTCCTAATCATCTAAAACCAAGCCAAACCACTTTTTAGCTGGCTTTTTTTAACAGCTAGCTGGTGCCTTGTAAAGGAGTTTTGCTGTGGGAGATTGTCTTGAACTGATTTAAAGATACCTTGAAATGTTATTCTTTGTAGTCTGTCTGAAGCAGTCATACAACTTGATAAGCTCAAAATGGACGTAAACATCCACCTAGGAGATTCTTTTGACAGTGGGTTTCATTTTCCACTGCGCTGGCTTGTGCCACTTGCCATCAGTGGTGGAAGTTTTCACCCACCTGACAGTGACAACAGCTGGAAAGCAGAGTCAGCTGTGGTGGGAGCACCCTCAAGCATCACTAATCTAAATTGAATGTCCTATTACCAGCTTGAAAAAAAGCTGCTGAACCAATTCAATGTGGAAAAAAGAGCACAGTGCCTAATACAGCATGAGACCCTTCTCAAACTCATTTTTTTTTCCCTCTTTTCTGCCAGACTAATTTTTGGCTACACTTCTTTTCCTGAAATATTTATAGGGCAAATAACTGTTTTAAATGAGCAGATGGGGGAGACATAAGACAAGCTGTTAAATTAATAAACATGTGTGGTGCTTTATCAGTAAGGGAGCCCATTTTGGCATTTCTTCTGGATGATTTGTATGGCCTATCACCATTGCACCTGGTGCAGGGACAAGAAATGGGCACTTAATAACCAAACAATGTGCAAACTCCTTCCATTATAACTTCATTATGTCAGATATAATCATCTATAACTAGATGTCAAATACATAATTTATGTCCAGCTCCCCTGTGGAATAGTGGCCATATGAATGAATGGCCCCATTAATGGGAAGAAGCTTTTACTGTAACTTTTCCCCCTCCTGCTACATGGTCCATTTTGTCATCTGTTGTTAATTCTGGATCATTTCAGGGCTGCAGAAAAATGCCTGTTATATTTATATTTGTGTAATGGGAGAAGATGGCAAATAAATCATAGGAGAGATCAAATTTCAGGTCTACTGATTTCCTAAGATATATTCTGGTTTAAAAGTTAATAGGATTGGTCTGCAGTGTTTTGATTGAGAGGCATAACCGGTCTTAATTTTACCTGTTAGAGACATTAAAAAGGCTTACAATGTGAGGTGACACTTCCTATGAGAGCCCTCTGCCACAGTTGAAGAGCTTAACCCTTGGAAAGTCTTTATCTGCCACTGCAGCCATGCTGCTTGCATCCTTTACTGTATGTTGCATCTTTTCTTGTGTTATGTCCTATGGTGCCAATTTATAGAAGTGCTGCATGATAATGTGATGAAGTGTGTCATCATCACCTGAAAGGATGGAGGATAGGACAATGGTGTTTTTCTAGAGGAATCCTTTGGAAACGTGTGTGTTAGAGCAGGACATAGGATCCCAGTTGTTCTATGCAGAGTCTGTGGGGATTCACAAATGCAATAAGGACAAATTCAAAAGATCAGGTTGTTGTGGGTCTGTTTAAAAGATACATTTTATACATTTTTATTATTTAATTTTTTTTTTTAATATATGGCCTTCTTTTGGGTTTAAAACCTGGTAGAGAAGTGGATGTTCTAAATTTGGGAAGACGATTTATTAGTAATGCACCTAGGAAGCCACCTCTGATATTGCACTATTGGTATATTATTGGTATATTGTTACTTAATGAGAAAACCTATTTTATTTTATTGTAACTACAGGGGTAATATTTGTTTTATCCTTCCATAGGTATAAATATGGATGAAAAATTATTCAGCTGATACCATTTATAGTGTTTCTTATGCCAGTACCAATTTGTTTTAAGGCTAGAGAATGAATGGTATGTTTGCCCAACAAAATATTTAAGTTTAATAGACTTTTGACTTGGCTTTCTGAGTGGCATGTATGCTAAAGTATTTGCAGTGGTGGAATATCATGTTAGATCTATAGCATCTTCTTCTTGAAAAAATTGTTGTAATTCTTTAATTCTTTTCATACTTGTTATTTTTTACTGTGTGTATGGTGCAGATCAACATTAAGAAAGAAGTGTAAGTTGTGGTTTAAGACAAGTTGGGAAAAGCAACTGATAGAGGCCTATGCTATTCAGTGGTGTAGTTTCACTGCCTTCCAATAGAATGTAGAAATATCTTACTAGTCAATGAGTAAGCTTAGTGTGCTGTCATTGAAGTTCATCAGACTCAAGCCATGCCTCTCTAGAAAGGCAGGCAGCTCATTTCCCATACAAGCAAATAAGGTTAGGCTCAGACATACTGCTGTTGACAGCAGTGAGTAGAAGAGTTTTGTGTTCATTTGATGACTCTTCAGCTTTGCAGTGGGATTTTCTGTAGGCAGGCAGTTTTTTTGCAGCAGTTGGCTCTTGGAATCATCTTGGATTGAATCAGAAATTGCTGGAAATGGGAGATTTCCACCAGTCAGTGGTATGGTGCTTTCTAAAATGTTTGAGTTTAGAGGTTGCTTTGGCTCTTGAATTTCCTTAAGGTGGACTGTTGAATTCTGGTCCTTCCCTTTGTATGTTATTACAGAGGAATTCTACTGGTGTGATATAATCCATTCAGAGGGAAATTTATGCCCATGAATTAGGTACCTCACTCTTGAAAGATGCTTTTGGAAATTCCAGCCTTAATAATGCATACCAAACACTGACTTATAGATAAACATTATGGATCCCTGTTGCTAAGATTATGTCTTGGCTCCCTATAAAAGACATCATGATTTAAGTCTTTCAGCCAAGTAAATTTGGCTGGATAACTGGAATATTTGCTCTGAAGACAAGGATTGCTATCCTCTAGCTCCAGATATGTTTTTATTGCCTTCAGATTGGTTTGAAGAAGTTCATTCTCCTTGAAAACTCACAAGAAGCAGTATTTAAAAGACCTTGATTGCCTTTGAGAAGAGATATTAAGGTTGCTTAAATATAATTATACAGGTTAGCAGGTGAGCATGCATGAGGGTGCAACAGACATGGGCTGTTGGCCAGGGAGCTTTCGAGGATGGAGAGTACCAGCTGGTCTTGGGGTAAGGAGAAAACTTACGCAGCTGAGGACGCTGTTCTTTTTGCAGATATGGTACACAGGAGGTGTTACAGAGGGCTCTAGATAAAGAGTTAATTTGCAGCAAGTATATCACTTCTTTCATTGCAGCTGTCTTTTGGAGAAAATTGCTTGTGCTTTCTTCATTAAAGAATGACCACAATTAAGGATGCTCTCATGGCAGTCTTAGAGACTTGAGATTGTCTCTAAGTCCCTTTTTCATCTTTATTTCATTATGAGCACTGCTTTGCACAGATGTGTGTGTGTGCTTGTCTGTATTATGCCCAGAAATTTAGTAGTAGACATGCAACAAAACAGTGCTGTTACTGAGTAAACAATTACGTTTCATTTTCTGGAATAAAAGCGAATGTGTGTCCATAAATCTTCTTCTAAATAATCTGTGGTGGAGAGTAAAAAGAAGATGAGGATTCTAAAATCATGAAAGCCCTTCACAGCGGAATCCTGTGTGCTACTGAAGTGTAACAAGCTTATTTATATTTTATTGTGCTTCTAGATCAAGCTGCATTATGGGCTGCATTCCTCTGACACTATAGCTGTTGCTAAGGAAGAGGTACATTATGTTAATATTTTGTAATCATAACTATGTAAACTGGGTTCTGTACATTGAAGAAGTTAAGGGGCAGGGGAGTGAAGTTAATGCACCATTTTGATTAGAGTATCTGCAGATTGCCACTCATATTTAGAGGCAAAAAGCAAGCTTGAATTTGAGAAGAATTCACACAGAAAATGGGAGAAAACCAAACAAATGAAAGAATTTGTTCACTGAACTTTAAAATCGTTCAGCAGATCTGGAACCACTGCTGCTAAGAGGGAGCCTGGAAGAAGCAAACGGAATGCTCTTACCAGACACATTCAGTGAGATATTTCTCAGCTTTCTCATGCCTTAATGTGTTTTGATAATTTAAACAGAGCATTCAGCCTTAATTCCCATTTTCTGACCATTTCCAATGCTGGTGTCTATTACGTGATTTTAGACATTCTGATTCATCCAAGCTGATTGACTAAGAGTTTATGATCAGGAAGTAGCCAGCAAAATATATAAAATAAAATGGCAACGTGCTTGGAGTTAAAGAAAAGGCCAGAGTCATGAGCAAGATATGTCCATACTGGTTATTTAAAAAAATACGCGCTACAGACTGTATTGATTAATATTTAAAAAAAATGTTTACACAGCAAGTAAAATAAACAAAGAAGGATCTTGGCATTCCTCCTAAAGGAATGTTCTGAACTGAGTTTCCCCTTTCAAAACTGTTTTCTCATTAATACGGCTGCCAAGGCATGAAGCAGCCTTGAAGAGGGACGTCTGGATGGGTGGGAGCTCATCTCAATTCTGGCATGCCTTGCTCCTAGCTGATTTTACCAGGACGGTGTCCTCAGGAGTATCCAGGGTTATCATGGCCATGGCGCGTGAGAATAGGTAGTTTTTGCCTCCTACTACTGTGTCTCTCGTTTTCAAACATGCAGTATACCAGAGCTGGTTTTGCACCTGGATTGGTACAGTAAGAATTATCCCCTCTTAATCTCATCTTCTAAATCAGGGGGCACAGAGCAAGCTGATGTCAATCTTGTTTGCCAGATCCCCAGCAAGCAGCATCTCTCAAGCAGGGCTGGGAAACCCATCAGGGGCTTGCCAGCATCCTAACCCTGTTACATTTTTTTTAACATCAGCTTCAGTCTCTGACCTTGCCATGATGAGCAGAGCCACCTTTTTTGCCTTCTGTCTCTTCCCTCCTCATTTTCAGTTTTGCTCAAACCTTGTACAGTGGGTTCTTTGACCCTTAACAGGGCTTTAGAAAAGTTTAATACTACATTTTCCTAGACAAGACTGTAATAATTCATGTTATACCTCATTGTGTGCACCTGATCATAAAATCCATTGAGAAGCTAAGGCCTGGGAAATGTCACTCGCTTGGGCAAATTAAATATAGTGTGAGGGAAAGGAGTAGCTGGCCCTGGGAGGGAGTGAGTACTTCATACTTGAGGTGTGTGTTGTAAAGAGAAAATGGGAAGAGTGATGGGCTACCAGGATGTGGATTGGGGATGAGGTCGATGGGAGAGGAGTACCAGAAAATAAATACAGCTTGCATGGTTTGTTCAAAGATGATGGGCATAGAGGGCATGCTGGGCAAGCCACATAGTTTAGAAGAAGGCAAAATGAGATGGAAATGATGGGAAGGGAAAAATGATGTTTTTAAGCTATGCTTTTATGTAATGTATATAGAGATTTAAAATCATTTAGCTTTGGACAGTTGAGACTTTCACTACCTCCAGGAACTATGCACGGACTAATCACATAACGTTTATATTACTAGTTTCCTACCCCAGGCACCGATTCCTACCTGCTTGCTTCTTTCCAGCTTTTGCACCAAGATGCTGCAATTTAACAGCAAAAAATCAGAGATTTCTTTCAGCATTATTAACCACTCATAACCTGCCCTTTTGGGCAGTAGCTCAGAGCTCAACCCAAATGTTGAGAACAGCCCAGTACATTCATCCATTTTTTTAATCTGTGGAAGTCTCCTCAGGCTATCCACCCAGATGTTAAGGTCCTGTTCTTTCCAGATCATCATAGCTGTACCTGCTGGCTTCCAAGGTCATAGGCAGGGATGTTCAAAGTCTTTGGCCTCTCCATAATCTACCCATAGTTTTAAAAAGTGTGTGCCCCCTTAAGTTTGTGCTTATCTTTAAAGCACATTGCTCTTCTACATTGTGTTTGGTTAAATAACTACAGCTTGGTGTAGATATTTTGCATATAAGCTGACAGGGTTGACATTGTGAGTATTTTGCAATCATTTGTTTAATTAGCTGAAGCTCTCTGGGGAGAAGTTTATGAAATGGCATACTCCCAAAGTCTAATTTAAATCTGGTTTGCCTTTTTTTTTTTTTTTTTTTTTTATGGAGGGCTTGTAATGCAAAGCATTAAAAAAGGTACAAGCGAGTAGAAAGCAACAAAAACCCTTCTGTAATGGGCAGTGCCACAGTAACAAACTTGCTAAAACGCAGAAAGGAAATTACATTGGGTAAAATGACCTACAAGAGGGGAAATTGGAATTAAGTCTGTGCAGCTATCTTGTCTTTTTCCCTTTTTTTTTTTTTTTATTATACTTCCCTTCTGTTTCCTTTTAGTTCAGTGCTTAATTAAGCCTCTCCTTTGTTTGGAGGTTAATTCCTTTTCTAATCTACAGCTTTTTTTACAAAGGTGTTCATTACTGGAGAGAACAAAGGCTGCTGACTAGAGAATGACAGGTGCTGATCCTCATCTACTGAGAAGGGATTTTTTTGCTCACAGCGAAATCTCGAGGCCCTCCTTTCAGATGCAGGGCTGCTGTGTCAACTCTCCTCTGCTTTCAGTGAAATGGCTCCTTGGAGAGACCTGAAGTTTCTGCTGTAGCACTGGGACTGTGCTCACTTAATGCAATTGCTTAGAGCCATTCGTGCTCTGTAGACCCTTAAAACTCCCATCTGACTCTACACAGAGATCTGTGGTTTCTCTCTTGATACTTACCTACCTATTGAAGTCACTGAGAAATTAAAATCCTAAATATTTAATGAGGTCCGAATTGATCTTTGTGAGTCCCCATGAAGCAGTGAGCTCCTGCACACGCAGTCACAGTGTGCCCTCATCGCTGGAGGTAGGTTCTCCTACTTGCTGGCATAGTGATTTCTCAGAGTGCCTGAAGTCTCTGATGTTTTGCTGTAGTGTCTGTAGAACATGCAGAGCACATGTTAATTGTATAGAAGTATATATATTGCAATAAACTAGGATAGCAATGTTAAATTTTGCTGCTGAGCTGCAGTATTGGGGAGCAGGCAGCATGTGATGGCACAGAAGCTGGCTCAGATCAGGGTTGCCAGTCTGTCTCACTTGAATGTCATGCTTGCCCTGGCAAATGGAAGTGAACACAAGAGCAAGAACTGAAACAGCTTTTGTGGAAAACCTAAAATAATGGCATAGTGAATGAATAGTTAAATGAAGACCCCCTTACTCAGCATAATTCTGTTAGGAGCAGTGGGGTGGGCTGTATCTCCAGGCATTGCTCTTCCCATGTGGTCCTTCACTGTCCTGTGGTATGGTATTAATAAAGGGTTACTCCTTCTAAACAATTGGAAATGTTGGGCATGACCTAGGAGCCATTGCTTGTCACCCAGAGGCCAGATTTTATTGTTGTTTCTTTGTTCTGGTTGTGTGGTTAGTCATTTCATGCATTCAGACCTATATCTATTTTCTGTAGAAAGGGATATTTTAACTGTGGCACTCTGTAAACTTGTGGCTGTTTCTCTCACATACTGTTCTTAGAAATGGCAAATGGTCTTTTTGGGTTTGTAGAAGCTCTAGGTTTGCAGGAAAAGAGGTAGTTGTGGAACTGGTCAAATATTACTGACACAGCATAATTCATATTCATGTATTTCTGAAATCAGCAACATGTCCTATCATTTCCATGCAGAAAAGAAATGTGATTGTAATCTAAAATACTTTTGTTAGCTTTGCTCTCTGGACATCATTGTTGGTAACCTGCACAAATGGATAAAACATTTTACAGTTTTTGACTTTTCTTTTTTTTTTGCCCAAGAAGAATTGGCAAGATGAGAAATAGCACAAATGGCTCAAGGAGTATTGACTTTTGCAATCAGTAGCTAATGAAATTAGCATATTCCTTCTGTTCTGTTTGCACAGACGATTACGAATTGCATCCAGAAAACATGCTCCCAGAGGTGTGTTTTGGGGTTTTAAAAGAACACTGGGAGGGAAAGAGCAGTTTTGGTAGGAGGCTTGCCAGACTGGTCAAGGAGGCTTTAAACTAGTGTGTTGGGGGAGGGGGGCATCATTGCATTCCAACACACCCAGTCAGTTGCCAGAACCTATAATAAATGCTTGGAGCAATGTGGAGATATCCCAGCCGCTCCAGCCAATGAGCTGGCTTCAGTTGGAGCTCGGCTCAGATGCCTCTGTACAAATGCCCGTAGCATGGGGAATAAACGAGAGGAATTAGAGATGTGTGCACGTCTACAGGGGTATGATATAATAGGCATCACAGAAACATGGTGGGATGGCTCCTATGACTGGAGTGTTGGAATGGAAGGTTACAGGCTCTTTAGGAAAGACAGGCCTGGCAGGCGGGCAGGGGGAGTTGCGCTTTAATGTTAGGGATAGGCTGGAGAGTAAGGAACTCTGTCTGGGGACAGGTGAGCAGTTAACAGAGAGTTTGTGGGTCAGGGTTAAAGGGAATATAGCTATGGGAGACATTACTGTGGGGATCTGTTACAGACCGCCTGATCAAGGAGAACCTGTGGATGAAGCACTCCATAGACAGATAGGAAAAGCCTCACACTCGCAGGCCCTTGTTCTCATGGGTGACTTCAACCACCCTGACATCTGTTGGAAGGACGGTACAGCCCGGCACAAGCAATCCAGGGGGTTCCTTGATTGTGTGGAAGACAACTTCCTTCTGCAAGTAATAGAGGAGCCGACAAGGAGAGGCACCATGCTTGACCTTGTGCTCACCAACAGGGAAGGGCTCGTTGGAAATGTGACGCTCCGGGGCAGCCTGGGATGCAGTGATCATGAGATGCTCGAATTTGAGATCCTCAGGACAGCGAGAAGAGCGTGCAGCAAGCTCACTGCCCTGGACTTCAAAAGAGCAGACTTTGGCCTCTTCAGGAACCTGCTTCGGAAGGTTCCATGGGATACAGCCCTAGAGGGCAAAGGGGCCCAAGACTCTTGGTTGATATTCAAGGATCACCTGCTACAAGCTCAGGAGTGTTGCATCCCAACCAGAAGGAAGAGCAGCGGGAGGGCCAGGAGACCTCCTTGGATGGATAAGGAGCTCCTGAGGAAAATTCAAATGAAAAAAGAGGCTTATAGTAAGTGGAAGCAAGGACAGGTGTCATGGGAAGAGTACAGGGATGTTGTTCGGGAAGCTAGGGACCAGGTTAGGAAAGCTAAGGCCCAGTTAGAATTAAACTTAGCTAGAGGTATTAAAGATAACAGGAAGGGATTCTACAAGTACATAGCAAATAAAAAACAGACTAGGGAGAATGTAGGCCCCCTCAGGAAGCTCTCAGGAGAACTGGCTACCCTGGATTTGGAGAAGGCTGAGGTTCTGAATGACTTCTTTGCCTCAGTCTTCACTGGCAAAGGCTCTGACCACACCACCCAAGTCTTGGAAGGCAGACACAGGGACTGTGAGAAGGAAGACCTTGAGCCCACTGTAGGAGAAGAACTGGTTCGAGACCATCTTAAAAATCTGAATGTGCACAAGTCCATGGGTCCTGATGAAATCCATCTGTGGGTCCTGAAGGAGCTGGTGACTGAAGTTGCAAAGCCGCTGGCCATCATATTTGAGAAATCATGGCAGTCAGCTGAAGTTCCCGATGACTGCACAAAGGGAAATATAACCCCCATTTTCAAGAAGGGGAAAATGGATGACCCAGGGAATTACAGACCAGTCAGTCTCACCTCTGTGCCTGGCAAAATCTTGGAGCAGATTCTCCTGGAAGGCATGCTAAGGCACATGAAAAACAACAAGGTGCTTGGTGACAGCCAGCATGGCTTCACTAAGGGGAAATCCTGCCTGACCAATTTAGTGGCCTTCTATGATGGGGCTACAGAACTGATGGACAGGGGTAGAGCAGTTGATGTCATCTACCTGGACTTGTGCAAAGCGTTCAACACTGTCCCACACGACATCCTTGTCTCTAAATTGGAGCGACATCAATTTGATGGATGGACCACTGGTGGATAAAGAACTGGCTGGATGGCTGCACACAAAAGAGTTGTGGTCAATGGCTCAATGTCCGGCTGGAGACCAGTAACGAGTGGTGTCCCTCAGGGATCAGTGTTGGGACCCGTCTTGTTTAACATTTTCATCGCTGACATGGACAGTGGGATTGAGTGCGCCCTCAGCAAGTTTGCCGATGACACCAAGCTGTGTGGTTTGGTTGATACCCTGGAGGGAAGGAATGCCATCTAGAGGGATCTCGACACGCTTGTGAGGTGGGCTGATGCCAAACTCATGAAGTTTAACCATGCCAAGTGCAAGGTCCTACACCTGGGTTGGAGCAATCCCAGGCACAGCTACAGGTTGGGCAAAGAAGAGATTCAGAGCAGCCCTGCGGAGAAGGACTTGGGGGTGTTGGTTGATGAGAAAATGAACATGGGCTGGCTCCAGTGTGCACTTGCAGCCCCGAAAGCCAACCATATCCTGGGCTGCATCAAAAGGAGTGTGACCAGCAGGTAGAAGGAGGTGATCCTGCCCCTCTACTCTGCTCTTGTGAGACCTCACCTGGAGTACTGTGTGCAGTTCTGGTGTCCTCAACATAAAAAGGACATGGAACTGTTGGAACAAGTCCAGAGAAGGGCCACGAGGATGATCGGGGGCTGGAGCACCTCCTGTATGAAGACAGGCTGAGAAAGTTGGGGCTGTTCAGCTTGGAGAAGAGAAGGCTGTGTGGAGACCTCCTAGCAGCCTTCCAGGATCTGAAGGGGGCCTATAGGGATGCTGGGGAGGGACTCTTCACTAGGGACTGTAGTGATAGGACAAGAGGTAACAGATTCAAAGTTAAACAGGGGAAGTTTAGATTGGATATAAGGAGGAAATTCTTTCCTGTTAGGGTGGTGAGGCAGCACTGGAATGGGTTGCCCAGGGAGGTTGTGAATGCTCCATCCCTGGCAGTGTTCAAGACCAGGCTGGACGAGGACTTGGGTGATATGATTTAGCGTAAGGTGTCCCTGCCAATAGCAGGGGGGTTGGAACTAGATGATCTTAAGGTCCTTTCCAACCCTAGCTATTCTATGATTCTGTGGCAAGGAAGGAAAGAGTGTTAGCGCAAAGCATTTTACCCCCATTTGTAGCTAGCTCAAAGCTACAATTCTTGCAAAAATTCAATAGAAGAAAAATGTGTGAGGAAAGGAAACATAGGAAAAAGCAGAGCTGTGTGAACAGCTACATAGTACAGCTTGCATCCAGCAGTGCAAGAGGTTCTGGGAAACCTCTTGACCATATTATGTGAGTAGTGAGGATGGAGAAAGAGAGGTGCATGCTGAGCAAGGTAAGTTCTTCCCCCCCCCCCAAACCAAAATTGCATCTTTGAGCATTTCCAGACGTAAAGGTTGCTTTTCTGAGGTGACTTTTTATCCAAAATGCTTTTTTAGTGCTTTAAGAGATAGTAGTACCTGTCCCCCCTGCCTTGTCAGGTCAGCATGGCAGCATCCCTCTCTAGTAGGTTCAGTCCAAACAGTGAAGTGCCTGTGCTGCTGCAAGCACTGCTGTTTGAGACTCTGAGTGGACTTGAACAGTTGTACAGACTCACGCCCAGCATGCCTGGAAAGGGCTCACATTTAACCAGGTAGTGCTAGGTCAGAAACACTTGTCAAATACCTGTCTCCTGATGGCTTTAGGGCATAGTAGTCAATGTAAGATGAGGACAGGTTGCATTAACGAGTTTCAACTCCGGGTGCTTGGCCACTGCATCTTGTGAAGGGACTGAGCTTTAGTTTTTGGCTACCTGGCAGCATTTGAAGTGTATTCACCACCTGGTACCTCCCTATTTCAAGGATGGCAGGATGAGGTAAGACAAAGCATCCATCTACAGCTTGCTAGAAAAGGCAGAGCAAAAAGGGCTTCTAGTGAAGAGTCCAAGCTACAGTTACAGTCCTGTTATTTTCTCTAGCCAAATCCCACCAGGGATGTGGTGGTATTTCTGGACTGTTTTTCTGATTCACTCTTCCAGCCCAATCCCCAGCATAAGCCCATGTAGAGCTTCATCCCAGAGGCATTGACCACCTCTGGAGTGATGCCGCATGAGAGAGGGTGGTCTGTGAGCGCCTCAGCCTCCAAGTTATTATTTGGATAGTAAAACCAGCTTCTGCCCCTAAATCCTCACATCCCCCATAGGATACATAAACCAACATCCTTCAGATTCCAGTACTAAAGAGGTATAAGTAATGAGCAGATTTATTGACTGTAATTGCACTTGAATTAACTAGATGTCTGTGTATTTGGTGGCTCCTGCAGCCTGACAACCCTCCTGCAGCACTGGAAACCTCATTGCTTTGCTTTGCAACAGTTCCTATGCCAGGAAGCTACAGAGGGCACAGCTCTCTTGGCACAGCTCTAAAATAACTTGGCAAGTAAGCCCTGGAGGCTTAAACTCTTGCCCCAGCTGGGAAACATAATGATCTAGCTACCTGCACTCTTTGATCTTCCCTTTGCTCTCTGATTTCCACAGACTTATCATTTGTTCACACACACACACCAAAAAAATAATAAATAAATAATATAAAAAAAAAAAAGCGGGCTCCCGGGGGGGATGGGGTGGGGGTGGAAAGGATGGGGACTACTCCCTGCAGTTTGCAGGCAGGGCTGAGATGCAGCCTTGGCTCTGCTCTTTGTGTCCTCAGGGTGGTACTGCAGCTACTGCTTCCCCGCGCCTTGCTGTTAGTGGGGAGGAGGTGGCACATCGTACATTTACTTTGCTGCTTAGAGGTTTGTTTTAACCTGCATCTCTGTATTTACATGGCACGGATGCATCTGCTCATATGCTTTGTTTCCTGAAGCTGTGTCAGGGCTGTTGGGGTGAGTTGCAAAGGGGGCTTTTTGTGATCCTATGCTAGATGAGGAGGGTCAGAGTCGGGGACTGCAAGTCACTGTCAGATCAGCAAGAATTTAGCAAAAACCTCTTCTGCCACTCAATTGCCACCTCAGGAGACAGGGAAGGACTTCTGTGGGCAGCTGGCCAAAAGCCACACAAGTGAAGAATAAATACAATAAAAAAAAAAATAAAATAAATAAAAAAAAAAAATAAAATAAAATAAAATAAAATAAAATATGAGGACCTTTTACTAGGTCCAAAGATACTAAGATTTTTTTTTCTTTTCTGGTGTTCACTTAAAGGCTGATGAATGCAGTTTATCAGAAATCTTTAAAGAAGCTGCTATTACTGACTGGATAGTTGAGACATTTCTGTACAGCACTTTTCAAAAGGCAAAGGTGCTTCACACACTTACAGTAAAAGCACCAAGCAATGGTGAACCATAGCCATCTGCAGCATGGTTACTGAAGCTGTAACTCTTAATGCTTCTTTTAGCCAGGCCTGTTCCCGAAGTATGGTATTACAGGAAAAAAATAATCACATTGTGGGATTTAAGCTGTTGCATAAGGAAGTATAGTACATGATAATTAAAATTATAAATATAGCTAAAACTTGCAGAATTTTACAGTGCACAGACCATAATGCACTATAGGGCATCCGTCTTCAGTAGGAGGAGTTCAAATCTGTGGAGATTTTAATCTATGAAATCACTTGAGCATTTGTATTTTTCATTTGGCTTTCTACTCTATTTGGTTGTGGCAATGTTTGAATAATGTCAGGGTGGAAATTGGTTTTATTCAACTTAATTTAGTCCATAGCAAGATGTACATTGCCTTGAAGCATGAGGCAGTTCCCAAGCAGCAGGAGACAGGCTTCTCTTCAAGTCAGGTACTGGGCTGTAAAGTAACAGGAAATGGTGGAAAGTGCAAGGTGGAAGTGGGTTTAAATGGCAGCAATATCTACCCTTGCTTCAGGGAGAGAGCTATAAATTGCTACTCTCTCTTGTCTCTTGCCCTAATGCAGGTTGTTGCTCTGCTTTTCTTTTACAGTATTGTACCTTTTCTTTAAGTGGACAAAGGTAAAAAATTGTAAGTAAAAGAAAGTTATACAGCACGGGGCGGGGGGAAAATGGGGAGTGGGGAGAAGGTCTTTCCAAATACCTTATATTGTTGGATATGGCTACTTCTCAGATAGGAAAACTCTTTCTAAGGGTGGATGCACACAGATGATCATACTGGCTGAGAGTGAGGGATAGCTGAAGTCTTTGATTGAATTGAATGCAATTGGTAGAAAAAAGACAAAGTAACATGGTGCAAAATCTCCCAAAGCCCTGAAGTCATGCATGGCTCATCCAGCAAGCGCACTCCAGGCTGGAGCCTTCTAGTCACCACCCTTTTATTTTAAAAACCAAAGCAGGAGTCTCAGCCATGTGAAAAAAACTATTTAAGAAAGAAAAAAAAAGAAAGAAAGAAAAGAAAAAAAAAGAAAGAAAAAAGTTGCTCGCATATTTTGGTTGCCATGGTTTTTGGAGACTCTGGTATTCACTGCATTCTAGATAGCAAATACAGACATAGATAATTTCACCTGGAAAATTGGTGGGATTTTCTCTTCTTTTTCAAGTGAAGATTTTCTCTGTTTGTTCTTGACCTACAGTTTCTGGGGGGCTTTTTTTTTTGTTTATGGGTTTTGTCTGCATGCATGCCGAAATGACACTGAATAAGATCAATAATGAGCCTGTTGGGCTCTGCTTAATAATTCTGAGGTTTAGCTAGAGTAGCTTTGTGGTAACTCAATGCAGTGAAAGCCTATATCAAAGATAAAAGTTTGTGAGCCAATTTTTTGCTAAGAGTTGCTGCTTTCTCAGCAGGCAGATTCAGCAGTGACACAAGGAAACTGATTGGACAGTGCCTGAGTTTTTGGCATGTGGGTTGTAACAGTACTGGCTGATCAAAGCAGATGATACCATGATGCCTTCCTGTTCTGAAAGTCTGTGAGCCAGTGGAAGACGTAGAGTCTCCATTTGCATTTTTGAAGAGAGGTGGTTTATTCAAGTGTGTATAATGTTATGGCATCGTACTGGGCTGCATTATCCTTGCTGGTTTGGTTGGAAATTAAATTTCCCCTTTCTTTCTCTTAGTGGTACTTGGGATTTGGTGTATTTTTGAACTGTGGATATATCCAGCTTCAAAAGGATTTTGCATTTGCACATGGGAATAGCTGTCTTGTCATTATGACCGTGGCCTTAAAATTTGCATTAACTGAAGAAAGGACATTGTTTCATAGCTGCACACACATTTTATGAAGATATTCCTCATAGCCTACACAGTGTTTTTTGGGGAAAAAAAGCTTTAACTAGGATTCAGGAGAGGCTGTGCAATTCAGAAGACCGTTTGTTCATTCTGTGTTCAATCTCTCCTTGAGCCCAGTGCACTTTATCATTAATCCAGCTGGATTTGCCCTGCAAGCCGTAATGTACCAAGAGAAATGTATAGTGTGGTACAGGTCTTACTGGGTGAGAAATATGAGAGAATGAGGCTTTTCAGCGCAGAATTGCAACTGGGACTGATGCTTCTTCTGCCTTTCTCTAAAGAGATCCTGATTGTTGCACACCACTTTAAATGGGAAAAATCTGGGGCAGAGGTGAAGAGGAAAACAGTTTACTGGAGACAAAGTAGTACATATCCCTGCATGTTATTTGAACTGGAGACAGCAGTGGGGATAGCAAATTCATTTCATTTTTAGTTTTGCTGAATATTCCTTTTCTCTGCTAAAGGACACATTTTGCACATTTGCTTTTGCCTTTGACACCTGTAGCCATTTGCCGCACCAGTAAAAATGGAGGGTAAAAATATCCCTATGATAATCCAGTAGTACTTTACACCAACTGTAGCATCACTTTGCACAGGCATAAAAATGACTAGATGAGTTACAGAAAATCAGTCTATAAATCCATAAAAATTGTGGGGTTTCTGCATCTACTGATTTTCCATTGTCTGTATTCATTAACAGAAAGGAAAATGGATGAATTAGTTCCAGGCAGCTGTTCATCTAACTTCCCGAAGCTGCTTACTAAATATCCTAAACACACTTGCTGAGTGTGTTTAGGATATTTTCACTTGCAAAGCAGTAAAAAAAAAAAAAAATCCCCAGCTTCTGTTATGTCTTCTGCTTTCTCTGTAGCCTTCTGAGGCCAAGGAGCCTGCTGCTGCCTTTTATATTTTCCTGAAGCCTGGCTCTGATCACATGGCTGCCTTCAAAGAAAGATTTTGTACTGAAGAGTGTTTTTTGGAGGGATCCTTGCATTTCCCTGAATGGCTCCCAGACCTCAGCCACCAACTCTTGTGTTGGGCTGTACATTTTTCGTTAAGAACAGCCTGAGGGGTGCTGAGCTCTGCTTGCTATGTTGGTCCTATTTTTTTTGCATGCAAAAACAGTCTTTAGATTCATGAGAGTGGACTTCTGAACTTGAATGAACAGTGGGAAAGCTTTGATCCCACAGTGGCAGCATAGTAAAAGGACCGTGACTTGCATCTGTCACTTACTAAGAAGTAGAAAGGCTTGATTTATTTTATGAGAAGCCGTTGTGCTCATCCTGCATGTTTACAAGGATGGGAAAGGCTGTGGATTAGGCAGCCTTTGGCAAGAGATCTGTAAATTCATAGCCCATGGAGAGAAAAGATTTGGAGCAGGTTTGGGGGTGTCCCACTGCCCTAGGCACAGCGGGAGTAAGAAGCCAAGAACCCAGGCGAAAGCCAGCTCTCACTCAGTGACCTGTTGGGAGGGTGGAAGGAACCTGTACATGCTTTCAAAAGGAAGCATTAGCCTTGCTCTTTTGGCCTAGAAACACTGGAGAGCAGTGAGATGAGCAGCCCTGCCAGCAGAGCCAGTCTTGAGGGGCCATCTCAAGCAGGAGACTGAGGAGATACAGCCAGGAGAAGGGCAGATGTTTGGATCTGCCTAGAAAACACAACTTAGTCATTTGGGATACAGATGGCATGTCAGAGAGAAAGGCTGCAGAAATTATTAATATGGTGGGCGGCTTTCTTGGGAAGGGGACTTCTGAAGCAGTTACTTTTCTCTCTTTCTGCTGCTCGATGCTGCTGATTACAAGAAAAGAGGATTATTATAGATATTACCTATTTAGACACTAGAGATAACACACAATGCTGAAAACTGAACTTATCTCTGATTAAAATTTAATTGCTCCCAAGCTTCCACTAGTTACTTGCATTAAGTTTCACACCATTGGTAAGTGCTCATCCACCAGTGCTGGATTTAACAGGAATTTGGCAGATGTTAGTGGAGTGCTGGAAGAAATCCAGACCACAAGATCTGTAGCATATCGCATGTTTGAAAATTTGTTGGCAGCTGAGAGAAAAATCACAAACCTGGAAATAGCAAAAAACTGGACACAGATTGCATCAAATAGCCAAAAGGTTGCACTGTCACCTCCGGCACCTGGAAGACCAGCACAGGTGATGAAGTGCTGTGTGTCAGGTGTTTTGGGAAGGTGTAAAAGCAGCAGATATTATATTATTAGTTTTTAGAATGCTTTATGTGAGAGACATCGGTATCTCCATGGAAATCCTTAGGAAAAAAAAAAAAGACAAAAAACTCACACCAGTCTGTTCTGAGGCAGTTTAGCAAATTAGCTGTGTTTTATACAACTTAGGTTTTCATCACATATTGTCCTCGCTCCTGAGGACATTTATTCAGGAACAGGGTCCGTGTTCACTAAGAGACTATTTCTATTACTTTTTTCCTTCTTATTGCTTTCTGTGACTTAGCTTTATATTGAAGTATCAGTGTGTAGTGTTATGGTAGCCTTAACAGCTGTAGCACAGTGAGATTGCAGAGGAAGAAAATGCCTCTCGTAGATGAACCGGAGCTGAATTAAAATGTAGGATGGCACAATTCCTTTTTGAAGAAATATTTCATTGTGTTTAAAAAGAAATACAACACACTTCATGTTTAGTCTCACGTTTAAATGTATGCCGGTATCTTGACAGTGGTTGTGACAGGAGCTTGTATGGAGAAAAGTAGATCTCACCTTAAGCCTTTTTCAATTGAAACAGTGTTTGGTGGAGTTTGTACAAAAGATTAAGTCTGATTCACTCCTTGCTGGGACTGAGCTGATAGGCACAAAAATAGAGCAGGACCTGCCTTGTGCTATTGCAACATTTGATCCCTTACATATGATTTCATTTGTTCTGTGGTGTATAGCAAAATGCATTTCATATGCTCTTGTCCTCTATAGTGAGACCTGGGGTCAGCAGATCTCTGTTCCTAGGTAGATGCTACTTGGGAGGTATGCTGGATCCCTGTGTTAATCTTGTCTCATCTTTTGGTGCTGATCTGGCTTTTTCTCATCTCCTGGGGAGGATGTGAGTGAATGAGAGTTTAAAAGTTTGAGTGTGGCTGAGAAATTAATTCAGCCTACGCTCTTAAGCATTGGTTTAAATAACCTTAAGCCTAAGCTTTAAAGCTATACTTAACTGGGGACTGTGTGCTGCCATGCTCTGCACTACCAGGTTAATAAGTTTAGTATGTGGTAGTCTGTTTCCTTAAGTAATGTCTGGTATTATTGCTAATAATTAATACAGTTTTTATAGAAAAAAAGGCAAATCAAAATACTTCAATAAGTATCAGTCTCTTTCAGTTCCAAATGCAAAATGCATCAGTGCTCCATTTTACATATCATTTTCTGAAGACTTATAGAATATACTGTTCAGAGGAATTCAGAAATACCTGGATAGAAATTCTATCTCCAGCAGTGAAACTTGTTCAAAAGCTGATAAGAAAGGAGATTTTATTTTTTTATTTTTTTTTTATTTTTGAGCACCAAGGCAATCGATTTGGAACTTTAACAGTGAAATGGGAGGCGGAAGGTACATGTAGGCTGGCATGGGGCTCTTTGACAGTGAGAGGGGAGAAATAAGGCAGTGCAGGTGTTCTTCAGGTTTTTCAGAGCAAATCTGAAGCAGTTGTTTAGTCCTGCAACACTGCTCTATCCATGAGTGCTAATCTAACCTGGCTGTAATAGCAACTGGCCCAGCTTCTAATTCTGTCCAGCAGATACAGAGATGTGTATGGAGGTAGCAGACCATGTGAGGGATCTCAACCAGCTTGAGCTATTTGAAGTGTGATGGGCTAAACCATCCATTGGATTCCCTCTGCTGTCAAGTAGAGGGGCATCTCCAGATTGAGATTTGGAAGAGCACATGCCAGAATTGCTTATTCATGTAGATGTGTGAAAAGGATGTTTGTGGTTTCCTGGAAATTATAGTTATTTGAGGTGTGATGTAAATAGAGAATTCAGTGCTCATCAGGGTGCACTCAGGATTTCACAGTTAGCCTGAGTGAAATGGGGGCCTTATTCTTGTAGGGTTTTCTTAGTTCTGGCCACATGTGCAACTTCATTAGGTTGGACTCCTGAGGTTTGTGCTATGAGAAAATAAAACTTTGAGGAAAGGATCGATCACCCTAAATAATCTGATACTCAAAAGGCCAGTGCTTTTCGAAGGGAGTGGGAGATACTGCTTTCTCAGGCCACTTGTTAGAGACTGACACTGGGATCCTGTTTCTGAAAGTTTTGACCTAAATGTCTCATCCATTGTATTTGCATTTTTTTTTTTTTCCAATGGGAAAAATAATGAAGTGCAAAAACTGAGGGAAAGAGAAGTCTGCAAGGTCATACTTGACTCACTACTAAGGGCAGTGGCTGCAAAGGACTCTATCCATACTACTGGGGACAGCCCATTCTTCTTGCAGCTCCCCTGGATTTTGCTCTCAATGAGACAATGGTTTTCTAAATATTCAGCCCGAAGAATTTTCTTTATTTAGTTAGGACAAGAACATTTCAAAGGGACTAATTTCAGACAACAAAAGAGCCTCAACTTGTGACTGCTTCACAAGCTCCTTCACTGACCCATGATGCAGGAGTTCCCCAAGGAGCACACACTTGACTCTCTCTTGGCGCATTTCTGTCACAACTTCTTGATGTTCTCAGGACAGCATTTCGGTAGTTGCCCCACTTTTCAATGGCTGAAGTATTTTTCTAGCTCTCCATAGCTCTTTACATCCTTGGCCTACCTGCCTGGGAATAAAATGGACCTTTCTTCATCTGAGAGCTCTTGGAAGATGCTGTGATATGTGGGGTGTGCAATGGTGTTGTCTTCCCTAATACTTCTTCCTACTGCCAGAATTGTAGACCTGGAATAAATATCCAGCTGCTTTTCCTGAAACCTAAAACTTCTCTGCATGGATGAGGTAAGACAAATCCTTATCCTCATCTCCCACTGTCTGCCCAGATAATGGGCTGTGTTCATAAAATCATTACTTATTGTCGTGGTTTAAACCCAGTCAGGTAACTCGTTCGCTCACTTCCCCCCCTTTTCTTGCCCTCCCCCTGCTCTCGGAGGGACGGAGAGGAGACTCAAAAAGAATGCAACTCCCACGGGTTGAGATAAGAACAGTTTAGTAACTAAGGTATAACACAAATCACTACTGCTACCACCAATGATAATAATGATAAAGGAAATAACAAGGGAAGAGAATACATCATCTCACCACCAGCCGACCGATAACTCGCCCCCCAGGCCCAACCAAGCTCCGACCGATACCTCCTCCAACCCTGCAGTCTCCCAGCCCTTCCGGCTCCCTCCCCGTTACATCCTGGGCATGACGTGCTGTGGTATGGAATACCTCTTTGGTCAGTTTGGGTCAGGTGTCCTGTCTCTGCTTCCTCCTGGCTTCCCCTCCTCCCTGGCAGAGCATGAGGCTCACAAAGTCCTTGGCCAAACCAAAACATCGCTTGTTATCAGCTCTGTTCCCGAGCTGAAAGTCAAAACACTGCACTGCACCAGCTACCAAGAAGGGGAAAAATGACTGCTACTGCTGAACCCAGGACACTTATCATCATTTGCACCATTGCCAAATGCCAGCTGCATGTCTGCAGCAGCTTGCCTAACATTGGTCACCACTGATGGTGTGGACTGAATGCATATTTCAGAGAAAACTGAGGATGCCCTGCAACAACGAAGGTTTGAACAGGACTCTGTTGTGCTCCCATCTTTCTGCATGGCAGGGTGGTATGGAGAGAGTGGCAGCAGGGGAAATTTTGCTGACACAACTGTTACATTGTCAGCAGTCAATTGGAAAGTTTTGTTCTTCAATTAAATGTATTCCACTATCAAGGATGCCCTTGGCTTCAGTCTGGGTTATTAGAGGATTGAGTGTCTCATAATTTACTTTTTTCTTTTCTAGTACTCTTGGTTATTGTTGGCAAAACCAGATCTTTACCTACAGTCCTGAGAGAGCACACCTAACTTAGAGAAGCTCAAATCACAAATGTTTTTAAGGGTATCAGTTTTGGTTTTGCTTGTCTACTTTTTAAAAAAGCACTTTTTAAACAATACAGATTATATTGAGACAGGTGTTTCAAGTGCAAATCTTCTATAATATCCTCTTTCATGTGGTGTTTGATCAGTTAACCCAAATTGTAATTTGTTTTGTGGAGAAAGAAGGATATGGACAAATACATACACACAAACACAGCTAGTTCATCTCATGGTTCTGGGAGTGGGAAAATGGATGTTGTTTCCACCCTGCAATCAGACTTTAGCGATACTCCACTGGTTATGACTCCCCAAAGGTGGAGAAAGTGGTAATTCAACAAATATTACCTCTGGGATGTAGCACATCAGCCAGAAAGAAGGCTTTATATCTCCCCTCCCTATACTCTGCTGCATTGGGTTCTGTAGGAGGAAAGATGTTTATAAATGTTAGAAAATGCTGGGGGTGTTATGAGCTTAATTTGTGTTCACTGCACAGGTGGGCTTCCTTCCGTCCATTAGAACCCTACCTGGAATATGAAAGGTTTGTCAGGACTATTTGGGACTTGTGCTTGGATCCACAGCCCTGAACAGACAGGCCCCATAGGTGCCCCTCCTTCACAGATGTACCTAAAGAAGGCAATTTATAAAGGCCTATAGCTCTGACAGAGCCAAGACTCAGTGTTCCTGGGGAACCTACAAGCAGACAAGGGGCAAGGCTTGGCTCCAGCAGAAAAAACCACTGAAGCTAATCTGGAACTTTGTTGGGCTGTCCTAGTTTCCATGACTGTCCCGTCAGTAGCAATCAGGAAAGAGTTGGTGATGGTGGCAGTGAGCTCCTGCCATGGTAAAGCATGGAGCTGTTGCAGGTCTAATCCATTGTTGTCTTATCCTCTGGACATGGTCGCTGCAGGATTAGCAAGCGGTGATCTCCCACTTCTTCCAGGTCTGATTTTTCCTCTCTCTGATAGAATATCCCTAAGTGGTAGCATGCTGCATCTCCAGGTACCTTTCATTCCAAAGTAATCCTTAAAATTATAAATGAAAACTGAAGGCACCACCTCACACTGTAAGTTATGGCCATTGGACTTGGGGGTAAGGAAGGTGTCAGATGTCAAGTAAGGAAGGTATCATTGGCAGTAGCCTTGCTTTCTGGATAAGGGAGATAAGGGAGCTTAGAAGTGGATGTGAGGCTGAGAAAAGCTCCAGGTCAGGTTGTGTTTGCCAGTAGAAGCTCTTCTGGGAAAGGAAAGCAAATGGAAAATAATGGAGAAATGAAACTGGAAGGAGCAGCTTGTTATTGAAGGGGCAGATATATAATTTTTTTGTAGGCAATGAGAGGCAGGATTAAGTTTTGGATCTGTCCTGGATTGAGGAAAAGAGCTAAAAATAGTGATTTAATGTCCCCTTTAGTGGAAGTAAGCCAGCACTGTGCCCAGAAAGCTGTAATGCACGTTCCACATGAATGAGATTTTATTCAATGTGCAGGGAGAGAAATCTGGATAACAGGGAGAGTGGGAGATTTCTGAATGTTAGGCTGAAATTTCAGCAGGTATTCAATCACCTGTGAGGGCTTGGCCTCGATGGCGCAATGTTCCTGTTGGCTGATGAAGGCAATCTAACACCGCATTTCCCACTTGGAGGATCCCTGCAGGGAAATCGTCTCAGAAAGAAAAATGTTCAGTGATACTGGCTTAGCTCATACTGCTTTCATCCACCCAGGCTAAGATTTAGATGCTATCAAAAAGGAAAAAGAAACCTAGAAAGGCCCAAGTTAATATTAATCATAGGAGGAAGGAATTGTTAAACCAGGTTGGTCCTTGTGTGTGACTTCATTCCCATTTTACACCTTCTGCATCCTCTTTCCCTTGTTCCCCAGCTCCATCCCATCTCATTCAACATGCTCTTAAGCTGGCCTGAGTCAGCTCTGCCGTTATTTTGTTTTTCATTTAGACAAACACCACAGTGTGGAGTTGCCTCAGCTTGACAGAAAGGGGCACAAAATTTTCTGTTATGTTCTTATTGGAGTCATGCATGCTTCAGCTGGCAAACAGATTGTCAAACATCCTTGAACAATATTTGCTCAGAATGCAAGAGAGAAAAGAAATCTGATACCTGCTTTTAGAATCAGTTCCTTCCTTTTGTGTTTTATTTGCACACATTTAAAATTTCCTTTTTATTAGACCATATTCAGCCTAAGTTGCTTAGTGAGATTTGTTGTCCAGTGAGTCCTTGCTCATGTTTAAAAGCTGACTGGATCGAGAGCTGATTTTTCTCCTTATCTCCACCCCTTTCCCTCAGTGGTGGGGAATGGAAATAAATAATAGCTCTTTTTGGGGAAGAACATCCCCATCCCCAACCAGAACAGCAGCCACTGGTGGGCTGAAAACTGTGTGTGGCAAATAAGTGTTGGGTCAGCATGTCTCAGTGTTGTATTGCAAACAGTGTATTAGTAGGCTGCTCTTAGAGATGCTCTTGAGTCTCTTCATACAGGATGCATATTGCTATTACTGAAGAGGAAATCTCACCTGGGAAGCATAATTCACATTGCTGCCCCTGGAGCTGAAATGATGCATGTTGTTGAAATAAAGTTGTATCTCCCTTAGTTACAAGCTGTTGCCTCATTGGAGTCTGTTTGACCGGACATCTCAGGTTCTTATGAGATTTCTGTGAGCTCTGCTCTGAACAGAGCTACAGACAGCAATAGATTAACTAAATCAGTGTCACTGTTTTAGCTCAAATATGAAGTTTAATAAGGAAAAATAATAGCTTAATTTGGAAAGACATCTTGTAGCAGGGGGTCTGACCTTGTATGAGTGACTGCTGCCAAGAGGATTAGAGTTGTATGTTGTACTCAGAAATGTACTGTGGACATGCTGAGCTTGGCATAGAAGATGGGAAGAGTGGTCCCTTCAGTTCAATACCTTGTCCGAGCTTCAGACTTTGCAGGAAATTCCTCTGGGAATAATGTGAATCAAAAGAAGGGCTCATTCTTTTGCATTACCCTGTAATTTCCTCATACAATAGCACAGGAGGATCAAAGCCTTCCCTGTCCTTCTCTTGTTTTACTGTTAATCCTTGGCACATCTCAGCACTTCCCAGGAGTGTGTTGTGGGCTGTGATGATGATGAGAAGCAAACAAGGACATCGGGTTATCTGGTTAGGGTGGAATTTTCCTCCACTTCTCCCCACCAATTTGTTCTTAGCATCCATACTGTAGTTGTGGATTTTCTAGTTATCCATGGAAAGGCTTAAATCTTTCCACGCACCAACTAAACACGTCAAGGAAAGGTGAGCAAATAGTTGAGAGGCTTGCAGTTTCTTTTGTGCCCCAGAGATCTGCTGTAAGAGACACTGTTTTTCAGGAGACAAAGTCATAAATTGCTTGCTGTTGGGTGGCATTTTCAGCCAAGGCTTGAGCGTGGAAGTGTTGATACAGTGAATGCAGTGGCCCTCCAGGAACCTGTAGGCTCCTGCTGTCATCAGTGTTGTGACCCACTTACAAAGAGCACCTCTGGTCTTGGGCAGATTGAACAGCTTTTGAGATTAACTTTTTTTCTGCCCATAGGCTGGTTGACTCAGATTTTTAAATCTAATCTCTCTTTTTTCTCTCTCTTCAAGCAAAGTCACATTTTTCTCTGCCTTGGAACAATCTCAATGGCAGCTGAACAGAGCAAGCAAGCTGCTTACCGCTGCAGTGCATACACTTGTAATTTCTATTTTGCTGAGCAGCTCCAGGTTGGCATGCCAATCAACTCTGTGTTTCTAATCAGTGGTCAGTCAGGCTCTAGCATTCTTTACTGTGAGGGTGGTGAGGCACTGGAAGAGGTTGCCCAAGAAAGCTGTGGCTACCCCATCCCTGGCAGTGTTCAAAGCCAGGTTGTCAGGGCCTTAAGCAACCTTGTGTAGGGGGAGATGTCCCTGCCCAAGGCAGGGGGGGTGGAACTAGAAGGTCCTTTCCAACCCAGACCATTCCATGATTCTATGTGTCTATGATTTATTTGAAGGTTTCAGTATTTCTTGACTTGGTTACTGCTGACCACAACAGTCTATCATAAGAGACCGTCTTCTTTCCTTCCCATCTCAAGCCTGACCACCATACTAGAAAGTCTGTTACTTCCTTCAATTCCAAATGAGTTCAGTGCTATGCTCTGTTTTTTTTTAGTATTCCTGGCCTGACATCTCCTCTCATTATAAATTATTCTGTCTGCTTCAGCTGCATGCTTTTTCTCATTTACATTTAAGCTAATGGAAGAAGAGTTGCTTTTGATTACATAAGTGAGCTAGATTTTGGGTCAGCATTAGTGTAAAATGAGTTCTGGCTGCATAATGTAAAATATTAGGGTTTTAAGGGGTTTAGTACCTGTAAAGTGCTGCAATGACTGGAAAAACTAATATACTTCTTCCTTGCAAGTTGATGAAACACTTGATGCATGCATGTGAAAGGCTCATGGCTAATAACGTTACAGGTCTCAACATGTGTACTAAAGTATCTGCTTTGTACAAAACAAAAACATTTCAACATATTTGTTGCTGAAGAGAGGAGAAATAGACTTGTAGACTGATGTATTTATTTTATGTTACGTTTGAGAATTGTAAAATGAGGTTTAGGCCATGTGCTAGAAGTATACAGCAGCTCTTTAGCCCTGCATTGTAGCAGTAGTTTTGTCTGATACTTAAATATCTGTAAGTATGTAAGGATCTATGCTGTATTTTAAAGTCAGGTACAGATTGCTCTTTTTCTTCTTTTCCCTCCCAGTCTTCTGTTATGCTTTTGAAGCTTATAGTCATATGAAGATACATTCATATTTAGCTAGACAGCAGGTGTATTTTTTAAAGTATGTACACTGGACTAGGCCAGACTTCTTCTTGTCTCTCCTCTTTTTCCTCTTTTTTTCACATATTGAATATACATTTTGTTTTGTTTTGTTTTGTTTTTTTCTTTACAAGAGACATGATTATTTTGTTCAAAGTACCACATAGAGGCTTTTCAGCTATACTGGGTATTGAATTGTATAGGTGTATATATACAAAGGCACAGAGACTGCATCATTTAAAAATCTCTAAATGGTACAATTTACTTTTTTTCATTTCTCTGTCATCCTGTCTGCTTTTCTTTGTCAGTTTCCAACTTCTCAGATTCTGCTGATGCTTCTGAGGATCTTCAATGCCTTTGTTGGTAGCCCAAGTGGATTTGGTGCCTTTTAGGCTTCCAGGCCAAGAGTACATAATGAAAAATCCCTACTCTGGCACAGCAGCAACTGGATTTTCCTTTGTACATTTGGTGACTCTGGTTTGGACCAGTAATTCCACTGGGCATGTAAACTTCAATGCCTGACTGCATGCAAAACCACATGCCAAACCTGGGGAGGCAATCATACAGCTTTGACCTAAAATATTTTGCTTTTCAGTGCTACTATTAACTTTCTTGTAAGTTTTTCTTATGTTTTTGTTTTCTGTGGGCCCATTTCGAGGTCCTACAAGGTCAATGGGTATATTCCTCTGCTTCACAATGAAAACATGCTTACATAGCAATGTGGTGGTCTGAACTAGCCATTGACAAGAATAATCTGAAAGCTGACAAATGTAATGCTAGAAATAAGTGTTGAAGGATTTTCCACCTTAGACTTATGTACTGTCATACAGTCATCAACCCCTTGCATAGAGTTTGAAACTCTGTCTCAGCCAAAGCTGACTGCATGGGAGCTGGTATCCCTTAATGATGCACAGCCAAGCAAGTTAGGTTGAATCCTTTTCTGATTTTTGGGTGCTGTTCCTTCCTACTTCTGAGCTTTCTGCTGTGACTTTTCAGCCGAGATGACTAACCATGGCAGTATCTTCAGGCTGGAGATCTTTGCCATCTCCTTGAGATGCTGAGGTGTATGAATGCATATTCAACATCACTGCTAGCACCCCAGTGTCCTCCCTCAACAAAAAACTAGCCTTTGGGACACAGGTGAGGGATGCTTGCATGCCAGGCTTTTTAGGACATTAGTGTGGACTTAAGAGTATACCAAATTGCCTGTGTCCGTAAGTACTGAAGTGTACAGTGAAGACCAGAGAACCTTGAAAATGTTACCCAGTTCTTTTCACCTTAAAAAGCCCTGTATGTTTCACAGTTTATTTGTTATAAATCCGCTTTGTTGAAGCAAATGTGTTTTTCGTAATATTAATGGTGCTCTCATTGTTAAAGCCTTCCGCAGAGCATCAGATATTTATAAAACAAATTTAGACACCAGTTCTGTAGTTAAGTATTGTTTAGGCAGATCCCTGAGCCAACATGAATACAGCTATTAGAATTGAGCTTTACAAAGTATTGACATTTCTCCATAAGTAATAAAGAGTTTTGGAAGGGAGCTAAACAGTGTTTTATGGTTTGTTAGGAAAACGGCTTTATTTCTGAAAGTAGCTCAATATTGATATACTCACAATGGAGTTTTGTCAGCTTCCTAGGATTGGCTTACATGAAAGATTTTTTTTTAGCACAGGCTTGTTCCCTTCCTCCCTTCCAGGGGCAGAAGGCAAATCACTGGCACGTCTGTGGAGAGGGTTGACCTGATCCAAGCTCCAAAACAAGATGTGCCTGCCATCTGATTTACAGGAGGGGTCTCAACATCTGCACATCCACATTGAGGTGCACCAGAGCATGCTCAAAAGATGAGAATAAACATTTGTTCTCAGCATCTCCCTATTTCTGCTGGTTTTAGTGGTCAGCTCTCTGCATAGTTCAGGCTGGTTTTCTTGTAGGAGCAAGAATAAATAGAAGAAATAAATAACATAGAATCCAGTGCAGTCAGAGACTGAGTGAAGCAGGTGCTCTGGAGAGAGATCACTTTGGCAGCTTTGGAGAAGGATTTAGTTTTTTGAATGAGGTTTGAAATAACCAGTGGATTAAGCAAGAGGAGAAAATAGATGGGTTTGGTGAAAAACAAAAGATGATCTTTTGCTGGCAGGTTTATCATTCCTGTTGCTCTAGAGGATGCTAAAAGTACAGTATGGATATAACATCTACTGTATAGACAGCAAACTCCGCTTTCAGGTCTCCAATTCATGTCTGGGAATGCTGTACCACCTGCATGCTGATGAAATCAATCCTAACGTGTTAGAGAAAGAAGGGTATAAGTAACCTTAGCTCCACCTTCAATTTTTGTGGTTTATTCCTTTTCCCCTTTTTTATTTTAGCTGACCAGCCGACCCCCAGAATGTGTTTGCATGTAAAACAGTGGGTATTGGGGATGTTTTGGAAGCCCAGCAATGGTATACAAAACTGGGAGGGACCTCAAATCCCAAGCCTCATAGCATCTGAGATCAAGGTGTGGTACACATGGTGTAAGGGAGATGCATATTAAATGCAAAAAGCAGCCTGTGTGATTTTAATCTTCCAAACTAGACAGGAGAAAGCAGGGACAGGAAGCTTCCCACCCGCCTCTCCACCTATACCTCTTGCACACTCATGTGTTATGGGGCCAGGGAGCGGACTTCTTGTAGTTCCAGTGGGTTGTGGTTTTAGGTTCAGTTGTACTATGTCCTCTTCCTCAGGATAACAGCATAACACAATCAGGTGTTAAATATTAATAGAGATCACAGGAGTGTAGCTTAGAAGCACCGAATCATTGAGAATTGGAAAGTCTAATCTGTCCTTTTGAAAGCTGTCCAATTTCTTTTTTATTTACAGCATTTGAACCATTTCACAAATTGGAAAGCAACTATCCAGCCATTTCACAGGCAGATTATGATATGTTTAAGAGTCCAAGGCATTTATCCAAATGCAATTGGCCATCTTGCTGACTAACATCTAGATTGGAGATATTACACAGACAGATGAACAGAGGCTATTTGAAGATGATAGTTTTCTGTTATTAAACTTGTGTTTGTAGCTCACAACTGAAGAAATGTTTTGGATATTTGTATAAGCTGTCTGTGGCCCTCAGAAAATGCTAGGGTGTGAATAGTCATTTTATGACTCCTGCAGTTGCTCCCATTCATTGCAAATGCAGAGATGGAGAACTGCTGGAGAAGTACTGGCTCCATCTGGCACTGCCTCAGCTGAGCACATGCAAGTTATACAATTAAAGATGCAAAGTGCAGGCAAAAGGCAGGAAACATACATTAGATGAAGCTACAGATAGGAAAATTTGGTTTCCCCTCCTAGCAGCTACGCATGTGCTTGTTCTCCATAGAAACTAAAATGTATGTTTCAGCTTGCATGGATAAAACATATATGTGGTTTAATTAAAAGGTTAAAAAATAAGTACAAACCTGGCAATCTCAGCCTCCAGTAAATCTCTTAAAATCGTTAAGTGTAGTGCTAATATGTCTGCACTCCAACATGTTCTGAATAAAAAACTGACAGCAGCTGTTATTGAAATCAAAAGTGATTTCTCTAACAATGGGATACTGGGGAATTCCTAACAGGCTTCTCTTTAATAGAGTTTGAAGGATTCAGGTTGGAAGACAGTGTATAAGATCTGCACCACTGGTTCTGATAGATATGAACCATGCCAGGGGACAGAGATTGTTTAGGAGGTTAGAAGTTCACTCCATACATTCAGTAATAATATGCAGCTGGTGTGCCCTTAAAAAGAGATTGTAAGATTTCTTTTTTTCTTTATGAAATAACATGTGCATTAAAGAGAAAAAAATAGTAGCAGTCAGATTTTATACATCCAAATCCAGAAAGTCAAAGTAACAATGTATGACAGCATTTTTTGAGAACTAGAGCGATTTGAAGCAAGATTGCCTAAATATAGCTCTTGAACTGAACTCTCAAATGTATTAGATTACTCCATTTGTAATAAATCCTGATCTACTGTCTATTAGATCAGCTCTTCTGTAATCTTTTCCTGTTTACCATGCCTCCTATGGGCATAGTTCTTCTGCATTGCTAAAAGCATTACAGCATGATACTGAATAAAATGCTCAGTTTTTATGTCTTGTGCATGATGGTCCAGTTAAACTTCTGACTGAACATTCAGAATCAGTTGCAAAGCCTGGAAAGAGCAATGTGGCATTAGTGCCCTCATTGAATGGGCACCAGAGGGTATGAGCGTTTCACAAAGGTGGATTTGTGAGAGGTCCCGAGTAGGAAAACTGAAGATTTTAGGAACTGTCTTCTCATAGAAGATGACCATAGTGAAGACAACAACTGATGCTCCTGTGCTGTACCTCTTAATTTCCTGGTATTGCTAGATATAGTAATGTGCTGTAACCCCATGCAGTGACATTTGAAATATAGAATCATAGAATAGTTAGGGTTGGAAAGGACCTTAAGGTCATCTAGTTCCAATCCCCCTGCCATGGGCAGGGACACCTCACACTAAACCATGTCACCCGAGGCTCTGTCCAACCTGGCCTTGAACACCGCCAGGGATGAAGCATTCACAGCCTCCATGGGCAACCCATTCCAGTGCCTCACCACCGTTATAGTAAAGAACTTCCTTATATCCAATCTAAACTTCCCCTATTTAAGTTTGAACCCATTACCCCTTGTCCTGTCACTATAATCCCTAATGAAAAGTCCCTCTCCAGCATCCTTATAGGCCCCCTTCAGATACTGGAAGGCTGCTAGGAGGTCTTCATGCAGCCTTCTCTTCTCCAGGCTGAACAGCCCCAACTTTCTCAGCCTGTCTTCATACGGGAGGTGCTTCGGCCCCCTGATGATCCTTGTGGCCCTCCTCTGGACTTGTTCCAACAGTTCCATGTCCTTTTGATGTTGGGGACACCAGAACTGTACACAATACTCCAAGTGGGGTTTCACAAGAAGAGAGTAGAGGGGCAGGATCACTTCTTTCAACCTGCAAAACATGGTCTGATGTCTCTGAAGTAAGCTATTTTATGAGTGATACAGTAATTTCTTGGAGAAAAATGGGTCAGAGAAGAAAAGCATAAAAGAAAAAAGTAGCTTCTCTTATTCAAATGACATTGAAACTGGGGACCTGACACTAACATCCAAAAAATGTACGAAGTGCTTAAACACGCACACACACACACACACACACACACACAGAGAAGTCCCACAAAAGCATAAAAGTTGATATTTCAGAAAAAAGAAACCAACAAAAACAAAACAAAACAAACAAAAAAACAAAAAAAAAACAAAAAAACAAACGAACAAAAAAAACCACACAAACAGGCTGCTGCTTGGGTTCTTATTTTTTTTTCAGGCAAAACCTGGAAGTTTGCAATAATAGCAAGAATGTTTTTGACAAAATGACCTTTCCATAGCAAACTGGCACGTGTAATAAACAGTTGATCATTGTCAGAACTATAGAGTTTTAATTCAAAGGAGCTCTGCTAGACATATTTTTTGGCTGTTGGAAATTGGTCCCATGTGGTGGCTGCTTTGAATGTGTTAATTATCTTGCTGAGAGTTGTAGTGCAATGAGAAAGGAAGAGTTGGGGGCAGATTGATTGGACTTGAGCCAGTTGCAATGATTATGGACACTTCAGTTCTCATTCTTTGTTGTTTTATGTTAAATACTCAAACTGAGATTCAGAGGAAAAAACTCAGACTCTTAAGTGATTCCAGCTTGAAGTGCATTGAAATAGCTGAGTTTACATGATGTCTTGGACCACCGCTGTAGGTTTTCCCCTAGTACAGGGAATTCAACATTTCATCAAATCCACCACACCATCTGCCCAGGCCAAACAGTGTAGTCACGTGTGGGCAGAGTAGCTTTGGGCATAAAAACTGATCCGCTATTGAAAGAGGTTGGAAAAAAAAAGCCAGAAAGGGTTTTTCCATTTGGCAGCAGTCCACAAGGGAATGGACCTTTCTTCTCTCAGATGCAGCATCCTCCTCCTGTGCTATTTCAGACATGGGTAAGAGAGAGAAAAAAGAAGAGCTACATATCTATTCCATTGTTGAAAACAACATGCCATGTTGAACACTCTGGGGCCAGCGCTTACCTAACTTTTTCTTCCCACCAATGTTTTTTGTGAGTCTTTTGTCAGTTTCAATCAATAAAGCTGCAGCAGCAAAAACCACAACTCCAGCCTCTCCAGAATCACTGTGTGAACTTCTACGTTCTCACACAATTCTGATTCAGCTTCCCCAGATAATGGCGTGTGTGAGCACAGGGGAGAGCTGTTTGATGTGAAGCCTGATTGGCCTTCCCCTGCAGTAAAAATAAATCAGTTTCTCTCAAACACATGGAAGGAGCTGTACATAATTTAGGGGTTAATCTTACCTTGTTGATTCTCTGGCCCACAGTTCCTGGGTGGCACTAGCATGAGGCTTTTGGTCTTCTCCAGACAGCCATCATGAAACGTTTTTGCAGGGTGATGTCTTTTGTAGTGTAGACTCAGTATAATGTTGCAGTCCACCAGTGTTTTAACAGCTGTGTTGATGGATACCTGTTTATGCAGCTCTTAGGGACGGTACCGGGTGTGCAAGGTTCAACATACATGCTTCTTGACTTCAGTCATCCTTTTCTGTCACCTTGCTGTGAGTTTAGTGAAAAGTCACTCCCCCAAAAAAGAGGAAATGAAAATTGGAATATATTTATTTTCAAATAGTAATTCTTTTCTATGGAGTTTCAGAAAATGTTCTGAAATGCTTTTGAAAATGCTTGTAGAAAGCTAATTCCCATGAGGTATGTTTATGTGGCAGGGAAAAGAAAAACAGCTGTGATATAATCCTCCAACTGTATTAGGGTTTTGGGTTTTTTGTGCTGTTTCTTTCAAGAGGTGCCTAAACCTTCTTATTTGCTATGTAAATACAACTTGTACCTTCTTTCAGTAGAAGAAAAAGCGATAAAAGGGGATGCTTTTTCCCTGTAAGCAAAGGATGTGATTGACAGATATGAAAAGGGCAAAACTAGCAGAGCGGTAGGGAGGCATCTTCAGGTTCTGTGTTTCTCACAGCCTTACTGAAACCAGCAATGTTCGTTTGTCTTAGTACAGCAGCAATGTGTGTAAATAATTGTGAATGCAGCCTAGATGTGCTCAAGAGGGATTGCTGTATCCAAATGATTGAGATGCTGAACTCCTCAGTTGCTCAAGCATTGCACCACCTGCAGCACGGGCTCTTGGCCACTGGCACCTCAGCACATCTGCTTAAGTGTCAGGCTCAGGAGCGCAGAACTCTCTGGACAGTGAAGTCATCATGGTTTGCTTGGTCCTTTTGCATGAAACTTGGAGCGTTGCCTCTCTTTCCAGTTATGTGAGCAAACACTGGCTCATAGCCATCAGGCTAAACCATTGGATTGCAACCCCCAGGGGAGAGCCTGACAGGTGTCTTCTGTCATCTGTTACCTAGCAAAAGCCAGTGAACCTCACTCAGGAAATCTTGTCTGCAATTTGTGCTCCAGGGGCAGCCAGTTATCTTCATTCACGGGGCAGAAAACACATGACATCTCTTAAAAAGGGTTTTCAGTTATTGAATACACTGGATCATAGGCTGGATACTTAGGTGCCAGAAGAAAACTATGGGAGAAAAGGTAGCTTAGTAGTGATCACAAGTAGCCTTGCTTGAAATCAAAGCTGCTTTTGCAATAGGAAAACACTAGTCAAAGTCATCTGGGAAAGCAGTCTCCCATGTCTGGGCGCACCAGGAAGAGGTAGGCAAAGTAGAAGGTAAGATGATACGTGGGCTGGATTTTCCTGGTAGCAGATTTGAAGCGCTGGTCTTAGGTCAGTAGTGCACTTGTCATGTTAGGCCAGGAAAGGGGAAAACAAGAACATGGGTAAGGGGGTGAAGAGGACGGATTTTTCCCTATAAGTGAATCTCTCCTATGATTTTCCTTCCACCCAAATTCCTCCTCCAGAAGCCCGAGCTCTGTGTAAAGGTTGGGAAGTAAAAGGAAAAAAAAGAAAAAAATAATGATTTCATTTTCTTGCTAGTCAATGTGTTGGGAGTAGAGAGGCTTCTCTGGGAGTTGCAATTACTCCCCTGGGAATGCTGGAAATGCTTTGGGTTTTGTTTCTTTTTTCTTATAGCTGCAGCTCTAGGCTGAATGATGGCAAAACTTAACCTTCTGCTATTAGTGCCAGCTCTCTAGATAGAACAGGGAAGAAAAAAAGTGAAATACCACTTTGGGGTGTTTCTGGGGAAGAGGTGTTTCCACAGCCTGTGGAAACACCTATAGCAGTACTGTGCATCATGGAATGGAAGTCTGCAATGTCTTGGATTTGAAGCCTAGGAGTAAAAACTGAGTCTTATCCAAAAGCTGTCTTAGAAGTCTTGTTATGGCAATGCATGGTAAAAACAAGTAGTAAAAATAGAATTTATTTACTGTATATTTCAGTTGCAATAGTGTTGATGATTTTACATTTTTAGTTATACTAGCGAGATTATACATTTTTAGTTGTAACAGTGTTGATGATTTTTAAAGGTTAGCACTTGCCTATGAGCAAAGATTGTATTATGAAGTATTATCTGAAGAATCCTTCTGCTAAAGCGCTGCTGCAATGCTGTTTTACCTGAGTTAAAAATTCACAGTTTATTGGCAGCCTGAGTTAAGCTGGAGGTTTGATCTCTGTTCTGTGCTGTCAGATTTAGGTAATTTTTCACAGATTGCAGTCGTCTTTTCATGGTTTTGCTTGGATTTGAGAATCATTTATATGTAAATGATCCTGATGTCTTGTTCTTTCCCTTCTTACCAATTAACTTTGCTTTAAAGCACACAGTTCTGTGAGCAAAATCGGCAACAGTGCTGCCTGGGGCAGGTGAAACTGGGTGGTGTTAGCATGGTGATCATGTTTGCTGGAGCTCATTACCAAACTGACTTGCTGAATAATCAGACCTTTGAACTGAGTTCAGTGGTACCCCATTCATCTCACTCTGTTAGGCCACTTCATGGCAGCTCTTTTATGTCTTCTTATAATTCGTCCTATGTAAATAGCTAAGGTATTTATTATTAAAAGCAGCAAGAAAGCCCAGTTGAACAAGAGAAAACCTGGAAGAACAAGCCCTCAAAGAGATTTCAACTCTAGTGCCAAGGAGTTTATCAAAGATAGAACAACTCTCTTTTTGTGACTGAAGGAAAATGCCATTAAATCCCTTTGTCTTGCTGCTACAGTAAACTTGCCAGAGCTATTCCAAAAACAACATGCCAAGAGATATTCAATGATTGTCAATGAAAACTAGACTCAAAAATGCAGCCTCCCTGTGTGTGGATCAAAGGGAACTCCAGGGTGTTCAGGATATGTTTCTATATGCTCTCAAATGACTGTAAGAATTATTTTAAGGGGAGGTTTGCTAGTTTTGGCTTTGCAACTAAATCTGCTGTATCTGCTTGGTACCTCTGCCTGTAGTGTACAAGCATAGGTTGTTTTGCAAATGGAAAAGAACTTAGTGCATGAGTGAATGGGAGAATTTGCAGGTTGCTATCTACTGGGCTAATCATTACTATGAAGAAATAAAATACATACTCATGTACCTGCTGTTGTAAAATATCTGCAAAAACAATATCTGCAAAAGTTCTCCACAACTTCTTGTTGATCTAGCACAACTTTGAGAAAAACCTAGAAGGGATCTGTCAATGTCTGCAGGGGTTTGCATTGTACTTGTTGGAGTTGCGCTGTTGCTTACCTTTTTGAGGCTGGGGTTTTCCCAAGGAGAGTAAAGATCAGATTTTTAAACTGAATGTTTTCTTAAAAAATACTGATCCCTCAGAAAATCGTGTGTATGATGCTGCTGAATTTTAAAGTTTGAGGGAGATTGTCTCAGGCTTGGAGTAAAATTACCTAAAACCAGAGTAAGTGTGTGTTTCAACTGCTGCGTTATTGATTACTCTGGGGCAGAATTACTCACAGCACCATGGACTTAGATTACTTAAATAACAAAACCCTCTATTTTACATTAAAGGCAGGCCTCTCTGTGTTTGAAATGAATTGGTTTGAATGAACTCCAGTGACAGGAATGTCATTATACACATGCATTATAATATACTAATAACATTATAATATTTTACTAGTATTGCACAAATAGTGACTGTGGTTGTCTTCACTGGACCTAGAAGAGAGGACAATCTCCATTCTCAGGAGATTGCAGAATGAGCCTGCTTACACAGCTGGATAGTTAAGAGGCTGGTCCTTGGGGTGACAGGGTGATTTTCACATTTTAATTTCTGGCTAGGCTGGAGTTCACACTTGGCTGTATTTAATATAGAAACTCCAGTTCGTGTTACTGTGCATGGAGCAACTGTGACTCTGAAGGATTTTTGATGCTCAAAGAGGTGGGATGGTAGGGAAATGTTGTGGTATGGGAATTAAGGAGAGAATAGTATCAGACAAGGATCAGAAAAGCCTATTCATATGGCTTCCTTACCTGTCTTTCCCAGACAGGCCCAGTGTTTCCCCAGGCAGGGATTGAGGGGCCATTTGTGAATATCTGGCATTTAATTGGAGCAAAAGCATTATGTTGAGAGAAGCAGGAAGGTGCTTATCTTTGGGAGAGGCAAAAGAGATGGGAGAAGCAGGCTTCTTCACAAGCTGTACACAGCTTGGGCAATGGAGGAGCAATTGGAGGTAGCCAACCTCCGTTTCCCCACCTGAGATTTTAGATCAAGACATAAAGAAATCCCCAGGAAGCTCCAGTCTGTGCAAGCACCTTGGTCTAAATAGGAGGCAAATTAAGGTAATTGTAAGGTAGGCATCCTTCAGTGTTCACTACTTGCAGTATTTAGGGGAGCTATTGCAGGATGTTTATAGGTTATAGGATGTAGGATGTATTTGTAGGATGTACTGTAGGATGGGTTAATGCATTTCTAAAGCAGGTTCCCCACCTTTTGCTGCTTGACTTCTCATCACAGGTTTTAAATTAAATAGCCTGTTGAGCATTAAACTGGAGGATTTGGCTAGGCTGACATGCACCTTTGCAACTGCCACATGGCCTACAGCTCAAGGGACCAAGCCCTGCTGTTGGGATGAGGCAGCAAGGCATGAACCTGAGGGAAAATGAACGGCTTGCTCTGGAGAATAGTCTTATGTTCATCCTGTTGTGCACTGCTGTTTTGGGAATGGATTTGTGACGTGGTGCTTTTTTTATTACACCATGGAAAATATTTTTCTATCCAAACCAGCTGGGTCTTCAGTAACACTAAAAAATTAAAAGCATTTCTGTGATAGGTGTTCCCTAAAAGATAGAAAATAAGATTTTTACATTAAAATGCCAGGAAGAAAAATGGTGAGGGCATAAAGTTCTGCTTTATTTTCATCAGATGCTAGTGCTTTTGGAAGATCGGTTGTGCTTCAGCAGTCATTATCCCCCTGTGTGCATCTCTTGCTTTGTGTTCCAGCTTCGATCTGAAAGGTGTCTGTGAAGCAAGCCTTGCATTAGCTGTAGTTCCAACTACACCCCACAGAGGTGGAGGGGACATCCCTGGGACCTAGGCTTGAATCTCTGTTTTCCTTCTTTTTTTTTTTAATCAACTACACCTTTGTTCCAGGAGTGTCAACATCAGGGGCTCTAAGCCCAGGGAGCACCACGGCCAGCACTACAGCACGGATGGTCACCAGCAGCAGCAGCCGCCCCACCACGACCTCGGCCTCAGGCAGGAGGAACAGGAGCACCAGCACGCCATCACCCATGGCTGATGTCCCCAATGAAATGACCACTCACCTCCCGCCTGCCTCCTCCCAGCTGCCACCGGCTGGTGCAGAGAGCTGCGACCCCATGGAAGCCCGTGATATTACGTGGTCTCGAACTCGGCAGGGACAGGTGGCAAAGCAGCCATGTCCTATGGGCTCTATAGGTGAGTTGAGGGATGGGAGAACACAGCAAGCTGCCTCTGTTTGCCCATGGGATATTGTGAGTGTGGAGTAGGATCACTCACAGGCCCCTCTGGCACACATGCTTCCCTCAGTAGATCACACTGATGCCTTCTGTCAGGTCTGCATTGCTTTGGTGAATTGTGGCAAGCAGCTGGCTGGGCCCCAAATGTGCTGGGGACATTGTGCAGGATCTTTAGCATCCCAGGCTCTGGCCAAAAGAGAGTGCAAGCTAATGACCTTGTAGGGTTGAGCTTGTTTTGCTATAAAAGCTTCTGTTTCCAGAAGTTATGTGCAATGCGCCTGCTATCTCTGGTTTTGCCTTTATTTGTAGATCCTGGGCTCATTGGCTGATGTGTTGACGTCCAATGCCTTGCTTGATTGAGAGTGGAGGAGGGAAAGGAAGGAAGAAATAAACAAAACTTACATTTTGAAGCTGTTTGCTTCACTGTTTTCATTTCAAAGGTTGTGGCCAGCATTTTGGAGCATTCCTGAACCAGCATGAGTGATTTTTCAGCCTGCAGACAGTGTGATCAGCAGGGAAAGCAGGGGGGGAAACAAAGCCAAATCTTTCAAAATGGTTTATTGCTTATTGGATTTTTGTCTTTTTCTTCACTCTTCCCCCCCAGTTGTTTTCTTCCAAAAGATTGCTTTTTGAAATTTTCTGTCCAACTGAAAACATAGTCGAATAAAGAATGGGGTTTGGCATATGGCTCAGTTTGCCGTATTTTAACAAATGCAGGTTTCTAAAAGTATTTGTTTTTCAAGTGAGTCTTGGTGTCCAGCTGAAAAGCTGCTTGCCAAGAAGGAATCATAAGTTGGAGAAAATTGCATGAAAATAAGAGATGAAAGGATCTGGCTTGCAGAGGAGACTGTTAAATTTACACCTGTGTATATGAATACTGACTCCCTGCTGAATTTGGAGAGGTCACACTGATAAAAATACATGTTAAAGTATGATGGGCATGGAAAGATATCAGTCGTGAGAATAGGTAAACACCAATTTTGCTACCTTTCCAGACCCATTTGGTAAAAATAATGCCAAAAATGTTATGTGGTTTCCAGAGAGGGGAAAGGAGAGTCTGCACTGAAAGTGTGGAAAGGAATGGAGAGGAGAAGAGGAAAAGGAAGGCTGGATGCAGGGAACCCTTTTCTAGGCATGAGAGCTGGATGAAAATAGCTCAGGAAAAAAGAGGATAACCCAACTTTTTGATAGAGGATGGCAAGAAGCCTTCCCCATCTCTAATTTCAGTGATTCATGCAACTTGTTAAAAGCTGTGGTATATTAGCAGTGAGCTTCTTCCAGCTCCCTTGGAAGGCATAAGCAAACTCTCACTGATTTCAGTCGGTGCTACCATCAGATCTAGCCTTGTAATTCACTCCTCTGCTGAAAAGTTTGGCTCTGCACTTTGAATAACACACACTCTAATCTACGTATTCAGACTTTCTTGCTTTTTAAAGATCTTTAACTGCACCATTTCAGATGCATTTCTTTGTCTGGAAGGGCCCGAGGTCCTTTGCTGTCTTTTGCAGCAGGAATCTGGGGTGGCCCTTGCCAAACAAAACTCTCCTTTGAAGTCCCTCTTGACAGCAGCGGGTGGACAGTAAAGCCCAATGTTACATCTTGGCATTCATAGTGTTTAAATTTTTGTGTGTTTCCACTCAAATGGTTCAATGATGATTCAGAGCAGTAAAACCTACATAAAGCAGCATGGAAGTTGAGGTACAGGGTCTGAGCCCAGGGCACCAGCGGTGGAACAGAGCACTTAAGGTGCTGGCTCAGTGTTTGAGATGCAGCTTCGATTTGTTAGCCCCTGGCATCTTTCCTGCCTGGCCTAAGGCAAAAACCTCTGTCCGTAGTCTCCAGTAAAATGGAGATAATGTCCTTGCGCTACCTCATGGGTCTTTTAAGGCTAAGGTGATGGGAGACTAGGACACTGAATTGAGTCGTAAGGATCCTATTGAGATTCTAAGCACTACTAAGCTCCCATGCTTTGCATGAGGTGTCTATCATTGTGAAATGAAGCCTGTAACATGGGGTTTGGGTGCAAAATGCAACTGGTAACACTGAACACAATGGCTTTCCTTTTCCAGGTGTTGCAACCTTCCGGTGTCTTGCGCCAGATGGGATTTGGGAGCCCCAAGGACCTGATCTCAGCAACTGTTCTTCTCCCTGGATCAACCACATCACTCAGAAGGTAAAACCCTTCCTATGCGTTGACTACACTGAGCCTACGCACTAACCTTCCTGAGTTCCCTGGTTGTTTTCACAACAGGGAACCCAAAGTGACAAACACATAAAGCATGAGCCGTGCGAACTAATGAAGAATTGTAAGAAGAAAGCAAGACTGTAAATATGTGATGGAAATTAATTCAAAGACAGTGACGGAAAGGCAAAGGAGAGGGACTGTAGAGCAGAATTTAACTAGAGTGACCAGTGGTTCTTGTTTGTGTCAAGAAAAGGAGGAAAAGAGGGGAGGAGGTGGGTGGTCATGTGGAAAATACCAACTTATTGCAGAAGGAAGCTTTCCCTTTCATGCATCCCCAAGGATTTTCTCATGCCATGCAAGCACAGGATAAACCCTATAGTTGAGAAATCTTTACCAAAGAAAGGCAGGCTCAATATGAAATGTTTGCATTGCACTTCTGACTTTCTGGTTTTAGTTCCTGTAAAGGAACTGATGGAATAAAAAGCAGTGCTGCAGTAATGCATATCTTTTGACTCTTAAGTCTCTTGATAAATATTTTGTAACACTTCATCATTTATCAGTGTTAAAGTGCATTAACATGTGACAATAGAAGTTCAAGACAAGCAGAGCTTATTTGATATCAATATGTTGAACGTTTTTGTTATTAATGCACAGTGGTGCTTTCAGCTGATTTTATTACAAAAGAAGACCAGATGTGTGTTTATGCCACAGAGTCTGTGGGCTGAATCCTTATTATTGCAATCTGTGGGGATTTATTCGCTCCTTTAGCCAGAGTGAGTGAGTCCCAGCATTGCAGGCTAGCTGTGCTGCTGTGTGGGAGCAACACAACACTCCCAGAGAGCCAGTGCTTGCTGGTGAACAGGACGGGGTGACCCTACAGACAAGACTCTCTGGCTTTCTCCTGCCTGTTTCCCATCTTAACTGAGATACAACAACCTGTGAATCACTAGCACATACACCCCTGATCATCACTATATCGCACCATATATATTTATACCTTTCCCTCCCCAAAGACGAAGGAAGATATTCATTAACATGGGGCTGCTGTGACATGGCACAGCCATTAAAAAGCCTGTGGTCCTTCTGTCCCATGTGGGAGGGTGGGCAGCTTTCCTGCCATGCACTCAGCTAGCTGATTAATAAAAATTGCCTTTTCTGATATTAGCAGCTGTGCAGCTCTTGTTTTATGACCCACGTACTTATCCTGGAGGGGTTAATATTACTTACGCTAGCTATAATTCACGAAGTCAGCTGGGAGACCTTTTGCTGCTCGGTGAAGATGTCTAGGCAGTTAGCCATTAGCAGAGGGAAATAATAGCTTGCACTGATGAAATCTCCATCAAGGTTAGGCTTATTTTATTTGAAACCCCAGCTATCATTTGTGTAAGAAATGACCCCCATTTAATTTGCTATGCGCTTTCAAAGCAGGCTACAATTGGAGAGCCAGGTTTACAGAAATGCCCAGCAGGTTAAAATTGGGACTGGAGATAGTCAGTTTGTTTTAATTGTTATTATTTTTGTGGAGGAATTTAGTTATGTTCAGCTTTGGAAAGCTTCCACCAGTTGGTGGGAAGACTATAGGGATCTGTCAAATGACTCTGGATCCAATATTTGATGCCTAAGTAGTAATCCACTAAGATCTTGGAATACATGTCCCAGCCTCTATTGAGAGCTGCTAGAAAAACATGAAGACTTTCCAGGAATGACTTTTGAGAGGAAAGTTCTGCCAGGTTTGCCTATGGGCATGTGCTGGGGTTTGCATTCAGTAAGATACTTAGAGCAAACACATTCTAAATTACTAATGAAATAATCAATAGCCATTCGGTTTCCCTGCCCAAGAGGCTTGGAAATCGTCACTGTGCTTAGAGTTGAAGACTGATCCACACATAAATCAGGCACTGGTTTCTCACATCCTTGCTGTTGATGGGACGCTTCCCTGCCCCGAGCTTGTAGACTTTTTCCAGCACCTATCTAAAGCTGAAAAACAAGCCTTCCTCCTCTCAGCAAAGCCAGCTCCACTTCTTGCTAGAAGAAGCAGAAAGCCAGCCATACTTCAGGGGTGATCACACCCTGCAGCTCAGCTCTCCTGTATCCTCAGTGTCTGGGTCCTCCTTGGCCATCTATCCCACAGCATCCACGGCTGCAGCACAGCTTACAAAATGGCTGGAAATGCTACTTCGTCAGCCAGGGTTCCTACCTGCTCAGCGTGTCTTTATTCCTAATCTGCTTTGTCTCCCAAAAATACCCTCTTCTATCACCTGCTGGGACCAAGCTACTCAGGAAGAAGGGTGATGAGTCCCCTGGAGAGATTTCAGCCAAGCCAGAGAGGATGGAAGGAAAATGCTGTGCTTGCTTTCATGTCTCTCTAAGTGAAGTAAGGATTATTACTTGCTGCTTTTCTGTCTCCTGCTGTGTTCAAACCGTACATTGGGTGTTTGCCTGCTTGCATCATGGTATTAGGTTTTACAACCCTCTATTAGCTTCCATTAGAGTTATTGTGCTTGATGGAAGATCAGAACAAATGTCTGCTTCAGCAATTCATTGGCCTCCTGACATTTACTTTAACTTTATTGTTGGTGCCTATCGTGCCCTTGTAACATAGCAGGAGAATAAACTTACCAGTGCGATTGAATTAATGCACTGCTGCCTGGGTTATTTCTAGAGTCAAGCAGTAAAAGGAAGCAAAAAGGTCAGTTTTGGATACATTGCTTTGTCCTGATCATGAGGTCATACATTCGGTCTCAGCTTCTTTGTTTTACCTCTTCCTTTCATCACTACGGTCATTGGCGCAGGGTATGACTTGCATGAAAATATCTTTTCCTTGCTGCAGCTTTCAGTTGTGGGTGCTTCCTAGGAGGAGAGGCACCACTGTGCTATGCTTCAAGCCTCTAAACGAGAGAAGGCAGAACAGAAAGTGTTTTGTCCTTCATGAATGCATGAAAAGCCTCAAACATCCATAAAGCACATGCCAACCATATTCATGTTGCCCTCCTGAACAGCATAGATGATATAGTCACAAAGAACAGATAAACCTTAGGGGTCAAAGTACAAAGTACCTTCATCAGGTCTTGTAGATTTGCTAGGTTGTGTCTGACAGAGGGAGTGGGGTTTTGTGGAGAGCATCACCACATGATCATGTCGAGGCCTGAGGGTGAAGTTGCAGTCCTGATGACACCATAGTGAAATCCTTCATCCAGGCTGATTTTGACAGTATGTTTCCACAGTGCCATCATGTACTGGATGGAGCAGATGCTATAGTTGATGGGTTATTAGAGGGAAATTAAATGCAGTTTAAGTTGTTTGAATACCATAGTTTCAAACCCACTTTTTCAGTGTTCTCTAGCTCAGCTGTACTGTAGGAAGAGCAGCAGCCAAACCCTGTTGGATAACTAGCGTTTATAACTAGTTAGTTATAGCCTTAGGTATCATCCGATAAGAGAAAAAAAACAAAGTTAAATGGAACAGGATGTTCATCGTCCAAAAAAGAGGATGGTAGATATGTTCTGACTCTTTTCTATGAATGTACACATGTACAATGAAACCTTTGCCAGGGAAAGAAAATGGCCATGAAGGCTTTACAGTGTCAGAAGTTAGCCCACAGCCCCTCTTTCAGCCTTGCTCCCAGCTGCTGGCAGCTGCTGGTGCCTGATAAAACCTGTCAGTTGTTTGTACCTCCAGAAAATAGCGTCGACACCATGGCCTTTCCAGCTGACTGGTCCACTTTGTATATCACTGTTTTTAAAAATCCTGGTTCAATCTTTCATGACATCTTTTTGGTTTTTTTTCATATCAGTCAGCCTCAGGCTGCAGGAAAATATTTTTGCCTTTATGACCACATTTGCTCCCTTCCCAGTATCTTTCTTGTTTCTTCTGAATTTTCTTCACTAAATACTTTTTTTTCCTTCATTTTTTCTCATTTTTATTCTACCGTCTTCTTCCACAGTCATTTGCTTCTGAGAAAGGTAGGGCTGAAACAGGGAGCAATGCAATATGGGGGAGGTCATTGTTAGTATTCCCAGAAAAGGTTCCCTGCATCTGTTCTTTGGCATATATGAAACAGGCAGAAATGTATGCCCTCTTCAACAACTATTATTTCACAGTCTTTTCATTCATAAGAAGACACAAGATAGTGGTACAAACTGTGAAAATATTAGCAAAGTGCTGCACAGCGTGGTTTCAGGTATGCCAATGCTCATTTGTAAGTCTGGCCTGAATTCTGTTCAAATGGAAGAGATGAGCAAATTTTTTGACAGAGCTAGAAAACTATATTTTGTGTGTTGGCATTTTTGGCAAGGAACATTTTTTTCTTTCCTTCAAATTAGCATTCCAAGACTAGATTTAATCAATTTGTAAAAGGGGGAGGAGAAATCATCCAAAATAACCAGAAATCCAATTTATTTTGAACAGATTGTTTTATTTTATCCCAGAATACTTTTTCTTGTTTGTTTTTAAATCTTTTTTTTCATAATCAAGATAGAAAATAATAAAAAAAAACAACAAAAAAACTCAAATCAGAAAGAGATGTATTTTAGCTCCCTTTGTTTCTGAGCCTCTGAGTAGAAAGCTCAGTTAATTGCACATTTTTTCCCTACTTCTTGCTGACCTCTCAGTGACAGTGTGACCCTTGAAGAACCTCCAAGGATTGTGCCTGTGTTCCTGTCTGACTATGTCACTGTTTGAGTTAAAGAGTATTACGTTTTGGAAGAAAAACCTTATGGCGGGCTTGTCTTCCATGCAGCAATGGTGATGAGGAAGATGTGGAGAGGTGTTTTATTAGAAGGGAAGTAAGTTAGTAATACATCCTCTTGGGCACCAGTGAGTTTTGCTGAGCATTATGTAGAATTAATCAAAGAAGGTGCTCAGTCCTAGTGTTATGACAGACCAGACATACATCTTAGGCCTGGACTATTCAGCCAACATTTGGGACTTGTAACAGAAGTTGGATTTGATAGGTCTGCATGGGAGATATTTCAATATTGGTGGAAAATGCTCAAAAGAATTGGGGAAATTAGCATTAACATGTCATATGACCATCATTTTGGATACCCCTCTCATTATCCACACAGGCAGAATGGAAAGAGTGTCTCAACGCTGTTGAGACTTGTAACTGCTTTTTCTGATGATAATGAATAAGTGTGGAAATGAATGTCAGTGCTAGGAAGTAGCTTCATCATCTGTCAACCAGACACATTGTCTCACATCTCTGTTTTCAGGAAACCTGGGTGCATGAAATGAGCTTGGGTAAACACTTCTGTGTCCCTGGGGTTCAGGGATTTTGAGCTTTAATGTGCCTTTTCTCAGGCATTTCTTCCATTGTTGCCTATATTTGGGGTGTTTATTCGGTCACACTATAATTCCTCTGATATGCAGGTCTTAGGATCAGTTCAGGGTAAAAGGAAAAGAGTTTATTAGTGACGAATCTACACCACTTTTGCTGACAGGTAGGAAGAATGGCAGCCTGCAGTTCAATGCCACCAAGAACTTATTGCAGGGAACTCTTGGTTTTGTCTTTGTAGCAGCTGACAAATTTGCTCTGAGTATGCTAGTTTGCCTAGGTGCATGGTCCAAGAGAATATGTATGCATCAAATATTGGGTAGAAGGTGTTTTTTTTCTAATGTATCTGTAATAAACCATTGCATTCCTGCACTTTTCTATAAGGCTTACAGAAACACCATGTTACATACATGCTAAGCTCCAGTGATGAACTGCAGGAAAATGTTGAAATTGATTTCTTTACATAAAGGGATTTGATGCAGTCATTCTTTAATGTTCTGAGTGCCAATAGAAGAGGTCAAAATTCAGCTTCTATGCTGATATGTGGCTTTGTTCAGCTGCTTATGAGAGCAGGCAGCTGTAAGAATAAGATCTGGTTTCTATGGCATTAGCCTTGTGTGTAACAAGGAAGAAATAATTCAATTTTTGAATATGTTATCATTGCTCTAATGGGAAGAACAACACATTATCTCTTTTATTTATCTCCTCTATATCATCATATGCTTTAATTCTCTGAAGATGAGCATATGAACATCTTCACTTATATTTCATTAAATCAGATTGGCTGTCGCTGTCAAATTGATGAAAGTAAGTTATTCATTTATAACTCAGCTAATTGATTTACAGAGAGGTAGAAACTCAGCTTGCAATCTTTCCCTAGAATCTTGCTTTATAATAAGCACCAGAAATTGAGGGAACATGAGAAACATCTGATCTCTAACTGTTGGAAAATAAGACAATTGGAAATTTCATATGAAGAACCCAGCAGAGCTGGCCACTGAGCCTGAAAAAGAAGTGGGAGCTCCATTTAAATGTCATCCTGTGCAATTTCTCCTTATCCTTGACATATTCCCTATGGATACTCATTCCAGATCACAAAGTGGTATATAACAGAAAAAGCCCAGCAACCTGCAATAGTGTTTTCGTAGTGGGCTGCTTGTAGAAAGGAGATGGAACAAGCTGCCTTGTTCTCAGTCTCCATGGCACAGAAGAAGAGAAGGCCACCAGAAAAGGAGAGCAAAACAGAGCAAGAAAGGGGGTAAAGTCACAAGGGGAGAGTTTCCCAAATAATTGTGCAGTGAATTTCTCTGCAGGTGATTTGTGAGTTTTATGACTCAACTAAACAATAAAAGCGGTTTAATAGATTCAGCCAAACAGCCTACTTGGTTTTCCCTTACAGCAGACCTTTGAAGTCTTAAGCCTTTTGCTCCTGAGTTTACATGCTTTTATGTGCTGAGAATCACTAGCCTTGTTATAGATGTAGTGACTAGTGGGTTAAGGAGCATGCAAATACGAAGAAATGCAAAGTGGTAAGTTAGCACCTGATTATTAAATCCATATGGTAGGAATTGTGAACATTTTTATCTTGCTCATCTGGGTTATCATCTGTTTTTGTTCCTTTTACAAATAGCTTTTTTTTTTGCACAGCCGTTGTAGCAAAAGTCATCTTCTCACTATGAAATAATCTTCTGGAATCAGAAACTTCTCTTTCTTAACAGAAGAGACTATTTACATGTTTGGTTGTGTTTTTTTTTTTTTCAAGTGGCGTTAGGTAGGATAAGGGGACAAGCTAACTGAAGCCCTCCTTAGCATGGGCTTCTCATGAAATGCAGTGTCATCTTTACTTACATCTGTTGTGGTGCAAAGAAGCAGCAGCCCCTCAATTCCAGCAATGCCCTGTAAGAAAATCAGTTGTTGTGTTGAAGCCCATATGGTGACCATAGCTGGAAAAGCCACTTGTGTTTAAACCATACTCAAAAAAGATGTCCCTGCAGGGAGGTTGGAATTAGATGATCTTTCAAGTTATTGTCCTGGTTCCAGCTAGGATAGAGTTACTTTTCTTCCTAGTAGCTGGTGCAGTGCTGTGTTTCTGCTTGAGTCCGGAAGCAATGCTGATAACACACCGATGTTTTAGTTGTTGCTCAGTAGCACTTACCCTGATCAAGGTCTTTCAGTCTCTCATGCTCTACCATGAGGCGGAGCACAAGAAGCCAGGAGGTAGCAGAGACAAGACACCTGACCCAAACTAGCCGAAGCGGTTTTCCATACCACAGCATGTCGCGCTCAGTATATAAACGAGGGGGAGTCACCCGGAAAGGACTAATCGCTGCTTAGGTTGGGCTGGGTATAGACCAGCAGGTGATGAGCAATTGTATTGTTCATCACTTGTGCTTATTGGGTTTTGGGTTTTTTCCTTTTCCCTTTTTAGTTTTATATTATCTCCACTTCTTATTTCCCTTGTCATTATTATTATTAGTAGTAGTATTATATTGTGTTTCAGATTTAGCGTAAGGTGTCCCTGCCCACAGCAGGGGGGTTGGAACTAGATGATCTTAAGGTCCTTTCCAACCCTAACGATTCTATGATTCTATGATTCACTTATTAAATTGTTTTTATTTTAATCTGTGGGTTTTACCTTCTTTTGATTCTCCTTACCCCCTCCTGTGGAAGGGGTAAGGGGGTGAGTGAGCCACTGCATGGTACTTAGTTACCAGTTGAGTTTAAAGCATGACAGTCCCTTCCAACCCAAACAGTTCTATGATTCTACAATTACATGATCAAACCATGGAGAACCTTGCTGTAGTTTTCTTCTTGGAAACTTCTTTTCTTTCTCTCTTCTCTTCTTCTTCTGGGGCTTTGATTTGTGTAACATTCTGGAGCTGGAAGGGACTGGAATAACATCATACTAACAGCCAGGGACAACCTTTTCTTCTGCTTTCTTGACTGCAGATGAAGTCGGGGGAGATGGCTGCCAACATTGCCCGAGAGCTTGCAGAGCACACAAAAAACCACTTGTATGCTGGTGACATCGCATACTCTGTGTCTGCCATGGTCCAGCTGGTGAACTTGCTTGACGTGCAGCTCCGAAACCTGACTCCGGGTGGGAAGGACAGTGCTGCACGCAGCTTAAATAAGGTAAAGACAAATGGTCTTGGGAAGGGCCAGGAGGCTGAAGAAGGGTTTGGAGCTCCCTGGAGAGCTATTATAAATGTCTTGCTGAATGACTGCCATTTTAGGGCAGTGATTCTTTCTTAGTAGACAAGAGTACCTGGCAGGTTTTTGTTTACAGTGTATTTTATTTTGCTGAGAAACAAAAAGGTTGTAAATGCCAAGTGTACTACTGTTCCTGGGAAATATGTACCCTTAAATGTGTACATGTATGAACTCCAGGTACTTCATTGTGGTCTCAGCTTTCATAGCTCAGTATGAAAATGACTCAGGTGATGCCACAGCAGTTATTTTGGACATGTGCCAGTGTGAATAAGATCAGAATTTTGTCCAGCATTTCCAGTACTGAATCTGTCTGTGAAATGCCATATAATAAGATCCACAAAATCTGAATATTTAAAGCCTTAAGAGATAGAGTCTAAATTTTTTTTTCATCCCATAACATTATAAGATGCTGATGTGAAGGTCAAATGAACACTTTTATGCATTAATATAAAGAAATAAAAGCAGAAAGAAGCATTTATTTACATTGGAGAACCATTTACCAAAGGCACATAAGATACCATCATGATTACACCTAAGGTCTTCTGGATGGTTTAATATTAGAGGGCCTTTTAGTGATGACCTGTGACTTAACCCAGAAGCACCTTACTGCATGATGATGGTGTGGTTTCTGTGCCCTGTTTGAGAAGAACTATTATTAGTCCTTTTGACATTTCCAGAGTTAAATGGAATGGTTCCACACTAAAGGTATTAGAAGTTTCCCATACTGGGAGGAAATACAGGCTGTGGAGTCTGTAAGAATGCATTTAAAGTTCAGGGTTTCCTTGGTTCAAGGCCCTGTTCATCACAGAATCTCATGTAAATGCATGGGATAGGACTTATATATGATTGAGATAGTGAAAAGTAAAGGCCTAGTCATCAGAACAAAGAGCAACTGAACCCTGTGGCTATGAGCACATGGTTATATTGGCCACCCAGTTAAAATAAGACACAAAATACTGTTTTCAGCTTCATAGTTGACTCCGACAGCCCTGGCATTCATGTAAGATCAGAACTTGCTCCCAAGGTTATACAGGAAATAAATTATCCCAGCTAAACCTGAAATTTCTTGTGTATCTTCTTAAGAAAAATACTTTTTAGTCATAAAGTGTTTTTTTTTCTCGTAAGTTATTATTGTAGACCTATGCTGTTTTAAATGCAAAGGGCTTCTGGATTGTTTAAGATAACAGCCGCTTGGGAACTGAAGTCCTGCATCTCATGCGCTTTGCATGTGCTGTGAACTGGGTTATCCTGATGCTTTTAATTAGTGCTGCTTCCAGCTATTTTATAACAATGTAGGTAATAATTGTATTAACTGTTACATCAGCATAACATTATTTGTTATAATCATCCCATGGTTCTTTGTTTGAAATGATGGTGATGTCTGACAATATCAGGTAAAACCAGCAATTAATGTCACCTACTAATGGGTTTCACTGTTCTAGTCTGCTTGCTCTTCTGAATATGCCTCAGCCACACCCAACATTTTGTCACTTCAGCTTTGCAAGCACATGTTTTTCATCTTTTTATATCCCACCTTCCAGTATTTGTTTTGATTATATGAAATGGGGTTGTATCACAGGGGCAGGTATAAGTTACTGAGGGGAGGGGAAGTCTGGACAAAGGAGAGCATTCATCAGCTCGGCTGTCACTTCTGGAATCCCCCTTGCAGGTTTCCCCCCCCCCCCCCATCAGCTTTGCACAAGCAGCTCATACAAATCAATTGCACTCCGCATTAAAATTCTGGACCGTGTGGAGTCCTGCAAAACAGCGGTGCGAGTCAGTGATCCAAATGACAGGCTCAGTAATTTACTTGCTCTCATTCCCCACTTAATTCTTTAGAAGAGCAACTGCGCTGTGTTCATTTAAGAATGCATGAATTCAACTTGGAAGTAGTATTGGGCAAACAAAAGGCAGCAGAGTTACTCCTCCATTTTCCTCTTCACTGATCAAGAGTATTTTCAAAATAAAAGCGAAAAAGTCATTTGCAAAGAGTGTTGTTGAGTCAGAAAGAAGAAATAAAGTAAGCACTAACCATTAAATATTCTTTTAATCATTAAAGGAAATGTGCTGGGGATCTGAAAGTAATCACCTGTGCTGGTTTGTACTGCTTTTTTTTTTTTGCTTTTTTTTTTTTTTAAGCTGATGTACAATGAATTGAAATAAACTGGCATAATCAGAATTTTTGAAAGCCATCATCTTGCAGGAGCCACTTTTCTGTCACTAAAAGCTTTATGCTTTCCACTGTATCAGGCTTAATTAAGGTAATAATTGTTCTGTTGCAGGATGGCAAGACCCCCAAGTGAATACCTCTATAATTTTCAGCAAGGTTTTCTTTGATCTCCATTTGTTTCTGTAAAGTCTTAGTACTGGCCAGGTTTACCCAAAGAAAGGTTTCTACTGTTACAAATTGATGGATTAGAAATTGAAATTAGGCATTGTGTGATACCTGGGTATATTTTGTTTATTTCAGAGCCTCAAAACTCTTAGGGACAAATTTGTTTCTCAGCTGTACTAAAGAGATTGCACTGCTGTGAGTTGAGAACAGAAGTTACCCTGAATCTCTGTTGATGTGCAATTTCTAACCCAGGCATGTCAGCAGAAACAAACATAGCCAGGCCAGTGGCTCTAAGCAGCCTGATTATGCAAGGTTTAGTTGTACCAGTGCAGAGCTCACCAATTCTAGCTCATTGCTGCAGACTGCCTGCAAAGTCCTGGAGAGATAAATAAATGATTGTTGGATTCCGTGACACACTGAAGTGCATTTGCCAGGCAGGAGGCGTGCAAGTGCACATCAAAGTACAGTCCTAAACGTGCTCCTATGAAAAAGGTGGTATTCTTTGTGGAAAAGCTGTTCAACATATAAACCATTTAGGCCCAGGAATTGCAAAAGAAAGCACAACTGGCATGAGAGGATTAGAAAATTCATTCCTGGAGAAGCAGTTTAATCCAAAGGGGGGAGAATATCCTCAATAGGAAATACTAGATCAGATTCCCATTTCATTGTTCCATCCTCTTCAGTGACCTTTTATGCTATCAGGAGGCCTGTGCAATGCTCTGTCCTCTGGTGCAGCATGCTACCACACTTGGTATTTGCCTGAGCTGGCTTTAAGCAGCTCACAGCAGTGAAGCTGGAGTGCTATAGGTTTTGCCTTAAGCCACAGACCTGAGAAGGTGTGTCAGGATGGGTCCATAGAAGTCCATCCTGTGTCAGGATGCAGTCCTGCATACATTTTGTTCACTGGAATTGATCCTGCTCATCCAAAGCTTGGTTATACCTCACTGTGCCATCAGCACCTGTCTGACTGCAGAGCCCACACTCCTTACGTAAAACACCATCAGCCCCATCCTTTCCAGCCTTTTTTTTGACCTGGAAATATCATGTGTGATCTCCAAGCTGTTAAGGAAAACATCATCTCTTGAACATCTCTACTTGACTTCAGTGTCTCCTACCATCTAACAGCTGCTCTTGAAAAGTTGCCAGTTTGTGCTTTACTTCACTGAAAAAAAGGACTAACACATATTTCTGGAGCCAGTCCTTCCAGCCTTGCACTGCTGTCTAATTCGCATGCTTCCTTTGGTATGGTTGGTTTTCAGGAGCTGTTTAAGAGACAAATGCGTTTTTTTTCATAGGCGTTTTCTTCAATTTTTTTTTCCCTTGTTCTGTCACTAACTTGTTTTTTTCTATTCCGTCTTTAATCTGCTGTCTTTATGGACTCAGCTTCAGAAAAGGGAGCGCTCTTGCAGGGCCTATGTCCAGGTATTCCTTGTGGTTTTAATACGTGTCCAGTTGTTTGAATGATTGTGAAATGGGTCTTGTGTCTGTGAATAATCTGTCTATTACCATCTTTGTGGCAGCAAGTTCTAAGGTTAAGGTTGCAGGATAATAATTTCATTCTTCATATCCTCCCACCTGCCCATTTTCTCTCAGACTTGACAAAATTTTGGGCAAAACCTTTGAACCAGAAAGTGGGAAAAAGCACAGGAGAGATCTGACAAGACTCATCCAGCCATAGGAATATGCAGAACAGTATGGATGCATGGAAGTAAAGAATGCAAAACTCCAGCTGAAAGAGGTGTCTCCAGACCAGCTAGGTTTTGCTTATGACATATCACTCATACCATTGCCACCTGCATTTCCTTAGTTTTCTTTCTTCCCCTCTTACACTTGCAAATTTAGAAACAATTTGAAATGGTAACACTCAGCATGAGGGAGGAGGTAGGATCATAATGAAATGCAGGGTGTCCTCAAAGAGGGATGTGGGAAGGAAGAGAGTGCTGCAAACTAAATATAGGATTAGGAACATAGTGTCCCATAATGTTCACCCAGCTGTGGCCCAACTTTTGTAGGCTTACTTTGTGAAAACATGAACAAAGTCAAGCTCCAGCACTTTGGAAAGATCTGATTGTAGGCTTTTCAAAAGTGGGGCCTTGGATTATGTTATCTATCCTGTCACCTTGCCTTAGAGCATTTGCTCCAGACTTTTATATAAGCCTGTTTGTATACTATTGGTAGGTTAATGCTGCTTAAGAAATGTGAACGTTTTACTTTCTAATTTCTGTCTTGTGCTTATGAACACTGATGTTTTACTTATGGGTGGTTGATTGTTATTTATGTGTGTATGTATAACATGCAGAGATGTAAAAATGAAGCGCACGTTTCTGGAGGGAGCTGTCTATACCCGTATTTTCCTGAAAAATTCAACTTCCTACAGTTGGTATTGACTTTATTTTTTTCAGTCAATATTTCATTTAGTGGAGGGGGATTAGATGTTTTTGGTTTCTAGGACATTAAAAAACAGTAACCTTCTGTTCTAGCAGGCTGTCTGTCATCCCTTTTATTATGGTCATGAGAGAAGGTCACCTTTTCCCTTCCATATACATTAATGGATAAAGATAAGGAATTGCACATCCCTTGTCTGGAGTGACTTCTCTTAAGATCCCAAAGAAAGTAGCTAGCATTTGAAGGAATGTAGGAAATTTTACAATGCAACACTCACTCCCAAGCTAGCTATCTTGTCTACTGGTAATACTGGAAATGTGAGGCTGGTTGGACCATGAACCATACAGACCAGTTGGGGACCTTTGGTGCTACCTAACCCATAGGTTTAGCTTCATGGGCATACTTTAAAGAGTCAACACATGCTCCTGGTCTTTTTGTCTTCTTTCAAGCAATAGTGAATAGTGAATTTCATACACTCTACAAAAGGCTTGGCATTGGTGGAATAAGTCCTGTATATTCTTCACAAACTTCAGCTTACCCTTAATTTCAAGGACTTCTAGCTTTTCACTTGGAAAGGCTACTTGTGTGTTTGAACATTAATCATGCACCTACCTCTTTAGTAGACAAAACTGATGAAAGCTCATTGCCTGAGATGTTTAGTATAAATATGGACAAAGCTAGTAAATATATTTATTGAAGAGGACAGTCGTGTAACAGAGGGTTTGAAGAATGATTTAGATGACCTAATTAAACCTTTCCAGCTTTGCTTTGTATTATATGGAGGTAAAGTTGTATATCTGGACATATTTTCATACAGGGTATTTCCTTTTGGATGCTCATCTAGCTAAAGTCATCTAAAAATCTTGTAAGGGAGACTTTGTCTGTAATAGCAATCAAATGTAACTGCAAATATTCTTGTTACAGGCCACTTGTCCTTTTATCAGTCAGTGGAATGTCTGGGCTGGCTAAGGCAGTTTGGCAGAGATTTCTCAACAGATTTTAAATGGTGAAATAGTGGACTTCATGTCAATGTGAAATGGGAATTAACAGGGATATATGCCACTGTCGGCAGAGAAACAGGGATTTCAACCTTGCTGACACGATCTCCTTGTGCGTATCCCATTATTGTGACGAGCATCCATGGCTGATTTTTTTCTCATGGGGCTGGACACGTACTTTCAGTTCTGCGTTACCTAGACAAAGGATAGTGCAGTACAAAATTTACATGAGAGATGTCCATCAATCGTAAATATCAAAAATGCAATTGAGAAAAGTGGGGGTTTTGGGAGGAGGAGGGTGATTTGAAAAGTTAATAATTGCTAAAAGCAGTCTTACTGTTTTCTGTGGGATGACAAATTCATGTAGTCATGACAGCCCCTGTAGTGATTGGGGTCTAAAGTCCTCTTAAGCATAAAATAAATGAATATAAATAAATATGTAAAATGGATCTGGAAATTTTGTGAATTATTCAAATATGAGTCTGGGAATGCCATATCAGATTACCATCTCATCTCTCTATGTAAGTGTATAATTAAAACAAATATTGATTTAATTTGTGCAGTGTCACAGTATTGGTTGAGTTAAAAATGCAGGAATTTTATTTATGGGAGGTAGAGGTTACAAATGCTGCTCCTTTAGCGTTGCAAGTATGGTAAATGATCTTTTTTGTCTCAAAAATCCAACACAAATCAACCTGACAGGTGATGTGATAAATAGATATTAATATATTACCAGGCAATTGATGGGAGATATTTTCAATCACTGTGGTATGTAAGAAAAGCTATGTGGACTTTAATTCGTGATGCTAAGAGTCAACTTAGTCTGGGCTGACCAAGGTGGATATCCAAGTTGGACTGAGTGGCCTTAGAAAGGTGCTTCATTAGCTAAGGAGAGGTTGGATTCGATATGTGTGACCTTTTGGACAGCAGTGATATACATCTCTCATGCCTACCTTTCTGCAGTGTACTGTTCTTACACTCTATTTTGGGAAAGGGATAGAAAAGTCATCGTGTGGGAGAATGAGTCACAATGGGTGACGCATTTGATTAGCATAGCTTCGTTTAGTGACTGGTATGTGGTGAAAGCCAGAATGAATATTCTGTAACTTTTTCAGAATTGATATTTGCTCATTTTCCAAAGGAGTTTATCTTTAAACTGAAGCACTGAAGGTGTAGGAAACACAAAATGTTTGTCTTTTTGGGGAGCTGTAAAACTGGGGTTGGTGTCACAAATTTTCTCCATACCCTTCAGCAAGTGACATGTACTCACTGTTTCTCAGCTCCCCAGTTTAAAATGCCGTGGGTACAATTCTCCTGCCCTCTGGGAATGGAGATAGGATAGTAAAGAAAAAATGAAAAAGTCTGAGTACTCAGATATTTCGGACGGTGAGGCCATATTAACACAGAAAACTTAAACATAGAGAATATTGCTGTAAGATTTAGTAGCTGAAAACACAAGCTTTAATAAAGGCTCATACCACATACAGCCATGTAGAGACTTTTTATCACATATGTGCACCTGATTGTGAAATCTGAGCTCACCTCCTTGCTTTGCTTGGATTTGTGGGCTGGAGCTTTGAGGCCAATGAATTTCACTGTGGTGCCAGCCCATGGCCTCTTCCCAATTGAAATTTCATGCTACATTTCGGATGCAGATCTCAGAAGACAAAAACTTCACAGGATTCCCATTATTTTTGATTTGTTTGTTTGTTGGGTTATGGTTTGGTTTTTTTTTTTTTTTGGGGGGGGGGGGTTGGGATTATTTTTTTTGTTTCTTTTAATTTTATTTTTTGAACCCAGTCTTGGTGACTTCAAAGCTGAAGGCTGGTGGATACAATAGATAGCCTGAGCAGCAGCTCAGCAGCTTTGTGGTAAGGGTGGAAGGAGGCAGCAAAGTGTTGCTTTTGCAGTGTTTTCCTGGACTACTGGTGTTTGCTGCTCTTGTTCCTGCCATCCTCCAGACTGTCCTGTAAATCAGCTTGCCCTCTTTTGTGATTCTGGGCTTGCCTGTACAGCAAATGACCAAGATATAGATGTGCCATCTGCTCCATGAAGATCACAAGAGCTTCTGGATGTAGATGTTATCGGAGCCACCAGTGAAGCCAGTGCTTAGTTGCTGGCAGGTTCCAGGTAGCAGACAGTGGTGGGTGTCTGCAGTCAGAGTTGTCATTCTGGTTCTCTTGGAAGTTTTCTAATGTTTCACACTTGTAACATGGGCTTTTTGAATTGCTGTACTAAGCAAAAAATAAAAGGCTTTCCTCAGAGGATTCAAGGCATTAAGTTTAGTGCTGAGTAGGAGAGACTTTGTTTTTTCTTTGCTAACCTAGTAGCTCTCAGCAGATAAAAGGTGCATCTGGGACATAGCCAGTACTGTTTAAAATGGATTAATTCTGTTTGTCCCACTTCTCTCTTGTTTGCATGGCTGGTCCCAACTTTGTGAAGACTAAATGAAAGAAACTTTTAGCTCTGAAAGGGAGCATAAATTGAATGATGCTGCATTTGCTTGTGTTCTTGTTGTGCCCGTGACATGAAAGACTAACATCCATTTATATAGAAAGGGCCAAATTAATGAGGAATTTCAAGTTCCTTGTTTGGTCACTTAATTGGCTCTATGACAAAGATCTCTGCGGTGCATGTCAAACAACTTTCAGGGTCTTCTAATGATTTGCGCATTGCTTGACTCCTGGTGCTATTCTGCACAGCCTGTCAGGCCAGGTATCATTGTTAAAGTGGCTGGAATAAATTGGCTAGCAGTGCACATACAATGTCATATATTAACTATAGCTACAGGGAGTACTTCTAGCAGCTTTTTCAAGAGATTGAGATGTTTGCCCATCAGCATCAATGTGCCCAAAACCTTCACTTAATATAATTAAAAGGACAGCTGAAAGAAGTGTGACTCACAGTGGGATTCTATGGTTTGGTAGCCCTTTGTTAAAACTCCATGAATTTAATATACTTCACAGTTTGAGAAACCTGCCCTTGATTTGTGTCAGCAGGAGCAAAACTTGAAATCCCCACCCTGCATGTTTCTACCACAGTGAGCCTGTTGTTAAGGAAGAATAGGATCAAAGCAGCAGCCTTGGGTTTTCACCAGGCTCTGAAATTCTTCACAAAAATACTAAAAATGAAGGTGGCAGCCTGCTCCTCTACTACAACCGAGCTACAGCTGTGGTTGTGTGCCCACATGTAACATAGCAAAACTTGGGAAAAAAATCTAGCATTTTCGGTGTTGCTATGTGAGTAAGCTCTCTGCTTTAGGCTGAGTCAGTCCTGGAATCTGGTGTCACTGGTATAAAGTCTCAGTATAAATTGCAGTAGAGGTCAGTGGAGATGTTCCCTTTGATTTGGAATGTTGGAGGAAAGGTTGGGTCTCATGGACTCCCTAGAAGTTCCTTTAAAGGCTATGGATATTCTGTCAAAGGGGCATTTCTCATTTGCAAGCCATTTTCCTTTCTTACTACAGCTTTGCTCACTTCCCCAGAGTAATTACTCTAGCAGTTTCTTGTGTCTTCTCAAATCCCAAACAGTAGGACAGCAAATACAGATGATTCATAAATGCAGTTTTCAGCTTATTCTGCGGGGAAGATCTCATTAGATGAAATAGATAATATGTTATTTCCTTCTTCCCAATCAATTCCTTTTATTCCAGTCCTACAGATGCCTTCCGACCTTAAAATATTCTTCCTTTTATACTAAGCAAAGCAAAACCATAACCTGTAATTTGTAACCTTGTTCTCTTTCTCAAACCTCCTATTTTTCTGTGTGCTCCAATTAGGAGATTATTGGTAGTTCAAGGCCAAGATCGCAAATCTTGCATACCTAGTGCAAGACCATTAATTCCATAGTCAAAATTTTTGTAGGTGGCATAATTTTAATAAAGGTCAGTGCCTTTCTTCTCACTGCAGTGATTTCTCAGTGCTACTGAAATTCAGGCCATTTCTGAGTCAGTACAGTCCCTGTAGCTACAGCTAGAGTTGAGAAGAGTTGAGAAGGTTGCATGTTCTTTCTTGAGAATCTTTGCTCTCAATCTGTGGAGCAATTTTAGAAATTCCTCTGCAAGTTTGGGGGAAGTTCTCCCTTTTGTTGCGTTTGCCATCAGTAGTAGGTTTTGGTTCAGTTCACCAAAAGTGATACCAGCAGTTTCCAATAACCACTCTGGTACTAGATATAGGCTAGTGCTTCTGTCTTGGTTTTCAGGGCAGAAGCAGAGATTGGCAGTAGATACTCTAATGTTATTTTTAAGCACTCATTGCAGTTCAGATAGTTTCACTCTAAACATGTGTTTGTCCATTTCATTGAATATTATAATTGTTTTGTGATGACCTTCTTGCTTTGTAAAAAGCCTTAGACAGTGGCTGGTGTAAAAAATTGTCTCCACTTATGCTTTGACCAGAGACATATTTTAATCTGGAATTAAAAGAATAAATGACAAGGTGAAAAGCTATCCGAGGGTAAAGAGCCTTGTCATAGAGATTTGAAGGCACTTCTCAGCTAAGAAGTAGGATTTAATGGCATCTTTTAGCCAAAATGACATTTTCCCTGTTTAGGAAGCTGAAGAAATGGCATGCACATCTATTTTTGACCTGAAGTTTCACAGAGTGCATGACTGTTCCAGTTTGATTGGTGACCCTTGTGTAGTGGAATAGGGGTGCTGTTCATTTGTCACTCTAACAAGAAATGTCATTTCCTGAGCTTGGTGGGCCCTTTCAATGCAATAACTCTGCCAGAAGCAGCAGCTTGCATGCCCAGGTCCATGCTTTCATGCTGGTCCTCTCCTTTAAAGGGCTCATTCTGAGTCCAACAGGTACATTTGGAGTTAATGGAACTTTCTCTTGTACTGGTTCCTTTTCTGACCAGAGGCAAGAATCACACAACTTCCAGCAGAACTTGGCAGCAGTGGTGTTGATTATGCCTTTAACTCAATTAGTTTGGAGGCTTGCAAATACTGATAGCTTAAAAAAAGGTTTTGTTTTAGCAGTGAGTGTTTCATATGAATACAGAACAAAACCAGCTGTTCTTAAGCAAAGAAGCAGGTAAACTTTTTTAAAGTAGCACTGCTTTTGAGTAGGAAAAAGGAGCATGATGTGATCATTGAACCATATCCACATTTCAGTGCCTCCGTTCTATGGTGAGTTTTTCATTTTCACTGCACTGTGGAACCGAAAGGGTTTTCAAGCTTTTATTCTCTGTTGATTTTCTGTAAAACCTCAAGCTGCTATAAAAATGTGGGCTAGTACTGTTTTTACATACTTCTAATAAAGATAATGGTGCGCTTTTTTTGAGAAGTAATTGAGACCTCAGGCAGGACCAGAGCCTCAGATGGTAATCACGGCCTGAGTTTGTGTCTGTGTGATTGCACTCTAAAGTCTTAGCGCTGCTGTTCTCAGAAAGGGAGGGCAAACCTTTTTTAATAAGGCTGTGCCAGCAAATACCTTTGGTACAGGGGTAGATGTGTGAGCACCAGCCATGATTTTAGTCTACTGATGCAAAGCACAGCCTTGTTGCTGTAGCTCCTTCTATCCTAGTTTTTGAAAGTGCATTGCATGAAATATTCCTGTGAGATCAAGGAACACAAGTGTTAGCAGCATGAGACAGGGCTTTAAAAATTATAAAATGCAGATTTTTTTTAATTAGACATATATTTGCAAAAGTGATGTTTTAATGCCCTGTGCCACTGTCCTCATTCTCCCAAAGCTCTACAGGACATAAGACCTTGATGCAGATTCCATGCAAAATAATATATACCGTGTGTTCAATTTCTTGTTAAGGAGATGCTCCTTTGTGAGGAAGGACAAACTGCATATTTGAAAATTACACAGCAGAAGGATTCAATCAATATTCCCTGTAGGGCCTGCTGGTATTCACTTGTCATGAAGCAGTATTTTCTCCTCTAATAAGTTTTTGAGGGGTTTTGTTCTTCCATCAGCTGCTTGGTGAGAAGCCAAAATGAACAATAAAGGTTTAGAGAGGTCCTAACTCCAGGAGACCTGCTAGTTTTCTAAGGTTAGGGTTACAGTGCTTAAGCGCTATAGCACAATGCAGTCTGGTCCCAAATTTGGTAGTGAGTACATCTAATATCTCTTAGTGATTTCCAGCATTGATTCCCAGTTAAAGACAGGTCTTACATTACAGAATCTGCTTCTGTCAAAGAGCAGTGCCTTGTATGTTGATACAGTGAAAGAAATAAGAGGATGTGGTGTCACTGGATATATACTTCCCTCCCGGGTTTAAACTGTGTGTCACATAGCTGGATATTCTCACCAAGCGTTTCTAGAGGGGGAGAAAATAAAAATAAATGAACAAGCAAAATTTAGTTTTATGGAATGAAGCAGCTGTCACAAAGGAAATCTATGAGATCTGTACAATTGACCTTTAGTAATATATAATTACTGTAAGGCTCCTAATTAGTTGCCTTTTGACAATACATCTTTTAATACCAATTTGTGTGTCTGTGAAGGAAGGTTTACATTTTGTTTCTGTTTTGTAACCTCAGGACAGAATCAAGAAACTACGAGCATATGTCCTTATTTGGGAAAAAATGTCTCCCTCTGCAATTTATTAACGTTTATTTACATTGAATGCACACTCTCTGGTGCTATATAATTGCATAATGTGAAAGGGATCACTATCATGGGATTTGTCTTCTATGCTTGGCATGTTCTTGCTCTTCTCTCAATGTCCAATTGTAGCTACTGCTAGATACATAAAAGGTCCACTGAGTCTAATATTCTCTGACCCAGGATGATTGGTCTTTACAGTCTTGTATTTAGGGGGCTTGGCTTTGCATGTATAGATACCCTGACATCACACAACTACATCTACATATCTCAGGATAGAAAGGGAGATGGAAAATCTTTCTTCTTGGCTCCCTTCTGCCATACCCTTCTTCCCTCCTTTGATCTTAGGTTACAAACAAGCAAGCTATATCTTGTGAAAGCTTTCCCTTGATGTAATTTGAGTTACTGTTGTCCTCCTCTCTGGGCATATGGGTGCTTGTGCTGCCTATCTGTTAAGGCCCAGCAAGGTGCTATGGGTAGTGCTATGCTGTGAATGATGTTAAGGTACGTTTGAGCTCCAAACCCCACATTTTTGTTTTGGGTGAGGCTCACAAGGGTGCTTTGGAAATTGTTTACCCTGTTGAGCTGCATTAAGAAAAGGGGAGGAATCAGGCAGAGGAAGAGAAGAAAATTACAGCAGAGGAAGTCCTTTAGTTTGGTAAGCAAGGATGGGGTCTTCAGTGACATAGACAAGCAATACCCTTTATTAGGTGTTGGGATCTTCAGAGATGACTAATCTCATGTGCCTTTGGACAGGTAAATGGGGATAATACTGTAGTTCTTTATACTTTCAGTGGGGCAAGGAAACTAGAGGGTGTCTGAGCTCCTGACTTGGCTGTATTAATTTTTTGAAGTGAGGTGGGATGCAACCAGGTCAGAACTTTCCTAGCTTCCTCTGAAAGTCCCCATCTTTATCAGAATCACCAGGGATCTCAGGAAAAATCTGTCATGCCATCGGCTCCCAAGCACACCTATCTCACGCCTTCTTCATTTCAGAGGGCTTCTGTTGGGCCTAACCCTTCTACCACTGGTCATTGAGAAGGCTTTCCTGGGAGCTTGACACTCTGTCTTCTATTCTAGAGCTTGATCAGACCACAGTGTCCTTGGAGCATGTGACAAACCCACCTAAACCACTGTGGTTCAGCTTAAATGCAGACACAGGTTGATCCTTGTCCTGTGTGCCTGCCTTCCCATGGTTCCGGCTTCCCTGCCCAGCTTTTCCCAGCTGACATCTCTGTCTCAAGAGACATTGTTGCTTTAAGAGCTGTTTTGTTTCATTTAAACACCTACCTCAGCTCCTGTCCAAAATGCAAACATTTCATTAGCACCTCATCTCCTTGGCTTTAGCCGGCAGCACTCAGCCATAATGAAGTGTGGGGAACACTTGATTAATGCACTGAGACAGGTGAGGGAAGTGACCCTCTGGGAAAAGCTATGGACTAAATTCATCTTGAATATAATGCCAGTGAAGACATTCTACTAGCTTTGTTCAGATACGTGCTAAGGACCTGACCCAAAGTCCTTGGAAATCTTTCTGGAGCTTTTGCATCAGACCCCACATCCCACATCCAAAGTGATGTGGAGTGTCTGGCTTCAGGTTAGTTATTTCAAGAGGATGAAGGCTTACCAGCACCACTGTCTGTTGGGTGGGGAACACATATTTTGTGGAAAGTGGCACATTAGGCCTAATTGGCCCAAATTATGCAGGCATACATGCACACACATTAGAAAATAAAAAATGCGTTTGATAATTTAGAATAATTTTTCTGGGGAAGAAAATTTTGCAGCAGATGTTTCACCATAACACAAATATTTCAGCATCTGTTTCATGTTTTGACAAATAGGCATTACCTTTCTATCCAGAGCCAGGAGATGGATATGCTGCAAACACTCTTTCCACCATTCGAATACTGATAAAAGTATCCAGGAAGTTGTTTTAGGAGATTTAAAGACGTCAGTAACAGCTGACCTAAATGAATGTAAGGTAAATCGTAGTCTGCAGGATAACATTGAAAGGGGAGGAAAATAAAAATCCGCATTTTCTGCTTTCTGTGGATAAAAGATATTTGCAAGAAAACACCATGTTGTGTAGAACCTGCACAGCAAAATAGTCAAGTTGTTTGATCACTGGAAAAGAATACTACCTCCTTTTGCTTGTTATGAGATAAGCTACCAAAGTGAACTACAGAATTTTTTTATTAAGAGCTACAGAGATCAAGCTTTCAGATTTTAAAACACTGGGGGGAAAAAAAAAAAAAAAAAAAAGAAAAAAAAAGAAAATTCACTTAAATGCTGTGAATTTTTACTATTGCATCTTCACTGTTAAAGTCAGTCAGCTTTTCATGTGCACATATTAAATGTGTTAAGATGATTTATAGTCTATTTAGGAAAATCAGTTTAATAATCAGTTTAAGAAATTGATTTATGGTTAATAAGTTCCACTTACAGCAAATGAGAAAGGGATTCCAGTCCTGGATTGTAAAGGCTTGACAGCAAAAATATTTTTGCAGTAGCATTAGAGGGCAAGATTTTCAGCCTTTTTGGTCTGCTTCACTGGTTGAAGCATGGGTTACTCCATACCTTGGAAAACCAAGCTGTGAAGCTCAGGAGAAATGTTGTATATTAATGAAAGGACCAGGGCAGTAGGTGCCAGGGAAGGGAAGCTCTCTTTAAGGTACAGGAGACCTGTGACACAAGAACAGTTGAGTTAATTGATCATGAGTAAATGTAGTTTGGAGAATAGGAGCTTTGTACTGTCAGAGGAGCCCAATTCTGGTTCAGTCTTCCAATAAGAACCATGGTAGTATAAGAAACCTTCCGACCTCAAATATAGTTAGGATAAAGATGCACATTGCAATGTCTAAATGAAATGTCTGCTGGGGATTAAAAGCACCGGCAGTGGCAGGTCTAGCTGTCTTTGCTTCTCCTTGAACCTTGCTGTAATTGAAAAATTTGTAAGGTCACCTTGATTTAGCAATAAAATCAAATTCTTGTTGAATGTGATTATATTCTCCCATTGCACATTTGTATCTGACCATGACTGGTGAGTGAGTCAGGATGCCCTCCGTGCCATGTGTTGCCATTGTGACACTTCTCCTGAGGGCTGCTGGAGAATGTGCTATGCCATATCTTCTTTTCATATGTCATGTTGTACAGGTGGGTTCAGAAATACTGTCAGGAATAAATACTGAAGTACTTCCATGAAAGTGAAACCATGGGGCATTGTTTAGGCTTGCAGCATGTTGAAATCCTGTATTAGCTGGCAGTGGAGGAGTGGAGGTGTTTGTTCATGGGGCAGGCCTGCCTGGTGGCTAGACACTAACCAGCAGAAGAAAGCATGATCAAAGTACCTTTTATTTTTCGTTTTCTTCTGCACAGTCATTTCTACCAACTGGTACAGCTGGTCTCATTAAAGTGATAGCTGGAAGGTAGTTGAGTCAGCTCTGGTTAGTAACTAAGCGGGGGTTTTAGGCTGAGCAAAACCTTCAGGTTGGGTAGGCTCTGCTGCTGTAATTTTGCCATCATGGGGCCAGCATGGTTTCATGTGATCCTGGATATGCATCCAAATTAACCTGTGGGAAGTTCTCCATGGGAGAGCTCTTTGTGCGTGGCAGCCCAGGGCAGGAGGTGCACTGCAGGAGGGACTGAAGTTGTTAGTGCAGGACTGACTCCTTTCTGAATGGAGCAATTTGAAATGTAGTGTCTTAACTTAATCTCTATGGTCACCTGCTGCTTCTCGGGATGAGCTCAGCTATCTCTGTATCTCCATGACTGCCTGCCAGAGGTTATGTGGTGGGAAATGCTCCAAGGAGCATAGCCCTTGCAGATACTAGATATCTTCCTTAGGTGCTCCTGATCTACTCTTGAATTCTGCTGCTGCAGGAAGCAGCAACCTGCTTCACAGATAGGTTTTGAAATCTATTTTCCTTCATGTTTCTTTAATGGTTTCATCATCTCCCCTTTGTTCCCCTGCCCGAACCCTTAATTCCTTCTTATTCCAAGCCCAGAGCTACTGATCACAGAAGCAGAAAAGCACTATTCCCAGCCTGCAATTAGAATAAAATTAGTATTTCCTCCCTCTCCCATCTGATGGGACGAATGATACCTAGCTCCTTTGCAGGCTGCCCCAGTGAGTGGGGAAATGAGATGCTGTCCTCTCCCTATAAACTGATGTGTGTGGAGGATGGGGCTGAGCATATGTCAGTGGTCTCAGTGGTGCTTCAGGTTTGCTAGAACTCTTTCGCAGTTGACCTCTCTCCCTTGCAGGCCATGGTGGAGACAGTGAACAACCTCCTGCAGCCACAGGCTCTGAATGCATGGAGGGACCTGAATGCAAGTGAACAGCAGCGCGCAGCCACCAAGTTACTCGACACTGTGGAGGACAGTGCCTTTGTGCTGGCTGATAACCTGCTGAAGACCGACATCGTCCGGGAAAACACTGACAACATCCGTAAGGGACAGATCCTATAAATACTGACAGCAGATGGAAGGAGAGTAAAGGCTGGGAAACCTGGCTTCAATCTTGGACCCTCGATTAACTGGAGAGCAGTTTTGCTAGATATGCCTTGGCCCGCTTTCTGAAGGACTTTAAAGTCTTTCCAAAAGAGCCTAAAGGAATAAGCAGCTCTCTGCCCTTGAAATCCCATGCAAAATGGGCACCTAACCTGACCCTATTACCCCTGGTTTTGAGGGCAAAGTCTGCACTAGAGCAATGAGAGCACTGCTTCACAGGAAGATTCTTCAACATAATGTGGTTGTGTTTCTTTCTTACAAATTTGTGTCTTTATTCAGCTGATGGTTGATTTTAATTAAAAAACAAGCATGATGGAAAGCAACAGCACTCCCACTGTGCATATGTTAAATGAGAACAACTCTTCTTTCTATTTCAATGAATACAGATCCTGAGCACTGATAACATTTACTGAAAGTACCAATCGCCAGTGGCAAAGAACTAGTGTTTTCAGATTTTCATTTTAACCATTGTCCTTAATATCCTGAGGTTCTTGTTTACAAGAACTGGTTGTCTTTTGTCTTCCACAGAGAGTAGAATTTATTTGCACTTTTTTTTTTTTCTTTTAATTAAATTTAAAACTTCTTCAGGGCAAAGATTTAAAAAGCAATAGAAGCCCAAACCAAATCTAGCTTGAAGTATTGGAAATAGAATCCTCTGTTCTCAGATGGTCTGGAACATCATTTTGTAGCTTTGAAGTATCTTGTCGAAGATTATTTCAGTAGAGATTTTTCTTAGTGTTGATCTCTCTTGCAAACAGAGCTGGAAGTTGCAAGACTAAGCACAGATGGGAATCTGGAGGATCTGAAGTTTCCCCAGAACATGGGCCATGGGAGTGCCATTCAGCTGTCAGCAAATACCTTGAAACAAAATGGTCGAAACGGTAGGTCACCACCTCCAGCCATTCCAGCCTCATGAATCAGCTATACTTTAGACATTGTTTTGTTTTTAGCCAGTCTCAAATATGGTACTAATTGCTATGTTAATATTTAAGTTAATGGTAGCACCAGTTGCTAATGCCTTGACTGCAAATTAAGTTGACTGATTTGGGGTGTATTATATTACTAAGTGAATCACAGCCTTCAAAAGTATTATGTGCTGGTAAAAACGCATCAGATCCTTAAATGTGCTTGGGGCACAGTGCTGAGTCCAGAGAAGTGCTTTTAACTGCTATTGTGGCAGTAGGAAGCTTTAGATGGGCTAAGAGGCTTGTCTGAGTAAACTGCTTCACAGTGGGGCACTATACAAATATCTGAAAAAGGTAGAGGGAAGAAATAATAGTAGCAAATATTAATAATGAGCCAAAATGTCAGAAGAGGTCGATTAACAGTTATGAGTCTAAATCTTCAGTGCTTTTCTCTCTGAATCTTATGAACCTCCTGATATAGCATAAATTAAAGCTGATGTTGCATGTGAATGGTCTTCATGCTGCCAAGTCATTATTTCCAGACCAGGAATTTGTACACATTTGTTGATCTCCACAGCTCTGCTGCAGACCAAAATCAAATTCCCAGGCTTTCTACTAATGGGCCTAACATGCCCCTTTGTCTGAGTTCCTTTAAAATTCAACCTGTGTACCAGGGGAAGGCACTCTAGCAGGGGCTTTGGTCACTGCAGGCAAAACATGGAATGATTGGGCAGTATTATAGTCAGACCAGATACACTAAAACTGCCAATAATTTCTGACAACTGTTGAGAAAAAAGTTTGGTGGTTCAGAAAGAAAATTTTGCCATTGGCTTTCTTGGAATTTGGTACTTTTGCATGTAGAATTTAAAGAGAAGTGCTTCTTTAGAGACAGTGTAAAATCCAAGATACGTAGCAAAACTCCAGTGGGAAAGGAGCCACTAGCAGGCTTTGGAGAGTTTTACAGAAAGAGAAACAGTGATGGCAGTGAGGAAGGGGAAGTCTGTATTTCTAAGCATGGTGTCACTGGATATGTAGTCATATCAGGAGAGCCCCATCCATTTTCACCAGCTTGGCACCCACCTGGAGGTTGTCAAAGAGCTAGAAATAAAATCATCATAGAAGGATTTAGGTTGGGAGGAACCTTTGGAGTCATCAGTGCTTTACTTTCCTCAGAAGCTGGGGTGATTCCTGTAGAAACAAAAAAATCCCTCCCCCCAGCTGATACATATAAAGGCAAACTAATCACATTCAATTCTTATTTATAGCTTGTGAAATAATATACAAAACAGAAGGCAAACTGGATGATTTCAGTTAAAAACAGTTGGCTGGTAGCCTGGGTTTCCTGCAGGTTCCCTGAAGATTTATTTTTTTTTGTGGAAGAGGGGATATCTGATAGGCCAATTAACAAAAAAAAGTACATTTCTAAATGAAATTTCTGCAATTTTTTTTTATCCTTCATATGAGATTGGAGTTGTTGGAAAATTTTGGATTCCTTCTCCCAGATTTGTACCCACACATTTCTGAGGTAGTCTTAATTAACAAACTAAATTATAGTTTTATAATGCCTCTGTGCAGCAGGCCAGAATGAAACATGTTTCCCAAACATAGCCTGGAGACCAAAGTATTATGTCAGGTGGGAAATGGGCCACCTGGCCTCTCTTCTCTGGAGCTAATTACACCTACTAATGCGAAAAACAAGCCCACCTTCTCTGTCTGTCTTCTGCTGATCTATTTGCTTATAGAAGTTTAAGAGGGGCAGCTCTTGCCCTTATTATCCATGAACCACTTGTTGCACCTCATGGTGCTCGTTAGGATTGACAGGAGGTGAGTTTCCATATGCCACATCTTGGTCCTTTCACATTTTCTCATAAAAGTTTTGAAGTTGGTTAAGAGAGATATTTTTCATCCAAAAAAAAAAAAAAAAAAAAAAAAAAACCACCAAACCAAACCAGTGCACTGACCTGGATGTCTAACCTCTTACTACTCTTCTAGGTGAAATCAGGGTAGCTTTTGTGCTGTACAATAACCTGGGCACTTACCTCTCCACGGAGAATGCCAGCATGAAACTGGGAACAGAAGCAATGTCGACGAATCATTCCGTCATTGTCAACTCCCCTGTCATCACGGCAGCAATAAACAAAGAGTTCAGCAATAAGGTTTACCTAGCTGATCCCGTGGTGTTTACTGTCAAGCACATCAAGGTGAGTGAGTTTGAAAAGCACTTTTTTCTTTTCCTAAAACAGAGTGATGCAAAAGTTGGCTCATGTGAGGCCCCAAGTAGTCCTTGATTAGATTTTGAATTATACATTTGTTCCTTTGCACTTTGTGTTATTTATGAAGAATCTCTTTTATGCTGCATTAATAAAAGTAGAGTCTCCTTCAAACCGATGCCCATTGCTCAGATGCTGACACACGTCATTCTGTAATTAAAAACTACCAATATATTAGACCATAATATTATTTTATCATGGTGGCAGGGGATATTAGAGGAAAGTGGAATTACAGTGAAAGAGGACAGCTAGTCCTCCTGTTAGCCAAGCGCAGTCATTGCAAAAGTTGATTGCTTAAAGCAATTAATTTCTCTGTTCTGCAATGCAAATGAATCAATCTGGTTTTGAAGAGCTGGATTTAGTCTATGGCTGAAATTAATCAAGAACAAAGAACTAAGTTTGCATTAGCAAAGAGAGCAGCAACAATCTAACTTGTTGGTATCAGCAAGTAGTACTTGACGTATAAAACCACTGCTGACTGTTTATCCAGAATTAAAGGGTGAGATTTACCGAGTGCCTCTGGAAAAAAATAAATAGTGCATTTAGAAATCTATGAAACCCTATCATTTTTACTGCATTTATTCATTTCTTCCCTGCAGCAGTCAGAAGAAAATTTCAATCCAAACTGTTCATTCTGGAGCTATACAAAGCGTACAATGACAGGGTACTGGTCCACCCAGGGGTGTCGCCTCCTGACAACTAACAAGACACACACCACATGCTCCTGCAATCACCTAACGAACTTTGCGGTCCTGATGGCACATGTGGAAGTTAAGGTAGGCATTGTCAATTCCCAGGCTGCCAGTGTCCTGGGCAGGAAAAGTGGCCAATGTAACATCATTTTGTTACTGCAAATGAAGCTGAGCAGAGAATTTGCTGTGTGACTGTAACTCTAACAGTAGAAACCATCTGGTATAAAGCATCCTTCTGCTATATGGTGAAACAGGAGATAGTCACACCAATGCAAAGCCTGTCTTGAGCTACTGCCATGGTCGGCTCTAAGCTGAGGATGATAAGTGAGCAGAATTAGCTGTTACCACATCCTTTGCTTACTGGTGCAGAACATGTCCTAGCTGGGTCTTTGCTCATGGGTCCCTCACTGTGGCACCAGGGAGTAGAGGGCACCCTGAATGCTGGGACAGAAGTGTGCAGAGCCTGCCTTGTGAGGTGCAATCTGTGTGTCCTGCTAGCAACAGGTGCAGATACACTGCTGTACATGTTTGTGCGAGGTGCATGTGTGGAGCCAAAAGTATTTTCCAGATTCCATCTAGGGACAAAAAGTACATTCTCTGTATCTCATTATGGGACAGCAACCTACACATAAAAGGGAACTCCTTATACCGTCCTGTACATCTACCCAAAGTTAAATTGTTAGCTAGTTCTGTTGCCTGCATTTAGGTCCATGGTGTAATTCTGGCTTCTGACATGACTATCCCCACTGGAGCTAAAGAATTTACTCCTGAAAGAAGTTGTTAATCATGGTAGTAGTGGCTTGGAGAGTGACGTGCACATATGGGATTTTATTCAATAGGAGAATGGTTGGGATGATCCTCCATTTCCTGAGCTGTCTTTGCTGTCTTTGGTTGAGAACAGTCTCAGCTGCTGTAGAAAAGAGAAGGCCCTGATGACCAAAACATTTTGCCCTAGTGATTTTCTGTGTTGCAGTATCTCCCTTTCACGTGCCTGGCACTACGGCAGGATGCGTGGCTCTGAGCTAAATATAGATCTAGTGTCTTCCATGCAGACAGAAGGTTTCAGAGCTACTTTCATGGCTGCATAACTGCAGCAGCTATTATGTTTTTAAAAGATCTTTTCTCAACTATTCTTCCAGTGTCACTCCTTCGTATATTTTTCTTTCACATGATAATCTGAAGAGGAATGTGAAGGGTTGCAATAAAATGTATATATTAAAGAACCATCATGCGTGACCAAAGCTTAGGAAAAAAAAAAACCAAAGAAATGGGAGCCTGGCAGCACATTTGCCACAGCAGCTGTGTCCAGTGGAGAGGGGCAGGATAGATCTGCTGCTGCTGTGGGATGATGTATCCATTCCATTCTGCAGGACTATCAGTCCAGGAGACATACCATTAAATGACTGTGGCATTATCCTGGGAGATGTCTGAAGAAATGTTTTATTCAGAGCACAAGTTTACATGTTAATGGCATTATGCAGTCAAGGTCTGGTTTTGTCAGTTTCCTAAAACTGCTTGAATTTTCAAAAGAAATGTGTGTTTGGCTTATTATCAGCTGCCTGGAGTTAACAGATATACCTGAGTCACTGAAGTCGGAGGTTGTACCTGGGAAATGCAGGTAGCTTTCCACTCCACTGATGTGAATGAGGGCGATCCCTACTGCAGGGTGCAGATACAGGCTAGCACGGAACAAGCCTCTTCTCAAACCGCAACCAGGTCAGCCTTGTCTGCATGGCATTTCACTCAAACTTCATTAGACTAGTAGTGCTGGTGTTATCTCATCTTGCAGAAAGAGAATGTGAGATCCTTGCTTGTCCGTGCTCAGCCAGCAGGTTTGAAAGAGCTGCAGCTGGAAGCTTTTCAAATGCTGAGCCAGTGTTCTATTAGCTGGTGGGTGTTCCTGGGTGTTAATGAGTGTCCTCAAGACTTTCAGGTCATGTTTTATCATCTGGATGCAGCCAAAGTATCATTGTTCTAAGAGCCAAATTGCCTCCACTTTGTTGACTGTTGTGATGCAACTGGATAGCTTTCTGGCATGTCTGCTTTAGCAATCGTCCTGGTCTGAGGACAAAGGTACCTGTGTATCCTGCAAACATCTGCAGCTCCTCCCTCCAGCTGCTCATCACCTTGCTCTTCCTAGTAGCATCATCCTACTCTGTTTTGCTCGTGGAACTGGCCGTATGGCTTGGCAAATCTAGGAAGTGGCTTGTATGACATTCCTTCTGCTGTTGCAATGAGTTGATTTTGAAGTCTTGGCAGCAGAATACCTGCTGTTTTGGAAAGGTGGAGGTTTAAAAATAAATGGTGGTTGTTGTCATTTATTGACTCCCTCTCATCTCTTGTAAGTGTGCTTTTGAGCCATTTTGTTGTTTTGTGTCCTGTACAAAAAGGCATTTCTAGCCTCAAAGATCTTTTTGCCTTCTTGGAGGTGGAAAGATCCGTGAGGAAAGAATGTTGCATGCTGGTGCAGGACCTCTTACGGCAGTGTTCCAGCCAGTGACTAGGATCTTTAAGGAGGACTGTTGTACACATAATAATTAATAATATTCTGGTACTTTTGCAACAGAAACAATTTTCTCTTGTTATTAAGATTTGTAGTTTACTGACTTCAGTTTGTTGGATTTTTGGATAGAGGGAGCATCCTTTGGTGTAAGCACCCTACCTAATGAGACCAAACACCAGGCATTGTGAGAAGTGGACATTGGTGTCCTGCTTCTTAATCAAAAGCCAGCACCAATTTGACAAGTGTCACATCTGGTCATGAATGATCTCCCTCCTTGGCAGGATAGCAAAGACTGTGTTCTTTGGAGGAGACCCTGGTGGCTGCTCTGTGTTGTTATGGCCTCAGATTTAATTAATTATTAGCAGAACCTTTGTGGCAAGGTGGAGCTGGAATGTAGCACTGCTGAGGAGGTGATTGAAGGTCATCTGGCTCTTTAGCATGAAACAGCAATATGTCTTTGTCCAAAGGGGCAAAAAATGACATTACCTTACCATGGTGGCAGGGATTTATTGGTGTGCTTCAAGAGCAGAATTTTCTGGGTTCAATGCCAGTCTTAAGAGGACGAGATTTTAATTTGAATATGCTTCCTGCCTGTTTAAATTAGTTGGGCCTAGAGTTTCCTATTCAGTTACGTATTTCAGTGGTGTAAATAATGGTGCCCAAGATAAAGAGCCTGTTGTGCAAATGGGCAGGATGTATAGGTGTTGGGAAAAGCGATGGACCCGCACCCGCAGGTACCCCTTTGGCTGCTGTCAGAGCCCCAGTCAGCATGGGAAGAAGACAGCAGGACCATTATGACCTGTGAGCTGGATCTTGCTGATGCATCTTCCTGGCAAGGGCTGGCTTTCGTTACAGAACTGCAGCATTTGTTGTCCTTTTGGACAATTTACAAGGGAAAATGAGAACCTCTCTTTGGAAACAAATTTTAAGGCTCGGAATCAAATCACTGTTCAGCTAAGAAGTTTGTTTGGCTTGTGTTACAGGAAAATTATTATGATCTTACCGATATTTTGTTAAATTATGAGGTATATTTAACATAGATGAGATCTATGTTAAATATCTATCTTTTGTTTGAATCAGGAGGATATTAGGTAAAATCCTTAAATGCTATAAAAATATAATGGTTTCCATGCTGTGGGACAAAGCCATTCTTAAATAAGCCATTCTACCTATGTGATTGCTGCAGAATTATTCTAAATTTACAAGCTGTTTTTCATATAAGCTTGCTCTTTACATCATATTAGTTACAGCAGATGCATCTTAAATGTACGATGGGGAAAAATACGCAGACAGAAAACAAGTTCATAGCTGGTGAGAAAAATACAATTAAAAAAATCATCCAAAACAGAATAAGCAAAGGTACCTCAGGGTAGATAAATGTTGCTTATCAGTATGTAGTGAATGCCAGAGCTTACTCTTCTTTTAAAAATAAGTAAAACAAGGAGGGGCTGTGTATGTCTTTTAACTGTAGCAATTAACTGGAAGCTTTCAGATGTTATTCTATACCATAAACACATTACACCTTGCTAATTATTTGGGGAAAGGAAGCATAAGGCAAAGTAAGGTGAGAAAGGAATAAAAATATGTGAAGTTTAAATAGAATGCAATGGTCTGTTGCCTAAAGCAATACAGCCATTTCAGATATAAAGAACAAGCTGAAGCTGTTGCAGTGCTGGCTTATCCATATATTAGCACTGTGGGATTGACCAATAGTGGATGAAACCAGAAGTAGGTGCAGGATTGCAAAACCACCCTAACTGCAGAATTAAATTACTGAAACTGCCATATAATGAATTTTGGAAGACAAATTGTTTTGTACAATCAAAGAGGTTAACACTAAAAAAAAAAAAAAAAAATATATATATATATATATATATTGCACATTGCAAAAAGTAACTTATTCTAATGTGGTTTTAATAAGAATTATTTTAATTAAGCGTAAAAGTCATTAAATGTGCTTGTCTTCAATCAGATTTTAAAATTCAAAATACAGCAGTAATGGAGCTTGTGTTAGGAACAGAAATATGAGATTTTATGAACTCCAAGAATAAGGAGTTGTAAACAGCACATTTAATTGTACCTTAGGTCAAATATACCTATTAGGTCAAGTAATCTATGCCTACAAGGTTCTGAGTTACTGGCTGGGCTTAAACCATTACAAAGGTTGGTTCAGTGTTGCACCTACTAGCAGTGCTTAAGCTTTTTGTCTAGGTGGGCAGGAAGTCACTCAGGGGGCTTCCTTGACTTGCCCACCCTTAGTTTGACACACGCTGGTTTTGGTTGAGCCCTAGTTGTGTCTTACTGTTGCTAGCTCTGCAGGGCTGGATGTCTTGCTGGTCCTTGTACATGTGTTTCTCAAAGCATTGACCCAGATCTTCTCAGGTGGCCATTTTTGGGTGTCCAACCTGAAAACATCTAGAGCCTGGCTTCAGAAAGAGAACTGTGAACCCATTCATTCCCCTAGTCTAAAGGGTACATATTTGCTTAGCATTGCCCTTTTCGACTCTCCAATCTGCAAGCCAGATCTAGTTGCACCATAAGGAGCTATGCCGCAGAGCATGGGGACAGCATCACCCTGCAGTATTTTCTGATCCTCTGCCCCAAAATGAACAATTCAAGTAGCTCCCATTGCAAGTGCTTAGCCTTGCCTCGTATCTTGTTGCTACCCTTTTCCTTTCTAGCTGACAGCAGGGTGAGTGTGAGAACCAAAGTGAAGGTAGAGGCCATGGTGTGGTGGAGCCAATGGACCAGCTGTCTCCTGGCACCAGGCTGGGTAAAACCATCCATGCAACAGCAGAAACTGACAATGCTGTGACCAGATTTTTTCCCGGAACTCAAATTAACAAGCTGCCAGCTTGGCTGGGTAGATGTCTACACTGAGTTTTGCACAGCTGCCATAGCTCATTTCTTGGGTCAGAGATGTCTTATGAGTAAGCAGAGCTGCGCTGCCTTGCTAAATCCAGGCAGCATAGGAGGGCAGGATGATTGATGCAGTTATTGTCTCAAGCCTTTCCTCCTGTCCACAGCTGAGTCTGTCCTCAACTACACCTCAGTTGCAGTGATATCCTTGGGTATAGGTGATTATGAGAGAAATGCTGGGCTCTTGCTACATGCCCTCACCTCATTATGTATTGCAAACTCTACACTCTAACACAGAGTTTGTAAGACATAGCAAGGTAAGGTCTGTACCTATTTCTATGCACCTACCCCCATACCACTTTATTATGGCTATGGAAATTTCTGTGGCTTCTGCTGGCTGCTGCTTTTAACAGTCACTGGAAGGCTGTTGCATTTAGGGGAGAAGCTTGAGAGAAAGGGTTCTGCTAGGAGGCCTTCATCTTGCTGACAAAGACAGAGGAGGAGGAAGTTGTGTGATCTGTACAGACTAAGAAGACAGCTCTGAAGACTAAGGCAAGGAGAGAAAAGATGGTTAAACCACCTTGCAGGAGTGCTCAGGGATCTAAGCCTTATATCAGATGGTCATAGTTTGAAGAGTGTGATGTTGCAGACTCTTCAGGTGTGGCTGAAATGGCTTCATGTTGGAATTAAGCTCTCTTTATGATAGAATCACCTTTGCAGAACATAGAGGGGAAATGTACCAGATCTGTAGATGCTGTGTCTGCTGTGGAGCAGAGCTGCCTGCCTCCCTCAGTGAATCCTTGAGAGGAGGGAGATGATGAGTGGGATCTCCCCAGCACATATCCCTCTTGACCACAGGGAAGAGAAAGCCCCCTCAAAACCTGTCATGCCTTCATAGCCACATCCAGCCCAGACACTCTGCAGGAGCCCTTGGGGTTTCTTCCTGGTCCCTGTAGTCCAGCTGATGTTGGCATATCTGCAAAAACATTTACCTCTTAAGCAGCCCTTTGCAGTTAGCCATGAAGCATTGCAGCCAGATTGTTGCAGTAATCCTCCCTCAAGAACAGCAGTGGGGGAAAAAGGGCAGAGGGAGCCTGCATGGCCCCAGACAGCTACAAATCTAAGGAATAGAATCAGCAACATGCAGGAGTTCAAACGTGTCCCACTTGGGTCTCTGCCCAGCCCAGCACACTGCCAGCTCCCACCAGGGACTGAATGGTCATATCTGAGCTAGTTGATGGCACTGTGTTTTTATTTACTGCTAGCTTATTCTTTCACTCCCAATCATACTACTCTTTCCGTTCCTGGAGGGACAGATTAGGCAAAGGTCCTAGGCTGCTGGCAGCTCGGTTTGGCTGCTGTTTTCTTCCACTGATGTTTTTAATAAGGAAGGAAATGGTTGTTCATCTCAGGGAGAGCCATTCTGTCATAAGCTGACATTCCCTGGGACTTGTTTTTATTAGCTCTGCTCTGGTTTACAGGCACTGACAGAGCTGCTCATTGATTTTCTCAGCCCAAATAATATCTAGGCTGCCTGCCCACCCTGCTGTGGTTGTGACCAGGGCTCCCATAAGTCCTCCTGCACAGGTTTCCATCGGTGCTCTCCTCCTGCAGCTCTTGGCCCCACTGGAGCAAAAGTAGGGTTTTTTTCCAAAGCTGGAGAAATCTTCTTTAATTGGGCTTTGGAGTCAGGCTCATGCCTAAATCATAAATGTAAAGGGTATTTAATATAGAAACCCATCCATTGAAGTGGATTCTTTCTTTCAATTACTCAATAAGTCATTCCTGTGTTGCAAGTAATCTGCATGTCAGTTTACCTCTAAAGCTAGTGTAACTTAGTGGTAACAAAACTCATTGGCTTGCATTCTTGACCATGACAAGACCATGACATTTCATGGTCTTGACAGCCATGGTGATTTTGGGCAGGGAGGTGTTTGATTGATGCTCTCAGGAAATTGTCGCTTAGACTGATGTCTGGTATCTCCCATGGGCTTTTCTAGTTGCCCAGATGTTTGGGGAGGTTATGAAGAAGCAAGAGTTGACTGTTATCAATACACTGGTGGTCTCAGATGTATTTTGCATGCCTTAGGGACCCTAGGGTTGCAGGGTGCTGGAAGGATATTGCTAGTATGTGCATCAGTTATTTTATCCTTAGTCAGGGAGTGCTTGAACACTACTGGTCAGAGCACGGAATATGCACCTCTTGCATGTCTCTGCAGATGGGGGACCACGCTTGGAGTTTGCAACCCAGGTATGAAATCTTGTTTATCATACTTGACCCTGGAATATACCAACTGTGTAAACCAGGTACGTTGCTCCCTTGTTTGTGATGGCAACCAGGTGATGGGAAGGATACTCTCGCGTCATTGAGAAGTGATTACCACAATTCCTCCTTTTCCCATAATATTCTGCTTTGTGGCCTATGGCAGTGTAGTTTCAGTCTTCAGCAACAGGCGAATTCCCTTTTGTTGGACTTCTTGGTGTTAAAGCTCTGGATGTGCCTGGCCTGGGGACAGCTGGCGCTGCCATGGGAAGAATGCCAGTGTTTATCAACTCCTCCCTGAGCCATCGTCTCTGCTGTGGCAACTGAAATAGGGCATCTCAAACAGGATGGAACACACTCAGCCTTTGAAATCCAGCTCAGTCTTGGGCTTTACTAGAAAAGCTACAAATTCATATTTTTCCCCTGAGGTGTTTTTTAAATTGCTCTTGTTCCCAGTTTATTGTTATTATTCTGTTTTGTTTGTTCTTTTGTGAGTTTGTTGAGTTTTGGGAGGGAGGTTGTAATTAGAGCGAAGTTGTTTCTATGGTTGTTTCCCAGCACCCCAGGGATGGGTATTATGTACATAAAATAAGTATTATCATTGCAATTAATATTAAAAAGAGGAGTAGTAAGAATGAATAATAATACAGCAGTGAAGACTCTGTTTCTTTCTAAGCATGGTGAGCTTTGTGGGCAAATGGCCTTTCCCTGGGAAAGACCATGAACCTAGATGGCAGGATACCTCTCCAGGAGCAAAACAACCCCTAATTCCTGCATTGTCTTAAGGTCAGCAGGGATATATTACAGGAGCTGAGACTTGAGAGATTCATCTTATGTAGGGGAATAAGACCCTGTGCCAAGCTAACTTTGTTTTGGGATAGATGAATCTGTGCTGTTGGCCACATCTGGATGGGATGGATCCATCTGGCCAAAGTCTGCCTGGTTTCTTTTTCCTTGCGTCAACTCACATTAGCTGCCTTGCCTGACTCACCCAGCCCAAGAGCTTTTGGTCACTTCAGCCTGTCAGGGTGATCTAATCAGGTGAGCTGGCAGGGTTGTTCAGGGAGATGTTCTCCTGCTGTTCCCCAGCAGCATCAGACAAAAGAAAGAATGATTTGCAAGGTGCAAGTTTTGCATTAACATTTTTTTGCACTGAGTTAAGAGGGATGGATGAGCTGGAATGACACAGATGTGTGGCTGCCAGGAAAATGACGTGTGCTTCCTCTTCTCAGTTTTCTGGGTGATGCTGAAGGAGCTGGCTAGAACAGGCATTTCTGTCATGATCTACAGTAAGCACACAATGATTTCTTGCCTCTCTGTTGGCCTTGTGATCCCTAGTTCCTTAGATATTTGAAATACTCAGGAAGAGCTGCAAGAGCATTTGAGGAAAGGAGCCCTCATCTCTCCACCTCCAAGTCTCCCTGGAGAGAAAACTTCCAGCATGGAAGAGATGGAATGGAAAGTCACTCCCCATCTTTCATTATTATTTGATGCCTATCACTCATGCTGATAAAGCCAAAGAGCTGAAAGGTTTGAGCTGTTTCTCGCGGGTGCTGACATAGCAGAGTGTATATCAGGAAAGGACTGACATTTGATGTGGCTTTATCATTGGCAAGCAGGCAAATAAAATGGATAAATTAATCACCTTTTCCCTCCGTCTGTCATAAGCTTTTATCCCACAAGGAGGAAAATGTTTCCAGTTTGTCCTGGCTTTTTGAAGTGTGGCACTATTGTATTTGCCAGCCTACATAATGCCTAAGTCATCAAAATACCAGAGGTGGAGAGGAATGTGAATACCACTTATAGCACAGCCTGGAAGACCACAGAGCTGGGTTTCAAGCCTGTCCAGTCTATTTGAAAAGCCCCCAGAGATTTCCAGCCAATCTTTCCCTCAGCTCACTGACTCTAACTGCTTAGCTCTGAGCAGCCGTCTCACATATCACGACGTATTTCTCATTTCTCATTTGCATTTAATAAGTAATGATATCTCTAATTTCACTGCATCTGGTGGAAACATGGAGGGTTATGGGCAAGCTTTACAGCCTGAATAAGGAATAAAGAGGTGGGATAGCATTGGTGTCAGGGTCCCAGAATGCCCTCCTCTTTTCTGGGAGAGATGTGCGTTGTAAGCCCAGGAGCAATCCAGTGGTGTTTTATCAGCAGAACTAAGGCACACCTATGCTGCCCCTTGCAAAACTTTGTTGCTGGGTTGCTTGATGTTGTCACTGCAGTGGCCATATTTGCATGGCTTTGGGGTAAAACCATGTTACAAGTTCATCACAGGGAATCTCACTTTTGGGGCTGTCTTAAAATCTCCATTCTGTTACAATTTAAAAGGAAATTAATGTTAAAAGGTCTGTCTTTTTTTCTGGGTAGCATTCCATAGATCAGGCTGACTTCCCAGGAGTTTTAAAATACAGCTCTAGGGTTTGAAAAAAAAAAAATAAAATTCAACTTTCTTTCGCCTTCCCTAGTGGAAAAAAACAAACCAAAACAAAACACAAAAAACCTCAAGACATTTAAGTGATCTTTTTCTGTCCAAAGGCTTTAAGCTTATATGTCTCTGTGAACATTTAAAGAGAGTCTTTTTTCACTGCTGGTAAATGGTTGTAATGGACTTGTGGTTCTAATCTGCACGATGTTGTTAGCAGGAAACATTTTTACACTGGAATCACAGTGTTCGATGATTCTTTATACTATGCGTGCACACTCCTTTGCCATATTTGCTAAAGTTGGAGCTGCACATAAGGCTAGCTGTGACATCTTGGTATTTTCAACAGCAGCATAATTGTTTCTATGATATTTTGGGGTCTGAGTCTGCTCAGAGTACCTGCAGTTTGCCAGATGCTTTGGAATCTGTGTTTCAGGTTGCAGCTTTCTTGATGAGGGATTCAAGTGTAGGTCCATTTAGTCTTTTTGCTACTGGACCCCTTTGCCACAGTTTGGTGACTGGATACAAATATTTGGGAAAGGGCCTCAGACAAAACCTCACTCTGTGTCTGGGATGGATTAGAAATCGCATGCGACTGATGATTTGTTTGTTTGTTTTATTTCCAGCACAGCGATGCAGTCCATGACCTGCTCCTGGACTTCATCACATGGGTTGGCATCCTGCTGTCACTGGTCTGCCTCCTGATCTGCATCTTCACCTTCTGCTTCTTCCGTGGACTTCAGAGTGACCGCAACACGATTCACAAAAACTTGTGCATCAGCCTCTTTGTGGCAGAACTCCTCTTCCTCATTGGCATTAACCGGACTGACCAACCGGTAAGAGACAAAGCACTTTCTGCTCCTGCCGTAGGCTCTCATCTCAGTGCGTATGGGATGTTTGACCATGCAGTGAGATGTATTCCAGCACTGCCTTAATTCAGTACATGACTTCTTGAAGGGTCGGGCCCCTGGTTGTTAGTGGGGAGTCATATACTGGTGCCTACTATTATTTCAGAGGCTGTATGTGCATTATTTGTAAAATAGGTGTTATGTTTATTAAGGTTGCAAAAGTGCATTTATACTATGTACATCTTTGCATTTTGATTTGCCAGATTGTGTACATACGTGCCTTTCTATCTTTGAATGTAATTTATAAATGCAGATATGTGTTTATTTTAAAGTAGTTCACAAACATTTTCCAAGTGAAAAAAAAAGTTCTTCCTTTGGAGAAGAACTCCCTCATTCTTATTAAACTTTCCGGTAAGAGTAATCCTGACTGTTGCATTAATTCAGCATGGTACAAACACCTTCCCTTGCTCTTTTCAATCCGCATGCAGATTGCCTGTGCCGTCTTTGCTGCCCTCCTGCACTTCTTCTTCCTGGCAGCTTTCACCTGGATGTTCCTGGAGGGGGTGCAGCTCTACATCATGCTCGTGGAGGTTTTTGAGAGTGAACACTCCCGGAGGAAGTATTTCTATTTGGTTGGCTATGGCATGCCTGCACTGATTGTGGCTGTATCAGCAGCGGTGGACTACAGGAGCTATGGCACAGACAAAGTGTGAGTGGGATTTGGCACTTGTCAGGAGAGATGGGAGTGGGGAGGAGAAGGAAAGCAAAGAGCCCAGAGACCTGGCAGACAAAGGAAGCTTGTGCAGACAGCTCAGCCAGGAGGCATGCCTTGCTTTATCTTTGTGTCTCTAACACACTCCATGATAATAGAGGACAAATTCCTCATTATGAAAACATTTGCAAAGGTATTTTCTTGGGGATGTCAATTGGGGAAAATTTTATCACATCATTGCATAAGATCAGCAGAGGTGGCTGTCCTAAGTCTCAATTTGGTACTGTATCAGCAAGGTCATCCTTCTTCTCTAGCCAAAGAGTATTTTTCATTTAGATAACGAAACATTGCTTTCTTCTTCCTCTTTTTTTAAGTGTTGTGTCAAATTAACCAAGCCTGCACACAAAATAGGTGATGACCATGGAGTGCATTAGACTCTTTGCAAATTGGAAGTTACATCATTTATCATTATGAATATTCTTAAATGTTTTCAACATTGCTGAAGCTGGTATCAAAGCACAGCTCAGATGATCATGCAACAGTGTCTAATGGAAAACCCAGTGAAAATCAAGCCTTTGATTTTCTTTGCCAGCTTTGTTACAATAGCACTAACAATGTGTTTTATTTACTTTTTTATAACAATGTGGGTTTTTTTATCCTCTTTCTGTTGTTGGGCTGCCTTTCCCCTGTCATTTTAATTGAATTAAGGGCTCAATCTGAAGGAATGCATAGCAATGAGCTGATGGTGTTTTTAAAGATCTTTTTAAGCATAGGTTTGGTCAGCCCATGGCTCTAGTTGATATTCTCTTAAATTCAACTGCAAATTTTTTGCCTGAAACTTTATTGATATATATCAACCTGATCCCTTGCAGAAGCAAATCTGTAGAGCAGTGGAACTGCTCATGACCCATTACTGTGCCAGCTGGTAGGCTTGCATCCCAGCTGGATATTTGCCTCATGTTCCTCCCATGAGTAGGTGAATAGCAACCTGAATTTGTATAAATGTCATAGTTTGTGGAAAGGAAATGGCACACGCAGTTAAAGACAGTAAGTTTTCAAGGATTTCTACTAGTTTATGCGAAGTATTTTTACTGACTTTGTCAGGCTTAAGGGGCAAAGAAAAAGTAACACAACAGCTGATTACAGTTTTTGGAGAAGACTGTTCTCATCAGCTGCTGCCCGCTTTCTGACCCAACCAACTCTTTCATTCACATCCCCTCTTAAGCCATATATAGGCTTCCACTGAATCAGATCTTCAAACATCCTGTCTTATACCTTTAGAGAAATTTATTCTTACAGTGGTGTTTCTGTAGGAGACCTATCTTTTCACAGTGGCCTGTGTGGGGCACACTGAGCCTTAAACATGTTACAGCTGAAGAACCATGAGTCCAGCTCTCTGGAAATCCAGATAGGATGCTCTTGCAGATTTGCCATCACTGGAGCTGTGTCCACCCCGGTCTGGTTCACAGTCTGGTGTTTCAGTGGCTTCTTTCCCTGCTGTTCACCCTGTAACTTCTCCAATGTTACAGTTGCAGGGCTTGTAGGACCAGAGCGATCTTTTTTACTTCTCTTTTAATGTTTTGGGCTGCCTACCAAAAAAAGCCAACATTGCAGCTAGTTTGCAATGAAAGCTAGCACTAACTGCATTCTCTTCCAGTACACTATAACTGTTGAGTGTTGAAAAAGTCTTACTTCATTCTCTTATAGTAAAAGGACATCCACAAGTCCAGGGTATTACTTTGGACATGAGACAGCAGCTGATTTGCATCCACCCGCATCTTTGCAAAGTCCCTCTTGATGCTCTGTATGGACAGCTGACATACCAGTGTAGACTGTGGGAGATAGTGGCACACAGCAGGTGGATGTAGAGAGTGGGAACACATCACACCTAACCACAGCTCCTGCAAAGCATCATGGCAGCTTTGCAGTGCTGAAATGTTTCTGTTCCTGTTAAATGAATATATGGACCTTTCTGAAGCACAGCAAAATAAACATATTCCATGGGATACACTGCCTTTTACTTTCAGGCTTTGGGTGTCTAAATGTTTCCATGGTATGGGAGATAGAGGCAGAAACTTTGGCTGAAATTTGCTGGAGGTAAACAACAAAACTTTGCTATCTTTGTATTGAGGAGGCATCAGTCCCATGTGTGTGCCAGTAAAATCTCTCCCTTCCCACAGTATAAAGTAGTATTTTTCATTATTAAACATGTATATATAATACTTTGCAGATAAATATTTACAGAGATTTGCAGAACCAAAAATATTTATTTATAATCTCTAATTCCAGAGTGCAAAATTTTATCGTGTTCCTCTAGTGGAAAATAAAAAACATACAATATGTTTTGTATAACTATCATGCTCCATCTGGTTGATGGATGATGATGTATTTTTCTGTGTAATGTTATTAGAAGGGTAGAACTGATTAGAATTTGTAGTGAACTATATGCCAGGCATACATAATTTGATTGCAAGAAGTTGCTTGGTTTTGCCAGGTTTTGTAAAACATCCTCTGGAATATATTACTTGCCTTCCTCCATTATTTATTGCATTTGTTTAAGCAGGACTTATGGAGCTGTTAGTGTTATTTGTTTTTTGCCTGGCATTTGGTGACACCATTCATACATCTCAGAATGATTTGCTTAGACACCCAATGTAGGTTTTCTTGATTTCATTTTCCTTTTAAATCCAACCCTCCTGTAACACATGTCCCCATTACATAGCCAGGAACAAGCAGCTGTTCCTCTGTCTGTTTCTTTGCTCATTACTTGGTGCTTGTGATTTTCTGAAGCATCCCATCCTAGTATTCACATTGGCATTTTGGAGTAGCTGTACAGTAAAGATACTCTCTTACACTTAAATATTCTAATGATTGGAATTGATCCTTTTACTACTTTTTGTTTAAAAGCAATTTAAACCATTCATATTAGGTGACTGATTTCCTTTTGTAACCAAATAGCAGTGTAGTGATTCCATTAAGAGATCATCCCGTTCAGGCCAGTATGGACTATTCATGTGAGCAAGCTGTTTGGCCCTTTTCCCCCAGATAAATTAGAAATGTTGCATCTCACCTTGTTCTGTTTGTAATTTCTAAAATAGAGGTGAAAAGCAGAAAGCCCCACTGTAGACAGTGTGGACCCCCAGCACTGCCTGAGCAATTCTGTTAATGCTCATGTGAACTTTCAAGTGACTGTTTCTTACAGGCCAGGTCTTCAGATGCTGAGTCTTAAATGACATCTCAAGTTTTGCTGCAAAAAAAAAAAAAAAAAAAGAAAAAGATGATACTGGAATTGCAGTTTTAGACAGTTACACTTGCCTAGTCCTGTGTGTTAACCAAATCCATCCATCTCCTGGTCAGATCTGATGTCAAGCACTGCGATGAGCAGTGCTGTGAAATGCAGAGGGGAAATAGCATTTGCAGTTGTTGTTAGTGTTTGGAAATAACTTGTGTCTAAAATTCAGTAAAAGCTGGATTAAGGTTTTAGCAGCCTCCCTTTGAAAGGACTCACTCAGGTAGCAGACTATCCAAAATCTACAGCAAGAATCCATTCCATATTCCTGTACTGTCCGGGGATTCATCTCAGTGCCTCTTACAAATCTCAGAGGAAAGCATCTATGCTTTGAATGGCTCAATATATTTTAGAAAACATAGGTATATTCATCCACTGGTGATCAAATTCATCGTGACAGGAATCTCTTTATTGTTTCCCCCTCTCTGCCCTTTTGGTATGCTATAAAGCAGGATATACATGGTAAGCAATCCAGCTGTCAGAAAGCAAAATGAAAGCCTGGTGAATGTGCACAGCCTCCAAGTCCATCAGCCAGCTGCCGACATTTTATGCATGTTAATGTCGCTTGGAAAATAGGTTCTAACAATATGGTCTGTCTTGGGTGGCTCCACTGAACTTGTTTTATTTTCAGTATTTGTGCTGGGTATTTGGAGGAGGAAGCATGAGCAATGTAGACCCTGGACTGCTTAAAGCAGAAACTATATTGCACCCTTGAAAGGCATCGTGCATACATATTCCATTACAGCACCCAGACAAGGAGGCTGCATAGCCATGTGAAACAAACTGCTGAGCTCCCATGAACAACATGATGTGTTTAGGGGTCTTCAAATTTTACGGTCCAATGGCAGCTAATGATTGTTTATTGGTTATATTTAATGCACACCAGGGATAGTTTAGTATTTGATTTCTCTTCATGCAGAAAATAGAGTAAACCCTTTGTAGCCTTTATTACTTGAGAAAAGCTTTAAGTGAATATGGCAACTTGTCACTGTGGAAGAGGAAATTAAAAAGTAGAGGAAAGCAGCACCACAGAGCTTGTTATAAGCACTGAATATGCTTTTCTCTTGGAATAAGCAATGGGGTTTTGAACAGCATTCCCTTCACCCACAGATTTCCAGATAATCCACTCTGCCCTGAAGCAGCTCGTTTGCTTAGTGGCAGCAGAGTCTAAACTTGTAATGTGGTAAGTCCATGTTCGTGGTGCAGCTGTGCATGGGGGGTCAGAAGTAACTCAGCCCGAGATTAGCAACTTTGGGAAGTGAGTTGCCTGATTGCTTCCTTGTTTTGAGAAGCTCATTTATTCAGCTCATTGTGCATGTGGTTTTTTGTCTTTTAAGGGAAGAAAAGCTCAGTGTGGCACTTGTCTGATTAGTAATTTACATCTCCTCAACACAATTGGTGAGATGCCTGTGTTTTGATGTTTTGGTCTTAGTTTGCATTTTTAATGAGGTATGATTTAAATGTGTTCAAAGTTGTCTCACTGATGACCACAAAACCCAGCTTTTTTAAGTCCTTCTGAGGACTAGAGGCAGCTTTCCTCTTAGTCACCTAAGACTCTCATAGACAGTTTTATGGAAAGGTGATTTTTCTATTCGAATAGAAATGACATCACATTCTTTAAAGTGTGCGGAGGGAGAAAAAAAAAAAAAGGTTTTCTCCGTTTTTTTGCAAGCTCTACTTTTCCTTAGATGAAGCCATCTCTTGTTGGAAGGGGACCTTTTGCTCTGTGCCTGTCCCCTGCTTATTCTGAGGGCAGGACCTGGTTCCTCCACTGTTTCCCATACACAGCATCCATCTCTTGCCCTGAATTGTGCTTCAAAACCAAAGAGATTTTTTAGGGGAATGGGGTGGAAAATTTTATCCATTTGGCTGTCTGAGAAGGAAACCAGTTGCTTCACTCTTCTTTTGCTCAGCCCAGCACAGCTTTTCCCTCATGCTGTATTTCAGTTTTCACTGATTTTCCCTGTATCCCAATCTATATGCATTCAGAAACAGCTGCATCAGATGTGACCATATGGCTGGCCATCATGCTTCAAGGAGTAAAGAGTAGGTTTATGTCTTTCCTTTTCACTGGGCTTTCCAAGAGCTGGCTCACTCTTCGTGCTGAAGGAAAACCAAGTTTCTTGGCAATTAAAATACAGTCTGCTCCTGACACCTGTGGAAGTATGGGCACGGGATGTTTTGGAAGTTAAACTGGCAAAAAAGTTCAATTTATTTTAATTAAAAAAACACAAACAAACAAACAAACAAAACCCCACCTCTGAGTCCTCTCCCAAACATCAGCACTCTTATTATCAGTAGAAAAAAGTTGTGGGTCTGGGTATTCCCTGATTTATAAGTGTCAACTGAGGCATAAGAACCCATTACACTTTTTTTTTTTTTTTTTCCTGTGGAATGAGGGAGGAATAAAGTCTGAAATTCCATGTAATTGTGTGAACTGCTGCTATGCAGATGTCTTCTTTCAGGGGTGGAGGGAAGGACTTTTTACTGGGACTTTATTACCCTTGAAACCTCTATTCCTCTGTAAAATCTAGTTGCAATTGGGCAACTTTTCAGGTGTTATTATGAGTGATACACAGATGTCATGGTCACATAAACCCTTTCCTGTAATAGATCAGACTCAAATAGCTTCTAGACACTCATGTGGTTCCAATACCAGTTTCATCTGAATCACCTTGAACTTCAGCAGCTGAAGAGGAAACAAGATTTCCCTGCAGTTGCTCTGAAAGCCTGTTTGCCTCTTGCATTAAGATTTTGATGCTGTTACATGATGATTTTGGACGAACAGCTGCAGAAGCAGTTCAGGACTGATGGTTGTGGAAGTGATGGCATTTTAATTTGTGACAAATAGTGGCACAACTATTATATATAGATTGATAGGTCTCCAACACTGATGAGACCTGAAATTTGTATGGTCAGGGAGGCAAGTGAGAAGCTTTCTCTACATTTTTTAGTTTATTCATATTTTGGCTGCTCCCAGTCAGAGAGGTTCCGGACATGTTTTATTCTCTCAGCAAGCTGATCTCTTCTGTGGGGCACAGACCATTCTGCCTTTTGCAAAGTCCATTGCAAGGGAAAAAAAAATATCAGCTCTTGCGCTAGAACTGACATTTGTGAGAGCTGCTATCTCTTCCACCATGATAAATTCATATATACAGGTCCTGTCTCTTGCCTAGTTCTGAAATTCCATCTGATGTTTAGTATAAGAGTGGTTTTGTGCTTTCTTAGTCCTCTGTGTATAAATGGAGCTGTGATTTGCAGCACTGCAAACACGACAAGATATTATTATTTTAAACATCGTGCAAAAGTTTCTTGGAATTTATATTTGTCTGTCTTGTAACCAGTCACTTCCATTTTATCTTCCTGTCGCCTGCAATGAACTAGGAATGGAAATGTAATTTCCCAGGGGCCTTAAAAAATGTGGGGAGTATTAAATGCAGTTGAAATTAAGTGATTAATAATTTAGTTTTAGGCCATGAATCAACTTCATGTGATAGCGCAGACCATATGCAACCCTCGAAACATTAGTGGAAACAAAATGCTCCGGAGGTTCAGGGAAATAAAACGCTCTAAAGGGGAAGTTGCTGAACCTAATTAAACCTCAGCCTTCTGTTACCCAAATCGTGCTTCCTATTTCACCAAATTTGCTCTGATCTGCTTGCTTGAGAAATGCCATCTTGTTTGACAGTTGACAGACAGCTTGTGTTGCATCAGAGCTGGAGAGAAAAGAGGTGCATAAAGCAAAGAAGAAGCTCCATGGATCCTTATCAGACCTCTTCCTTAAAAAAACCCACAGTTCTAAGTATTTTTTTCTGACAGATGCAGAAAGCCTTTGCAGCCATGCCTTGTGCCATTTTCCCTGCTTCCTCCAGAGGTAATTATCTTATTCCATCAATAGCGCTGTCAGAAATTGGGCACATAATTCAGCATTTAAATGAACAAGCAATGTAATATTTCCTGTCTCCCACCGGTGTGTTTTGCTGCTCACATTCTTCTCTGTCACTCTCTCACTCTTGATGTATGTCCTGGGTGCAGTCCTTGAATGCCTTTTTTCCCCTGTGTTTCATTACAGATGTTGGCTCCGACTTGACACCTACTTCATTTGGAGCTTTATAGGACCGGCGACCTTGATAATTATGGTAAGAACTCCTAATTAACTACTCCATCTCTCAGGTCAAGAAATAAAACTTTTGCTGTCCCTTCACGCTTTATCTTTAATTTACACAGATTAATTTGAGAAAGGCATGTTCTTCTTTGACCCCACCTGGCACAAGCAATTAGACCCTCATTAGGAGAGGCTCTTGGCATTGCAAAATACTTGATCAAAATGGGCTGGGGAGCTTCAGAGCGGGCTTTTGCAGAGTTCTGTTTCTACTGCTGGGCATTTAGAATTGCCAAACTATTTTGATGTCCCTCACTGCCCTGCTTTTGCATTCCAGAGCAAAGCTTTGTACTGAACATGCAATAAATCTGGGTTTGGGGAAACGAAATATAACTGGAAGAGGGGTTTGATGGGGGTTTTTCCTTCCTGGCAGAAGTTGAAGCTCATCTAACTTCATTGTTAGCATATTGCCAGTATATCAGCTAACACAGCAACAAGGTAGACAACCCAACTTTAGAGGCAGCTGGAGTTTTCTTATACTTTAATCGCTGCAATATGGCTTAAATAAACCATCCTTTGTTTTGGATAGACTACGGGTTGGCTAACACAGCAAACCAGGCACTCTCATGTCAATGCAGACATTGTCTTTGCTTCTTCTGCAACTGGGAGCTATTTCAGCAGCCCTTCACATAAGGGGGCGGTGTAGGGTGTGAGATGAGGGGTGCAATGCCCCCAGCTGCAGCTGTTGGGTTTTTTTCCCCTTAAGCAATTCATTCATGAAAAGGTATCTTCCCTTTCTGATATGTCTCAAACCCTGGCCTGGGCTTTTGGGGGAACTCCTTTCCAAGAGCTAGCAGACTTGTTTAACATTGAGTCATTGAAACACTGTCGCATCTTTCACAGAACAAATAAAACTCTTTTTCCTTTTAATTTTTCAACTTTGCATTGTGCTAAGTATCTTCAAATATCAGGATTTCCCTGCCCATCTTCCCTGTTACACCATATATTCACAGAAAAAGATGCTTTTGTGCTTCATTACCAGGGGGCTAGCTAAGCAAGATGCTTGAAATGACTTTTCACAACTGTCCATCTCAAGACACGGAAAAATAGTTACAGCAAATATTTTTCATTGTCTGTAACATTGAAGCACTACAGTTGATGTTGGAACCAGCCTCGTATCAGTAGCATATGCAGCACCACAGCTTTCATAATGTTGTGGCATCACCAGTCCTGCAGTCTACAGGCCAGCTCACCTTATAAAATGCTCGGCAATTTTCTGTAATTCAGTTGCTATAAAACTGCAGTGAGAGCTAATTTCCTACAGCGATTCATCTGTTACAGAGAAGAAACTGACTTTCTCCCCATCATGTTGTGTCGTGTCATGTAACCAGTTTTTTTCCTTTACCCCATATTGCAGCTTAATGTCATCTTCCTTGGGATTGCTCTCTATAAAATGTTTCATCATACTGCCATACTGAAACCCGAATCTGGATGTCTTGACAATATAAAGTAAGTTGGTGGGTTTTTTAATTTCTCTATTCCTGTTTCAGTCTTCTGCTGTTTATGCCCCTGTTCTTTTCTGAGGAGCATACAGGGAACCAACTCTGCTGGCAGCAGTGATAACAGAAACAATATGTGTTTTTATGGTACTACAGAGTGTTTTTTAATAGGTACCAACAAGTGACTTATAATGAAGCACTGTTTTTGTTGGGACTTGGCCACCAGTGGTGGCATTTTCCATTCAATTTTCCATGAAGGAAGCAAAGTTGTATTTGCTGTCCTTGAAGCAGGTAACCTCCTAGTCCCTCTGTGTAGAAGGAAATTTTGCCTGATAATTACTGGCTAATTATTTCAGTCTTTACAGGGAAGGTGTTGAAATTGTTGATCATTACTATTTCTCTGTGCTCTGAGGGTGGCAGCCTTACTTATTTTCTGTTTTGGCCCCTGACAGATTTAATGATCCAAATTCTCTCCAGAATCTGATTAGTTTCAACAAGTTGCTGGGATTTTACCTGGGGGTGCCCACATCAGAGGATGTGCTTGCTAGGCAAGGCATGTATTGCCCTTGGACTTGCTAAATATCTGAGCTTGGGCATCTTACTGTGTAGCAAGCTACTTCATTATATTGATAGAATATTAGTCTCCACAATGCCTGTTTATTCAAGTACCTCTGGCTTTAATTACTCACTTCAAAAATACAAGTGAGATTTCAGGTGCAGCGCATGATAAGATGGGGAGCCTGCTAATTAATAAAACCATCTAATGAACTTCCGGAGGAGGAAATTGCTGTAAGTCAGTGCTTTACTGCCCACCCAGGAAAGAGGAGTGTTGTACAACATGGCTGAAAGTTGGTTCTCCCTTCTCTTCCTTTTGAAGAGGCAGAAGGGGAGCTTGCCTAACAAACAAGCTGTTGCAATGACTGAATTGCAGAATTGCAAGGCAGTTCTCAGCAAGGTTATTGTTCTTACAGCAGAGCTGCTCTCGCAGATGTGTCTTTAATTTAAGTTACACCATCCCCCCTTAAAATTTACCCAGCAGGCAATGCATGCAGTGCCACTGGCATGCCACAGCCTGCCATGGGCCTTTGGGTGAAGGTTTAGTTTCTTAATTGTAGCTACTTCTTCAAGGTTTGGGAGGAAAGGGAACCAGAGCCTGCACAAGCACAGGAGACCTCAGTGAGGTCAGGGAACTGCAGGGTGTTCGTTCGCCATGTCTGTCCCTGCCAAGGTTGTGGGCAGGCTGCTCTGCAGTGTGCCTCTGTTTCTTCTGCCATAAATAAGCTAATAGATGAAATTAGAGGAGCAGTCTCTCCTGGATGTCCAGTACTGATGCCAGCATGATAGTCTTTCATTTGGTCTTGGATGAGGTGTTAAAGAAATGGTACATTTAATAATACTTATTAATGTGACTACCCATCATGCATTAGTGCTGTGGGATTCCTTGCTGAGAACAGCCTTTATAAGGTTACCCATCAAAATCTGTCTGGAAAGCTTTGCAGTATGACATTTAAATTAAAAAAAAAGGGGGGGAAATGTGCGACGATAACAACAAAGCCCACATAATTAAACACAGAAATAATAATTGCCTACAGTATAATCTTACTTGTGTTAATCTCTAGAATTGTTGTTTAAAATGCCAGGAATTTATACAGCTAGTTACATTAATTCTAATGTCATTGTGAAATAATTTATAGCTCCTTTGGCAGATGAGTGTCTATTTCTGATTTGACTTCATTAAAACATTTTGAAAACACAAGCAATTTAAATACTTCTAAGTATGTTGCTGATACCCTTCCAAATGTGTTGCTTCATTGCAAATGAATTTTTATGCTTGAAAAAGTATGAAAATTTTAATATAAACTCAGGAAGACCCCAAGCTCACCCTAGGAAGTTCCTCAAAGCAATAATTTCAGAAGGGACTTGCCTGTAATTTCTGAGTACCTAAGCAGCCTAAATCTCTGTGTTGTCTCAGTATCAGTTATGCTTGAGCTAGGAGAAAGCGTAGATCTTTAATAGAGAAGGGAGCTTTGAGGGAGCTTTTCTAGGGATGTGAGGGGCTTGCAGTCTCTGGAAAACTCTTCGGTAAGATTGCAGTCGTCTTGTGGGTAAAATTGTAGTCTTGTTCTAGGTAAGATCTTGGTCTTCTTCCAAAGTCATTGGTTCTAACTCAGTTGCAAAATGTGAATGACGTTCAGCAGCTCTAGAATAAAAAGCCACAGACCACATTATTTCACAGGTGAACCGCAAGGTCCTTTTGAGCTTACCTCCATGGGTCTATACAGTTGGTGAAAAGACACCCAGGTCTGTTTCTCGAGGCATGCACTGCCTTTGCTGGCTCTCAGCATGGTCCCAGAGCCTTGCATCTTGTCTTATCAGTTTATATTTAAAAGACTAAACCAAACCAAGGGCCTGCATTGCAGGGCCTCTTGGTGCCATCTGCATATGACAGTTTTACGGCAACAGAGAGCTGAATGGGAATTTGTTCTCCCAGTTAATTTCCTAGCACTGTTCTGTGTTAGGCTGTGGTGAAGCTCTCGCAACATAAATCCTGAGCCTGTTCAACAACAGCAAAATACTTGATTCCCTATGGCAACGTAAAAATAAAGGCCATAAAATATTTTAATAGGCTGTTAATAAGCTCCCCTGCAATCTGGTGCTTGCCTATGTCACTTTAAAGGTTAGAAATACATTATGAAGTATAGAAAATAGAGAAACAAATAACTCCACTTAAATTAATGAACTTGATAAGGGATCAGGTGTCACCTGGGATACCTTTAATTACTGCACCAACAGAAAAGCCATTCAAAGGGCAGTGCCTGAACCAGATGCTGTGTGGCTGAAAGATTTGTAGGCACTGTGCAAAGTTGTAAAAATAACTTCTCTAACCTTCAGGAACAGTCCCTGGTTACTGTGCCAGAATGGGAGAATCTGACATTCCATGATGGAGCACTGGTTAGCCAGGGGTTACTGAACAAGAGATTTGATGTTCTGGTACAGAACTGGTTTATTCTTTACCCACATTAACTTGTCCAGCATAGCCCAGCACTTTCAAGCGGGAAGTAGGGTGAGTCCTTCCCCTTATGCAAAGAGCATCCTCCTTGTATGGCAGGTTGATATTGAGCCGATTCAGTGGCTTGCTCCTGCTGACAGTGAGGTTCATGCTCTTGTCCTGCTTTGAGACATGTGGACAGAAGATATGAGCTTATGTACAGGGGATATGTTGTTCAGAGATGCAAGAGTTTCTGTGCCTGCTGCTGATGCCAGGAGGGCAGACTAGCTCCCATTTCACAGCACATACCATCACCAAAAGTAGCATACTTTTATCTAGGGCCCTGAAAAAGTTCAGTTTCTCTTCTTCCTTCAATACATTAAAAAAGAAATTTTAAGCATTCAGTCAGGGTGGGAATCTCTTTTGACTTTTAAATATATCTTTAATATGAAGCTACACAGACAAGGATGCTGAAATGGCTGCCTCTTGAGTGGCGTGTGCCCATATTCCTCCCATAAACACAGGGCAGGAGGGGATTTTCCTTTGCAGCCTTTTCCAATGGCCATTTCCAGGTGCTTGATGTCCACTGTGGTCATTTCTCTTTCATCTCTTCATGCTTTGTTGGCAAACATAGGTAAGCAGAGGTGGGCAGTGAGGAACATTGTTTAGCCTTTAGTAGCTCCTCCCACATCACTTGTATCTCACTCATGGTCTAGGAGAGCGTAAGTGGGATGCAGAGGTTGCACAGAATTGTTCGTGAGCACAAACTGATTAACTGACAACAAATGTAACTGAGAAGACATCTTTTTGGAGTATTGATTCCCCCAGCTCTTACAAGCTTGCAGGGAAGACAGGTCTTTCAAGCCAGGGACTACACAAGCTTTTTGGATGGCAGAAGCCTGCTGTGCTGTTTGCATCTGTAGCCTGCAAGGTGGAGAGTATAGGCGTATCAATGTGATATTGATGCACTCTTGCTAACAGATGGCTACTTGCAAGGACTCGTTACTAGCTGGAATACTTTAGAGCAGCTGTGAGACTGTTTTACCGGAGGTTGCTGCCATGTGGAGTGATTTTAGAAGCTGAGCAGCTCAGTCTCTCCTTCACGCTTTTCCATTGTGCTGGGTAGATGTTAGATGTGTGAAATGTCTCAGACTGTCTTAGACAGGACTACACTGAATCTTTTTTATATTCACATTCCTGTAGGAAGCCTTATGTGACAAAGGAAAATACATCTATATACGAATAGTCCAAAATGGTTCTTCAGTTTTCCATCCATCAACTCCTTTCTGGGTGGTCAGGCATGTACTGTGGCTGCTTGTCGTCCCTACACACCAGGTTTTCATCCTACCCATGCCAGATGCTGCAGCAAGACAAACCATCTACATGTTTCCAGATGCTTAGTCCCCATTCTCTGTGTAAAATGGAGGGTTTCAGATGAACCCCCTCCCCAAATGCCTTTGTGTGGTGTGACAGTGCAGTGCTTCTCTGCAGACATTCAAATACTGCTTGTTCATGCCATTGTGATGTTTTCAAAAGGAAAAAAAGAGGGGCTAAACTTATCATAATCCAGGTGTGCTCTTCACCATATCTACTGAAGTCTGAGGTCCTGTCTTTGCTGTACGTTGTTATCATGCGCAATGTAGAATGCATTAGTTACTTACGTGGAAAACTGGTAGAAAATTGGGCGGGTAGAGCACTTATTTGGTTAACAAAAGGCAAGTCTTACAAGCAGATTGAAAGGATCCATTAATGGCGCCGAGCAGCTGCTGTGCCTAAAGTTAGAAAAGGCATCTCCAAATGGCTGGAGGGCAGAGGGTGAAACCTGATTTCTCCTAGCAGAGACCAGAAGCCATCCTTTCTCTTCCTTACAGGCAGAACCATTCCTTTGAAGTTCCTGTGGGTACCCAAGTGCTGTCTGACTGTGGTGGGTTCTGTTAGCATTTCCCCCAGCCAGACCAGACTCCCTGACTTCCTTCTGCACTGCAGTATGTGGAAATGAGATTTTCTTTTATCTACTTTGGAAGGGCAACATTTTGGCTGTGGCTGCCAACTACAGGTGTGAACCCAATAGAAAGAAGGCAGGAGGCAAAGGTCTCTGTCAGCTTGCTTCTCTTTTTATCCCATTTTACTGCATTATTCTTTTAGCCAGGGTGTAGCTTGACTCGTGCCACAGGCCACCTGAATGCTCTTTAGAAAGCACAACTCTTGGGGACCTCTTCAGAAAGGAGCATGTTGGGCTGTAGTCTGGGTTTTGTTGAAATAGCTCATCCAGTGCAGTAGAAACCCACTGGAAAGTCATCTTGGAAATCTAATTTTCTTTCTTTCAGAAAGGAAGACCAAGAGTCTTAGCTGGGAGCAGCTTTTGTTGCTAAAGAGGCACTCTTTGGCATTAATCACTGTAGTTTTGTTGCAGCTTTCTTCCCTCCTGTAGAAATATGCTCCCATGCCATCTTCTACAACAATAGAATAAGCACTATATCAAAACCTGAAATTCCCTGGAAAAAAACGTATTTATTTCAAACACACAGGAGAAAACATGTTTATGTGTTGTGGTGTGGTCAGGTTCATAAGAACACACACTGAAATCCCATTAATGGGGATGATGCAGAAATGTCCTGCACTGCGGCCTTCATGAATCAATCCCGAGATGACCAAAATGAGCCTTCCTCAGCTTGCTGGCTGCTACTTACAAACGGTCCCTTCTTGCTGGGACCTGCAAAAGGTCTGGGGCTAAAGGCACATGGCCTTGATTTAATGGATAAATTAAAAAGTATATGTTCTCTCAAGTTTCTGACTTGAAACAAAGCTTACACCATTCTCCTTTAATTTTTATGTTTGGTTTGGTTTTTTTTTTCCATAGGAGTCTCTTGCTCACAGGCTTACAGAAATAAATCTGAGAATGTGCAACCTAAGAGCCAAAAGTTGGAGCCAAATGCAAAGACTTAACTTTAATTATTACTATATAAAATCTCACAAAGCCCAGTCCGGTCTCTTCTAGGGAGTGTGACCTAGGCTGGGGAAAGCAAGGGGCAAGGAGGATCAGGCCCAAAACTGAGAAACCCTTTTTGAAACTATGCGTCCTTTGCAAACCATTGCCATATCCCACTCTTCCCATATGTTGTATGGGTGTAAGTGATTATCTGCTCATTTTCTTGCTTCAACATACGTATTTTATTTAAAGAGACGTGACTAATCCCAGGCCCCAGATAAGCTTGTTGTTTCAGTCCTGTGGGTTTCTTAAGTCATAAAAAAAACCTTCAGAGTTAGGCAGAAAATTGAAAACAAAGGTTAAATAGAACTTCCAAAAATCATCTGCGGAAATGCTTAAATTAAATCCTTGATTGAACACAGCAGTATTGTGCTGGCAGAAACAGAGGTTTACCAGTCTACTTTTATTTACTCAGCTGATTGAAATGCCGAAAAAGTAAACATCCTAGGTTTGGAGCAGTGAAGAACGAGTTAGGCTTTGGAAAATGCAAGATTTCTTCTCTTTTGGTAGGAAAATCTTACATTCCCAATGGGGAACAATAATTTGTAACAGGTATCCTTTTACTAAAGGAAGATTAATTTGTGCTTTATTATAGTCATTTTAGAAACAAGGGAAAGTAGGGAGACAATAAGGATTATTTCATCTTTTTCTGGTGGGATTTCAACTCATCTGTTGGTTTCCAGATTTTTTTTTTTGCTTAAGCATAAGACACTGCAACTTTAAAATAGTTTGTGATGCCAGAGGGTCTGGAATTGAGTATTTCATTGGGTAGACCCTGGGGACTTGACTTGCAGAACAGCAGCACTTTAATCTTAATTACCTCTGGGTTTGCAGCTGCTTGGGAGTGCACAGCAAGGACATGATAAAATGAAGGGGTCCAGTTCTTGAAGCATGTCCAGTGCAGCATCTTGGTGCAGAAGGCCCAATCCTGGCCTTCTACATTCTCAGGTCCTGGTGAAGTAAAGGCAGACTCCTTCTTCAGAGCAGCAAGCAGGGAGAGGAGGTGCACCCATGCAGCTTTGTGTGTATTGGCAAGAGAGATGTAAAGGATGAGGTACAAAGGGTTTGAAACAAAAGCTAGTGAATGCAAACACTTACAGGAGCCACACTGAACCTCTGTTAAACATTACCTTAAATCCTGACTGGCCATTACTTATAATGTTAAATAAAATAGCAGTGCCTGTAAAGAATGAGCTTTCTGTTAAGATTTTTTACAGCCTTACTAACAAAATAGAAAGACTGAGTGGGCTGTTCAAGAATAAGGTGTTGAAATTCTCTCCTTCCCCACCAGCTGTGTTATATGCAGTGTTTTTTGACTCCCCTGGCTTCTGGGAACAGCAGATCCAGGAATGCCTTTTGGAGAGGAATCATCCCTGGATTCCCTTTTCAGGAAAGGACAATCTCATCCTAGGGAAGAGAAAGAGAGGCCAAGACAGCGGGTTAGCCATTTAGCTGGGTCTGGATAAATTTCTAAATTTAGCCAGGTTTGGATAAGAAATTGTGTGTTTTATTGCTGCTTGGGACATGAAGGCAGTGTGTTCTCTGTCACCAGAAAATTTGACAGGAGTGTTTTGCAACAATGACCAATAATCTGGGCACTTCTGAAAGTGAGGCATAGCTTTTTCTATCCCTTGGAAAACCTCCCCCTGTGCAAAGTTCAAATGTTACCCATGGAGTACTGAGCTGGGCATTAGAAACTGCCTGCCTCACTTTCCTTGTACAGGAGCTCAGGCTGTGATCTTTGTGTTTTATATGACCTTGAGAGTACTATGCCTTCACAAGCCTGATGGTCAGCTTAGCACCTCCCTAGATCCTATGTAAGAAAGTGTCATGCTTCCTAGTCCTTGGGTAGCTTGCCACTGCTCCTGTGTAGCCTTCATCTGCATCTCTGCATGAACAAACTTTGAACAGGAAGCCTAAAGCATACCCAGAAAAATCACCTGGTATTGGCACAAAATGACTTACACGCTTCCTACCAAGAAAAGATAATGGCACATTTATATTTTGCCAGAGTGCAGTCTGTAAGCATCTCCGAGGCAGAAACCCTCCCGATGCTGCAAAAACATCTGAGATCGCACTTCTTTCTGGGTGCCTTTTTCACCCAGTGATGTTGACAGCAGTACCCAATTTTGTTTGTTGTAATCTGCTGCTCTTTGAATTTTTCACAGAAGGGTTTGGTTAATATCTGTTTTGGCTTTGGATTTTGCTTATTTATCTATGGGGTTTGTGATGACTGTGGTAATGTTGAATGGTGATTATAAAGCAGTAATCTTCCCACTGACAGGTGTCATCCTTTCTGAATTAAAAAAAAACCAACAACTATCAATCAGCCGTTATTGCTTTGAGAGAGTATCCTGGAAGATATTAAATACCTAAGGTCTTCCTGTGATCCCATAAATCATTACTATTGTTTTAAAAGGCCATACATTTAAAGTATTTTGCCAATAAACCCTGCTGGTGCTATTGGGATAGCACAAATGTGACTAAAGATTTTCCTGACTCTGTATCATGTGGAAACAGTCAGACTGATGTGGTTACACATCAGTGTGGCTTGAATAATCATGCCATGCCTTTGCAAAGTTAGGAGGAATGAAATAGAGTAAGTAATTCTGAGTGCAATTATTTACTTACAGAAAATGGGATGAGCTTAAAAGAATTGCTCTTTCCAATTTCAGTAATTAAGAACAAATCTCAAAAAAAAGCAGGCCAAAACTTCCCTGGATGACTTGAGGGGGATTGCCTTTGGCAGAAAAAAATCAGGCATAGGTTGCCCCAAATCCTGGGCTTGGGCATCACATAGGGCCAAGGAAGGTTTGGCCTCATTTATCTGAATAAAATTTTCAGAGCTACTGGTGGAATTCAAAAGTGTCTTTCAGTCTATAAAGTTTCCCTTATGCTAGAGGTAGGACACCAGCTGAGACATGCAAAGTCAGGGGTTTCTTCTTGCAAATGAAGCTGTGACAGGCCTGCTGCCTCCCTACAGTGGTTACAGAGGTCTCCAGGGGACTGGTCACCTCCTGTCAAAGATGGTGCGGGTCAGAACTTAAGACTTGGAAAGGATAGCTTGAAGAGGTGCATGATAAAAACTAGCAGCCTAAGGAAGACTATTAGGAATACATTTGGCTTCATGCCATCAAGGTGGTAACTTTGTCACAAAATGAGAAGGCAAAATCCCTTAAGCACTCCTTTATTGCTTACAATTGATTTTTCTCACCATGAAGATGCTCCTTCACTAATTAGCGATGAACTCGTTTGCTTTATGAGGGGAGTGCTGGACTTTCCAACTCCTTCCTGTAGATTTTCAGCAGTTCAATAAATCAATCTTTTCTAATCCTGGAAATTAAAAAAAAAAAGGGAAAAGAAAACAAACATCCGTGCTGCCTTATATTGGCAGGCAGCGGGAAGACACAATAGCACGCTTTATTTTGTCTCTCTCTTGTGCTTGCGTGCAGGAAATGTCTGTCTCTCAGCTTTATTTGTGCCATATTAAAATGAATTCCATGGGTCTTTCCAAATGCTTTCGAGGGGGCACATCATCCATCTATTTTTATTTGGGTTTCATCACCTGTAACATCTACTAAAGGTCCTGTGTACTCAGTTTGGCATTTTTGCTTACTAGCTAAACTGTGCTATTTTGGGGCCTGAGCACTAAGTTCATGTGCTTACTTGAGCCTTTTCTTGCTGCTGCAGGGATGGGAAAATACTTTTAGTTGTCAAAAGAATGATAAATTCAAGTTAGATAAAGTTAAACCATAAAAGGTTGAATAAAATGATAACTCCTGAAGTTGATTAGCTATGTAGAGTTTTACTAAAGGCCTAGTTTTACTCTGAAATGTGGCTCAAAACCCACACTTTTTTAAATATAAAAAAAGCCAAAGAACCCTCTTTTCAAAATGTAAGGCTACCAGACAGTATTCTTTTTAAATGAGACCTGAATAGCTGCTTTTTGATAACAGGCTTTCTTTGTTCAGCAGCATTTTAGGACCGATCTGTGTGTAAAGGTGAATTCTTGCCTTAAATTCACCTTAAATTTCAACTTTTCCTGCTGAAGAAAAAAGAAAAGAAAAAAAAGAAGGCTTTAGCAACCCAGGATATTGCTGATCTACATACATGGAAGTGGTTTGCACCATGTAATTCAAGTTGCAGATGGCCTGTGCCTCTGTATTGGACTGTTAGTGTATATTCTGGCAATTTGGCTGCCTTGTTTCAAAAAGGTACATGTTGTGGTTTTAAAAGAATAGGCAGCATGAAAGGAGTTCATGAGCTTAGGGTGCATTGGATTTGAAGTTCCCTAAGCATCTAAATAAGGTCAGAGGGTAATTTTAACAAATTTTAAAAATGTATTGGTCTGGAAATGTCACAGGAATATAGAAGGTAATGCGAACGATGCTTTCTCATCACTGAAGGAGAAAGTACTCTGGGAAATTGAAAGACATCTAAAATAAGATTTTGAAATAGTTTTACATGATGTGTAATTAACCTTAAGAAGTCTTTGCCCCAAGGTAAAGTCAGGGCTTTTTTAAGATTAGAAAATGAATTAGGTATTTATATGGATTGGTAGACCATTCACTATTCATCATCTGGGCTCTGAAGAAACACAAGGGAGGTGAGGTAACATTTTGCCGGTTAAAGGAATAATGCAACCACATTAAAAAGATGGGCTTTTTAACTTCAGGTATTTGAAAGCGGAGCCCTCACCAAAGCCATCATTCAGATTTCCTCAGCAGACAGTAGAGAACGGAATTTCTTCAGGGAATGGCGAAGCCTCAGCTACCTTAAATACCTGTTCTTTTAGGGAATAAATTGCTCTTTGAGGGTACCAGACTCACATTAGCTATGGAGGGATCACAGTCATGTAGTTTAAATTCAATGGGCTGCATCCCTTACTGTTAGGAATTGGAAAAATATATCCACATCTGGAGAAAGCACTTCAGATGTAGCATCTCAAGCTGTGCTAGACTAGATTTTTCCAAAGATTTCTGCTTCAACCACTCGTGAATATAATCTCAGTTTTCCAGCTAGTAGCTCTATTTTCCTGTGAGCTAAGGCTCTTCCAAGGCTTTTCTCTTGTCTAAGTGATGTTTTTTTTATGTATTACAGAGAATGACACAGTATTACTGTAGCACTGATAGGTTTCACAGACTTTACAAGGGGAAGGAAAACCCCATTCTGAATAATTTTTGTCAGGCACGAATTGCGTGGCTAACACAAGAGTTAAGCTTCTTACAACACTTGAGTTGTTAAAATGAAAAGGAATGATCTGTATTTCATGAGGGATATAAAAGACTATGTCCTACTGGCCCTATATGTAAGGTTTTGAAGTGTTTGGGAGTTAGGCATCTTTGAAAATCTCACTTCTTAGGCACCTGCTTGTTTGGTTGGTGGGTCCTATGCACATCCAGGTTGAAAAGGGGGTAAAAACTGCACTGGTCTTTTTGACGGTTTTCTCATGAGCTTCTTTGAAGTGTTAGCCTCAAGCTAAAAGGTAATCCGAGTTTGCCAATTTTACATTTTGTCTGTAGAAAGATGAAACGGAGCCTTCAGCTGCCTTGAAGAAAGGCTATTACAGATCACTGAAAAACTTTCTGAGAGCCTGGATAGCAGCTACAGAGTAAAACATTTCCCTAATTCTCTCTTTTTATAAGCTATCACTGGTGACATTTCAACAGTAAAGTCTTCACCATAAAATCTCAGTGCCTGTGAACACAGTAATAGAAATTCATGTCCTGCTCCTGCCCACATTGCTGAGCTGAGAACTCCAGACTGTCTCATGTCTTCGTTTAATTTTGTTGCATCCTGAGGGAGCTGCTGGTCCTGCAGTGCTAGATGTGCCGGAAGCATAACGGGAACTTGCCCTGGTGATCTTGCAGGCTGAGTGGATGAGAGGGCAAAGAGAAGAAGAGCGATTTGACCAGCATCATGCTACACAGCTGTGGTGGGCTGGAGGTCCCTGCTGGTGCAGCTACGTGGGATACCAACGGCTTTCTGTGTTCATGGTGGCTCCCCAGATACACTGTAGATGCCGAGGTTACAATGCCTTAGCCTATGTTTTGATAAGCCAAAGGATCTAAGCTTTCCTTGCTGTGTCTTGGAAGCAGGAACTCAGTAGAGCCAGCTGCTCTCTACACTTGCTTCCTCTTTCCTTCCTAATGCTGATGTGCTTTACATTTGTGTTACTGCCGTTGAGTGCCCTAGGGTAGCTCAGATGTCCTCATGTGGCTAGCAGATGTGGCACAAGATCTAAGGCAAGCAGCTGTCATGTGGCAGCTGATAACCAGGGGATATCCCTGCAGCGGTGGCAGCCAGGGAAGTTGAAGGGATGCTGAAGAGGAGCTGCAGGGAGCTGTTAGTGGCGGGAGGGGGAAAAAGAGGAAGAGAGAAGGGGGTGGAGGCAGGGAGGACTATGGCCCAAGGATGTTGTAGGTGCTCAAGCTGAGATTATGGAATCATATAATAGTTTATATTGGATTGGAAGGAACCTTTAAAGGTCATCTAGTCCAGCCCCCCTGCAATGAGCAGGGACATCTTCAACCTAATTAGGTTCGTCAGAGACACATACAGCTTGACCTTGAATGCCTCCAGGGATGGCTCATCCACCACCTCTCTGGGCAGCCTGTGTCAGTGTTTCACCACCCTCATTGTAAAAAATTTCTTCTCCACGTCCAGCCTGAATCTTCCCTCTTTTAGTTCAGCAGTATTACACCTCATCTTATCACAACAGGCCCTGCTAAAAAGTTTCTCCCGTCTTTCTTATAGGCCCTTTTTAATAAGAACTGAAAGTCTGCAGTAAGGTGTCCCTGGAGTCTTCTCCAGGCTGAGAAGACCAACTCTCTCAGCTTTTGCCCATAGGAGAGGTATTCCAGCCCTCTGATGATTTATGTGGCCATACTCTGGACCCTCTCCAACATGTGCATGTCTTTCCTGTACTGAGGACTCCAGTACTGCAGGTGGGGTCTCACCAGAGCATAGTAGAGGGGCAGAATCACCTCCCTCAACCTGCTGGCCACACTCCTTTGGATGCAGGCCAACATGTGATTGGCCTTCTGGGCTGCAAGTTCACATTGCCAGCTCATGTCCAATCTTTCTCCACCAGTACCCCCAAGTCCTTCTCCTCAGGGGTACTCTCAACTTCTTCATCCCCAGCCTGTATTGATACCAGGGGTTGTCCCAATGCAAGTCCAGGACCTTGCACTTGGCCCTGTTGAATTTCAGCATAAGGTTTGCATGGGCCCATTTCTTGAGCCTGTCCAAGTCGCTTGGGCTGGCATCCCTTCCCTCTGGCATGTCAGCTGCACCACTCAGCTTTGTGTCATTTGCAAACTTGCTGATGGCACACTCAGTCTTGCTGTCTATATCATTGATGAAGATATTAAACAGTACTGGCCCAGTATGAACCCCTGAGAGATGCACTTGTCTCTGGTGTCCACCCAGATACTGAGCCACTGACCACTATCCTCAGATAGCGCTGCTTATTTGTGAGTGATGTGGGGATGGCTACCTTGTCCCCCATGGTCTGTCTTCTACTTGTATCTTGCTGCTCAGGGTGAGGTCAGGGCAAGTGTTACGAGCGTGGCCAAATCCAATGCATTTGACAACTGTTCCGTCCCTTTCCTAAAGACCCGCTGTGACCATGCCAGGGGTCAAGATGGGACTTTCTGTGCAAAAAGTGCAAAGCATATTTTGAGTGGTTCATCATGGCTGCTTCTTCACTGCAGCAGGCTGCTTTGCACTGTTGCTTGGCAGAGTCCTTTCTTTGTCCTTCCCTGTGAAATGGGAGTAAATAGACTAATGCTTTCTGTCACCCAGGGCTTTAGAAGATCCTAATGCCGTTATCTCAAAAAGAAGGTAATGCTGCAGTCTGGCTCAGGAGTTAGTAACTTGGGAGTTACACTTAAGAAAAAGTAAGCAGCAATAAAGAGGTTTCTGTGATACACTACAGCAGCACAGGTGGAGAGTGCTGGAGGCATGGTGAAGTTTTGCTACCTGAATGCATGAAAGCCTTCTGTGGTGTCTATGTTGGAATTTCAAACTTCATCTTCTCCAGAGATACCCATAGTTTTTAAAACAGATTTCAAAGTCAGTTGTCAGTTGCGTGATCAGAACCATGAGGGGTAGCTGCAGCTTGCAGCTAATGATGCTTGTTTCTGTGTATGAAGCCAGTGTCCATGGTCATGTTTCAATTCCCTGGGGCAGCAAGCCAGGCTGGCTGGTTTGTACCAGGGGCACTTGATGACAGTCTGCCTTTGTTTTTGGTGATGGCTGGTGGGAGAAGGGAGGGGAACTAGCAGTAAGCTATATTCTCTATGTCGTTATATTTCTAATGTTGGTGTTCTTGTCTTTATGTCTATGCATTCTTTAGCTATGAGGATAACAGACCCTTCATCAAGTAAGAATGACCTGAATGGCTGATAAATTTCATTTATCAGTGTGGTCTCATGAACCAGCTGTCAGATCAATATTGAAAAATCATTAAAGCTTCTGTCATTCGCATTTGAGGCAGAAGAGCAAACTGTGCAGGAAATACAGGGAAACTGGTCAGGCATACAGCTAACATGCAGAGTAAATGTGCTGCATGTGTATTGCCAACCAGTTGTCACCTTATTGGCTTTATATTCTTTGATTGGACATAAACTCAAGGTGAATGTTCCCAAGTTAATCCGGTGTAGTACAGACTTGTTATACCAATACCAACCCTCTGGTCCACTGTGCTCTTGTTACTGAGAGTGCTTTATAGTAACATAAATACATAAGTAAATTTCCAGAAAGGTACATGGGTGGTAATCCCCATGATTCCAATTCTAGTTAACAGGAGCACTGCAAGTAAATCTTATTCTGTGCATTGGAGACTCTGTCTGCATTTATTGGGAGTACCTAATTGTCCCTAATTGTAAATCTCTGATTTTCAATTACGCCAAAATATGGATGGTTTTGTTTCTTTATTGCTATAAAATTGCACTACAGGAAAGAAAAACTATGAAAAGCAACAGCAAGTCTGTACAAAGAACAAAACAAAAACCACAAGTTGCACCAATAAAAACTGAGAAGAAAGCCAAAAATGCCTAGAAATTACGCACCTTAGGGCATCCATGTTTTTTCTCCTGCAATCAAAAAGTAATGCACAGTAGCACAAATAAAAGCAAATCAACTTTGCAGTAGACTTTCAGTTTGTTCTTCTGGTGAAGAGTCCTTTGTGTTCATTCTTGCGGCACCATTCCCATGTTCTCTTTCATCGCTTGGTTCTTTTCATTTCTGCGGATACGGGATGGAGCTATTCATAGTAATCTCCATGCCCTCTTTATCTCCAGGTCTTGTTTTCTGAAGCACAACACTGTAACGCATGCAGTTTGCACTGCTGAGGGTCTTCAAACCCACAGATACCTTTCCATCACTGAAGGTAGCATATTTCCACTAAATAACTGTTTCACTCCTGCACACCTCTGCAGCCAAAGGTTCTTTAATCAGGTTCAAGAACTGGCTGTGCTTCAGAGCAGAATAGTTTTCTGATATTCTGGGGGTCCTTTTGAAAAGGCTCTAAAAGCAAGGGGAGTTTAAAAAAAAAGTGTTTTTCACTTAATTTGTTGTTCTTTTTTAGGGGTAAAATATTGTATATTTTAAATTGGTGTGCAATTAAGATGATAATGTGCTCTCACTGATGGTGGGATCTTGGGGAAAAATATAACAAGCAGCTAAAGTTGTGTACTTTAACTAGTGGCTACTTTTCTAAAGGGTTTTGAAAGTGCATTTTTAGTTTGCCTCATGCTAAATATTTATTAGCGGGATTGACTGGAAATGCTTCAGAGGAGCGGTTCTGGTCTGCTAGCTACATAATAGTGATTTTTAAATGGTTACCTTAGGGAGCTCTTCTGGTTGTGTAGTTAAATAACCTATATTTTATAAACTTCAGTGAAGACTTAATGCTGTATTTTCATTCTGATACCTTAAAAAAAAAAAAAGAAAATCCAGACCAAGAAAAAAAGCACAAAACAACATAAATGCAACATTGGTGTGCTTCTGTTTGTGGCAAGCCTTGCTAAAAGGACAAGGATTCAAGGCTGCAGCTGCCATGGAGTCCCCATAGTGGAGCCTGACCTCTGCAGGACTTACTTTTCCCCTAAGCTGCTACTGCTTCATCTTTCTCCCCCTCACTCCATGCTCTGCTTAGCAGATGGAAGCCCAAATATGCCATAACCCTGGACAAGTTTCTTCAAGGCTGAAGTGGCTTGGAAATAAATGTAGGTAGGTCCTTGTTCCTATGTGCCCTCCTGCAGCACCCCATGCTGCTGTGGGATGGACAAGGAGGGAGAGGTGCTGACTGGCTGCAGGCTCGTCTGCTTTGGGTAACCAAAGAGTTAAACAGAGTTAAACAGTGAGGAAGGGGTGCAAAGATTGGATATAGTTGTATTCCTTTTTATGTTGCACCTAACATTACCAGGGGAAGACAAGAAAATCAAGGCCTTAAGGGAAAGGGTAAAGGGATGCTCATGGTGCTGCTTGCTGCGCGCTTCCCGCTGTGCTTCCCAGCTAGAAGCTGATTTCCTCCCCTGTGCAGCAGGAGTTCCTTTAAAGTTATAGGTAATGTAGCGTGTGGAAACTAGGGAGATGGCTAGAAGAATGACCCAGTTCCTTCCCTGCTTGTCACACTTCATCTCATGCCCTGGTATTGGAAGATCAGTTTGTGAGATGTTAATTTAGCAGATGAGTTATTTAGCAGAGTAGCATGGGATACTTCTCCTGCCATCCTGGAAGATCTTCCAGCTTTCCTGAAAGTGCACAGCCATCCCATGCCCCCAGCACTGTTACTCCAACCAGAAAGTTCCTGAAAGAAAGAAAGTAGAAATTGCAGGCTACCCATGTTCGCTTGAAAAACTTTTGGGGCCAAGTAGTGGCGGCACCCCTACTCCCTCATTCCTTCTGGGGTGGAGCAAGAGATAATGTTAGTTTTGCAACTGATGTGAAGAAGGATTGCCTTTCTTTTTTTCTGAGCAGAAGTGTGGTAGCAGCTACTGTTTTAGCAAATGTGGTGTGCGAGTGCCTAGATGTGTATATATATTTCCCCTCATCACAGGGTGGAAGAAGTGTGAAGTAGCATCACACAGAGCCTCCTTGTGCAGAGCCGATCTGGCAAGTGGTGAGGGCTTGCCCACCTGCTTGTAGTTGTTTATCTGGCTTAAAGGCATATGGGAGGCTAGCTAAAATGCAGCAATACGTGTGTCTCGGTGTTAAGCATAAAGAAGCTAATCCAGCTGGCATTCCTGCCCCAGTGAAACCAGTGGACACTAAAAAAGTGACATTTAGAGTTGTTTTGGTTGGTTTATTTTCTTTTCCTGCCATTTGCAGAAATAGCATCTACATGTCATTTACATACACACTGCTTTTGCATTTAAAAAGGCAGGGGATGGGGGAAGAATAGAAACATTGTGGTTACAAATATGCTTTGGTTATGATAAATATCTATGCTCATAACATTTCCATTTCTGTATATTTCTCCAAGCTTGAAGATTTGTAAACTGTATCCAGCTTGAAGACAAAATTCACTACATTTTAATGTGCTCTTTGCTTTTTGCTAAAACCATGGGCAAAGTCTTCCTGCCTGTAGACATGTGCCTTCTTTTGTAGATGAAAAATCAAACACTTTCTTTTCTTTTTCTTGTTTTTCCTAACAGGTCCTGGGTTATAGGTGCCATAGCCCTGCTCTGCCTATTAGGACTCACCTGGGCATTTGGACTCATGTATATTAATGAAAGCACAGTCATCATGGCGTATCTCTTCACCATATTCAATTCTCTGCAGGGAATGTTTATATTCATTTTCCATTGTGTCCTCCAGAAAAAGGTAAGACAGTTCCCAGCAGCAGAAGAGGTGGTAATGGGGTGTTTTTGTTGTCTAACAACCGCAGTGTAACATCATCTGTGTGCCCTGAATTCATCATATGCAGATTTATCTCCATATATTTAATAAGTGTGGTATTTAGACTGGAAACCAGCAAGATGCAAGGGAATGAAGTGATAACAAAGATATGTGGCAGTGGTATTTCAGCAGCCTGGGCATTGGCGATGAGCAAGGGAAAAGGCATCTGACAGTTTGTAGGGCTTTACAGTAGCAAACCCGTATAAGGGCTTTACCTGCTATAAGCCAGATTTCCTCTCCCATATTCTAATTTGAGATGGGAGCACTCCACAAGCATCCGGAAAATCCTCATGTGGCTGAGTGCTCACAGCAAAATGGAGCTTTACATCCTCATTTTCAGTCCCTGTGGGAAATCACTCTTCTCTACAGCAGCATATATGGGCTGATAGTATGTAACAGGGGCTGCTTCTGCCACTTTTGTAAGAACTGAAGGACCTGTGCTCTGCAAGAGCTTTTGTATTACTTGGTCCTAATGTGAACTTTTGGAAATCTTCTTCAAAGCAAGCACAGTAAGTGCTTCTTTGTGAAACTTGAAGTATGCCCCAATTAACATTTACAAGATAATAGTGGAGTAAATTAGTTAAACTCTGGGGGAAAAAAATAAAAATAAAATCTGTGTATATGCACATCAAACTTACAGTCTCTGACAATCAGTAATTAATATTTTTAAGAACCATTTTATTCTTCACTAAAATTAGGCAATACAGAGCTCTCCAGTTCTGTGCATATCTGCTGATAATTTTTTACGTACATCTTTGTTTTAAAGGGCAGTTTCTTTATCTGATATAAACAGAGGGAAGAGTTTACAAGTGGATACATATGGTACGCAGTTTCTCAGTGTAACCAGTAGCTACTTGGTGAAGTAGCTTACTGGATAAAGTCAGGGCCATGCTGAGGTCTGTTCTCCATCCAGGAGCCCCAGGCTTGCTGCATGCTTTCGTATACAGGGAGGGGAGAGCTGACCTGTGAAAACGTAAGCAAAATTAGTTGTGGCAGGTGAGCTCTGTGAGCGATGCCTATAGAAGGATTTGCAGAGCTGTGGAAAGATGTCATTCTTGAAACCAAAGGAAGACTTTTGGGTTTTAGAGTTTTGTCCTGTCATTTCATCTCAAATTTGTGCATCGTAAAGCTTTATCTAGATGCAACTGCTTAAAAACTCTATCAAGGTGCAACAGCATGATGTTTCCAAAACCTTCAGCAAGAAAGTTTGCAGGCAACATGATAATAAGAACGTAGGAAGCAACACCATCACTAGTTAAACCTGCAGGTGCCTCTTTGACAAGAAATCTTTATTCCTTCTCACTGATCCATGCTCTTGTCTCCAGTGCACTTCGCAAAGAATCAGTCCATAACCCAGAATCTCAACACAGCACTGCAGGCTCCTTGGTTATCTGGGTGCTCACATGGCATGGAAGAACCATTCTCTTTTCTGTCTCAAGCCAGTCTACATCCTTAAACCATCCCTCGTGACTGTGGGATCACTTCTGATATATGGCTCCATGGAGGGAAGAAGAATGCAGCTGATTCCTTGCTGTAGGGTAGATGCATCTCTCTGACCTAAGAGCTGAGGGAGGAATTATATGAGAGGAGAAAGGGAGAAAAAAAATCCCTTCCTTTCCTATCTCTCATGGACTAGAAAATCACCAAAAAGCTACAGAGAGGCAAACAGTGGGTGGCTAATTAAATCAATTGAATTATTTTCTCTCAGCAAAGGATTGATGAGGCACTCGAGCATATTGGACGCTCATGGTATTGTGTTTGTCTCAGGCACTTAAGGAAGAGCCTAATGAAAAAGCTGTAATTTCCTATTTAAACAGTTGTTCCACACAGTTTTGAAATGCTCGTAGATAGTCTGGCAGAATTTCACAGCTAACTGCATGCTCCAAGGAATGTCAACTGGTGTTTTGGACATGCATGGGATTTGAGGGGCTTTTTTTGTGTTTTTTTTTTACAATAGGCAATGTGACCTGCTTTTGGCTTTTCATTACACGCTGCTTATTTTTAGTCTTGGCCCATCTGGTTTCTGGGTATTGCTGCCCATGAGAAGTTGCACCTGAAGCTCAGTCAAAGCTTAGATCCTGCCCTGGCACAAATCAGTGAAGTTCTCCTAAAGCAAAGAATGTGGTACAGCTTTACTCCAAACAAGGAGTTGGCCTGGGTTGACTGCAATGCCCATTCAAAACATGACTGGCTTGCACTTTAATGTGGGAAAGCAGGCTCCAACCACCCCTGTGCACTGGGAATGTAATCTCTAGGGCTGTTAGCTCTATAGTTTCCTGGAGTTTCAATTTGACTGCAAGATATAATATAAAATAAAAAAAAAAATCAATAGTTTTTATATGTTTCTCTTGGAATTCTTCTTCTCAGTCCCCTGCCAGAAGCAATAACTTTTAGTACCTTGATGAGCCAATATGCTAGTTTATATCAAATCTATGAGGATATTAATTTTCAGTCATAAATAGTGTATCTGTAGTATCTCCTATGCTCCTTTGATGTGCCTCAGAGGAAGCTACAACTGACTGGTGTCAACAAACAGCTTTGCTTGCATAAAAGCTGTCCCTTACACCATCATAAGTGGTGTAGCTCATGTATCAAGATCTTTCAGTTGCAAGGTGTAATTCTTCCCCACACACTGCAACAGCTATTGTTTTAATGAACCACTGAGGAAAAATCAAGGGCTGTGTTAAAAATTGGAAGGCAGTGGGCTGGAGGAGGACCTAACTGTCTTCGCTCTTTCTTTGGCTAGGTACGTAAAGAGTATGGAAAATGCCTGCGCACACATTGCTGTAGTGGGAAAAGTACAGAGAGCTCTATCGGCTCAGGAAAGACCTCAGGGTCACGGACACCTGGAAGATATTCCACAGGTTCACAGGTAATTCATCTTTCTTGTTCACACCCTGATCCTTCACACCACCATGCCGATATCCTTCATGGCTATGCTGCCTTTGGCCTCTCCCCAGTGCATCCACAGAGATTGCCCTCCTTCCTGGACCTGAATTCAACACAGTAACTTCCCTTAGGATCTGGTGGCAGTTAGTGCCTCTCCAGAAACCTTCTAAATAATTGTGATGAGAATAAAAAGTCCAAATTTGCCTTCTAGAGGCAGGTGGGTGGTCATCATCTGAGCTGTTCTGCTCTCTATGGGAATCAGGAGCTGGGAGCGTTTTGTCTGCTATGCTGCATCACAGTGCATCCTTTAATCATGAGCTGAAGGTTGTCACTGCTTTTGCTGCGTACAGGAATGGTGGTGTAACAACCAAGTATTTTTCTTGCTAAAAGAAGACTACAAGAGAATTGCAACGGCCCTTACAGTGAAAAGGCTTGCTTTCTGGCAATCAGTGGTTTGATCAATTCCTTGCCTCACTCAATTTGCCTTTGTTTATAGACATCTTAGGAGAAGCCATTGTGGTCAGATTATCTTATTAAGTTACTCTATTTGTTATGCCTTGGTCACCTGAAATTTCAGGTTTTATGTAGTTTGTGCACTTAGCAATTTTGAAGCTTGAACATACAGATGCAGATTTATGGATGAACAGTTCATATAAAATGAAGAAGCTTACTTCTTAATCAATAGAAACCAAACACAAATTTATTCACTATTACTAATGAAAGTAATTATACATGGCAGTTCCACTATTAAATTATGAAAGCCATGCAGCGAGTAACAGTTTATGACCTCCCAGGAAAACCTAATTTGTGATTTATGTCTTGGAGCAAATTATTATTTATTTTCAGCATTTTCCAAGATGTCGTCCAAGAGCTCCACTTTGTAATTTACATAGGTGTGGATGCTATGCAGGGCAAAAAAAAACCAGCAAAAAATATGGAGCCTCTCACCAGTAGGCCATCACATCCCACAGTAATCAATAATGTTTAAAACTCACTATATCCAGTAACATTAGCAGCACTGAACATTTTTGGCTTACCTAACTTAGCTACTGGGTTAGATGCTCTCTTCTCTAAGAGGAGTTGATTTTAATAGGCCCTCCCTTTTGGCAGTCTCAGCGCAAGAAAACAAGCCCTTTTAAGGGTGGGCTGAGTCTCCTGGCAGCAATCCTTTCATGGCAGGTGAGGTTTGAGGTACCAAGGCAGATTATTTTGCCTGCAGAGCCTTGTCCTTGGAAGGATGGAAGTGCCTGAGACCTATCATAAGCAGGAGAAACCTCACACAGGTGATGGAGAGTGGATGGAAATCATTCTGAGTTGTTAAAAACATCTGACTCCAAGCTTTTGAGTAGAGAAGTCCATGAAGAGGAAAACTCCTAAAATCCATTTTTTCTCTGAAAAGTACTTAGGAAACATAATAATTAATCCACAATGGGTCATGTCAGAGAAATACAATAGATTAAATGTCCAGGTAAAAATAATTGCTGTAAAAGTCCATGGGCCTCATGTTACATTGTGTTTCCATTTGTAGAAGGCTAATGCAAGATTAGGAAAAGCCATTACTACATGGTTAATGAGTAGACTAGCGGGTACTTTTCAGCTGTGACAACATGAATAAGCACTGGAAGATCTTGCGTGGCTAGGATCCCAGTATGGGAAGCACTGGATTTTTAGCAATTAGGAAAGACATGGTCTGTCACAGTGGAAACCAGCTGTCCCAATCCCCTAGACCACTAACACTACTTTAACACAGCCGTGGGACACATCCATCATACTCTGAGAGATTAAGTGAGAGAGAGTTTTCCCTGGACACATGGTTGAACCGCCTGCAAGATGCGTATTGACTGAATTTATGATCTTTTGCAAGAATAAGCAAGAAGCAAGACAGTGACATAAAAGCCACAGAGGTAGATACTTCACAGTGTATTTGAGAAACAAAGCAGAAGGCAAACATATTCAGGACGCTGCTTCCCCAGCAGCAGAAACTATGCCACAGATGGTAAAACCAGTCCAGATTTTTCAGCAGGGGAACAGAAGTCATTCGTGGGGATTTTTTTTCTCCTGATATTCCCCAAGATGGATAGTACCTATAGAAAACTTCTGTTAATTCAAAGACACCAAGACACAGATGAAGGCTTCTGTTACACTTCATGAAAAATAAAGACACAAGCTATCTGAGATAGAATAGGAAGCATGAATGTTCCTGTGTCTCAGTTATTTTCCCATTCTTTGGTACTGTATTGGTAAATCTATAGCTTGCATGCATCTGGGTTTATCTTGTATATGATTTCTAATGCCTTTTTTTTTTAGTTTAGATGTATGCAATTCAATTATGTGCATCTTTGAGCCAGGAGCTTTTGTCATGAAGTTAGGCAGGTGTGGTCTGGCATGTACAAGGTGTGTTATAACAAATAGCAACTGCTTGCTTACAGCTGGCTAGAAACAAGTCTCATCCTGAGCTAGACATGCCAATAGACAACTTTAGTGAGCCAGAAAGAAACCTATGTGCAGCTGCTAAAATTTCATTACCTGCTGTGGTTCAATCCCTCTTCAGAGCCGGATTCGTAGGATGTGGAATGACACAGTTCGAAAGCAGTCCGAGTCTTCCTTTATTACTGGAGATATAAACAGTTCAGCTTCACTCAACAGAGGTAATTATAAACAATTTTTCATATCTCTAACTCTTGTGTTGGCTTTAAGGAGTAGGAAATGTGTTGCTTCTCTCCCCGCCCCTTCCTCCTTACCTCAAATTGCACTGGACCCCATTCTACCACATAAGAAAAGTCACAGTGATAACTGGGAGGAAGGATTTTGGTGATTGTTGTTTTTTTTCCCTTTTCTTTACTTTTACACATGCATTTTCAAGAATCCTAATTTCTGGAAGGGAGTTAGGAAAAGCAAAAAAGGATAAATGAAATAAAATGAAAAAGAAATCTCCCTTTTTCCTCAGCAAACTGCTGCAGCCAGAAGCTGCTGAGGTGTCAGGCCTCGTTGCTAATAGTGAAAATGGGCTGTTACAGCATTGTACAGACTGTGTTAAGCATCACAGGAATCCTGAGTGTCCTGGATATGTAGCAATAGTGTCATCTTTATGGAACCAAAAATGAGCAGCAGAGCATAGATGTGAGAAAAAACTGTGCTTGGAAGAAAATTGCCTGTGTTGATGTTAATATATCTAGTTTGCAGAACTGACTGATGTGAACTTTATAGACATCTGCAGAAGGAAGGCTATCAGAAACATATATGCCAAACAAAATGTGGTGCCTGGAACAGAAGGAAACCTGAACAGGTTTTTTAAAACCCATCTTTTTCCAGGGAGTTGCAGGAAAACAACTGTAAAGGAATACCAAAAAAGAGCCTCAGGGATTGGTTTCTTTCCCCTCCAGTACAATTACTTTATGGCTTAGCTTTGAGCAGCCAGATGCCAAATTCTGTTCTGTGTATATACTCAGTTGATGCTGGAATGAAGAGTGAATAGAGTTGGGATTACTGGGCCCAGGTGTTCTCTCATGATGGTGAAAATCAAAAATATTTCCAGTCCTGATGGTTGGACTGCAAAGCTCAACTGAGAATTGAGTTGGAATTTTGGTTTTTATTCAGTCTTTATTCACTCAGAATTCACACTGATTTTAGGACGAGTTTTGCCTATGGATAGGCTTTATTAATTTTGACTGTGCTGTTAGTAATACTGAGTACTGGGTAACTGGGGGTATACGATTCAGTTCTCTGAACACTATATACATCTCCTGAATCAGTGAAAAGGGGAAGGCAGTGGAGATGTTAACTCTCTCAACTCACTCTGGTGGTTTTTCACCTTGTATTGAAGATTCATTAATAAAGAGGGCTGGAAGATGCCATTACTGCAAAAAGGCTGATTTATCCACATGCATTGCCTTTGTATTTCTCTCTGTCTTTGCATCAGAGACTGGACAGCTACAGCCAGGGCTAATTTAGAGGGGGATCGGTTGTTGCACAAAGGTTACAGCAAGAACCCTTGTTTCTCTTGGCCATCTATAAACTCCATTTTGGTGGCAAACCAAAATGTGTCATGCATGAAACATTCACTCCTTTAGTTAGCTCAGAAGTTGACTTGCTCTCCAATGCAGCTGAGGCTACAAAGGGGGTCAAAACAGGATCTTCTGGACTCATCAGCAAGAGAGAGGCATCTCTCCTATTTCAGTTTAAGGGTTTTTTTCCATGTGCAGAAGCAAGTGTGACCATAAATTGGGAAAGCTGTGAAGAGGTTTCAAGTGGGCAATCTTCATTTCAATGTGGTGAGAGCCTGTTACTAGATGTGTCTGTTATTTAAAGATCCGTTGGGAAAAGAGCTGCTGGGGGAAGCAATTTCAAAGTGGATTTCATCTAGCTATTTTCCTTTTGTACCGTTGGATGAGATGAATCACCCAAAGGGTCTTAATCTCTCCACTGACTACAGAAGCAGCCTGTTGACTGTCTTGGAAGGAAAGCCTTTGTAGGTGGAACACTTAACTTACTTGAATAAGTTGTACTCTTATACAGGGGCATCCTCCCTCTTTTTCACACAGGCAGGCACAAGATTTGTCATTTTTTTTCATTTCTTACAAAATGGAGGTTAAAACATTGGGAGTTAGTATCTCCAAAGCAACAAGTGGTCAGTTCTGGTAGGAAAATACACCTGACACCTACAGTAATCCCAACTGCATGGGGTCCCAGATATTTCACACCTTATCCTGTTTATTTCATTTGAAAAGTTCATTGTCTTAGGGCTTTACATAGAGCACACTTTGTTTCTTCAATCTCTCCAGAGAGAGATGAAGCCTGAACAGACCAATGGGGCATTGCAGTTTTCACAGTTCCTGTCTTTCTCTTAATTTTTAATACATATCAAGCTTTAAAGTATCTGTTTCATTAATATTTTATTTACAAGTGTGCAGTAAAAACTCAAAGGAGTCTAGCATGAGCCTTGAATTGTATGGTTAGTAGCTTTCCTGTCCAAGGATGACACAACAGGCTCACATACCTGTTCAAAAGTCCCTCTGCAGACCTCCCAGCCTAGGCACCTTTCACATGAAAGTATCTGTATTACCCCACATAAAACATTCTTTTTGCACTTGTATTTTTCCAAGAGCCTTTAGATATTAACCCCCTTTCTAAAACAGGGAGAAAATGATCCTTCCTCCATGGAATTATCTCATCCTTCAGGTCCTGGCCCAACCATGACTTGGGCCAGTGCTGAGGTGTTGGTTTTTTTTCTGTCATGAAAGCAGAAAGCAATGAGACATGCTCCAAGTGAGGTTCTTTCCAATTCAAGCCTTTTTTTCCCTGATAGCATTTACAGTGTTCTTGGTCCCCTGCTGCTTGATAAGGTCCCAGGCAAGACTGTTCTACCTATCCTTATTACTATATGATAACCAGCATCCCATCCGCTCTTCTTCTTCTATGAAGCTCCTGAGTGTCGGTCGGGAATATGTTACCTGTGTTAGTGCATCCCTCCTTTATACGTGTAATATGAATTTTTCCAATTCAGCAGATACCACACTGCTTATGGCTTTTTTTCAGCACCAGATCCTCTGTTACCTACTCCCCATCCCTTCCCCCCACCCCCAAAGTAACTGGCCATAATGTTATTTTTGTTATTCTCATTTATTATACCTGGAATTTTGGGCATGACCCCAAACTTGCTTGATGTAATGTGTTCGGTAATGAAAACTGTACTCACACTTGATTCCAAAGACTTACAGGACCATTTCAGATATTTCCTTAAGCTAACATCTAATTACAGCTTAGTCCAAAATGTTTGTTTCAGGCTCTGTTTCCCCTTGCTGCTCATTATAGCTTGCTAATGATGTGGATTTGGGGTTATTATACCACTGAAATCAGGAGGAAGGGAACAGAAAACAGCTGTGGTTTTCCTCTCCTACTGTCAAATGAACAGCATGTCAGTCCACCCCATGATCATAGAATAGAATCATAGAAAAGTGAGGGTTAGAAAGGACCTTAAGATCATCTAGTTCCAACCCCCCTGCCATGGGCGGGGACACCTCACACTAAACCATGTCACCCAAGGCTCTGTCTGATCTGGCCATGAACACTGCCAGGGATGGAGCATTGTCCTGGGTTCAGCAGTAGCAGTCATGTTTCTCCTTCTTGGTAGCTGGTGCAGTGCTGTGTTTTGACTTTCAGCCTGGGAACAGAGCTGATAGCGATGTTTTGGTTTGGCCAAGGACTTTGTGAGCCTCATGCTCTGCCAGGGAGGAGGGGAAGCCAGGAGGAAGCAGAGACAGGACACCTGACCCAAACTGACCAAAGAGGTATTCCATACCACAGCACGTCATGCCCAGAATGTAACTGGGAGTTAGCTGGGAGGGCTGGGAGACTGCAGGGTTGGAGGAGGTATGGGTCAGAGCTTGGTCGGGCTTGGGGGGTGAGTTATCGGTCAGCTGGTGGTGAGATGTTGTACTCTCTTCCCTTGTTATTTCCTTTATCATTGTTATTACTGATGGTAGCAGTAGTGATCTGTGTTATACCTTAGTTACTAAACTGTTCTTATCTCAGCCCGTGGGAGTTGCATTCTTTTCAATTCTCCTCTCCGTCCCTCCGGGAGTAGGGGAAGGGAAAGAAGGGGGAGAGTGAGTGAACGAGTTACCGGACTGGGTTTAAACCACGACAAGCATTCACAGGTTCCTTGGGCAACCCATTCCAGTGCCTCACCACCCTTACAAGAAAAAATTTCTTCCTTATATCCAATCTAAACTTCCCCTGTTTAAGTTTTAACCCATTACCCCTTGTCCTATCACTACAGTCCCTAGTGAAGAGTCCGACTCCAACACGCTTGTAGGCCCCCTTCAGATACTGGAAGGCTGCTATGCTTTCTCAGCCTGTCTTCCTACGGGAGGTGCTCCAGTCCCCTGATCATCCTTGTGGCCCTTCACTGGACTTGTTCCAACAGTTCCATGTCATTTTTATGTTGAGAACACCAGAACTGCACACAATACTCCAGGTGAGGTCTCACGAGAGCAGAGTAGAGGGGCAGGATCACCTCCTTCGACCTGCTGGTCACGCTCCTTTTGATGCAGCCCAGGATATGGTTGGCTTTCTGGGCTGCAGGCACACACTGCCTGCTCATGTTCATTTTCTCATTGACCAGCACCCCCAAGTCCTTCTTCATAGGGCTGTTCTGAATCTCTTCTCTGCCCAACCTATAGCTGTGCCTCAGATTGCCCCAACCCAGGTGTAGGACCTTGCACTTGTCATGGTTAAACTTCATGATGTTGGCATCAGCCCACCTCACAAGCGTGTCAAGGTCCCTCTGGATGGCATTCCTTCCCTCCAGTGTATCAACCGAACCACACAGCTTGATGTCATCAGCAAACTTGCTGAGGGCACACTCAATCCCACTGTCCATGTCACCCACAAAGATGTTGAACAAGACCAGTCCCAACACTGATCCCTGAGGGACACCACTCATTACTGGTCTCCAGCTGGACATTGAGCCATTGACCACAACTGTTTGTGTGTGGCCACCCAGCCAGTTCTTTATCCATCGAGTGGTCCATCCATCAAATTGATGTCTCTTCAATTTAGAGACAAGGATGTCATGTGGGACAGTGTCGAATGCTTTGCACAAGTCCAAGTAGATGATGTCAAGTGCTCTACCCCTGTCCGTCAGTTCCGTAGCCCCATCATAGAAGGCCACCAAATTGGTCAGGCAGGATTTCCCCTTAGTGCTGACTGTCACCAAGCACCTTGGTGGACCTTTTTCACAATCACAGGTAATTCCTTGCACTCCTACTCCACAGCCCTGCCCAATTTTTTCCCACTGTGGGTCTGGCTGGGTGTTTCTGCCGTCTATTTCACGTCCACCCTGTTCTCTGCATCTTTTCCCAGAGCTGAAAATTTGCAAGGGTGTAGAAGCTGAACCAAGCTGATTACCTCGTGAATAGAAAAAAGAAGTCTCCCTTTGCCTATAGGGTGTTTGGTGTAAAGTGGTCTTGATAAAGTCGCTCAGATGCAGTGCTGAAGAACTGGACCACAAGGGATGGATGTAGGATGGACTGTTTGCTAAAACACTATTTTGAAGGCTGAAAAGTAGAAGATACAAAGAGAAAGCAATAGACAATTTTCCTTTGTGTTAGGCTCATGAGGGAAATGTGGAAAAGATGACTGCTTAGTTGTAGCAGCAGTCTTGGTACTTAAGCTAAGGACAGTTTTGGAAAAGAGCTAGAGATTAAAAGCAGTTAGCAGCATTACTGTTATTCTAGTTCTGCTGTGCTTTGGTAATTTAATCATGGACCTGTGCTGTACCTGTGGATGGAGGCAGCAAGGGAAAACAGGGTGTCTCTCAGCATGATGATAATGGCAAGAGTTGATTGCAAGGGACCACTGTAAGCATGAGCACTGCTGGTTCTGATGGTGCAGCACAGGCCTGAGCTTTGAGTATGTCCAAGTGGCCACCTCAGGAACATGAGGGACGGGTTTGTTGGCACCTTCAGACCATGATTGTCAAAAGCGCTCAGCTGAGACAGCCTTGTAAGCAAGCAGTAATAGCAGAAACAGCAATGTGACTTCAGCCTATTTTTAAGTGAGAGATAATACAGTAATTACTGTCTTTCCATGTGAGACAACTGGGAGAGAAAAAAGAAATCATCATGAGCTATATGGTACTTTGTTAGTCTTCAGGTTTTCAAGTTGGGGCAGGGTGTGATATTTTTTTCCAGAGAAAAAAATGGAAGTTATCTGTTAAAGAAAGGAGTGTTCCTGGTTTTGTTGGGGCTTGGGAGCAGCAGAAACAAAGAAAGTTTGTCACTAGTATGAGGCAGTGCTTTGTTACAGGAAAATGCACTGATAGAGCTATGTATAGCCATTCAAGTTAACAGATAAGGGAACATTATCTTAATTTGTGGTGAAGCTTACTGTGTCTTAATGTTTGGGGTTTTAGGGTTTTTTTTTTCCTCTTTGAGGAGATAAAGGGACTAGGACTAAAGCCACCAGATTTCTTTGAAAATAGAAACTACTCCAGAATTCTGTTGCTTTGTGCCTCAAGTGCTGTACTCCCACTGTAATGCTCAGAGTCATGGCTTGCAAATTGGACAGCAAGTTTAATAGTTTATTCCATTAGCAGTCTTGCTATACAAACAGGAGTATGTGTGCCTCTTGTCTTGGCTATGCACATATATGCTCTACGTCCCATCACACCCAAAGTACTGCAGATCATCCCCACCATGCTCAACCACAGAGGCCTCCTGGAGGGACCTTCTTGTCTGAAGGACGCGAAACATCAGGGAGCTGTAAGAGCAGCTTACTCCCTCTGTTTAATGAGGGAGAAGAGTTGGGAGCTGAGGGGAAATCAAGCACAAGCCATGCCCTCACTAATGGGACGTGGTCCCACAGTAGCTTAAGCCAGCAAACAGAGCTGGATGCTGGTTGCAGGGTCCATCCACAGCCACAGACAAGATAAAGAGATGAACCATGTCTAGGGTCCAGCCCAGAGCAGCAGGAGATGTTGGCAGAGACAGGGCTGGAAAATGGGTTATAATCCAGGTCCAAGCTCCACCCAGGAGACAGACACAAGGCAAGGACTGGGTGCTCAGGACCAGGCAGGGGTTGTAGGTCCCCAGGGGTTCATCGGGGCTATTAAGGCCTATCACGGGTCATCATGATCCCAACAGCTGATGCAGGATTGGAGCCTAGGACCTCTGGCAGTTCTTAGTACAGGACAGTGAGTCTTAAATATGAATTCATCCTTGTGGCCCTGAGGGTCTGTTCATGAGGGGGCATGCCTTTGCCAGGAAACCCCATCATAAAGTTATCACAGAGCTCTAAGATCCCCAGTATTGGCACAACAGATATTATTCCTGGCTAGGAAAGCCATATTCATTCCCTGTTTGTTCCCATGCAAATGAGCTGAAATGGGAAATGGAAATGGGGATATAGTTTGCCCCTGCCACTTGCTTTTTCCTTCCCAAATGCACAAGTGTCATTGCACGCCTCAGCTTCTAAGTAGCATTCCAGAATAAATACTTGATTTCCCTTTGCTTTATTACTTCTCCCTTGCGTTTTTATATCAACCACAAAGATTTAATCTGAAACGTACACAGGAAAAAGGGAAATTATTGCTACTGTTTTCAGAGATAATCAGTTTAATGTCAAATTCATGTGGATTTCTTCATAATGAACGGAACAAATTGAGCTCAAATTCAAACAGTGGGAATCTGAGTCAGAGAGGAAAATTAAAATGAAGAACATTAATATCCTGATTTCTAACCCAACCGAGACCTGATTGTTTCCTAAATGAAATCTTCCCTCAAATTCCTCCCACCCACTCAAAAATATAATTAAGCTGTGATTTCCAGGCTGAAATTGTATCTGTGCTGTTAACTCAGCAGGAACAACTGTGTGTGTTGCAGGAAGGGTGGGTGAAGTTTTAAATTATCTTCAGGTGGCCATATTATCTTACATTTTCAGGAAGCAGTTATTTAGAAAACACGGTAGAAGGTGAAATTCCTCCTTTGGTAGAAGACTGCCACTCCAGAAGATGGGAGCTGCGGGTTAGTGCTGGAGCAGTGCAGTGAGTCAGGTTTGGGTCACTCTCCCCAAATCTTCCCTTAGGGCTCAGAGACAGGGGCTGAATCTCGATATTGCAAGATGAAGATGCTTTGGTTTAGCTCTCTGCAGGGGTGGTGGGTGTCATGATCTGGACTTAACTTGGCAATACATCAGTGAAAATGGGGTACAGTTTGGTGTGACTAAAAGGACAGACAAGCAGAGGAGGTGAAAAGAGGAAGAAAAGGAAAGAACAAAATGGAAAAAGTAAAATCAAGTCAAGATTCCCCTGGGAATCTCAAACCCCATCCCTGGTACACTTCAAAGAGTGATTGCTGCTCATTATAGCCCATTTGTGATGCTGACCCTTTGCTGCCAATAACTAGGTAAAGCAGAAAGCAGGTGGAAATTTGGACCATGGAAGTGCTACCATTGTCATGTGTCAGTCTTTATCAAGGTGCTTGTTCAGTCATTGATGGATTGATACGACCAGTCAGATTTCTGCTGAATTTATGTTGCATATAAAACAAATAAACAAGCAGCCAAGATCTGGGAGAGGTGGAAACGCCTCTACTCATCTAGATAAGATATTCAAAGGGCGCCATCAACTGATCTATCACAATCTGTCTAAACACTTCTTACCAGCTTTGAGTAACACCTATGGCTCTTGTGGTTTAAAGATATTGAATATTAAATATTTTCTCTGTTTTCCTTCCATTTGTTTTGGTTTTATAGTTCCAGCAAACAGTGCCCCAGTTTCTCTTGTGATGTCGGTCAGTTTTTGTGTCATGTCTTTCAGAGACGGTTTTAGGGTGTCAGGATTTTTCCATTTTAGCTTTGCAAGTTTTGGCTGTTTAAATGTGCAAGTTGGGAGATGGAGTTAGTGATGACCACTGAAATTTTTAAACATGTTTTCAAGTTTGTCAGATCACTTTTTTTTCTTATATTCTTGTTCCTGCTGTGGTACTGGGTTTGGTACTGTGCGGGGTTAGTGCAACATAGTCCAAGGTGCCTGCAGTTGGCTGTATCCTTCAGACGCTTTGCTCTTGTGGGTACCATCACTGTGTGACTGCATATGTGGTGTGGAGCAAGCGGTGTGTCTGTTTAAATCTGAGTTCCTCCTGGAGATGCTTTAAATCCTTTGTGGTCTATTTTCAGAAAAAGTGGGTTTTGGACAATAAATGCAGAGGACTTCTCAAAGTTGAGCCCATGGCTCCTGTAGGGGCAGCAGCCTGTGGACATCCAGAGACCATCATATGCCAATATGCAAATCTTGTTTCTTCATCATCATTGCTTTAAATCTATGATCTAAATCTAAGACACAGCACTTTCCCCCAGAACCTATACTTTTGAAGACTGCTGAGAGGTGTTGATGCTTAACACTGTCCTTGCTACCATTGCAAAGTCACTAGGGGCAAGGTGTTGCATGAACCTGAGAGATGTAGCAATCTCTGCTTCAAGCATCTCCTTTCCCAGTGGCAAGCAAAGCATTCAGTCCTGAGAAATTTTTTTTTGTTTCAAGGGATTCAGTCCTGGAACCTGCAGGCCTCCGGTTTAGCCACAAACAGCAAGCGCAACACCAATTTCCTCAGGCCTCTAGAGTAGATTTAGTTTGGTTTCTATTCCATTTCAGTCCAGGCTGCCTCTTGAGAGGGTGATAATAGTTTTTAGAGGTAAGTGCCTCCTATATGTTTAGTGGAAATCAGTGGTCGAGAAGCAGGGTAGGAGTCCCTGGCAGCATCTGTGTGGCATCATCCAGAGCTAGCATGCAGGCTATTTTCTAGCATCTCATTCAGTCACAGTTTCTTGAATGCTGTGGCTTCTGCTCTTTACCAGGGAGATCGGTGTTCAAGAGTGCTTGCTGTCCCAGCGCCACAGATGGTTGTAGCAGTGCTCACAACATTAGGGAGAGCCTGCAGAAGAAGTAGTGTGGACAATTTATATCAGAACTTTGAAATTTCCACTTTACCAAATGCAGGAGGTTGTTCCTTCCACTCCCCATCTCACCACCACTGGCATTTTCGTGATGAAGCTATTTGAATTCATCCACCATGCCCTTCTGCTTCTTCTGTTCCCTCTTGTAACCCTACAGACTACACATATTCTCCCCTAACCCTATGGATACCCCTTCCTGGGGTCACTTGTCCAGATGGAGGGCATATTTGGAGGGAATAGTCCACATGCAATTGCACATGATCAGCTGTGAGGGATCGCTGTTTGCAATCCATAAATATTTGCAACCATCTTAAGCAGCTTCTGGTTTGGCTAAATATCAGCATCTGGCCTCAAAATGGGCCATCCTGATAATCACATGTGAAGTAGAGAGAAATTTCAGGGGGATGACAGCAGAGTATTTTCTGTTTGTAAGGGAAATTCAGCAGCCTTTTTCTTTTTTCTTTTTCCTTACTTTTTTTTTCTTAAATCAGCCATACATTTGATGCCAGGAAAATTACAATTTTCTGCATTGAGGATCAAAACTTAGGGAATTTAGTTCCTATTTTTGCCTACATGCAAAATGAATCCCATTGTCGATTGTCTTCTAGTTTATTTTGCCTCTCTGCAGACTAGAACTGAGTTAGCTGAGATTTGTTGCAGTGATTTCAGTGAGTGACGTGACATTCTTCCTTTGGGAGATATTATGAACTGGCTTTGATTTTAGGATTGACAGCCATATAATTGGAAGTTCAGTCATTAGGTGGATCAGATTTAAAGAAGAAAAGTAAGGGCAAGGCAATTTCTGAAATCAGAGCAGGCTTTGGGGAGTATTAGATCCAGCAGAATATTGCTGCAGAGCAATTGTAATATGATGACTGTGAAGGAGGAAGAAAGAAGGCATGGCTGCTTGTATAGATTCCTATTAAGTATGGTCTGATTTCTACCAGAGGCAGAGCTCTCCACATCTTGGATAAAAGATCTAATGAGAAATAAACATAAGCAGAAAAAATTAGGGATCATGCATGTTTGTATAGTCAAGGTACTGTGAGGTATAAACCCTTGGAAGGGGGTAGTGTTGGTAAAAAGAAATATCACATCCTGGGCCAATGTTTCTGCTCCAGGCAGTTGAGAGGGAATCAGTGAGTAGGCAAATATTTATAAATTGGTGTAGACTAGCTGTGTGTTTTGAACATAGTTTTTAGATTGTAATCCAGAGAGGTTTGTCATCTGAAATCATTGCAGAAAAAAGGAAGGAAAAAAGGGGCAAAGAAATTCTTTCCCTCCCCTGTCTCTACATAAAAACATGGAGTGTTTCATTTGGCAGAAGATAGCCCAGAGCTTAACAACCTCATTTGCTGAAACTCCATTTCACTGAAGTCAGTATTAATAGCTTCTCAATGAATAGATTAGATGCTGCAAGTGACAACAAACCTATTTGAAAGAAATTTAATAGGGAGGTTTATTGAAGTTTATTAACTGAATCCTGTTGGCTATTATAGGAACACAGCTCAATAAATCTAAGCGTCAGAGCATTTGTTGGAGGGAAGTAGGAAAAGATCTGAAAATACCTGTTGTCCTCCAGCAAATATGTGTGATTTCACTTTTCATAATTGAATTGATTGTTGAAATAAATTGCAAGTGAACATGGAAGACCAGAATTTTTTAAATGCTTGAAAACTCTGCGTGTAACACAGAAAAGGACACTGTAAGGAAAATCACAAAGAACATTAGAGCTTAGACTCCTACAAACCTACTTTGGATGTATTTTCTTTCCCTGGGAGTAAAGTGAATAAGTAAGCTAATGCTAAGTGATGCACAGAACCAGACAGAATATGCAAACTGAAATCAGGGCAGAGAGGCTACTCCAGTAACATTTGAGTTCAGATGGGTTATTTGTTAGAGTAAGGCAGCATGTGTTGTGGATTTTTTTTAATGGACACTTAAGAGAGAATTCGTTGCTAACCATACCATTGATGTCTGGGCTAAACTGTATTCCTTGATAGACATCACAGTACCTTTAGGGAAAGGTCCATGTTCTCTCTGGCTGTAGCTTGTCTCTGCAGGGTGGTCTGAATTCAAGTATATGAAGCGTGAGAAGCTGAGGGACTTGATTTATGATGGCTGTGAACAGCAAGATAAGTTGGGTGATTCGGGAAGAAGAGCAGGCAGGAGTATAGCACTGTGCGCTATTCCTGTGAGAAGAGAGCTGCATGCTTGGCAAAATGGGGAGAAGATACATAGATGAAGGTTGACCGAAAACACAGCAGTACATGCTTTTGGTATTGGTTGTTTCTTCTGAAAGCAAAAAAAAAAAAAAAAAAGGCAAAAAAAAATCACACCGACACCTACATTTTCAGACTGCTGGGTCAGAGGCAATAAAATATTTTGTTGCAACTCAGATGTGCTTTTTTCTAAGTGATTTATTTTTATTTCTACTCTAGTGAAAAGATGACATCATATGAAAAAGTCAAAGTCAGCTTTCCTACAGATAGTGCCCTTTTGGAACAAAAAGCGAAAACATTTCATTTGGAAAATACTGATTTTTGTATGGACATTTTTAAAGCATTCAGCCGATTCACTAGTCCATTAGTTCACTAATATGTTAGCTGGTTTGGTCCCCTTTCTCAGCAAAACTGTACATCTAGCACATCCGCTGGGAAATAGGGCAAATCTCCTCATCCTCAGTGAGTTTCCACCTTGCTAAAATGCATGTAGCAGGATAGAGCTAATTTTGGCATACAATTGCAAAGACCCAAATTCAAAGAAGAGGATACACGAGGATGTTATTACCTATGTGGACAGATGATGCCAGCTAAAGGAGCACTGCTCAAGCCATTTCAGCCTGGTAGAGCCAGACTAAATGACATCATTTTTCAGAAGGTCTGGAGGAGCAGTTGGATCCATTTCCCACCTTGTTCAGTAGACCATGCAGATGATTCAAGTTAACCTAAATGCCTTTGTGTGGCTTTGTCAGCCAGCTGCCCACAAAAGATTAATTGCATTTTTTTCCTGAATGATGTAGTCCAGGGTCTGGCAACATGTGCTTGTCATCATCATTTTTATCATTTGCTTTCAGTGAGTGGATAAATCACACTTTTGTTTAACAAGGTGCAGTTTTCCCTTACAGTCATAATAGCAAATTCTCCCAAAAATTATTTCTATGTTCAGTGTTGTCCTGCATGAAGGACATCAGTTTCTGTGTTAGAAAGAGAAGAAAAAGGTACCATTTGGTTGCATGCTGTCATTAAAACTATGCCTACTTTCACAGGCACACAAAGCAGCTAACTGTAGTTATCTGAATCTTCTCTGTGTGGTTACAGTAATGGTCAAAATGTGGGATTTTTGTTTTCTTTGCTGTGATTGGTTTCCCTGTCAGATTTTCTCAGTTTGCAAGTCAAAAGTGCAACTCTCTAGATCTTCCCCTGAGATCCTATGCATCCTGAGGATGCACAGGCTGTGCTTCTCGTAGCCTTTCAAACCCAGTAAGAAAGGACAGATCTTTGGTAACTGGATCATGAGGATCCCCTGTGCTGTGAAAGGGACAGGATGATATGCATGTTACCCAGCTAATACTTGCCTTCTGTTAAAGCATCGTTTCTCTCTCCTCATGATCACAATCTGTAAATCCTTCACTTGAGGAAATCCAGCATCAGGAAACCTTGAACTGAGCACTGGCATTGCCAGAAACCTAAATTTGAATGTAATTTTGGGTACCAGAGCTGGCCTGGTAGCTGTGGTTAAATATCAGGGGAAACAAGGGGACTTGAAACTGTAATTATACTGGTGTGCTTGTAGGGAATATTTTTTTATAACTCTGATTTCTTCTCTTAAATGTTTGCTGGTTGTGATGATCTCATCACACAGAAGAAGGAGATGCCCAGGTGAACGTGTGGGTCTGAAGCCTCAATTTTTTTCCAGCTCCAAATTCATGCTCCCACATGTACACAGCACGATAGGGATGTAGAAATGGAGAGCATTTGCTGTCAGGAGGGTATCTTCAACTAGCAGAACCGAAGGTGTTTCAACACAGCCAAATTGAAGGCAGTCATCCTAACTAAAGGAAATAGAGTGGTGGCTGTGTGCTGAGCTCAGATGCTTCAGGAGGTGGAAAAGGAAGGATTTGTGTTGGGAGTGTTATTGCTGAAATATAGGGAATCAAGGATGCCACAGGGTTGTGAGATTTGCTGGGATAAATATGTGTCTCACCACAGATGCTGAGAGCCAAAGATCCAGCCATAAGTGAATAAATAAAAATAAGTGATGAACAACTGCTGCTTGCTGAGGATATCAAGCACATCACCAGCACTGCGCCAGGCAGCTGCCAAGGGTCACATCTTGAGAGTACTCTGCTGGAGAGGAGATTCAGGGTAGTTGATGGGCACCTGCAGTGCTGCTCTTTCTGCTTTTTGGGTCCTCAGATACCTATTTACCCTTGGATTCAGAACTTGAGCATCCAGCCTTTGCTGCACCCCCACATGTGGGACTGCAGGATACACCTCTCTTCTTTCTCATGTGGTATTTTGGGAAAGCATGCTGCTTTGATCCCATGCTTGCTTTACTGGGTTTGTGTTGGCTGTTTATTACCAATGCCATTTCATGCAAAGAGGGTCATAGTCTGGTAGTCTACCTGCTCCTTCTGCTTATGCCTCGTCTGCAGACCTAATCTGCTCATCCTAATAATCCTGTTGGTTGCTATAGCAATGATAAAATGTTATGAAAAAGGCAGAATAATTCTTAAGTGGATGGCTGGTGTTTTTTCTCCCTCCTGGGAAGGAGAAACCCAATAATGGAGATTTGTTTGGTGTGTTACTGTTTTACCTAAAGCTTTAACTGTAGGCTTTTTGGAGCCTGAATGCAGTCCTTCTCTCTCAGCATCCTTTGAGGCTGGGAATGTTGCAGCTCCAAAGCAGTTAGGGAAGAGCAAGGACCCAAATTAATGAAAACAAGGTACATATCCTTTTGGTTTTAAGATGCCAAAAGTAATACTTATTGTGATCTGAAGAGAGTGTGAAGTTTGCCATGGCCACCCCACCATAATGGGAACGTGCTGCAGAGCGCTTAGGGCCCTGTTTGGTTTCTGAAAGTATTGAAAGATATCTGAATATGTTAGCTGTGGGTTTGGTTTGGGTTTGCATCAGGAGAATTACTCAGCACTACCATCAAAAGTGGTATTTTGATAAGTAAATTTAAAAATTTTAACACCCTTAGCAATCCAGAGAGAAGGCAGCAGAAGATGCCATGCTTTTGCTTAGTAGCTGCATATAGGAATGAGTGACTGTTTAGTTCTACCAAGCCTCCTCTTTTACATACCTGAGAGAGCAAAAAATTACTTACTCTGTATTTCCAACTTTTTTTCCAAGTTTATAGTCAGGATCATATATCTGTGAAAAAAAGTTGTCAGAAACAGTTTAGTTTCTAATAGCCAGAAAGAGCCAGCTTTGTGCGAATTTCAAAGCCCATCACCCTGGTGAACATGGGCAAGCAAAGCATTAAGTGCTGACACAGATTGGTCCCTTCTCCTCTCTTGTCTTGCTGTGAAAGCATTTCCTATGTGAAACAGCTCAACCTGCCCAGCTGTGGTAGAATCAGCTTGTTCCTGCCTGCTAGGGATCACTATACAAGATCAGGCCAGGGATATATTGAGTGAGATGCTCTTTCTGACAGTTGCCATTTAAAAATGCCTCAAGCTAAAGCATTCAGGACCATGTGGGCAGGTATATTCTTCTCCATATTAAATCTCAAAGGGACTTAGTTGGAGATTGGGTTAAATCTCAAATGGAAGGATTATATCACTTCTGAATTTATGGCTGACATTAACTCTGGACATTCCTGTTACCTGAATAAAATTGAGTCCCTTTTTGAATCTTTTATAACCTGGCTTGATTAAAACCTATTAGTTAAATTCAAGTTTGCCTAGTTAAGCATTCATATAATGTTTTCTTACAGGAGACAGCTTTGTTTCCTTATTTCCAAACACAGCAGCTCATCTTGCTTTCCATCAGCATAAACAAAAATATCAGGTGAGAGAAAACAAGTCTTTTTTTCCCAGCTGCATGTATTGAGGAGCCTCCCTGGCATGCAGCCCCCATACAGTGCGGCCTTCTATTTTGTCCTGTGCTCAAAAGCCTGATTAAGTGATCCAGTAAGGCCATATGCCTGGGGCTGAGAAAGGCTGGGGGAGGATGAGGGAGAGGCAGGAGAGCAGTTTACCCTCTCCTCTACCTGCACAGACATGGAGAAACACCATCCCAGGAAATAGAACCAGGCCAACATTCAAGCACCACCGGAGGCAGCTCCAGAGGCCTCCATCTAGCCTTAGGTTTGGCCAGATTATTTTGTTTTTTTTTTTTAAATAATTAGTAGGTGTGAGCTTTCAGAGAGCTTGTCACTAAGGGGATTTGTACCATCCAGAGACCCTTGGGGCTTATATATCCTCAGCAACTCCATTCAAGGCAAACAAATGGAGTTTGCCTTGAAAGAAAAATCAGGTAATGAGTTGCAGAGAAGAGATTGTACCCAGACTCCCACATGCCTTGGAAAGACTGAGTGCCATTCCACAGGGCCACCTCTACCCCTAAAAGAGGTAAATAGGGTCTCCAGGCCACAGCCATTGGTGAAGGCATCCCTGCCAGGATTGCTGCATATGGGGACTGGCTTTTTTGGTTGGTTGTTTGGGCTGAGGGTATAAGGCGTTGGTGACAGCCAGGTATCATGAGCCCTCTGACACCCCTGTGCTGACTATCTCTAGTTGCCCTGCCAAAGACTTACTTTCCTGGTGGAAAGTTTTTGTCTTAACAATTTAACACTGGAGGTAAAAGCTATGGGGTGCCCTTAAGTATTGCTGCTCTAGGTCTCTACAAATGATAGTGGGAATGGTCTTGGTGACCATTTTTGGTTCGGTCATCTCTTTGGTTCCCAGAGGGGATTTGGAGCAAAGGCTTAATGGGTCATGTAAAAGGTGGGGAGAAGGCTTTCCTTCATGGGTTGATGCTTGTAAAGGAATCAAGGTATGTCTTGGCAGCCACCTGCCAAGCTGTGATGATCCTGAAAAACACAAGTCCAAAGGCTGCAGCTCCAAGGGATAAACTGAAGCAGGAGGACAACTGCTGGCTGAGTGCTTGGAAATGACAGCAGAGAGGTCGAGGAGTGGGGAAACAGGGTGGTTACAGGGAAATGGAGAGTCTTCAAATGTGTGTGGCTGCTCTTGCTCCTGTTCAAAGTGCCTGATAGAGCGGTGGTACTCTTGCCTTCAAGGATGGATTTGAGTGTTTGTGGATCTGCTTGATGGTGATACCTGAGCAGTAGCTGAAGTGAAACTTGTCTTCTTAAACATGAAAATATGCTACCCTCTGATAAGTGCCAAGAGCCTTCAGAGCGTCTGCATTCTCCATCTTTTCTTTTTAATTCTGCTTTTTGACTGTAGATATGTTGCAAAGGGCCAATATAAGTTATCCTAGCCAATAGTGGGAGTCGAATGTGCTGGTTTCTGTTAGTCATTATTTTTTTTCATTCATCTGGCACTTTGCAGAGAGTTTTTGCCCCCACATTGTGTAGGCTGCTGTCTTACTTTCTTTTTTTGTAGCAAGCATGTGAGCATAGCCTTGCTTACACTCCAAGCAACTGAGGAACCACCATAAATGTAGCTTATCTGCTTTCTAATACATTTTCTTTTGCATTGGTTTGGATTTGTGCATTGTCAGTAACATCTGTTCTGCTTTAGTGGCATACAGTTTTCCAAGTCTAATTAGCTGGCTGCTTGTAATCAGGACTATTTCAACTGTTGTCATTCTGAATGTTCTTTTTCCCTTTTTTTTAATACCACATTTGCCTGATTGACCGTTTTTGTTGTTTTGTTTTGTTTTTTTTTTCTCTTTCTTTCTATTGGGCTGCTCCAGGAGCCATGGCTAATCATCTTATAACCAATGCTCTGCTTCGTCCTCATGGCACTAACAACCCTTATAATACATTGCTCGGGGAAACGGCGGTCTATAACAACCCTTCTGTCAGCATGTACAACGCACAAGGTGTGCTGGAGTTTCTCTCTAATTTTTCTAGTGAGAATTCCATTTTCTGTGGCTTCTTTTGGCCCATTTCTTTCTTTTTTTTCCTTCTTTTTTTTTTTTTTTCCCTCCCCATGCACACACACTGTTGTTTTGTTTTGGTTTTGTTTTTTTTTTTGGAACTGGGCACAAAAAAAGATCCCCTCCCCTTCTTTTCATTTCGATGCATCTTTCCGTATTTTGGAGGCTTTTTTTCCATGAGCAATCAAATTCACTTTGAGAGACCCTCGTCAGTTCTACTCAAAGAATTCATAGTGGTTTTGATTTTGTTTTTTGGGTTTTTTTCCCTCAATCTCCTCTCTTTTGTGTTGTTTTGGTCTTGTGTGTGTATTTTCTTGGATGTATCCATTCCACTCTTTGTTATCAGCACATTTCCCTGTTAAACCATTCATTTCAGAAACAGGAACACCTTTGAAGGTAAGTGAAGCTAAAATGGCCTTTGCCACCAAAGCTACTCTCATTTGAAATGGCATAAAGAAATGTGGTCAGCTGCACACTGGCTTGTACAGGAAAAAAAAAAAAAAGCAAAATAAAGCAAAACTGCCCTTGCTCTCTAAGAAAAATAATAGCTGAAGTGAGAAACATGGGTCACCTCCAAAGAGCAGAGCTTAGTTATTGTAAGAAATGTTTTGCCGTTTGCATTAATACATTTTATATGTGCTACCAGAAAGAAATTTAAAAAAAAAGGAAGAGAGTAGAAGAGACATAGGGAGACTAGAAGCTCTTGCATGTCTTCCTTTCAGCAATGGAAAATAAACAGAGTCAGTTGTAGCTAATGCAGGTTTCTGTTGTAGAAATCAGTCTCTTGTCACCTACATGTTTGTCTCTGCTCAGGCTGTGGGAAGGGACCATGTTTGTAAGCTGATGTCCTAATGCTTCTGTGAAGGAGAGGCAGATGCATTTAAGCAGGACCTGAGGAGGAGCTGGGGAGTGTGGAACACTGCCAGCTCCTGTCTCTTGGTGACTCCATCTTGCTCTGCCACTTCCATGGGATTGCTAAATTTTTTTTTTTGGCTTACTTGCAAGGTGGCTGAATCGTTACAGAGTAACACTGCTTTCAAGCGCAAGTATGTCAGTACTCTGTCAGCTGTCTGCTTCCAGTGAAGGCATCCCTTTCCAGTAAAGGATCTCTAAGGAAGGGAAAATAATGATGGTTACAACGCAAGCAGGAAAACGCCCTTTGTATTTTATGGCAGCATATTGTTTACAGTAGAAATAGATACTGAACTGTATCACCTGGGTTTTTTCATTCAAAGCACAAGGAAAGCACGTGTTTGACCTTTTTACTGTTCATTAATTTCCTAAACTATGGTACCTTGGTGCAATAAATTTGCTTCCAAGAACACTTTTTTAAAAAGGGCTACTGTTAAACACAAAATGCGCTGAATTTTAAGAACTTCAGTGTACTGCAGATGTTGAAATAAGCTGTGATGTTCTGCATAGTTTCTTGCATGATAACATTGAGGTTTGGGGGGCTTTTAAATCAGGTGGCAACAGGTAATGCTGAGTCAGAATTTAGGCTTAAGAGAAGTCCTGATTTTCAGGTCTGGGTGCCTCAACCAAGCCCACGTGATTTGGGTAAAAAATGTGACAAAAATATTTAATGTGCATTTTAATAATCTTGTGTTTTTCTAATTTTTAAGGATAGATTCTGATACAGTTACCTGAGCTAACATTTTATTCCACAACATAGTGTAATTGTTTTGCAAGTGCTATTCAGTGAAACACAGCCAGATGGATAACCAAGAAACCTACCAAGGCTTCATCCTTAGGAGATGAAGAAAGAGTGGGACCAGTACTGATCCCATTGACTGATCCTCTGGAGCTTTTCTATTGACTTCAGAGGGAGCAGAACCCAACCCATTCTTTTTAGGAGGCTGCAAGCTAAATAATTACCACAGAACTGGTATAGCTATTGCTTTGCAAACTAGTTACTGTCCCTGGACAGCTACAAACACTGAACAGAGGAAATCCTGAAGCAGAAATGAAAGTTAGCAAAACCAACTGGGCCCTAATGGCCTCACAGAAGTTCTTTGGGCTTTAAGGATGCTGCATCAGCAGGCATACTAAAGCAATGATAGTTCATTGTAAAAGCAGATGCTGTCACCACCTCTGGGTGTGCCTTGGCTGGGATCAGCATGTGGTGAGGTCATCGCTAGCTAACATCATCCAACTAACTCATTTCCACATCACTAAGGCTATGATTTTTTTTTGTACCTGCATCTACCAGTTCTGGTGATGGCCACTGACAAGACAAGACACTATAAGAAATCTGGGGCCTGATCTGATCCAGCCCTTGCTTTTCTCCCTCCCCAGTTACGTGTTTTAAGATACCTTCTGCTCAAGCTGAAGCTGCCTGTGGAGCCCTAAGAATAAACCTTGGGAACACACAGGGAATCAGACCTTAAAAGGCCAAAGTCCCATTTTCCAGTGGCAAAAGAGATTCTTCGATAGACGCAGAGTGTAGAGGTTGAAGGCAATGTTAGGTGGAGGAGTCTGACACTCTGCAGAACGTGCCAAACACTCACTGCTGTTGGCAACTGATGGATGTCCGCTGGCTCGGTCTCTCAAACACAGGAGTTTCTTGAAATGGCCTAACTGCTTTCATGAGATTTAATTTTAAGAGAGAACGTCAATCCTGTTAGAGGGCTCTGCTTAAACCCCAACGTGCCACAGATCATTGCAAAGTGGGAAGCTAAGAGTTTTCACTGGCTCTTCATCTTCATCCCTGGCTCTTCATGTTTTAACCTTTTCTTCTCAATATCTTCATTTAGCAATGCCATTATTCAAACTACTATTCCTCTTTTTTTTCTGCAAAGTCTATGTAGTTTGCCATGTGTTCAATTAAAAAAAAAAGAGCAGACTTATCAAAGTCTATAAAATGCCAGCAGCCCTCTGATGAGCAAAGTCATACTCTTACAAAGCACTGTTGCGAAGGATGGATGGCAAAACATTTTTAGTAAGGAAAAGGATTTAGTTTTCAAATTCCAAGGGTTATTATAACTAACAGTAAGTAAAGCCATTCATTTTAAGACTTTGGAAGTGATGTTGACAGTGCCTGTCTTTTCAAGCATGACCGTTACCAGCTTTAGACTTTTGTTAAATTTCCAGGCATTATTTCTTGATTTGTGTTGCACAATGAATGTTTTATAATGGCATTGGAAAACGTTTTAAATGTGATTTTTTTTTTAATAAAAATGTAGTCTATTGAATATTGCGCGTAAAATAATTTTCTGTCTAAAATGTCAATATTTTTTACCTGAAATAAACCATGTAACAAATTCGTGTATTCTGGGCAGTGGAAATTATTTCTGTTAACTCTTTTTTCTGCACATCATCAATTTGCTTTTTACTCATGTTTCTCCTACTGTCGCTGTAAGCTTACTTGTTGTTTTTTCTTTCCTTTTCTTCATGCTGTCGTTTAGAGCCCTACAGAGAGACAAGTATGGGAGTAAAGCTAAACATTGCATATCAAATGTAATTTTTTTTAGTTCACTTTTATTGCATCACATATAGATGATGTAGCTAATAAAGGAAATTCATCTCAGTTTTGAAATCAAAAGAATATGAATATACATGTATATATACGTGTATGTGTGTGTATGTATGTGTGTATATATATGTATGCATATACATATATATATGAGATTAGATGATGCTTTCTTTGTTTATTTCTCATTTTTGTGGTATAGTTTACCCAGTGTAGTTTCTCATATAATTTTGTGTATGCTTTTTTTTACACTTCACATTTTTATTTGCAAGGTCATGGCATTTTTATATGGTGTGTTTCATTGCGGACCTCACTCTCTTCTTACTTGTGATGCCTCCATTTTATTTCTCCACCAATCCCCAGATCTATGCATTGGCAGCAGAAGCACAGCACTCAGCACCTCAATGCATATGTCACTCAACATGACCATCAGACAAATGCTATTGTACCCATCACCCATTACCTACAGTTCCCCCCCAGGTGCACACTTTTCATTTTTCTTCAAGCATTGTGACACAGTTGGAGAGTTTCCACCGTGAAAATCAGCAGCTTTGCTCTATGTCTGTGATGGCTAGTTTATTTTTTGGCATAGCTCCCTCATTTGCTGAAAAACTCAAGATATAGCAGCACCCTCTAAGCTTCAGAAACCTAAAAGGTGACAGACACATTCAGGGCATTTCACTCAAAAGCAAGAAGAAAGCCTGCAGCAGTGCCTTCCAGCCCTTGACATGCAGCAACTAATCCATCGCAGATATAGACCGAATCCTGTATTTTCAGAAGGTACACATGCCATGTACCAGCATGGTATGAGCAACTGTTCATCTGAAATTGTCAGCTAATGGCTCCTCTAATCCATCACAGCTTGCTGGAAGTTGTTTGCCATTTTTTGCCAACGACCAAAGCCTTTAGCTGAAAGGTCGATGCATTATTTCATGAATCCCCGCACCTGTACTCCTTCCAAAGAGGCCAATAATCCCAAAAAAGAAAGCATGGTGACTTAACTGCTGGGCCTGATTTTCTTCTCCCTTGTCCACTCATGCTGCATTGCTCTCAGAATGCTTCCCCACCTTGTCCCATAGAGTGCTGGGAAAGAGCCAAGCTACAGCCTTATGTTGACAGTGTTGAGACACCTATGGAGATGCAATAGGCATTTAGTTGGAGGGCACACCAAGACTCTGTTACTCCTTGCAGTTTCCCCCAAGATCGCTGTACTGTGACAGTGATGGTACTTGCTGTACCTTCCACTGCTTTGCAAGTCAAATGAGAGCTATTTCAAACATTTTTTGCAGGACCCCACAGCAGCTGCCTCCAACATAGATTGTATTATAAAATCCCCACCCAGCCAATGTGGAAAAATAATTTTGGCCATGCCCTTGTTACAGGAGAGGTAGGGCGTTTAGCCTTGTTCTAAAAAAGCCTGGGCCGGGAAGCACTTTGTGCCACCACCTTGCTCATCTCTGAATCCCACCATTCAGGCCTTACGCCTTTCCTCTGACAGCCTGCCCAGCAAGGGTGATTTAGACCAGTCCAGAGTCACCTATTCCTCAGCTCCCTCAGGGATGCACAGAGCAAAGCGCAAGAGCCACAGGAGGTACTGGCCAGGATAGGCGATTCCTTCCTGCTGGCTGTTGCTACACCAAGTCACACACTTGACAGCTCTTTCCATTTTTTCGGTGGGAAGACCTTAAGCTGGTTAGCTGGAGCTGTGCCCTACTATTTTGGCTGCAACACTCTTCTTGCTGCCGAGCCCCTGCAGCCATGGCAGCCTAGGAAGGGGGTTTGAGTGTGCACATCCCACGTGAGTGTCCTGTTTGTACAAGTCACCCTCTCTTGTGTAATGTTTTTCAGAGGGGCTTCTGAACAATGCCAGGGATACAAGTGTCACGGATACTCTACCACTGAATGGTAATCACAGCAACAGCTACAGCATCGCCAGCGGCGAGTACCTCAGCAACTGCGTGCAAATCCTTGATCGTGGGTACAACCACACCGAGAACGCCCTCGAGAAAAAGATTCTGAAGGAACTCACCTCCAACTACATCCCTTCCTACCTGAACAACCATGAGCGCTCCAGCGAGCAGAGCCGCAACCTGATGAACAAACTTGTCAACAGCGTGGGCGGCGGGAGTGAGGATGACGCCATTGTGCTGGACGACGCCACCTCCTTCACCCACGAGGAGAGCCTGGGCCTGGAGCTCATCCATGAGGAGTCGGATGCCCCGCTGCTGCCCCCCCGGGTATACTCTGCGGACAACCACCAGCCCCACCTCTACAGCCGGCGGTGCATCCCGCAAGACAACAGTGAGAGTTTTTTCCCCTTGCTGACCAACGAGCACACGGACGACCTCCAGTCACCCAACAGGGATTCTCTCTATACCAGTATGCCCGCGCTGGCCGGCATGCCCATGACGGAAAGTGTCACAGCCAGCACCCAGACCGATCCCCCACCAGCCAAAAGCAATGGTGGCGACGCTGATGATGTTTACTACAAAAGTATGCCCAACCTTGGCTCCAGGAACCACGTCCATCAGCTACACACTTACTACCAGCTAGGTCGAGGCAGCAGCGACGGTTTTATAGTCCCACCAAACAAAGAGGGAACCCCCCCGGACGGCAATGCAAAAGGACCTGCTCACTTGGTCACTAGTCTATAGAAGATTCAGCAAAAATTAAGCAAAGAGACAACAAAAAGCCCCTCCGTAACGCTCGGTTTACTGTTCTGAGTTAATCCAAACAGTGGTAATATTGTGTGTACTCCTAAATCTTCATGCTGTTCGAAAGGAAACTCTTGGACTTTTTTTACTGGAATTTTTAGGCCGGCCCGGAGAGGACAGTAACTGCTGCCCCCCCCCCCCCCTTCTCCCCCCATCCTCCTTCCCTCCAGATAGACTTCATTATGTTAATGAAAGAGATAGATAACGGCACGCTTTGTGGCCTTCTCAAGTTATGCCGTGTTTGTTTAAACAATCCTTGATGCTGTGTTGCTCTTAATACCAAGGACCTGATTTAAGAGGAAAAAAATTAAAAAAAGGCAAAAACAAACAAACAAAAGTAAAGAAAAAATAAAAGGCCAAAAATGTGCATTTAAAACTAGTAGCGATGACTCATCTAGGTGGGAGCGCTGCACAAAAACAAGCTAGCAAAACTCTTTCTTACCAATCCAGATCACCTCATGGGTTTTGGTCACTCACAACTTGGTTTCACTGCAGCGCCCTTTGCTGTGGGAGCAAACAAAACAAAAATTTAATGAGATGGAAGGGAATCCTAGAATTCTGTGCTAAAGGCATATTTTATGTTTTGCTGTATTAACGGATGATAAAAACTAATGGCAGATAAAGAGAAGAGAACAATTTCTATGTAATGTACAGATACTAGCATTGCACATATAGTCTGCTTTCTGTTCCTCCAGAACTTGCGTCCCTGTTAATGTAGTGGAAAAAAAAACAAAAAACTTTTTTCTGTTGTGCTGGTCTTGTAAGTTTGTCTACCAGTAGGAGCAAGGTTTTTCATAACTCCTCCTTTTTTTTTCGGTTTTGTTTTGCCTCTTCCACTGTTCCTCACCTTCATCCTGTCCCCATCCCAGTAAAAAAAAAAAAATCTCTGGGGAAAAAAAAAAACAAACATCACTTTATAAGGACTATTTTTAGTAACACCATCACCATTTCTTTTCAGCCAAGGCAGTCTTTTTATTTCCTCGCTGTACAACTTTCTACAGCCAGTGTATTGCTGGCAGACCTCTTGGCAGACTAGACCAGGGCAAACTTCCCCATTGACAGTGCACAACCGATCGTGACAATAATCCTGTGAAGCGTCTTTGGCAAGCAGCCCCTCAGCCAGGCCGTAGGGTTGCATCCAGGAGCTGAGAGGTTCATTTTATTGTCATAGCAGGGCTTCCACAGGAGATGGCCATTTTCCTGGAGGAGCAAAGAGCCTTCACGGCTCAATCTGGTCCCCGGTTTAGGCACTTGTACTGCAGTGGTTAAGAAAACTGATTGATGTGTAGTGAGCTAAAAAGTACTTTGCAGTGATTAAAAAAAAAGGTCTTCTGTTCATTATTTTTCCTAACAGGAAATTTATTTATTTGACAGGATTTTTAATTAACATAGGCTTTCTGGAGGTAAATTAGCAGCACGGAGTATGAATAATTATTTTTTTTCTTTTTTTATTTTTTATTTTTTTTTAATTTATGATCCATTTTGTACGGTCTCAACAGTTGAATGACCTCATTACTAATATTTGTTGTAAAAGTGAAGCTTGTTTGCCAACCAATAAACAACTGATCACGATTTAGAAGATACTGTATGTATGTACTGTACAATTAATCTCTCCTTTTTTGTTGTTGTTGTTGTTCATCTCTCCATTACTGTCTTCAGTACAAGTCTCCACTCCTTTATGGCATGGGTGAGCAATGCCAAAGAAAGGAGGCCTAAGCTGAGCAATTTAAGCACAAAGGTTACACAGCTGCGGCTGACTAGAAATATCAGGCTAACAGTACTTGTTTAGGGGTAAGAACAACACTGATCGATACTTGTTGCAGGTGATTCTAGGTCTGTTTTGTGCCTACTGTATAAACTAGCCAACGACACGCGGATTATTTGAGTATAGTATTTCATGTGTCGTACCTTTTAATCATTGTAATGTTTTAATTTTTTTTTTTTTTTAAGTTTGTTTTTTCTGAGATTAAAAAACTGCTGGTAGCATGTCAAAGAGTAAAACAAGTCCCCGTTAGGCCTCCTCAGTCATTGTTTGCTGTCTCTTTATTTTCTTGCTCCGAGCATATGCAAAGCACCATCATTGTCCTAGGCTACATAACCCTTCCCAATCCCATGACTGCCGATTGCCCGCTGGCACTTTGCCACTCTCATTTAGCTTCCCCTTTCAAATCCCTTGGGAGCAATTAGGATTCATCGTCAGGATATAGAAGGCCACACAATAGACTAGAAAGATTGACAGTGAAAATAATCACCTCCGGACACGCTTTTTCCTGATTTTTCAGTCTGTGATTTTTCACAAAACCCTCCCGTGACTTGGCCTTTGGCATCTGGTGCTGCCTCTGTCCAAACTGCCTCTATCTGACTCCCATCAAGCTGGGTAAAAGCCAGAACATTTGGAAGAGGCAGGTGATGCCTGTGTTAGACAATATATTCCCAGTACTGAGAATAAATGTAGCAGCAGAGCACCTCTGTCCCAGGGTTGTCCTCACACGGAGCGATGCTGCTCAGTTCTGCTCAGCAGGGACTTGGTGCGGGTGAAACCCAGGGGTTGGTGGTATTTGGTGGTATTCGTGGCCTACAGAAGAGTCTGGTTGAGTCACTTGAGTCCTTCCTGCAGACAGGCAGTCAGACCAAAACATCTTGGGAAGAAAACTTCATTTCTGACCAAGCACTGATTACAGCTTGGTCAGAAATCCTACAGTTGTGCCTCTTCCCAGGTCTAGGTTTTGTGAAAGGAGTATTTCCCATCAGGAGACTGGGAATCACATAGCTTCATAGCAAAACATCCACTGGCCAGCCAGGTCGTGTTCTTGCTCTTGATACTGTCTCATAATTTCATTTTATTTTCCATGCCAGCAGGGATGGAGCTGGGTAGTGCATGGTAGACTTATGCATGCAGGCAAAGCATGATTCAGTCCCATGTGGCCATACCAGTCTATGTAGCCGCCCAAAGGAGGCTCTTAAGACTTGACATATGAAGTACCTCTTATTGTGGAGAAAGTAAAAACTCTTCTACTGTATTAGACCCCAAAAAAATGTTTTCCAGGGATATGGCAGGATTGAATTCATGCAGAGGGTGAGAGACACCATATCAAACATTGCTGTGATAAAATGGGAGGCAGGTGATCAACATGGCATTTACCAGAGTGCCCGAAACTATGCAAGAATAAACTAGTGGTGGGTTTGCTGGGATGATTTGAGATGATTGCGTCCTATTGAAAAATCTTTGACTTTTTTTACTCTGGTCGTTCTTCCCCAGCATTTCTATGTATTTCAGATTTATCAGTGAACAGGATATTTTTCTGCTCTTCTCCATCCCTTTTTGCTCGAGCTTGTCTCTGCCAGCCTAACATGCCTATTAGTGCTTTGATTGCAAAAAAAAAACCTGTTTATTTTCAAGCTGATTATTTCTGTCCCCAAGCTGTTCTGGCGCCGCAGGATTCACTGTTGGTGCTTCTTACAGTTTTGGAAACAGTGGAATCACAAAATAGAAGGAAAATATATATTATTAATTATATTAAGCCAAAAATGGTTTAAGACTGTAATTTAGTTGGGGAGGAAGGCAGGAAGCAAGATCAAGATTATTTTAGTCACTTTTTTTCCCCTTGAAAACAGGCTTTTGTTGTGTCAGAGAGTTAATTATGGGCATGGTGAAGGTTTCTGTTTGTTGATAAGTAGCTCTATAGATAAAATTCTTAAGTAACTGGCAATATAGTGGTGTCTTCTGTGCTTGCCCATTTTGTATAAGAACCATAGAATCATAGGGACACCTTCCACTAGATCAGGTTGCTCAAAGCCTCATCCAATCTGGCCTTGAACACTTCCAGAGACAGTGCATTCAAAACTTCTCTGGGCAACCTGTTCCAGTGCCTCACCACCCTCACAGTAAAGAATTTCTTCCTAATGTCTCAATATAAATCTGTCCTCTTTCAGTGTCAAGCCATTATCCCTATCCTGTCACTACATGCCCTCTCCAGGTTTCTTGTAGACCCCTTTTAGGTTTTGGAAGGCTGCTATAAGGTCTTCCTGGAGCCTTCTCTTCTCCAAACTGAACAAACCCAACTCTCAGCCTGTCTTCATAGGAGAACTGCTCCAGCCCTCTGATCATCTTCATGGCTCTTCTTTGGACTCCCTCCAGCCAGTCCATGCCATTCATATGTTGGAGACTCCAGACCTGAATGCAGTAATGGCCATAAGAGACTGTAAAATTTTTCCCAAAACATGTGAAGGAGAACTGCAGGGGAAAAGACATGCAAAGGAAGACTATGTAGGCTGGACGGTAGCTGGGGATGGGGGTATTCGTCACAGCTTTAGAGGCACTGTGTAGCAATATTACTTATCATGGTGCTGCTCCTTTCTGACTATTAATTACGTTTACTTCCATGAAATCTGTGGTTGTTAACCAATCTTTTTACTTCCTCCCTGCCACCAGGTAATGAGCAATGAGATGCTTCAGAGGGCTGGGGGAAAGATTGGTGGCGGTAGGAGGCACTGATCTCTGGGGAGTTCTTGTGTATCTCTGTGTGTGTCCTTATTGCTTGTATCCCCCTTCCTTCTTCTGTAGCCACCTTGCCTCTCTCACACATACCCTTATGCTCTTGATCTCACTAGTTTATAAAGAATGTAATGCCCCATAGACTTGGCTAGACGACGGGGATAAAAATATAGCTCATCTTATTAGAAAGCTATCTCAGGAAAGTCTAAGAGCACTGGCTTGGTCATCTGTCGCACCCTGATTCCCTTCATATGTTTAGAAGTACTTTATTTTTAGCTACCTGCTGCATTCAGCTAGACTCTATGCAAATTTTATTTAATGAATATTTTAGGGTTTAAATAGTCTGTGCTCATTAACATTATATAAATGTCATGTTGTTTCTGGCTCTCCAGTAAAGGCATGGAGAACATCCTGCAGCATAAAGCTGAAACCAGATGAAATTGGTGGTTAATACTCCCAGGGAAGGCAGCATAGCTGTCCTCAGCAGGGACATTAGCAGTGTGGTCAGGGGAGAGTACCTGAAGGAGCACCCATGGGAGAGCGGCAGCATCTCCTGCTCTGCACCAAGAGTCATACTGCTGGGTGCAGGCAGCTGGTTTAGGGTCAGTTTTTCCCTTCCAGAGGCTTTGGGAAGTCCTAGGTATGCATGGATCATATACCAGATCATATGTCATCCCAGATCAGTTGGGATGGTCTGTCTGATGCTGAGACTAGCCAGGATAGCTCGGAAATCTACCTTTTTCGCATTGGATTAGCTTTTTACAGGTGCTTACTGTTGATTGCATTTGGTGCACCAGACAGATGATGATAGCCTTCTCCAGCAAAATGCCAACAAAAACAATCAACCTATTTGCTGGGGTTTTTTTTATTTCTTCACCTTCCACATATTTTCTTATCTTTCTACTCCTTAAATACACTGTACACATGTAAAAAACCAAGCTAAAACCTCAATAAATAAAACCAAAAATACTAGTATGCAGAGCGGTTATTGCGTGCTGGAAGCAAATGCTTGATATTTTGACAGTGTTGCTTAAAACCCCAAACTACAACTTAAAAGACAAAAACACAGTTGCTCACAACCTTCTCAGCTAGTGTGCATGGGAGTACTTGTACAGATGACCCAGTATCTCCAACTGCCGCTTGTAATCAACTGCATCTTATGTTACAACTTTGGAAAGGTTTTTTCCAGCAGCACTATGCTCGATGGGTAAATTACATCCGTAATAAAAACGTTTTCAGCGTGTCTTCTCCCACTTCTCTCTGAGGCATCTCAGGCAGTTTAATTCAAGTCCTCATGGCAAGACGGCTCAGTACAGGCATAAGCCCTGCAGTCTTTGTGTCCCATGGACAGTAAAGGCTTCACCTTGCAGCATGCACAAGCCTGCAGTAACATCCACTGATATATGTTTTTGAGAGATGAATGTTAATAAGCAAGCTCTCAACAAACTGGGTGGAGGATTCCTGCGTACGCCACTCGGGAAGCAGCAGCACCTCACCCCAGGCATCTCTTAGCACTTAGTTGCACAAATGCAAGAAAGGGGTGGGAAAACGGACGTTGGGCAGGGGGAAGTTAAAAGGAAAAAGCCCCTAATTTCTGGCAAGGCTTCATCCTTTGGCTGAAATGTGCCAAAAGCAATTTCTCAGGTGTTTTCCATAGGCAGCCAGAGAAAAGCATGAGGTTGTACTGGATTAGCCTGTAATGGGAGGCCAATTTGAGGCAGGCTAAAGCCTTGCTGCAGCTGTCAGATGCCTGCTGTGGCCAGCTCCTAGTTTCCTCACCTTAAAAAAACAGGAAAGATGATTTTATGGTTTGCCACCGAGGACTTCAGCAGCCCTTTTTTTGAGAAGCTCCCTCCCTGCTAAATAGATAAGCTGCTTTTGGTGCAAGTGCCTCAGCTCTGCCCTTTGGTCACTTTCACCTCACTCTCCTTGCTTGCGTTGCAACCATTCATACATAAAGACGAAAGGCCTCATTGCTCAAGCTGCTGTTCCTATCAGCCAGAAAGAGTGCTTCATGTTAAATAGGTGGGATTTTTGAGTATTTTTCCCCAAGACACGCTGTGTACCCAGGCATTTTTATCTGCTAGCAGTTTGTGCTGCAATGCAAAGCAGCCCGCCAAGCTACCAGCAGCGGAAATGAAAGGAGAAAATGCATCCCACTGCTTGGGGAAAAAAAAAAAAAGGAGAGATGAGCAGCAAGGATGAAAGTCCCTCTTTTTCAGGAAAAAAAAAAAGAAAAGCCAAAATAGCCAAGCTGGAAGGTGCTCTTTCTATGCTGATGTGCAGAGCAACACAGATTTGCTTGCCTTTGGGTGGGTAGGAGATGGGGTGAAATTATTATGCTTAGAAAATGGCACCAGGACAGCTCTTAATTCTTTTTGAATGTGTCCAGCTTATCTTAACCTCTCCCTCAAATACTATTTATAAAAAAGCCTGCATGTGTTCACCCCAGATTGCACATGGCTGCCTCTTCCCGACCTGCGCGTGTAAAAGGAGGTGTTTTCCTCCCCAGGGCTACAGTGATTATAGAGGCAGCTGTAAAGCAGAGCACTCAGGATGTGAAGTGCCCTTCAGATAATGTGTGATAGCAAAACAAATCTGTTTACTCTGCATTTATACTAACTATTTATTATAAAGGGGTGGGGGGATCACAAAGAATGCAGTTGCTCAAATAAGCTGGTACAAGCTGGTGGTTGCAGCTTGACTCTGACATGTCCTTGCTTGAGCTGGGTCAAACCCAGAGAAGCAGAGTCGCCTCGGCATTGCCCTTCGTCTGGAGAGCAGTGGGCACCAGTGGCCAATACTGCTATCCTCACACCATTTAATAAATAACTGGCTGATGTGGGGCCGCAGCCAGGCAAATCTGTACCACTGGCTTCAGCAAAAAGGGTGGGAGGAGGTTCCTGATGAGATGTTGGCCCATAAATGCATTCTCCTGCTCTGTACAAGCCTTCCTTCTCAAGGCAAGAGCAGGCTTCCTATGCTTTGAGGGTGGAAATGATCTTAAAAATAGCTGGTGGCTGCTGCAGGGTCCTGCTTTGGGGCTTTACTTGCTCTCCCCTTGTTTTTCACAGAAAGCGGAAGGACGCCCAAGCAGGAACCAGTCTTCAGGCGAGTGACCATGGAAGACAGTGTCATCTAGGGATGACACCCAACGAGCCTGCCTCAGCAAGCCCATGACAGTGCACCTCCTCAGCTCCTCTGTGCCTCAGTTTACCCCTCCCTTATTGGGATCATGTAATGAGAGAGACCGGAGAAACTAGCCTCAACCAAAACCTTCAGCAAACCCTTACATCCCCGAGGAGAAGACAGTCCATCTGGGATTCCCAATGCCTCATGCATGGCAGCACCTTGGGAAGTGCCCTCACTGCTTGGTCACTCGCTTTTTTGTTAAGATGAGCAGAACAGGCGAAAAATGTCTTTTGTAATAAGAAATTGGTTTCATCTACTCCAAACGTTGGCTTTGCAACTTGAAAACTTTTAAATATGGCTGAGCATGCACAAACCCCCCATCCTGAGCCCCTCTCCATGTTCACAACCTGGGCTGTATAAAGGCAACCCTGACGGACCCAGGTCCCTGTTGTAAATACAAACCTGTCTGTGTGGAGAGGTAATGAGGGAAGGAAAACAGGGACAAAGAAATAGTCCTTATACCAGAAGAAGCTGAACTTGTCAGCAGAGTACTGTTGAGTGGAGCTGTCACTTTTAAGTGGGGACCGGCACACATGTCCAGCAGTGGCTCCTCATTGCAAAACTTCTTTGTGGGGGAAGCTGTTCAGATTTTATTGTCTTGTGTAAATAGAGATATTTTTTTGAAAAAATGAGCCTTAGTATATTGAAGATAGCGTTTCTCAATCAGCTCAGCTGGGATGGATATATGGGAAACCATGGCATTTGCATAGTGAAGGCTGTCATGGCGTTTTGGAGCTAAGCTGTGCCGCCGTGGCTGGCGCAGGAGGCACCTGAAAGACGACAGACACATCCAGGAGAGGACTCAGCAGATGTTTCTCCTTTGTTCCTGTAAACAGGGTAGACTCGCTGCACCCATGATCTCCACTGGTGTAAATACTCAGCTACAGCCCACAGTGGTCATGGGCCACTTGATGCAGGGGTGGGGGAAGTGGGATGGGCAGAAATCACCAGAGGGATGCAAACCCCATCGGTGTGGGTCCCCTCAGGGTTTTAGCATTAATTTAAAAAAAAAAGAAAGAAAAAGAGAAAGAAACCCTGAAGACTTGTTAATGGTGTTGGGCCAGCTATTGGGCAGGATAAATGGAAGACATCTGTCATGTCAGCCTCTATATGCAGTTCTCCTTGGCATATGTGCAAATGAGTGTGCAAGATCATGCCCTGCTTGGGTGGCTGCCAGCCAGCACAGGTCCCTGTGTCTGTGTACCTGTGTCCATGAGAGAAGAAGAGATGGTATGGATGTGTATGTCTTATATGCCTAGACACATTTCAGAAGTCACAAGTAACACTGCCAGGTCCAGCTTTATTAGCATGAGTGCAGAGTAGTGTTTGCATCAATCTGGGGAGCAAGGCAGGCTAGGCTGGGAAGGCAGTGTTAGATGAGCAAAAGCTGATAAATCTCTGCTTCACACTGATTCATCATCCGCTGTCCCACCATGACATGACAGTGGGCATCTGCAAATGCTCCTGACAGAGCAGGGCTATGTTGGATGCTGGTAGCCGCAGCCTGGTACCTGGTGGAAGCAGGAAAAGAACTTTGGGGTTTCCCCTTTATCCTTCTCAGTTCAAAGCTTACTTATGCTTTATTTACTCTGAGTCTGACCCTGTGGATTCATGCAGCAGAGGGAAATTTGGGGGGTGGGGGAATTAAGAAAGAAAAGGGTATTTTTGAAAACAACACATAATAATTTTCTCTAGACATAAAAGCCTCTCTTTGGCCTGGCGTTTTGCAAGAAAGAAGGGCCAAGGTGGAAGTGACCCCTCCCTATCAAAAAGTCAGATAGCATAAACCAGCTGTTGCACATATTTAACATAATACTGTGCCCTATACCTTTGCAAAGAAATGGGCGATAAACAGAAATTGAAAGCTGCCCCAGAGACGTTTGGGCATCCAGAGTGCTAATTCACTTGCAGTGAGTGGTTCAAGGTGAGGTGCAGGGATAGTCTTTTCCTCTTGTGTACTTGAATGCCTCCTCTGTCATCTGGCTTTGTGGGGCTGCTGCTACCATTAACACCTAGCAATTGCCACTGCCAAGTGATTTATTTATTTAGCAAACCATTTATTTATTTATTTATCAAATTGGTGCTCAGGAGACACAGTGCTTTCGTCTGCCACAGGTGGACACCTCTTTCTTTGCCCACTTCTTCAGGCTTGTATGGTGTCCCCAGACAAAGTGGCCATCATGCTGGGGAGATTCAGGTTTCTGCCCACTACAGTCTGTCATCCTTTTTTAACAGGGAGAAAAATAATGAAAAATATGAACAACCCTCCCCATCTTTGTGCCAGAAATGTTCTGAAAATCAGGCAGTATATTAAGCAAAATAAATACCTCCAAAAAAGTCTGAAAGCTCACGATCTTTTAAAGTCTCAAGGGAACCATCCTTACAGTTTCTAGAGCCCCAAAGAGCAGTGCGGAGTCCTGAGCCCGAGGATGCCTGACCCTGGGGAGGTCTGGGGAGCTGCAGGGGATTAAAAGGGGGGCTGCAATTGCAGGAAAGCAGAAATTCCCTGTTTTTTCACTAGGTCGCAGAAAAGCAGAAATCCCCTGGGTTTTGTTTGTTTTTCATTAGAGGGTCACTACTAGTTTCTCTCTCCGGACAATCCCATCATTCCGCACCTTAAACCCTCACCGTTATGACTAGAAGAGTTATTCTTGGAGGCATTTATGACAATCTTCAATGTCTCTCTCTCTCCCCATTGCCAGAGAGGCTGACACCCAGTAACTAATGGTGATGGCTGCAAAGATGAGACAGGCTGACCCCAAGTCCTAATAAAAATGATGAATCTTGTCCACTGCCTCAGTATCGATGGTGCACAGGTTACATGCAGAAGTGTGCCAGTAAAGAGGGGGAGGGAGATAGTCACAGAAGAGCAGGTCTGGCAGGTGCCAGGTTACAAAACCCACCCAGTTGCTGTGTTCCCCATCTGTTCCCAGGTTTAATCCAGCCCCAAATCAATAGTGATTGACGTTTCACCTGCTTTCCGTATCTTAACTGGACTTCCTTACTCCTCAGGCATGGAACAAATCTTAATACAATGTAATTACTGTACTCCTGGTGATGAACCCGTATGAAAAGCTATCACGGAGAGCATTAATAAAATGTACATTATGAAAAAGAAATCAGCATTGTCTGAAATTAATAACGCATCAGATTTTTCTCATCCATGTCTCCTCATTACATGCCTGCCCTTGAGTTTTCTATTAAAATGACTTATCCAAACTACTCCTATAGCTGTGTTCAGTATGAAGTTGTGTGCTGTAGATTTGCATCCCAGTCAGATGTACCGCATAAGACTTATTAATCTGTTACGTCTTTCAGGCATTGATTTTAGTGGCATTTATATAACACTGGTATAACTAAAATGAACTGATTGATTCATGCGTATGGATTAGTTTGCCTAAGACTTTGAGCCTAGGTATCTTTATCATGCACTGTAATGCCAGAATTCATCACTGTATTATTTACAAGAGACTGAACTGGCTGCATCTCAATAACTGAAGAGATCTTCACTGGTTTATTTATGTATAAATGTTTACTTAATCAGCCACCAATTTTGTTTAGCAGAATTTGTTAGCAAACGGAAATTGTAAACGATAACGTGGTTTCTATTTTAAAATTTATAGGCTGTCATCTATAGCAAAATCCAAGATTTCCAAAGTGTCTTTGTCTACTGGCAATCAACAAGCTCTCTTGTATATGCTTTCTGGTAATTGCAATTAGCTCCTTCAATATTTACTATAAAAAAATAATATAACCCAAATACAGGAGATCTGGGTGGTAGTGTGTCAAAGTCAACACAAATATCCTAACATATAGAGACGTTGTTGCAAGTTGAACAAAGCAACAAGAAGCCACCACCCAGCACAAGAGCAGGAGCACCATGGTTTATGATGTGGCAGGTGTCATCACCTTCCGTCTGTGGGTCTGCGCTGGATCGAGGGGCAGGAGCACTCCATCGGCCAATGCCTAGGGACCAAGTGATGCCAATCTGCAAGGCCTGGCGCATGGATATGCCAGTATGGGGAGTTCTGCTTCCTTCCTTTATGAGGAAATCCCAATTCCAGGTAAAATAAGTGAAGCTGTAACTTGGTTGCTTGGCCCTTACATCCTGCAATAGATTGAGGAAAACCTGCTCAAAGGTGCAAGGGAAGCACTGTTCACCATGCATTGCAGCTGGAAAAATAGCCGGGCTACGATGTGGATTTAAGGGAATAACAGTCCAGTGAGGCCTAATCCCAGGTTCCCAATTTAAGGTTGCTTTGGACCATGCTGCTTCTCCTGGAGACCAGGGAATAGGTAGACTAAAAAGATTAATTAAATGAAAGAGGAGACTTTCCTGTTAGGAGCCATTTAGAAATATTTTTAGTGCAGAGGCACATAAGAAGTGACATGTTGAAGGCACATAAAATAATAAGTAGTGTCCAGAGAAGATGAGTTGAGTGCTGCACTTCACCACAGATAATACTGCAGGTGGTGTTATGAGGTGAAATGAAGAGGTGAAGTCTTAAATGTAGTTAAAGGCAATGCCTCATTACCCAGCAAAGGATTAACCCACGGACTCTGATGCAATACACCAGTAAGATGATGTACAACAAACCTCAGTAAAATATTATACCATTTTAACAACAACAAAAAAGCCTTATACCTACAGGCTCTTGTTACAGGGTCAAAAATAATTGCTGGCTCGCTGAGGAACCAAAGAAACATCCCTGTTGAGTCTTCAGCCATACTTATATTTCATGTCATTGTGATTTTTTTAAACTTTTTTTTTTTTCTTTTAGGTAAAATATTGCGTTAGTGTTAGGTATGAGCAGGAAATCACTTACCAGCTGGCAGTGCTAAAGGGGAGTAAAACTTGCATGTCAGCACCCTGGGCTATAGCTTCAAGGATGGGAGCTCACAAGAGGTGGGTACTGGGGGTTGCATGTGCCTCACAACCACTGAACCCATCGCTCTAGAGGTGTTACGAGTTCACACACAGCACATGGGTAACGTTGCTGATGCTATCTCTGTGGCCAGTGCATGGCTTGTAAGAGCAAACCCCTCTTCTCTCCCATGAGCAAACCAAGAAGGGCTACCACCATTCTGCCTTGAATCCATCTTGTGCTCCAGCTGGTTAATATTTAAAGCCAAGCACATCCCCCATAATGCAAATTCACATTCAAAGTAAAGAGATTTATGGGTTGTTTTGTTATTTGTTTGGGTTTTTCAACATGAAACTTCTTAGGTAGGGGCATGAGATCAAATGATGCTGTCTTGGTCAGTGATGTGGAAATGTGATGAGTGCAGCTGAGCCTCAGCAACCTCATTTCACCTAGGACTAGCACTCATCCTTTCTTGGGGCACAGAACTACATCACTAGTCACTTTTGTTGAACAGCCTGTGATTGTGATCTAATGTGAAGGGCCCTAAACTGGGTTTTGTGGGTTTGGTTTTGTTTTTTTTGTACACAGTTACTCAAAACAAATCAAAAGCATCAGTACAAACTGAAAAGTTAGGGATGCTTTATGAGCTATTTATATAAGCAGAAGCTCATATATGCACTGATTTTGCAGCTTTCAGGCTTGAAGACAGATGTTAAAACCCACCATCCTCAAGTATGCTGTGTACTGATTCTGACCTGAGGCAGTGGTGATGCATCAAACCACAGCCCTGGAGCTGAGAGGCTTTACCTTCTTTGAGAAAGGCTATAGCTGTTGGGTTAGACATGCATTTGGGATGCTCACAACTAGGCTCACACTGTTTCTTCTCTTCCAGCTTCTGTCTATTGACTGTGACTTCCACAATCTGCAGTTCATTAATCATTTAGGGCAATTAGGAGGTGCAGCTGACAGGGGCTAAAAAAAAAAAAAACAACAAAATAAGAGCGTAAGTGTGCTGTGTGAAGGTTAGGGGTTGCTTTCATGAGCTCTGTGCCCACCTGGATGTTAACTGTAGTCCCTAACTGAAGGAGTAACAGCAACATGTCTGGGTGTTATGAGGTGGTAGATGCCCCTTAGTAGGCTGAGAGGATGCTAGAATAGTTTCCTCTATGCGGACCAAAGCAATAGATTGCATAGATTGCAGCAAATTTATGACTCCTGGCTGAACTAGAGACTAACCTTTAGGACATGTTTTAGGACTTACAGTTTTTGAAGGATGAAGAACCTGTTGCACCCTTTGGTGCGTCACCCTGTGTGCTGTTTCTGCTGACACGTGAGTACTGCATTTTGCCTCACATTTCAGCAATTAGATTTTATTTCCTATCTTATGCCCTATTTATCCATGCTAGTATCTCTCCTAGATCTTTTTGGATAACAACTGCTGTGTAGGAAGGTATAAAATTGTAGGAAAGGCTGAAAATTTGTCACTATAATGTCATCAAAATAGCCTTGACTAAAAGGTTTTGCTGTAGGAATATGATTTTTTCCCCCAAGCTCCCCTTCATGCATATGAGCTTTTACTTAGTCATGTTTCAAAATAAAATGAAGCCATGCTTTTTTTTTTTTTTTTTTTTAAAGCTGTAAAGTTAGAAATGAAGCTGTCGTGTGCATGCTTCATTCTGCTTGGATGAACTTGCTGGCATCTGCTGCCCTGGGAAGCTGAAGTCACTGATGGCGAGTCTAAATTCAACCTCTCCAGTATGTGTATTGACAGGATATAAATCAACATGTGCAAGGTAGCATGTGGACCAAGGGTAGCTGATCCTCATGCTGACACACTCTGCTTAGAGCTTTGCTGCCCAGGGGATGCAGCAGCTGCACAAAACTGTTTTAGAAGACCTAGTTTTAGTTTCAAGATCTTTTACCCTTTCTTATACATTATTGTATGGATTTGCCAGGGTTAAAAGTTCCAGTGTGCACTCCTGCTAAGCACCACCCAGGAGGACCAGCGGCAGCCCACTGCTCTATACCTACATATTAAGCAGTTTCCTAAATGTGATCAGGCTGTTATGGCTGAACAGCTTCACCATGTGCCAGCTGCACAGGCATCCAGCAAAGAAATCAAAGGTGTCAAAGAAATCAAAGATGTCACCAGTATTTCTTATCTAAAATTAAATATCTGTCTTAGGTCCCCAGACATGCAGAGACTTTGTATTAGGAACTGAGAGTTCAAACTCCTGAATCATCTCATATATATTTCACTCAAGCCAAGGGAATAGCAGACGGGATAAAATCATAGAATGGCTACGACTGGAAAGGACCTCAAGGTCATCGTGTTCCACCCCCCCTGCCATGGGCAGGGACGCCTCACACTATACCATGTCACCCAAGGCTCTGTCCAACCTGGCCTCAAACATTGCTGAGGATGGAGCTCTAAGGAGCAACTCTCTAATCTACCAAGATGAGAGAGGAAAAACCGTTTGGGGAAAATACTAATGGATTCACAAAAAAAAAAAAAAAAAAAATTTGCCAATGAAATTGTGGCTCTAATATTCTGTACCTTTGCAGTAAAGCCATGATTTTCTGCAGAAAGTGCAACAGGGAATAAATGGGTCAACTCGTGCCCATTAACAGTGGAGACAGAGCAAGTGGCATTTAAAACAAGCCCGCACAGAGGGAAAGTTAAATAATGATTTATTGTGAAGCCATAAAATATTTGTTTTCACAATTAGCTTTTCAAGAGCAAGTTGCAGTGCTGTGTGATGCCATCAGCCAGGCAGGGTTAAACCTATGCTGGATGTGCCAGAGCTGGCAGTTTGGCTGCATTGCTGCTGCAGCTCTCTGCTGCATTGCTGACCATGTGAGCTGGACGATGCTGTGCCCTTTTTTCTGTTTGTGCCATGTGTGTTTTGATGAGGTCTTCAAAGCTAAAAATAGGAGACGTGATGCTGGATATATTTGTCCACATCTATTCTAAGGGGTAAACAGCCAGGCTCTGAATCACCTGACTCGCATATCAGTGGCTGAACTCAAGCATAATGAGTGTCTCTGAGAGTGCAGTTCCTCTAGGGAGAGGACATTTGGATGGTCAAAGAGGACTTACAAGATCCCTCTCTCTTCTGCTTCCTTAATAAGGGCCAGCAAAGCTCCTATTTAGCCCCTGGCTTCATGGTTACTCACCTTCCCTCTTCAATCTTAGGATGTGCTGGTCCTGTACCTCCTACTTGGGGAAGTTCATGAGTTCATGAGCTCCTAAATGATCTCCTCCAAGAGAGACAGAGATGTTCCCTACTCAGAAAAAGGGTTTTCTTCTCCTATGTGCATTTGGGGCTGTTTAGGTGTAGGGAGGAGGTGTGCACTGGGTTCCCTTGAGATCTGGTAATGCTGTCCACACAGAAAAGCATGAGGCAGAAGGCAGTACAGGGGTGTCTTTGGGGACACAAGGAATAAAATCCCTTCCCTAGGCTGCTCTCCAGCCTACAATCCTTACTGGATTATAGCCCAGGCCTGAGACCCCATGGATGCACTGTCAGGTGTGAAGTATTGGTCCAAGATTTTTGTCAGGTCTGTAGTGGGAGCCAATTCCTTTCTCTAATTCTCAGGCATCAAGTTGCATAAAAATCCTTATTACACATTGTGAAATCTAATGACATTATTGCACACTGTGTATACATTGTAAAACTCAGTGGATGCAATAACACTGCTAGCAATGCACCGTTCCATCAAAATCGCTATTGCTGTTAATTTTACTTTCATTTTTTCTTGATTTACCCTGAAGAATAGGATTTTGCTTGCTTGCTTTGGCAGGTGGATGAAGTGGCAAGACCTTATGAGAGTCACAGCATCCTGCAGATCCTACTGAACTTGGGAGCATGTAAGGTGGGGGATGAGGACTACCATGCCCCTACTCTGTTACTCAGTGGTACAACTCCCGAGGGCTAGCAATGCTGTTTTGAGATGGGTTTGAAACCAGCTGGGTTCAATTGCTCTTGAAAGTGCCTTTTATAATCTACTTACTGTAGATTTTTGGGCACCTGTGCTTTTAAGTGTCTGAAACCAGATCATCTCAAATGCCTCCACCCCTATGGCATTGTGGTGTTCAGGAAGAAGAGGATAGATGGTCCATAGGCTTACTTCACAGATACATATTTGCATGTGACTGTGAATTTGAGCACACTGAGGTGTTCCTCACCACACTGAAGCCTAGGTAATGGGACCTGGAATCAGCTGAGGACACAAGATAACTTCCCAATTAGACCAATGATAAGGTTTAAAAAAGGAGGAGGAAAAGCAGCAGAACTGACATCTGAAGTGCTGAGCTAAGAGGGATTTGCCTCTCATGTTGAGCTGAGAGGGATTTGCATCTCAGAGTATTTTTAGTTCTCTGTTTCCCCACTATTAACTTCTCATCGTAAAGCTTGCCTGGTGAATACAAACTGCTGGTTTGTGGTGGTAAGCTGCTGGTCTCTTGCCCTCTGCTTTCCTTGCAAGCTGTCACACAAATGAAATACAAGCTCTGGAAGATGCTTTCCGGCTTGTTCCCATCACAGCCTCTTCAGAAGGAAAGGGCATGAGCCCACAGTGTTTCAGTAGTCTTTTACTTCTAAATGAAATAGGGTGCCAGGAGTTAGCCCTGAGCAACAACTAAACATTTACAGGGGAAAACTTGGTAGTGCTTGAGTCTCCTGAAATATCCATCTGCTGAGCAAAGGTTGTCTAGGGTCCTGGTTCTGGAAGCCAAGCATAGCTGGTTCATTGCTTCTCTTAATGTGCCAAGGCAGCTCTATGTGAGCTTGGTCCCTGGCATGAGTTGCGCAGAGTTTTAGCTTTTTCACAATATAGATCTTATTTTACATTGCTCTCCTGGAACTTGCCTACATAGGATCATCTCTCTCCTAGTCCAATGTACAAAGCATAAAATGCACCATGCCAAGTCCCAGATGCTATGCTGCCCCTCCTTCAGGCACATCCAACTACATTTACCACTGAAGCATCTTCTAAAACAACAGTGATTCATCTAGACTACTCACAGCCTTCCTGGAAGTGGCTCATGTATTAGCTTTTGTCTGTCTTTCTTGCTCAAGGAAAATCTGCTAGGAGACGCTTATGCCTATGGAGAACCTGTGGATCAAATGTATAACAGCTCTCTCTTTAACTCCACAAAGTCTGTCTACAGATGTGTTGGAAAAAAATGCTCTTTATGGTAGCCAATGGTAGCATTCTGACTAAATATAGATATTACATTTCTAGGCTTTCTACACTGCTACAGGATCCTCGTGGACATAGCTTGGCTGGAGTCAGAGGCAGATGGAAAGAAGGTGCTGAAATGAAGGAGATTGCTGGGAACTATAGAGGGAGAGGAAAATATTTATCTCTACTGTAGGAGTCCCTACTGTAGTTGTCAGACTGCATCAGGAAAAAGAAATGTGGGCAGGTAAGCTTTAATTCTTCCAGCCACCAAATATCTTTTTTAATCACTATGAGTTTGTAATAAGTTAATTAAAAATCTTAGTTAACTAGTCAGCAGTCCTCCACTGGGAAGGTGTGTGTGAACCTAACTGTATCCTCTTGGATCCCTCAATTCCCGTTCTGCATACATGTTTCACGTTAAGGATGCCATCACTCTTTTTTTCTGTTTCTTGCCACTCTCAGGAAACAAAGATCTCTATCTCTGGGAGCTGTCTGGCAATCCATCCATCAGGAGGTGTTTATCCTCTGGTTACATTTTTTTCCATCCTTCTCTTGGACAAAAGTCTAGGCAGAAGTACCAAAACCCATATATGTAAAGTCAAAGGGAAATTGGGAGGCAAATAGGACGAAAACAGCATAAGACATCCAAAGTTTGTATTGAACCTACTACTTGTTTTCATTCTGGTTTTTGGGGGGCTTTTTTTGTTTGATTGTGGCTTTTTTTGTGGAAGCCAACAATATTGCTGCCTTCATTGCAGAATCATGGCCACTGGATACAGAACAGACTTAAAGGGCTTCCTTGCTAAAGGCCTCTTCCCCACTGGAGTGAATTATGAGCAATGTTGGCTTTCCAGGTCCTACTGAAGCAGGTATTGTGGGAAGGAGTCTGGTCTCAGTCTCCCCTGGCCTGAAACAGAGGTGTGAGTACTGCTTGAGGACGAACCTGTTTAACTTAATAAATAATTTGGACTGGGACATGGTAGCCAATGCCGTTTGGTCTGAGTTGCAGATAAACCAACTATTCTATGCAGAGCACAGAAGCTGCTGAGCTCCAGGGGAGCTGGGAAAGCTCAGGAGACCTGGGATCACTGCCTTGGTGTATGGTTGGTGTTCAACGGTAATACATTACAGGCAGGTGTCCCTCTTTCTTTTAATCACCTGTTGATTAATGTTGCTTCAAGCTTGCCCTAATTGCTGAGAAATGCTGTGATGTAGCATGAACAGCAATCCTCTTCTGTTGATATCTGTTGCACTGTGTGGAGGAAATCAAGAAAAATCCAACCCCTGCAAGAAATGTGAGCCTATTGAAGAATTAATGAAATCTCACCACTTGGAGGCCTGCAGATGCCGTTCTGTTGGGAGCATGCCGAGGATGCCATAAAATCCCTTTGGATATGATGCAGCCAACATCTGGTGCCTTTTTAAAAAAAAATAAAAACTATAATTGTTTTAGTCCTTGTTGTCTGCAAGGTCTAATTAGCTGACAAGTGACAAAAGAGCCTACTGTAGTGAAGGGGAGGCTGGGTGCCAGGATCATTAGATAGGTTGGGCAAGAGCCATCACAGCCAGCAGGTGATGGATGCAAATGGTGCATTATCCTGTGCTTCATTACAGATGTGGGGGCATGTGGAAATGAGACAAACTGATAAACCAAAGGCTCAAAGTTTTGCTATTCATCTTAAGCAAAATCAGATATTCGGTCTTCTGTGAGTATAATGGTTAGGTTCTTTAATAGTGGTTCAGTGCAAAAAAGAAAAAAACATCCCTGACCTTCAGCCTCTTGAATATCTCCCAGTGCCTGTGAAAATAAGATGGAGAGGACTTGTGCCTGAGTTTAGCGTGAGTAAGATTTGTAAAAACTCATGGCACTGATGTAGCTGTATTCTTGTTTGCCATCAGTGATAAAATCCCCACTGATAGTAAAAGCTGAATTGGGTCAAGGAAGTGGGGGGTCCATCTGGTTTTATAACTGTGTCTGTGGGAGAAGATCATTAGCTGTGGACAGCAAAAGCCTAGTACCTGCTTTGCTTAGATCTTCTCCTTGAATTGTTGCTTATACCAAAATTAATAAATCTATTATCCATATATTTATGTAGATATGTTAAAGATGTTGTCACATCCTTTCAGGCAAAGAGGAGATATGGGCACATCGGAAAGCTTTCCAGATCTGGGATGGACTGGTTCAGCTGGTACCTACCTCTCCATCAGTGTGAATGACTGCACTCTGACCATCTACTGCCCAACATATGCAAAGCTGTGGGTTCAGATGCCGTATGGCATCTCCTTTGAGTGTGCCACTCCCAGTTTTGATCTTTCAGTAATGAATCTATGACCTAGCCAAGCTCTGCTTGGCCATTAGCTTAATTATGACTCTGGAGCTAGGTAGTGTTCATGTATGAATTTGAAAAAAAAACATTAAGAAGCATTTTAGCACTGCAGATCACATCACTGTAGAATTGTTTCAAGGAATTAGATCTTCATTTGTCTTGGCTCTTCCTGAACAGTTAACGTAGAGGGGGTAAAAAGATGAGTTCTGGGGATAGAGTAGTTGAGTAACACAAATATCTTTTGGTCTGTGCTCCAGCATTCATCCCAAGATTGCAGTACTTTTCCTGGTGCTCCTGTGCAAATCCACTGGTAGATTCAAAGATTTCACAACCATTAGTCTCATACCTACAGCAACATCTGGCTCATCATTGCTAGACTCCTGAACCATGCTGCAAAAGTGGGTTTGATTTGTGCTGAAGTCACCCTAAATCACACTTACTGATAGGAAGGAGTAAGTGCATAAAAGGATATCCTCTAAAAGTGAAGATGAGATCACCATGATATCTGTCATCAGATTCAAAATCTGTAGCTACATTTATTTCCCCATATAGTCAATAGTTCCCTCCCACCTCCCCATTGCTTCATAGAGAGCACATGCTGTGGACAGTAAGAAAAATCCCATTAGGGATATCTACTCTGGGCATCCTACCACTTCTCTCTCCTCCTGAAAACAGGAATAACCCCATTAAAAACAGTGATTTCTAGGATATAATTTTGTAAATTAAAAAAGAAAGGTTTTACTCTCATTTTCTCCTCTCCAGGGTACCATGAAATTAATATTTTTTTTTTAATTTAAAATGCTGCTAAAAATTAATCTGCCTCCCAATATTAAAAATACATATATACATATAGACTCACAAGTTCATGTTTTGGCAGCCAGTTAAGTGGCCTGATTTGGTTTCAGTCTGATAAATGGGAGCAAAAGAAGTGATTGAATCTCCACACCCAGAAACCCTGTCTGCTGCTTCAGGTCTCCATTTAGTTTATCACCTCTGAACAAAACGAACAACAGTTTGTGAAGCTATCTCTGCCTTGCCTAAGGTAATGCCCTGAAATTATAGGGTAGCCAGAAGAGCAGGAGAGTGGGAGATGGATGGAAGTAAGTAAACCACATTAAAATCTTTTAAAAGATTTTAAAAGTTGTATAAGAACAACAATAATACCATTCCGCAATACTCAACTGCCTTTAAAGCTTCAGTCCCTTTATTCCTTTAGAAGCAGGGGAAATACAAACCAGAACAAGGCAACAACACTACACTCTTTATTTTCTTACAGCACAACAAAATTCAAGGGCATAACACTTAACTTTTGATTTTAAGATCACAGGAAAAGAGGTGCCATCATCTTTACATTCCTGGCATGATCTGTTTCGCAACTGAAAAGTCAGGATAATGATTTTTATTTAAAAACAACAAGGATGACAAAGGCAAAGTAAGAAATGTGCTGTAAATTCAGAAAAAAAAAACATTGTCGTGGCACTACCTGCGTGTTTGTACATGTATATGTGTACATAAAAAAGGAAAAACCCACCGAGTTATTGAATACCAATGAGACTGGCAAGAAGCGTTTTTCCCCAAGCCGTTGCATATTTCACAATCCTGTCACAAAAATGTCTTTCCTCCCACCTCTGACTTTCTATTACTGCTTTTCAACCAAAACAAAGTGAGACTAAAAGGTTGAAGAGGGAATGGTAAGTTATTTTCAAAGGTAATTTCTGTAGGATTTTTTTGTTGTCGTTTTTTACTCGTGCTGGCATGGTGACATAAGATACCAGGGTGTGCCCAAAATTATATTTGTGATTTGGTTTAGTGGTTGGTTGGTTTTTTTTGTGGGTTTTCTTTCTGAGAGGTGGGTGGTTTTTGTTTTTTTGTTTTTGTTTTTGTTTTTTTTTTAATTTTAAGTCAAATAAGAGTAATATTCATAACACAAGAATGACACCTTGGATTTCCTAGCTGGTACAAAGTGTCGAGCCTTCTTGAGCAGCCTGGCATGCCTCAGAAACAGGACAAGCACCAGAAGCAGTGGAATAATATTGGTACAGACATGAAATGAGCAATCCCAAAATTGATCAAGCTGCTCAGCCTTGTGCTTGTGAGTGCATATGGTATATCTGGCTAAAACCCTGATCAGTGCAGGATTAATACCCGTAACATGATGCCTCTTGTTTTCACACATGTTGCAGCTGAAAATGTAGGCAGAGTTGTGCTGTGGAAGAAATGTTCTGCAGTATTTTTTAATTTTCTTTCTCCCAGCTTTTTAATCTTTTTCCTCATCTCTTCTAAGCAAATGCTTGCTTACCAAGAACTAGCATAGATACTTATAGACAACTGTGCCACAGAGAATCCTAGAATCATTAGGGTTGGAAAGGACATTAAGATCATCTAATTTCAACCCCCCTGACATGGGCAGAGACGCCTCACACTAGACCATGTCACCCAAGAAATACAATTGTACTTTCTTCTGCTTTGGTGTATAGTTTTGCAAAGCAAACATACACATCTCCATGAGCTTGAGGTTGTTATGTGCGACCAGAGGTCTTGGTTGACTGCCCCAAAGCCCAAAATCCCACAGGAATCAAAAGAACAGGCAAGCATCATTGAAGTGAGACATGCTAGAGCATTTTTCTTAATGGCAGCTGCAGTTTCCAAGTTTCTTCAGCTACAAGCATGTATGAGTTCATCCCTGGGACTTCACAGATTTGGCTGGTTGTGGTATTCTTGCGTATGCAAATGGAAGATGCAAGAGGCAATGACACTGCTTTGGGTTTTTGATGTGAACCCACCACACACCCTTAGCGTTTGCCTGTGACAGAGGAGCTGCACTTGCATGGAGCCTCCCTTGGCCATGACAGTCTCCACATCTCCGCTAAACTCAAAATCTAGCTCTTGCCCTTCCAGCAGAGAGCCCACCCCCTCTCAGATATACAATTCATTCTCTAATTTCAAGTCCAGGTTGCAGTGCTGAAGTAGCAAAGAAGGAAATGCTCTTATGAGATGTAGAGCCTGGTTTGTTAGCACACCAGCAAGCACATCAGTATCACTGAGATCACCCTAAAATTACCAGCAACAATGAAAAAGGGCCTTGCAGCTTTGGAACTAAGCTGCTGGAAAGGCTTGCTTTAAAGACCAGGCAATGATGAATCACTTGAATATGAAATTAAAGGCACGCCTCCTGTGATGTTGGGGATGAGCCCACCTTCATAATGAGAAGCCACCTCACTTTCTGATGGTGTTGATCATAGGAATCCTGCTTTCCCACAGCTTTCCTCAAAGAAATACAGCACATTCAGTTAACAGCTTCAGTCCCTCTGAGCATTACACATGTTCATGCCTTAAAGAATGTGTAACAGCATTTTATAACAATATCTAATAGAGATTAGGACTAGAAAAGAATTTAGTGTAATCCTGTTATGTAAGAGCAAGGATATTTTTCAGGCCATATATCAAATGCTTCCCACAATGGAAAGCTCCTTCATTACCTTGTAATACAGTTAGAGACTCCAAAAAAAAGCTTAATTGTAAGGTATATGTTGTCATAAATAATATATAAATCAAAATTTAATTGCTAGTACCATGCCCATTTGCTTGCAGTCATGCAACCTCCCCTTTCTTTCCCGACAGAGCACGTGCAAAGCTTTTAGAACTCCATGCACTAAAAGTCCAATTATGGAAACAATTTTTAATCAATACGTGGTTATTAGGGTAACCTGCATGTATGGTATATTTTATAACAATTATAATCCTGACAGTCCTTTCTGAGAGCAAAATTTGCATCCTGGTTTTTTCCTTTCAGGTTTCAGTCCCAGCAGTGCCACCTACTGCTGAAATAACTAAGAAAGCTGAATTTGTTATTTCTTTGGGGAGAAATTTTCAGAGACCATTATATGCTGTTAGAACACAAGCTCATACAAAAACCAAAAATGGTTGCAAAAGATCAGCAATCTTTCAACATCTGTGTAAGTGCAAGGGATGTGGAAGTTCTGGTACAGCTTTAGCAGACTGCTCCCAGAAAGGGAAGAGGTAATAAGGATAGGCTTTAAGATCCTGAAAAGAAGGAAAAAATACCAAAATTGTGTTTGTTCGGGAACAATCTGAGGTTTAATTTTTTTTTTCTTTCAGGTTAAAATGGATCCTTGGTGGTACCTTGGAATGTTTTTGTCTCACTCTTCTCTAGTGCACATCTCCTTCCTATAGACTGTGGGCTGGTCTACTTCCTCCAGGATGCCTGTTTCCAAGCCAAAAAAGGACATTTGGTTCTGCTCCGGGAAGTTCAGTCTGGCCAAGGAGCTTCAGCTGTGGGAAAGAAGGGTACAAAACATTGTTCTGTGCCTAATGCTGGAGGCTTAGTGTTGCTTCTGACGTAGCATTTGTTACAGGGTGAGGAGTAGAAGGGACCAAGCATTTCTTGGTTGAGAATGTCAGTTTTGCAAACTGTTTTGCCATTAAAACAAACTTTAAAATATCATCACTCTGGAATTTATTTATATATTCATGCAAGTGAAAAGAGATGTTTCTCCTGTGTGCTACAGGTAAGGTGAAGTCCCACTGAACCCTTATTTAGGTAGGAGGACGTCAGCTGTATTTTGCAATAAGATGTCTGTAAGAACAAGCCTGTGACCTCAAACAAGGTCACCTGAAAGGCTGGAGAGATGATGATAAGTTATTTGGGTGAAGAGGGTCAGCTGGGTTCTGACAGCGAATACTGGGGTGTGGTTAGTATTTGGCAGAGCTGCAGTATTTGCAAGCAGATGGAGACTAAGAGTCCAACAAAACTTTGGAAGCAGTAAGAAGAGCACAGATAGCCTGACTACAAGATGAAGTCCTGAGAGAGGATCCTGTGGGGTGAAGGGCTCAGTGAAGAAAATCTTGAAAGCTTTCAGAAACCTGTGTTTTTCCTCCTTGAAGTATCCCTATTGCCTGTTACAGAAAGAAAAGCACAAGAAGGGATGGAGATGGCCAAGCACCTTCAATGAAGTCCTCTCCCTTTTTAGAGGGTGCTGAAGGCAGACATGAGGTATAAGCAAGGGGGACTAGAGGTGATTGCACAGCAGGTGTGCATGCAGAAGAAGGAGGCATCCACTTTTAGCTAAGGGTTGTGAAGAGGTGTTGTTTTTTCTCTAAGATAAATGGTGGAAATCTTACAATGGAGACAGCAGTTACTGTCATTAGATATAGCCAAATGCTGCTAAAACACGCTGACTACCTTAATCCAACCAAGCCATGATTCTGAGGGCTGGGCCCTGCCTTGCTTACACTGGTGGTGCTGGAAAGGTCCAGCATAGAACTGGTTGCATGCTCCCTACTGCTTTCAGTTGGCCTGTTGATTGGTGTTCCTAGCATAATCCTGCGGATCATCACTGTGGGATCTCCCTGGACTGGCTCATCACCTGGTGACTTTTTTAGTGAAGTATTTTCTTGTGAAAGATACATGACCCAGAAGGGTTGCAGGTTACTGCAGCTCACCACGGTCATTGCCACTACCTCTGGTTGGTTTTGTCATTTGGGTTTTTTTATTTAATATGTCACGACAGTGCCATTTACAGCAGATCACTTTGTTTCATGAGGGGGGGCTGCACTGTCTGCAGGCTGCTATGAGGTGCCCTAAAACTGTGTATTGTCTCCTGGAAACATGCCTGAACCTGACTGTACTCTCACCTGACTGTATATATTTGATTTCTACTGGGAGTAAATTTTCTTAGCCCTCTCTTCTATTTTTATTCAGCACCTGAATTTCCCAAGACCCAGAAGCATGGTCACAATAGGGTTTGCTTGTTTGGGGTTTTAGGTAGCCTGTCCTTGACTCTAAGCTTTCAGTGTTTTCCTATACCCAGCTGTTCAATTTGACATCTGGGACTTGTTTACTACTCCTTTTCTGTGCAGATTTTATAATTTTAACTTAATCTTTCTCCCAAAGTGACAGGGAAAAACAATAAAATAGCAGCTGAGAAAACTTGTCCGATAGGATCAACTTTTGGGTTTTATGTACATATATATTAATACTGCAGAATAACCGCATACTTCTTCCCAGCTTAGCAAGCACCCTCCATGGCAAGCCAAAAAACAATTTTATGGAGAATGGTTAGTGGTTGGTTGTTGTTTTGAATTACTGTAGTGTCAGTATGCCCTTTTTTTATGGTGTGCAGAAAAAAAATGATGTGGAACACAAGAGACATGGAGGATTCCCATCGTCATTGGAAGCATACAGTTTAAGAGCCTGGGACAACAGGACCACCTAAAGGGTATCCTCCCTTCCCAATAGGGAACATGAAGCCTGGGACGGTGAAGCTGCTGTTTTACACAACCCAATGCAATGGGAAAAGTCCGTTTGGTGGGTAACTCATTGATGTCCCAGACCAATGTACTCTGCCCTACTCTGACAGGAGCTGGTGATGCGCAGCCCAAAGATGCTTTTTCTTGACTTTTTGGATATCAGATAAACTGCTTATCCTTTCAGCCAGATTATTCCTTCTCATTGCATGTCTCAAATGCACATCCAAGACTCTTGTCTTTGGCAAATGAAAAAAAAAATATTGGTGGGGGAACTCTTACCTGGGCTGCTTACAAGAATGATTCCAGCACTGAGTGAAAAATAAAATTTAAAGCATAATTTGCCACTATCCTTTCAAATCTGCTTATTTGGTCCTGACTAAATGTTTCAACCCAGAATATCATCTGCAGCTGCCCCCTTGCCTGTAAGAGAACTTGAATTTTAAAACACTCCCTCCGTACACCCTGTGTCTCTGCTGGGAGCTCAGCTCCAGTCCGTGGGATTAAATCTGGATGTTATTAAATTCTGCTGATCAGTGACAGAAGTGCCTTGAGAAAGGAGTGCTGGTCAGCTGCTTAATATTGTTTTTGTGGTGATAGGGAGGCAAATGTCTTTTGCATTGGCTAGAAAAAGCAGTTTATGTCATTCCTAGAAGCATTTTATTGCAGAAACACAGCTCAGAGTCATTCTTTACAGGCAGGATGGTTGCCAGAACTTCAGCAGAAACGGGAAAGCTTGCAAATAATTAGCTAGGCTACCTCTAGCAGGTGTCACTTCAGAATCCGTCATTGATGATAATCCTCAAAGATTGCGGAGAGGTGATCTGACTGGACAAAACAGGTCCACTATTTACATATTTCCTTTGCAAGCAGCCACTCTCCTTGCTAATGCACCAGCTCTGATAGGAAATGGCTTGAGAAAAACATCTGCAATTTGAATTACAGGGTAAAGAAAGCAATAAATTACTCTTTTAACTTGAAAAAGAAAAAAAAAGGAAAGAAAAGAAAAAAATCTCCCCTACCCCCAAACAAATCAATACAGTGTCTTGAACTGGGAAGGGATACTGTGTAATTGGAATACAGATCCTGCATGAAACCCTGATTCTAGCATGAGGTATTTAATACTTTCTGCCACAATAAAAGAAGAGAATTAATGGACTCAGTGGGAAATCTAGATGGCATTTAGCTCTGAATCAGACTATTATTTTATGCTTGGCATTGATAGGAGTCAAAATGAGGCCACAAGCTCAAGACTTTCTCAGCTCCTTCTGAGTGCCAATTCCCTTTATATTCCCATGATCCCTGCTTGGAGGCTTCCCTTTCTCCAGCTTTCAGTCACAGCAGCAGTGAACTGAAGTAATAAATTACAAAGCCTCTTCAGGCTAAATGTGAGTAAAAAATGTATGCATTTTCTCTCTTTTTAACTATGTGGCTATTGCACATACATGTAAGATGTAGCTGGCAGATTATAAAATATATGGTAAAAGGTAGGACATTTATTACAGAAAATTTATTCAATGAATGCATGCTTTACCAAAATAGCTGCTTGCCCTGTAAAGGAGGGATTTTTTTTCCTCACTGCTCTGATTTCTAAGGCATGCATTTGTATTCAGGGTGAATTAAATGGGGACAAGATCTCAACAAATTTTTGCACTTTACAGGGACAAAAAGCTGATAAATTTTTGCAATTTTTTTCCCTTCCTTTCCCCAATATGAAAAGAGCCTGTAAGAAATGGGGCAGGTGAGGGAGGCTTATGAGTAAAAGCAACATAGGCGACCCTCCAAATCCATCCTAGAGCTAATTTCCAAGGGGAGGATTTATTTGGAAAGCATCTTGATCGTCAGCCATCTCAAAAGCCATCACTGCAGTGGCCATCGGGACTTTTTGGGTGCATCAAAAGAGCTGTGTTGCTGTTGCTCTCAAAGCTTAGCATTATGCTGGCTGTAAACCACATAACACTGCATGTAGAAGCCATTGTTTATGAACATGTGTCTGATGAGTCCTCATGATACCTTCAAAAGTCGATATATAAAGTTATGAATACCTTGTTCCAAGCCAAATGGCAGGTGAGGAGCAAAAATGAGGCTGGGATTCAAGAGCTCCCAGTTCCCATGCCTTTCATACAAATCCTGTCATAGAAAGATGAGGTGTGAGAGCAACAGCACAATAAAAAAGATGATGCTGCTGATCACCAGGTGCTGTGCACTCATTCTGATGTTATTCTGGATGCCTCCCTTCAAGCAATCTGGCTTCCCTGTTATCTGAAATACCTAAGGGTTGACCTTGACATCTGCAAAGCAACTTGCAGAAGAAATCAAGAGTAATGCTCTTGCCAGATCCCACAGATCAAGGATACTTGATTCATTCTTGGGGGGGGGCAAAGTTACCCTTCAGCAAAACCAGATGTTGGACAGTAAGGAAACAAGTAGGAAACTTGCTCCTGGAGGTCTTGTCAAAGAAAGTCCTGTAGGTCTGCACTGGGGACCACAGAACTGTATGAACAGCTCCTTGCCTTTGGGCTTGCTGGCCAATTTCATTACAGCCACATTTTTCACTTTCACTAGCTTGAAAACAGATGTCTAGAGAGAGAGCTGATAAAATCAGCCTGAGAAAGACTTAAGAGGGGCTTCTCTGTCCCTCCCCAGAACAAACACTCATAACAGGAGATTGCTTTGGGAAACTCCTGGAGTTGCCAGGACATTTCCAGGCTAGGGAAACCCCATCTGAGTACCAAGAGGAATGGCTTAGCTGCAGGGCTCATGTAACTTGGGGCTGGCTGGCTCCTTTCAGACCTGTGGTGTTTTATTTCAGAAGTCAATCGCGCTACGCAAAGGCTTGAGCTTAGTTTGGCAGAAGAAGAATGCTTTTTGTCTTCTCTATCTTCTCTCCACGATGACCTTTAGCTTTATAATCTGATGGGTTTAAGGGTTTGATAATCTCAGATTTCTTGCTAGTGGATATCATGTGTCGGCAATCCCCAGATTCTGCAGCCCCATTTTAAAAATAATTGTGCTGAAACAAAGATAAGATGTTGTCTCCAGCTATACGGTTTTAATAAAGCCAGTGTATGATAGGGCTAGGATCCAAGCCAATTATAACCTAATTGACCCTCCTAAGCCTTCTTTCTTATCTAAAAGCTCATACTTTGCCAGTCAGGTGCATGATATCTGTGGCTTGGAAAGCGTAATTTTTAACGACCCATTATCTGCAGCATTCCTGATCCAGATAAATAAATGCAGGCATTCACCTCTAGATGGATGATTGATTTACTTACAGTAGTCATAATTGGTCAATTAGGGAGAAGCAGTTTGCTAAAGCCAGCGAAATGAATAAGAGGTAGAGGGAGACTGAGCACAGGATTTTATCTTGACAGAGAAAGCAATCTAAACTAAGGGAATCCAGTGTTGCCTATTTAATACTCCATGGACTATGAAAAGGCTTTCCAGAAATAATTACTCTCCATATATACTGTTGAAACAAGGGAAAATTAAGCTGCTGGCAAACTAAAATCACTGTTTTCCTGTGAGTTCTGATGGCTCATTTGGAAGGAGCATGCCATGCTGTTTTGCATAGGGGTGGGTGGTCTGTGAACATACTGCAAATAAATCTTGCTGGCTAAATGAGAGATGGGGCCTCCAGCACCAGCACAGCTTCTTGTATTTGTGGTCATGTGTCCAGCAATGCTACAAAAGGGTTTGGACAAGAGAGGAGATGGGAACATAGCTTCTGCGGCATGATGAGGAATATCATATAGCAGCTCAGGGAGAGAAGGAATTGGAGAGCAAAGGTAGGAACAGGTAGATCAATCCAGACAAAGAGCGTACTGTAGCTTGGCTGCATACATGGTGTAAATTCAGAACATATTTGCTTCTTCCTTTTGAGAAGGAGTTCAAATGAGAAAATCAACTCTTACTACTTCCCCTTGTTAAAGACTGAAGAAGTGCAATCAAGTGCACTGCTCCACCAAGAGCAGGGCAGACCCAGCATAGCATCCAGACTTGCTGGGTGCTTCTGAAAGTCTACCCATTAGAATCTTTTGCAGGTTTCTTGCTGTGGAAATTTGCTCTGCTAGCAATGGACAGTCATTTTGAATCAGTGGCCCCAGATGGCTGGAGCAAACATCTGCCTTTCATCCAGACACAGCTTCTTTTGGGGTCTAGTTTGCTCAATAAAGAGGAGCCTTGCCCTAAGCCAAGCCTTCTGCTGTTACATTTGGGGGATGGAGTGGAAAATGATCTTTAGATTGTATTTAGTTCATGTATTTCCAGCTTCTGCTTGAAGCCTCTCCATAGAGGGGTATTTCTGTCCATGTTTACTGAAGAGGGCACCCTGGGAGATGGACTTTAACAGAGGTTGAGTTATGCACGTAGGGTTGGAAGCACAAGTATCTCAGCTTTGTGTCAGCAAAGGAAACACCTTACACCACACTCCAATAGGCAACTGCCATAGCCATGAATTCGTGTCCTATCCTCTGCAGTGAGGACCCTCTGCAGATCTCTGCAGTGATACCTGTCCTTTGAAATGTTTAGGTGACATCAGCAAGTACATGTAGACCTCTGCATCTCCCCATACAGCCTCTCTCCGCAGATGTAGGTGTCCCTTGGCACTGTGGCAGTGGCAACACATTGGCAGGACATCAGTCCTCTACAAAAAGCCTGGATGCTCATGATCCCAACACAATGTGGGATGGGTCTGCAGCAAAGCAAGACCCCTTAATGCTGTTGTGAAGTAGCTACTCTGTCCCCTATGTCCCACCCTCAGCACTTGCAGAGTTAACAGCTCTGTCCTTTCAGACAGAAGCTTAGTGTTTCTGCTTAGTGTTTCCCATCCTGCTCACAATGACACAAAGGGGATTTTGTGTGCGTATGCTCATATGTGTGTACCTACAGAAAGAGTTGCAGGCTTCCATATGCCAGCTTTCAGGTAGCATCCTGAGGAGCTGTGTCAGGTGGCACTTTCTCTTTTACTTGTTGGCTTGGGAGCCATAACCTTTTCCACTCCTGCCCGGTTTCAACACCTGCATTTCCAAATGAGCTTTGTGCTGCTTCATGCCCAGTGTTATTTGGGCCAGGCAAGCTCTCACATTGGGGTCAGTCAGGAAGACAATTTGGTGCCATGGCCTTCAATATATAACAGAACCCAGCTGCAGCTTTCAATGAAAGACATTCCTTTCTCCTTTCTTCCTTACAGTCTTAGCCCTCAAAACACAGCATTTCTGCAAAGCACGTGAAAGAGATCTGCAGAGACCAAACAAGAAGGGAGGGGCAGAAGCCACAGCTTAGTGGTACTGAAAACAGCTTTGGGATTTTCTTTTTGTTTGTCACTTTACTATTTGTATCCCATGTCTAATTTCTGCAGGTGCATTTGCTGTTGCCTATTTGCTGTGTGTGTCTGGTGGAGGGAAATGGGCTATCCTTCTCTGGCCACCAGGAAAAATCAGAAACAATGCTTTTATTAAATGGAAATAATACAGTTGTTGACAGGAAGAGCCACACACGTTGCTCTATCTGCCAATCTGCAGCAAGTAACATGCTCTGGGACACTGAAAGAGCTCACTCACCATGACAGCTAAATCTCAGCAACAACGTTGCTGCTCCCTCCTGAAATGCTGGATTCTGCAGCTTCTCGTGCCATATTTTGGCCTCAAAATCAAATAGCCAAGCTGTACCAAGCCCCAACACCATATACAGAAAGCAATTAAGGTCCTATGGCATCAATAACCCGTAATTGCCCATTTCAACTTCACCTGGGTTCTCACTTGCACCACCCACCCACAGCATTCATCTAAGCTCTGACCCTGGTCCTAGCTGTCTGGGTGTGTTGGGAAATGGTTTATGCGCTGGATGAGTCTGTGGGGGTGAGTACTTTTCTCCTCCAGGCATTATGCAGGTTGAGTGAACCTTTATATTAGTGAGTGGTGTTAAATAGCATCTGCCTTTGCTCCTGCTTGTAGTGGTATCAAAACCTGCAAGTCAAAGCTGATTGATAACCATAGTGCCTAAGCCTATGGTCTGCTGCTTGCAAAGTAAGAAGTAGCAGTTTCTTTGTCCTGGGTTTGTAGTGTACAGTTGTTTCGTTGTGAGCATAATGCAATATATTGTGGTGTTTGGATGACCCATGAATCATTTGCAGGTGTTTGCTCACTGCTCCAGCATGCTTGTTGGCAGGGGGAGAATTTGAGCCCCTTGGGGAAGTTGTTTTTTCCTCTCTCAGTTGCCTCCTGGTCCCCTAGTTTGTCTCTGTTCCTTAAAACACTTTGGAGGGAGATATCTCAGGCAGTTCCTGAAGGAAAGGAGCAAGGAGCTGGGGTGGCTCATTGCCTTGCTTGCACCTGCATTGCATTACTCTACAAAGCTGAAAATGTGCACCCTCCTCTCCTAAGCCTAGTCTCTGTTTTGTATTTATTACTCTTAATATCAGTGTACCTGATTTCCATTCTCCTGAAATAATGCTCAGTTCTTCCACCCAGGTTAATTGGCTGCCAGGCTCCCTTGGGATAATTGCTCCTTACATTGTTCAAGTCTGCAATGCAGTCTCAAGGGAGGAGAAGATGGGTTTTATCATGCAGGTTCTGAAGTGGAAGGAGTTAACTGTCTTTCCGTGCTTGTCTCTCTGACTACCACTAGCTTAAGATGCTTCAGGGTAGCATATAGTCAGCAGCTGGTGTTGGTTGAGAGTAATCTGACCCTATAGGGAGGTGGTAGTGGTGGGGAAATCTACTTGGCAGAGGGTGAAATAGAGGAACTTCTGCAGCAGGTAGTCCCAGACCAGGTCTGGCACAGAGGTGTAAGCAGCAGCACAGCCCAGAAATCAAAGTGCATGAAGCAGGGGAAATGCAAATGTGTGTGCCAGGAGAGTGTTGTGGTTTCAGAAGTATGCAGCTCTAACTAATGCACATTTCTCCTACATATATATGTTTTTACTTCAGTACAAAGACAGAAGAAGTGACATTCTTTTTTTTTCCATAGTGTGGCCCACCTACAATATTTGATAATGTAATATTAGGGAAAAGCTTTTAGTATGGTCTTTAATAAAATATCCTGACCTGACAGGTAGGTTATTGACTATTATAAAGCTGTTAGATTTAATATGAATCATCTTGGCAATCGCTGGTATTCATCACATTTTCATGAGTGGAGAACATTTGTAGATTTTGCCAGATGTGGTCTCAGAGTGGAGAGCAACTGAGATAAAAATTGCAAAAGTAGCTAAATGATGCATGGGCTGGAATTCTACTTCCAATCAGGCCCAGAATGTGCTGTGCAAAGGTTTAAGTTACCTACCTCCCAGCAGTTTGAATGTCTTCTGAATGGTTTACGCAGCTGCCTTGGGAGAAAGAGAAGTGGGCTGAAACTGGAGAACCTGATCTTTATACTAATTTTATCACAGTGATTACTTTAAATCCCAAAGCAGGAGATTATATAATGCATTTACTGTTGCAACTCTGGAGGGCTGCACAAGTGTTTTATCCCAGGCCTCGGTGATCTTGGTTTCGCTTTGTTAAAGTCTTACATTGCACTGTATGACATGCCATTTTCTTGGGTTACCTTTGATTTTAGAATTTCCTAATCTTATTTTGTGTCATTTTGGAAAAAAATCTCCTGGCTAGCTTCCTTGGTATGTAGTTTTGTCAGTCTCCAGTGGAAAGGGCTGATGTGGAGTTCCCAGTTCTCTTTTCTGCACCTTCACAGTTTCCACCTTCAGTGTTTAAACCTATTTTGCAGTCATGCCCGGGGATGACCCCTGTGAAAGTGTTAGGTACTGTACAAACACAAATATTGAAACCCATGTCTATGGGAACAAGAGTTGTGAAACTCCTAAACAGAAGGGGCAAATGTTCAGAGAAGGACCGCACTAAAGCTGCTCCTGCAGGTGTCAATGGGAGACCTATACTCTTGCAAATCACAAAGCAAACACACATCATCTTATTCCCCTGTACTGGGATCCTTCTTTTTTGTTTTTTATAATAGAAGATACTAGTGCACGGCCTCCCTGCTGAGCATTCCTGTTGTCCAGGCTTGTGCTATTGAGTTTTGCCTTCACCAGCTGGCTCTGCATCCTGTAATTCCATATCTCTACTAAGAGCTGTGAACACTGCTGTTTCCTCTTTCCAGGCTTCTGAATCAATTCAAAGGTTTATTTGAGCATTGAGAGGAATGAGCACGTTTGGAGTGAGAGATAATGAAGTGGTGAATAAACAATCAAAAAGGCTTTTGGCATATCAGTGGCATCAGTCAAAAAACTTTGGTAACCAGCCTAAACTACTCTTTGATAAATAACATTGTTTGTCCTAAAGAAAGTGCCAAAATATGCGGTGGACAATAATAGGTCAACTTGAAAGAGTTAAAATCTAATCATAGATTTGGTTTCTTTGATTGACAGACAATTTTCAAAAAGAGTGCAGTTTGTCAAGAAGTCATTCCCTTTTTCTTCCAGAAATCTCTCTTTGAAACCAGGGCAGGCAATTTCCTGCCTGTGATGGCATTTAAGACACAAGATACCCTTGTCTTTGACAGAAAAGGACACTGGTTTCATTTGAGCTTTTTCCCTTATCACTGACAACAATAAAATTGTCAAGTATGTGATTTGAAACATCAAATTCAGTATGAACTTTTTGTGTAAGCAAGGGACATTTGACATAACTCTTTTCTCCAATCTGTACTGATATATGGGACATAGAAGTTGACAAATTGTAAAGAGTGGCTGATATATGTGTGTGGTAACTTATGTATAAACTATCTACAGACCAACAAGGTTATAATGAAGTCATCTTCCAAATTTAATAATAAATTTCCCTTTGTCAGCATTGGTCCAAGGTAATGATGTTAACAGTGAAAACAAAGGAAAACTTCATTCCTGACAAAGCACCTATTTTAATTGCAGGCTTGGAAATACTGTCAAATGCTGATAGCATTATTTTATGTTTATGGAGAAGCTGGATGCATTTGAACCTGACCCAAAACCCCAAAACCGTCTCCCTCCATTCAGAACAAATCAATCTTATTGAATAACTGATGACTTCGAGTATTTTAGTTTCTGAGTGCTTAAACAGTGAGGCTTGAATGTCCTCTGGAATTTGTGTGTTATGTAGAGAAAAATGAGATCTTTAGATACTTTTCCAAATACTTCCTTTGCCAGAGTGCAAGTGATGCAAGGTGTGGATGAGCTGGCTTATTGAGAGGAGAGTGGACTTTGCCTTGTAAACTATGACTTCAGTGCGTCTTCTGTCAAATTGCTAGCCTTTGTATGATGCATATCACTATGTAACAGCTGTGGTTAGGTGAACTCTAACATTAGTTTTTAACCCTGTGTTAACCTGGGTCCTTAGAAGGCTTTAGCTTCTCATGAGTATGATGTACCTTTCAAAGTTTAAGTTTTGTTTCCTTTTAGAAATAAATAGGCATTGTCACACCTCAATACACTTCATGATAAAGACTCAATGAAGTGAGTCTTTATCATGGGAATTATCTTGAGCTCCAAGTATTAGTTTGCAGACCAAAAGCATCCAAATCCTAAAGCCAAAGTTGCTTGTCAGGGACAGAGGGCAAAAAGCAAATAAGAAGGTGAGCTTATGTTAGCTACAAAAAGACTCTAAATGTTCAGAGGAAAATTAAATAGAAACACATTTAAATGCAGTAAACCCATGTCACTGCATGGTATATAACAGTAATCACTCTTCATACTTGTGCTCTTACATCCACCCAGGTACAATTGTTATAAAAACCTAGCCAATCTGTTTAAGTTGATTTTTATTATAATTAATATCGAGAGACAATAAGCAAGCAGCGCTGGGTGCGCCGGGGAGTCTCTGGAGGGCTGGAGATGCACACCGGGAACTTCTGGGGATAGTCTCTTATACTTTTTGGTTTCTTGGGCTTCAGCCAACCCTGTTGTCTTCTTTTCCCAGGCTTCTTCAGCCAATCCTGTTGTCTTCTTTTCCCGGGCTTCTCCACCTGTTGTTGGGGTCTTGTCTCTGGCTGAAGAAACATTACGTCTATCACAATTCTGACCGCCATCTTAGCCCCCATAAATTCCACTCCTTATGTGTTTATTTGTTCAGCGCACGGATTTCACAACATTCTGTAACAGGACATACCCCTAAGTTACCTACCCCCCCATTTTCTAAGAACATTCATGCAGTTTAAACAATGAACAAAACATTTCTTTGCACAATATTGCAGTTGACCAAGGGGAATTATTCCCTTGTTTCTTCTTCCTCCTCACTGTGGTATTGACAGGGACACTTATCATACCCTTTGCACATAGCACAATGATCACAAGGGATTCCATCTCCACACAAAGTGCAATGATCACTAGGACCCCAGAGTTGCTGACATGACTCACACAATGCCCTTCATTTTACCTTTAACACTGGGATCAAGTGCAAGTATGTGCATGGTTGGTTATAGAGGTGTAACTGGCTGAGAGTAACTTCTTGTATTGAAGTTGCATTCAACAGTGTGCTTACACCCAAAGCTTGACCAAAGGACAACCAGCAGCACCAGGAGGCTAGTAGGTGGCACTGCCTGCCTATGCTGAGCTGCTCCAAAACCTGTAGGATCCTACAGAGGTGACCCAGAAACATGATCTGTATTTATGTTAACAGGCAACAGCCGCCAGCCCAGAAAAAAATGTATTGGTTTTATCTTCCAGCCCTCTTTCTGTTCTGAAGTTACTACTACCTCCAGCCCCCGAAGGGCAAAAATACATGGTAGCACAATTTCTTTCTAAGATCAATTTAACTTTCAGTGCTGAGTAGTAGTGTTCTTAGCTGAATTATAGAAAAAACATTGAATCTAACAGGGTATTTATTTTACTTAGCAGAAATTATCCAACAGTGAAAGTATAGTTGCTGCCATTGGAAATATGACTTTTGAATAAAAGTTATGGCAACAGTAAGATTCAGCTATGGTATATTAATTTGAATCTGCAATAAATCTGTCGGTATTGCAAGTCAGTTCAAGAGCTAATATATAATTGTTGTAAAACATTTAACTGCAATTTATATATATTTTTCCCAACTACTTGTAGGCTAGCAACATTTCAGCTCTATAATCACAATTTGAACCTTTTAAAAGGCTTTTTATACAAGTCAGCAGAAGTAGCGTTTTATTACGCTTCTTTGTGTGGGATTCTTTGAATGCAATACATTTTTGGGGAGGAAAATGATCTGGGCATAAAAATCAGCAGAGACCATCTTACACTTGCTTCTCTTTTCTGAAAGGTAGATATGTCTGTGTGCAATGAACAATTTGTCAATCAGTTTAGAGCTCAATGAAAATGACTGACAATGTGGGGCTTTGTTAGACTTCAGATGCCAATTGACCCTGCAGACATACTTTCTGTAATGGTATACTATGATAACAGGTAGATGTGATTTTTAAAAAAATAAATAATCTTTTAGTAACAAATATATTCTTAAAATATAAGCATGCATGTATAATTCAGTGGGGAAAAAACCCTGTGAACTTCTTTCAACTTGATTAAATAATTAAACTAGTTCTTTAGACTGTCAGCTTTCACTTCCAAGCATCTTGAGGTGTGGTTTTGCATGACACTAACCTTGAATGCTGGTGGCTTAGAATTTGCTACCCATCTTCTCAGACAAGCTGTGATGGTCACCAAGAAAGCAGACATGAAGCTGGATATCTGCATCATGCTTTGAACAGCTGGCTAATATTAAAGTTATGAAGTGATTCTCGTATTTGAGAGCAGGCCACACATCTGAGGATCTGTGTTTGAGTATCAACCCCATCAGAAACCCTAAGGGTGGTGCAGGAGAAGCTTTAATGTCAGCCCACTAAGGGTATAGTGCCTTCTGGGTTGCATTCCCATTAAACTCATCTTTGGCTGGGTTTCCAAGAGAAAAAAAAACAAAACAAAAAACCCCATTAACACCCCCCCCCCCAAAAAAAAAAAAAAAACACCAACAACAGATCCCAACACAAAACAAAACCAACAAAATAATCACTCACAAACTAGATGGCACCTTTCAAGTCCTGACATTGGTTAATATACCTTAATAATACAAAGGAGGTTCTCTGTCAGCTTTTAAAACAAACACAATAGCTTTGGGCAAAGATATAAAAAATTGAAGTCCATTCACAGGCAGGAGTTTCTGGAGAGAAGTGCCCAAGGCCAAGTTCCCTTCATAAGAGAGAAATTTAGGCAAAGTTTATGGGTCCTGATGACTTTGAGTGGGTACTTAAGGGTTATGGATGAAAACTGAGCCTCAAGGATATCATGTACTCTCTGGTCACACTTGGTCTGCAGCAGGGTCCTGAGAGGAGTCATTGCAGAGGGCATGGTGTTTTCTTGAGTTCAGACCTACAATAGTTTGTCTGGAGACACACTGGGAACCACTTAAAGGAAAAAAAACAAAAGAGCAAATATTCATTTGTCCTTATGAATAATTATTTTTCACAAGCTCGTAAGCTTTGTTGTTCCACAGGAAAGTGACATCTGATGTTTGAGGAGAGGAGGAGAAACTATAGGAAGAGTTACATGATTGAGGCTACTGTAGCCTTTTCAGTTTTTCAGTCAGGTGAATTTAAGAGATTAAAAGGAGAGAGAAAAGGATGTTCCTTGTGCTTAAGAAAAAGGTAAATACCTCTTTGTACCTGTTATTTTGGTATGGTTTTGAATTTTTTTTTTTTTTTTTTTGGCATTAATTGAAAGAGGACTTGACAGTTCTTTGGCAGATACTAGACAAGGCTGAATTAGTGCAGTGAGGCTATTGGCCATCTGCTTAGTCTGGTCTGCTATGACTTTCGAGGCTAACGCACTTCACACTAATAGGTTTTGATGGCCAGAGTCTGCACACAAAATAATAAGAACCAGGGAGTATTATTCTATTGTTACTTTATTGAAGTGTGGCATTTTCTGCTTCCTGTAAAGAAGGGTCTAGGTGTTGCTTGCACTAAGGTAATGGACCTCTAGCACCATCTCTGGAAAAAGAAGATGCAGAGATTAGCCTGTCCCAGAGCATTTACAGCCCAAGCAGACAGGAAAAACCACCTCAGAGTCAGAAGGAAAATTGAGGCAGTGTGTGGGGAATACAGTCCCAAGTAGCAGTTCCTACTGACCCCAAATGAGGGAGTTTCTAAAATCCCCAGTGGGGATGATCCTCACCTTGCCTTTAATATCACATTATTCTTTCCCTGATCACGAAATTCCTCTAGTTTCAAGTCTTGCACACATAAACTGGGCAATTCACTCTCGAAAGACTCACGTTAAGACTCTGTCTCTGGGCTCTGGCAGGGTATCAAGGGTGTGCCATGGTCATACCCTGCTTGTCCCCTCCATCAGGAGGAAGGGCAAGTATCTACAAGGACATGGGCTGCTGACCCTAGTTCAGCACCTGATCTGATGTCTACTGACAGTTGCCTTCTTGATTGCGTATCTTTTTCAAAGTAAAGAACTTGTTCCATATAATGGGAGAAAAAGACTTTCAGATCCTGTTTGATGTGATTTTTGGGTTTCAGACTCAAGACATCATCTAGTTGTTGGCAAAGACAGACAAAAACTTGCAGGACAATCCTCTTCAGCTGCTATTTCACTGTAACAGGAAGATTACAAGAAAAGGTAATCTTTTGTGAAGTCTCACAGGCAAATACACCCTGACATCTACAACTTTTTTGTTTGTTTGCATTGTGCTTGTCTTGGGAGGAGTTTGCTTTGCTGTTCTTCCCTATTCCTCTTCCCCTCTTGCTCCAAAACAATACTTCAACCCCCTTTAAGAGTGAGGTGCAGGTAAATGGTGCTTATACTGCATAGATTAAAAAGGAGATGGAGAGTGATGGGGCCCAAAAGCGTTTGAGGGAATGGGAAAACCTTCATAAGACAGGGCATGTGTAGTGACACCACAAGATATAGTCCCAGCAGGTAGCCACTGTTAAGAAAAGACTTTGAATGTGCTGAACTGCAGAGAGTAAGCAGGATGGTCTGCTTGTTAGACAGTGAGAGCTGCAGCGAGATGCAGAGCAGTTGCGTCTTCCCCTGAGTGTTCTGGAAAAGCACACAGCAATACCTGCCCTTTCTTGCCATTTTTTTCTACTTTTTATTACAGTTGGCTTTCCATCCCACAGCACTGCAGGTGAGGCGTTGGCAGGGCTGGAGGTCACAGATGGAGCATGCCCAGCAGTAGTGTCAGTTCTGCCATCCCTATCCCATTGTGCAGGAGCGATGTCTTCTGAAACCGTTTTCCTGCCTGTTTGGCTGGACAGGGCTGAAGTAATTTCCTTTCTAAATATAGCTCTGCACACGTGGTAGAGTTGAGCTCCTCTGACATAGCAAAGCACAAGCAAAGGTAAAGCCAGATGGCTGATTCATACTGAAAGGCAGCATGAGGGAGTAGAGCAGACAGGCAATAACTGGGCACAGTTACCAGTTTCTTGGACATCTTGGAGAGGGCATTTTACCTTTCTGCGACACCCTCTCCACTTACCTTTAGCTTTTCAAGTTTGGGGTTTTGTTTTTTATTTCAGATGGTGCTATCTTCCTGTCAGGGACTGTATCTCTCCAAAGGAGATATTAACTGCAAACTTTAGGCATGTAATATATGAGATATTTAACCAAAAGAAGGAAGCAGATTCATCCTTCTGGAAATCTAAATTGTCCATTTCTCTGACTATAAGCAAACTTTGGCAGGTAAATGTGGTTGTGACTTCACTAGTTCGTACAATATCTGTGTGCTGTAGGATCTCTTTGCCATGTATGGAATTACATTTCGCTTTAATCATCTGGGTGACATGAGGATGTGTTTATGCTGGTTTTATGAGGACAGAGCACCTGATCCAGCAAATAGTTGCATAAGTCAGAGCTATCCCTGTCTGGGATTTTGGTCCTTTTGGGTAGAAGGTTGCTTTGTTTTTGCAAGCATGGACCAGCAAGTAGGCAATTAATGACTCTGGGCTTAGTGTCATTTTTGGCCGAGTAGTAAATAAAAGTTTTTCCTCTTACAGAGGCAGAGGTCTAGTGAACAGATTTCTCATAGCAAAGGCAGATTGCGGTTTCCTGCTCCTAAATAGGATGAGTGGGTGAATTTGAGCTCTGTCTAGGGCTCGAAAACTGCGTATTTTATACATAACTTTCCTCTGACCTTACTTGAGACCTCAGGCACTTCGCAGGCCTTCCTTTTTTCACCCACTCTGCCTGGGGACAAGTTTCCAGACTCCCTTCAGCCTGCGTGCCAGAAGCAGTAATGGCTTTCTGTGTCCCCTGCACCCCCTCCTGGAGGGACTTTCCAGGACCAGATGTGCAGGTTACCTGTCATGCCTCTAGCTGCAGTTCTTTTTCTAGAGCTGAAACTTCTAGGGATTGCAGCCTGGTAGTATAGCTGTAATTACTCAGTGAGTGTACTGGAGAAACATGTACTGAGTGTACTGGGAAAGCATGAGGAGAATAACAAAGGGCTGAGATACCATTTTCTGCTGAAACACACACAGGTATTCCTTTCAGTGTGCATGTGGTTCGTATTTATCATGAGCAGAGAAACTGGAGCCACATTGTGGCACTGGCTTCCAGTGATGCAAACACCATTACAGGTAGCAAATTAAGTGCTAACACTTTAAATTATCTCCCCTTTTGTTTGCAGCCGGAAGACACAAGTCAATTGGCAGAAGAACTAAGTGGCTCTGCAGTGCTAAACACCAGAAACTAAAGAGAGACAAAAGATATGCCTAAAACCTATGCTTCCATGGTAAAGTGAAGCTGGGATTTCTCCTAGGCTGCGGAAAATTAATGCAGTTAGTTACTGGCTACTTGCTAAACAGCCACTGGCACTATAGGTGAGACATCAAAGTAACGCCAGCTTCAGGGCTGCAGGGTTTGCTGCCTTGCTATTAGACCTTAGCAGATGAGATAAATCCTCCCAAATTGGAGCTTGATAAAAAAAAAAAATAGAACTTCAAAGCGTTTTAAGCATCTAAATAGAGGCTGCCACCATGACCTGGAAATTTGATTTCGTAACAGGAGAAAAGGTATATGAAAAAGTGACACAAACCTGAAGCTTACAACAGCCAGTCCAATGTTAAAGGGTTTTCATCTGCATCACCACAAAATTGTGTCAAGGTGTTCAGGCCATTCCTGGCAGGGTCCTTGTTGTCCCTTGGAAACCTTCCCCATGCTTCTGGAATGGTATGAGTAGCAGCTGTCTGGAGTTTGCTTTGCCATCCTGCAACAGTCCAGATCTGGCTCACAACAAATATTGTGTTGGAAGAAGGCTAGCATGGCAATCAGCATGTGTTTGCTTTTCCTTAGCTGTGCATTAAGGAAGACATGGGGGCAAAAACGGGGATATACTACAATGAAGCCTCAAAAAAACAAAATCCAAACTCAAGCTGGAAGAAGGCTGGCCAGAGGTAGTTGTGTAGGTCTAGTATATGCTGTTCTTATTCGAAATTAAAACTGTCTTTGGAGTGTTCTGGAGTGGGGGTAATGTTGCTGGTGCACTAGCTGATTAAATGAAACATTGCCTTTATGCAGAAAAATGAGGCCTTTGAGAAATTCCAGTGCTAGCTGCTGTAGTTTATTCGGCTATATTTAAGCAGAGTCTAGAAGTACAGTTTGCTGGCTTGTCTGGCTGTTGAAACTATCCTTTCTGATGACCTTTGGGCATCTTGGACCAGCTCCTCCATGCCCTTCTCCTAGAAGTGGGAAGCTGATTACACCGTAAAGTATCTCTGCCATCCTCCTTGCAGTCTAAGGGAAACGTAAAAATCTTCTCTGAGGCTTGCATCCCCCTGCTTCATGGGCACACATAAATTAGTGGGATTTTAGACTCCTAAATCCCAGAGAGTCAAAACCTTGCATCCCTGTGCAAAAGATCAACTTGGTTATTTGAAGAGAGTCAAACTGCCAGCCTCCTGCAATCCCTGCAGAAGAGGTGAAATAGCTTCAATATTCCTTGCTTTATTCATCTGCCATGCTGAGCTAGGCAGGGCTGAGCACAGGGCTTGCAAGGCAGGATCCAGGCTGTGCTTGTGTATCCTGCTCCAGCTGCAGCTTTATGGATAAAGCTGGTTATTTCCATATCCTGGGCTCCCTCCCATCTCTTCACCTCTTGCTGCCAGGCATCATTCTTTTCATAGAACCAACACAACCACACTGTAATTGTACCCAGTCTGGTTTATTAAAACAAACAGATCAAGATTAAACCATTTATCTGATCTCTGCTACCACAGCCGTGCACTGGTTTGGGGAATGATGACTTGAGACTGGCAAAAGTAAATGAACAAAGGGACAAAACGCATGTGGGGGTAATCAAATACTGGCCAGGCCTTGGTGTGAGCAGAGCCTCCCTTCATTCTGAGCTGCTGAAGAGGTTTCAGACTGGGAGCTATTGTGGATTCACATCCTCCATCAAGTTAACACAGGGAAGACACATGAAGAACATGAACCATAAGTATGTTGTGGGTTAAAATGCTCTCATCTCACCCAGAAGCACATATAAAGCATGCATACCTGGAACCTGTGGGAGCTGTGGAGTCTCTATCTGTAGGTATGTGGCACACCAGGTTACTGTGCTGGCTGCTGAGCTGTTAGAGTTGGTTGAGCTTGATCTAGCTTTGGTGTGATTCATGGTGTTAATGCTGCAATTACTTTGCAGTGAAGGAAGAATCCTATTGTCCTTTCATCTTTGTTTCAGTACTGTGAAGTAAAGGAAGAGAATCTTCTCCCTCAACCTGGGGGCCAAGTTCCTTTTGATGCAGCCCAGCATACAGTTGGCTTTCTGGGCTGCAACTACACACTGAAGGATCATATTAAGCTTTTCATCAACTGCCACTCCCAAGTCCTTCTCCACAGGGCTGCTCTCAATCCATTCTCCAGCCAGCCTATATTTGTGCTTGGGACTGCCCCGACCCAAGTGTAGGACCTTGCACTTGGCCTTGTTGAGCTTCATGAAGTTTGTACTGGCCCATCTCTTGAGCCTGTCAAGGTCCCTCTGGATGGCATCCCTTCCCTCCAAGTATGCCAGCCACACCACACAGCTTGGTGTCATCGGCAAACTTGCTGAGGGTGCACTCAATCCCACTGTCCATGTTGCAAAAAAAGATGTTGAACAAGACTGGTCCCCACACTGACCCCTGAGGGAAACCACTCGTTACTGATCTCCACTTGGACATCAAACAATTGACCAAAACTCTGAGTGCATCCATCTAGCCAATTCCTTATCCACAAAGTGGTCCATGTGTCAGATCCATGCCTCTCTAGTTTAGAGACAAGGATGTAATGAAGGATAGTATCAAATGCTTTGCACAAGTCCAGGTAGATGACATCAGTGGTTTTTCGCTTATCCACTTACATTCCATTGTGGGAGGCCATTAAATTTCTCAGGCATGGTTTGCCCTTAGTGTGTTGGCTGTCACCAGTGTGTGTGTGTCACACTAGTGTGTGTGTCAGTGTGTTGGCTGTCACCAGTCACCTCCCTGTTGTCCATGTGCCTTAGTATAGTTTTCAGGAGGATCTGCTCCATGATCTTGTCAGGCAGCAAGGTGAGACTGACTGGCCAGTAGTTCCCCAAGTCTTCCTTTTTCCCTTTTTTTTAAAAAATGGGGGTTATACTTCCCCCTTTCCATCAGCAGGACCTTCACCGAATTGCCACAACTTCTGAAATATGATGGATAATGCTTTAGCACCTACACCCATCAGTTCCCTCAGGACCCACAGATGCATCTCGTCGTGTCCCATGGACTTGTGTGCATTCAGGTTCCTTAGATGATCTTGAACCTGATCTCCTACAGCAGATGGTTCTTCATTCCCATAGTCCCTGCCTTTGTCTTCTGTGACTTGGGCAGTGTGGTTGTAGCTCTGGCCAGTGAAGACTGAGGCAAAAAAGTTATTGAGCACCTCAGCCTCCTCCATGTTCCACATGACCAGGTCTCCCATTTCCTTCTGGAGGGGGCCCATGATTCACTTGCCTTCCTTTTATTCCCAATGTACTTACAGAAGTTTTTATTGTTGATCTTAATATCCCTGCCCAGATTGAGTTCTGTCAGGGCTTTAGCTTTCCTAACCTGATTCCTGGCTGTTTTGCTTTGTATCTGTTAAGTACTATTTTGTTTCCAGTTTGTATTAATTTCTGTAAGTTGATCCCTGCAGTGAAAGCCTGTATAAAGGTTTTGTGCCACACCTTCTAAGCCTCCCTTAATGTCCCTGCATTTATCTTTTGAAGCTAATAATTAAAAGGAACAAACTACTGTCTGTGGATTTCTGTCATGATGCCAGTTGAGTCCATTTTCTCTCGTTGGTAAGTATGTAATCTGACTTGCATCCGCAACAGACTGTTTGGTGGGGGGAGGAGAGACAGTGGTGTCACTGCTTTTATTTCATGTCTGGCCTGATGACAATAGTAAGGAGAATGGCAAAGCAGTTGTATCCCAGTTATCCAGCTACAAAGCAGGCAGGCTGAGTCCTTGATGTAGTGTCAGTTCCATGTGTTGTGTAGGCAATTAACATTGATGTTTAAATAATTACTGCTGAGAAAACATCAAAGAGTTTGGGTGCTTCAGTTCAGATGAACACCAGAAGCTCAGATTGTTATCCAGGCTTGTCTAGGAGTTGTCTGAGTATATCTTATAACCGGTGTTTTGCTGCTGCAAACCATGAAAAGGCTGGGGCTTCCACTCCAAGTTTCATGTATTCAGACCTCTAAAAAGATCTAGGAGATGTTTTTATGGAGGATAAGCATGAGTCTTCCATTTAATATGAGCTGTTTTGTAACTGTCTCATCAAAAAAATTGTGATTGTTCAGTCTGAGATGCACTGCATGTGTTTATTTACAAGAAGTTATCAGTTACATATTCTGAATTTTTAAGGTAATGGTGGAATTCTTTTTAGGGTGATCTCTAGAGCAGGCAATAATACATGGGAGGAGGTTGGCAGTGATGCCACAAGTTGAACTTGCAATCCAAGGCAGCCTCTCAATTCCCCTATTTCATACACTGAGGACAGAATTAACCTATATATTTTCTAGAATTATGGCTATTGAGCCTGCCTCAATAGTAACTGCTTTTTTTTCTTTTTTTTGTGATTCAGAGAAACACCTGCAACTAAAATGTCCAGAGAAAACAAGCATATATTGCTTAAATATGGAGTGGTCATATTTAAGTGATATATGTCAGTGGTCAGCACTGGAACTAGATGCCTTGACTGTCACTTGTTTACCTCCAGCTGCAGGAATTAGCGAACCTCTGGCCCTTGTTAAGTTCCATCTGCCACAGGCTCATTTAGCTTGCAGGACTTGCATGTTGAAGGACTTGGGTACTTTGAAAACTGGAGAGCAAAATATTGTGTTATCTGCTTATATTTAACCTGAGAAGTGTGTTTGGTTTCTTCAGATTGGAGATACTTAAAAAAGCCAAGTGGGATACCTAATATGCTTCTCCAGCACTGCTCCTTTCTTTGCATCTTGCTTCATTGGACTAGATCTGTTTATATATCCAGCAGTATTTTAGGTCCCATCTACAATCATAAACATCTATTCTTCCTATAGAGGAGTGCCAGTCACTGTATTAATAACTGTCAACTGTAAGAAGGGGTGAAAACCAGAACTGAGCAGCAGGTGAGTCATTTAAAGGGAAGCATGTCACTGTGTGTGGCACAGAAGTGTTGCTGGTGGACCACAAAGCAGATTTTCTTCCTCCATGTCTGCCTTCAGAATATAACTAGGTGCATGCTACCACATGTATGCTTTAAAAGTTTTCTTACTGGCAAGAATAGTTGGGTTTCAAAATTAAAAAAATATGAACCAAAAAGAATGAAAGTAGTCAATGTTTTATTATCTGAAGAGAACTTTGATGTAGAAGTTGCATACAACCCAAATAATCCATTAAATTCATCTCATCTGTGGCCTGCTTGATTTCAAAAGCCTTTGAGTAGACTTTTACAAAGAAAGTTTTAAAAGTTCTTACATTATAGGTAGCACTTAAAAAATCATGACTTATTTTTTAATGACTGCACATACCCCTTGCATCTTCCAAAGGTAACAAACCAAACATCTGGCTTTTAGGTTCAGTGATGCTTGGATCATGATCAAAGGGAAAGGTTGCCAATTAACCCCCCATGATCTCTCTACCATGTGTGTTTGATGCCATCTTTTTTTCATTTGATTTATTTCATCTGAGCTTGATATTAAATCCCTTATCAAATTCAGATTAGCCATGGCTTTCCCATTGCTCTGACAGCACATCAAAGCTCCAGAGGACCCAGAAGGTTGAATTAGCTACTGTCTGAGTCTTCACTGAGCTGCTCAGAGAGATGTATCTGTGTAAGGAATAAAGGGAATAGATGATATCTCTGCTCTGAAACTTGCGGAAAAGTTAAATGGATGTGAGGTAAGACTGAGCTAAACTTAAAACAATAAGTACTGTGCAGAAAGTGAGTTACAGAAAATAAAGAGAAGTTGTATACTTTATAGAAAATTGCTAGAAAATAAATAGCAGCAAAAATATAGAATAACTTTGAATAATTTCAGTATATATTTCAGCAAAATGGGAAATGTTATGTTACTAAATGTAATGGACCTGTTATTTGTATGATATACAAATAAAATAAATAAAATAAAAACTTAGAAAAGCAGGGAGGATCTACAAGGCACTGTAAAAACTATACACTTTTTTCATTGCTATTATGATCATTACTTACCTTTAAAGCAAAGGGGCAAACATTTTCTTAAGTCTGTACCAGGGAGCTAAGCAACTGCCAAAAGCATGCAGCAGTGTGGAAAGCATGCAGCTGATGCTTGAGAGGAACAGTTTACATAGAACAAAGGAATGAGAATTTAGCCCTTTGGGACCCAAAGATAAAAGGCTTGTCTGTGTGCAAGACTGGTGTGACCTCACCAGCCCAGCAGAAGAACTGTACCATAATGGTGCCCCTTCATCTAACCTCATCCCCAAGGATATTAGGAGGCTACATAGACTGCTCACTAGATGAGGAGCACGAGTCAGTGATAACTGAACCTGATTTGGTCTCATGCCATTCTCATTACAGTTGTGACAATAGCCAGTGGGCTGGTCAGGGTTTTGCTGTTGCTATCCAGGATAACACCCCACATGTCCTCCGTGAAGATGTACCTCTAATAACTGCATAATTTATTCTATTTTGTGTGCTAAGGGGTCATTTTGTACAAAATTTTGGGTCTAGTGGTTGAAATTGGGATTATATCCTAAGGGTTCACCAGAAGTCATGGAAGACTGGTACCAATTTTTTGAACCTGTGCCGTATACGGTTAGATGTTGTTTTCAGTTTCTCTTTCAGATACATCTACCACCTCCTGGTGAGCCAATGCATAATTTTTCCATTCAGGAGATCTCAGGGAGTCATTTCTTAGGGAGAATTGGAGTGCAGTCTCAACATGAGAAGAAAGGAAAAAAAGGAGGGAGCTGTGGTTTGCTGGAAGGATGAGCCAAGTTGCAGGGTAAGGCAATCCTTTGGGATGTTGAGTCGGAGCTGTATAGAATGGGAAAAATTATCTGTAACAGCACTGCAGATTTATTGACTGTTCCTTAGAAAGGCAATTGTACAAAACAATAAAGCATGATACAGTGGCCTTTGAAAAGAATGACTTAAAAAGGGAAAACAGGACTCATGTTTGAAAACAGAAGGTTAGAAGAAAATAATATAAATACAGAGCCAAATGTGGATACTCTCACAGGCTCTGATGGAGAAAGATCCTCTACTATAACAAGTATTACATGTGTTAATTGTGTTGCTTAAGGAGGTGACTGAGAACTTAGTTTGGACCCATATTCCTTTTTTCATGCCTCGTATATGTGTTATGCTGTGTGATCAGATATGAAGGCCATTGTGAAGAGGGAGATCAGTTTCCTATGTATGGTGGATGGGACAAGAAGTGCTAGTTTTATACTGAAACAGGAGGCATTCAGGTTAGGCACAAAGAAAACATTTCTAACATCTGGCTTGTACTGCCCTGAACTTGAGCGATCCGCAGAGGTCTTGCTTCACTCAGGTATATCTAAGTGCATTCGTAAATCTAAGTATGCAAATTACCCCATTTGTTCTTATTGTGTAACAAATCTAAGAATGCTTCTGACCTCCACCCTTTGAAGTCTGGACATTTACTGACATAGATGTTGACAAATTTAGGCTTATGAATGTGGGTGGAAAGGAAAATGCTGAGTTGGAAAGGTAAGGTTTTTCAGCTGCTGATTTGCATTATGAGCCAGCAACGGCCAATATTTGATCAGTACTTAAATAGGAAAAAAAGCCCCACAAACAAAAGCAAACACATACACCCGACAACTCTCAAACCACGCTTATGATGCTCATCAACATGGAAAATACAATCTGCTGTAGGAATGTGTAGAGAAGATGCACAGGGATTTTTGAACTTCCATCTCTGGTACTTGGAGTTTAGTTTTCTCCTAATGTATTTATTCCACGCCAAAAAAAATGTTCCAGTTCATTTCCTTAAAAAAGATATTAAAAAAACCCAAAACCAAAACCCAGCCTTTTTATCTGTATCCTGAGATTGTATTCAGCTGTACAGCTGTTTTAAAAGTTTTGTTGTAGAATACAAACTCTTACCTACATCACCATTTTTCTCTCTAAAAACTTCCTTCCTTTCGCTTAATCTATTTGTATTAGCTCTTGGACCACAAGAATTAATATTTCTCTCAAAACTTCCTGTTAACATTAAGTGTCTCCAGAAAGAGTTTACCTTTGGACAAACTGACTTCCATAGGCAGATCACTAAGTTTTGTTACACAAAGGCATCAGAAGTCTTGTGCTATTTAATGTTGAAATTGTTAACCATTTGGGGTCAGAATCATTTGTCCTTTACAGCGGAGTGCTAACATGATTTATCTGAAAGCCAGAGTAGGGTTAGTATCATCCACTGAGCCCCTTTTGAAACATAGGGCAGAAAATTTCATCCTGCTGCTCGTATATCTGATCCTGGCATCCTTCCTTTACTTAAAACATAATTTCCATGAAGAGCAATAGTCTTGATTTTGAAGGAGGGAAGTGATAATGTTTTCTTGCATGTCTCTTGCTCATTGGTTCTTGCCATGAAAATATCTTCTTCTCAGTTGACCTTTTCCAGCTTTGATTTCGATCATGAGTACTCTTACTGCAAAAACAAGTCACTTGGAGCAAGTGAACAGCAACCCTGAAATGGTAATAGAGGTATGAACCCTGGCTAGTCACCTGCAGCACTTCTAAGTATACATCTTACCCAACTTTCCTGTAATCTTGGAAGCACAGGAACCCACAAGAAGGCTTTCAGGAGCAGAAGTTATGAGTGGCTTAAGCTGCACTTTGTTATTCCCTTTGCCATTTTCATCTCTGGAATTGAGCAGATAGAAAGGAGAGCATCTGGAGAAAATGGGATGGGAATTTGGGGGTAGGTAGAGGCACAGCAATGGGACTGAGCACTTAAAAAGCATGGAAATTGTCCTGTGTAGCTAGACGCTTTTCCCACTCTGAACCTCCAAAGGCAGTATTAAAGTTGGTTACAGAAATACAGTCACTTAGAGTTCAGTTTTCAAAATCAAGTTCTTAATTCAGCAATTAAACACCTGCACACTGATTAGTTATTCAGAAAGCCTATTGGCACTTACCTTTCAGTGGGTGCTAAGTGCCAGTTTTAGGTCTAAGTGCAGACATAGGGGCATGAACAGAGTGTTTCAAATTTGGAAACCAGGCTCTTTACAACAGGTTCATCTGCCTAAGACTCTTTTGCACGGCACAGAAAAATCAGCTGAGCATAAATGGGGAGAAGGCAAGGAATAAGGAGCATGAACCACTGATAGCTGCTGTTATGAAACTGTCAGATGATGACTTGCTGCCTGACAAGGAAAATACTATTCTGCTGAACAGGGCAGCAGGCTCTTTAGCTCTGAATTTATGGTATTTTCTTGCCTTGCTTCTTCTTGGTTTCTGAACTATTTTTTTGGTGTCTTCACCTGCAGAGTGAGCATGTCATTTAACAGAGTATGGCACCTTCTGAACCCAAAGGGAATGGCTACTGTTTGACACCCTTCTCCCATGGGGTAGACACAGTGTGTTAAGAGGTGCCAATGTACCTTAACTACCAAAGGAGGAGTGAGCAAAAAGCCTGAATGCCACAGTCTGAAGGAACAGATAAAAAGCATGTTAGAAAAGACAGGCTGCAAAATGAGACACTGAAGGCAGCAGGGCAAACACTGCTCCTGTCATCAGGTTTCTCCCTGATTTGGGAACAGATGGCCTTCCGTTTTCTAGCTTCAAAATCCCCTAGGAGATGTAATCATGTATTTTCTTTAAATTCAGGCTGACACACTGATAGTGTGAGCTACATATATCACAGAACCGAGGTATGGATTTCTGCCTTATTCAATGTAAACACAAAAGAAAGGCAGCCTTGTCAACCTCATGCTAATATCTGCTGGAACATTTCTTAGGTGAAAGAAAGAAATCAACTTTAGGCTGTGGAAGGCAGGGGGGGGCGGGCTGTATTTCTGCACATACCTAGCCAGACACTAACTGAGAAAAAGCAGTAATATTGACAGTAAGGCTGAGGGAAGGGATGAAATGCCATAAACATATTTGTGTGGGACCTCTTAGAGGAAGCAAAAGAAATACCAACAAACAAAAGAGTGCAACCTGCTGTAAAGAGCCCCACAAAAAACTGTAAGTGGTGATAATTCCTTTCCACAGAAAATGTATCTCTCTTAAAATGAAAGCCCCTTCTCAACCAGATCAGAGTTCCTCATCAGGATGAGCAAAAGTCTGGAGGTTTTTGCCTGAAAAGCCAAATTTGCTACAGTTTTGAATGGGAGAGAAAGAGCTTTGGCAGAACATTGTCAAAAGTAACAAAACCTTAGCCTCTTGCTCCCCATGGGTGTGAGAAGGATGAGGAGAGCTAATGGGCTTCCCACTATCAACGGGAGCAACTTTACCTCCCAGATAACAGAGCATTTCAGGCTGAAGAGGCATTTTTTGGAAGCTGCCTAGATTAGCCTCAGCAGAGTTAGTTCAGCAGTGGTGTGCTAGGAAGACTGCAACATCTCAAAGAAAATGCTGTTTGACCACTGTGTGTGGCTGCAGATCCAGCAGCATGGAGCCTTACCATCCATTCTGAGGGTTGTAAAGGTGAATACCAGTGTCCGGTACAGTCAAGATTTAGAGATTTAAAGCTGGTATTCATCAGTCTGTCATCAGCATTTATCAAAGCAACACCTAAAATGGAGAACCAGCCCACGCCAGAGCTAGCAGACCTTTGTTTTTGTTTAGCAAGTCTTTTCTCTTGCAGTTGGGAGAAAATTAAACCGGAGCTTTACCGCTTATTTGCTGTTCATTTGCTTATTCTTCCATATTCTCTTGTCTCTTCCTTGCCTCTGCTCTAAGTCTTGGCACTAGCTGCTTGGAAGAATACGAGAGAGATATGACAACAAGCACCCAAAGCTAATGAGGACCAAAACCCTGTTCTCAGCGAATATATGGAGAGCAAACACAGCCAGTTATATTGGTAGAAAGAAGTCTATGATTATTATCAGTATCTTAGCAATGCCAAAACCAGCATTGACAACAATAAAGCACCAACATGCCTGACACTGCTATGTATCTGTTGAGGGGGCACATGCTCTATTCAGAGTTTGTGCTTAAAGCAGGAAAGACTGGGAGAGGAGGTAGATTGACTTATGAGGAATCATTGAAGGGCTAGAGTATTTGTTCCTGTTTTAACTCCAGTCTCTGTTTTCCAAATCACATAACTTAAAGAAAAAAAATGCTAGAAAAAGCATCACCTCCTTGTTCTGTGTCTTACTGGTGCTGCTGAGCCTTGAGTAGATGCCCTTTTATTTGGGGTTGTTGATGCAACTAAACTTAAATTATTTAGTTGTTAGGAATTACGAAAACACAAACCGACAGCCCAAAACCAGAACAGCCCACTTGGTTCTTAGACTGCCTCAGTAAATCCCAGCACAGCTAAATAACATCTGGCTTTCTATAAATACAGTGAGCCAGTCAGTAACAGTGGGACTATTCAGTGTTTACAGAGCTGCATTTGAAAAGAAGTGAAATGCAAAGTATTTATTGAAGTCTGCAGAGCATCTGCCTGTAATAGACTTTTGATAAACCCAGCCTTACATTCATTTCATCATCATATTCTAATATTTAGATATCTTGTGTATGACTAGGTGTTTTATTTTCCAGTCACAGACATGTTACAGATGCAGGCAGCATTGGACTTTCTAATGTGCACAGAAATGTCTTGTGTGCAGAACAACCACCTTGGACCCCTGCTTTTATTTAGGTATGTGCAGATGGTCCATCAGGCCCAATCAGCCTTTTATCCAGGTAAAGACCTTTGCTGGATCAGAACAAATGAACACAAGCCATGCATTACATCAGGGATTTCTTAGAAACATCTCTTAGTTGTCATCACATTGCAAATCCCAGCCTCTTACTTCTGCATGGAGAAAGTCAAGACAAGGTTCGCATGCAAAAGAATTTCCATTCACTGAGGCAGAGAATCTCTATAATCCATAGGACCTGTGACAGTTAATCCACTGACATTGCAGTCCCACCAAGAGTGGGCTGCTCAGCCAGATCATTGTAAATAAGTATTTTAAACTAGGATTTTTGCACATGCTGGAAATAATAAAACCTGCTTTCCAGTGCCTTTTTCTTTTCATGCTGATGCTTAATAAAGCTCATTAGACATTTCCCCAGGGGCTAAGGAGAGAGAGGAATTTTTCGTTACCTACAACCTAACTCAGTCACACACTCATAGGATCTAAGTGCCTGTTGAGAGATCAACCTGTTGTGTTTAGATAAAAATTACAAGAGGGTGAAAAGTGGACTTTGGGTGGAAAGGTAAGGGTATGCACAGCAAGAGCCTATAACTACCCCTTCCAGGGAAAAATCAGACTGGAAGGGGTTGTTTGCAGCCATTGATAGAAGTGCCTGACACTAAGACACTGCTCCTGTGTGGTGAATCAGCACTGGTTTCTCTCTCAGCAGGACTGCTACATTAACTATATTTCCCAGTGGGATGCTCTGCAGGAAGTAGCACAGGAGGGTCAGTGCAATCGCTTTTTGCTGTGAGAAACACCAGAGAGCTGGCAAGGCTCCTAGCTGCTCTTGCAAAGGTACATTCACCCTTGTCAAAATGGGCAGCCCACAGCATGTTTTGCACTTATGCTTAAAAAATGGCATATAAGACACTTGAAAAACCTGGTTTTAGTTGTTTCCTCTTCATTGTGAATAGACACAGGGGTGGATCCTTACATCTGTTTCAGATGGTTTTGGTTGTTCCCCAGTCTGACAAGGTCTGCTGTATCATCTGTAGCAGGAGTGAAGACAGGTGCCTCCCAGGGGGAGGAAGCCTTTCTGAAGGAACATGAATTGCTTTGCAAGGCATCAGGGATGGGCATGAGCTCTGCTGTATCAAACTACTAAAGCAAAGGAGGAATTTGAGGCTGGTTTGGGGGTTTCTTTTGTGTACTGCCATCCATGGCTTTTGATCCTCTTCTATACGACAACAATTAGTAATTTTAATTAGTACTTGTTGGAGTCTGTTAAATATCCTTCAGAACTGCACTGTCTCAGTGCCATAGTTTTCAGTATCACAATGATAGTGCAAGGCAGAAAGATGACTCTTTTCTAGTGGAAGCTGCTGGTGATGTGTTTTCTGATGGTATGGACTGACCATGTGGGGGTCCTGGAAAGAATACAATCATGAAGTACATCTTCAAGATGGTATTGTGCCAGCATTGCCAGTCTACCCACATGTGCACATCCACCCGGTATACACCACCTCAAAACTTTTCAGACATTCAAGAAAAAGGTACAGAACTAAAAACAAACACAAATTCTAAAGGAAAAAATTATATGAATTATGCCCACCCACAAAATCTACACAACGGATCTCTTGGGTGCACTATGTTCATGCAGTGGGAGCTGTGTAGATTATGCCATTTGAATTGCTGCTTTTGTTACTTTTCCTTAATCAGCACCACTCTTCCCTATTGTAACTTGATGGAAGCATCACTGGAGATGATAAGAAGCATCATACTGATTTCAGTGATCTGTAGATAAGGTCAGCAGCCTCCAAAGTGCATACAAGTTGGATGTCCATCTCAGATAAGTCTGGAGGGTTTTACTGCCGTTGTGGATACGTGGCAGGAAGATGCCACAGGTTGTTTTTTTCCTGGGACTCTTAGTGTAGTGGTATAAAAGGAGTACCTCCTCCTGCCTCAGTTCTGTCCAGCAAGAAAAAAGTGGAACAACTCTGAATGGTGTTGATCAGAGACTGAGCAACTTATTTCTTTAGCTTGTGCTTGCCCTTGGCTATATCATCAACCATGAACCTGATGAGAGCTATGGGGGAAAATGTACCCATAAACCAAGCTTTGTATAGGCTGCGCTTTCCTCTCACAAGCAGGCAGATGTGGCTCATGCTGAATGCTTTGAAACTCAGTTCAGTAGCAGCAAGTGCTATAAAATATGCACTACATAAATAATGTCAGTGAATCGAGGAAAGCTGTCAGAAATCTCTGTAACTTTTGATGTTTAAATCAGTAATGGTAGAAGTTATTGTGGTTTTATGCATTTGGGAGGACGTTTTGACTTTATTTAAATATATTTATTAATTTATTTCACAACCAGCATGCTCTATTATGGGAAGTTTATGTCATCTTTAAAATAAAACATGCTAAAGAAAATATATTTTAAATTAAACAGGAAATTGGTGTACAGCGATAAAACCCAGTAACAGCTATATGTAACCAACCTGAGATAAAACTGACTAAATGCTGGACATCTTCCTGAGCTTAATAAATCCCTTTAAAACAGGGAAGCGCAAAAATATTTCTGGTATAGTAACATATTGCAGGAAATACTCTTCATTCTAAATTTAAAACATGGTCTGGAAGGAAGGCTTTTATTGTACTGCTGGCATAAGGTCTGGAATAACTTTAAAGTGTATTTTATCTGGTATTTCTATGATACAAGCTTTTAATTAGTTGTAATCAGTGTAAGTAAGGAGAAGTGTATTAGAGCACCACCATATAAAATGAGAGTCACATCCCTGACCTATGCCAGCCTTAGGGAGAAGATAACAGTGGCTGGTAGATATAGGTCCTGTGATATTAAATAACAAATTAAGTGATTAGTAATTATTGTTGCTAATAAAGTACACTTTGATTATCTTTGCTCTGTAAATATAGCCTTACCATGTTGAGGGGCTTTTCCAGCCAGAAAAAAAAAAAACAGGCTGAACATGCCATTGGGTGTCACCCAAGAAGAAGGAAAGCATTTTTGCCCAGGCAATCAGTTCCCCTATTAAATCCTGACTCCATTGCTTCATTCCACACATAAGCACTTGCTGCAATGCAAAGCTAGTACTAAACAGATGGGACTGCACTATGTTACTAGTGTGTGAGCCCAAACTGCCGGAGAAAAGATCCCATTTAGGTTTAGGAGTCCTTGGACCTGGCTAAAACAGTAGGAGCCATCTCCCCTGGTATTAGCTATTCAATAATACTCTAGCCCCTGGTCGTTTAGTCTCCCTCTATGGTTAATGCAAAGGGCAAGGCACCTCTACAGAGAAGTGGGTATATATCAAAGGTGTGTTGTATATCAATAGAGGCACAATTTGGACTCCAAAACAGATGTCTTGGTTTGTGTGATAATATGTGTAGTGTGACTGGCTCATTCTGATCTCTCTTCTCTTGTCTGCTGACTTGTTTTTTCACCTGCAGCAGGAATCAGAGGTGATCCATCCATAGCACAGTTATCATACAATGGGCAGACTCCTTTTGGAGCAAGTACTGAAAGAAAATGCTTCAAGCAGCATAATAAAGTATACCTATTTTATTTCTACAGAGCTACGTCTCATCAAAACCCTCAGATCCTCCTTCAGAAAACCAGGATCCTAGTGAGATATACACTAGCCTAAACTACAAGCTTCTATATGTGTGTGAGTATGGATTCAAAACAGATTTTGGAGGAAAATGAGCCATCATCCCGATGCAAGTTCTTAACTTGGCAAAGAAAAAAATATAGGGCCTGCATTATGCACTGCACAAACAAAGGACGGAGGGCAAAAAGTAAAACTGGATGTGAAGGTACCTGCTCGGCACCATAGAGCAAGGCACAGCAGAGCAGCAGGGAAAATTCATTGGGGGTGGAAAGGAGGAGAAGAAACTTTAAGGGAACTCAACAGCTAAATATACCACCCACACTTTTTATTTCTTCTTTTTTTTTTTTTTTTAACATAAAGCTACCTGGGGTAGTATTAGGCATTTTTCCAAATGAGTGTTGTTATAAATAGTGTTCTGCATTGCAGCCTTAATATACAACTGTGTCTGCCTGCAGGCGGCAAAGTGTGTCTCCATTTCAGTGTGCCTCACTTTCTTACCTTGGTTCATCACCCTAATTTGCCACTGTTTCCTGGGAGCTGACAGCTTCCAATTACAGTCACATTTGCAATGCCAATAGAAAACATCAGGGCCCAGTTTTCAAAGGTTTGGTCTATTCTTTCCTGAGCAAGGGTTGTTCCTGCAGTCCACTCAACAGCTCATTTCTGAGATTGTGATCTTTTTAGCAAATGTGATTTGATTTAATGCTGTATTGTAGTGTAACCTGTATGGAACCAATGCATTTCTTACTAGAAGTGTTGCATACAGTTACTGGAGATCCCAGTTCCTGGAGGTTGCTATTTCAAATGTTTTATGCATTTATATAAATAAAATTACCTTTAAAACTGCATCAAAGTTTTCTTTAACGTTTTAATCCAAAATAAATCAGTCAGAGATTTTTCAGGTGTAAGTTACTGAATTGCTCATTCTAAAATGGCTCACTAGTATGGAGACATGGAGAGTTCCAGCTTTGTGGTGAAGACTGGAGAAGAGCATTTGGGAGCTACTGTTCCTGAGGAGACCAGGTACAAAGCTTGTCAAAGAGATGAGCTGCCGTTAAGAACCTACTCTTCCTATTCTGTCCAGACGCTGCAGGGCTTGAGACCAGGAAGCCAGACATTCCAGGTCCCTGTTCCCAAACCCAGTCTTTCTGGCCCTTCAACCAGCTTCTAAATACAAATTAGCAAGGGAAGAAAGATGTCTTTGATAGAGAGCAGCTTCCTAAAGGGACATGGCATTGCAAGGAAAATAGCAAAGTGTCTTGGTAGTGCACTGGAGAACAAAACTGCCCCTGGGGAAAGCATTTGTGGGACATCAAAGGGGGTTTGTATGGTTCAAACTGGCTGAAGATGGATCTCAGAGCTGATCCTCAGCTTCCCTGTTGTTGGACCACTGTCATCCATTGTGGCCTCAGGACATCAGCCAAGTAGGTTAGCTCCAATATATGAGCTTCTGCATCTGTTTGTTTTTTTTTTTCAAAACACTAGGTGGAAGATGGAGCTAAATGAGGGACCAAGGGCAAGAGGGGCTGAAATACCCACATGGAGAATGTTAAATGAGCTGTCTGAAATTCATAGCCAGCTTAACAAAAATCCTTCTGGTAATGGAGATGAAAGGAAGAGACTCAATTTCCCATTCAAATATATGACAGTGGATAAGAATGAAGTCTCTCCCATATTACTCCTCATCACAGCTGCTGATGCTGCACACTGACAACAGATACCACAGAGGCATGGAGCCCAGGAAGAGAGGCTGGCGCAGCTGCCACCTCCTGCTTTTTGTCTTCCATTCAAGCTGCAACCATCCCTCCTTTTTGTAGTTAGTGGCCAGCAGAACAAAATACTGCCTCTCTACTCTGTGCAGACACCTTTCTGCAGACTGAAAAACACTTCTGGTACCTTTAAGGAGACAAAAACAAAGGTGAAATAAATGCCTTCTCTTGAGAGCAGGGCTATCAAAGAGTGCTGGCCAGATTCTGAAGTAAGTGGGTGCATCCTTGATTTAATAGAAGTTGCACTGGCCATGTCAGGGGCAGTCCAGAGTTTCTACTGGGTCTTATTTCTTGCACCTTCATTTCCCTTGTTAGCAGCAGGTTTGAGAAGGGACCTCAACTTACATCCTTGGATCAGAGTCCATGACCCATGTCATGGCCTCTGACTCACTTAGTACTGCTTCATGAGATTAGATAGAATTTCTTTGGGTACTTAAATAGGGGCAAGTCACAGGAAATTGTGACTTTCTATCCTGCTGGGATCTTCACGCAAATAGGTTCTGCTCTTTAAAATACAGGGTAAAGGACAACCCCTCAGGGGTTAAGCTTTTATGGCGTAAGAATTTGAGAAGAAAGCAGGAAGAAACTAGTAGGACTGTGTGGTCCAGAAGTCATCTAAGCAGCTCCCTGTTATAGTTAATGCAGTTAGATTAAAACTAGTTTGTTTTTCTTTGCTCTGCTACTAGTCATAAAGAATTGCTCCCAGCCCTGGAGACCTGTACTTTTGGAGACATAGGGGAGCTACAGTAGCATTTCTCCACACCTATAAGCACAGTGACCAGTTATTCCCAGTCGAGGTGAGCCAGCAGCAGTCACAGTGTAACTGCAGGACAGATTTCAGCATTGGCAGAACTACGTAAGCATGTCCTGACCCCATTGCCCAAGTGCTGAACTGCTGTCCCTGGAGCGTCCTTGGTAGATGCTGGCAAGGACCCAAGACGCTGTTTTCATCATGCACAAAAGATTAATCTCATCTGTTTTCCCTATTATAAAACACAATGAGAGAAGTGGAAATGCTGTCCTTGGGGCACTGGATCCCTAAGACAAAAAAGAGGCTGCAGAGAGTGGGGCAAACCTACCCCTGTGTGTTGTTTTTGAGGAGGATATTTTCCTCCATGGTGAGGTTGGAGCTGTTGCAGGCTGCACCACACATGTATTTGCTGTTTCCCACCTAAATGTCATGCAGCATGGATAAAAACAAGCAGAGACACTTACTCCTGCACTTCAGTTGGTCATTTCCCTAATTATATTACATATTTAGGTGGGACAAAACATACTAAAGCAACTACTTAATTAGAAGCTGGTTAGACTTGTGTGACTTGCAAATAAAATCGCTGTGCAGTTAGTACTTTTTGGAAGACCCCAAAGCCTCCATTGGATTTGGAGCCTGATTCTCTTTTCCCTTACACTGATGCAAAGCAGGAATGACACCCATCAGTCAGGCTAGGAAGGGGTAAGTTAGTAGAGATAGATGGGGAGGTGAAATGCCTTAGACAGCTTGGGTTGCCCTATTGCAGTTCCACAGCATCACAAGCCACAAAAGGCAGAGAATAAGGAGTGTAAATCTTGGGACTTCCCAAGGTGTTGTGCCCAGTACTTGAATCTGACTACCTATGAGCCAGAAACCGGTTTGGTAGGGGATGAAGGGCACAGCACAAAGAAAGAACAAAGCAGATTGGAAGCAAAATGCCTTAAAGAACTGTTTCTGCATTACCTGGCAGGATGAGGTACTGTGGCTTTACAAGCCATGGAAACAAGATAAAAATAAACTATGAATGCAGCCCTCTGGAATCTGCAAACAAACATGCAGAACTGGGAGAAACAAAATAGCACAAATGTGTATGAAAGAACAGTTTCCTAAGGCACCTTTGTTCTTGCCTGTGCACAATAAATTTCTGTCCTTTCCAAGAAAAGCAATGAGGAAGAGAGAGAACAAGGTACCCTTACAGACACTGCAAGAAGGAAGAGCACAGATCTTGTAGAAGGAATTCATTATACTTACGAGCAACGGGGGAAGGGAAAGGGGCGGGGGGGAGGAAGACAATTCTGGGAAGGTTTCAATATGTCCTTTCATCATGATTTCTACACATGCTTCTATCCATGTAGCTGAGCATCCTGTTGTGCCAAGGCATTTGCACTGTCATATAGCTCTTTATAAATCATGTCTGAGTGACACAGGTTTTATGTTTTGAAGGGACATGAGACCTAATGAGAACTTTTCCCATCTCTGGCATGTCAGGATTGCTTATTGGAAGAGAAGCAGTCAGGTATGAAATGAATGAATGATTTAAACAACTTTTTTTAATGTGATCTTTCAGTTGTTTTTCCCTTGAGACTTCCTGTCACCCTGTGTCTGTTTCCCCACTTGTCCCATTGTAAAATGGTTGATCTCAAAAGAGAAAATACTATTAAGAAAGGCTTCTCTGAAATCATAACTGACTGGCAGGGAGACAATTAAGTAGTGGGAGATGAAACTGGGGCACTGGAGATAAGAAATTAATAAGGGAGTTAGTCACATACACAAAACAGCACTGAGCTAGGGAGATGTAAAACAGCTCTTTGATTTCACGCACAGTTTACTGTAGTGAGCAACACCTTTTCTGAACATCAACAAGAATACCTCCATGACCAAAGCCTACTGATGACTTTCTCAAATACAGTTTGACGCTGGCTTGCAGGTTATATAATCTATCTGGTTGGAGCTGGATAGAAATAGTGCTTACTTATTCATGTCACTGAATTGTAGAGATCTCCAGTATATTGAAGCCCATAATATCAGGGTCAGAGGAAGACAAAAGATATTAGATATATAATTGTTTCACAGCAGAATTCCAGTACTGTTGCCTTGTTGTCTTCTTTTAAAGTACCACTGGCAAGAAATCTTTAGATGTGGTCTTCAAGGGCACCATTGGTTTTATTGTAAGCTGCTGCAAGCACAACATGTGTGCGCATATTTTAAGCAGCGTTTCATGTTTTAAACAACAGCTTCAAGAAAGCAAATTAAAATTAATTAAGAATTAAAAACTGAGATAAAGCACCTCAGAAATACTTAGGTTTGCACGGAGAAAAAGTCTAGATTTTCCCTGATCTATTTCTCCTGGACTACTTGGAAATGGTACAAGCTATTCCAGGATGTCCCTGACTTCCCATGGTCATGGACAACTGCTCCAGGAATTCACCATCACCAGTTACAACATGGCAGCGTGCACTTTGTAGTCTCATTGTGGCTGTGGGCTACACAGCAGTAGGAATTACTACCTGACAGCAGATGACTCTTTAATGTCCAAATTCACCCATTTATTTGCATGTCTAACTCCCATTAATTTAAAAAGACTTGACAGGCTACCCTTTATCTCTTCAAATTTAAATTTTTAATTTAATTTTATTTTATTTTTTATTTTATTTCACATGTCCAAAGAGAGAATAATAGCTTCTCTTTATAAGGGTGATGTGAGGATAAAAGTATTAAAGACTGTGAGGCTTGGTTAGGGCGCTGAGGAATGGACAGAGCAAGCTCATTGCACATCAGCTAGTGAGTGAGCTGTCAAGCTGGTTTTAAGACAGAAACCTAAGGGTTTAATCTGTGTGCAATATGAGGAAAGTAATTGGATCAAGTTACAAGAAGTGTTCATCTGGTGTACACAGCTCAACCCGAAATGTAAAGTATGCACTCAAATATGAGGTAGCTGCTGTTAATTTGTTCTTAATTTAGAGGTTAACATTTCTTATATGGTTTATATTCATAGAACTCACCCTGCTGTTTTGGTGTGATAACATGCCAGTTTGTAAGTACCCTCAAAACATAAAACTCTTTAAAATGTATATTGCATCTGTCCTTCATCTCTGACAGTCAAACCAAGCACAAAATCATTCCAGATTCACCCCATGTGTGTCACTGAAGTCCTTCACCAGGTGTCATCACCAACCTAAAAAGAAAAACCTTTCTGTTTCCCTCATGTTTCTGTTTACTCATGGTCATACAGAGAAAAGGCACTAGCAGAAGCCTTTAGCGGTCACAAGTGCTGCTTTGGCATTTTCAATAATCACTGATTAGAGCTTCCCTTCTGCTGAGGTCAGACACCTATTTCTTCACACTGCACCCAGTTCTGGTGTCTGCTGTAGTCCTCAGAGCGAGGGTGAGTTAGCTTCATGCAGTGAACTCAGGAGTGAGTATGAAGAATTGTAGAAGTATTCCTACCTTGCAGTGTGCTTTTACAGATTTGTTCTTTCTCTTCTTTCCAGATGTTAGGAATTTTTTTTTTTTTTTTAGTAATTTCATAGCTTCTGTGTGTTTCTGTCTTCTTTCAAGCCATATAGTTCTGGATTCTGTTTTAAGGCAGATTATTGGCATCACTGCACCTCTGAATCAGGTATGATAAATTCTGTAAAAGCTAACTGCCCTGTGGTAGGGAATAAGATTATATTTGTTACTCCAGGCTTTGCATCTCTTCACCAATTTTATTTCATTGTTCCCTGAGCAGCTGCTCTTGATACCTATCCCTGTAGGAATATAATTACTCTTTTTCACTTTCTTTTGGGCTTTGCAATGCCTAAGGAGGATTTCAGAGGCTAAACTGGGAACTTTCAGTATCAGTTATACTACTGAAATACAGCTGCCTGTTCATGGTCATAGCTTTTTTTACTGCTAATAGGAAAAGAATCTCTTGTAGTTGTTAATTAACACTGCTTCAACTTTATCATTATTTCAGCAGGATAGCCTCAGGATGAATTTAACCCCTTGCTCTTCTAGAAGCAGTTTAAATGACTTAGCCTTGTTCAAGTGTGTAGGATGAATTGTTGGCTTGGATTTGTTAAAGGACAGATTGGTTGGTGGAGGGTGCTGCCCTGGTGCCACTGCAATCCAATGGGATTGTGGTATTGCTAGTCCCTGGGGTCAGACTCTGATTATCGCAGTTAATGGGTAGCAATTACTAGGCTTGTAGTAAGTTGTAGCAGTCTGTCATGTGAGAGTCTTGATTGCTCAGAGCAAGAATGAATTGCGTTTTTTGACCCATTAGTGATCTTCAATTTCATGCAAAGTATTGCTGCTTAATTCCCTTATTGAGGTTAATATTGAAAAGCTTTGCTTACTTTGAATACTTTTCCTCTTAACAGTTGTAATTAACAATGGTTCAGTAGGGAGAAATGAGAGATCAATAAAGCCTCTCTTATCTTTTAATAACCACCTTGTCAGGTAAATTTTTCTTCTTTAAAAGGGCTGCTGTGCTGGGTTCATTCTGAAGATGGATTTTGGGGGAGTTTTGATTTTTTTTGTTTGTTTGTTTATTTTGGGGGGTTGGTGTTTATTTTTGTGTTTGTTTTTGTTTTAGGTTTTTTGGTGTGTTTTTTTGTTTGTTTGTTTTGTTTGTTTTTCGTTTTTGTTTTTTGTTGTTGTTGTTTTGAGGCTTGGCAACTTTCCATCACTTGAATGTCAGATTTGATCACTAATTCCTACTGATGTTAAAGGTTAATGGAAAGCTGTTACGTGTGTAATCGTACCTCATTGAGCAAAGGGGTCAAATAGGTTTATAGACATGAATCTCTATTGATTGCTAGGAGTATTTAAAATAATTGGACTTGAGCAACCAGATTATACAGTTATATTTATTAAATGGGGCTATATGGGGTAACTTACATATTTGACATAGATTGCATCTGATACAAGTTCTTTTTTTGTCTTAGTATGCTGAATTTTTACTCATTTCCTTATTAAAACTGAGACTAATTAGAAGAAATTTTAGGCACCAGTATATAAAATTGACCTGGAATTGATACAATAGCATGCATCTCCTAGTGAATGCATGGAGAAATGTGCCTTCTTTCAGTTATGAATAAGGGAATAAACTGGACGTTACAAGCTGGACATTATTGGTGTCAAACTGTTTCTGCAAAAGAATGTGGGTATCTCTCTAGGATAAGATGAGAAGCATGCATCACAAAACATGAGTCATTTTCCCCTCCTCATAGCTACTTGCTAGAGGGGTAAGAAAAAGAAAAACTAAAAAATTAGAATTATGAACCATCAAGTTCCATCTAAGTCAGAGGAACCCAGTGTAGAAATAGCTTTACCACTTGGAGAGCAGAGACCTACAGTAATACCAACCACAGGTATCCTTTAGAAACCTACATCCCCACAAGGATCCCCATGTATTTCTATAGTCATTTAGAAATGCAGCAAGTATGGTCAGGAGCTAGGACCACAGAGGCCCAAAGCTTTGGGGTCCTCCTAGCCAGGAAGATGCTTTTAAACTGTAGGGAGGAAATTCAAGAGCATGACTCCAACTGCTAGCATCATAGATCAATAACACAGAGAACCCAAAATCCACTATTTCTGAAACCATGTAATTTTTGCCTTGTTTTCCTGATTCTACGAAGACCAACTTGTTTCAAGCATTAGCCATTCACAAGTACAAATTCCAGTTTAAAATGTGCTGTTGATGCTGGGAGATATTCAGGGTTACAGTTCTGTGGAAGCAAGTGAAACTCTCTTGCTCTGCGTTAATAGTACAGAAATTCATCTTGCTAAGACTTTCAAGCAAGCAGCCAAGATGTTTGGCAATAAATAACACTTCGTTTAAACTGTTCATAAGGACCCCATGTTCACTCTTCTTTGCAGTTTACACTTTGAGAAGCATTTATATTTGTGCGCTTCTAATAAGCTGCAGTTGTTACCAAGCAGTACAAAGTGAATGAATGCGCCATAGCCAAGACATCATAAAATGGAAAATCTACTCAGTTAAAGCAAGTGGAAAATAACAATTTTAAGCATTTTGGTAAAGGCTTTGAGCCAAATTAGCATTGACTTTTTTTTCTTTTCTTTTATTTTTTTTTCAATTGAAGAATGATCCTACTGGGACAGACCACAGGGCTACCTGGCCCAAAATCCCAATGTCTAAGGTGACAGGAAAAGAGGCTTGCATACAGAGGTGTGTTCCAGGTAGTGCACTAACAGTTAAGACCAAAAGCCAGAAGTTTTTCTGAGAGCTCCTGATTTAATAACTATAATTTGATGGTAGTCAGTGTAATCTAACAAAAGCTGGGTGGTTTTAGGTGAGTATTTCAATTTTCATTACTTTTACTAAAGATATTTTTTTTTTTAAAAAAAAGTAGAAGAACTTCACAAATCTGATTGTGAGACAGACTCCAATCCTGCTACCAGAAGAAAGACAGCTTGAAGAAAAGTGGGCTTTTGGATCAGGAAAGGGGAAGAAGAAGCTTCCTGTTTTATTTCTAAATTGTCACTACCATAATCAACCTTACTGTTATAATTTCAAGGTGAATAGTTCACTTATCCCTGCCATCCAAGCACTCCTTTTTTTTTTTTTCTTTTCATAATCCAAGCCCACGTAGTTTAATGCATCTTCCTTTCACAAATGCATGGTTTATCAAAGGAAACTGGCAATTGTAGGCTGCAAGTATTGGAGTGGGATGTTCTACTTCAGCAAACAGTACTGAAAAGGTTAAGGCTGTTGACATTTTGATGCTATTAATTAGGTTTCAAAAACTTTGTAGTTCCTTATGCTGGATAGGAATTAGAAAATCCCTATGTCTCTTAGCATGGTTATTTCAGCTCTGCCGTGGACTCAGAAAGTTAGCAATTTATGCTGAGTTATCTTCACAAGGCAGAAAAGCTTTCCTTAAGTGAAAGTTTGGATGCTGCAACAACTGGGATATCCATGGGGAAATCTCAGCAGAGTTCAGACTTCCCACATGCAGAGCCTTTGATTACCACCAGCTCTGTGCTAACCCTTAGAAACAATTGTAAGAGCTACAATGGGATAACAAAAAATCATGCATTTTTTCCAGCTCCTCTCTCCCATGTGCGGCTGGCTTGTAAAATGTTTTACGGACATCTGAAAATTATCTTGTTCGTATAGTTAAGTTTTAAGTGCTGTTTTACGGCTGGGTAAATAAAGGAGAGGGATGGAGGGATGCTTCCCATCTTCTTGCAGATCTGTTTTATCCTTTTTCAGCCCTGCTGTCCATGTGCTGCTGTGAAGAGCTGAAGCATTGTCTGATAGCTTCTCAGTGAAAGCAGTTTTTCTTGCACAATATCTTGTTTTTGTCTGAGAAGCAATTGAGGTCACACTTGCACTGGCAATTAGAAATTGATCTTCAAAGAATCCACAAGCAGGGACTTGCCAACCTTCATTAACGTGGCTTTTCCCAGCACTGCTGAGATCCTGGGTTTCAGGGTGACCTGTTCATCCCCATGATTTGCCACCATTCGCTTTTATTGTCTTTGGAGCTAATGAGGGAGAGAGGCTTGAGGGTTCCAGGACTCAAGTCCACTGAGTCAGCTGGCAGGCATCTTGCAATGCCCTTTTCTCCCTGTATTGCCTGTGTGCAAGGGTAAAACTGGAGGAAGATGTGCTATGCACAAACTAGCTCCTTGAGGACCCCTACAAAAGAGCCTGGGATGTGACCTAGTGCTGTGTTGAAGGGGAGCATGGAAAGCCAAACCTGTATAATGCAACTAGCTTTGAGGATAGTCATAGCAAGGGCTGAAGTAGTATAGGCTTCTTTGTGGGCATGCTGCAGCTGAAGAAGACTTCAGTGTGAGGCAAGGTAAGCTGAAGCTTTGCTGTGATGCTATGGTTGTTTCTGTACTCACACAAAGATGTTTCTGGCAAACACTTCTGGCTTGGGTTGAAAATTCAGTGAGTATTTTTTGATTAACCAAGACCTTTTACTCCTTTCACAGAATGGCTCAGCAGGGAAGGACATGGCTGAGTTGCTATTGAACTGAAAGAGGGCTGTAAAACAGTTTTTTGCACTTTATAGTAAGAGATTAGTGACTTATAAGGTATATTAGATTATGCAGTAGACATTGGCTTTACTACTTCAGAGCTGGTAAAAAATACGCCTTCTCCAGAAGCTAGTTTTCCTAGGAAAAGCTACTTTTGCCAAAGGACAATCTCAACAGAAGGTACAATCTCACAGATTTGACGGAATTTTAAGGGAAAGAATATAAACAGCCAGGGGAAAGGGAAATCTTATGATTTTTAGAGGGCAGGACAGGAGACACCTCTCATTTTTTTCCTCTGAAATAATGAGGGCTTAAAGAAAAATTGAAATTTATTCTGAGGGTTATCCCATCAAGAGGCCTCAGTTCCTCTGAAATACCCACAAAGCTTTCTCATGTCTGTGCATTATGCTTCATCCCTACTGCTGGTGCTCAAAGCACCCGTTGTAGGGCAGGACCTCTGTCTGCTGAGTGCTATTCAAAGGCAGAATAAAAGGATAGCCTCTGCTGCAGCAAGTTTAAATCCCACACTCTTAGTCTTAATCTTACTTGGTATTTTGAGTCCTCCGGCAGATTTCATGACACGGGTGCTGTTGTATTGCTGCCATTGAGAGGTTTCTGCAGCAAGTGGGCTTTCATTCACAATGCTGTATTAATTGCTATTATGTTTTGCTTTCTGGTTGCAGCATGTCAGTAATCTGCTACTTACAAATGTCTACTCCCTAGGGAGAAAATAAATCGCATGTATTTTTTGGAACCTATGCTGAGTCAATACTTAAGAAATGCATTTGGTAATAATATTGGCTCTAATCCTCCTGAGAGAAATTAATTACAAACAATGTAGCAAGGTAATCAGGAAGCTACTCTTACTGTGTCATTGAGCAAAGAACACCAAAGCAAGTGGAAAGTTTGGATTGAATTAAAACCAAAGCACATGGTGTTTCCAGAGGCCAGATGGTGGGGGGTGTGTGTGTATATATATATGTATATATAGCATATATGCTACGCTTGGGAGACCTCAAGGTAGGGAGAGAGGGAAGACAAGCTGGCTAGAGTAAAGTAAGGACTTATAGCATGATGTTATAACATGGCTGCTGATGTGCTGGTCCAAAGATACAGACCACTTCTAATAACGTTGTGGATGCTGCTCTTGAGTTAGGATGTACATGTGTGCCTAAATGCCTGTACTTGCTTGTGAGGAAAAATTGCTCTGGGTAATGAGAAAGCACGAAACACCCCATGGGTTAAAACAACATCATGATCAACAGTGATGTGTTATTGCATTGCCCCTGTTACCCAACTACCTTCTTGCTTCTGTCTTTCTATTAATTTCTGGTACCTCATAGATCCCCATCCTCTCCTACCATCTTCCCTTTGCATCTGCCCTCTCTCTCATGTAGCCAAAGAGCTGAGCTTTGTTTTGCCTTCTCTTTACCTTCCTTGCTCAATGTTTCCCAGCACTGTAATACCAATTTACTCACCAATAAACCACAAATGAATGTGGTTTTTTTGGAGCAATTACATATGTGGGCAAAGAAAACAAGCCTTTTCTGCTTTTATCACTGTTGCTTTATTTTGTGTGGGGTTTCTATTAGCAGCAGGACCTGTTCAAATGTCTGGAATATTAGAAGTATGTCCATATATACTAGAATAATGGGCTAAGCATAAACAAGGTGGTTGAAAGTACAGGAGAAATGCAGCTTATCCATGGCACATATTTAGCCCCAGCCTCCCAAGCACAAGGTATGGATCTCTGTGCTAAAAAGCACTACTGTTCAAGTTATGCAGGAACATATTATAGCCTGAGAAAGTGAGAGATACAAGAGCCACTTGAAAGTATAGGGGGAAATAGGAGCATCAGATCTGCTAGATATTTTTTCCCACCCTGGAAAAAGTCCAATCCCCAGTGGGACAAGGCTGGGGGACAATGGCTCAAGCCATCTGGCTCGGCCCCTACATAGCTGTAAATATTCGTGGTGCTCTCCAAACCTCTTGGAAATGGCTGTAATGTTTACTTTCAGATAGTTACTGCAAGTGATCCAAGTTTGGTTGGGTTTTTTTTGTTTGGTTTTGTTTTGGTTTTTTTTTTGCAACATTTAAGCCTTTTCTTAAAGCTGCCAACTCTGTTTTTATTGGGAACCAGGTGGTTTTTTAATAGTTGATGTCCAGCTATCCTTACCCTCAGTCTTTACACAACTTTCCTTTTGCCTCTTTCTTTTCTATTTCACTTCTGTTTAATTACATCTATTATTTTAAGACATATTTTTTTTAGATCTGAAGCATCTAGGAGAAAGAAAAAACAGTTCAAAGAGAAGCAAAGAATACCAAAATCAAGATACTGCTGTTGTCTTTCAAGCAGTGACAACATTGCCATTTTTCCTTCATTTTTAAAAGATTAAAGCTGAAAGCAGAGATGATGCAAAGACTTGTGTGTGTTTAGCTTTCCTAAGTAATCACATCAATGCAATGTAGTAGATCATTGTCCTTTGGAAAAATCATTGTGTCTTGCATAGTTCATTCTTCAACCTATCTCTATAGAAGGTCTCATTTTTCCTTTGAAATACATTATGGAATAAAAATTCAAGGCTGAAATCCTTCAAGAAATGTAATTTGCTATGGCTGAATGGCTGGCTTCTAATAAGATGACTTCTTTCATGTCTGAGGTCGGTAACTTGGTAACACCTTCCATCCCTGATCTCCAGAAAGAACCTAATGAACATGATCCTCGGAGGCTGGAAAATACCCAAGGTCTGTGTTCAAGGTGCAAGAGTAAAAAATGTGACACTGGTTTTGCAAGATGCTAGCCTCTATCTTTTAATTAGGTGGAATCCACAGATCTCCAGGCCTCCCTGAAGGTCTGACTTCGTCTGCTTCTCTCTATTTAAAAAGGCCTGGATGCAAAGAAATCCCCTACTGCATTGCACCCTCTTTCTTTGCTTTATCTCCAAGTATTAACAAAGGGCTGAAGCCCCCCAGGTGGCCTGGTTTGGGTCTGATCTGCTGGGCTGACAGGCATCTGGCATGTAAGGGGGGAGGCAATGCTGTTGGAACAGGGAACCAGAATGTTCCAGGATGCTGAAGGTGCTGTGCTGGGATGTTAGTAGGTTCACTATTATTAGTTTTGTATCCCCATGAGCCTGCTTCCCATGAATATTTGATAAAGCCCGAGAAGGTCACTACAGCTTGATTACTCTCCATATGGCATTTCTGCATGTCCCTGCTCTCTCTGCATGTGATTTTTATCCTCTAGCCCATGGCACTCCACCAGATCCCTCTTTTTCCCTGCCTGAATAATTCATAGGAGGGAGGAGGACAAAGGAAAAACAAATATAAAATGAAGAGGTGTTTTATTGTTCAGAGGTAAAAACTATAGGCACTCTAAACAAACCTGAGGGTGAAGCTTTCCCATGCTCTGTGCTTGTGTGTGTGTGAGTCATTACGGAAACCAGTTATATAGGAATGGGTTTCTGAACACCCTAGGTGGCCTGCTTACACTTCAGTGGGTTTTGCCAGTTTAGGCACATGAATTAGGCTGGCAAGCCCTTCAAGGAGAAGTAAGCTTATTCAGAAGTGTCATTAGCCAGTACAGAGTGGTTGCCTGGATGGAGTATGTTAACCTTGCAAAGGAGTTTTGCAGGAGAAATCGTCTCTATGTTTGCTTTTGGCTGGAAAAACCTGGCTCTGCTCAGCTTTCCTATGCCTCTGCCCCATAGAAACCAAGACTGAGATAGCTCTAATAAAGCATACAGCCCTTTTATACACATTAAGTAATCTCCATTGTTGATTAAAAAAATGTAATTTTGGTATTCCTCAAATAAAATAGGGAAACTGAGGCAGAAAGTGATAATTCAGACTGGACAAATGAGTCATTCTTCTATAATTAAAAATCCAGTCTTTTGATGCAGTTGAAGAACACAACACAAACTTGATGGAAATAATCTCAGTATTTTCTTGCGCTGCTGTCAAAGATCAACAACTTGAAAACTCCTGGAATACAAAGTCCTTCTGACATCTGTCGTGGATCCCCTGGCTCCTTATGATGTTAGCCTTGTTCTCTGCTTCCCTCTGTTTATCTGTACAGTCCAAAAAATCTTTTCTGTCATCTTGAGAGATGTGGTCCAAATGGCTGAAGCCTTCGCAGGCTGCCTGGTAAATTTGTCTGTGCTAAAAATTAGGAACAGGCTTATATACTTTAGTTAATAGGAGAGCAGCTGAGAACTTCCATGGATGCTGTTCTTCTCTCACATCCTTTTCGCCTTTAAACCAGCTGTAACCCCATCTGCATCTCTTAATCTTTTGACACAAGCTCTCTGGAGAAATATGTTGTGCTAGTACAGTGCTTGGCACACTGCAGTGGACATGCACGACACCACTGCAACACCAATACCCACTACTGCCATGTGTACAGAGATGAGAAAAAATATTTTGCAATTACCACTGATTTTCTCTCCCCATTAGCAGGTGCATAAAGCAGAAAATGTTTGGTACAGACTCTTGAAAACCTGTGATGGTTTTAATAAATTTAAACATGCTCAGTAGATTTTCCCTAAGGGAATTACAAGGAATAAAGATAATTAATGTGAGAACTTAGCTGGACAGAACAGATGGTGTAGCAAAAGGCTCAAAATGTTTCATGTGTTTCAAAACTGCTCTTATTTGGTGCTAATGATGAAACTGTGATCTCCTTGTGTGTTAACTCTCCACTGATTCTTTTGTGCCCTTCTCTCCTCCTTTCTCCTTCTTGGTAGGAAAAGTGCTGTCCCCAGAGCATGCTAGCTACTGTAAGACAGCCATCTGAGCAAAACAAGATAATCTAGGTTTTAATAGACATAATGATCTCCTGGATGCAGAACAGCCTCATCTTTGCTTAACCTGGTTTCAGCACTTGGCCAAAGCCACAACTTTCTCCTAAAAGCACTTTCATAGTGGTGTGCTACCAGAGTATTTTCCAGCTAAGGTGGTCTCACGTGTGTTTCTTTCCTTCAGTCATTCCTTCTTGCAGGACATCGCTGATGCAGGAGCAGGGATGGGGCCCAGCATCCTTGTGCCAGATCCATATAAAACAGTTGCAAGGGGAGGATGAGGACAGTAGCTGCTCTCTAAAACGAAGGTTGAACGGATGCCTGAGATGGTCTTTGTTTTTTATCCCCTGGTTTCTAATGTTCCAGGTGTGTATTAAATCCTCTATTCCTCACGTCAATACAAGTCTTGTTATCAGTTTTCAACAGATCTGGCTCATGCCCCTGCTGTCTAAAAAAGTGCAGTGATGGCCCCATGGGCCAGCCATCAAATGTTCTGCCAACTCCTGCAGCTGACTCCCAGCAGTATCCCAACTTGGCCCTGATAGTTCTGCCAAGCCCGTGGCATGGAAGTTGGTGCTGCCTCATGCTGTGCAGCAGGCCAAAGCAATCCCACTGGTCCTTTCTCTTGCCCTGGAGGATCCTGGTTGTCCTCTTCTATAGCTGTCTAAGTTGGAGCAAAGCTGAAAGGAGAAAAAGACACCAGCAGGATTTCCTCTGCTTCCTAAGCAAATGGCACTATGAGAAGAGCTGTGCTGTGGGCTAAAGAGGCAGCTTGAAGGGAGGAATACGCCCAGTGGATTGAACTGATCAAGATGACCTTTAGGTCTCCCCATCATTGACCTGACATAGTAGAGACATTACAAACAAGCATTTATTGATTTTTATGTAAGTGGGGTGCTAGGATGTGCTTGATATGCCCCGGAAAGGAATAAAGATTTTTACCAGTGGTTTCAGTGGAAATCAAGAGAGAGAAGCAAGAAGTAAGTGCCTTTGAAAATCCTACTTTCAGCTTGCTTTTCAATGCTAACATAGAGAAGATGTACCTCCTGTGTCAGCTAGGGTTTTGTAAAGGATGATAGACGATATCAAGATCAGATGTTGAGCTTTACAAAGACTTGCCATTGTTTTCTTTTTTTCTGAACAATTATTCACTGTGAGCTTCCCACACTGGAGAGCAACGAATTAATTTTTTCCTCAAAGTTCATCTTTAATACTTAACTAAATAAAAAATCACTTAAGTACCCGATGACTGTGGCAAGGATAGATTTTTTTTCTGGCCAATATTGAAACACTAGGAAGAATTGTTGGATAAAAAAAATTATTCAATCCCAAAGTGTCCTCATTTCTAGTATTTAATTAAGTGATGTTCTAAATGATAGCATATCTTTACAGCAGAATAGGGCGGGGGGGAAAGCTTTCCTCTACTCACTGCTGTGAATATTTCCGCTAATTAGAGGAATAGTACTTTAATGTAGCAAATATTATCTTGTGTTGTAAAAACTCTTTCCCCTCTTATGTCTAGTGAGAGGAGAAAAACATCTGAATAAACAGGCAGGAACAGGCATAGAGGATCAACTGCTGTTTATTTTGATTCACAAGGTGTTGATCCACCCTGCAACTCAACTCGAATGCTCTCTCTCTCTGACTACTCATATGTAGGCACTAGGGTTTCCTAACTCCACGATGTCTGAGCAATGTTGCTGGGGAGCAGGTTTCTTTAAAATCTTTTTTTTAAAGATCTATCAGATAGCAGTAGCACTGGTGAGAGAGAGTAAAAGGGAGCTTGTGCTTTTCCAGACTGCTGAAAACTAAAGGGCCAAAACTGTCCCACTTGGTGCAATAAAACACACAGAGATGTAGTTCTGAGGGTTCCCTCTTCAGTCCTGTTTAGTGACGCCTTGCTCGTGTGAAGAAACATATTGAGGGCTTTCTGGAGCCAACATGAGCATGTTGCAACTTGCAAAAGCTGCTAGGGGCAGGGTTGTGCCAGCACAAGCCAGCCTGTGCCTGTGGTGACCCAAATGGGTAGGAGGGGTGAGCTATGTAGTTGCATATCCTTCCAAGGTCCCACCATCCTGAACTTCAGAAGGTGCAGCTTAGAGCAGATGCTTTTCTCTAAACTTGTATCATTAAGTATGTCAGTAATAAATATGTACTTAGTGCAGACTGTGATTGCATCCTAGGGAACAAATAGAATATTGTGGGTTTATTATTTTAGAATACCAATAATAATTCACTCCATACACCTCTGCATGGGGAAATCTCTAATGAGCTGCTGTTCAAAATTCCTTGAAAGCAGCGGATGCAGAATAAAATACACAAGCTGGAGGAGGGTCAGACTGAGCTGGGGATGTGTTGTGTGCAACAGTCAGTTGTGACAGATTGCTGTCAATAGGATCACCTCCTAGACCTGCACTTGGACATAGAGGCAAGTTAAGCAGTGGCTGGAGAAGCTGACAGGTTCATCTAGCTACTACTCAGTTTAATTGTTCGTGCAAAGCTCCCCAATGTTATGATGAAACTTTGTGTGACTTGATTATATTAATGAATCACTCTTGCCTGCAGCCTTTAGTCAGCCAGAGGACACTCAGCCTCATGTCACCCCTTTATGCACTCTTGATATCTTTTCCTCAGATACCATGTGTTTCTTTTAATTAGCAAGACAATTTCCTCTGAATGTCACTCGGTCAGATGAGATTCCTCAGCACAAAGAGTGGAAAGGGTGACAGCTGCAGTTGCTGCACAGGCAGGGAGGCAGAGGGGTGCAGGGATGTTTTCCCTGGTTCCCCTCCTGCTGGGAGGGAAAGGGGCACAGCCTGGAAGAGCCCATAGCAGCTGCTGATCAACAAAGGAGAGAGAGGATTTGGCAAGGAAGGGGAGCTGAAGGAGGTGACAGTGATGTTGCGTTTCACAGAGCAGTGCAGAAATGTTCCAATTAAAGCTTTCTGCAGAGGTTTTGCAGTTGGGTCACAGCTAGCCAGGCTCACCGTGTCATGGGATTTCTAGCTAGCAGGGAAACCCCTAAACTTTTGCAGGCTATCCCCATCTCAAAAGTGGTTTTGAAATGACTTGCAGAAGGGCAAGAAAGACAATAGTCTTGTTTATTTGATTTTCAGGGAAGGCTGATTCTTTGGTATTCTCTTAGGCTATTGTCCCTGTTTTTTCCTGACAAAAATTTTTGTTAAGGGCGTCCAGAATTGTGTTTAAACTAGAGCCTAAAGAAATAGTAATAATAAGAGGTTATGCAGACAATTATCATTTTTCACTCATACTTTCTGAAAACTTTCTACTCCATGGTAGAAGATTATTTTTGATTGATTTTCTTTCTTCTTTTTTTTTGTAAGTGCTAAGCAGATGCTCCACTGTAATGAGAGGAAATAGAAGTAGAAAATGAGGAGGCTCATACTTAAACAAATGAACAGATGTAGGGAGTGGAAAACAACAGGGTAAACAAATGAATACTTTGAGTAAATAACCTAAAGCAAATAGAAGAAAAAGCCCCACAAACAGTCGGCCTGCACCAATCTGGAGCTGGGATTACTCATCTCCCCAAACTTTTCACAGACTGTTTTTTGTTTTTTGTTTTTTTTTCGTGGAAGCTGAAAGTGAACTTTTCTAGCAGTATTGCAGTATACTGGCATGTGGAAATCCCTGCCACTGCCCCACTGCTGATGCTCATCTCAGAGCCCCAGGTTTGCAGTGATGCTCACTGTTGCCTTCTCCCCTGCCTCTACCAAGGGAAACTGAGAGCTGGAAAAGGAAGGAGGTACACTGAATGTGTAGACCAGACTCCCTAGAACAGCCAGAACAGGAACTCAAGATTTTTTGGGTGCTCTGCTGGTTTCTCCAAAAATGCTACTCTCCTGAATGTGGAGACCCTCTGCAAACTCTCACCTTTTATCCTAGGAGACATATATCTTGTACCTATTACTGACCATAGAAAATAACTCTCATACTTCTGTAAAATGCGTAGCCTGTACCAGATACAAGGACTTATGCTATATTTTGTACAGATAAAGACATAGGTATCAGTGCTTCTCCTAGGTTGTGCAGAGGAGGAGGGGGAAGGGTGAAATCAGAAAGACGGAGGTGAGCCTGGGCGATGCAATATGGCAGTGGAACAATCCTTGGGTCAAACCTGGTCCCAAGGAGGTAGAGACAGATGTGCATTTCAAACTGGGCAGGAAAGCCTAGGTGAACCCGGGAAGGAAGGACAGCCTGCCTCTTTATAGGTGTTAAAAGCCCTGCTTGGTGAAAAGCAAGGTTGGAAAGTCTCTGCTCGCCAGGGACTGGCACTGGGAATTTTGATGTGACAGCCTTTTCTCCCTACTCACTGCATCAGTTGGAGCAAACTGATTTTCTTCCTCTCCAATCTCTGCTTGACTTTTCCTCCAGTCTATGCTTAAATGTACATCTGTGTGGAAAGTAGCTAAACCCAGGGCTTTTTTGGATCTGTTTTTCTGCAGAGCCACCCTCCAGACGCTGCTCTTTTCTTCTCTATTAAGGGGCTTTGCATAGCACACAGACAGTATTTAGGGAAAACAAGCCCCAAACACAGCTGGTGTGCTTGTGAAACAGAGATCAGTGTTGAGCATCATGTCACTGACTCTACTTTCTTCTTCCTTACCACCAAGGGAAGTCGCTGCCTGGCAAAGCTGAGTTCCAGACCCATCTGGGCAGGCTGAGTCTGGCAGCGACACAGCCGGGTCCTCTGCCTTGGTGGTAGCTGTGGTAACAGTGAGTAAAGACAAAGGGAATGGTAAGCACTAAACCACTCCATGGCAGGAGACCAGATGTTGGTTAACCCAGGGATGCATGGCCTTTTCTGCTAATAAATCCTTGGGTAAAGAGTGTGTGTTGTAAGTCACCAATGAATTTAATTCCCTGACATTTCTGAGATAAGAAAAAGACAGAGAGTACCTGATGTCTGAAAAAACATTTAGACATGTTTGCAAGTTTTCACATATTTTTAACTCGGTATCTCATTACCTGCTTTTGAACAAGGCTATTAGTCATTCTTTATCAGATCTCCTCCCCTCTCCCTGTCATCATTTATCCTTCTTAATTAACAAATGGCATCAATTAAAATGTCAAATATACTCTGCACAGAACATGCCAAAGCCACTCTCTGTCATATGTTAAAATGAGAACATCCCCTCACGGCTCAGCAGGGACAATGACAGAAAATCTTGTGTGAAATGCAATTACTTTGCAAGCCCTTTCTGTAGGAAAGCATGACATTTGTCTTGCACAGAGGAGCAGACCTGACAGCAGCAAAGCTTTCTTCTGAAGTACTTCCCAATTTAGACGGTTGGCTGCTTGGGGAAGGGAAAAATCTCATTGCTTGGGATTTATCTTAAATGATTTTAGCTACCTGGCTCCAGGACCGGTCAGTGCTAGGTGTATGGGCTCCCTTGAGAGCCATCAAGAGCTGAGGAGGCGAGAAGAGTATTACCAGGGGGTGATGCAAATCTCTGGTTTATGTGCCAATTTTAGGATAGGATGAATCACCCTCTCCTGCAGAAAGGCAGGTAGCTCTGGGGGAAAATGAAGTCTGCCTGAGCCCCGAATCTCCCTTGAGCACAACGTACCTGAGTGACTGCTGTGACTAGGTAGTTAATTCTTTGACAGCTGAAATTAGCTGAGATGTTCTTGTAGTGTTTAGAGCAGCATGAGGACAGGCTGACTTTTCATCACGGGCCTCTTCAGGATGCTTAATCAAAATATATTGCAGCAAAGGGCATTTGGAGGACATGACCATCATTTTCTAGGAACAAACACTACTTATCCACTAGGCCCTAATGGTACAAGCCTTTCACTGTGAGCACTGAGTATTTCAGGTCCATCTGCAGACAAACTGCAAATGGAGGAGAAATGAAATTTGTATAGCTCAGAACAGTCAGGTAATGTGACTCTAACCAAGTTCCTTACCCCCTGCTTACCTTTGCCCCTGCTTTGCAGAAAAGCTTTACTAGTTTGGCAGGGACATGTTGATCACCCATTAGGTATTTGGATCATGATTTTTACCTAAAAGCTGAAGTCAGTGGCTCAAACCCTATTGTATTAGAGGCTGTAAAAATATATAGTAGGAAAAAAAAAACAAAAACAACAAAATGAGTGTTTGGAGAGGACTTTGGAAATGAAGGCACTGTGCAAAACTGGTAAGACAGGGCAATGCTTGTTCAAATACAAGCATGTGTAACCCAATGCAGGCTGCCAGCTGACAGTCATAACAACATCTTCCTGCTTGGTGATGTTTTTGTGCTTTGTATGCCTATCTCCTGTCACCACTCAGACACCCTGCAGGAAGACCCCCTCCCTGCTTTGTACTGTAAGTCCCAAGGCAGGGTGCAGTTTTCCACATCCTGGGCAGTGAAAGATTAGGAAGAAATACTTCCCCAGTAAAACACAAACTGTCATATGAAATGGCTCTTGCTTCTCCCAGCTAAAGGGCAGGCAGCATTCAGACTGATTTATCAGAGAAAATCCAAACCTCAATAATTACATTTTCAAAACAACAAGTGCATTTAATCTTATGTGCACGCACCTCACAGGACTCCTATGGCATTAAGTTAGAGAGGCTTTGACAAGAGAGAGGCTAATGTCTTATCTTGATTCAAATAGGGTAAAAGCAACATGTGTGCCAGTGGCCTGCCACTACTGTATTTGTTTTCAAGACCTCCCTTTGGACTTTGTCTCCTGTTTAGCGAAGTTTGGCTGAGGTGAGGCACTCGTGTCTTGAGAAGCTGTAGGACAAAGAAGGCGGTCTTTGCACTGGCTGTCATAAAATAATTCTAATGGGCAACTTCAGCATCCATAAGTCACACACCTAGTCAACCTATTTCCAGTACGTGAAAGCCTAGAGTTTAGGAAATGTGGGTTTGTTTAATTAATTCATTCAATAAAAACTTTGTTAGAGAAGAAATCTTCACTTGGCAAAATACCAAAGTTTATATGTAAGTTCAAGCAAACGCTGAAATCCTGCTGAAGTTAAAAGGATTTGTTAGGTGTGTAATGGTACCTTTGTGCTCAAATATTTAGCTAACAGGAATGGTATTAAGCATATGCTTGCATGACTTTCTTGGATGGAAACCTGTGAGGGAAATATCCCAAATTGAGGTTGATGAGATCTCTGGAGAACTGGTTGGATGTCTCCGTGGGTTGTTTCTGGTACATATTAGGCAGGAAAATATATTCTGCAGATTGGAGTGACTCAAAGCCATTTTTTTCTGCAGGATGTGAAAATCATATTGGAAACAACAGCCCCGCATGGGGTAAAAAATACCTTCAAACATTTACATGTGTAGTTATGGGCTTTAAAGTGACTGCTGCCAGTAAGGAGAGAGGTCTTAGAGCTTCAACATCTGCTCAGTCCTTGTTAGTTGTTATGTTAAAAATTATTAGGGAAAGAGAACAGAAAATACCCCCAGGCTGCTGTTTAAATGCATGGTGGTTTTACATCTTGAGCACTGTGTGCAATTCCTGTTTGTCTAGCTCAAAAATGACCTAACAGAGCTGGGCAGCATCCAAAGCAAGGCAATAAGGATTATCAGTAGTATAGAACAGCTTTCTGTAAGGGTTAACTAAATGGCCTAAGGGTCTTTGGTGTGGAAAAAGAGGTGTCTGGGGGGACGTATGTGAGAAATCTATAGAAATGTGAGTTTGGTGGAGAGGGGGAAGTGGATTGCTCTTATAATGCTGGAGCGAACCAGGAACATCAAATGAAATTTTCAAGTGGCAGATTTTGTACAAACAGAGGCAGTCTTTCTAATTATTTTTTTTTCCTCACAGTGGTGAATAATGCTGCCAAGATCATTACCAAACTGGACTCTCTTCTTGAATCACCTTTCAAGATGGGAAACAAGCACAAAAGTTTTTCAAGATCCTCTAATCCAACAGAAAAGGACACCAAAACATCCTGAGGCACCTATGAAAGGTCTTTCTCAGAAAATTAAGTCCTTGCTACCAAAGAAAGTGAGTGTTATGATCTTTCCCATAGATTTACAGATCCCTCTATTAAAGCCAGTTAATGTTTTCCTGCCTACACTTCTGGCTGAAAATCTGTCATTGACAGACATAAACTACCTTCTAATCGCCAGCCTTAATTTATTCATTACTTAGTTAAATATATTTATTCTCATACCAGACTTAGCCCTCAACTTGAGAGGTTTTTCTTTCCCTCTGGTGTTTTTTTTATCCTCATATTTGTAAAATTGAAAACAGCATTGCAGGGAGCCATTTGTGGTTAACTTGCCCGTCATTTTCTCAAACCAATCTTGATTGAATTACCTGTTTTATATTGGTGTAACCCATTTGTGAATACATTGAGTGGTGAAAACATCCACACTGACCATGGTAGATCTATGCTAGTGTTTTGCTTCTCCACCTTTGTATCCATGAACAGAAAACATGCTTCTTCATTTTTAACTTCAAAGGGGGGAATTAAAGAATGAGGAAGGATGATAAAGCTTATACTCTAGCCATCTAGGCAAACCTTACAGAAACAAATGCTTAAAGGGAGCAGTCAAAAGGATAAAATTATTGGATTAGAACATAAATGCTTTAGGTAGGAGCTCAGAGTAAATGTGTGTTAGCAACAAGAGAAAAAAAAAGGCGGGGATTACAGTTAAACAATGTAGTAAAAGAAGCCACTAGAGAAAGACAGAAATCAACACACATGCAAAAGACATGCCCAAATTCTGGAAACTTAAATGATAAACTGTAATAAGCAGAATTTCCCCCACCCCTCATAAAAAAAGGAAGGCTGGCTGGGGAGATAATGTTGCTAAATGCAAAAGAATAATTTCTACCTCCCAAATGTATCAGAAATAAAAGAATATCCATCTACTCTGCAGGGATAATAAATGATTGAGGCACAATCAAGGGCCCTAAGAAAAGGTCAGACTATGTAATAAAAAGACATTTAAAAAAAATCATTTGATGGAACCTAGAGAGCTTTCCCACATCGCAACGTCTCTTTCTGGGGTGTTTTTCTGACAAAATTAAATTTCTGACAGAAAAGGTTTCCAAATAAATTATCAAGAAGAACAGATATCAATTAAAAAAGCTAACTAATATTCACACAAGAGTTGTAAAAGAATTCAACTGTGGAAGTGCTGACCTACCAGCTATGTCTTTTTCATGTACTCCTTGAATAGGCCTTGGTACCAGAGAATGGAAAGTGGCAAATACATGTTTTTGAAGTAAAGCCTGGGAGCATCTGGTGTAAACTGTAAGTAAGAATTGAATGAGTAGATTTTGGATAAATATGATACAGTGGGAGCAAAAAAATCTGTGTAATTTTTATAAAAGAAAGCTGTTATCATACAAATCTATTGAAGCTCTCTGTGGCAACATATATATTAATAAAGAGAATCCAATCAATACAAAGCACTGGATTTTGAAAATCTTTTGATGAAGACTCTTTCACCAAAGTCTTTTAAAGCTTTAATGGGACAAGAGAAAAGGCTTATTAATTTATATTGTTGTTGTGTATTATTTTAATTAATTTCCTTAAAAGATAAGTAATGAAGTGAAGAATAAATGGCCAGTCTATACAATGGACATCCAGTAGCAATCAGTGCTAGGACCTGGTATGCTGTGTATAGTCACATGTGATTGTAAAAGGGGTGATTGGGAAGCAATAAAACTCTCTGGCAGTTATATGCTATTCCAGAAACACAAAACTAAAATTACCACTGAAGTGTTAAAGATGCAAAGTGACTGGCTGATAAAATAGCTGACAGAATTCGGTGTCAATAAATGCAAAGTAATACAATGGAGAATGGTATTAAGTATGCATACATAACAAGGGGTTTAAATGAACTGTTTTTCATGAAAGAGATGCTGGAATTAGCTGGTTAGTTCAGCAAAAAGAACAGCCAATTCTTTATTTTCCCTTTCTTCCCCTGTTGAAAGAAATGTTGTAATATCTTTTTTGAGCTTGGTCTCAAGCACCTTCCTCCAATGTTCTCCCCTTTATAAGAATGTAGACCTGTGGTATTTTTCATGCCTATGTGCCTAGGACAGCTTTGCATCTTCCTAATTCAAAATGTTGAGCTCTCCAAAGCAGCTGACTTCCACAGTTATTTTCTCTAGGTTGTCAAAATTTACTGGTCCAGATCTAGAAACAGCAAATTATTGACGTCAAAGAGAAGCACTCCATCTGGGCACTCTAAGTAATTATTGACAGGAAGAGATTGCCTGAAGGTGATGGCGAATTGTCCTTCATGTCAAGATTTTCAAGCGAGACTGAACCTCTCCTGCTCTAAGGTCAGAGCTAGTTCAGGTTGGTCTTGACTTTGGCTGAACTCCTCTGCTTCAGACTACTCACCTCAGCAGTCCTTGTGCCTTTCTTCTCGCTATCATCTCTACTGTACATGCATTTCACCCATACAACACACTGCATGAAACCTATTGCATTTACTAATTAGAATAGCAGTTGCTAATTAAGTTTAAATTCCAATGTACCAATCAAATTTTATTTCCTAATTGTACTACATTATCGCTAATTAGAATAACAGTTTTTACTTAATGGATTATATTTAAATTAAGATGTCTCCATCCAATGTTTTTTCCTACTTACATTTTAACTAATTGGTACTGTAATTATTAAGTTATGTTAAAATTGAAATATATCAGGCTGTTAGGGAATCATATGATAGTTTGCTTACGTCTGTATGATACTAGTAGGAATGATTAAGATACAGACCAGTTAATTAGTTCTGGAATCAAAATAATTTCATAAATGTTTGAATAAGGAGTGAGTGTATGCTAGTCCCTTGCCACACTATTAAGGAGGAACTTATTATGGGCTCAGAAGAAACTTAACATGGCTATTGGTACTAATCAGCTCAGATTGAATCTGCAAATATTTAGGCCCAGGTTCAGGAGGACATTTAAACATATGCCTATGGTTGTCCCACCGTTCTGAATCAGTCTTTTGATTCCTGCTTGTCAACACTTTAAATATTTTTGTGATGACCAGTAGAAAAAGGCCTTTGAAGATTAAGTGACCGTACTTTACCTTATTCTGCTATACCAGCCAGACACCAGCTGAACGTTCCTGAACACCAGTTAACCCTTTCTGGTAACACTACTTGTTGAGAGTTGCAAGATTGCGGTTGTGAACAGTAGGCATGGGGGTGAAGAAAGGAGCCTTTCAATATCCCTTGTATATTTTTCTTTCAGTGGTATTATAACCTTAAAGAGGAGCAGGGTGGCTTCTGACAGATGCTTGTATACATACCTGTACTTGTAGTCACATGCCAGATCCTGTGGCCATTCACACCCATGCATGCTGTGGTGCATGCAAACAGAGGAGCATGAACAGATGATTAGGTCTGCTGTCTTTGACAAAATTGGTTTTGCACAGATGGTAGGGAGATGTTACCTTCTGCATCCTTCAGCCTAGGCTTTGTCATATTTAGGAGCTGAAGGGTGTTCCTATAGAAACTGCCTTTTGTTTTTGTGACCCAACATATAAATGAAGGCTGCTTGAAAGCTGCCAGGGAGCTTTGTAACAGAGTCACAACAAAAGCAAATATTTGGCAAAAGTCTGTAAAGACTTACTACCAATTCCAGAGTTGCAATATTACCAAGAGCAGGTGGGATAGCTATAATGATCCAGCTGAACTGTATCAGGTTAACAACCTTCCTCAAACAGGTGGCATTCAAAAGAAACCAGCTAGATTAAATAAATAAATGTGTGAGGTAAAATAAGGGTTAAATTGGGAGGAAAGATTACTGGTGCTTCACAGACAGAAGAGCCCATTAAAAATGAGATTAAAGTGCAAAGTTTTGACTTAATGAGATTTGGAAACTATTTGGCAGTATCACCTCACTTCTATATAAGTAAATGAGAGGGTGAATTTCAGAAATGGTAGATATTCGGTAGTGCAATATCCTCCTTTTCCTCTTGGCCCATGCTTTCTAAACTTTAAAGGAACAGACTGGAACTCCAGAGAAATCCATCTCCATTAAGGGGGTCTAAGTCATTTTTAAAAGCCTGTACAATTTAAGGACAAGTGCGAAAGAAAAGATATCAAAAAATCAGATTGTCCTCATATTAAACAAGATCTGGATTTTGAAGTCACATAACAGCCAATGTCATCAAAAGCTCCTACAGTGTTGAAAAAGAACAGGCAATGTCAATTGAAAACTACTTAACAGAGGCAGAAGGATCAGCTTGAGAGGTAGGAGATTATAAGCCATGCCAGCAATGTACACTTGAGAGATTGATTGTGTCCTTCATTGTGATGCAGCTGTAGACATGAAGGCAGATGCTGTATGATTATTCTCTAACAGTGAACTATGAGAGAATTTTATCCATTTTCTTCTAATTTACTCTTTGTAAAACTGTGTTACTTTAAGCTCTGTTCCAGCATGCTAAGAACTCCTGTCTGTACAACATGAACAAATGATGAAATCTCTGAGCTGTATTTTCATTCTGTGTAACTTATTTTAAGGCGGAATGTGGCATCTTTTTCCCAACAAACTTTGGCAGCTTTTAGAGCATAGTTGCTTTTGACTGAAATGATGAACACAGCTGAGAGTCATGGCCAGGGAAATTTGTCAAAGTTGGGTCCTCTCCAGAATAGACACTGCAGATCTGCCATTAAGTGAATACACAAGGGATGCAAACAAGCATTTGTGGACTACTCATACTTAATATAGCATGTATTACCCCATCCTCAAGATATCTGCATCTCATCCTCTAGCTTTGTAAACAATGGAAACAGGTGAACACCTTGGGCTGGATACTTAGTTGGTATAAATGCATGGAGCTATGCTGGTTTACTGCAGCTGAGAAGCTGGTGCCTGCATTATATCATAGAAATTATTTTATGGTCTGCAACCCTATAACCACCCTTGGTGCTTACAGGAGGTGCCTTCAGCTAAGTTGTACAAGGACTACAGATTCCATGGTAAGAACATTCCTGATTGAGTTGATCACAGCCAGAATATGATGTCAGGACACACCACAAACTTTCCGAGTTGTGTATTGCTCTTAGTGATATTTCATCATCTTCCTGTTTTCTTAAACTTGTGGCACACTTGTCTTGTCTTCAAATAAATAAATAAATAAATATTTGCAGGTTTCTACCCTTGTCCTCTGGGTTGCAGTCACCCAGGGTGAAAAATTGCATTGATTCAGACTAAGAAACAGAAAGATTATGTGCAGCTTAGATGAATGCTGTAGCCATAAGGCTGCATGCCGGAAAATCTTTAATTTCATTCAGGGTGGTGGTGAAGTCAAAACTACGGGATTCAGTTTTTGCAGGAAGTATCCAGTGGGGTCTGGTTATGCTCTACACTGGCTCAAAACTTCCAGAGCTACCACGAAATACAAACAGGCTTGTTGTCTGGTCAACTTTATATTCAAAGCCTTTCCTAAATCTGATTTACAATAGTGCAGATACATTATTTCACATACACATGAAGCTACAACTGAACATTAACAGTATGAAATCAGTAGGGGGAAACATCACTGCAAAAGGCACTGATTGCAGAATCTGAACTTCAGTGTACTATTTCTGTTCTCAGTAATTAAAAATGTAAGAAAATACACAAAGCACCATGTGTGTATACACGTGTATGTGTGACTATGATAACTGACAAACTAGTTAACAAAACTAAGGAACTCGTATTTGTTAAGTTAGACTGAGTTTGTACCAAATTTTATTTAGCTGTAACGCTGGTGGAGATACATCTTCTTATCCCTCTCTGAAGTTTCTCCAGCACAGCCCTCACCCCCTGCAGATGAGAATTCATTTGTTAAAAGGAGAATTGGCAGCAAAGACCATCCTGAGTTATGCGGGCTGTGTCTCTTCAGGAGACAGGATTATTGCAGACACTCCCTCTGCACTAAGATATTTAAACAGTCTTCCTGGCAATGTTAAAAATGTAAGGTGTACATGATTATAAAATATAACTGTACAATGACTTTCACATTTAAAAAGCAACAGAATGTTTTCCAGCTGCAGCTATCACAATGTCAGAATATGATATCACTCTGAGCATTTATTTCTGGAGGCAAAAAATTCCTGCCTTTCTCACTCCCTCTCCAAGGTGTTCCCCTCCTTATCTGAGGGGCATTGTTGTTTGAGGTGAGTACCCTTCATTCCCCCTTAGCTCCTCTAACTGGCTGAGAAATCCAGACCCAGAAGGCAGTCCAGCACTAGTGAAAATCCTCCCTTTGCCTTCATGGGAATGAAACAAGTTCATAGGTATTCCACACACCTACAATATTGTTTTAACTATACTATAATGCAGTGTGCACTGTTGCTATAATCTGTATTTCCTGACTGAACCCAAATGATAGATAAAACCATGCAAAAGTAGCTATCTAAACAAATATCTCCAGGGCAGTTTTGCTGAAGATAAGAGACATATTCCTCATATGAACACAGCAAACACCTGCCAACTTTCCGACTGAACAGCAGGTCATAAAGGAAGCACAGCTCAGAAGAGCAGAGGCATACATAAGCATCAGAATGAGAGGTGAGAGATAAAAACAGCTTTCATACATATGGGGCTGGAAAACAGCTGAATAAAACAAACTCAATGTGAATGCCAGCACAGTTTTCTGCCCAACAAAATGTGAAGGCATATGTGTGGAGTGAAAGAAAATGGCATCACTGCATTCCAGAGCTGGAAGAAAAGCCAACAAGAAGGAAAAGGAGACAAGTTAGGAGCAGAAGCTACAGGGTGCTGTCAAGCTCTTTCAGACCGGAACGGCTGTGAGAAGATGTGAGATCAGAATAAAAGTGCATTCTGGTGTGTTTGCCTTCAGTGAAAACTCAGAGGAACAGCAATGTAATTCTGTGGATTAAAATTTAACCAGAGTGATACAGCCTGGTCCTTATGGGTCAATTCCTTTGCTGTCATGAATAACAGACATTCTGTCCAAAGTGGCCTGAAGCTGTCCACTTATGCCCTGACCTACAAAACTTCAAGACTTGAGGAAACAAAGAATCTGGGAACCTAAAATACTCTCTTTCTTGTCCTTTGGAAGTCTGACCAAATTTCCTTTATCAAGAGTCAAGCACAATTTCTCTTGGCTGCTCAGCTGACTACTTGGTTGCAGCTGCATTCCTGTTGATCCCTCCTTATTCTTGCTTTTGCTGCTGGAGGCTCGATCTCTCTCATGACTGGCTTACCTGTCTGCTATTTTGGACTTGGTTATATTGTATACTCCATGGTTTCTTTCCATCTAGACTTGCTTCTGAGTGTTCGCCTTGCTTCTTGCTTGATGGTCTTCAAATGGTCCTGACCACTGGACTACCTTCAGGCCATCCGTCTTGCTCAAACTCTTGGTCTCAGCTGCACTTTGGTCAAGGTACTGTGCTCTTCTCTGGGTTAAAAAATCCTCACTTGGCTCCAGTCACTGGACTTTTCTCTCTCTGTCTGCCTGACAATGATCTTTACCACAAAATTCCAGTATCCATATCAACTAAAATGGGTCAAAACAAGAGAGCATTAAAAATAGGGGCACCTGCAGTAGTTAGGAATTAGATGAATGACCCACAAGACCCAAGAGGGCCCCTCCCCATCTTCCCTCTAGCTGTCAGTTCTGGCAAATAGTTTGTGTAACTGAGTCTCAGCAGCCAAAAACCTGAGCATTCTTCCATGTCATCCTGTGCTTGTTAATGCAATCTGTGTGCTTTGACTGCTGTGATTATTTATTATTAAACTAAGAAAAGCATTTCAGGAATAGCTTGTGCTACTGCACATGGCTTTGCACATGCCTTTCCCTTATGTACAGTTTGTCACCTTCAAACACACTGTTTTCATCTGTATTTGTTTTAAAATGAGAAGCTTAAGGAAATGCAAAACCAGTCACAGAGGAAAAAGGAAACCAATTATTTATAGTATGAAGCAGTTAAGCCTTCAGAATAGTTATGTTTTTTTAGCAAGCAGCACCCTAATTCTGCAAGCATTTAAGGGCATCCTAAGACTCAACACATTAGGCAAGGGATACTCTTGGCCCAGGTTGAGGCATGTCATCAGGGTCATCTTCGGAAGGACACTTGTGTTCTGAACAGATGTGAGAGCTACCAGCCTCGACTTGGAAATTGCTGGGTGTATCTCCAAATCATCTAAGAACCATCTGGATGCATCAGCACAGCTGGCAACTTCATATGGTGCCGGGATGGTGAGCCCATAGGGAAGAGAGAGCATCTTCTACACAATCTGGATAAGCAAGACAGTCCACAGACTGCAGAAAGACTGTCCATGTTGCCTAAAAGTGTCTGTATGGATGTTTGCAGAATTGAGACTTAGCTGTGGGATACAGGTCTAAATCATTCTACCAAAAAGAAAAAAATTACAGATAACTTCTGAGTTTTGAAAAGAGGGTATTTGTCATAAGAAAAAGTCTACTGACTTGTCAGCAAGTGCTCATTAATTATGTAGTTACTTAGGCTCTATCTATCAGAGAATTTGTATCTGTTATTCCCCATTCCTGCACAAACTTTTTTTTTTGTTGTTTTTATTTTTGTTTGTTTCTGTTTGGTTTTTATTTGTTTTGTGTTTTTTTTGTGGTTTTGTATTTTTTTTTTCAAGAAATGTTTTGCTAGGATGATTTTCAGCAGCTCTTCACAAGTGTACTGAAATGTGTTGAACTGATCCTGTTAGTGCTATGAAGAAATACTGATGCTAACAAACACTTCTATGTGCTAATCTAAATCCCAGCAGGAACAGGTACCAAGAAGAGCTCTGAAAAAACACAGTAGGCAAATAGTTATAACTGGCCAGAATTTGTATTGTAATAAATCAATATTTGATTAGCAATAAATATTTCCTCTGCTCTCTCTCTCTCGCTTCATAAGACTGAAAACAAAAGTAAGATGGTACTTGTCAAAGTTTACTGCACTAGTTTCATTGATCTCTTTTTGAACACAATGGTAAAGTTCCCTGTTAACACCAGTGGGAATTGAGTTATGCCAACAATAAACACTCTTTACAGCCTATTGGTTGTAGATATTAGGACAGGGTAGGATTTGGAGCTGGGTTTTACCAGAGAGAATCAGTTATGGCTTAATTTCACAATTGGGTTGGTAAAATATTTGAGAGAAATGTCAAATCAGTGATAGGAAGCACTTTTAATAGAATGGTAGAGTGAAGGTTGTTTTTTAATTATGCACTTGAGGCACATTTTGGTTCATGCTAATACCTAAAGATGCTCATCATTATATCATGAGCTGTGTTCAGTTCCATGGCAGAATCATCTCTAAGATTTGATTTACTGCACTGTGACTTTAAAGGCGCAGATACCAGACACATCACAGGGCTTTTACTCTCAGCATTTAGGCTTTGCTAGACATGGAGCTACAACTGTAACATTTTAAAATTCAATAAACAAGGTTTATACAAATATTCCTGCCATGTATAGGGTGTTGAAGAGGGTTTCATTTCTGCCTAGCAACTTTTTGTTACTTTTTGGTCACAAAAAGAACCACAAAGTCCCTTTCTGCCTCCTGGACTTTCCCTGCCATGAAGGACTCAGCCTACTAATACCTCTTTGCCCTAAGTAACAGTAACTGCCCTAAGTTGCTAGCCACGCTCAGCCCTTTTCAGGTGGGGTGCAAAGGGGCAGAGAGCAGAACTGCATCTGAGCAAAAGTGCATGTCCCTCTCCTCCCAAAAGCTGATGTTTTTTTGAAGATTCAGTGTAATGAAAATGATCCTAAAAAATGTTATCCATCACAGCCTCTACTCATTGTGAGAAACAGATTTAACTCTCTCAGCTGTTCTTTCTTTATCAGTTATCTAGGAGGGGTTATGACTGCTCAAGAGCTAGTGGTTGTCATATATATGTGAAGGTATTCCAGTTCTACTTCTGCCTTATAACTAATGGTTCAAATACCCAATACACAGCTAGCTGTTTCATGGTTTGTAATAAGTTGTATGACGCCTCTTTTCTTCCCTCTCTAGACAGATGTAATTTTTTGAGCTAAGAAAAGGATGTAAATAAATCCCATGTAATCCATAATGCTTCTGCTGCAAAACCCCATGGTTACAAAAATGTTTACAGCATTTTTATTTCTTATGTGCTGCTGCACAGCTAACCTTTTGCATTAATAAACACTGTACACAAATGTTTTAGAAGCAAACTCAGAGATTTATTCCAGCAAATATTAGCCCATTCTCTCTTTTTCGTTTTTTTTTTTTTTTTAAATCTCTCTCCCTGACAAGTCCTAACCACAGCTCCTCAAGATGAAGCAAGATGTTTTAAAATAATTAAAAGTTTCTGCCTTTGCATGACTTCTATTGACACCACATCTGCTTGAGTGTGGTAGGAACCAGCTCCAAGCCAATTAAAAGGAGATGGGTGCATCATACAGCTCCCTTCTCTCTTAGTGAACTTTTGACCAAGAAGGCACCATATTGATTAATTTAATTTCTTCCTAATCTGCTTGTATTCTGCTTGATAGCTTGGAGCTTTGCTCTCTTCTGTTTCAGTACAATGACCCTGCTCTTGAGAAAGCTGCTAGTTTGATGCAAAGATTTCAAGTTATTACAAGATGTTGAACACACAGATCTCTTCTTGGCTCTCTGCAAGATGTCATTTGCAAGATGAGGAGGGCTCTCACCCCTTAGAAGAAGAAATTGTAAGGCATTATTTCACAGCTTTTAATACACCAACAAACAATTTCGCTCAGCACAACCTAGCTAAATATACTCAGCCCTTCAGGATGAATATATGGACAGGAAGAAACTATCTACACCCAGGTGTTCTGTTAGAGAAATGCACATGTGCTATGCGGGTTTTAACAGCTGGCCTGCAGGCAGGTGCTCATGCACTAGTCAGTGAAGTCAGAGGTCCCTTTATGAGTAATTATGCATATGAAGGCTGAAAGTACATTTCCACAGGACTGTTCCTTTTTTCTGTTTTTGGGATGGTGCTGTAGTTTTTTTTGTAAAGCTCTCAAACTGCCGATATGCCAGTCTTTATGCCTATTGTGCAATTGCTTGTCTTAAGCAAAGTCTAATGAACAGGGCCAAGGGTACACTCTTGCAGGATGCATACTCTAGCCTCCTTGCTGTTATGCTAGCCAGACATAACGGATTTTCTTTTTGGCCTTGTCAGATAATGAGCTTTGGCCAACAGAGAGTGTTGGCTTCAAATGCGACCTTCTTGGAAAATAAGGAAATGTTTCTTGCTTATTTTTGTTAGCACTTGCATGCTAGATGTTAATTATGACGTGCAACAACAGAACAGGGCTGCAGATCTCTTCCTGTGAGCAGAAGATGTTTCTCAGAGGAAAGCATTTTACATATCTTCTAGAAGAAAAACAGAGCAACAAAAATTGTTCTTATACAGAGCTACAATGAAAATCCTGACACTTGCACCTTCATATTGGAAAAGTCCTTTGCCATTCAGATTGTGCATTCAGGATCACAGTGACAGGTGGAAGTAATGTTTCAAAACTAGTATACTGTGAATTTCTATTTGCTTAAGAATTTAATATTTATAAAGTAGCTTAGCTTTGAATTACTATGACAGTATCGCGGCATTAGAGACCTGACTGTCCTGATAATATAACTGTAACTAATTCCCCAAGAGGATCTTTGGCTAGTACCTGTTCCAGACTATTTTATTTTTTTGTTTAATCGTGAATTCTCTACGTATACAGATTGGGTCTTTGTGGCATGGAAAGGAAGTAAGCATGGCCTTTACAAAATTAAAGAAAAATGTGCATTGTTACTGAAAGAAAAAAGTAGTATAGATGAAATACAGATGCTTGTATTTACACAACATCTGGAAGACAAATACTGACCAGATTTTTTTATCACCACTATACCACTCCAAGTTAATGGAAAAGACAGAAGGACATCACAGAATCTCATCAAAGGGATTTAAAGATGTCAGTCAGAGTTTCTAAACTTACAGTGAATTTGGCACTTAATGTTTTTAGTTAGTCTTTTGGAGTTTCAAGATAATAGAAAATAAATAATGGAATGGATAGGATAATTTAGGAAGAAATTGTGTTTGAAACCGTATTATCAAATAAATCACCCTCTGTGGGAGAGAACAATAGAGTGGGACCTTGATTTTACTAGTTGGATAAAGATAAGTATTCAGACTGAGACAACTAAACCTTAAGAAGATAATTACTTGCCCATCAGGGGCAATGTTGCCAATTAATCTTAATAGCAACATATAGATCTCCTTTGTATTTCCATTGGACATGCTGGGAATATTGCTAACACCGGCACGATCATGTTATTAAGGAATCGGAGGGGCAAAAGGAAATAAGAATGACCACAAGAGAGGGAATGACAGCCACTCACTAGAGATGAAATGGTTTCCTCTTATTTAATTAAACAGCATTTTTTCAGGTCCAAAACAGAACAAGTGTGTCCACATTTACTTACTATGTGCCTCCTCCACTAGCATGCCACATTCTGAAAACCAAGATCAGAAACATTATTTTGCCAACAGGAAAGCATCATTTATGCTGCTTATTATTCATGGCTTGAATAGTTTGTTAATATTACTACTTCTTCCTTGCAACTCCATTTGTACTTCAGAGAAAGACAACTATTTTCGCCTCACCTGGATATCTGCATAGAAGTGGATAATAACATGGAGGCTGAGATTTGAAGAAAGCTTACTACTGGTTTAGCTCAGTTCATCTTATCTGTTTAAAAGTAAAGGAAAAAGATCTTCCATAATATTGTTCATTCTAGATAAGGAAAGATTGTGTCCCTGATTTAGTTGCTGGGACTGAGTGAAAAAGTGTATGTTTTGGAGTTTGAGTTTTTTTTCAGCAGAACTGTTCTGAATTAAATTTTTCAGCTCCAGTTTCTGAACAAAAAAATTGCATCATTCCATCATAAGAACATTTAATTAGGAATGAAAACCCACTGAAGTCAATGCAACAAATCAAATTACTTTTAGGACAAAAACATGGCAGTGGCTATTGCAGTAAAATATGAGGAACACCTCTTGTCATTCAGTATTTATAGTGGCCAGCAGCCACTGTAAATTCCTGAGTATAACAGGAAGCAAACACCAAGTGTGAAATGATCTCATCTCTTCAGGGTGCTGATTATATGAGCAGCTCTGTTGGTGCTTATCTTTACACATGTAGATAGATCTACCAAACATAATGAGCTTCAGTTTCTGAGACAGCAGGAAAAGCCCTGAATAAATGTGGGAGGGAGTAGCAGAGAATTGATATTAGCAAAAAGGAGGAAAAGATCCTCTTTTTTTTTTTTTGTGTTTTTTTTTTTGGTTTGGTTTTGTTTAGGTTTTTTTTTCCCCTTGTAAATGAAACGTACTGGCCTGTACTAGCGTACTAGCAGCAGCTTTGCAAGCAAACTGTGCCCTTTGTGTTCTCTCACTTGCTTGGGAATCATCCAGAAGGCCAAAGCAGCCCATCAGCATGGAACTATGAAGCATGGAGCCTGCACATACCTGTACACTGCCATCAGACTAAATGTGTGACTGAGAGGTCCTGGCAAGGCTTGTGAAGTAAGGGGAAGGGGCAGACTTATGCTTGAGACAGGAGTGAATTTTTTGGAGAGCCATAGTCTATGATGGAGGAGCCACACTTGAGAGGTGATAGAAAAAGATGGGAATGCACTAGTGTTTTGAGCTATAGGGATTGATGGGCATGGTTAATAGGACACAGGATGGAATGTAAGGCTTTAGAATTAGGTCTATGATCAAAGCAATGCATGGTATGAGGTATGGAAGGTACAGATGCCCACTGGTCCCCTGTATGCTTTCATCTATGCGTAAGTAGGCTTAACCTGCTTTACACATCTTTGAGGGTGAAAAATTCCAAGAACAACCTATTTTCAAGTCCATCTGATTGCTGCCTTTGCAACTGCCTCTCTTTCCTGAAGGAAGAAAAGCCAAAGAAAAACTCAGAATTGATGAGCAGGGGTCCCTGCACTAGCCAGGTGAGTCTTGGCAAAGGTAGGGGTACAGGCAGAAAGGAACGGAAGAAAGTGAGCAGCCTCCTGAAAAGGTATTGAGGGGGCACTGGGGTGGCAGGCATGGCTGTGGAGTGCTCATGACTGCTGGTGTAGAAACTTTGGGATTTATCCCTGCAGATATGATAGCTGAATGGAAAAGTGTTGTGTTACCATAGGGAATTTCCAAAGCTTTTTACCAGACTGTGTTCTTAGCAGCACTGAAAATAAGACTAGACTAAAGCAGATGACAGCAAGTTAAAATCAACAGAGGGCAGCTATTTAACAATAGTAAGGGACACAGTCCAGCATTTCAGCTGTTGCAAGGTGCTGTGATTGTTCTAGTGTGTGTGGAGAGGGAAAGACTTGGTGATGAAATGATACTATTTTAAAGGTTTCTTTGCTTTTCTTAGGACATCTGTTGGGATGGCTGGTCTGGTCTGAGGATATGCTTGTGGGAAAAATAATATTTCCCTAAAGATAAGGACTCTGAAAAAGAGACCTTTTTTTGTTTTTTTTTTTCTTAGATGGCTGGTGTGAAATTGATTTCTATGCCTGAATCTTTCCTGTATTTCCACAGGAATCTGTCTGAACTGGCCAGTTTCAGACACATTTGAGGGAGGTGGCAGATGCTTTTAGGATACTGGTTTCAAGAAACCCTGGGCCACGAGAAGAAGGAGAAGACCAGTGTTAAGCTTTCTTTGGAGCATTCTCCTTGTCAGATACCAAAGAATTAAACCATGAGGTAAAGTCTGCTGTCTCTCTTTAGCAGACACAAGTGGAGGGAGATCCTTTTTCCTTAGGGAAAAGATCAGGATTAAAATGAGAATGCTGGAAAATATGTGAGTCATCTTCCCCAGAGTTTCTACTTATGGCTAAGGGAAGGTGGGAAAGGACGTATGACTTACCTTGAACACTAATGCCCAGGAGTCTCAGACAAAGCTCACATCTATTTTTTAAATTTTAATTATTATTTAAACTTTGGATGACTACATATTTCAAAATACTCTGAGCATCCTCTTAGGAAATGTGTTTATGGAGGGCAGGTTGTTTTACAGGGGCTTTTTAGTGAGATACAGACAAACAGTGTCCAGAGGATGAGATATGTTGGGGACTTTAAAGTGCAATTGAACCGAATGCCATCAATGCTCATAAGTGCACATAAATGATTGTGTAAGAACTTCAGACTAATGAACAGAAAGTGCTTGTTTGTTTGTTTTTTTATAAACAAAGAATGCTGAAGGAAAATTAACATGATTGGGGAAAATAAGGAGATGAACTTGAATATCTTGCTGCAGTAAATTGATTTTGTCAGCTTTAATATATGTGCCAGTGACATTTTAAGTATAAATGAGGACTTGAGAAGCTCTTAAATTTGAAGATGGAAGCTGATGAAATGTGATATTCTTCCTGTATTTAAATTAAGCTTAACAACTGCTTAAATTCTAGCTGATCAATCATTTCTGTAGCTTAACAGTCCTGAATTTCTCCAGCAATTTTTATTGTTTATTGTCCTGTAAACAGCTTCACTGAATAGTTTTTGGTCAGCATCATTAGCTTTGGCTGCAGGTACATATCAGGTTCTCTACATTAAGAGAAAAGATGACCATATTTTGCAAACAACAAATAAATGGAGAGAAAAATCATCTTCAGTGTAGACATTTCCAAGTAATTTGATGATAATATTTTTTTGCTAAAACAAACAAGCCAACTCAAAATATTATATTACAGGTATGTTGCCTCTGTATGATGCCTGTATGGAGTACTGGTTACTGAAGATTTTCCAGGCCTGCTCTATTAAGTTCAGTTTGGGTTTCACTGATTGTGAGACACCATGTTTTCACAGATATTTTCTTTGCATTTATAACACTATTCATGCCTCTGAAGAGAGACAGGGAGGGGGTAAATATCTGGTACAACTTAAATGATTGCACTGCTTTGTGGTACAGAATAAAAGCCTGAAGGTTTTCAGCATGCAGTGAGTAGATCAATGTGTATTAGGAGCAGACAGAGCCTCCCTGGTTGTCTATGCTCATCCCTGCAGGCTGTAAGCTGTGAGTGATTCAGCTACCTGTCCTGGTAGTTAGACTTTTTTTTCCCCTCCTGCAATTAAGTCAGGGTATGGGACTATTTTGGAATCACGGTGATTTTTCACTGCTTTGTAGAGAGAAATGCATGTAAGTTGAAGGACTGTGTGTCCAGGAAGCCCCACTGGGCTGCAAATACTGTACACAGAGATCACAGTCCTACTCTGTTCAATTCCATCTCCCTCCTGGACATCACTATATCCTCTGCCCTGCTTTAGCCAAGAGAAATATGATTAGCAAATCATGGTTATTCAAGCTGTGCTTAAGTACAGTATTAGCATTGTCTGAGACAAACCAGGGAGTGAGTGGCTCAGCTGACAGATCTGGAGGTGGGTGATCCGCAGCAGGGAGCAGAAGTGGCTGCCCCAATAGGGAGCAAGAGGGTAGGTGAAGGACTGTAACCTTTTCAGACAACAAAGCTGCCACTGAGAACAGATGTGCAAATAAGTCCCATGAGTGCCATAAGCCGAGTTCACCTTTCTTTTGAGGCAAACAGCAGTGCATGCCCAATGCAAAGCAGTTTTTCTTTCCAGCATATACAAATCTGCCAGCCAAACGGACAAAGGGAAACTTTCCATAACAAATCTTTACCTAGGAGCAGGATCTGTCTAAGGCACTGTCTCCAGAAAACCATGCCTCCTGCCCAGGTAAATGAAATTAAGAATTAATTCCCAGTGCAGCACTTAGGACACTGTTTAGATCTGAAACACTTATTTTGGATATGAAACACTTAATTTGGATATGAAAATGGGACTGCCCATTTAGAAACTACAAACTCCTTGGTTTTGGATGTTCATCTCTCAGGAGATGTTTACCCCACCCACTAGCTTTCTGATCCCTAGATATTGCTGCCTTCCAGAACAACTGTTTTGACATGTTAATTTGCCAAAAATAAAGGGGAGAGCTTCTGCTTGGCACAGGCTGTGGGTTTCTGCCCAACTTATTCTTTATGCTCCCAAGGGAAGTTGCAGCAGCTATCCTTTCACAGAATGGGAGAGTTGAGATGCTCCTGGGACCAGATGCATCCAACTAGGAGAAGCTCTTAAATCTGAACCTCATTTAACCAAAGTTAAATGAGGATTTCATCTTGCATTCTCTGTACACAGCTCTCCTTATGCTGTAGAGAAAGCTTAAAGCTAGGTTAGATGAACTGGGCTTGTTGAGAGTCAAGATAACACACTGAGCCCAGGACAGGGCACACAAGCAGCATGTTATTTGCTCTGCAGACCATTTCTAATTACTAGAGCTATTCACTCCTCTTAAGCTACTTATTAAAATGATTAGCTTAGAGCTCCTCTGCTACAGAGGAGTCCTAGAAGAAGTCTTTTATTTGCAGTGGCTTAACATTAACAAATGTATTGCCTGCCCCTGCTCTTTACAATGATAATTTAATGACAAGGACAGCATCTGCCATAAACAAGTTCTGTGCTGGCTGCTTTCAGTAAGACTTCTATCAGATGAAAAGATGAAATGAGGTTTTGCTCTGTTAGTTGGAAAACTGGCTTGTAAACAAAGAACAATTATGCTGGGAATTAACTTCCAAGGGGAGGACAGACTGTTTTGGGATATAACCATATGGAAATTAATGCCAGGCAAATGCATAAGGTTTCTCAGAATCACACCAAAGTCAACTCTAGAATGCTTGGTTTCCCCTTCCAGTTGAACTAGAAGTTTGTACTTCTCTTCTAGCAAAATTTTAATGTCAGATCTCTGCTCAGTATAAGCACATGGACACATGGATTTTATGGCCTTCACAATATTGTTGCTGCTTTTTTTTTTTTTTTACTTTTTTAAGAATGGAGGGAAAAGGAAAAATTGGGAAAAAAAGAGGCTAGTTAGAGAAAACGGTCTTAATTTGGAAGCCACAGGTACCACTTTTATAAGCTTTTATTGAGCTTTTGCCCACAGTAAATTTATATAAGCTTTGGCTAGACAGTAAATTTCTGTTTGCTATGACCTGCTTTAAATAGGGAGCTTTCAGCACTACTTTGCTGACAGCTAAAGGTACAGATGAGGTAATAAAACCAACAAGTCCTGGGAAATGCCCACTCAGTTGGGAAAAACATTTCCTTGGATCCTTTGTATTTTTGGATCCGTGTAAAATAACATTTATTGTTTTACTAAGATGCTTGGTAGCTACATCACTGTGGATTTAAGAAGAGCTTTTACAAGTTTTGATTCTTCAGCTCTCTGCTGCCTTCTGTCTTGCTAATCAGGTGTTTCAGACCTCTTTCAAGAAGACTGGCAGTTAATATCACAATTTCATCTCACAGCTCCTGGCCAGCCTACTGGAAGGTTTCACTGAAGAGAACTGAATGCTGATTGAACTGAACAGCCTGAATTGAATAACGCTTGACCTCTATACACCTGTCAATTGGATAGGAGTCACTTACGTGAATTACTATTAAAATAGTAAAAATCAAAGCAATGCAATTACATTTACAAATTGTGGTTGTATTTAATAAAGGTATCTAATTAGATGACTCGAATGTAGTGTTGTGGCTTGCACAGTGCTGAGACTGACCCTGAGTAAAACTGACAGCCTCACTTTTCAACAGGGTCAGTTCACACTGAATATGATGGATGTATGGGTTCCTCTCTGGCACAAGCTCCCCAAAGAAGCCTTCTAGTGACAGGGCAAATTGTGATGTCCCAGGACTGCATGCTAGCAGCAACACGTGTGGTTCTAACCCGTTGGGAACATGAATCGTTTGCCATGATATCCAGACTTAGACCAAGACATCTTCACCTACCCCGTCCAAACTACACAACAAGTGCTTGATCTGGAGAGATAAGAAATACCTCTTATTTCCAGGAGCTTCAGCTGGAAGGTGGACAGCCCAGCATGCGTTTCTTCCTAGACCTCAGCTGCTGAGGAAAAAGTTCTGCTAAAGCTCTTAGCTGAAACCAGTTACAGTCTAGCAGCTCTGGCATTAACATTTGGAGATCCTCAATTAGGCCTCTGATGTTGCCCTAATGACTCACTCATTAACAGCACTGCAAATCCATGTGCAAGGGAATTAGCTGCCTGAAAAGCACTGTGAATATCTGGTCACATATGTCTTTTATTAGGTACCCAAGAGCTACAGCACAATTAGTGAATGCTTAGTGTCTCTTCATTTCCATACCATCACTGTAAAAGTAGAATAAATTGTACCTGCTGGATGAGGACATGGCTTTGTTGAAAAAGGTATGAGACCTCTGTATGAAGTTTTGTGTTAAATTTGTTTTACCTCTTGGAAAATGTGCTCAAGTTGCAAGGGAAGCAGTCTTGGCATAGGATGGGGAAGGACCAGTGGCACTCCCCTTGTGCCACTGAACTGCAAAGTTACATCTGTGTGGAGAAAACAAACAAACAAACCAACCAGACAAAACTTATCACTGCTAAATATTGAAATCCACCCTCATCATCAGAATGTCAGTAATACCATCTCCCAGGTAAATCTGAATGCTGAAGGAAAGCTCAGCCACTGAACTTCAGCTCTCCACTGATGAAGGAGTGAGTTTCCTTTATGAAACAGAACAGCTGTGCTTCCCTGAGACAACGCAGGGGTCAGTCTTCCCCAGAAGAAAGTTGTTGTATCATGGCACTTATTTTATTGGAATACCCTTCTCTTTCAAAAAGTCTACAGGTCAGGCTTGAATCTGAAAAGCAGAAGAGGTAGAGAGGTAAATGAAATAGAGATAGTAAAGAGCTCAGCAGTAACAGATGGGTTGAGCCCCGGCTCTGGAGGCAATTCAGGAGAAATAATCAGGTTGAAAAGTTGCACTAAAAAAGACTTCTTGGAGATGCAGACAAAACTAGATTCAATCAATATTTTTCCTTCTTTTTTTTTTTAAATGAAAAATTCAATTAAGATTTCCAGACCTTAAGAAAAAAAAAGGCAAAGAAAAAAAAAAGCTGTTTCAGCAGTTTCTTAAAAAAACCACCCAAGCATCTTCATGCACAGCATTGTAACTACTGTAATGACAAAAAAATGTTTGACGGAATGTTTGTAACATCTCAACAGAGACTGGAGATAAAATTGATCTGGTGAAATGATAAATGGCCAGGAAACTCTGGCCCTGTAATGGAATGACTTAAAGGGCAGCAAAGGAAAAGATGATCAAAGACAGATCCTTTCTTAGTAAGTACAACTATGAAGAAAAGATAAGAGTGAACAAGTGTCTGATTGCCTTTTGCAATGAGATTATTACTCTGTGTAATCATTAGATATGAATGATATGTATGATATGTAGATATGAATCACTGTAGCTAGGTCTGGTCATACCTCATCAGATGAGTTTTGACAGAGGTCTTAGTGTAATTTCTTTAATATTAATAAAGGTATTCCTTCTCTCACCAAAGAACTTACTATCGGTTTTGATTCACAGTCTTGGAAGAGCAATGGGATGATGTTTTTTTGTCAGCTTTCGGTCATTTCCTTTGGCTAGTGAATGAATGATGACATCCTTGTTACTTTGAAATTTCTAACAGAGCAGCAATTTACACTTGCCTCTCTGAGTAACCTCTGTGCAAAACTCACCCTTCATCCCTCATGTTCTTTAATTTTGTATTCTTATAAGACAGTTTGTGAAAACTTGAACCTTGAGCCATGCCTGTATTCCAACAGTCAGGCCACACAATAAGTGTACATAGTCCCAGTTGGTGGAGTCATGGGATTACACTGCTCTTTGTTTGACTTTGAGGAGATACAGCAAGTTCCCAGCTCTCATGTCTGTGCTGGCAATCTTAAAAAAAAAAGTGGTCATGTACATAAATAAGTCTATTACTTCCCAACATTGCAGACAGCCTAAAACCATAACTCTGAAAGTGGAACTTTCCCTCTACTTTTTTTAATAGCACCTCAAAACAACAATGGAAATAGGGAAGGGAAGGAAGAGGAGATGAGGCAACTTCTTGTCTTTAGCACCTGGGATAAAAACAGTAATCTGGGCAAGTGATTGCACATAAGACAGTGGAAGTAAAGCTCCATGCTGTAAGCTGGCATCAAAGTGGCAGCTGGATTCCTAAGCCACCAACAGTGTGTTCCAATGTGAAATGCAGATATAGGGACCTTTTATGTATTCCATACTGATACAGCTGAGCCCCTAAATGGCTAAGTTGTCTTGGGGTTTAATTTACCATTATAGGCTCCTGTCCACGTCTGAGCTCTGTCATGGCGGTAACTACTGATGTTTCGGGTACTAGTGGACTTCTAGGTGCTATGGGCTCCTGCCTCATTCTCATGTTTCCACTTTCCAGCTGCTTGGCTACTCCCTATAACTGACTTCTTCAGCATTTCTGCACCATCTTATGTCAGTTTGTATTTCCATATCTGGACATTGCCGATATATATGACATGAGTGTCTTGTGCAGCACTCTCTTGGGCCTCTGGTAGACGACAGACATGCTGATTACTAATCTTTTACCCAACTCCTATTCAGTTTCATTCTCAAATGTCTCATTACATCGTTTGCACAGCCACACTAATCAGACATGATACTTCTCATGGTTTCCAAGCATCACTTCAGCCTGCTCCACTTCATTGAAAAGCCTCTCTCTCGTTATGCCAATCTCACCACTGCCTTCCCTGAAGCTACCTTCAGTATTTCCTGCACTTCACAGTCCTGACTGGGCACCAAACTTGTTTACTTCTATCCTGTAATGGAAAAAAGTGAGAGATATAATGGACATTGACTCTGCATTATTGGCATTTGACATTTTCTGATAACAGCTCCCTCTATCAGCTACTGAGTAATAATACTGGAGAAAGACCCATCCCCTCTGAAAAACTGTGAAATTATCTTAATAAAATCAGCAATAAGGTCTAGTATTAAAACAACATACATCTTTCTCCTGCGTACAGAGAAAATGCAGACCTCCACTGACACAATGGATGTCAAGTTCATTCCACGCTGTGGCTTGAAAACTGACATTAAAGTGTTATCTGTACCTTTTCTTAGGGTAGTGTTCTTTTTTTATTAATTCTTTTGAAGCATCAGCCGAGAAAGTGAAAATGTTATGAAAGAAATGCAATACGTAAGTGCTCAGTTGATTTGAGGTGCAGAACGCAGAAATTATGTGATTCTGTATACTGCTTAATTAAAAGGATTACCGTTAGCACTGGTTTCCAAGGAGGAATTTCCGATCTTCATTGAAAAATGAAATGTACTGGTAGAGAGAAGCATTTTTCTATCATAAAAAAAATAATAGCAGCTCCCCTGCTTTACCTGACAGTTTGCTCCTAAGATAATTGTGCTATTTTGCATGGATGTGCAGAGATATCTTCACTGCTGAGCACAAAGTTGCCATGTAGGTTTGCTAAGTACTCACAGTATGAAATAGCATACATGGTAGAACCCTGTAGATCATGTACCATAAACCAATTACTTTTCCCTCCAGATGAGAGATGAAAGTAATTATTTTGGGAAGGCACACTGCAACCTCAGAGATCATAGTCATATCACAGCATTTGGAACCAGATTTTCTATTATGGTCATATTTTTTTCCCTGAAGTCAAAATCATTCAATCTTAATTCATAAGTAATAATTATTTCCCCACTGTTAATGTTTTAACACACCATCTCTGAGTTACATACACTAAAGCAGACCTTGGAAATGCATTTAAGTGTGACACACCTCTACAAAGTTGAAATCTACAATCAACCAAACAAAAGAAAAAATGCTTTAACTTGTTGCTCTCACATAAAGTAGACTGCATTAGAATTGGACTTCATTTTCACTATCTTTGGAAGGTTATTATTGAAGCCATCCAGGAAAGTTAGAGATCTAAATCCATCAGATAGTTTTGGAAGCCCAAAAGAATTTCAAAACCCAGCTTATTATTCATCCACTTATGGAGCTACCCAAAATTAGATGCAATGAGATGACTCTTCTGTATGCTGACATCAGAAACTGAACCAGGGTGGGCTAAACCTGGGAGTTCCTGTACATTACACAGTATCATGCTTATCAATGCAGCAGTGCCATGTCCATTACCCAGTCCACAGAAAAGAACACTTCAATGCAGAATCTATAAAAAAGTCAGGCAAAAACTTTCGTGCCGTGATCTCTGCACATTACTGTGCTCAGGAATGGGACATGTTTCTAATCTTGAGTTTCTGCTGAGGTTATTTTTGTGTGTATTACTGGGAGAGCTTGAAGTAAAATAGTACGTGGCGTAATGTATGTGAACGTGATACGTTACTAGGATGCTCTCTCTTGTCTTCTGGTCATTCTTCCTTTATTTTCTTCCACATTGTAATTTTACATGTTGTCTTTACATGCTGTAATTTAGATCTAGTTCAGGTATGAAGAAGAATTTAAGTTCTACTTCTTGATCAAAAATTTTAGTCGTGTCCAGCTCTTAGCAATTGCTATTATTTCTAGCAGCATTTATTCTTATAACTAGATTTATTAATATTTTCTATTAAAATATAAATAAAGGTTTCTTTTATTTCCAAGTAAAGCCCTAAGACATGCAGTGTGAGTCCCTGTAAAATACATGAAATGAGAAAATAGTTAATCTGGACGTAGCAGCCAATATAGTGTGAAATTCAACTCTGTACGGCAATGGCATAATTCTATAACATTCTTGCTCATTATATAGATAAGCTTTTTAGCTACAGTTCTGTTCTAGTTATGTCAAAATCATGTTGTAATTTCTGTTAACAGAATGGCTAACTTTCCAACTGAGTTTTGTTTTTGTTAATACAAATACTGATGCTAGGTTTTGAGCAGTAGGGCCTAGGAATCATTGCAATAGCTGATAAAATTCCCCCTTCCTGAAGAAACACTACTAATGCTTAACTTTTGAAAGAAATTCATCCAGTGAGGAGTGGCGGGAGTGAAATTAATAAACCTCATGAAATAGAAAGAATTAAATAAAATGAATGAATTAAAAAGCAGGAGGGAAAACATTTATTTTATGCAGTCTTGAACATCTCTGAAGCTTCCCTGCAGAGCTGTGAGCAAAAGAGGGTGGGGATAGACATGGAGGCTACCAGAGCTGCTTTTGCAGGTGTGCTCAGTTCCCAAAGCCTACAACTCATCTTTTTGTTATGCCTGGAAGATGCAGAGTCTCATTCCCAAACGAGCAGCATTTCCTCTTGGAATACAGAATGAAGTTTTTCAGCAATGTAAAAAAGGAAATTAATTTCAGGTCATTTCAGCTTAAAACCAAACAAATGGAGCCCTTTAGGAACTGAGTACATCTATCCAAGCTCATTTTGCCTAAGGTTATCCAGATAGCAAAGCTCATCAGACCTTCCATTGAAATTCTTATTTATGGATGCACATCTTGGAATAAACAGTTTTGTGAGTAGCAGAACTGGTAAAACACTAATTTTTTTATTTTTTTTTTTTCCACCTCCTCTCAGGCTACCCTGAGTTATAAAATTAAGCTCCCTTCTAGACCTCTCTTTAATGCCAGGTAATGCATTACCTGGCAAAGGCTATAATTCATCTAGAGCATTGCCCCTACTGATTGCTCCACGTGATGGTTAGCACAATGTGAAACAGCTGAGTGTTTTTTCTCCTTTAAATAGAGCACCATATAGCTACTAGCTTTAGTGAAATTTGGGAGTGCTAAACTGTCCTTATGGTTGGTTTGTTGGTTTGTTTTTTTTTTTTTGTTTTTGCTGGAAATTCAAAAATAACATTGGGTGAGATGGATGGGATGATTTTAGAAGTGTCACACAATTATAAGGAGTTTGTGGTTATCCCAGAGGCAGGAGAAAATGCTGACTAGCTCTCCCCTCTCTCTTCCCACTGTAGAACACAATATAAGATCTGTACTAACGCTGAGACCAAAGTTCACACAAAAAAGCTCCTAGGTCTATAATGTATGTGACTCTGCTTCCTAACCATCTCTGTGTCTCCAGTAGACTTTCAGATGATTACACTCACTTAAGATCTTTGCTTTTTGTTTGAAAACACTGGGTAAGGTAAAATCCAGGTATAAATTTGTATTTGATGCAAAGAAGGGTATGTCTCAATCTACTCAATATATCTGAATCTAGTGTAAGATTCAGGTTTACTCAAAAGGAAAGCTAGCTGTGAGTGCTATTAGATTTAATTGATGATGGCAATACATTTGATTTTAATGTAATTTCTACATCCTGCAGTGAGATTTTTTAGGTCTTTTCTAGTTTCTTGCTCTTTGGTCTCTCCTAAGTTCAGTTCTTTGGCCTACAGAAATAATTTGAATGTCTCAGATAACTTTAATATATGTGAGCAGCAACAGTGTTAATGCATCTGCCTACTTTTGCAAATTGCTCCTAAAGTTTGGCTTAACTTGGAGCCCTTTAATATTAGCCCTTCTGCTGTTTGCTGTCAAAGTGATTCTTGCTGCCTCCAAGGCTGAAGTACAGTTTCTCACTTAGACTGAAAATTGGAAAATATGAAAGACAGGTTTTCTTTTACTGTTTGTTTTACTTTGTCCTTAGATCTGTCTCCACCAAAGTTGTTTTTGATGTCTTTGCTCGTTTTCCACTCTATTTTGACCTCCCCATCACTTTGCTTGAAAGCTGCAGGTATTGTGTATCCTTCCTCCCAGAAGTTCAGCTTTCTTGGCCTTAGCTACCAGGAGATTACAGGAAGTCTGCTTTGACATTTAAAACTATTTCTATTTCTTGGTCCTGGTGATGTCTATGATTTATTGACTCATTCTTCTTCACAAGCTGCATGATCTAGTGGTTAAATGAAGGTAACTGCAGTAGGCTTTACCTCTGTTTAAGAGGCAGAGAGATAAGGTCTGTTGGACTCAAAAGGAGGATAAATGTACCTGTAGCCTGAGATTAACTTCATCCAGAACATGCGTTTAGTGATGTTATTGTGACACCTCAGTCTGTAAGTGCTACCTGAACTACCCATGCTGTCTGAAGTGGAGAAAAGTACTCCTGATCTCTTCCCATGTTAGAATCCCACTTCATCCAGCATGTCACACTTGGAAAGCCCTGAAGACCAGGACAGAGGCAAATGTTTATTCACTTCTGGGGTAGAGCCTTATCAATAAGATGGCAATATATGATTGTGACTAACTAGTAAACCCTTACAATGGGAGATGGTTTAGTGAAGCCAGGCAAGGACAATGTGCCCATGAAGCTCAGGGTATAATGCAGGGTGTGACTGAGCTGTTATGAAGGAAGCTGACTTCATCTCAACATAGAAGGGACTAGAGGATGGCCTTTGTTTTAGTTAAAGGACTATCACCAATTGAGTGGATCAATTGGTAGTGTAAATGTTTTTCCCTGAGCTTATTAAAAGAGTATGACTGCCTCCCCGAGTTAGTAAACCAGTATGGGGGAGTAAATTTGTGGTTCAGCCCAACATATAATAAAAAAACTAGACAACTAGCAAAATAACTTCAAAGAGAACAGTGAAACTGAGCTGGCTTCAGTCCATGTATTCCTTCCTCTCATCTGGAGGATGGCTGGTGTCACAAGAGCATATTGCATAGACCAGTAGTGGGAATCATGTTGTTATTGTGATTGGACTGTGTATTGCAATTGCTATATTTTGGTAAGTGCAATTTACATTTGTGTTAATGTTGTCAATATATTTTTGTATCACTCTACTATAAGTCCCACATAACATTAACTATTTACAACCAGTACATATCTGTTAAACATTGGGTATTGGACTAACATTGGTGGGCACACAGTTATGAGACTTGTGAATTCAAGCTTATTCTTGCTTCTGCTACTGAACTACTCAATAACCTTGGGCATGTCACTTTGCTTCTCTTCCCTTTTGTGTTCTTAGCTCTCAGTTTTGCCACAGGATAATTTTGGCAATAACCCAGTTATTGTCTAAATCACCCTAGCTAATTTAAATATACCTGTAATCTGAATACTTCAGGGAAACATAGGCATAATTATATAAAAATGTTTGCATAAGCACAGCTTTACCCATGTGAGGATTTATACTAGCCTGGCTATGTAGGCAAAAGTCATATTTCTAAGTGGCATGTTTTATAAAGCCAGTCTTCACTGTATAGCAGTAGCATCTAATGTAGTAACGCTGAGTACATGTTGTTAGTCACCAGCTAGATAACATACTTTTTGTTCAGAGGGCTGTTTAGGTAGCAAGAAGTGATGTATTGCTCCCACTTGATCTCCTTGAACCTGCGGGTTGCTGCTGTCATTGTGTTCTACAGCTTCCAAGCCCTTCTCCACAGTCACCTTCTCTGAAGTAAGTGGATTTTTAGCTTGCCATCAGAGTTTATGTGCAAAGCTCATGTTGTGGTATTTCCAGTTGAACCTGTTGCTGAATGCTGCCAAAGTAAAGGTCACTCCATTTGCTGTTTCCTTTTTTCCTTTATACCCTGAAAGGCAGGCTCAGGATTTAGCCTTAACAAAAAGTTCAGTGACCTTTTTCTGGAATGTTCCTGGTTTCATACAGGAATAATTCAAAGCCAGATTTGGTCTCTAACTGCATACAACATGAGATACAGCAAACTTCTCTTTCTTCTCGTTGGGGATAAGCTAAAAAGATCCCATATCACATCTGTAGGATGCCTAATTAGGTTAATAAGAAAAGCTAAGCAGAGCTATGTTTAGGATGAGAACAAGAGGCTTGCATGTATGAGACAGGGTATGTGCACACATAAAGGTTAAAGATGGAACATTCTTTTGACGGCAGACATACAGTGCTAAATACAGTTCTTAAAGTCATACTGTATAAGCAGGAGGGCAAAGGGGCACTAAGTTCTCTTACTTTGCCTTCAGATGATACAATATAGTATCTAGATACATCCTGGAAACTTATAATTAAAGGTCTTTGCAGAATATATGAAGCTTCTTGCTTGAGCTTCCTGCATAATTCTCAGTGAAACGAGAGGAAAGATTCCTTTGAAAATACATGAGGCAGTGATTCTGTCTTCCCTGTGTGCTAGAGCTCCAGCAGAGCTGCCAAAGCCTGATGTTGTCGAAGGAATCTAATACTTGAAGTACAGCATGATCAAATAAAATATTCAGAAACCAAGCACAGCCTTAGGCTCATTTCATTTTAAGCAAACAAATAAAAAACTGTAAGGGCTGATCAGGCAGTTAGAAATGGCACAGGGAAAACAGCACAGAGAAGAAAGCAAACCTTTGACTCTGGAATTTGAGGTACCCAGAAGTTACTTCCATGGCAAGAATAGGGCATGGATATCATTTGACCCAAGCTTATGGCTTACTCTCTAGTGGCTTCTATATTTTTGAAGCTGCAGAGCATGTTATCCAGAGCTGTCTGCTCAGAACATGCTCTTTCAAATTTACAGGTATGGGTGGACCTGAGTGCCTATAAGGAAGCTCTGCTGCACCTGTAAGGGCTGCTTGCAGGTGTGGGGTTAGTGTGTGCTTATGTTCATCCATTGTAAAGAAGGAAGGCACAAATAAACCTCTGTGGAGTCATTTGCAACTACCAGGACATCCCAAATTGTAATTGTGAACTCATCTCCAACATTGGTGCTGTACCAACAGATGCAGTCTCTCCAGCGTTTCTGAGCTCAGAAGGGAAGCATGTGCTTCTAGTGGGGACCCCTTGGAGGGCCTTTGTGATCCTTTGCCATCTTCCTATATTTCTCCTTCATGCATACCTGCTATCCAGAAAGCAAATGTAGAAGCTAAAACTGGGCCTGTGTCTGTGAGCAAAAAGTGTACCTTCTTCAGGTGCAAAGTGGTCTTATTATTTGGGCTGTGTTCCTGTCCTGGGTTCAGCAGTAGCAGTCATTTTTCCCCTTCTTGGTAGCTGGTGCAGTGCAGTGTTTTGACTTTCAGCTTGGGAACAGAGCTGATAGTGATGTTTAGGTTTGGCCAAGGACTTTGTGAGCCTCATGCTCTGCCAGGGAGGAGGGGAAGCCAGGAGGAAGCAGAGACAGGACACCTGACCCAAACTGACCAAAGAGGTATTCCATACCACAGCACGTCATGCCCAGGATGTAACTGGGAGTTAGCCGGAAGGGCTGGGAGACTGCAGGGTTGGAGGAGGTATCGGTCAGAGCTTGGTCGGGCTGGGGGGGTGAGTTATCGGTTGGCTGGTGGTGAGATGATGTATTCTCTTCCCTTGTTATTTCCTTTATCATTATTATCATTGGTGGTAGCAGTAGTGATTTGTGTTATACCTTAGTTACTAAACTGTTCTTATCTCAACCCGTGGAGTTGCATTCTTTTTGATTCTCCTCTCCGTCCCTCCGAGAGCAGGGGGAGGGCAAGAAAAGGGGGGGAAGTGAGCGAACGAGTTACCTGACTGGGTTTAAACCACGACAGTTCCCTGCTCTCACCCCCCCCCCCCCCCCCCCCATATTTGTGGCTTAAGAGTTGCCTCTGTCTTAAAGTTCCTTTGCAATGGTGAGCTTTCTTGTCCAGCTGCCTTTCTAGACAAGAATTTTGTCTTTGATCTTCAACAGAAACTGGACAAATTAATTAACATCTAGTAAGTTTCTTTTATTTTCTTTTTCCCCTTAAGTCAGCTTGAAACTTTTTGGGAGCAGAAGCTCTTCCAATTATTACATCTTTTTATGCTTCTCAAGCTTTCCCATCTTTGTATAATAGGATGCAGAGCTGGGAATAAAAGATTGCTCCTATCAGTTTCAATTTGACCTTCTCTTTACCATACTGCCATTGAAAGACTTTCACCATCCCTGCAGTTGACTGCAGTATAAAATCACTTGCTGCTTAAAGTGTTCTGCTGTTTTTCTAGAGACTCAGCAATGGGTAGAGTTGGTTCAGCCCAGGAAGTTGCTGGGCTGCAAAACTAGAATAGAGGAAGGAATTTACCCCATAAGGACACTTATGTGTCAGGGGACAGGGACATTTGTTTCCAAGATTTACATTTAGTCTGTTGCTACCCAATTACATGGTAAAGGACAAAACATAATGTCACACTTTGTTCCCACACAGAAGTTTTTTTTCTGAGCACAGCAATAACTATTAGCCTAAGGTAGGCTGAGAAAAAAAGAGGACAAACTGGTGTGAACAGTCCCCCATTAGGGCTGCTGGCACTCAGGATTTTATGATCTCAGCTGAAGGTCAGCTAAGGGTCTTGTCTTCTTAGCACAGGTGTTTCAGTGAGCCTCTAAGCTTTCATGATTAAAACAAGGCAGCCCTCCCAAATCCATATTTCCCAACATGCTAGCTCTCTAAGAAGTGGTAAAACATGTTTTCCTGGTACCAAAGGACTTCAAAACTGCTGGGCATTTTTAAATTGCATGCTGCTGATCTTCTTTCACCATGCGAAACAGTAGCACTTCTGACTTTGTAGACAATGGGAGTCTTACCACTGCTGTGTTAAAAGCAGAGTTATGCCAAAGCTGAGCTGTTCTGAAAATCCCTTCTTGAGCTCCCAAGCTTTAATCTCCTGGGCTTGCAACTAATGCCCCATACATCACTTCAGCCCCTCTCTTGCTGTAAAATAAGTGATTCTTTTGAATAAGCTTGTGCCTCAAACATGAAGTGATGTGGGGATGAATGAGGAGGGCTTACATGGAGCTGGAAGTCACCCTTGCGTTTTTTCACTTTATTGTCATAGTAACAACAATCTGCCCTTTGTGTAGTCAAAAATGAGAACTATGTGCTAGTTATACTTTACTGAGAAGGATGTCGCATTGTTACTCCAAAGGATGACAAGGCATGAGAAATAATCACAGTGACTTAAAAAAATGAAAGTGTGATTTTGTGTATGGTGCCATTTCTCGTTTGCATTTCACTGTGTACTAGTGGCAGGAAAAAAGACATAATTAGTGCCATAAAGTATGGACTTCCAATCTCCTGAGAAACACAGTAACTCCTTGTAGAGTTCTAGTTGACATGGTGATATTTCAAAGCAGCAATATAGGATCCTGGAAGCCATGGTAACTTTTACTGTTCAGAGATATAATGTAAAGCACCCTGTGGTGCTTTGTTGACAAGGGGCCTCAAATCTACACTCTTTGGCTATGAAAAGTACAGGTTCAGTGGCTGAAATAATTGTTCTATTATGCAAGCAGATGCATCAGCCTCTGCATGGTGCTTAGTACAGGCAGGTTACACTTTGAAGGGAGGCAATATGCCATGCCTCTGAAGCTGCCCTGGATTGCTCCCATCCCAGGGCAGAAGCAGTAGGATTTGGTCAGTCTCTCATAGAATCATAGAATAGTTAGGGTTGGAAATGACCTTAAGATCATCAAGTTCCAGCCCCTCTGCATGGGCAGGGACACCTCACACCAAACCATATCACCCAAGGCCTCGTCCAACCTGGTCTTGAACACTGCCAGGGATGGAGCATTCACAACCTCCCTAGGCAACCCATTCCAGTGCCTCACCACCCTAACAGGAAAGAATTTCCTCCTTATATCCAATCTAAACTTCCCCTGTTTAAGTTTGAACCTGTTACCCCTTGTCCTATCACTACAGTCCCTAGTGAAGAGTCCTTCCCCAGCACCCTCGTAGGCCCCCTTCAGAAGGTCTCCACGCAGCCTTCTCTTCTCCAGCCTGAACAGCCCCAACCCTCTCAGCCTATTTTCATACGGGAGGTGCTCCAGTCCCCTGATCATCCTCGTGGCCCTTCTCTGGACTTGTTCCAACAGTTCCATGTCCTTTTGATGTTGAGGACACCAGAACTGCACACAATACTCCAGTTGAGGTCTCACAAGAGCAGAGTAGAGGGGCAGGATCACCTCCTTTGACCTGCTGGTCACGCTCCTTTTGATGCAGCCCAGGATACGGTTGGCTTTCTGGGCTGCAAGCACACACTGCCTACTCATGTTCAGTTTCTCATCAACCAACACCCCCGAGTCCTTCTCCACAGGGCTGCTCTGAATCTCTTCTTTGCCCAACCTGTAGCTGTGCCTGGGATTGCTCCGACCCAGGTGTAGGACCTTGCACTTGCCATGGTTAAACTTCATGAGATTGGCATCAGATCACCTCACAAGTGTGTTGAGGTCCCTCTGGATGGCATTCCTTCCCTCCAGGGTATCAACCAAACCACACAGCTTGGTGTCATCGGCAAACTTGCTGAGGGCGCACTCAATCCCACTGTCCATGTCAGCGACATAGATGTTAAATAAGACCAGTCCCAACATCCATCCCTGAGGGACACCACTCGTTACTGGTCTCCAGCTGGACACTGAGCCATTGACCACAACTCTTTTGTGTGCGGCCATCCAGCCAGTTCTTTATCCACCAGTGGTCCATCCATCAAATTGATGTGTCTCCAATTTAGATGTCATGTGGGACAGTGTCGAACACTTCGCACAAGTCCAGGTAGATGACATCAACTGCTCTACCCCTGTCCATCAGTTCTGTAGCCCCATCATAGAAGGCCACTAAATTGGTCAGGCAGTATTTCCCCCTAGTGAAGCCACGCTGGCTGTCACCAAGCACCTTGTTGTTCTTCATGTGCCTTAACATGCCTTCCAGGAGAATCTGCTCCAAGATTTTGCCAGGCACAGAGGTGAGACTGACTGCTCTGTAGTTCCCTGTGTCATCCATTTTCCCCTTCTTGAAAATGGGGGATATATTTCCCTTTTTGCAGTCATCGGGAACTTCACCTGACTGCCATGATTTTTCAAATATGATGGACAGTGGCTTCGCAACTTCATTTGCCAGCTCCTTCAGCACCCGCAGATGGATTTCATCAGGTCCCATGGACTTGTGCACGTTCAGATTTTTAAGATGGTCTCGAACCAGTTCCTCTTCTATAGTGGGCGCAAGGTCTTCATTCTCACAGTCCCTGTGTCTGCCTTCCAAGACTTGGGTGGTGTGGTCAGAGCTTTTGCCAGTGAAGACTGAGTCAAAGAAGTCATTCAGAACCTCAGCCTTCTCCAAATCCCGTGTAGCCAGTTCTCCTGAGAGCTTCCTGAGGGGGCCTACATTCTCCCTGGTCTGTTTTTTATTTGCTATGTACCTGTAGAATTGCTTCCTGTTATCCTTAATATCCTTAGCCAAGTTTAATTCTAACTGGGCCTTAGCTTTCCTAACCTGGTCCCTAGCTTCCCGGACAACATCCCTGTACTCTTCCCAGGCCGCCTGTCCTTGCTCTGTCTGTGAATGGCACCAATTTCCTTTCCTCACCCCCAAGCATCCAGAGGCCTTAGGCAAGGCTTTTGAATGGGATATTAGCTCTGTCAGCTTCTAGAGAAACTTAGATAATGGACAAGGTATGTGGTGATATTGGATCTGCCTTTCTGGGAAGTACTTGTGATGTGAAAGTCTGTCAGGAGCAGATGGTAGTAGCTACCTAGCTGCTGTTTCTGTGCACATGAGAATTACCTGTACTGCTCAGCACTGCCTTTCTGCAAAGCTGCTATCACAAGGGTCAGTCTGTTGATGTACCAACTATACCTTGTGGAGGAAGATGGTCTGCCAGGTGGCACACCAGGGTGCAAATTTGGAGTCCTGCATTCTACGTCAAACTCCCCTAGAGGCTTGCAGTGTTGTGTGGCTTTCTGCTCCCTGCTTGGGTCAGGATTGTATACTGACTCCACTGAAAAAGTCCAGGCTTTCAGCTAGAGAGGTTTGCAGCAGGAATTTTGTCTGAGAGTGCAGTGCAAAAATTTAATGGGGCCTTGATCTTGATTTGAGCTTCTAGATGCTAAACCAATATAAAGGTTAGTAATAACTCATTACAGACACACTAGCAAAGCTGTTCCCACAAAAGCTTCTAGAAGAAATTTTCTCTGAAGTGTATCTGACCCTCTCAACTCCTTCTAATGCAGGGCTGTAATTCCAAATCAGTTTCTGGTGGACTTGAGCAATCTGTAAAACATTGCAGGCTGGTAAAGTCACTATTGCTAGGCTGGTCCAAGACTTCAGGAATGTACTTATGTAGCCTTAGGCAAAACTATATTGCCTGAGTTGTGGTGTTTTGCACCTTGGGAAAGGTGTCTTATTTTTCAATAGTATTCAATTGAAGCTGAGTAACATTAGAAAGTTTTTTCACTTTTCCTTGCAGCACGTGATGGTGAATGGCTAAATGCAGTAATTTCAGATGTTAAGGCTTGTACCAGGCTGAAGCTACAATGACAATGCTGAAAGCATCTGTAGATTTCCAAGTTTAGAAAAGACAGCTTGGTATTACTGCATGAGTTTTTTTCTGTTTACTTGTTTGTTTTAGACACATAAAAGGTGGCAAGATGTTTCCAACAACTGTGAATCAACCTCTTATTTCAAACATATAGTGGTGGTTGGCTTTATACTGGTGATCCAGTGACTGAAGAGATTCATGCTGTAAACCTCGTAAGGCATTTTTTTGCCTTCATTGGTCTTCTAAGGTGTACATTTTACTGTGCAGATAATTGTATTTGTGTGCTGTTGTCATGGTTGCATAGGTATGAAGTTTGCCATTGTGGAAGACAGAGAAGAAAGCTAACAGCACATCACTGAGCAGGTATAATCACATAAAGACACATGTCTGCTAAAGCAGCAGGAGGCTGCTCTTTGTCTTCTCTTTTTTCCAGCCTCTCTTCCTCCAGTTCTGCGCTCTCAGTTTAAACTATGCTATTCATTCCCTATTGGGAGCTCCTAAACTATTTACCACTTACTTAAGTGTTGATATTGGTAAGAGATAAAAGGAAGAGACAGAGTGGTACACAGACTTTTTGACAATCCACCTCGCATCTCGCTATTCCATTTCAGTACAAATCTGTACATGGCTTTTCCATTTTTTTTCCTCTCATCATTTCCTCCCAATCCTTTTTTCCTCTGCAGTATTTTTCTCCATGAACCTCCAGCTCTTTGACTTTCTTTTCTCTTCTGCTTCCCAGGGACCTCTACTGATACCTTTCATTACATTCATGTATGCTTTTATGGGGAAGATCAGGTGAGAAGCACAGTCTAAGTCAGAAGAAGAAGGGGAAGGAGTAGAGGACAGCTGAGGAAATGTGAAAGCCCTAGGCTGAGCCTAGATCTCTGCAAATGCCACATCTGTCCATCCAGGAGAATGTCTTCATGATCCTGGATGGTCTTGAGCAAATAGCTTAAGGTCAGTGAACCAGTAGATTCCTCTGTCACCATTTGTAAATCAACGATACTGTGCAGTGAGGCATTTGGTACATAGCAGAGCTGCCAATGATTTCTCTCTCTGGACTTGTTAGGCAATTTTGGTTTTGCTTTTCATAACAGAATGAGTATGATTGTAGCAGGGTCCAGCAAACATGATGTCCTGTGTCGACGCAGGTAAGGTAGCCAATAAAGGTGCACTAGCAATGATACAGCAAGGTTACAAATGTTTTTAGTAAGCTGGATATCTATTTTGGTGACTGAGGTGGCTGCCCCAGTGTGACTAGTCAGCAAGGCACTTACTCGTGTATGATAAAACAAAATGGTTCTGCTCTGGGAGCGCATGAGCTTGCAATGCCATGGTGAAGGCGCAAGAGGTGGAGATTTAGTACAAGTGCTGAAAGCCTTCCTGGCTTCCCTCATAAATTCATACCTGACTAATATGCCAAAGCCTACCTTGCTGCTATTGTCTCTGTGCTGTATCTCTCAAGACAGCACAGGGATGTTGGCATCTGCTGCCAAGATACCTCTACTTTGCTGTGTAAATACATTTGTAATGTCTCTGCTTTAAGAGACATTACAAAATGTCTTTGCTTTAAGAGCTTGGTTTCTTTGGGTTAGCAAAGCAAGTAATGGGAGTAGCTGTGTCTTACTGAGACTTGGACGTGAATGGAGAGAGACATAAAGCAATTATTCAAGTTAGAATGTGTGCAGAACACTTATTTTTGTTATATATTGTTTTACGGTCATGCGAGTTGTGCTGCACCCCGAAGGAGGCAAAGTGAGCCATTGGCACAGCTTGTGTAAATCACTACAGCTCCATGATGCCACTGGATTTATACCAGCTTGCTTTTGCTATGTCCTGGCCATCACTTTTTGCCTCAAAAGATTGCCATGTGCATTTCAAACGTGAAAAATTGGGACAGCGGGCATGACGAGCAACAATGAGGGGATGGCAAGGAAGCAACTTGGCTTGCTGCCTGATACAAGAAAAGAAGTTAGATGGATGAGCAGAGCAAAGAAATAATCTCCTCCTTTTTCCTCATCTGAAAAGCTTTGGTAAACATTTTCATAGCATTCTGGCTAATGCTTACATTGTGAGAAGGAAATGCACTGGGAGGCAGGGCATATTTTAAAAGCTTTGAGGTGAAAATAACTTTAAAATTCCTGTTTGCATCAAAATAAGGTGTTTTTTCTTCTTCTCTGCCAGCTTCATGGACAGGTATGTCACATCTTTTTTTTTTTATTTGAAGGATAGGCTGCTTAGTGGACAGAAGTCTCTCACCTCCTCTTTTGCAAGATGTTGCACAAGTATCCTCTTGTGCTGCTTCTTTACTCAAATGGCAGTTGTTGCAATGTGTGAAGGCTCAATGAGAGACTATTAACCTGTTGTTCTGGGTTCAGCCACTCTTTGGAAACAAACATAGGGCAATCAATATTTAGCATTTTCCTTTTGTCTTTATGAACTGTGTGAAGTTTGGATAGCCTTCAAGCCTCTTTAGTTGCTATTGTTGCTTTTCCCCTTTCACGTCTTTTTGCTTCAGAAATTTCCTATGGTGGGGAAGTGTAACTGTGAGAAATCATGGGCATAGTACTACAGAGAGGCTAGTAAAAAGAATATTTTTAGGAGTAGCGTGTGTGAGGATTTCATGGGATTTGGGGTTTTGGGCTTTTGGGGGCTTTTTTTTTTTTTTTAATCTTTGGGTGGGGAGGAGGGCAGTACAGTTTGCTGCTTCATGTCGCTTTTGGAAGCATACCGCTGCCCTTGTGGGAGCTCCTCGTTGGAGCCTTTCCCCTCCTCTCCCCCCTTTCAGGAGCCAGGGTAAGCAGGCCACCAGCCCAGGCGCCAGCCACCTCCTTCTGTTGCCACTGTTTCCCAAGGAGAGCTCATCACAGAGTGAGTTGTTGACCTCGGATGTGGAGGGACAGTTGGCGCGTGGGGTTTGACCTGCTTTCTGCTAGTACGTGCTTCCGGAGTTGTTAGGAATTAGGAAAATTATGGAAGGGGTGAATTATGTGGGTCAGATTTTGAGGGAGGGATGACTTTCTTCACAGAGAGCGTGTGTTGTTTGGGGTGTGTCGTGGTTTAAGTCCACCCATGCAGCCTTTTTCTCACTTCCCCCTTCCTCCCCCTCTCTCCAGAGGGTTGGGGAGGAGAATCGAAAAAATGTAACTTTTTTGTTGTTTTGGAGGGGTTTTTTGTTTGGTCTGTTTTTATTTTTTTGTGTTTTTTTTTTTGTTTGTTTGGTTGGTTTTTTTGTTTGTTTGTTTTATTTGGGTTTTTGTGGGGTTTTTGTTTGTTTTTGTCTTTTTTTGGTTTTTTTTTGTAAAGCAGAAACTTCAGCCTTTCAAGGTCTATTAAAAAAACTGAAGAAAGTATTAAATAAAACTGTTTCTGTCAGTGGAAGCAGAGGGGAAATAATATATTTTACCAATCAAAAAAGCAAATACTTTTCAGAGGAAAGGAAAATATTTTCAAAATAAATCAAAATACTCATTTTTTTTTTAAGTGGTTTATTTGAGCACTTTCATTTCTATTTTTACCCTGCCATACCTGTTGGCTAAATTTAATTTGAGCTTGTTAATACTCCCAGACAAACCAGAACTATATTTTAAACTTATTCTTCTTGGTAGTTGATTTTATATTCACATCAAGACTGTTGTCCAGCAAATATTAACACAACAGAGATCAGGCATGACCTGAGCTCTGAAAAACTTGCTGTGCATTTGAGCCATCTACATCACCAAAAGAACAGGAGTCCATCCCCAGCCTTCTTCCCCAGCCTCTTTATTGTGTATGTTTCTGTCCCAGCATGAGTGTATGCATGGGACTGGGTATCAATGCAATGGACAAACCCTTTCTTTCAGAATGATAGAACTACAGAACAGCCCAGGATGGAAGGGACCTTTCAAGATCATCTGGCTCATCCCCCCGTGGGAAAGGAAGCCTAGATGAGTTTATCTAGTGTGCCATCTGACTGCATTTTGAAAACCTCCAGTGATGGATGCACTATTGCACCCCTGGGGTGGTTGTTCCAATGATCAATTGTTTCACTGTAAAAAATTTCTTGTATCAAGGTGGAACCTCTCCTTGTGCAACCTGTACCTGTTGCCCCTTGTCTTCTTCGTGTCTCCTTGTGATCCATATAGTGGATCATTTTCCTGTTAAGTGCATCCTTGCAGGAACCCAGGTGCTTATACCAACATTCTTCAGGAATAAAAGTAAGTTTCTGGGGACAGAGGACACTTCAGGTGCCTTTCCTTTGGTGGCATTAGTGGCATGGGCATTAGTGGCATGGGCTTGCTGTCTGATGTTCTCAGCAAGATGGCAGAGGCTGGAGGCCAGCATGTCTGACTTGCATTTGAGGTCCTTCTGTGATGTTACTTGCCGGAACGGCGCTCTTGGCTCCCTGTCCATTGCTTCCCAGACTGCATATAGGTACTTTGCCAGGCAGAGAGAGTATTGCTAAACATTGCAGGCTGAGTTTGTGGTTAGCATCACAGAGCTGGATGAAGCTGTAGGCAGCCTAGGAAAAAAAAAAAGGAATAGCTCAGGGAGAAGCGGAGCTAATGAATTAGTTTCCTATGGGTTTGTGTCTTGAGGCATATCTCCCATGTAGGTTTGTTGAGGCCTGGACAGGGGAAGCATTCAGCCTTTCCCCCTAGCTGGGGTCTTAAATGGCCTCTTCACTGGCTCTGCTGCTGATTCCTGCAAAAAGCATAAATGTTTTTGAGGGCTCTTATTTCCTGCCAAATGCAGGCTAATGATCTCAGAGTTAGCAGAGGGAGGCAGAAAGGCACATACAGAGCATTTATCTGGTTTGAAAACCAAACTACAAATCTAACCCCTGGTGAACACAATCATGTGACATAAGGAGCTGGATTGCCCGTGGGTGTGGAAGCAGGGGTGAGAAGATTATTATCCCAGCATTGCATGTGGATGCTTCATCAGTGGGTGGGAAACTCTTAAAATTTAGCTTGGATTGGGAAGTTAAACCAGTTATTAGAAAAAGACTGCTGTTCTAAAACTGCTTTGCTCCTTCTTGAGTCTCATCGTATGACTAAGGGGTCTTGCCAATTGAGAGGAAAATAGAGAGCTGGACTCTCAGATATTAAAAGTTCCCTGAGGCTCTCCATGCTTCAGGGGCCTGATGCCATCAGAGCTTCCAGATTGATTTAAAATCAAATGAAAAAGGAGAAGGGGGGGGGGGGGGGGGGGAAGGGGGTGGAGAGAGGTGGGGAAGGATGAGGCATAAATAGTTTTCCCTTGCTAATTTATTTTCCTCTTTTATGCATGAGCTAATACGATGGAAAGCAATGCAGCTAAAATGAGTGCATTCATCGGGAGCAGGTGCTGTGTTGCTCAGAGTTACAGGTGGAAATTTCTCAGTGTCCTGTTGGGTCTACCCGTTTCTTCCCCTTGCTGTATCAACATGTACTCTAAGCAGTGCGGGAGAGGGGCAAACCCCTTGGATGTCTAATGAACACGGTGGACTAACAAATGCAAATCTAGTCAGTGCACAGAGGGAGGACCAAGTTCAGCATCCGCTTTCTCCATCATGGCTGTGATTCAGAACCTGCAGCTGTAAATGGGAGGGATGTCACCTGTTCTGGGAGAAGAACAGCAAAATGGCAGCCTTCCAGCAGGATGTGTCATAGGATCTGCCACTTCCTTCAGGAAACAAAAGGGCAGATTAGGGGAGGTTAGCCCCTGGAAAAGGCCTCACTCTGTACTTGTCCTTTCGTTGCCTATTTGAGAGCTCATCTCTGTGTTGCACCTTTACCTCATCTCCAGTATGTTACTATGTGCTTCTTTTTAAGTTAAAACAAATATTATAATGCATTTCTAGCTGTTGAGTGCCTTGTGTTTTCCCATGGTGCATCTCTCCTGCTGAGACTTGTCCCTGGCCTGCATGTTCTAAATGAAAGTCTCTTTTTGATGCATCTTCCATCTGCTTAAGTGTTGGCCATAAATAACAACATATTACAAAATTGCCTTCTTGTCAACACACAGATTGTTTATGTGTCATTTCCTCTATCCTTTGTGTTGCTGTAGCTTCCTAGGGAAGGAGGATTTATTGATATAGCAACATTTGGGAATGAAACCAAATCCTATGGGGGTATGAATAAATATAGTAAATTTTTGGTACTACATTTTTATTTACTTTTTACAAAATGTCTTCTTTCCTTGACAGCTTTGTATCTCGCCATGTGGCATCCACTAGCTCTGCCATATCATCTGTTATTTAGGGTCTTATGTTTCCAGAGTATGTTTGCAAGCTGACTGTAGAACTGCGAACCACAGTCCCACAGTATTTTCAACTGAAAGCTAATCTAGAATTTCCACTTACTCTAACCTAATCTTGAATTCCCTCAATTTAGTGTCATATTAAAATAAGGGCTCTGTGAATTTAAAATGCAGGTGGGAGATTGGTCAAAAGTCATATTAGGAAAAAAAAACAGAAGTTTCTTTTTTCTGGGTTTTTTTTTTTTTGAAATTGAGTAGGCTATAAATAAATACTCTTGACTTAAGTACTGCATTTCCTGTGCCAGTAAATTGCTAAAGCCCTTCTATTCAGCGGGTAGTGTGTTTTTTTTTTGTGAATTCTCCCTTTCCTAGTGGCTGACTGGGCCTGTCTATTTGAGGACCGCCTGATACAAACACTGTTCGAAGTTTGAGGGCAAATTTTCACAAGAGTTCACATTTCTTATGATGGATACTATGGAAACTTTTTTTTGTCATTTGACATACTGACATATTATTATTAAGGCTACTGAGGGCCTGCATTGCTGCAGTGCTTGTCCTGAAGAGGCTTGCTAGAGATGCAATGGATACAATGGTTGCAGACTTAGAACATTGGGATGGTAAAGGAGGACAGCTGGGTCTCAGTCACTGCTCCCTGTGACCATGGACCAGCAGTAGCAGAGCTGTCCTTGATGCAAGGTTGTTCTTTTCCACATGTTTGTTTTGTAAAAGCAAACTTTTTGAATTTTTACTCACAGAGGATGAGCATGTGTGCTAAAGCTCATCCTACACATGCAAATGCATTTCCAAGCAGAGTTACTTCAAAACTAAAACGCTTGTCTTTCATTATCTTTCTCCTCTTTGTACAAAGGTATTACTGCCCTGTCTTCAGAGGGACAAGATCATGCTACATAGGCCAGGCACATACTTTTTAGAGAAATGACCTCATCTGAACAATGAATGCTTCTGGCTCCAGACTACTAAGTTGGATCAGGAGAATTTTGATGATTCAGTAGCAAAAACTCTGCTGAGCAAGGCCTGCTGCCGTTTCTGTGGAGACATAAGTCAACTCTGAGACATACTGCTAGCCTTTTTACAGCAACATATGTGACAAATTCCCAGAATCTGCTGTTTAAAGTTTTCCAGAGGGACAGGATTTTCACTGCTTGTTTGCCTATAGGTTTATTAGATCCTTTGAAGAATAGGCAACATGGATAGCCTTCTTAAAAAAAAAATAAAATTGTTTCCTTAATCTTCATTGAGCTTTTTTGACTTTAGTTTTACAATTATCAGTAGTGAATTTTGTGATGGAGAAAGCATTGGCTAAGCTCTGTTTCTGTTCAGATCTGCGGTAAACCTCCTGGAAAATCCCACTCTTCATTTCCCTTCCTAGAGCTTACTTATACATATGTATACATAGATTTACTTTTTTCTTGCATGCATGAATGAGTCCCTTAAAAAGAGCTGACACTCTGGGAGACACTGGGAGAAGGCTAGAAGACTTCAGTCTGCTGGAAAGATGGAAGAGCACCAAAGGGCACTGCAGAACAGAAGGAGGGTATGCACAGTTTGGCCTCTGCTGTGACAGGTGGACGCATCATAGGGACCCCAAGGCTCCTGTAGAGTTTGCAGAAAGCCCTGGAGCTGTGATCAGTACTCTGTGTGGAAGACATGAAGTGAAGACAAAGCAAGAAGGGCAATTGTCTATGATCTGCTTCTCTTCAGGTTTTTGTGTGGTTCTTTTGTTGTTCTTTTTTCCAATTACTTCAAATGAATAACTTGACTGTCTCTGCTTATTTCTGATAAAAATTTGAGTTTCGAGATTTAATGATCTGGGGTGTTTATTGCTAAGAGCAGAATAAAAGCTTCTGATTTCAGTATGTATAAAACTAAATGGCTCTGGTTTATTCCTAGTATAAATTTATCCTTGTCTTAAGTAAATAGATTTTGTAGCTGAGCTTATGCTGACCAGAAAGCAAGTGACATGAATCGTAAGAGGCAGGGTCATTATGTGCAAATTTCATTGTCAACAATAGTGAAAATATTGTAGTTGTAAATACGGTGGTTATTTTTGTTTGGGTTTTTTTGGTCCTCTTTCCCCCCTAACCCTCCCTCCTTTTCTTGTTATTTCAATCCCTGTTTAATCTTACTCTGGTATTCTCAGGAGATATATTACCATTGCTCAGTGTATTGTTTCATTTTAAGAGTAATTGTGATTATCAGAATATCAACATATTTGGAATAATCTTTCTTTTAAAAAGAAGAGGAAAAATGCTCAGTATATCCATGCTTATAGTAGATGGCATGGGTATTTGCAGGCTTTTGTTTCTGAAGAAAAGAACAAAATTAAAAAAAAAAAAACATTTCAACAGAAAAGGATAGTGATTAGACTTTCTGGTCAGGATCTGAAGTCTCCATGGCTGGTCTTTAGTCACAGGTCAGGTAAACATTGGTCAAGAACGACACAGGTAAAATCAAGCTTGCCTTAAAGTGGGAGCTGGCCCTGTAACTTCTTGAAGTCCCTTCCATTCATGTGGCAGGGGGCTTGATAGTGGTAGTTACATGCGCTGTGGTCTTCCCTTCCTGCCACCTGTTGCTTCCCATTGGATATATGTGATTTTTTGTCTGCTTATACAGAGAATAAGCTCTGTGCTTTATAAACTCAGGATTCATTTAAGGAGGGGAAAAAAGGAGTGGGGTGTGTGATAAAAAAGGATATACTTCCCAAATCAAATGTTAAACAATTATTAAGCTCCCTGATTATGGATGGGTTTCCCTTGATCATTTGTCCTTCACTACATATATGTTCTCATAGGGCTTTAGTTTCATGATGGTGCTTTGTTTTTTTCCTGTAGGATCCCCGTCTCAGCCTGATCAGAGTGTGGCAGTGCTTGCAGAACTGGTAACTGTTTACTGTTGATTGTGCTTGAAGTCAGTCCCTGTACATTTTCTGCTGCACACTGTATCTTGCTCTGAAGGTAAGGCATCTTTATTTTCCAGTAAATACTTCCAGTGTTGCTTCCTGCAGTAACACTTGAATATTCTGTTGATTGAATTATCGCTGTACACCTCACTGTTATCAGCTTCGTCCAGTAGCTGAGGTGCAGTCAGAGAGGGAAACAAGGTAGAATCAGTACAAATGTCCATTTATTGTCTCAATTCAATTATTTGGCTGTGTAAATTTTTATTTATTTTTTTTTTTCCCTTCTGTCCCTGTGGTCAAATCCCAGACATCAACAGCAGCTTCAAGTACTTGCTGTTCTTTGACAAGGTGGTTCAGCCTGGGTGTTCAGAAAATGAGGGACATGCTGTTGAATATCATGCAGAACTTGATGGTTGCCAAACATGATAGAGATGAAAATTTACTCTTCCAAATCACTGCCTCCATGCTATCTTTTTCATGCTGCAAAAGTCATATTGGCCAAAAGTAAAAGAGCCAGGGTGTGGATGCTATTGCATTTCATTTTCTATGCAGATCTGAAATGTAGCTCGGGGGGAAAGGGTAATATTGCTGTGTACCATTTCTTGGGTATATGTTCATAGCCTACATATCAGTAAAGCAAAGTCACAGACTCTGAAGCAAAGCGTGGGGAATACATTTGCAATGTTTCCTGGTGTTACTACTTTTCAGTGCGTAATATTAGACTTGCTAACAAGTATCTACCCAGGGGTCACTGTATGTTGTGGTTGTTTTTTTTTTTTATTAGCTACCCTCTGTTAGGTGTTTGACTTTATCAACATAGAAACTTGTCCTGTGTAATTCATGCAAAAGTGCCCTTTCTAGTGTGAGACTACAGGTTTTCTTACTACTACAACTAAGTTCGCTCAGCTGTTTCCTTCAGCAGAGCTTTTCTCCACAAGCCATTGATCTGTGCTTGATTTCCTGTGTTCTGTTCATTTAAATTTCCCTGTATGGTCAGGGTTTGGTCCTCCTACTCCTGCAGTTTGAGTTGCTGCATGAAAAACAACCTAATTGTACTTTTCCTGCCTTGCGATGGAGGCAGAAACACTCTTCTGGGGTTCATTCTTAATATCCAGCAACTAAGGAGCTTTGCTGCTTTTGCCTATTATTCTGTATTGGTATGAAAGTTGCATTTTATAGGAATGCTTTGTCTTTGATCTCACAAATAAAGCAGAGGGTAGAGGACCCGGAGCCATGGCTGGGTACACGGAAAGCAAAGTGAGTGTGAGCAAAACCAGGTTTCTCTGTTACATCAGTTTCCAGATAGCCAAACAATTGACTTCAAGACTTCAGCAAACTTACTGTTGTCTTTTGACACTTTTACTAATGGCTTCACAAGAGACATTATCATTCATGCATTTGATAGACGTATGATCTTCGCTTATGGACTATTGATGCGTGCAATATGAAAGACTAATTTTCTGCTCAGCCACTCCCCAGGTTATTGTAGCAGAAAATTGTGCTTGGTGTTACATTGTTTCTTTTGCTGTACATTATGTGTTATATTTCCATTGCTTGAATTAGGGTTAAAAATTTCCAGTTATTCTATGACAGCATAACCTTGGAATTATTTTAAGACAGAATGGTAGGTAATAGAGGCCTCAAATTTATATTTGGTAATAAAAAAATAACCTCTATAAAATTTAATATGGACATAGAAATATTATTATGACTTTGCAAATCATTGCAACAGAAAAATTCCCCTGCAAGGTTTTCTGTCCAAAGGCAACACTTTGTAGCGGTGGCGTCCTCACTCAGGTTAAATGTGCTGTTGTATTTTTCTGTCTTACAGAGTGATAGTAATGAAAGGAAGTGGTAAAAAAAAAATAATCTGGTTTTTATTGTTGCCTTAGTTTCAGTGATCTAGGAAGTTATAACTACAGCTACTTGAATAAGTTGTAATATGAATCTCTTTTTTTCATATTTCTTATTATTTGATCATTTCCCTTGCTTATTGTTGTTTGCAATTACAGTGATGTCTAGAAGGTCAAATTAAGATGAGGGTCTCTTATTCTATATAATAACACGTAGTTCTTTCCTAAAGAAGGTGTAATCTAAGTTGCTGCGATAAAGAGAGGAGAAAAAAGGTATGCATTTTGCTCAGGGTCATAGAAAAGTCTCTGACAGCTGAGTTGACGTATTTTTTGAGTCTTAGCACACCCCCTTGTTTTTTGGGCCATAATTTAACTGTGGATAAGTGTGTTTTCCCACTCTTTGTGTACAATGTGACGTAGACTATTGTGTATCTCTGCTTCTGCTTCATCCACACCTTTTGTCCAGCAAGAAAAGGGAACTCACATGTGACCCAGCATTAGTGCTGGAATGACACACTGGAGGTTTGTCTTTAGTACCCATAAAAATAATACTTAATGATACTGAGAACTCAAGAAGGAGAAAGAAAATCCTGTTTCTGCCAAAGGGAATGAAAATTAATCCATAAAAGCTGCTATTTTAGCAGCTTTTCCTGAAGCATTTGTCTTTTTTCATGAGTTGACCCCAAAGCCTGGACCAGAGGTCTCTGGCTCCGCCATGTGAAATGGTTCTTAGGCTAAGTTCAGTGAAGTTCAGTATGAATTTCAGATTCATCTGGATGCTTTCCATTGCCCTGACAAGAACAACTGTTGAAACTATATAATTACATTTCTGTGGTTTTATATTACTTACTGTAATTTGTTATCTTGATTTAGCTTATATACAGTGTTTGCCATTGTAGCTAGAGTTTGAGAATTCAATAAATTATGAAATTGACTTATTCCCATTAAAAAAAGTAATTTGGAACTAAGATTGCTCCTCTGTAGTACTGTAATTGAAGACTGAAACATAATGAGAGCAAGTGATTGTTCTGTGATTTCAGCATGCCATTGAAAACAAAGGAAAAAGAAAACCTTGATGAAAACCACAAACTCTCTCTCTCTCCATTTTAGTTTAACTGTAAATTCAGAAAAATAGCTGTTCACTGAAACGGAGACAAGTGACTTCAGTTGTATTTAAGACCAAAGAAATAGAACTGAATTAAAGTATTTTACAAATTGGCAATTTGTTTAAAGATTTAGAGAATTGTATTGTTCTCTGCCTGATAATGTTGCAAACTGTTTTCATTTGCCTGTTGACTCAGCCAGATCAAGAGGAAGATTCATCATGCTTACAGTTAGATTTTTGGCTGAGCCAGTGAACCCAACTCTGACAGTAGTCTTCTAAGTAAAGATAAGTGCCAGAGGGTGATTCAACTTGTGTGTTTTAGAAGGCAACGAATGAACCAAATTCTGGAGTAGCTTTTCTTTTGCTCATGTTTGAGTTTTAGGAAAGTGAAGAATAATTTTGGGGAAAGTACATATTGTCCATCTCCATTTGTTTCCTACAAATATATGTGGAATCATAGGAACATTGTTCAAGGATGAATATCAATGGCCAGATATTCCTTTCCTTCAGTCTGAGAAAGGATAAGTTTATGGGTTTTTTGATTTATATTTTTTGGTGCACATTTGTTTGGTAAATTCTTTAAAACCCTCTAGTAACCAAGATTCTACAGTCTCCAGAGTAATCTGTTTCCGTTTCAGTAGTCTTTAACACTTTGAAGTTCCTGGTGTAAATAGGAAGATGATCTTGAGGCTGAAAAGCTAACTTTTTTATTATTTTTTTTTTGGTGCAAATGTGCCAAGTTTTATAATTCTAAGAGCAACAACTGGGGGCTTATGCTGTAAGGGATTACTGGAAGTGTTTTGCTCGTGCAGAGATTTGCTGTGTGTAACAAGAAAGGGGACTGTCTCATTCTTCTAGTGCTTGGAGGATTGAAGCTGTGATGTGTGGTGTTGTATGTGTGCATATTGTTTGTTTTTTAGTTTGTTTTAAACATTTTATTCTGACATTTGCCCATTCCTTGGCACATGACCAAGGTTTCCATGCTGCCTGTGGAGAAGAAAAAATACGGAGGCATCAGTGTATCTGAGGGGAATAGTTCCCTTATTTTAGGCAGTAGAGGAGTCTCACATGTCTCTGTCCAGAATAGTTTGGCAGAAGTTGGCCTGTAATTAGTAAGAATGCAAGAGGTGCCTTGAATCCTTTAAAATGTATAATGTTAGAGCTGTGCCAGAATAAATACCAGTTTTCTGCTGCAGACCTGGAATTTGACCATCAGCTCTTACAACAAAACCACTCCAGTGAGCTTAAACCTTTATGGCACCTGGGTTCTATCCCATTAGCATTCATTGCCTTTTTTGGCCACACATTTTTGGTCTGCTTAGCTGGTCAGGTATGCTTTCCATCACCCAGAGGGAAATTGGGTTGGCTGGAGATATGTTAATGAGTGACGTAATTACAGAGGTCACTAGGCAGTCTGGCAGTATATCAAGACATGGGTGACTTCTTGATTACTCCCAGGTTACCAATGGTTTAGGCCTGTTTATTTTCAGTAAAACATAATTGGTGCATGAAATTACTGCTAGGATCTCCAGAGATTCCAGAGGATAATGTTAATATTGTTAGGATCTAGCACTCTGAAAAGGAAATGGGGAAAAGCTACATAAAGGTAGGGAGGTAGGTTCTAATTACAGGCCAAATTAATGTATCTTATGGAATACAAAGCATAACCTAAGAGGTAACACAGACGCAACAGAAAAAAAAAATGCATCTCTGCACTGTGGCTTCTGTGACAGAAAGCAGACTGTGCTCTGGTTTTACAAGGGCATGGAGATTTCTTAATGAGAATGCTTGGGAAAAGAGAAGGGTATAATGTAAACCCATTATAGAAGGTTTTGTGTAATAATCAACCATGTGGTGGTAGAATTGTGTGCACATAGCAATAGCAGGAATGTTGGTTTCTAGCCACCCAGGACCAACCCACAGCTCCATGTCTTGGGACAGCAGGACTTCCCCATACTTGCTCTTTCTTACAAAAGAAAGTTATATATGTGTAAAAGACCCTTAACATTAGGTCAGCCACTTGTGCTAAGGGATGTAATGGAAGACTGCAGTTAACAGCATTGAAAGTGTCAGACATATTTTAAAAGGATTAAACAAAGCAGAAACTCTCTGTTCGTATATCTGAGCAGGTCAGGCTGAAGATCAACAAAATGTTTAATATATGTTCTTAAATCTATTCCTCTTGCACAGAGTAATGATTGTCCATCCATAACTATAAGAATATTCAGTGTATGAAGGCCTCAGTGAAGGTGCTGTGCAGTTTGCTGTCTTGTGGGCCTTAGGCTAGCATGCTGTGTTTTGAGGTATGCTTTTCCTTTCTTCCTGCGTAACAGCTTGCTATTTAGCATGCTGTTTAACTTAACTGATGGCATCAACAAAATTATCAGGATGCTGCCTGAGACTGAAATTCTGATTTGCTCTATTTCTTTCTGTGAATATCATAGAGGATCATGTGTTCATGGGGATCCTTGTGTTGTCTTAGAATCATAGAATGGTTAGAATGGGGAGGTACCTTAAAGATTATCCAGTTCCAACCCCATGCCATGGGCAGGGACACCTTCCACTAGACCAGGTTTCTCAAAGCCCCATCCAAACTGGCTGTGAACACTTGCAGGGGTGGGGAATTCACAGCTTTTCTGGGCAACCTGTTCCAGTGTCTCACCACCCTCACAGTGAAGAATTTTTTCCTAGTATCTAATCTTTGGTTGAATCTCTAATCCTGGACATTATTTAGTCCCTACTGGATGTTTTTCTACAATACAAAGTATCCCCATTCAAATAGGTTTTAATTTAAGAGAATGTTTTGCCAGAGGTCAGGCACAGTAATTATTGAGGTATTTCATGGTTTTCTTTACATTTCTATGGGCTCTTAAGTAAACAGATTTAGGGTATGTCAAGCACATGAAAGACATAAAGAGAAGATGATTTGTGTTGAATGAAGTCCAGATTGAAAACTACTGAAACACAGTTCTCTCATAGTAATAGTTGCATGCTCCTGACACCATAAAGTGTTTATGTGGCAACCATACTGCCTCAGGTTTTCATCTGTGAAAGAAAATGTAAATTTTCCAATAGCAAAACATAGTTTGCAAATTGATAGGCAGGAAATGTTTTCCATCCCTAAACTCCAGTAAAATGTCCTAACATCTACATTGTGTGCAAACTGATGACCTTGGCACAAAGCCTATAACATAATAAACTCTGAAATAGATGAGTGGAAAGTGATTCAGGAATTACAAGTCATTTGGAAATTAAATGAAAGTGTGTCTGTATTTTTCAAGGAAAGTAAAAAGCTTCATGGTAACTGTTTAGTATGTTTAACAGATCAGTTTAAAAACATAGGCTAGGGTAATGTCTTGATTTAGCAGATATTTATCAAAACTAAACCAAAACCAGACAAATCTTAACAGAAACCTGAGCTGTTGGCTGCTATGTAGTGCCCTTCTACAATCCAAGCCAGCCAAACAAAAAGAATCATAGAATCAACTAACTTGGAAAAGACCTCTAAGATCAAGTCCGGTCTTTATTCCAGGACTGCAAAGTCCGCCAATAAACAGTGTCACTAAGGGCCTTGTCTACACCTTTTTTTAAAGCTTCCAGGGATGGTGATTTCCACTATTTCCTGGGCAGCCTGTTCCAATGCCTGATCACCCCTTCAGCGAGGAGACTGTTGCTAATATCCAGTCTAAAATGTTCCCTGGTGCAGCTTGAGGCCGTTACCTCTTGTCCTACCACTTGTTACTTGGGAAAGGAGATCAAGCCCCATCTTACTGCAACCTCCTTTTCAGGTAGTTGTACAGAGCAATAAGGTCCACCCATGAGCCTTCTCTTCTCCAGGCTGAACACCCACAGATCTCTCAGCTGCTCCTCATAAGATTTGTGCTCTGGACCCTTCACCAGCTCAGCTGTCCTTCTCTGGACCCACTTCAGCACCTCAATATCTCTCCTGCAGTGAGGGGCCCAGAACTGACCGCAGTATTTGAGGGGCAGCCCCACCACTGCTGAGTACAGGGGGATGATCTCTGCCCTGGCCCTGCTGGCTAGACTATTTCTGATACAGGCCAGGGTGCCATTGGCCTTCTTGGTTGCCTGGGCACAAGCTGTCAATCAGCACCCCCAGGAACTTTTATGCTGAGCAACTTTCCAGCCACTCTTTCCCAAGCCTGTAATGTTGCATGGGGTTATTGTGACTCAAATGCAGGACTCCACACTTTACTTTGCTGAACCTTGTACAGTTGTCACAGTCCATTGATCCATCCTGTCCGAATTCCTCTGCAGAGCCTTCCTAACCTCCAGCAGATCAACACTCTAACCCAGCTTGGTGCCACTTGCAAATTTACTGAGGGTGCACTCATCCAGATCATCACTACTGGCCCCAGTACCAAACCCTGGAGGAAACCATTAGTGATCAGTTATCAACTAGATGTGACACCATTTACCACTGCTCTTTGGGCTCTGCCATCCAGCCAGTTCTTACCCAGTGAAGAATATGCTTATCTGGGTTATGAGCAACCAGTTTCTCCAGAGCAGTCTTTCTTTTCCTATGGTCCCCTTATACTGACCTCGTAGTGCTGGCTTTACGGAAAGCAGGGCTTCTCTTGTTTCAGAGTTTAGAAAGCCTAAATTTACAATTACATGTGAGTATTGATAAAACCTAACAAACCTCTGGATCAAGTGTCCTGACAGACTTTGTCAATAGGGATTTCAGTGGTATTTCAGTATAGATCTCTAAAACAGCCTGCCATGATGCATTTGCTCAGTCTGCAGATCATTTCATTCCTTTAGAAAATCTAATATTTCAAATGGATAACGTGTTCTGGTTTTAGTCCCAAATGTTCAGTTTTCTAGAAATAGCTGGTTGTTTGCTATATGAAAGTGTGAGGTGGAGTTGCAGAGCTTTTGTAGTCAGGGGAATGCTGATCTGGTACTAGCTGACGCTGTTTAATTATCTTTCTGCTCCTGACATTTCTGTTAATTCTTTTCCATTTGCAATTGGTTTGATGTTTCCTTTGAGAACTCCTGGGTGCAATGAACTTTTCCTGTAGTCTATTTCTACAATAGGATCCTAATTTGCTTCTGTTTCCTGTGATGCCCTTTCAACAAAAACCATAGTGTAACCCAAGTTAAAGTGGGTGTTTTCAAAAAACAGGCACCTTGATTGAATGGAGGTACCTAGATGGCCTTCCCGGGTGCTGTGCAGCCAACAGCAGATGGCTAATACTGTGTATGTAATATGATCAGCTCTATCTCTTAAAGAATGAGTCAGAGAAATCCTTCCCTTTTTGGGGGGAACACATGGTTTTAGCGTGGGAGTGGACATGTTTATTTTATGAAACAATTCAATAGTGAATATAAAGCACATTCCATTTGCATTTCAAATACAGATGGAAAACAGCAGCATACCTTTAAAAGAAAATGGATAGCTGTGTTGAAAATGAATGCTCTGACAAGCCACACATTGAGCTTGTATTGACAATTTATCATATTACCCCAGTTAATTTGAGTCATAATTTTGCATATAGCACAATGTGCTGTCCATCTGTATAGCTGGCATTGTGCTATCTGAACTTTATATGCAGGCCTGCTTGAGAACTGATGTTCTGAACAACCAGCAAACAAGTGATGAAGTAGTGGCAGGGAATCTTATGCTGTGATGACTGGGAGGCCCAGGGAGCTTTCTGGTCATCTTCAGTTTGGGCGCTGGCTGCCTGTATTATTATCTCATCTTTGACAGTGATTGATGTTCTTTAAGTTTAAAAGGAACCCATCCTCCTTAGTATTTGGAAATACTTATCTATTTAAAAGGGATCAGTTTATGCTATGATGTAGAATGGCTAATAGCCCATGTCATTTTTTTAACTCCCAGATCTGCAGCTTTTAATGGTAATGACAAGAACTTGGCCCAGCACCGCCTCTGATGAGCATGGGCTCACTTATGGGCTTGATATAAGAGATTTCTAAGGACAGATTTAAAAATGCTTCTGTTGAAATAATAACAGAGAGTGACTCAATTGTGAACTTTGGAACAGTCAGCCTGGGAAGCAGATGTCTCTTATGAAGACCTTTAGCTTTTATGAAAACAGTAGCTAAAAATGCCCTAGCTAAAATATGAAGACAAAGAAACAACTATTTGAAAGGAAAAAAGACTTGGAGATATATCTAATCCAGACTGAAGTGCATAGTTTAGGTAGCCAGAAGCAAGCACAGGTTGGTGTTTTTTCATTTGTTTGTTTGGGTTTGTTGTTTGTTTGTTTTCGTGTGGTTGTGTTTTGTTTTTTTGTGTTTTGGTTTTTATCCTTTTTATTTTCAAGAAGATTCCGTCAAAGCAGAGACTAACTCAGAGCTGGTATTAAGGCATTCCTGAGTGTGTTGGTATATGGTTTGTGTTTTTAACTGTGAAGTTAACAGCAGCAGAACTGGGGCTACACCTTTCTCTTTCTAGCTCTTCATATGCTGAGCTCTTGCAGCAGTTGTTGCTGGTAGGGTACCTAGAAGTGAAGGTTTCAGAGCAGGAAATATGTATCCTTTAAATTTCTCTGTAAATGGGAATAAGTATGCAGCTCTCAAGGCAGCAACCCAAAAACAGCATCTTTGGCTCCTGTTGGAAGAGAGCGTAACATAGTGCTTTGCAGCACTTGTTAATGGCTCTTTGCCTTTATGGTCTTTAAGGTCTGCTATTGTGCTTGAAATGAGGCAGATGTGTGATGATCCAGATTTATTGTGCCTCCTGGCTTCTAGGCATCTAACCTTGGCTCAGCTGTGAGGGTACAGCTTGCAATAAAGAAAATATATCCAGAACACAGTCCAACAAACTGTTGCCATTCCAAGACAGAACTTTCAGTTGTCCCTGGGAGGCCCTTGGGAGTTCCCATGGCTAAGACAGGGTTACAGAAGGATGATTGTGACTGGTCCTAGTGCCTGCTAGTCACATGAGGGAACACAAGGCCTAATCATACTAGCTGTCATTGGCAAAGACTTCGTAAGGTGATGAGGATGTGGTTTGATCCACATGTGCAGAAGACCATTCTTTGGCTTATCTTCATGTGCTAGGAGAAAACATGTTATGTCAGATGTCAGATTGGTTGGAAGTTCCCATTTAATGTGATCTTTCATTGAAGCTGCTCTGATTTGCTGGAAGGTGGCCTGTGCTGTTATACTGGACTTGGCCACATCCCGCCTGGCTATATATTCTTTACTCAGGTCTTTAAAGTTTCTGAAAAATAAATGTGTCTATTTCTGACCTCCTATCTTAATATGGCTTACCTGATCTAATGCTCCTCACTAGTGCTTTTCTCAGTGCATTTTTTGGATTGAAACCAACCGCAGTATTTATGTGTGATGTTTACTTTGATGGAACTACTGAATAGAGCACCAAGCAGTTAGTTAATCCTAGTTCCATCTTTGTGGTTTTTTTACAGTTCTTGGCTATATTTATTTTTTTCCCCATGAACATTTTTTTTTTCCTGTACAAAATCTACAACTGTGCATAGCAGCTTATTTTTAACTGGGGAACAAGATGTTCAAAATGCATGTAAACCCGATACTGGACTACCACGAGTTTTTGTTCTTTAGGTATCTGAGCCCTAATTTCTCTCTGAATTTAAATAAAAATAGCTGTAAGCTTTCTTCCTACATTGTACCAATAATGGGACTGTCCATTCTAGAGTTTCTAGTAATATATAGAAACTCTTCTCTGTTTTCCTATAGTAGAACTGCTAATGTTGACAAACAGTCATCTTGCATCAATGTGTGCTTAGAGAGTGTTAGGAAACAGCACTGTGTCTCTTGTTCTCTCTCTGAATTAATGAGTGCTGAAGAAATTTCTGGCTCCTCTCTAATGGTGTCCATTGTGAGTTGTCCCTGCTCTCTGAATGAGGAGAACTCCAGGAAACGTTTGGCATATAAAAGTGAGGAGAAGGAAGTCCTATTTGCACAGAAATGAATTTTTCCAATTTTCAGAATATTCTTTTTGTTTAAGAAAACAGAGGAGAGGTATTCAGATGGTGGTATACCAAAAGGTTGAATTTTGTCTTCTGCATGTCTTACTTCCCAGATCAGAAATCCTTATTTGGATTGCTGTCTTATTTGGAATGAGCAAAGAACATAAATGTGGTGGGTGTTGTGGGTAGGTGTGCTAGTTTGTTGATGTTTTGTGTTTGGGTTTTTTTTGGTTGCTTTGTTTTGTCATGGTTTAAGCTCAGTTAGCCACGCAGTCTCGCTGTCTCACTCCCTCACCTTTCCTTCCCCTGCTCCCGGAGGGATGGGGGAGAGAATAAAAAAATTCAACTCCCACAGGTTGAGATAAGAACAGTTTAGTAACTAAGGTATAACACAAATCACTACTGCTACCACCAATAATAATAATGATAAAGGAAATAACAAGGGAAGAGAATACAATACCACTTGCCAACCAATAATATCCAGCCTGACCCAGCAGTGAACCAGCCCTTCTGGGTAACTCTCAGTTACATCCTGGACATGATGTGCTATGTTATGGAATACCTCTTTGGCTAGTTTGGGTCAGGTGTCCTGTCTCTGCTTCCTCCTAGCTTCCCCTCCTCCCTGGCAGAGCATGAGACTCAGAAAGTCCTTGGTCAGGGTAAACATTTGAGCAGTAATTAAAACATCAGTGTTATCAGCATTGTTCCCAGGCCAAAAGTGAAAAACACAGTGCTGCACCAGCTACAAAAAAGGAGAAAAAATGACTGCTACTGCTGAACCCAGGACAGGGTATTTTTTTGGTGATGTTTTGAGCATTGTGTTCTAGTTCTTGGGTAAGCTGAGCATCTGTAGTTAACTGCAGAAAGAATGTGTTCAGATTCCTTCAAGACTAGCCTTTTCATGAGAAAAGAAAGATGAATTCTGGTGATTGATAGACACCTAGGTGTTCCGGTGATCAATCTCTGAGGAAAGAATTAGTTCAAAAGGCACTCAGGCTGCCTTTAATAGTTTGAATATGTTTAGAGTAACTTTTCCATTTGGTGCTCAATTGCATGGTTGAGGGTCTGCCCTGAGTGCAGTTAATTCAGCCACAGGGAAAGATGTGAAGTACTGGAAGGTCCAGGCCGTCTGAGGGAGGAAGGCAGGCAGGCAAAATGTCTGCTATGTAGGAGCTGAAGAGTAAAACTGAGAACTCTGCAGGAGGTGAAGTTTGTAGTGTCTACAGCAGAGAGTTGGCATTGTGAAGACTTGAAAGATGCTATTGACCTCTACCTAGATGTATGACAGCCCACAGATCCAACAAATGCAGTTTCTAGTTGATCATAGATGCAGCTAGATGTTTCTCCTTTAGCTTTGTGCTCATGTTTTCAAAGTTCTGGTTTAAGTCTGATTGAGTTACTTGGGTCTGCAAACCAAATTAAATAATTAACCAAGTTCGTTGACTGAGGACAATCATTATTTGCTGTGTAGGGGTGGGAATTTTTGTGAACTGTTGCTCAGGAGGCTGGCTCCCTTGAAAATGAACAATAAGATTACTATTATCCTCTACTAATTCTAGGGCAGCAGCTAAAGACTCCAAGTGGTGTAAGCAGTACATGTGAAATGAATGACAAGACAACACTTTTTTTAGTGGAAAGTAACTTACAGGTCAGGAAAGCAATTTGCCCAAGGCTGCACAGAAGTTCAGTGGTGGTCTCTTGCATCACTCAGATAATCTTGTTTCTGAGGAAGAAGATTAAAACAAGGATTTTCAAGGAGATCGGATTGGAAGCAGAGGCACATCTTTGGCTCTTGCCCAGTTCTTGAGATTGAATGTTTGACACTCAAAAACCAGGCATGGGAATGACAGGTTTATTTTGTTTCTTCATTCTCATCTTTTCCCGTTTTCTGACATGGTATGCACATATTCTGTGGGAATCCATACTACTCTATCCATGCATCAGGCATGGAGTTATTAAAATCTACTCATATATTTTGAATAGCCATGTATGTTTTACAACATATAATTTTAATGATTTGTTAATGCAGTGTGTGCTTTTAACTTTTATTTTTAACAGAGCTAAGTAGACAGTGGCATTTTTTCAGAGCCTGTCCAAACTTGGGCAAGGAGGCTTCATTTTTAAGGGTCCAATGTATTTTCTACAGGAAATGTACTGCACGCTGGTTTAGTGACATCATTCTTCTTCTGGCAGAGATGAAGGGAATAATTTGTTATCAAGTGTACCGTATACCATGTAACTTAGGAGCAATCAGTGATCAAGAATGATGAGTTGTAAATGACTCTGCTTGAGGTTTTGATGATATTTAAGACTGCATTCCCACAGGTAGGGTGTTTCTACTTCCCCTCACCTCTTGCTGGGTTTCTCACCTACAAATATCACAGTGTACCTTCTTTACAAGAACTTGAAAATGCTGGTTCTTCCTGTTCTCACAGTTCTGGAAACACAGAGCTAGAAGAAAGCACACTAATCAGGGCTGAAATAGGTTGAATCTGTATCCAATCTGTGTGCTACATTCCTGCCTGGGAGACAGAAACATGTATTAACAAGCTGTAATAAAACCTCTTCTGGTAAAAGACTTATGGATAAAACAATGATTGATATTCTGCATCTGCTTTGAACTACATAATTCAAGCACATTATGATGAAGCAGTGTTGAAATGTCTTAATTTTTCCACGTGGTCTTGTCCTGTCATAACTGTCTGACATTGATGGTATTGGATAGATGAAGGTATGCTTCCATTTTGAAGTTCTCTTTCAGCTGTAATTGATGCTGTTGATGATTATAACCTTATTACCCCATGGTAATGCTTCAGGAAACCTTGTGTAGGATTCATTATGATAATTATGATTCCCTTGGATAAGTTTCTCCTTTGCTTGGCAGTGGTATTTGGCTGTGAATTTCTGTATATGGAATACTCTTATTTCAGTCTTAATCTAGCTAAAACCAAACCAGGGATGAAATGATAAAAAAAAAAAAAAATCAGTCTTAGCTAGGTATTATTCAGTAGTGTAAAGGCTGTAAAGTGTACTGGACTTCTGCTTCATTGTTTGCTGACCTGCGCAAGCAATACTAACTTGCTTCCTTTTAAATCCCACAGTGGAAAATAAGCTCTGCTCATGTGGAGATGGATCTACTTGCAATCCATCTAATACTGAGCGCTCCTGCAGCAGGCTGTCTCAGGTGTTTAGGCACAGCCTGACACAAGCATGAGCACATAAGTGGTTTAGCAACAGAAACAGACCCATGAGACATTTCGCGTTTAGTCCTTCAGATCCAGTTCTCTAAGCCTTGCTATAAGGGCTAGTCATTAGCAAGTTATAGACTATGGAGCCTGTGTGTTGAACTTGATTATCATTTGCTCATCCTTTGTGACTAATCCACACAGAAATAGTCTTCTATCTAGTCTGTGCAGTAAAAGCAGGCCCAAGTCCACAGTAAACCTTCCTTAAATATAGTCTCTTGGATGCTATGGCTCTGTTTTTGATTTTGCTTCTTGGGACAGATCGGATAGCCAGTTTCAGTTATCTTTGTTATGGTGTCAATGGGGTCTTACTTTTGCAGTGCATTGAGATAAGTTAGCCATTTAATGCTCTGCATCATAATAGTAAGGAGTAAAAGTGTATTATAGTGTTTCTTGGCTTTGTTAGTATATCAATGATGGTTGGAAGGCCAGATGGAAATTCTGATTTTGATGATACATTACTTCTGACATTAACATTTTTCAGTTAAAAAGGGAAATGTGTACAAATCCTTCATACAACTATCATCTCAAATATAAGCCTTGATTTACCTTTCTCTTTTGAGAGTTCGCACAGCACCTGCAGTCTGAGTTTTTTTACTCCGATCAGTATAAATCAAGCATCATAAATCAAGCTATAGGTACAAGCTTTCTGTCTGTGAATTTTATTTACAGTGGGAATAAGAGGCTTCAGGAGGTAAGATTGCTATCACTTGAGCCATATTCACCTGCCTGGAGCAGCACACAGAGAATATCCTAGTCAAGAGCAGCCTGGCTCTTGGAATTGATTTACAAATAGACTTCCAGGGTGTAAACCTTTCACATACTGCTGAAGTAAATTAGCATACACTTGAACTGCACTGAAAAATGGCCTAATGGTTATGGTCTTTTCTTTGGACATTGGTATTGGCCCTTGCTTTGCCATGGATTTCTTGCCACTGTGCACATGAATTGCTCTGTCTTTGTATGGGAAATTGTCAATGAGTAATGTGCAAGTAGACAAGGATTAAACAATTCCATGTTAAATCTCCTCCAGAAAAGCTACAGCATATGAAAACCTTTGCTTTCCATGTCGCCTGCCATTCATCATAGGCTTTTAAAGGTATCGATCATACTAAGTTTCTGTATTTGCTTTATCCTAACAGTTTTTCCATGTGGATAAGTCCTTTAGGTTTTCGTCTCATTACCCCTGTAAGAAAAAGGGCTAGTGGCACTTAGTTGTTTCACAGGAGTGTCACAAGCACAGACGCACAAAAAGTTGTTGCTCATGCAGGTGTGAGTGTACACCTTACCTGGTACAGCAAGATGAGAGTGGATTCGGACAGAGGATGCTGCTCAGCCTCTTAGGATCCTGCCCAGCCTCTCAGGATCCTGGGCCAAGGCTTGCTGTAATGTTGGGTTCCAGCCCTCTGTAGTATTTCTGTTGTTGAGGTGGGAACTTGAAAAGGTTGTGATCGGGAAAAGGTTGTCTTTTGGTCTGTAGCAGCTGCTGATTCCACAGCACCCTGCCTTTTGGCTCTAAAGGGTGATAGGACAGAATCTACCAAATTAGATCACTAAATCTAGTTTGATGCTGAAAGCTGATAATGTTTTGTTCAAGTACTTGGGTTATATGTCTTGTCTCTAAACAAAGAATGTGTATGCATGCTGTTGATATTTTGAAAAATTTAAGTGGTTTTAAAATCCTAGGTCAAGTGAGTAATACATTCTTCAAAATAAGGAGAAACTACTGTGGACAATTTTTCAACATTTGACAGCATCCCAGCCAATCTACTTGCTTTCAGCAGAATAAATGGAATTAGTCTGTGTCTAGCATGACTGCCAGTTATTTCATGCAGCTATCCTAACTGCTTTCTAAATTGAGACCACGGAGAAATTGTTGCATCATGGAAGAAGGGACTGAAGGTGCAAGGAAGCTGGTTAGTTTTCAGACATGGGGATTGTGAAGCCCTGTTTTCACAGAATCACAGAATCACAGAATCCTAAGGGTTGGAAGGGACCTTAGAAGATCATCTAGTCCAACCCTCCTGCAAGAGCAGGGTAACCTAGAGTACATCACACAGGAACTTGTCCAGGCGGGCCTTGAATATCTCCAACGTAGGAGACTCCACAACCCCCCTGGGCAACCAGTTCCAGTGATCTGTCACTCTCACAGTAAAGAAATTTTTCCTGATGTTCACATGGAACCTCCTATGCTCCAGTTTACACCCATTGCCCCTTGTCCTATCACTGGACATCACTGAAAAAACCTAGCTCCATCATCCTGACAGTCACCCTTTACATATTTGCAAACATTGATGAGGTCACCCCTCAGTCTCCTCTTCTCCAAGCTAAAGAGTCCCAGCTCCCTCAGCCTCTCCTCATAAGAGAGATGTTCCATTCCCTTAATCATCTTAGTTGCCCTGCGCTGGACTCTCTCCAGCAGCTCCCTGTCCTTCTTGAACTGAGGGGCCCAGAACTGGACACAATATTCCAGATGCGGCCTCACCAAGGCAGAGTAGAGGGGGAGGAGGACCTCTCTTGACCTACTAACCACACCCTTTCTAATGCACCCTAGGATGCCATTGGCCTTCTTGGCCACAAGGGCACATTGCTGGCTCATGGTCATCCTCCTATCCACCAGGACCCTCAGGTCCCTTTCCCCTTCACTACTGTCCAGCAGGTCAGCCCCCAACCTGTACTGGTACATGGGGTTGTTCTTCCCCAGATGCTAGACTCTCCACTTGCGCTTGTTGAATTTCATCAAGTTCCTCTCCGCCCAACTCTCCAACCTGTCCAGGTCTCGCTGAATGGCAACACAGCCCTCTGGTGTGTCAGCCACTCCTCCCAGTTTAGTATCATCAGCGAACTTACTGAGGGTACATTCAGTTCCCTCATCCAGGTTGTTGATGAAAATATTAAACAGCACTGGTCCCAGCACCGACCCCTGAGGGACTCCACTAGTCACAGACCTCCAGCTAGATTCTGCCCCATTGACCACAACTCTCCGCCGCCTTCCTTCCAACCAGTTCTTGATCCACCTCACTACCTGATCATCAAGCCCACACTTCCTTAGCTTGTCTATGAGGATGCTGTGGGAGACAGTATCAAATGCCTTACTGAAATCAAGAAAAAACACATCATCCATCCACCTAGTTACTTGCTCATAGAAGGCTATAAGGTTGGCCAAACATGATTTCCCCTTGGTAAAGCCATGTTGGCGCTCTTGATGACCCCCTCATCCTTGATATGCCTAGAGATGGTGTCAAGAATAAATTGTTTCCAGGGATGGAGGTAAGGCTGACCGGTCTATAATTACCTGGGTCCTCCTTCTTGCCCTTCTTATAGACCGGCGTGACATTTGCCATCCTCCAATCCTCAGGCACCTCACCTGTTTCCCATGACTTACCAGAGATGATGGAGAGTGGCTCAGCAATGACCTCCGCCAGCTCCCTCAGCACCCGTGGGTGTATTCCATCCGGACCCATCGATTTATAGATGTCCAGACTACTTAACTGATCCCTAACCCAATCCTCATCTACCAAAGCAAACTCCTCCTTTATCCTGACTCCTTCCAGGGCTATAGGAATCTGGGTCCTCCAGGGAGAGTCTGCAGGAGTAAAGACAGAGGCAAAGAAGGCATTCAACACCTCTGCCTTTTCATCTCACAAAGGTACTGTTTAGAGAACTGATTTACATATTAGTGAAAACATATTTCCTGAGATCTGCTTCCATACATTGTGTGGACATAAGCTGGATGTAAGAAATGACCAGGTGAATTTGTTTGGTAGCTCCAGATCCTGTCTAACTGAGACTAGAGCTGACAAGTGGTAAGAAGTGGTCAGCTGAGTGACATTGCAGTAATCATTAGTTACAGGACTCCTGGATAAAAGTTGCCTTCAGCCACACCATCGATTTTTTGCCATGATTTTTTCTAGTTCTTTGGGGAGTTTTCTGGTTTTGCTGGTTGACTTTGCAAAGTGATGAGTGTTACAAAACCATTACCTGAGCCACAGAGAAGGTCTGAACCTAAAGGTGTTCAGCCATTTGGTTTCTGTTTAAATACATGTGATCCCTTGGAATATCAGGCAGCTTCAAAATGGCTTGAGATACAGAGTGGGAAGAATCTCTTTAATGTATTTGAATACATAATAATGGCATTGAGATGATACCACTGCAGGAAATGCGGTCCTTAATATTCTGGGATTTGTTAATAGGACTGAATTACATTAGGCGAGATAGATAGTTGTGGTTATTCTACTATATTTGACAAAAGTAAGAACCTAGTTAGATTACTGGTTTAGGCATTCCTGTGAGCACTGCAGGAAGGTGTGGATTCATCTTAGAGTCCCATGGTGACTTTTTGTCATTTTTATCAAGAATGATAAGCTCTAAATGTTAATGAATGTTACCTTTAAGAAAAGAAACTGCTTTCTCAATCTAAAAATGAGATCTCTTCTAGTGTATAAAGTACAAGAGAAGTGCAATGAACAACTGTCTTTTGCTTCTTTGAGGTTAAAACAAGTAGTTAATCTAATTGGAAGCAGTAGAGATCTTAGCTTGATACTAGAAAAGCTTCTTAACTTTAAGCAATGAAGTTTGTTGCCCTCATAGCAGTGGAACTCTGGTAGAAGAGTTAAGTACACTGCAAACAGACAGGGACAGAGCCTACCATATTTTATCACATCAGTTGATCAGACCCTGCACTTCCCTATTTGGTTCAGGTTTTTTTGGAAAAGGCACACTGAGTGAAGACTTCTGGTCATTATGTCTTTGTTTTGTTAGAAGGACAGAACAGTGCACTAAGACAAGGTAAGCCTCTAAAGAAGGAATGTTTAGATCTGCAGTGTGAAACAATCTTTAAGCAGGAATAAAATTCCACACTGCTCAGTGAGTTTCTCTCTGTCCTGCTTTAGCAGATTTCAGTTGCTCTGCACTGCACACAATCCAAGCAGTCCCTTCTACATATCTTGTAATAGTGTAATATTGTAAAAATCTTGTAATAAAAAAACATTTTGCTTTTCATAATTTCCAGGATTTACATTAAATTGTACTGTATGCCACAGTCAAGCTTTCTCTCCATTTGATCTACTGGTCTCTCATCATCCACACTCTGCAGAGCATTCTCAGGCACCGTTAAGGAAGACACATTCCCTCTTTTTCTAAAAAGTTAGATTAGATGCAGGGGACAGTTCTGAAAAAAAGACAAAACCTGTTTATTATATTCAACTATACAATAAAATGTGAGCAAGCAAATTAAACACTTCCACTGTGTGCCATATAGGAGATGGGAGCAGTGACTTGCTGAGTTCCCTTCCAGCTCTGAGATTCCCCTTATGGATGAGATACAAGTTGAACAGTTATTTATTCTGTTTGAGACACATAGGAAATCCTGATGATAGTCACTTGTACTGTGTTCATTAAAGCAATCCTAGCTCAGAAAACACAGCAGTACACTTCAATGTGTAGCTTACTGACTGGCTGATAGATGTGTGAAGTTGTACTCTCCATAGTTCTGGATAAGTGAAGTGCTTACTTTAAAGGCAAAGTGCAGGGTTTATGAACCCGCACCTTTACAGTGTAAATAGGATTCAGTTTCTAGTCTCTGTGAGACACCAGCTCAAAATTCTGCTGTGGTTTCAATGGATAAATGAGGAGTACATTGGGGTGTCTGCATTCTAGTGTTAAAGTGCTGCAAGGGACAAACCCAAGCATTTCACACTTCCACTTTAATTTTGACAGATGCAAGAAAGCCCAGTCAGACCTTCTTATGTAGTTTTCTCTACACTCTAGGGTTGAAGGGAGTAGCAAATATTTATATCCTGTGAACATTTATATCCTGTGAGAGGAGCCTAGGTTCCAGAGAAGTCAATTGCAAATACCAAAAGTTTTCTAATAAACTCATAAACTGCTCTCCTGAGTAGTTATGTAACTTACACTTGCCCATGCTCTGATTTTTCTTTCTGTTGCTTAGCATCCTGTATGTGCTTACATTGCTTGACTTCAATTTTGTTATGCAAAGAAAACACACAGTAGTTGTCCTCTGAAATCACTTAACAGTAGCGATTGTATGCCACTGTGTTTACAGTTGTAGAAGATGATGGTTTTGATGAGCCAGGAGAGAAGGTCCAGGCACTCATCTCCCTCCACAATGCCTTGTAAGCACTGATTTAATTCTTAGACCTCTTCAGGAAGCAGGAACATCTGAAGCGCACTTTGCAACCCTATGCTGTGGTTCAGGGCCTGATACCATTGAATCTCTGCCACAATTAACACAGAAGAATATGTGAATATTACCTACCAGAATTACCACTTGTAATGCATCTCTAAGTTTTTGTTTGTTCAGGTGATTTGGATGATTCTTGAGCAAATTGCTTGCCATAGTGATAGGTATGTGTCACAGGTGTGCTGACTTAGGTAAAAAGCTATACTTTGTGGATGCCTGGGTTTGTTTAACATGCTTGGGTTCACAGTGATGTTAGCTCCTGTAGAAGTGCTTACCAGATTGCCTCATGCCCAACAATTGTGCTGCTCTTACTAATGTGAAAACAGCAGGTAAATCAGATTTTTCAGGGCCTGGAGAGAAAAGTTTCCAGTCCTCCAGATAATGTCTACTCTATAATAACTGGTTAAACACTTGCTGGAGGAGGGATTGTGAGAGACAAGTTCTCTGCAACACCTGGTGGGGCATATTCTTTCTCTTTATCTTAACAGGTAGTTGACTTATTAGTGTGAGGTGTTCCTGCCATGGGGTCCTTTTCAACCCATTCTATGAAACCATTCTATGATTTCAGCTGTCACTGCTTCAAGAGAATGGATTAAGCTAGTTGATCTAGGTTGATAATTAAAAGGAAATGAAACAAATGCCCAAATATTTTGGTTAGAAAAAAAAAAAAACCTAGAAATATGTCTTTTCCCTCCTCTTTCTTCTGTTCTACTTACCTGACCTTTAATGGATGTTGTGTTTGTCATAAGAATACTTGAGTCTATCAAGACTGTGAACTAGTCTGTAATACTGATTTGTGAAACTAAAACGAGATGTTGTTTTCTGCCTCAGTTTTTTGTTTTTTGTTTTTTTTTTTCCATGAGAACAGGTGTTTGTACATGTAAAGTATGCAAATCCCTGCTTCAGAGCTGGTAAGAATCAGTTTAGGCTTCAGCAAGATGACTTTGAGGTTGGCTGTGTAAAGTTCTCCCTCTGGAATTCGCACACCCACACTGTATGTTCTAAAACCAGCTAGACCTGTCACAGAAGGAAGATGTGGCACTTCAGGTATGGTTGTACTCTGCAGCCATTTATGCATACTCATGGTGTGACTCTGTGATGACGCTTAACTTCACTGTGCCATCTAATTACATGAAATGCCTTGTGAAATTCAGCAGTGATTTTCTACTTCCCGAAGCTGGTTTTTTGCACTGGAGATTGTGCAGAGCTGTCAGTGTTTCCAGTAGGATGAGATAAAGTTGATACATTTTCCTTAAGAGCTGCTAGAACAAGTCGCTGTTGTATGGCATCATGACAAGTGCTTCCTCTGTTGACAGTTTTTACATGGCAGGCAATTTGGTGCCCTGTGTCTCTTCTGATGATGGTCTGTAAGAAAGGCTTTTTTAAACCCTGTGGCAAGAGGATGGAAAAGAACATATTAAACCACTGGTATCAATAGGTCAGAGATTGTTTTGTGGCAATGAACACTGTAGTGTTGAGATGATAGTTTCCATTTAACATGACTTACCACTGCCCATTTATAAACCTGACTGGTGAACTGGGAATTGGGATGGCTTCTTGGGCAAACTAACATCCCAGAGTCTAAACAGCAGCTACCATCATTATCTGTCACCTCTTGTGACCACAAAATCCATCACAAAGAAAGCTAGTAATTTCTGATACTTTTTTAATGAACTGTCTTAGAGAGAGAGTGAGAGAAAAAAATGTTTTTTTCCTGAGTTACATAAGAAAAAGTTGGCTACAGAAAGCTCTGGATTTCTTTTGTGCTTGCTTCATAGTATGTAATATCACCAGGATTGCACTCTGAGCCTCTCTAGCTAATACTACAGCCTCTTAAATACAAATATTGAATTTGGAAGCAGTTTTATTACAAACACTCAGAGAGCAAAGAAGATAAACACAAGGAAATTGTTTCAGTATTTTGACAATCAAGTTTGAGAGCTTTTGCACATCAACTCTTGGCAGTTCAGGATGTCAATACTGGAACTGAAGGGGTAGTATCAGGAAGAAGCAAACAAAATAGGAACCTAACCCCCCTGCAAAATAATAATTAAAAATCAGAGCATGAGGGAAAGATGTGATCTTTCCAAGGTGCTGAGGAATATTAGTTTGTGTGGCCAAGGTGCACATGGGGCTTAATTAGGGCTTTTATGACTGCTGCTGTTAACAAACCAATGGTGTGACCACTAAAATTCAACATCAGCTGTTGAATATCAACATAGGAGCTATAAAAACATAATGTTAATTTCTCTGTCTTTTCTTCTTTGCATATAATTCCTAATTGCAATGTCTGGTTTTGGGCATTTTTTTTTTTTTTTTTTTTTTTGAGTGGTGACTCTAAGTTAAACTAGAATTAATTTGTTCACAAAATTGGCAAAGTATATTAAAGTCTGACAAGTTGCGGTTCTTGAGAATTTCAGTGGTTGCATCACCAAATGAAATATTGGAAAAATAACAATTCTCAGTAATTTTTCCACCTTTGATGCCAGCTTACTTTATTGTTCCTCCCAGAGAACACTTCCACTGCTTTCCCTCTGCATGCCATTTATATAACAAGAAAATTGTATTATTGCTCAGTGTTCTGGTTATATTACCTGTGTCATTGTGTGATGACAAGTAATTCTGGTGGTAGAACAAGAGAAGTTGTCGTCAAAACAAAGAAGTTATAACTCAGGTAAAGATCTTGGTTCCTATGTGCAAACCAAGTGTGACCAAGCATCTTTTCAGAGTAGGTTGAGTTGCTAAAAAGCATCTGTTATACCTTAGCATTAACTCTTTTGCATATCTTTGTGGTCATCTCTTCAATGTTATTTACATGCTCAGTGCTGCTTTGTGTTTCCATGTTGTTTTGTTTCTTCTCTGGTAGAAGATAAATGGTATTTCCTGGTTTCTTTTAATAGCTTGGTGGTGTACCTAAATGTTCTTATATTCCTTACCTTGCTGTTCATGGTATTGAGCTCAGTCCAGCAGAAAAACTAGACTGAGTTCAGTGGCAGATGCTAAGTACTTCCTTCATAGCTGCTTAGCCATGACAGCAATGAGCATGATTTCCTGCCACAGGGTCATACAGAAGCAGAGAATTTACCTGTTGTATTGAGATGCTTATTGGTATGCCTTGGTCCTTGCAGATGCTGAATTTTAGTCAGAAAGGTGTCCTTGTATTCTTTTCTTTTGATGGTTCTTGGTGTGTTAGTAGCAATAAGAACTTATACTCGATGTGCAACATTTAGATGCCTTGAAACAGGAGAAAGCTGAAGATCTCCTTTTCAGCTCTGTAATTTCTTCATGTGTGATTTTTATTTTTTTTCATTTAATTGCATTTTGCCCAGTGCTAACACTGAATTTACAGGAGAGAGGCTGAATCTGTCTCACCTGTGGTTCTCAAATGTGTGTATGCATGCACATATGCACACAGACATACACACTCTTGTTTGCCACCTTTCTGGTCTTAAAGCTCTACATAATAGAGGCTCACACCTGAATTGCTAGGCTTTAGATTGGGGCCTGACAGCAGAAAGTTGTGTTTATTCAGAGCTGCTGGCTGCGCTATGTGAAATTGTGGGTCAGTTGAGGAAAGCTGCTGAAGCCCAGCATGTGGTAAAGGTTGCAGAATTGCTGCTGCCCACCTTAGTTGTTTTCCTTTTTGAATGGTCAGGTGTTTGCTCTTGCAAAGTATAAAGGGAACACTAAATGCCTTCAGGAAAAGAATAAAAAACTGAATGCTGAATCAGAGCATATGGGTGCAAGAGGAAAGATTGTAATTGAATGGTTTGCCCTCCTGCCAAATCTAGATTGTTTCTTTAAAGCAATCTTCTTTTAGGCACTAAAGATTAGAGATCAAGTCAGTAGCACTCTTGCCTGTAAAATTTCCTAGAATGTGGACCTGTATAAAGAAATGAATAACATTTCTTGGTGTTGTAGAACTAGCTTTTAAAATAAGTTCTGTGCCTTTACAATATTTGGATGATATTTCCTCTTCCATTTCCCACTGTGTGGGAAGTGGTGTCTGCATGTGATTCTGATCATGAAACGAAGATTATGAAAGTACTGCTCAGAATACTGCTGCTGTTATAAGCAGCAATGAAACCAGGCATCAAGGTACTTCAGTGTGATGTTAAGAGTTTCAGTTAGTCATGCTGGTAAATTACTTGCCAGATGATGTTGTTCAGTGGCCTTTGTAGAAGTGGTCTTGGACCATTTCCTTATGTGTGGGTGAGTCATGCTCAATATGAAGTGTTGTTGCGTAGTGTGCTTGTATTTCAGAGCTTGAAAATTGAGATAAATAAGGTAAGTGACTGCTATGCCTGCTTGTATGTGTGAGGCCTTCAGCCCACAAATCACCTTAGAAACCATAGTACCTCAGGCTCACTGGCTAGCAGGGAATGTAACAGCACAGCAAGTTGTCTGGAAATTGTAGCGGAGGCTTGAGTAGTGTTCATGAGCTAGAGAAGTTCAGGTCTAGAGAACAGAGCACTTTCAGTGCCAGCTTGATAAGACTTTTTGCTGTGAAATGATAATGTAGTACTGTGGGTTTTGAGTCTTCTGAATCTAGCCTTACAAAGTACTGTATTCTGGTCCTTTTTAGGACCTCCCAGGATAGGTCTGAAGTACAGGACCTGCCTGCTTCTGCCTCCCTGTTACACTACTTTAGCCATTGTAACAAGCAGTACATAATATTTATGTCACTTTTCTCTGGCTCTGGGCAACTAGGCAGAGATGATCATAATTCCTAGTGTGTGGAAAGGAGCAGAGTGTTGCTGTCTTCTAGCAGTAAGACGGATAAAAACCATGTTGCTAATGTGTTCGAAGTATAAGTCCTGTATGAAACTAAATGAGTAGTGCTGGCTGTATGAATTGTACCAATCTTGAGGTTGTGCTGAAATTTCATGTACTGCTGCTTTGGAGAACTGCAGTTTAAGTTAACTCTATTTGCCTTGTTGCCTTGGGTTATGTGTTGTGTTTTTTGTCATGGGATAGGAGCCCTTGAGATGCAGCAGGGAGTAGAAACAGCAGCTACTGCTCAGAGGAGAACAGAATGATTCCTTGTTCAGTCATTATCCCTGGAGTGGCTGAAAGAGGATAAGGACACAAGGAGAGAATTCTGCATAGTTTGCCAGGTGGCTAAGAGGAGGAGGACATCTTCATGCTTCATCTAACACAATGATGTTACTGTAGCCATAATGATGGGGAACCTCTGTCCACCCTCCTACTTGAGCAGTTGATGGGAAATACCTCTTCCTGATACCTCACCTAGGGAGGCTAGAAGGTGTGTAATGCTCATAATGGAGCTATGACGGACAGAGCAAATGAGTCTGTGGTATGAGTATCAACAGTTAGTATGTGGTACTTGCTGATTTTAAACTATTTTATTTTAACCAGCTGGCAAATGAAGTTGCGAAGCCACTGTCCATCATATCTGAAAAATCATGGCAGTCAGGTGAAGTTCCCGACAACTGCAAAAAGGGAAATATAACCCCCATTTTCAAGAAGGGGAAAATGGATGACACAGGGAACTACAGAGCAGTCAGTCTCACCTCTGTGCCTGGCAAAATCTTGGAGCAGATTCTCCTGGAAGGCATGCTAAGGCACATGAAAAACAACAAAGTGCTTGGTGACAGCCAGCATGGCTTCACTAAGGGGAAATCCTGCCTGACCGATTTAGTGGCCTTCTGTGATGGGGCTGCAGAACTGATGAACAAGGGTAGAGCATTTGACATCATCTACCTGGACGTGTGCAAAGCTTTTGACACTGTCCCACATGACATCCTTGTCTCTAAATTGGAGAGACATCAATTTGATGGGTGAACCACTCAGTGGATAAAGAACTGGCTGGATGGCCTCACTCAACGAGTTGTGGTCAATGGCTCAACGTCTGGCTAGAGACCAGTAATGAGTGGTGTCCCTCAGGGATTGGTGCTGGGACTGGCCTTGTTCAACATCTTTGTGGGTGACATGGACAGTGGGATTAGGTGCACCCTCAGCAAGTTTGCTGATGACACCAAGCTGTGTGGTTTGGTTGATACCCTGGAGGGAAGGAATGCCATCCAGAGGGACCTGGACACGCTTGTGAGGTGGGCTGATGCCAACATCATGAAGTTTAACCATGACAAGTGCAAGGTCCTACACCTGGGTCGGAGCAATCTCATGCACAACTACAAGTTGGGCAGAGAAGAGATTCAGAGCAGCCCTGCGGAGAAGGATGTGAGGTGTTGGTCAGTGCAAAATGTAATATGAGCCGGCTTCAGTGTGTGCTTGCAGCCCAGAAAACCAACCGTATCCTGGGCTGCATCAAAAGGAGTGTGACCAGCAGGTCGAAGGAGGTGATCCTGCCCCTCTACTCTGCTCTTGTGAGACCTCACTTGGAGTATTGAGTGCAGTTCTGGTGTCCTCAACATCAAAAGGACATGAAACTGTTGGAAGAAGTCCAGAGGAGGGCCATGAGGATGATCAGGGGCTGGAGCACCTCCTGTGGGAAGACAGGCTGAGAAAGTTGGGGGTGTTCAGCCTGGAGAAGAGAAGGCTGCATGGAGACCTCATAGCAGCCTTCCAGTATCTGAAGGGGGCCTATAAGGATGCTGGAGAAGGACTCTTCACTAGCGGTTGTAGAGATAGGACAAGGAGTAACGGGTTAAAACTTAAACAGGGGAAGTTTAGATTGGATATAAGGAAGAAGTTCTTTACTCTGAGGGTGGTGAGGCACTGGAATGGGTTGCCCAGGGAAGCTGTGAACGCTCTACCCCTGGCAGTGTTCAAGGCCAGGTTGAACAGAGCCTTGGGTGGCACGGTTTAGTGGGAAGTGTCCCTGCCTATGACAGGGGGTTTGGAGCTAGATGATCTTAAGGTCCTTTCCAACCCTAACTATTCTATGATTCTATGATTCTATTGAGTGAATAAGATCATAGCATGGTTTAGCATGAAGATAGTGGAACCCAGAATACCTGATGTAGAAATGAAAAGCTGTATGTATGTAAAGGCCTAGTTGTATAAATAATCTTATGAGAATGTTTGAGAAGATTCTGAAAGGCTTGGTAGAGGGAAATATTATGGAGTATCACCTGCACATTTGTGTGTCCTGTCATCTACATGATACAACAATTAGTTGGGGTCCGAAGAGAGAGATGTTAGCTGAAGTGGTGCCAAATATTGCCTTGGTTATATAGCGCCTGTCACATGAACCTCCAGAAAGATCTATTTTTATTTTTTTAAATTCATGGTTTATTTTGTTTTAATTTCCATTATGAATAAAGCATTTAAGTACCTGAAAATGAGATAATACTAATCTCAGCAGCAGTCTTCAACTGGCTTCTACTTTGCCTTTTCTTGTTCATCCTTTTCTAGTAACAATGTGTTTTTTACTTCAGCAGAAATCCAGCAAGTTTGTTGCTTTGAAACACAGTAGGGATATGCTACCTTAAAAATGTAGTTATGTCCTTGGAATAGATTAAGATTCTGATGTTTCTAATAATAATAAATTAGCAAGACGGTACATTTTCTGCTTGGTAACTGACTGGAAGTCAACATGATTACTTACGGTGTTTAGTTTCAAATACTAGTTTTCTCTTCCTTAAATTGCATTAGTTATATCTAATTATAGGTACAGTTTGCGATAATCAATTTGAAGCATAACGATGTGAGTTACCTCTCTCTATAAAGAATATATTTTGACTTGGAACATTAGAGGTATTTTGAATGCTGTGTGATTTTCATTTGTGATTTGATTACACAGGTAATTGAAATGTGACAGACTCTGATAACATTTTGTTGGAACAAATTGGTGAGTTCAACTTCCTTCTCAGATAAATTTTTTTTGCGTTCATAAATGTGAAAGAAAGGAGAGTTTTAATCTGCTTGGCATACAGATGTTTATGAAACATTTACCCTTTTTGCACTGAGTCATATTTTTCCTTTTTATTGTGATCTCTTCTGGAAGAAAAAACCCAAATAATCCTCCCTCCTCAATCCAATAAACCCAGCAATAGAGTTCTTACTGCAAAATGACTCTAAACCAGGCTTAAGCATACTTTGGTAATTTAGGTATAGATTATAATGAATTTATATCAACTTAAAACTCACACTGCTGTGCCATTGCAAATATGATATATTAGTATTCACAAGTAAGTTATCCAGTAGTTCTTGATTATGATGAAAACTATGCAGTCATTTAAAGACTTCAGAGCTGCTCAATATTTGGTAAACATCTGTAAAAGCTGTTACAGCTTTTTACTTGTGATGAAACTGGATGACCAACCTTATGTGAAATGCCTGTTAAAACAAGTATTTTTATTTCTATCTTGTAATATGTTTGGGGGTTGATTGGGCTACTGTTGATTGCTCACAAGTCAACACACAAACCCCTTATTCAGAAATAAACTAACAAAATACTTCAAATTTTATATAGGTAGAAGCTATTATATGTGATTAGATTCTCCATAGCCAATTTTTTCTCTTGAGTAACCTGATTTTAGACTCCAGTCATGCAATTAGATTTACATATAAGTAGATTCATTAACCACAGCAGCTTGCTCAGTTGCAATGAACTAAAGTATGTGTATAAATTCTCTCAGCACTGGGAATTCAATATGTTCTGATAAAGTGTTTTGTTGGAATGGGCAAGACCAAACAAAACCAGGCTAACCAGAAACTGTTGTTTTGGTGGAGAACCTGGGGAAAGATAAAAGAAGTGAGAATAAAATGAGAACTGTTCTTTTACCAGCTGAAAAGAAAAACTTGACTGAAAGTTCCTACAGAATGTAAATCTCCAGTAAATTAATTCAGGACTGCTGAGCCACATTGTTATGGATATTATTCAAATGTTTTGTTGGAAAAGTGTCTAAAATTTAATTTAGATAATGTATTGATAGATTCGTGCATAGTTATATGTGTAAATACACACATACATCTACACACTACAAGTGTGGATGCCCTGCCATATGTAATATCACAGGTACTCTTCTAATGCTGTGATTTGCATTTGATTTATTTTTTATTCTGCTATTTGTAGATTGCTAAAATTTCTCCATGGGTGATGTCGATCCCTGTGTAGTAGATTTAAGTTCACTAAAAGCAAGCCTGCTTTTCCTGGTAGTCTTAGGAATTGTCACAGATTTGTAGAGAATCATAAGATTAATAACAGCTTAGAACTAAGTTTGAATATCTTGCTAGTGGCTTTTTTCTTTTCAATTCATTACCAGCAGTGTTTAAAAAAGAAAATAGGATAATAGGCCTGCTGATAATTTTATTTTTTTGTGAAAATAATATGATCTAAACTAACTTTCTTAGTGCTTCCTAGTCTTTCCCTGTCTTCAAAACCAAAAGAACCCTTCATTATTTGGTGTACATGTGCATATTGTTTTGCATAAGTAGGTTTAGTGTGATGAACTTGCAGAATTAGGTAAAACCGCTGTCTTCAGTTACATGTTGAAACATATGAACCATGAGCACTTCTTGAGGTTTTCTGTATGCAAGCCGATTCTCTCCACCTTTTCCTGGGGCAGAAGTTTGGCTCTTTCCAAAGCATGTCCTTTCAGTGCCACCTCTTGGTAAATTCACACACTGGCATAGCTGCAGAGTTAATTTTCATGAGTGAAGAGGTAAGCATACCCTTAAAACAGAAATAGGCTTCTGTCTTGTTTGCTGCCCATTGAAGAGTATTAAACTGTGCTAGTATCAGTGGATATATGAAAGTCTGAACTCCACGTTTATTTGTTGAAAATGCAGTAGGAGAGGTTGGCTGATATACCACTCACTGCTGGGTTTAGTGATGTTGCTACAGTGGTTTGCATGTGTTTGGATTTAGCCCAGTAAACAAAAAACTGTAAAGTAATATTTTCCGACATATTTTTATCAATTGAGTGTGCCTAGTAGCCTGGATTGTAATGCTGTGTGGTCAGTTTTTTTGCAGATGATGTGAAAAGAGTTGTGCTTTGGGTGTACAAAGGGTTCCATAATCTTATGTGCTTTAAGGAGTAGAATTGAGGAGCTTGTACTTTAAGAAATTTCCTCTTCCTGCTTCTTACAAGATATCCATAGTGCTTCAGATTTTAAGGAGGAATATTCCTGCAACAGGATCCAAGAATGAAAGGCCCAAGTGATGTGCACACCTAGCACCTCTTCTTCAAATATTTCAGTTTCTTCGTTCTGTCTTGATTTGGTCTCCGTTTCCTTTTTTAGGCTTTTGCTTAGGATTTTCTGTAATTTCTAAACCAGTGCAACTGGTAAATCTGCAGGTGAATGCTATTCACTCAATAGATATTGCAGGCATGGGCATGCTTAGACCAATCATGCCAATTTTGACTGTTGGCCAGTTTGCTGCATTAACATCTCTTCTTCATGGAGATGGTATTGGTGGTTATGATGCTATAATCAGTAGTTCACTTATCCATTTGCTTTGTTATAGATCGCACCTAAAAGAGCTGAGAAAAGCTAGAGATGAAAAAATAGCATCAGAGAATAGTCCAAAAAGATGCTCATCTAATCTAATAATATATACTGAACAGATGAAAAGGGATTGAAAAGTGCTATTCAAATGCCAGACAATACCAAAGAAATAATCCTGCAAAAGTATTTTACTAGGATAGTTAGGAAAGAAAAACACCTGTAACTGTACATTCTTGAATGGGAACAGGGAGGTGAAAAGCTTTCATTATGTCAGTGGAGAAGGTGAAAAGCTTAATTTTCCTTTCAAGCTTACTTGTAATGAAGTTGTGGATTCCTGACTGACAATTAAGCCCAAAAGCTCTGCTGCCAATCTCAGGAAGAACATTCTTACTCATTTCAACAGCAGATACTTAATATTTAATTGCTTCAGCGTTTCTGGTGGCTCTCCCCCTGTGTGTTTTGTGCACCCTTCATGATAATATATTTTGAAGGGCGCGCAGAAGCGTCATCACTTTCTCTTAACATCACTGGCAGGGAAGATTGACTGGCAAGGCACAGGTCTCTAGGTACATAGAAAAGAATGAGTTTGTGTTAAAGACATAGAGATGCAGAGACATCTAAAATTGCTTGTGTATGTGTTTGGTGTTAATTTGTGACCTGAGGATTGCTCAAAAAGAATAAAAATAATAGCATCTTGCTGCTGGCAACAAAATTGACCCTTTTCAGAAGTAATGGAACTTCTCAGAAGAGAAAATATCAGGTTTCTTTGTGGAGAATCACAAACTGCTTTTAAAAAGTTATTTAATTTTTTTTTTATTATTATTTTTCAGGTTGCTGAAAGTATTAAGAAAGTTTGTTCAATCCAAGATATTGATTTTAGCCACACTAAAATTCACACTGGGGGTTTGGCACATTCCCCAGATTGTGGTGGAAAACCTGTTCTTCTTGATGCCTGATCATCAAATAGCTCAGGAGTTGGGATGAATCTTAGCACTGTGCAAGGTAGGGTACAGGGCTCCATTTTACATGGTTCAGCACCAGAACAAGATATTTTTCCTTCATTCTCCTTCCTCTTGAAAAGCAGTGTACAAGATTATGCTGTGTGACTTTCTCAGCTGCCTGTCCTGAAAAAAAATTACTAAGCTTTGTGTAAATGTTACTAGACCAGAAAAAAGACAGGTTGAAGTAGCAGCTTATAAGTTAGGATGTTGCATGGGACACAAGAGGCTGACTGACTTGCAGTGGGGTGTTTTTATAAAATCAAATTCTCCTTTGGGGTCAAAATTATATTATTTTCATACCTTCATGGTTCAATGAGATGTTTTCTGCAGCTCTCTGAAAGATGGTTTTGTTTAAGTACTACAAAATGCAGAGTTTTGTTGGCTTGCATTATGGGTTAAGCAAGTTATGTTGTTTCATTCTAAACCTGTATGGTGGAAGCTGAGCTTTCTTTTATGCTGTCTTTTAAGCAGCATACCTACTTTATATCACTGCATTATATAGTAGCTTTATAGTGCAATTGTTATTTGTTTCTACTCATTTTAGATATTCTGAGGGCAGCAGAGTGTTTCTGAAATACCCAAACCTGAGCAGAAGTTGTTTATGACAAGGCTTGAATTCTGCAGTGCAAACTGTTTAATATTGGATTGAAATCTTAGCCCAGCTGAAGCTGGTGCAAATACCTGTCTCTTCCCTTGAAGCCAGCTTTTCCTCCCCTTCAGCTGTGTCTGGACTGTCAGTGTATGTCTCTGTATATAGTAGTTAATCCTCTGCTCTTAGCATTACCAACATTTAAAATATGAAAGAAAAGACCCAAACCAGACTTTGATTCTGCTGTCACATTCAGGGTGAGAAGAGAATTGATTTGAACCAGGAAATTTTCTGATTAAGGAGAATACTTTTGTCTGTCATTGCCATCTGCTTTGCCTGACTTGTAAGGTCTGAATCTTTGATGTGGAGAGTTTCCTACACCCATTGCAAAATTAATCCAACAAGTTTAGAGTCTGTGATGCCCTTTTTTTATTTTCATTACGTGTTACTGTCTGAAACACAACAAAGCTGATTTAGGTTGAATGCAGTCATTTTTCCCACAGCATATTTCACAGGCAAGTGATTTCAATTCAAGTAGTGTGCTGCAACTTAAAACAGGCAGCAATAACAAATCATTAACATGTAGTAACAACTTGGATAAATGGAAACCTACCAGAATGGTTTCTATAATTTTGTCATGTATGTTTCCCTTTTTGACATTTCTTCCTTATAAGCCACAGAAGTTTTAGTTGGGTATGGAGGTTCCCAAGACCTCATTCAACACAGACATGCTTACTGAAGTGTGTCTTCATTTTCTGGGAGATCTGCCAAATTTTCTTTCCTCAGTGTGATTAATGAATGGATGGGAGGAGAAGGGTGCATGGAGTGGTTAGAGACATACACTTCCTCTGCCTTGCAGATGCATCCCAGGCTTATGGCACTGGGGAAAGCTACTAAGGAAGAGCTGAGTGAGTTTCCTGAAGTGCAGCATGTTTTAGAGTTAGATTGCAAGTAAGATTACAAGTAGTTTGCCGATGACACCAAGCTGTGGTTTGGTTGATACGCTGGAGGGAAGGAATGACATCCAAAGGGACCTCGACACTCTTGTGAGGTGGGCTGATGCCAACATCATGAAGTTTAACCATGCCAAGTGCAAGGTCCTACACCTGGGTCGGAGCAATCTCATGCACAGCTACAAGTTGGGCAGAGAAGAGATTCAGAGCAGCCCTGTGGAGAAGGTTGTGAGGTGTTGGTCAGTGCAAAACATAATATGAGCCGGCTTCAGTGTGTGCTCGCAGCCCAGAAAATCAACCATATCCTGGGCTGCATCAAAAGGAGAGTGACCAGCAGGTAGAAGGAGGTGATCCTGCCCCTTTACTCTGCTCTTGTGAGACCTCACTTGGAGTATTGTGTGCAGTTCTGGTGTCCTTAACATCAAAAGGACATGAAACTGTTGGAAGAAGTCCAGAGGAGGGCCACGAGGATGATCAGGGGGCTGGAGCACCTCCCGTAGGAAGACAGGCTGAGAAAGTTGGGGGTGTTCAGCCTGGAGAAGAGAAGGCTGCATGGAGACCTCATAGCAGCCTTCCAGTACTTGAAGGGGGCCTATAGGGATGCTGAAGAAGGACTTTTCACTAGGGACTGTAGAGATAGGACAAGGGGTAATGGGTTAAAACTTAAACAGGGGAAGGTTTTTTTTGTCAGGGTGGTGAGGCACAGAAATGGGCTGCCCAAGGAAGCTGTGAATGCTCCACCCCTGGCGGTGTTCAAGGCCAGGTTGAACAGAGCCTTGGGTGGCACGGTTTAGTGGGAGGTGTCCCTGCCTTTGGCTGGGGGTTTGGAGCTAGATGATCTTAAGGTCCTTTCCAACCCTAAATATTTTATGATTCTATGATTCTGTGATTTTAAGATTAAGTCATTAGGTTTGACAGTGATATTCTGATGCACTGGAAACTTGGCAATGAGACTGGGACAAGACTTATTGAATTCAAGTGACATTCCTGATATGAGATGACTCTTCTACTGTGACAGCACATGGAAAAACATGATTAACACAAGTACCACTGTTTTCAGGCACAATCAAAGCGGCAGGGAGTTTTAACAGATTTCAGAATAAGTGGAGCACTGCAGAGGGCATTTCCTCCTAAGGTATGCTCCAGAATCACATCAAGATGTGTTGAAGAACAGATTGAAAAGAGATGTAGTACAGGTAAAGGGATGCTTCTTTCCTTCATTAGCTGGGAAAAGACTCTTCAACTTTCTACTGTGGAGACAGTAGAGTAATCCAGATAGTCCCAGCTGGTACTGTAGGAACCAGAGAGCATTTTCAGTGACTGAGAGTCAATCTGATGTCTCCTTGTACGCAATGACTGAAGTCAGGTAAGGTAAACCCTGTCGTGTTACAAGGTTTATCCCATGAGAGCAAGCTTCAGAAAGATTCAGTTGCACCTAAACTTGACATCCTGGTGGACTGCTTGAATCGCTCTGATTGTACAGCCAGGTGTTATGTTCTGGCAAAGTAGATAGAAGCTTTTCTCTCTCAGTGAGACTACAGTCCCTGTAGTCTCTGTGTTGAAAAGAGAACGGAGGGATAGGTAATGGAAGGAAGAATAGAAGGGCATGGAGAAAATCTTGTCAGGCTGCTTAAACCTTCTAACAGCACCATGGAGTATAAGCGTGGTAGGAGGTAGAGGCAAACCTGTATGCAATGTAAACTGCTATAGTTAGTAAGTACCCAACCTAAGAGAAACAACAATAATATTGAAAAATTACCATCCTGCTTAATCTTGCAGTCTCTGAGCCTAGACCTAGTTTTGAAGTGTCAAAAGGAGTTAAACAAGCAATCCCATTATCAAAGACTTTAAAGTGTGTGAGCCAAAGTTCATCCGAGTCGTACAGTGGGGTCTAACAACCCACATCTTTCCGTGCATTTGCATCCCTAACTCCCAATCTTTTTCAGTTGGAAGCTGGGGTTCCTTAGCAGTTTATAAGCTTCTGAATGTTTGGTTTTGGTAGGTAGCAGAAGGGACTGCAGTAATAAAGTACAGTCAGGTGGTCCTCTGTCTGAAGCAGATGTGTAAGCGTATCAAAGGGAACTCTGTCCCAGCAGTTGCTGGGAAGAGGCAGGGAAGAGTAGTGGATGAATTAAATAACAGGTAACTGAATAATGGATTTGCTTAGTTTCAGGAGAGCTTCTTCACACTCTTCTTTTGCATGTGTATGTCACCTGAGAATAAAGCACTGTTTACAGCTTATCTCATCCTGAATTATTTAATCTGCTCATTATTCCAAATAAAAACTTTCTGTAAGTCTCTATCACAGGTGAAGAAATCTAAATAAATTAAACACATCTGCAAACAGAGCTGCTGCTGTGTTTCTTATGAACAAATAGACAAATGGCAGGGAAAATATTCTCAGTTCTCTGCTGTGTCAATGTGTCAAAACTCATCAGGATTAACTTCAGCCCCTGGGTAACTGCGTATCTTTCTTCACAAACATTTATGATTTTCTGGCACTGGTTAACTAGTCCATAGCAACAGAGAGGCTTTCATGCTGAGAAGAGTTACACAGATGGAGCAGAAATATTAGCACAACACTGAAATGAATGATATGTGCAGTGCCTTGTCTGCAAAGCTTGTTAATTTGCTACTTTTGACAAGCCAATTTAACCATAAGAAATTGTTGATAGTAATCAAAACAACTGTAGTGTGGAGATGGTGGGTTTTTCAAATGGAATCTAAGTTTTGTAAACTTGCTAGTTCTGCCAAAGTCTTAAGTTACCTTAAGTTACCAAAGTACCTTAAGTTACTCTAGTTCTCAAATGACTTAGGTGGTTTGGAAATATTGCCTCTAAGAAGGGGCTTCAAAGTTTCACAAGACCTAGACTTCATTTAATTCTCGTAAGGAAAGGTCTGAAAAATTACCCAAGTAGGAATGCGTATTCATACGTTTTTGAGGTCTGGTTCTGGAGCTTTAAAGACAGATCATGGAAGTGGACTCCAAAGACTCAGAGGTATGCTTCAGTATTTTATCTCAAGATTTATTGTTTAAATCCATGGATTTGATATCAAAAGAGAATGTTGTATGGCAAACTGAAAATTTCTACCTAAATTCACTGAATATTCCATATGTTTATCCTGAGATGCATGCAATCTCTAATTGACTTGTGCTATTCTGGTGATCCATAACTGTGGAACTCTTCATCTAATGTATATTTCTTTTCTCCATGCTTCAACTGCTCCTTGTAGATTTCTGTATTTGTGTTGTTTCCTTGTATTATAGTGGGCTTCATATTATTGCAGGCTTCAGCTATGCTTAGATCTCTTATTGAGCTGAACAAGTGATCTAAAGGGATAAAAGGTAGGAGGAAAGAGTAAGACAATTTAGAAGAACCTGACCAGAAGTGTGGTTGCACTGCCTTTTGTCTTCCTTATTTTAAGGATGTAAAGGTCACGTGCATTGGCTTGAGTGGTTTCTTTTTTGGATAAGCTTCAGCTTTTGTCATCTGCTGTGCAAACTGTGTAATGGCACTAAACAGTGAAAAGAGGATATCAGCCTTAGTACCTGGCACTTCTTCAATTTCCTCAGCTATGCTGGTCTTCTGTCAACAAAGGACTATACTTTTTTTATAGTTGTTCTGCTTCAGGTCACTCCTATGATCTCATCTTGCATGACAGAAAAATCAAATCAGTTTCTCAAAAAAAATTGAATTGATGAAATCTAGTCTATGACAGCAGTCTCCTTCCTTAGAGCAGCAGCTCTCTTATCAGGATCACAGCCTGAGGATTTCTACAGCTGCTTTGTTTCTATGTATTGTTTCATCCCAGAATCCAAAATTCTGTTAGAGCATATTTAATATTCTAACCATTCCATGTGTCAAACAAACATTTGGGCTGTATCTGAGCTGAAGAACAAAACATAATTATTTTTCCTCTTCCTATGTATGGCTGTCTATCTTTACACGTGTTAGTGAAGATGTTTTCTTGAGCCCAAATACTGTAGGGAGATGTGAAATTATATCTCACCAGCCACAAAAAAACTAACCTTGTTAGCGATGGCAGAGACACTGCAGAGCAAGTAAGGAGAGCAGCAAATCCTGAATGCTGCTTTATGATTGATGGGTGGTGCTAGTGAAGTATTCCAAAACAGCCAGGACTGACTGTGACCTTCAGACCATAAATTACTTTGGAAGACCCCATTTACAAAGGGATTTTGAAAAACAGGCTGGACATAGAAGAGGAGCTCTGAATGTTAGGCACTGATTTCTTGCCCAAAACAAGATTGTTTTATACAATATATTAGAATCCACTTCTGTATCTGTCTTTTACAGACCTAATTATGAGGGTAACAAATCATTTATGTTTTTTTTCTTTCTTTGGAAATTAACCTAAGACCTGTTTTTGAAATCATAGCCCTCTTTATTCACATAACAACATACGAGACAATGTGTAGACAATATCCGTAGATTATTTTGCTAGGTGATAATGAAAGCAAGATGTACAGAAGACATATTACTTACTGTTTTTCAAAAAGGTGGTAAAATATATAAATTTTTCCTCATAAATTCTCCTTGAATGAGCCTAGTTTGAAAATTATCATGTAGAAGTATTTTAGTTTCACAATCCATTTTTTCCCACTTCACATCAGGAAGTTGAAGATTGGTGCCTGATTAAAATATCTCTCCCACACCAGAGAAATTTCCAATTAAAAACTTTAGCAAACAGGGATATGTCAAGTTAGAAAAATCACAGCTACCTGTTCTGTGGATTTCCCACCAGATACTGACACCTGAGCTCTTTGTAGAGTACAAGAATAATTACAGTGCATTTGCATAGGCTGGTGCCAAGTTCTTGCAAAATAAATGCAGGAAAGGATTAACATGCTTATTCATAGACTTTGCACATTATACACTGGATTCTTGAAATAATTGTCTCCTCTTCCTCCCCCCTTAATTTTTTTTGTTGCATAATGTTTCTAGCTTGAAAGTTCTAGATAGAAAATGACTTTGAAACTAACTATAATAGATATTGTAGGAGGAACCGAGTAGAAACAAAATCTGTTTATTAAGTAAATATTGTCCCTGTCTGCATTTTTTCAATGCTCTGTAAGTGTGGGGCCTATGTGTATCATAAACAGTGTTACCAGCTCGTTGAGGATAGTCAGGATTCCCCAGAGATATGCAGTTGACTCTAGCTGGGATCAAACATCAACCTACAGTTTGTGGGTTTTGCTAAAATGACAACTAGGAATGCCAGCTGAGATCAGGCTCCTGAGCACTCAGTTCTGTACACAGGGAAAGCATATTCAACACAAGACCTATGAGAACAAGACACTCAAAAAAGGTAGAATACAAGCAGTACACCAAGAAGCTACTTGCTCGTTAACCCATTCATTGTACGCTAAGAAAACTGGAATAGTGCTTGTGAGTTACTCAACTTGAATGCCTTCCTTTAGGTGCCAAATTGTTCCCCATACAATCTGTTTCTGTAGAGTCTATTTGACTCTAAATGTCCTACCTAGTGTAGCTTCTGCTGTTTCATTTAGTAGGCTTTTCTTTTTCACTGTAAAGGAGCAATATTCTGGCATTGGTAAAGGGAAAGGATTTTCCTGCAAAGGGAAAAATGAAGGAAAGCTGTAACTGCTTGCAAGTTTATAAAAGGCTGCAAGTTTATAAAAGGCTGATAGGACAAATAGTGATAGGCCTGAACTTCAGGAATGATGATTTAAATAAGTTGTGTTAGGTGAAACTTTGTAACAGTAAGGCTAGTAGGAACTTGGGCTACTTGGATATAATGCAGCTTCAAGTAGCAGACAGTGTCGGAAAAGCCTGGACATGCTTTCACAGAGGTTGGAGATTACTCTAAGCAATCTTTTAACATGTTTTTCAGTCCTGTGTCTCTGTCTTTCTTGGCCCTTCAAGGACATGGTGCCTGATGAAAATTAAAATGTCATTTCATTATTATTGCTCACTATTGATATGTTCACTGTTAGTGGATAGAGCACTAATGGAGACACAGAAGGGCCTGTATTTTCTGTCCAGTTTTACTACTACCCTGATGCATGACTTCATGACCCTGCTGATCAGAAAGACACAGAAACTTCTGGTGTGCCTTTGTTACAGGGACAGGACACTGCATGGTTCCCTCAAATGTTAGAAATGCAACTGTCTTTTCATGGTGATTACTGCTTTTGGTGAACAGCTGCCATGCTTAAAGCAATTCTGCTGGCTTATGAACTGCATTGCAGGGAAAAATTTTTTCAAATGTTTAGGGTTTATTATTATTTTTTATTAGTGTGTACTGTCTTCCTTTTATTCATTGTGATTTATTTCTGAGTACCAAACCTGCACATTAGCATAGGTAGAGAGATAATTTTATCTTGCCTAAGAGGCGATGACACTTAAAAATAAACGAATAAATTATTTACCCAGCATTGGCGTGAATTTCACTCCCTTTCGTTGTAAAGCTATGCATTGCAGAAGTTATTTTTGATACTGCAATTGAAGGGGTTTTGAGATTATGGACTAGGTTTTTGGAAGAGCTTATAGCTGATCTCGCTCAGAACAATAGAGAAGAGCTTCCCCATTGAGAACAAAGGGAGCTGTGAGGTGCTGAGCACGTTTGAAACTTCATCTGTACAGCTTTAGACTGTGCATTTTGTTAAGGATTCTCTCTGAAGGTTCCAGTAGAAAGACTTGGTTTCAGCAGGCAATAGCACCAAGGGATTTGAATTGATGTTTGTTTTTCTTCAGTTGCCCTCCTGGGCAAGCTAGGGCATACTGGAAAGTATAACTACAAGTTTCTAAGCCTGGAAGAACAATTTTGTTTCCAGCCTGAAAATTTTCCACAGCTGCTTAGTACAGGTCTGCTGCATTCACCCCCATTTTTAAACCTCAGCCCCCCACCAATTTAGTATTTCTCTCACAGTGTTTGCAGTTGCTTCCCACTGGCAAGACAAGGTCTTTGTCTGCTTTAACAGTGAAGCCTACCTTCATTTCTTCTTGGTCTCTCTCCGGGACTCTCTCTTCAGCCTTTGGGGCTGACTTTTGAGACATAGTGATCTTCTCACTCTGCTTTCCCACTAATAATGTCTTGTGCTAAAGCAGTAAGTGCTTTTCAAGACTTACTTTCCTGTGAGAAGGTTGAATGGTTGTGGTTTAAAACAGGTATCTGCATTTCTTTGTTGCCTGTTAATGTCACAGTATCAAAGTGCTTCAATACAGACTCACATCTCTGTGAAGCTGAAAAAGTACTTTTACATCTACTTTGCAGAAGAGATGAGTACAGAGATGGTACTGCATGACATTTTACTTAAGAAATAAAAATAAGCAATATCAATATGGTCCACAGTAAACAAACTATAATTCTAGATTGTAAATCTAGAATCATTGTAGCTGAACATGTGTGTCTAGCAAGGTCTCGGATGGCCTGGCTCTTGGCTCTGGCTGTATAGCTTTTCCAAACAAAGCTAAAATCATTACTGATAAAATCAACAGATGACATTAAGGCTACAATATTATTTAGCAAATGATGATAAAGAAGAGGTTAAAATTGTTGCAGTTTGCATGCAGGTGATTAAAAAACTGCAAATGATGTGCATTCCCGTATGCTTATGTGAAAAGGCAAATAATGTTTTTTGTACCTGATGGGGATGGGACTCTGTCCTAGGACACCATGTTTCTAGAAGGTAACTATGGATTGTCATGGGTGGTGAACTGGATAATGAATGATGGATGCCCTATAGTGCTTATGAGTCAATAGACTTGTATGAATTCCAAATATATAAAGAGCAATCTACAATAGGAGTACAATGTTTATGTTTATAACAGCTTTGCTGCTGTTATGACCACTACTGGAATGCAGCTTTAATTTTCATGTCTGTTGCTTAAGAAGTAGTGGTAAAATTAAGAGGAAAACAGCAAGGAAGATAACTGAGATTCTGAAAATCAAGCTACTGTTTGTAAACATATTTGCTTATGTATTCTATTTCTTCAAAGAAAGAGTAAATTGATCACAGTCTGTGAATACCTATTTGGAATGTTGAGAAATACAGTAATAGTTGTCCAGCTATTGAATGAAGGAACAGCAGCATACTAAAAAGTTGACTAAAACAGTTAACTAAAAGTTGAAAGCGAAGTTTCATTTTGAGTGATCAGGATGATTAATGACTGACATTTTTAAGCATCATTGTGGATCCACCCCACAATGAAGATTAAATAAGAAAGCATTCCTAGTGTGTGTCATACCAGAGTTGAAGTTGGAAGGTGAAATTGTTTCTAGATAGCTGTATCATGTGAGTCTTGGGGCAGTACTTAATCCCAAGGCTAGGGCGACTTGATTTTTTCCCCCCTCCTCCTTTTTCTTAAACTTCCTGTATGTAGAATGTAACATGCTATTTCCAGCTCTACATGCCATGGTTTGTGCCCTCAATACTAGAAGCTGCAGTGGTTTGCTGCATCTGCTGCCTAAGAAAGAAACTAGGAGAACAGTAAGAATTATGAGGAATTCTAGTACGAAACTAGGAGGCATCCCATTTCTGCAGTGCTGCAAAATTTGTATATTAGATTCTAGTGATAGCTTGTTACTTGAGCATCTCTGTACCATCTTCTTTCCTATTCATTTCCCCCTGCTATTCTAAAAATTCATTCAAACTCCTAAGTGTAAAATATCATTTTTAATGCTTATTTCATTATTTCTGGCACTGAATCCACTGATTTCAATAAAATATATCCAGAAGGGCACTGTGCCATTTTTCCTGAACATCACAGGAGTCATGTTAAAATGTATATGCTAATTGAATGCAAGAAAGCAGGATTTTAAGTTTATGAGCTCCCTCTTGCTTTTCCTAACTATTCTGTATTGTCCTTATTTTCATGTCAGTTCCCTGCCAACTTCTTTCTGTATAAAGTAATCATATTCAGGTATTCAGGATTAGATTCTAGGATAGCAATAGTAATAAGGATTTTTATTTTTATTTTTTTAAACAGCATGGTGTGCACCCATGCCCAAAATTCTTTGAATATGGCCATGATCTCATTTCCTTCCTGTTCTTTCACTGTCACACATGCACTGATGGGAGGGACAGTCGTTGCCAAGTACTGAATTGCAGGAGGTCCAAGGGGTACTTTCATTTCTTTCATCAGCCAGGCTGAAGTGCTCATTGCAACCTCAGTAAGGTCCAATAATGTGCACATTGATGAGAAAACTGCAAAGCAAACAGAAGTACGGCAGCCTTTTGTGTTTGAGATTCAGCAGGCACACAAATCTGAAAGAGCCTCTTCTGCTTTGACATTATCTACGAGTTCAATCTACAATATGCTGATTATATCATAATACAGAAAATTGGTTAATTCCCTCTGGAAATTTACAATAAAAATAATTTTCTCCTTGAACTGCTCTTGCTTCCTCCTTTGACTGGTTGATGCTATCGCCTTTATTCTTAAGCAGGGGATAAACAGAGCATTTTTATAGCAAAGTATGTGCATTTATATAAAATCTGCGCACTTTATGCATGTACCTTATACTTTCTCTATAAACATTAGCAATGAAGATAATTAGTGAAGCATATCTCTGAGTCACCAGGGCTTGTGCAAAACTTTATCATTTACAAGTGGTTATCAAATCACCTGAAATTTCCTTCCTCCTTTCTGAAAAATGTTTCCCTCCCCATAACTTGTCTTCTTCATTTCTTTGCGCGTTGTCCTCAGCCAGCATGTCGAGATCAGCATTGGAATGATAGGTCACCATATTGGCTGATATGTTGATTTTGCTGTCCCAGTAGAAGCCGTTTTACTAGTTAAATGGGTCCGTTTCATTCTTCTACCTATGGAAGGCAAGAAAGGTTGACAATGGCAATAGCAAAAGACTCTAATATAAGGTTTACGCTTGTTTCTGCATAGCAGAAGCTAGGAATAAGTCTCACACTGTTTTGTCAGGGAAGGTAATTAAGCACCGGATCAACTTCATTGTCATGCGGATGAACTCTTTAAACCCTATAAAGTCTCTGCTAAGGATCTGACAGACATAAGTCATGAGATTGTCATGGTAATTAGGAAGTGGAGCCCTTGCCTGGTGGCATGGAAAAAGACCAGGAAGGAGATGGTGATCACTGCTTCTGGCTTCCTGATCTCAGACACTGTGCATTTCCTGAATTTTAGTGTGTTTATGGGTAATATACACTTGAAAGACATGTGGCTTTGTTCTTAATGCATAATGGAAAAAGCCATATTTAATAGAATGCAGCTTTTATTTTCCATATGCATCACTGTGAAACTTTAAAGCATCTACATCTCCTCCTACTAAATTGTGTTAGAGGTAGCATTCACATCTGATGAAATCTCTTCAAATGATGTCATCAGGCATTTTTGTTATAAATTAGCACATACTGAAGCCTTGAGTTGGAGTAATTATAGATGGCTAGAGAAGGGTCCTCTGGGAGATGACCTGGTAATGCTGTCTTGCAAAGTGTGTTTACCAAAAAAACATTCTTAAAAATGATGAACTAGTTGTATAGTCCACATAAGGAAACACAAACTTTGATTAAAACCAAGTACTTCAGATTACTTGGCTTTATTTGAATTATAGACTCATAATAGACTGGTGTTGATTTTATCACATTTTGTGATTGTTAATATTTGATTTTTAATTAAATTAATATTAATTATTTAATTAAATATTAATTAATTAATATTAATTAATTTAATTAAATTAATAATTAATTTTTGTGATTGTTAATAGTTCTACTAGTATTCTCTGTGGTAGAAAATACAGATGTAGAGAACCAGAATTCTGAGTACCTCTGCATGTTGGCAAGTACTGGAATTCTGTATGCATGCTGGTACCTAAGCTTAGGGGTCTTTGTGAGAAACTTTCTGCAACAGGGAATTTCTTGCTACAGTTTAAACAAGTGGGATTTCTGCTTCATACGGAGTTTTAATGGCTTCTCTAGCTCTCCATAAAACTTAAAGAGAAGGAATTTGTTATGTAAAACTCTTGCTTTTTAGTTTTTTCTCTTTTTTGATTTTTATTTTGCAATAAGCCATTTTATGAGCAGTTAGTTTTCTTTGCTCCATGGTAATATTTTTGTTGCTGATTTGACATATCTTTACTTGGGCTAAATAAAAAAAAAGATCTGCTTAATTTCCAGTAGACCAAAGCAAAATAGCATGTCTGCCAAAGACATGTCATTTTCACAGTCAGGTACTTAGGTCTGATATTGCTTCAGGTGTACAAAAGTTCAAGGAAGAAGGCCTGGCTGTGGCTGGCTGTGGCCAGAGACAGATTTGCTAGAAAAATTGCCATAGCCTTTGCATTGTCTTCCTTGCTTATTCTAGATTTTCAGGGAACCACATTAACGATTTCTGACAAATCCAAGATGGAGTCATAGCAAACTGCAGCTAGTTTTGAGGGGGGAAGATAGCAGTAGGACCCTCAGAGCAGTTACTGCCTCTACAAGCAATGCTCCTGATATCAGAAGCAGGTATAGATAGTCCGGGTTTCTGTTTTGGTTTACTCTGGCAAGAACAGACCAGTCTCCTCTGGTTGGCAGAGGCATGGTACGTAAATGAAGATTATGAAGCAATTAAGTAACCCACCATTTATAGGGAGAGCTATCTGTAAGAGCTGTATAATACTTTTGCCTGTAAAGTGACTTACCATCATTTGGTGTAACACATTCTAGGTAAACAGTTTGTTACCAGCCAAATGAGTTCATGATGAACAGCTAAGTTAAAGTATTATTCTTGGTTTTTAACTACTTCTGTAATATACTACAGGAATAGTAAGTTACAGAATTACCTTCCATGAGAACGCCCTGCAAATAACCTCACCCTTAATTCTGCATTTCTATTTCCCTGTGGTTATATATCAACAATGCATTTCCAGTTTTGATTTAGAGTATTAACATACATTACTGTTTTCAGGATTGCCGGTTTTCTTTATTTTGAAGGAGAGTTTATAAAACTAATCCTACTTCCTTGAACATGACTGGCTGTCCTGGGTTCCGCAGTAGCAGTCATGTTTTTCCTTTGTGTTAACTGGTGCAGTGCAGTGTTTTGACTTTCAGCTCGGGAACAGAGCTGATAACAAGGATATTTTGGTTTGGCCAAGGACTTTGTGAGGCTCATGCTCTGCCAGGGAGGAGGGGAGGCTGTGAGGAAGCAGAGACGGGGTGCCTGACCCGGGCTAGCCGGGGAGGTATTCCATACCACAGCACGTCATGCCCGGGGTGAGGGGTAACTGGGAGTTACCCGGAAGGACAGGGGCTTCCGGGTGGAGCTCGTTTCTCTTGGCCGGTGGTATCGTATTCTCTTCCCTTGTTATTTTCCCTTATCATTGTTGTAGCTGATAGTAGCAGTGGTGATTTGTTGCTGGACTGTTTTTGTCTCAACCCGTAGGAGTTGCACTCTCTCGATCCTCCTCCCCGTTCCTCCGGGAGCGGGGAAGGGGAGAGCCCTGGTGCGGGGAGGCGGGGGGGGAAGACGGACACGGATCTCGATTGTTGTCAGCTCGGCACCACTCACTGGGAGTGAGTGAACAAGCTACCTGACTGGGTTTAAACCACGACACTGGTTTGTTACATCTATTAGATATAAAGTGGAGCAGAGTCCACCAGCGTTACTTAAAATTAGATTAACTAGAATAGGGTACGTCAAGTTCTGTTCCAGGATGACCTTTGCAATGTACTTTTATTACATCACTCTATTAAAAAAAAAAAAGGGCAATATAAAATGACTTTCTATAAACAAACAAAAAAGTGCTAAGTTATGGAAGGACTTACTTATTTTGAGTTGCTACTTTCTGCAGAGAATATGAAGTATTATTTTGAATGAAGGTGAACTTTAGATTCCTGACAGGTGATCTCCCACTGCAGCATATTATAGCAGCCTCTTGCTTGCTCAATAGTTCAAAATTTTGGTCTTGCTGAGACATGTAGATGTTGCTTTCAGGAGCTGTAATTATTTTCAGTTGTACCTCCTGATATATGTCTCTTAAACTTTTAATTAAATCAGGCACGTCCAGTCAGTAAGAGATCACAGTTTTTACTAGTCAGTGCAAAATAATGTGAATTGAAGGGAAGGTAGTATTGCTTAGACTACCTAGTGTATTGAGATTTTTTTTTTGAGGGGAAAGTAAAAAATGCAGGAAGAAAAAAAATTAAAAGAACTCCATATGTTTGTGTGATACTGATGAACCCTGAAGACATAATTTTGGTAATCTAGTGCCAGTACCACCAGCAATAATGCAATAGGATCCTCTTAGTGACTGAGTATCTCTTTTAACATGAGTAATAATTACTGTGTACACTTAAGCAATAAACTAATCCATGACTCCAATCCTTTATAATTAAGCTTAATGAATTGAATTGTCTTCAGCGTCAGATAGGCCTAAATATTGCCTAAAACTACAAGAAATAGAGATATAACAAAAATATTTTGCAGGGATAACACAAGGTTATTATGACATCATGTTTCTTTAAAATAGTAATATCTATAACTGATCAGAACGCATATTTATTGAAAAAATATGCAAATAAAATACTGTAGTTGTATTTCAGCCTATTGTCTCTCTTCACCCCCTGGTTATAGACGCTTGTTGAAAATATCCAGAACTCCAAAAACGTTTTGATGGTGTGTTTGTACAGTTTAGCTCACTTTCTCACATTATTTCTGAAACTGCTGTAATAGAAAAGAAGTTGTATGAATCAAGTAGTCCTTAGTAAGCTGGATTTTCAAGGTTTTCCATAATGGCCTAATTCTGTGCATCACTTGACATGAGAAGAAGTAATATTAGGGGCAGCAGAAAGCTCCAAGGTAATATTGCAATTTGAGTTATTTTAAGGACTAGAAAACCATTTTCTTCTCATTCAGTTTTGCAGACTTGTTAAAAATAATTATAATTTAAAGAAAAAAAGGGATTCTAGACAGGATACTATGGCAAAAAAAAAAAAAAAAAAGCTACATTACCCAAAGTTGTGGCTTGCAATTGATTGATCCTCAACATTCCATAGAGCCAATAGTATAAAGAAGCATTTCATTAAATCCAAATAGGTTCCAACCTGTGTGTAGTATGAACAGCTGATGAAAGTGGTGGAGGGATGGAAAGGGATACTGAATCATGTAGCTTCTTCTTGTGCTATTAGTACCTGCTGTAGCAAAAAAGTAATACAAAGAGGCTACGGTGCTGCCTCCATGCCTTTGATAGTGGAACTTGACACAGAGGGATTTGGAATCACATCCTTGTCTGACACTTGTGTTCTTTTGGCTCATTCAGGTGTGAAAGTGTCCTGAAGCCTGCATCAAAGCCTCAACTGTGGTAAACTGATGTCTGGACTTTCATGCACACAGCTGCCAAATCTGAAAATGTTTGGATCTTCTGTAGGTTTCATGTGCCTAGATGTGCACTTTAATAGCTAGTTAGTGTCTTTAAAATGTCTGGTATTTGCTAGTATTGACTTCTCTGAAAATGCCTTTAAGTGGCACTTGGGCAGCCTTAAAAAAAAATAAATCTAACTCAAATCCCTTACACAATCCTCATTAAATGAAAATGCTCAGTCATTTTAATCTCAATGGGAGATTTTTGTCTGAGGCAGGATTTAATGCAGTGCCATTCACATCTGTAGGAATATATTAAAAATTTAGAATGACCCAATATACAAAAATGAAGAACATAAATCATATTATGTCATTAATCAGATTGCCATATGTAGTTTCCAGTCTCTGCTTAATTTGACTGGGATATATCAAAATGTAATGCATCAAGTAAAAGGTATTTTTAAAAAGGATGAATGTACCACGTACTCCATTACCATTTCTTTTTTTTTTTTTTATTAATGATCAAATGGAAAAACCTCATTTGCAGTGGTGATGACTTGAAAACTTGGCAGTAGTGTTTTTGTATGCTTTGTGAAATAAAAAATGTGAAAGAGTATGTGTCCCTCAGAAATGGTAGAGGTTTGTGTCCCTACATAAGTGTGTGTGCATATTCACATAATTTACATAATCCCATTTAAGAGCCTTTTTGCAAATGGGGCAATGGAAAATGCCTTGAATTACACTTCTTTGGATATCCTCAGCACTTTCGGTGTAGTGGAATATGTAAAAGTCCAATGAATCAAGTGCTTCATAAGGAAAAGTGCCTCTATTTTTTCCATCCTTTATGCATATAAGATTGAACATGTAGTTTTCCTGACTTAGACGGAAAGCAATCATCATGTAAGAAATTGACCAGCCACAGCCTGGATTGCAACTGTTTGTGTGATTTTTAAGGTCTTTTTATATGGTTTTCCCTTTTCCATTCTGCATGATCCTACTTACTCTGGTCAAGATTTGACTGCTTTTTCACCATTCTCATTAGGATTTCTCTCTTTTATTCTTAAAGAATGTTTACTAAAGGAATCAGCTTGTTGGGTTTAGTTCTTTCTGAGCTTGACAATCATAATCATGAAAATTTAAAAATGTCAGTGTTGCTACCGTGCTGGAAATGGATCTAATGAATGCTAACGAAGACTTCAAAGGAGGAGCTGGTTTTATTATTTTGGTTTAAAAATTACAGGTGTGTTTTCTTAAGTTAAACCTAAAAAGCACATTTGAGATGGATAAGATCAGGGAAGAGGTGAAAAGAGATATTAAGTCACAAGATGAGCAAGGCTGTTTCTTGTCATCTTTCTGTAAGAATTTGAACTCTGGCAACTTTAGTTACCTTTAGCTTTCACAGACTGATTGCAAGTTTCTGTAGTTGGTTGTACGTTATATCTCTTTCTGTCTTCATATTTGATGGAACTTGGACTGAAAATGCCAGCATTATAAACAAATCAAAAGCACTGAATAAAATGTAAATATTAATTTCTAAGTTTAGGTCACAATTGTAATAGAAGCTCTAACTATGGGAAGAAACATAAAGCTAGTTACAGATACAATTTAGTCTCTGCCTTAGAATTGCTTATATGATGTTTGAGGAGCTAAAATAAAATTGAGTTTTTTCTTTCCTGAAATCATTGTCATCATTGTGGTTTTTTAAGATAATGTTTGCTTTTACTACAGTTTGTTGCTGCCAATGCTTTTGATATTAGTACTTCAGAAGCCTGTTTTCCTGATTCTTCCAAATTACCTGCTTCAAGCCATTTGCTTGTATGATCTGCAGAGACTGCTTAGTGGTCTGGTGAATGGGTGTTGTTATGGGGAAAAGGCACATGGGTTCTGTCTTGCATTTCAACCTTTCAGATCATCTCAAGGCATCCTATGAAAAGGCTGCTTCTGAAAGAAAATGGGCAACTATGTGTGCAAGTCAGTAATTATATTTCCTGTTTTATAGGGAAGTCACCTCTCTGGTTCAGCTTAAGCTGCACATGCAAACCAGTATGGCCAGAATTGGCTGTTTCTGACTGTGCTGTCCTTGCATATCTGACTTCTGCTACTTTCTTCCCTTTCTGCATCTGCTAAGCATGATCTTGCTCTGTGTCAGATGACTGACTTCTCAGCTGTGTAGGTGGACTCATGACTAAAATCTGAGTCTCTTGTATCTTTAAATTACAGACTTCATAGCATACAGTTAATTGCTGTATGCATTTTTTAGTGACAAATGGGTATGGTTATCCCTCTCATGTTCTGTAACTTTCTCCATATTGTATTTGCCTAGCTATTGGTTTTGCACTGTATTTGCTGTATTTTTCTATTCCAAGATGCTCCTTTAGGATGAGTTGCCATCTCAATATTGCTACATGCTCTTTGCAAGAGATGTGCAGTGGAGGTGGTACGCTCCACTTCCAAGTGTGGCCCATGCTCCTCCAACTTGAAATTCAGAACTGGAAACCAGTCTTGCCTTGCTGTTATCTTTACAGTTCTATTTCAGAAGCTGCAGCTTACATGAGTACTTTGTTTAGGGTTTTATGTGGCACATACTGAAGACTCCTGGCACACAGCCTCTAGAGACTAACAAAGAAAATGGAAGAAACAGAAGCACCGAACTTTATGGTGACTTGTTCAGAGCTAAATAGCAGCTTGGTGTTTGAAATGGTTCTTTTTCTCAACAGAGTCATGGAAAGAGTGGGCTATGCTACACTCCTGAGCTGTACAGCCTCCTCTGTCAGTGGTACAGGTAGCTTTCAGCTTGTCATTTGCTTGATGTTGCTAGTGCTGCAATAAGCTTTCATATGTATGTTTTCTTGCCAAGTATACATCCTTTGTCTGGCTGAATCTATCCCAGTTCCTTCCAGATTTTAAGCATATATACCACATTAAAACCATCAGTAGAATTTTCTGTTGGGAGATGGCACTCCAAGCTGAGAAAGTGAATGACAAGTAATGACAAAAGTGGAAAGTAAATGCAGAAGTTTCATCATCTGAAAATTACTGTGGCATTGCAGTTCCCAGATGAGTAGAAACAATGCACCAATATTTCATCACAAATTCTCATCAAAGGTTCAAATAGAATTTTTACATTCATACACTATCATGAAGTATTTATAATTATTGTGCTAGAAAATCTAGCTGGTGATAGTCAGAAATCAAAGGATTAAAAATAAAAGAAACATAAATGAATAAATAATTATAGACTTTGCGTATTCTCTAAACTTAGAGTGTCAAAGTTCTTCTGTAGTGGGGAATGACTGACGTTTTCAATTGAGCTCCCTAGGAAAGAAATACAAAATATGCCAGTAGATGAGAGAAAGCTTTACTGTAGAGAGATACCGGCGACATCAGTAAGAGTGTTAGCTGTATAGCTTAATATTTGTGCCCTGATAGTTAGGAGTAGTTATTTTTTTAAGATATTTAGGCTCCAAATAAATAGGCAACAGTCTGGTATCTAACTCTCGGGATGTAGCCCTTTCTCAGGTGGATAGTTATGTTTACCTGCAGCACATAAGCAATGTGGTATGCATAGATCATTGCTACGTAAGGAAATCCTTAATTCTGAGTAAGGGCTTGGGCTTTCTTCATAAGATGTGGAGAGAACTAGGGGAAACAAAAGTGGTTCTTGGAAATTATTTGGCACTGAGCTCCTAATACAATCAAGATGGAATGATGGAAGAAGTGCAAGTTGCAGTTTTATAGCCAAATGGCTGGGCCAGTGCTTCTTTCTGCTTGGGATATTACATGGGGAGCAAGCCATGCTGTAGGGAGACACACTGGTGGTGGAAGACAGCAAAATCTTTTTGAAAAACAAGGTAGTGAGAGAGATGGAAAACATTCAGATCTCATTGGTGCCATCAATCAGGCTCTTCACTGGATTTGGGACATACCCATCCAGCAGTCTGGAAAGGAACTCACAATTTTCCTGCTTATAGAACATTAGAAAGACATAAATGATTTCTGCTCAAATTTATCTGGAGCTGAGGAGAACCTGTGTGATATCAATTACTGTGTAAGGTATGAAGGTAAAAAGTTATCCTTACCTGGATGCCAGTTAGGCTGTGGCAGACGTGCAGGGTGAGACTGTATGCAAATGATACTATTTCTGCACAAAGAGGTATCCCTTTTTGTGAAGTGCCACATACTTAGACTCGTGTTTGAGAATAGACCTGCTGCCTCCAGCATCTAAGAAAATGGAACAGAGGTAGCTAAAGGCACTGGCATGACTTGTAGGAAATGCCAAGTAACAGAACAGTTGGCTAGATTTTTTGTTGCTGTTTGGGTTTTTATTTTTTTTTGTGTGTGTGTGTTTTTTTGTTTGTTTTCCATTTTAACAGCTATATGTACATTACCTGGGATATGGTCAAGAGAAGCTCAGTTGCAGAAAATAAAAGGTATCTCAAAATATGGACAGATTGTTGAGCGGAACAAGGAAGAGAAGAAGAAAGAAAGCAGGCAAATGTCAGAATCCTGGCCATGCCTCAATATTTTGATACAGAAAACTGCTTTAACCTGCTAGATTACAGTTTTATAGGAAAAAATTCTATGTTCTTTTAGGGCATAGCATTGCAGCATATCTTGTTAATTTTTCAGCTTTTAGTGACACTTTAGTGTATATTCAGTTGTTCTACTCTCACTGCAAAGCTGAATCAATCTGTGCCACAGTTAAATACTGGATGATTTAGTGTGCTTTCAAAAACTGCATAAACTACCTGTTGGCAATGTATTAAACATTCAGCAGGAAATGTTCATGTATGTCCTCATAATAAGAATGCCTAAATAATATAGCAGTCATTACCCAAATTATCTATACAGTTAATTGCACAGCAATGTGACAATGATTTTGTGACTGATGATTTTGATTAATAGATTGCAAGACATCTGACAAATACATCTGAAAAGATGGGGCTGAGTTTCCATGATCAAATGGTAAAGAACTATTTGCAGCGGAGTTCCCTAATCCTAATCAGGATCTAGACACTTAGACCTGTGACTTTTTCTATAGTAGGTAGTTCTCTGTCTTAGTCATGACAATTCCAGAAACAATTTTTCAGATATGTTAATTTTTGGTTTTTTTCAGATCTGAAAGATCCTTTTGAATCCCAAGAAGATAATACGTACCCCCAGAGTGGCACGATTTCTTTTATTGATGGAGTAGGTTCATTTCCACAGTAGTGGAAAAAATACCAGTTATTAACCTGTGTGTTACTCTCATTTTGTTATGAAATGCTGGATAGGAAGCCAACGTTAATGGCTTAAGATGTGATACAGTTACAGGGTGCTTTAAAATGTCTGACACTATTTTGAAATAGATACTGTCTTTCATATGTCTAAAAAACAGGAATAATATGTACTTACCTGTAGAATGAGGGGATCAGTCCAAAAAGATGAGGAAAAGAAGTCTGTTCATTGAAAGACACTTGTGGGGATATACTTAACCATCATTCATACATTGGATGAGGCCACAGATGCTAAGGCCAGAATGAACTGTTCTCATCCTCTCTGACATTTGTAGTAAATGTTGTAGAGCACTGCCAGTATTCACAGCTCCCATTTAAGCTTCGTTACTCCTCTAGAAGTCTATCTGCATTTCCAGAGTATGTCTGTGCTTTCAAAATGAAAGCACAGAACACCTGGGAAAAGAAGAAATGGTTGGGAATGGGACCCATATTTTGAGCTAAAAGAAATGTGGAGGATATTTGGAGGATATTTAGAGGAGTCTATAGCCCCATGAATGAATTAAGTGTTTGCCCTATATTGACAGTGTGTATGTGGAGAAAGAGTACCTTTGAAAGGAACCATCATCCTGTCACTTTCATCCAGGCTGATTTATGATTTTGTAGTCTCTAAGCAAAGGTCTGCCTGTTTTGTCCCTGATACGTTTCAAGAGATATGTTTTCTCATCCTGTCTTCCCAGGGGACTAATATTAGGCCTCACTGTGTTACTGTTTCGGGTTTTTTTCCTGAGGTGGGAGAATAAGCCCTTCTCATTTGAAAGCTTCAGATTCTGGTAAAGATAAATTTTGTCCATGGCTGGGCCCAAGACCCAGACAATGCCAGAGCCTAGAGGTTCTCTGTTCCCATTTTGGGCTCTATAAAACTGCTTCACTCCAAAACTCCATTTTCAAGTCATGAGAATGAAAGTGAAAGCAACATGTGCCCATAAGGAAATGCATTGGAAATATTTGCAGGTCTGGTCTCCTGCTGATACTGGACATCTTGTTGGAATGCAAGGTTATTTTTTGACAAGGTTTCTGTTGTAGTCTTATGTTGTAGGCAAAAGCCTTGAAATGTCGCCTTATTTTCTGTCTCTGTGCTGCTCAGGCTTTTGCACCATCAGAGGAATGAAAGTGTTTAACTTTTAAACATGTTGTTGAAATATTAAACAAAGTTTTTCCTGCTGATTGTTAATGCTGTATCAAAGCAAGCTTGAAACCGCTTCATAATCTCTTACATAATGCTGTCATGCTGTTCATGTCACTGATTCTATTTCATCCTGATAGCTGCCACCAGTAGGAGGCTCAGACATGATTGTAACCATTCTCAAATGCATTTTAAACAAATTTCACAGATCATTTTTAGGCAGATGTGCTTTCTTACATTAGAGGTTTTTAAATGGAAATGGAATAGAATTCCTCATTAAATCAGCCTCCTTGTCTGTGCATTGCAACACAGATACTCCTCCTCTTCCTCCCAAAACGTGGATCATCCTTAAAACGGTTGCCTTTTTCTGGAGTAAAGAGCTAGAACCAAACTCTTCCCATATATTCACTTCTTGCATACAGATGGTTCCAAAATTCAGTCTTGTATGGTACCTTTCATTGCAGGTAACTCTGGTGCAAAATAAGCCTTCTGTACAAAGAGAGGAGTCTGCGACTGAAATCAAGGAATGTTCACCCTCTTCCCAATTTCTGGTAGCTGATGAAGGCGTTGATTCATGTGGGATTGTGAGATCCTGCTTCATCTGAGTTAGATCAATAACTTGAATAAAACCTTTCTACTTGAGTGGCTGTATCAGTGTGTAAGTGTGCCTGGATATAGGAAGTCTGTGTTTCTTTGGAGGTAAAAGAAAGAATAATTCTTCAAAAGAGAATCCAGCTCAACCTGCTATAGACTGGAATGCATACTGAAATAGTGAATATCTTTTGCCAGTTAGGAAAGTGACTTAGATATGGGCAGGAGAATTTTTCTAGGTTATATCCCTCAAACCTCAGTGTAAGAAAGTCACTGAAGCATATAATAATGTCTTTTGGGACAAGCACATGCTTGACTGCTTCCCTGAGACAGAATGTTTCTTGGAATTAGCCTTCACACAAATATAATTGCTGTGTTTATTTCTACCCGGAGCTTTCCTGAGAAAACTGGTATTCATGGTCTTCGCTTGGAGAATGGTACAAAATAATTGCCTGTTAAAAGGTGAGGAGTCAGGGAATGAAAGAAAGAGCAAGGAACAACGGAATAGGGGCACACACACACCCCATTTTCAATTTGGTAGTGTATTTTAAATCCAACAAAAGAATATAAACACTGAGATACTTGTGTGGCTGTTTAACCAAGAAATTACAGGTGCAGGACCAGCATCTTTGAGAAAATTATGTCATGTTTCTTGAGAGTCAATCATCTTATTTCCTTAATCAAAATCTGTACAGATCTGGAAAGAGAAATGTTCCAGTTTGGGATGTCATGGGGAATTTTGATCTAATAAATAAATGAAACTGATGAAGTCTGAAAGTAGAACTGCCAGAAGGGAAGTTCAGAGGAAGTCCATGAATACAGCAACAGACAAGGAGGAGGATGACTGAGAGGCTGAGAACCTGTGTGTGTAGCTGAACTACTCAGAATTGTCTCCTTAAAATGATAAAGAAGTTTCTGTCAGAACCCTAATCAGGAAAGCTTTGGTATCCAATCTACTTTTTTGCATCTCTATCAGTACTTACTAGTTATGGTGGATTGTTTTGGTCCAGTGATTCAGCTGCACTAAGCATCTCCCTAAGTATGAAATAGTCAATTAATTGTTAAGTATAATCTGCTGTCCACTAAATTAAGTAGGAGGAACTCCTTCTGGCTTTGTAATATGCCGCAACAAGTTCCAACCAGCCTAGTCTGTTTGAAGGCTGTAGGCGTCTACACAGCAAAGACATGAGATTCTGACAGACTCTTGACTTCTTGCTTGCATGTTTATCTTTTCTGTTAAGCATTATTTTCCTTTTGGATACAGTGCTGTCACTGCTTTGTTATTATTGTACTGATGAAAATTCAAACCCCTTACCTACTGGAATTCCAGTCATCTGAGAAAGAGAAGGTATACTTATCCTTTAGGGATGTGATGGAACTTGGATTATTGGTGTTCCCACTGCATGCGGAAACACTGTTCGGAAGCTTACCATTATGCATGTGAATGCAGCTCTATAGGATCGGGGCTTTAAGAATTTGAAAGTGCTTTGAAAGGTACTCATCACAACTAATTGTTATTGATAACAAAAGAAGATCCTATCTACATTAATGGTAGGAAGCTGATAATCCACATATTTCTTTTCATGTTGTTGAAGGAAAACAAAAAATCAGGGTCTTTAAAAATCGCAATGAATTGTAAAACATTTTAAATACTAAACAGATTATTGTAGCTGTCACTACAATATTTGTACTGATACTTGTTACAATTATTTCATCTTGAGTTCAGCTTTTGCAGAGGAAATTCACAGGAGGGTTTTAGTTATTCAAGGTTAGGCTGGGCTTTCCAGCTCTAGCAGAATAATGTTTCACTGTTAGCCCACTACTGAACACCAAAGCAAGTGCCAGACTCACAATTGACTCCTTTCTGTATACACAGAGGGAAAGCACAAAAAAATTCCCAGGCTTATTCCAGCTATGCATATAAATCTGTCTGGAAAGGATTCTTCCCCTTCAGCAGTCTGGTGATTAATTAGCTAGCATGAGTCTCTGCAATAGCTCAATCACATCGAACAAGTGGTGTCACATTCCCTTCCTGAATGCGATTATTGCAAATGTCCATGACATAGCAGCAGGTTCCTTCAGTGAGATCTTTTACTGCTGCAGAGATTACAGAACATTTGCTGCTTTCATTTACTACCAGGAACCACATCATCTTGAACAATTTCAGTTGTAAAGCCAGGGAACACATATATAGGTTTAGGATGTATTGGACACTTATCTGCACTTTTAAGGATCTCAAAATATAGGAAGAATCAAACTGGACTTACAAGATAGGTATTTTAGAGGTTATGTTTTATGATTGATAATTCAGTCTTTCTGAAAATGTGATTCTACTGCTTATTTTTGTCTGCTGCTGTTTGCTTGCAAACACCAGCCTCTCCTCATACAGCTAAATTGTTTGGTTTCAATTGCACAGAGCAGATATTCTCCTAAGATACTTCTCATGGCTCTATGACTTTTTGGCACAGCTGATCTCTGCCTTACATCTAATTCTGCAAAAGTTCAGATCTGGAGAGAAAGGCATCTTTTTCTAAGATCTTGGGGTTCAGAAAACTGGGGTTAATTATTGAGCAATACAATTAAATGATTAGTTGTAGCAATGTCACTGGGTTTGGGGCCTGAATTCTGAACTGGCTGGCATGTTCTCCTTGTTGTAATTTCAGCATGTCTCAACAGAATCATACCAATATTATTTCTCTACTGCTGCTGTACTTGATCAGTGCCCCCTGGAAATCACCTGCTTATCTTTTGATAATATGGAGGGCCATACTAGAGAAACAAGAGACAAAGAAAGTATGCAAACTCAAGGCAAGTGTTTCGCTGGAAGCAAAGCTGGGAAGAGAGCTGGAGTCCTGTGTATCCTAACCCAATATTCTCCTGAGTAAACTTCATTGCAAAAATGCAGCTCTAGTGTCTGACAGAGCTCAGGATAGAGCAAGAAAAAAAAGAAAAAATATTTCCTATGTTATAGTAAAAACCTTCCTAGATGTAAGTTTCTTGTCAATACATTTCTCTGTGGAAGATGGTCTGTGTTTTTTACACTATGGTGTGTAATAAAGATGCTCAGTTTTAGAATCTTTTCAGTCCTTTCAACTTTTATTGTTCTTCATTTTGTTGTCCTTAAAGAAAGTTTCAGATAAATTTTCTGGTAGCGCTGTTTCAATCCTGGAACTGTTTGTGTCTACCTGCTCTGGTGTCATTATCGTTATATTTAATTACATCCTGATTCATGAATGTTACACGCTGATAGCTGTTAAAACTGAAGATATTGTTTGAGCTGCTAGAAAGAAACCAGTAGGAGATTAGCCTCTGTGAGTGTAGTTCTAGATCAGAATGTGCAATTCAAACGGGGAAAAGGGGTTAAAAAATGAAGTGGAGATAAAGTCAATTTCAATTCAGTCATCCTACTCCTGACGACTCTAGGGGGGAATTTGTTGGTTAATTGAGAGAGCTGCATAGCAAGACCTCTCTCAGCAACTACCATGAGCCATAATATATACTACCATAATATAGCTACACAGGATTTGGAGAAGGCTGAGGTTCTGAATGACTTCTTTGCCTCAGTCTTCACTGGCAAAGGCTCTGACCACACTACCCAAGTCTTGGAAGGAAGACACAGGGACTGTGAGAATGAAGACCTTGAGCCCACTGTAGGAGAGGATCTGGTTTGAGAACATCTTAAAAATCTGAATGTGCACAAGTCCATGGGTCCTGATGAAATCCATCCATGGATCATGAAGGAGCTGGCAAATGAAGTTGCTAAGTCACTGTCCATGATATTTGAAAAATCATGGCAGTCAGGTGAAGTTCCCGACAACTGCAAAAAGGGAAATACAACCCCCATTTTCAAGAAGGGGAAAATGGATGACACAGGGAATTACAGACCAGTCAGTTTCACCTCTGTGCCTGGCAAAATCTTGGAGCAGATTCTCCTGGAAGGCATGCTAAGGCACATGAAAAACAACAAGGTGCTTGGTGACAGCCAGCATGGCTTCACTAAGGGGAAATCCTGCCTGACCAATTTGGTGGCCTTCTATAATGGGGCTACAGAACTGATGGACAGGGGTAGAGCAGTTGATGTCATCTACCTGGACTTGTGCAAAACGTTTGACACTGTCCCACATGACATCCTTGTCTCTAAATTGGAGAGACATCAATTTGATGGATGGACCACTCGGTGGATAAAGAACTGGCTGGATGGCCGCACACAAAGAGTTGTGGTCAATGGCTCAATGTCCAGCTGGAGACCAGTAAGGAGTGGTGTCCCTCAGGGATCAGTGTTGGGACCGGTCTTGTTCAACGTCTTTGTGGGTGACATGGACAGTGGCATTGAGTGCGCCCTCAGCAAGTTTGCCAATGACACCAAGCTGTGTGGTTCGGTTGATACCCTGGAGGGAAGGAATGCCATCCAGAGGGACCTCAACACACTTGTGAGGTGGGCTGATGCCAACCTTATGACGTTTAATCATGAGAAGTGCAAGGTCCTACACCTGGGTCGGAGCAATCTCATGCACAGCTACAGGTTGGGCAGAGAAGAGATTCAGAGCAGCCCTGAGGAGAAGGACTTGGGGGTGTTGGTTGATGAGAAAATGAACGTGAGCAGACAGTGTGCGCTTGCAGCCCAGAAAGCCAACAGTTTCCTGGGCTGCATCAAAAGGAGTGTGACCAGCAGGTCGAAGGAGGTGATCCTGCCCCTCTACTCTGCTCTTGTGAGACCTCACTTGGAGTATTGAGTGCAGTTCTGGTGTCCTCAACATCAAAATGACATGGAACTGTTGGAACAAGTCCAGTGAAGGGCCACGAGGATGAATCAGGGGACTGGAGCACCTCCCGTATGAAGATAGGCTGAGAAAGTTGGGGCTGTTCAGCCTGGAGAAGAGAAGGCTGTGTGGAGACCTCATAGCAGCCTTCCAGTATCTGAAGGGGGCCTATAGGGATGCTCTGGAGGGACTCTTCACTAGGGACTGTAGTGATAGGACAAGGGGTAATGGGTTCAAACTTAAACAGGGGAAGTTTAGATTGGATATAAGAAGGAAGTTCTTTCCTGTTAGGGTGCTGAGACACTGGAATAGGTTGCCCAGGGAGGTTGTGAATGCTCCATCCCTGGCAGTGTTCAAGACCAGGTTGGACGAGGCCTTGGGTGATATGGTGTGGTGTGAGGTGTCCCTCCCCATGCAGGGGAGTTGGAACTTGATGATCTTAAGGTCCTTACAACCCTGACTATTCTATGATTCTATGTGCTCCTTTTGGGAAGAGCTCAGTAAGTGAAGAAAGACATCTCTGATGTGTTCCTTTCTGGCAACCACAGATCTCTAGGATTTGGTTGCAGCTCACACAAAATGTGTTTCCCTCAAAAAATATTTAGGGAGCAAGTAGTGCTTATATGTCATATATAGGAATTGCTCTTCAACCTTGAGCAAGACATCTTCCTCGTCTTCTCTTTCAAACCTTGAATACTGCAAACAGCTGGGATTTGTTCCTGTTAGGTGTGGTGTGGATGTATTTCTTTTAGCTGTTTCTCACTAGAGATGTTTTTAGAGTTAAGAGGAAGAGACAAGAACTTGTGGTGGAGAAAGAAATTCAGCTTTTAGGTTGTACATCTCTTTGCACTGGCAATACAGCCTGACAAACAGGAGCAACAGCAATCTCCAGCAGCTATCTAAACTCTGGGGGGCCAGGGCTGCCTGTGCAGTGCAGGTAAGATAAAGTAACTCAGTCTCAAAAGTCAGGTATGTATTTGAAGGTAAGCAAAGGGAAGCCAGTAGCATTCCTGGTAGTCCTAGACAGCTGGGGAAATGTTACGTATCTCCTGGAGGACTACCTGTTATTTTGAGGGACTTCAAAGATCAGTACAGAAATTGGGCCATTAAATGATTTTGTTTTCTAAAATGTTGTTTCAGAAGTGAGTTAGGCATTTATTCTTGTAGAAGTTATCTAAAAGCTAGGGGGACCATGGTATTTAAGTGCCTCCTCCTTTTGTAAATGCTGCCAGTAATCTCTTGGCCTCAGTTTCTAGAGCTGTAAGAAACACTATGATATACTAATGCTTACCTTCTTCCTGTGAGGATTTTGCTTTGCCATGTCTAATTCATTACTGTGCTCAAAGCACAGTGGGCTGCAAAATTATGATTATTAAAGCCAGCTATTAGAGAGTGTTGTCTCCTTTGAGAATATCGATTTAATCACGTCTCTGTGTCTTTAAACTCTGAAGTGATAGGATGTGCAAAGATCAATTTATTTTGTGTTTGTATCTAATGAATAATTATGGAATCTTCTCTGTTCTTTTTGAAATGAGTAATGGTAAATGGTTTTAGTCATAAAAAGCACGAGAACTTGCTTGACAAAGGAAGTTCCCCAGACCATGCTGCATCAGCTTCTAACTTTCTCTTCTTTCTGCAGATGTATTTTTTCCTACTTTTTTCCCCCCATCTGTGTTCAACTCAGTGCAGCAATTTTTTCCTACCCACAGGCTCCTTCAAAAAAGTGTCTTTAAAAACAAAAAACAAAACAAAAAGGGCAAGAGAAAATCACACATCAGGATTACTGTAATTCTTCTTGTTCCCTGAGGGACACTTATTTGAACTTAGAGTATGTTCCCTGAGAAGAATAGTTAGGTATTTCTAAATTAACTTCATTACTTAATTTAATATTGATACTGTTCTGGTGTGATAAATGAGTAGAACCATATGAGGGGGTCTGTGGAAGGCACAGTTGCTGAGGGTCTTGTGGCTGCTTGCTTAAGGACATCCATTACCACACTTGAATAACCAGGGATGCATTTCTAGTCCATATTCTGTTTAGGAAAACTGTGTAGAGGCTGGGATATGCCAGTTACGTGCAGAGTAGCTATGCCTTAGTAGCTGAAGATCAAAGTTTCTGAGCCTTTGAATCAGAAACTTACCACTTAGCTCAGAGACTTCTTTGGAAACTCCTTCTTTGGGGTACATGTTTACCAGCTCAGTCTTTAGAGTAGTTAAGACCATGCATGTGCCCATAAGATTCTTGTGGCTGTATCTTGTGTTACCTGACTCCTCACCAAGGCTTTTTGCTTGTGTATTGATCAGAAGATCCCGTTTTTTTTACTCTTGAGATGCTTGGATGAAGCTTTATGTTTCTGGCCTTCATTCTAGCAAGAAGAGTAGATGCACTGCATTTTGTTGCCTCTCTATTGATTCTCCAGAGCAGCAGGGCAAGAGAGTGTACCATACTTTGCCTTCTTTCCAAATGTGGGTTCATGGCCAAGTCATTCTCCTTCTCTCTGTCCTTGTTCTGTCTCTTGTTACAGAGTACCAATAAACCTTGTGTTTTCATAGCCACATATCTTTCATGTCACTGTTTTTGAGACCATGTTCCAAAAGGAATGAGATTTGTAAAAAAAGGGCATGTGTCCATTTGAGCACCCCTAGAGGTTGTAAAGCTCCAGCTGAATTGAAAGTCACCATGAGATTCTGCTGTTCTTGTGGGACAAAATTTACCAAATGCATATGTATGGCCTCACTAATAGGGATATAAAACCAATATCAATAGGAGCTGACCTTTTTCCACAAAATCACTTCAAAAACCTCTAAGATTGCAGACAAGTTCTTTTTTGTCCTTGGTGGTGGATCTGTTTTCTCTGTGTTTTATGGCTTAAGCCTAAAGAAGATGTACAAGAGAAAGATAGCCTGCTTCTTTTGAGCTGTTTAGTTCTATATGCAGGACTTCAGGGTTCCCTGGGTGAAGGGTAGGCTGGTTTGAAAGCTGGCATCAGACCTCTGTGGAGTTGATACAGCTGGGGCACAAATTCTGCGTCCAGTCTGGGTGTTCATGGAACTAGACCCGATGTGGGCATCTTGTTTTTCTGGGAGGAAGGGAGAACTTTATGTTCAGCTCAGGTTGAAACCAAATTTTAAAAAGACACAGAAACCCATTAAATATCTCTGCCTCCCAGCCCCTAACATTTCCTCAGCTGTCAACACTGTTTTAGCCAGCTTTCCCAATAAGAATTTTGATCCAGTCTTAAAGAGAAGATTTGAAGGATTGAAGGGCTCCTTTGGGAAATGAAAAATACTGTCAAGTCTAGTGAAAGCTGATTTGCTTTTATTAGACTCACTTCTCTCTTGAAATAAACTAGGGCATAATGTTGTGAATTGCATGTTAGAGTATTATCACCAATAATAGCAACACTATTAATATAATGTCTACTATATAATTCACTACATTGTGCCTCGTTATTTCATCTCTATAGATCCTTATTGTTGTGAGTGTAATCATTTTTATATTGTATTAAACTAGCGAAGAGGTCCAGCACCCAGTTGTATTCCCCCAAAATAGAAGATAGATGTGTACTGTCTCAAAGGTGTTACATTTTTAGTGTGAAGTGATAGATTAATATGGGAAAAATCTCACCTTTAAAATATTTCCATGGTATCACAATGGCTTTCAGATCTGTTGCTTTGTGCGGATCCTTTTGGGCAGGACATTGTAATTATGTTTTTGTTGAAGTAGTAGTTTCTTTCTTTCTTACCGATAGCTCTGCAGCCTGCTGGGTTTGTGCTAGCAAACTTGCTTGCTTTATGTGAACACACAGATGTGCCATAAAAGATGGTTTTGGCTTCACTTTTTGACATTGGAACAGTTATCTTTTACGCGCTTTGTATTTTATGAATGTATTCAGCTTTTATTTAATACTCATTTCTTACATTAGGCAGCTGAGGTGAGTAGAGTATTGTGGATATGTGTTAAAGTTGCTGTTAAGATATTTGTACTTTAGACAAATGCAGTGGAGACTTAGGAACCAGCTGGTCTGGACATAGCTAGTGTTGGTCTGCGGCACCTTTCTGAAAAAATATATGTAGTCCATGTCTCAAAGTTTCTGGCCTGAAGAACTCTTTAATTTGGAGATGGAGTTAGGGCTAAAGTTTAGAACAAATTGTACTGTTATTTTAGCTTTTATTTAATTTGAAATATGTTTGTGTATGTGTGGTTGTATATATTTTCATTACCGTACCAAGGTGATGCAATTGGTGAGACATGTTGATTTTAACACAGGTCAGGCTTATGGTTTTGAAAATCCACCTGCAATGTAGTTGAAATTCTCAAAGATGTGCATTTTCAACCTTTCTCCCATACTGACTAGGCATACTCTAGACGTTTTCTCAGAGAATGATTTTCCCATAGGAAACTTCTTACCTACAAAATCTCATTGTTGCTGGAAATCTGTACTGGAGCACAGATCTCATCTCCATGCTCCCTTCCCTGGGAGAAGAGCTAAATTATCAAATGAAAGCTGCTACATGAACACTGCAGAAAGGACAGAGGCAGCTAGTTGCTTTTAGTACTGTATTGTGAGACAGACAGCTTGGAGCCTGAGACCTGACTAATTCTCCATTTTTTCTCATAAGATTTTTTTTATTTCTCCTGAAAAAAAATAGCATTTTGTTCGAAAAGGGCTTCTATTTTCTCATCAGGTCTGACCGTAATATAGATTTTTCTGCAAAGTGACAATAATCATTCAGTTTTCACTTTCCCAATTTTTTTTTTCTTTTTTTGTTGTACATACCCTTACTTTTGTAATAGCAAGTTTCTTTTTTCTTCTTAATTTTCCTATTAAATTGTTTGAGATGCATATAAAACATTTGCCATTATATTTTTGTTTAAAATTAGTTCACTTTCTGATTTCATTGTGTCTTTTCCAAAGTGGGAAGAAATATTAAATTCCATGGACCAAATTATATAAGATGATACACACTGGAAGTAGCATGGTATTATGAAAATAGAAATATAATTTATGTCTTGTAAAAAAAAGGGTACCTTATAACATTGCATCTTAAACTGAACATGGAGTTTCATAGTCTTAGAATGGTTAGGGTTGAAAAGGACCTTAAGGTCATCTTAAGTTCCGACCTCCAACCACTAGACCAGGTTGCTCAAGGCCCTGTCCAACCTAGACTTGAACTTTGCCAGGGATGGAGCGTAATGAGACATGTCTTGCTGAGAGCTGGAGATGTCTTTGGTCTTTGACTTGTTCTAGATTTCAAACATAAGGAAGTCTGTTCCCTTTAATCTGTATGGAGACAAAACCCATAGCTTGTAAGATCTGAAGATTCTGCTAAAGTTAAACGGAAAATGCACAACCTTCTTAAGTCTGTGGAAAATTACTCAAAAGCCAGTACTTACTAGTAGTTTTCTGAGCATTATATGTACTCCTCCTCAAGTGTGGGTTTTATTTTAAAGACATACAAGTCACTGTGGAAACCTGTTGCAACAGCCTGTAAACAATCAGCAGTGTGTAAAAGTCTCATCTTCTCTGAGAAAGGCTAGTGACAAATCAGGTGGATTAATTTGAATGTTCTGAGAATAGCAGCAGCAGACCTGGAAATTAGGAGAGAACAGCCTTACATAAAGCGTCTGTAATAACAGCCTTTGAATTCAAAGTGGTCAGTGGGACCATTCCTCTTCTATAGAAACTAGTAGTTGAAATTTCATCTAATTTCACCATAATCTAATAATGAAACTTCTTGTGGTATCTTTAACAAGCACAAAACTTGTAAGGTGGAGGACAGAGAGATCTAGCATTCAACCAGCTGAAGTTATTTTTTCTATGGAATTAAGGTTGAAGCCAGGAAGAAAGTTTAATTTACTGCTCGTTATTGTTTATACATATTGCATTCCTTTATGTAATATAAGCAATCAATGTTTTTTAGTCTTTTTCATCACTGAATAGAGTTTCACTTGCTTCACTTGAACAAATAGAGTTTGCGTGGAATCCATCTCAAATAGTAGAAATAGATGTTTGTTTTTAATTACAAGCAGGACTGATCTTAAAATTAAATAAGAAGGTAACTGGAGAACAGTTGTCAGCTAGTGTCACCACTCCTTCCCAGAGCTGAGCTTTTCCTGTTTGACTGCAACTGAGGCAAGAACCAGAAATGTCTTGGTGTACATTGAGAATATGGCAAGAAGTCCTCATAAAGGAAATGCCATGACACATGGGATTTTTCTTTCATTTATTGTTTGATTTCTGTCATTATTTGATCATCATAGGCATAGCTGGATGCCAGTCAGAATTTAAAAACAAAGAAGTGAGCCTGAAGAAAATTGACTTGAGCAATGAGAAAGTTCGAAACTGACTTCTCACCAGGCTTACTTTTCCTTTTGGATGTGACTGGAGATTAGTTTCCCCTCATAGAAAAAACTAAATGTTTTGATACTTCTTTCAACATATACCAAGATGGAAGCAAATCCCTTGACTCAGCTTGTTCCCGGTACTCACCAGGCATGCTGTTTCCTACATCCCTTCACTACTTCTCTGGATCAGTCGCTGTCTTTTCACTTTGCTTTCAAACACATTAATGTCTCTTTCAGGCTATCTTATGAAGCATCCCCTACATCCCACCTGCTTCATCAGTGTCACTTCTCTTATTTCTGCCTCTCCTCCGTGTTTCAGCACCTTGAGCAAACTGAGCCATGGCTGTTCATTTCCATGAGCATGTTGCATCTGTCCTCTACTTGCTCTGTGGGCTTCCTTCTCAAAACTCAGCAAGTACGTCCTGGCTGCTCTTTGCATCCTGAGCCTAGACTGCGTGAAGCTCTAGGATAAAGGTCATGTTTCACAGCTTGGCTCCTCAGGAGCTTCTTACTGAAAGGACAGAATTTCCGTTCTTCAGAAATGGAGTTTACCTCTGAGTGTGCAAAGTCAATTCTTCCACCTGTCTCCCTGATACACAGGTCCAGGGATTAAGAACTGCCTCTAAAGTCTTCACTTTTTTCCCCATTTCAAGGCTTGTCTCTCTTACGTGATTCTTGCTGAAACACGGAAGGCACAGAGCACGTTAAATACACCTAATGAGACTTTCCTAATTGCAAAAGAAAAGTGACACAGTATATAGGTGCCACTCTGCACTCTTCCTGCTCTTTTTTTAGGAGTTGTTGCCAGTGTTGTGGGTTTTGGTATTTTGTACTGAAGGTCTATACAAAGAATGCTGGGAAGGTTGTTGGTTTGTTTTGGCGCTGTCAAGTGTTCTGTGACAAGTTTAGTGGGCTTCTTGGGCACTTTCTAGATATGCGTTCCATGGTGAACAGTGTTTACAAGAGAAAGACATGGATAAGTCAATCACATTGTTCAATCCTCAGTCCCTACATTCACAGGGTAATGATTTCCAGTTGTACTGCTGCCTGCTGTTTGGACATGAAGCTTCAACATTGTCTGGGAGAGAATACCACTAGAACAGCATAGCATGGCGAACTGAGGATCAGTGTGGAGTCTTTTGCTGCAGACTCTCCTGCAAATTTTTGATTCATTCTACTTCAGAGGCTGAGATGGAGGAGTTTAATATCAAAACCTCCTGGGTTTTTTTCTATTCTCACTATCCCCAGTGTCTGCCTTGCCTTTAGCTGGAGGGACTTCAGTTCTTTCACTGAGATAGTTGTCCATGAAGACACTGCTGTCTCATGGTGGTCTTCTCTGTTGACTGCTCCTCTACTGGGCACTACCCCTTTGGCAGGACAAACTGGAAAGTGAAATAACATGCTTGTTTCTGCAGTGAACATTGGTCAGAAATGTGGACAAAAACTGTCACCTTTCAGATCTAAGCTTTAGCCACCATGTCATTTTCTCTTACCCTCCCTCCCTTTAACAGATCATTCTTTTTCATAAAGAAGGAAGGATTTTCTGTGGTGTTGCAATAAGACGCATCTGAAATCTGAAGAAAGCCCATACCTAGCTTTTTCTGCCTGATATTCTTGGCACTATGACATCATAACCCCTGCTTATCCTGTCACTAAAACAAATGTATGAAACAGTTCCACTTCTCCTCTTTAATTGGAACTAGCTTGTTTCAAGGAGCTGAAGAGGCAGACTACTCACAAAGGTTAGTGTGGAGAAATATATCATTGTCTTGCAGGATGTTCTAAGTGGGTCTCCTGAGTATCAAGGTCAGAGTTTATTTAGCAGCAAGTTCTACTGATATGAATCATCAATAGTGTTTCTTACACAATTTATCAATGCCTGGCAATTATACTTTATTCTCTAAAGAAATTCTACACTTTTTCTCAGGAAATGGTATATATTTTTAACACTTCATTGTCCTTTCCAAGAATAATTCTCAGTTTCTTTGGCACAAAAGAATGGATATAAGAGAGCACTGCCTGCTGTTCAACAGGATTTATGTCAAAAATCCCTTTTGTATCAAAACCATGACTCCTTCAAAAGGAAAGTTGATTGAGACAGAAAAATCATGTTTTCTTGATTTTCTGTGCTTTAAAAACATGATCATAGGGCAACAGAATGTATAATAGTCTTTTATATTTCTAATGGGGGAAAAAAGCACCTTCTTTTACACTGGGAAATGAAAGTTTTTTCAGCAGCTTAAAGCATGCTTCAGTGAAATTTATGAACTAAGTATTTCTGAAAATTCAGGGTGGTTTTTATCAGTTTGCTGAATGAACTCAGAAGAATGAACCTCTGTTAACTACCAGACTAAATGTGGCTGGGCTGTCATGGCTGAAATGTCTCTGAAACTCCAACTGCTGGCACCTGCTGTCTCTAGAAATGAGCTAAAGCTCTCAGTCTGAGGATGGATAAAGTAAAGGCCAAACATGGGCAATAAATCATGAACTCTGGCTCACTGAATAACCAAGAGGTTTTTCCACAGGAGTACTGAAAAGCAGAGCAGGTAGTAAAGTTACAGGCACCGTTTTTCACACTTGTAATTGTTTCTTGGACTATAATTCACGATCTCTGTTAAAAAAATCCCCTAACAAACAAACAACATAAAACCCCAAGCCAAAACAAACTCCCACCCTACAACAACAGCAAAAACCCAAAAGCCCCCCAAAACCCCAAACTACAAAACCAGTCCAAATACCAAGAAGAACCAAATAAACACACATCACACAATTGATTACTGAGCAAGGGAGAAACACACTTTTCAAAAAAAGGCTGTTACTTCTTCATGCAGCTAATGCCCAGTCTTACTATCTTTACCTTTTGGTAGCCCTAGTACATAGTACTCATCTGTTACACACTGTACCTGTGAGACAATGCTCCCAGACAAACTTCTGTGCTTTGGTGGAGTAGTATGACCTGTAAGGGACACGGTGAGGATGCATGCAGCCTTATGTCGCATTTCTTGAGGCATTTGGTTTTTCTGATACACATGCCCAGTCAGAGCTTCACAGTGTTTCATAAAATGCTGCTTTTTGTTTCTCTGCTTTTACAGCATCAAAAGGCCTAAAATACTAACCAGTTGCAAAGTCATCCCACATCAGACCATTAATTGATGTTTCAAGCTTTATAATGTCTCTTCAAGCTTTTCCCTGCAGTTAGACAGGTTAGCTATTTGCTTTTTGGGAAAAGCTCAGGTTCCCATATAAACTGAATTCCAGGAACTCAGTCTTCATTGCCAATACTAAAGATCACAAGATTCCCCATCTTCCTGTGGAGTGCCTTTCCCAAGCTGTGCCTTGAGCTGTGCTTGGAGTTTCCCTAAATTATCTGTGGGGATGAGGAATGCTGCAGATTAGACTGTGCCTGTATGTGGTGAAGAGCCTCTCATCCTCAGAGAGCTTATGTAGTTGAGTTGATCAATGAGGTAAATACAGGTATGGAAGTGACTGTCAAGTTAGTGGTAAAGCTATGAACAGTCATTCCTATCCATTGTACAAGCCTTAAAGCTGGACCTGATGGAAGAAGCTGTTGTGATGTGGTGGGTACACAGTCAGGGCAGAACCTTTCTATCAGCATGTAGCTGAGAGAGAGCATAATACTCTGCCCTGCACTTAAGGTGTTTCTTTGTGTTCAGCAGTAGCAGGGGGCTATGCTGCTTCAGATCTTTACTCTGTTTGGGATTCAGAAGGGTGTTTCTTGACTTCAGTATTAAGTACAGTAAGTCATCCAGAGCTGCACTGTGAATAAAGGAGAAGAAACTCACTTCCATATCCTTCATGAGCTGTGCATGTTATGGGGGCCTCTGCTGAAAAGTAACATGGGATGGGAAAGGGAAAAGGGGGGGGAGGAGGTTGTGATTGTTCTTCCTTAGTTATCCAGTAGACGTTTCCCCTTCCATTTTGGTCAAAAATTACTTATTTCTGTTTAGAAGATGTATACTTGAGCTAGTTTGTGAACTGTGTTTGGACACCCACTTTAATCTGCACTCACTTGACTGAACAATGTAATATTTCATCAGAAGTAAAATCAAACTGGCAGTACTGAGTGTATGCTGGCAGACACTGGGTATCTCTGTGCACAAGAAAGAAGCAGAAATAAAGAGTTAGATTTGACAGACCTACACCAAGTCTGGAGGCAGTTATAATCATGTCAGCATAGCACTAAACCTGGTGTAATTAGCCTGGCCAGGAGGCAGAGTTTATTTTCTTTGGTTCTGCGCCAAGCTGTAAGGTCAGTATTAAGCCAGCTATCGAGCTAGCATCTCCTCAGGGACTGTGTTGTGCAAGTGAATGTGTGCAAGATGAGAGTTCAGTGGTGTCAGTTTTGTGGCTGTTGGGGTTTTGTTGTTGTCAGTTTTGTTTTTGGTTTGGTTTGTGGTTTTGGGGGTTTTGGTTTGGTTTGGGATTTTTTTTTTAAATGTGTTATGGTCAGTAGAGCAGTAGGAGTCTTTTCAGTGCTCTTTGCTTCATAGCTTGCTGTAGACCTTGTTCTCTTCATCAGAACAGGCCAGTGTGTTCAGGCTATGACAAGACTCAAGCTGCATTGATTTTTTGGGAAGGCTTTATGAGAAACGTCAAGTAGTGCTTTTAACTTTCATATAAACCAAGGAGGCTGAACACATGAGAAAGCTTTTAAAAGGAAGAGGGAAGAACTGTGCCTTTTGAGGGGGGTCGTAGGATTTTTCACATAGAAATGGTAAAATAGATTCTTCTAGAATGCTCCAGATACACTGTGTAACACCCCAGTCTCCAAGGTAGAAGGTGTTGAGGCTTTGTATAAGTGAACATCCCATCCCAGATTATCCTTCAAGATTTGAGTACAAGAAAGACAGAGGAGTCTACAAGGATACCCCACTATTTGACAAGCATTAATGAATTAAAAGAGGGTACAATTTGTTCTCATGCTTACCCTCCCCCCCCCCCTTTTTTCTTCTTTTTCAGGAAAGAAAAAGTATTATTAGAAGGAAAACTCTGTTACTTGGTGGAAAATACACTTTCTATTTTAGAAGAGATGCTGTTACTTCGTGGAAAATGTTGTTTTCATTTTACTTGGTTATGAGTTATTGAGCTTGCTGGTTGCCTTTCATAAAGATATTAAAGCTGATTCTGGTTTCATCAGAGTCTATGATAGCAGAAGGACTGTAGACTTGTTTTGTGTTTATTTTTACAGGACACTCTTTGTAAAATGTATACAATGGTCAGATCTGTGAAAGTACTGCAGCTGGATTAAATGGTATATTAAACAAGTAGAAGTAGCACTGCTGGGGAAGTAGTAATGGTGGTGTATCAGGTGAACAATGAACAGCTGAACAGAATGAACAGAGGGAATCCTCCCAGTGTCCTAACTTCTTATTCAACAGATTTTCTCCCACACTACTAACTGCTTGGATATGTTTCTACTGCTCTGTAAAATTTCCTCTCTTGACTCAGCTGTGGGCTCTTAAAAATTCAGTAAACTCTGAGCTATCAGAATTTCCTTAGAGAAAATAAATTATCTGGGCAAATATTTAACTGCAATGAAAAGTCAACTTAAATGTAATTCATGGCCATCTGGAAGATACTGTCTGCTTCTTTTGCACAAAATTTTACTTCTGTAAGATATTCTATGGGCAAGCCATTCCTGTAACAGTTTTTATAGAGATGGTGACATCCAGTGCTGGCTATCATACATAGTCTCCAAGGTAGGGAACAGAGAACTTCTGCCCATTTCTACCACTAGATCTCTGAGCTTTCTCACTTACCTTGTTTTCTACTTTCACTTCCTTCTTTAACTAGAGAAATTGACAAACCTAGACCCCCGTCTCCTTCAATACTTTTTTGTCAAATTCTGATAACGGAAAATCTTTAAGCTGTCTGGGGACACTGTGGGCCAGATTTTTTGTGTTTGTATAGTGCCTTTGGTCTGGGGTAAAATTCAGCTTCAAGGGAAGTCACCTGTCTTCTAGGTATCTGAAGTGGAAGGTGTATATTCGAGAGAGATGAATCCGGATTGCTTAAATAATTAAAAAACACCAGCCCAAAAAAATGTCCGAAGAGCTGATCATCAAGCTCTTACGAAGGCAGTGCTTTCTTTCTGGGCACAGAAAAACATCTGCAAGTTCAAGTGTGGGTGTTGCTACATGACCAGCCAACTACAATAAGAGCAGCATAATGAACGCAATCTACTTTCCTATTGTTTTTGGCTTTGTGGATTCCCTGGCATTGATTTACTAGCTTTTTTTCCATGGAACCATTGGTTCTGTTTTTCTCTTCTCTAGGCATGTCCTTGCTCACAGATCTTGAAGGTCTCCTCCTCTCTGAAAACTGTCTCAGATCTTGTTTACATGTTTTATATAAAGTTATTTAGGGTAGTAAGGGCAGATACTGTGACTGTATACTTCTCTACTGCTTGGGACATGGAGCAAGAAAATAATACATTATCATGAGATGAATCAAATTCTTTGACTCAGTGTGTACGAACAGAACAGTGTCTTTGTGACAGTACGTTTACAGAAATAGTTTTGAAGTATTTGTTGCTGTGAATTGAGTTTAGTTAGCTGAATTCCATTAGCTGAATTCTTTTCACTGGGTGATTTTGCCTAGCTTACACAGTCACTTAGTATAGATAGCTGTGGAGCTTTAGGTCATGACAGTTGTTGTTTAGTTGTATAAATAAAAGCTTAAGTAAAAAAAAAAAAATGCAAATTGGAAGATAAAGGAGTTGCATCAATACTAAGGGGCAAAAATCAGAGAGATAAGAAGAAATTTACAGCCCACCTTGAGACAATGAAAAACAAAAACCCCAATGATAGACAAGGAGACCCCAGACCAAAATTTACCACTAGGCCAAGAGATGCATATAGTGCACACAAACGGCAGAAGGTGGTCAGGATCCCAGGAATTCCTTTGTTCTGGGTCCCTCCCCAAAGGCAGACAGCTCAAGATGTTCCTATTCCTGTACCAATCAATTATTAAATTATATTTCTAAGAATCTGACATCTGAGGCTATGGTGGGAAACCTAGGGCAAGGAATTTTCTTTAACATTTGTGTTATGAAACACAAGAAGAAAATAGGCCTTATTTTATTATTTGTGTGTTGTTATTATTATTGTGTCGTGTTATTTTGTCTTTTATGACATGCTGGTGTTAGTGGCTTTAATTCCAAAGAGACACATGTTACTATAATATTTTTTCTAACTCTACTGAAGCCCCAGGGGACATGTATGGGAGACTGTGACTCTAGTGTTACTTCAACAAAAAGCAGATTGACTGTCAGGGATCTTGGGTGAATTGCATGATGGAGCCTAGCTGACTTCTTGAATGGAGGGTTAAGGGAGTGTAAGCACCTTTCAGTTGAGTTTGCCATGAGTTTTTTAGATGGATTCAGCCTTCATGTCTCTGTTTGCTTACTTACAGTTTTCAAGCACTGAATTCTGTGCTATAACTATACAATTTCTCTTTGAGCACATAAGCTATTTCAGTTTTGTGATCTTCTGAAGAATACAGTGCTTTGGTTTAGTGGTGAGGCACCCTATTTGAAAAATCATTTGTCTAGGAAGTTAATTTTGTGAGGCACTGGACTTTTCTGTTAGACTTTTTTAACAAAATAGTTTGACAAAGCTGTAAATGTTGGCAGATTTATGTTTCAGATTCAGTCATCTGTTGTCTCTGCTCTTGCTTTTCTTTCTGTTGTTACTTTCTTTTCTTATTGAAAGTAATCCAAAGGGGAAAGTCTGGAAGAAATAGTCTTTGTTGTATTCTATTCCAAGACAGTATTTTTTCTCTCTTTATTATTATTATTTTTTTTTTTTTCTTTCTTTTAAAGAAACATAAATCTGACTTATTTTCAAAGAAATATTTTAAACATTTATAACTGGTCTAATCATTAAGTCTACCCACATCATCCACATTCCACATGTTCTTGTTATCTGCAAAGTGAGGCACAGCAAGCCGCTTCTGCATTGTATCCCTGCTCTCTGGGTGCAGGCACACAGAAGAGAAGCCGTTTACTATCCTCTATCCAAAGGTAAAGTTGTCTGGTGGAACTTTTCCTAGAGCAGCATGATGTATGGATCAGCAGTGACTGCCCAGTGAGCAATGTTCAAGTTTTTGTAAGAGAGCTGCAACTGCTGTTGACTGTAACCAGATACCATAGCTGAACCAAAGCATTGTGAAATGCCCATAGGAAGGGAAACGGGGAAGCCTGACAGAGTAGCTGTAAAAACCAGCCAATGCAGGTACCTTCATCTGTTCTAATGCTTGCTATCTCCTGGAAATTTAGGAAAATCACTAGTGTTGTCTTAGTCCTGAGCAGAAATCCGCTGACCTGTTTCAGTCTCCCTGCTTACATAGATGAGGTTCCTGTTCCAATAAATCAGGTCCATTTGGACTGTTTTTCCTAAGCTTGGCATAAGAACAGTGTGAGTCTGAGGGGAAATGGGAAAGCACTCTCTTCAACTCTCTGACTGCAGGCAGTGTTTACTAGCTTCCTGCCATACTTACTGGAAAGTATTTTGTCTAGAGCTGTTGTATTTCCTTTTTGGTTGCAATGTAACAGGCCTGCACCGAAGCTGTGAATGTAAAGAATTAATCCTGTGTCATCACATTACAAACACTTTAAATGACTTTCCCACAGAGTATATGGACTGGTCCCACATCTTTAGCTCTGTGTGTTGTTCTAGAACAACAACTCTTAAGCAGGAACTAAATGACCTGACTACTATTGAGAATGGAACTTGTCTTAGCAGCAAGTGAAACTTAAATCAGTACCTCTTCTTCCTCAGTTACTACTATTACCTCATCTCTTCAGTATCTAATTTAAACATGGTGTGTTAATGGAGGAGATGAGGAATTCTGTGAGATACCTGAGATGTTTGAGCTTTTAGGGTGTTTTAGGGCAGCCACTGAAGAGTGAATCTCCTCTATGCAGTCTGGATTGTCTGAAGTGAAAGGTCCCCTGGAAGGTCATATTTTCCTGTTGTCTTTCGAGACCATGGGAAACCTTGTTCTGTATTGATGATTGAGAGAGGATTTCCTCTATGTCAGCATTATAAATGTCCTTTTTGGCATCCATATGCTATGACCATGACAAATTTTACTTCTCATGGAATTGTGCTATGAATAGCTGCTCTAACCTGGATATTTTCAATCTAAATTCCAGACAGCTGACAATCATGAAATGTTAAACATCCTGATTTCTCTTAAGATACAGCTTAAGTAGTTATATAGTGCAAATAAATTGCTCTGTGGTGAAGATAAATGTTAAGGCAGAGGATGCTATTGTCATCTGCTAAACTAGTGAGATTTTGTAGTTTGCTGTGTTGATTCCATCAAAATTCTGCAGTGGTCTTTGCTCATCTGTATCAATGGTTGTTATCAGACTCTCTTGTTTTGCAAAATAAATCAGTAATATCCCTCCCTTCCAGCGAAAATGTGCAACAGTTTATTGCCTTGTAGAAGAAAAGATAAATTAACAATGCTGACTGTAACTGTGAGTGAAACACAAGGGAAATCAGTTTGCCATGAAAACACCTGTAAAGGAATTATCAGATATAAGAATTGCTGCTTTAGTACATGACTAGCTTAGGTGAAAACCTGAATTGCTGAGCAGCATTTCTCATACTGTGTAGTAATATAAAATAATTCTCAAGTAAACACATTAGCTGAGAGCTAACTTTATGATACCTATAGTCCAGATTCTTGGATGCTTGCCTAAGCAGAGCTAAACCTACCACATGCAACAAAAGTCAAAGCCATGTGGTTATTAAAAAAAACTTACACACTTTGTACCATGACAAGAGTCTGAAAGAGAAGGGAGGAGGACCTGTATACTGATGATTGGTTGGACTCTCTGACTTTTAAAAGGAACACAAAAGAGAATAAGTTACGGTTAGAAAAAAAGGCAAGGGCTTGGTCCGAGAAGCAAGTTGTCTTTTAGGTTGATAGGGAGATATCTGGAGCACTTGTGCAGGACTTGCAATGGTATTCCATCTGGTGGGGCAATGCCCTTTGCTGGGGACCTCAGATGACTTTGACCTTTGCTCCTACTGAAAACCACCTACAGCTGCTCTAGCTTTAAATGAGTATTAAGGTATTTGAGGTAGAGGATTGAAGATGAGCTGTAATGCTTGTTAGATTTCTCCTGTTTGTGCCATTGCTATGGAAACAGGTATTATATTAGCTAACCCAGTGGACCAAGTAGGTGTGAGTAGACCTTTGACCTCTCTTCATTTTACATTTTTATACTACTGAAGGAACAGGAGAGAAAAAAATGTGTATTACAGCAGGTAGTAAATAGGATATTGCTACCCAGGGCTTAGGCTCAAATGAAAGGGTGTGAGTTTATTTGCACAAATAGACTGATTATTTTGAGCATGCTGCAGCCTTCTACATGAAGTATCATTAAAGTGCTGTAGGGACTTTTTCCCCTCCCTAACCTTCCTGGGAACAATTTCTTATTGACACCACCTGGAAAAGGGGGCACAGGCACCCTAGTGCTCTTATGCTTGCTCAGAAAGCCCCAGGGTACTACAAGCTCAAATTTAAACCAGTTGCGAGATTTACCTGTAACATACAGCCTGGTTCCTTTCTAGAATTGCTCATTATTTCAATCTTACAAAGTTTGTAGTATTATAAGGATTTTAGGGATTTCTGTTCCTTCTTCTTTTTATGTCATATTCTCAATTTTGAGGTTGTAGTGTGTTTCATACTGAAGGACTTAAATTTTTTATGTATCATGTTGAGAGAAATTTTCTGGCTTGTGAAATTTGGACAGGAAGGAGGGGGAGTCTGGACTGATTTCTTCTGTGGGCCCTGTTCAGCATGGTAAGTATTATGCAGATGCTTGTGAACAGCTGGGCATGACATGTTATGATTTTATGCTTCTATGAAAGTAATCCTGTTTGTGCTTTGTGTGTGTAGAAATATATAAAACACAAAATGCTATCTCTGCCTAGAAAACATGCGTGTCCTTTCTCTGTGATGTGGCCATGCAGAAATACTTAACCCAAATTCTTAGATTTAATGGGTAGCAATATGACTTTGCATAAGGCTTTTTGATGGGAAATTATCTTTTAAATTCTCTCTGAAAACATCATTTGTTAAAATACTTTTAAGTAGTTGTTAAGTGCTTCATTAGAGTGTTTTCTTCTTAAAAAGCTTGAGTTAGATTAAAATTGAAGTGTGCCTATTTCTTATTATCAATTTTTACTTTGCCTTTTCCTAAATGGACATTGGCTCATGCATTTTTGAGGTTTAATATCAGTTCAGCTGAATGCTCTTGAATTCCTGAATTAATTTGATCATTTTCTCTTAATGACCATGAAGACTTTTGTTAAGCTGGAGTGCCATTAAACTTAAGTGCTGTAGTGTTTAGAGCCAGCAGTCACTGAGGAAAAGCTTACAGGTATAAAATAGGATTGGAAATTGAACAGAATGTGAGGGGTTCATTTTCTGTGAATCCAGCTATAATCACCTGGAGGCTATGTGGTCTGAACTGATATGAAATCAGGAGTTCACTCAAGGAGAAAGTGCTAATTCTTTAAGGATATATTTTGATCTGGGGCTCAGCTCTACATTTTGCTCTTGAAGTCTGATTAACACTTCATCATCTGTTATAAATAAAAACCTTGTATGTTGTGAATGTAGTTTACATAGCTGCTGCTGAACTAAAGAAAGCTCAGATAGCCTTGGTATGCTTTGACACATTCTCTTCCTACTGATGGTGGGAAAAACCCCAGGCAGTTTCTTTCATTGTCATACCTGTATCCATGAAAAAAACTTTGAGTTGAATAAAAGGTGGGGGTGCTGTATGCGTATTATTTTACAGAAAAACTATATTTTGTCTCAGGACAACCTAGAATTAAATTATTTCCATTTTTAAAGCTATTAAAAAACAAAATGAAATTACATTTGAAATGAAAAGCTGTTGAAAACAGAAGTTATTTATTACTCTCAGATTCCTCAACATTCTTTTCTGTTCAACTTTAACTCATTTCTAAACATTTTGACTTCACCAAATTGACATTTTCACAATGGAAAAAAAAGGTTTAACACGTTAACCTAATTATGATTTAATTATTCTAGTTCAAGCTGTACTTTATGAATTATGCGAACAGTGGAGAAAAAGTTCCCACATTGTACTAAGACTGTGAGTTGTAGGGGCCACTCCAGCCTAAGAAGTGAGGGCAATATACAAGTTGTTGGTTTGTTTTACTCACAATGGAGAATTTTTTATGTACTTGGACCAGGCAAGATTTTCAGTACTGGCTGGCCTTGGGATTCCTTTCTTGTCACTGAAGTTGTTGGGATTAGCAGCCCTGGTAGGCTGCTGGTGAGCACTTGGAGAAGCCCATTTACACCTGCTCTCAAGGTAAAATGACTTCTCCCCATTGCTACTACATGCAGGGGGTGGTGGGCAGTGTTGTGGAGAACAAAGGACTCAAGGTAATGAACTTTAATTAAAATCTTCCTCATGCCAGAACAGTACTTAATCTTCTCATGGATTAGCAGGGTGATTTAAAAATTAGAAGTTTACCTTCACAGTCAACACTTTAAATATAAGTTATCTGTCTGGAATTTAGGGGAACTGGGTTTGCTTTTTTTGGGGGGCAGAATAGTGGGGGAGAAGGTAGCGAGGGGGTGATGTTTTGTTTGTTTGCATTTAGAATTAAAGTATGGCTTTTGCCCTTTAGGCTAAAAATAATTTTATGCTTTTAAGTTGCCATGTGCTCTCCCAGGAATCTCGGATTTCAGGTTTTCTGCCTGATACCTGACTCTCTCTCGGAGAGCTTTCCTGGCTAATGCACCTCACCAGAAGATGTTTCTTCCTTGAGTATCTGTTCTGAAGGGTCATTACACACAGAAGAAGGTGATTTTACCTTCATAGCACTTTTAGCTCAGGTCAAGTTAAAGAAAATGTGAGCATATTAATGAAAAGCAAAACAGTCAAAGGTGATGCAAACGATGTTTATGGTTACAATAGTGAAGGAAAAGTTAAAGAAATAATATACTTACTTCACTTACAGCAAGATAACCTCTGGAAGTTGCTGGTGGTAAATCACTAGCTCTCCCTGTGTCTACTTGGTCAAACTGGAGCTAATGCCAGACTGCCTAGAGTGGGCAGCTTGTTTCTACTATGTTCTCTGCCTTTTCTCTTCACCAAAGATGCTTTGCTAGAGCAGGAGAATATGCCCAAGGAGCTTAAGTAAGGATTTGTTAAATTTCTCATCTTCTTTTCCAGATTATTGATCCTTTCTCATCACATGCTTGCCATCTCGCTTCCACTTGTAAAGCCATGTGTATGAAATATTTCCCTACTCTAAGCCTTGTGATTCTTATAAAAATAAACAATTTAATTTTATGTAATATGTAGGGAATGTGAGGCTCACTCATGGCTCCTGAATGTGACCAGTCCCTATGACAACTCTTAAGTTTGAATGTGGAGGACTTGGGGGAGGTAGGAACTAACTTAAAATTTGAAGACTACTGCTGTAATGTCTGCTCATCAATTAGCATGAGGGACCTTTTTCCACCACTATTCAACACTTTTGACTAATAAATCGATCATACACTTGCCTAGTAGAGATACGGAACTTTCTGAGCTGTTGTTGTTTGACATAATCTTCTTATAAGCTTTAAAAAAGGCCTAGCATCCCCCTTCCTTCTTGACTGTGTGTATCTTAAATGCAGGTAGAGAGCTACTTCAGTAAAGATTGCTTGTGCTTAAAAAGCTGCTGTGCACTTAAACAGGTATACTCCAGCTTCCTTTGAGGGCTTTGAACTAGAACAAGGGTTGCTTTAAGTTGGAGAGCTCTACATCACTGCAGCATGTTAGTACAGCATGAACACTTTTAATTTCATATCAGAATAGATTCTAAACATATTGCATAATACTGGCAGTAACTGGATGCCTTTGCATACTTTGAAAACAGAGCTAGGGCTCCAGCAAATGCTCTGCTAACTGTAGAAGATACCAAGCCCTATCTTTCTGAGCTGCAAAGAGGCAGTGCTATTCACTGGACAGCATAGCATAGGAAAAACTTTGCTATAAAAGGTTCAGGAGCTGTGCATCTCCTACTCCATCTCAAACCATGTAGAAATAGGAGTATGTCTAACTAGAGACAATATTTAGAAGCTGGAATGTATTGAATTAGCAGCTGTGTTTTTCAGTTCTAGCAGATTCTGTGACATAGCCCACAGGAACTGCTGGTGGAAAACTGATTGTCTTACTCGGCACCTCATGACAAGACTTTTCCTTACAGTCCATGCAGTCCTCCTCTTCCCTTATTTCTCATTAATATCCATGGGCACAGCAATGCCATCCAACTGACCACAGACAGGTTCACAGTGTTTGTAGTGCCCTGTCCCTTTCCTGATACTGTTTCTCTGATGTGGTTTAAACTGGTCTGAAGTTTCTGATGTTCTCTTGGACATCACACCACAGGCCAGTGGGATTAGTTGCCCCAGACTGTTTGCAAACATGCAAAACCATGAACTGATGCCAAGAAATGTAGGTGAGGCAGTTTTATAGTGAGTTCTGGAAGCAGATGCTTTTTCTCCAAGAGACATGTCTGTGTGTCTCTAGCTTGTGTAAGCTGTTTGTGAACACAGCACTGGTGAATTCATTCCAATGGAATAAATGGGCCAGAGTCATAGGTGCTGTACAGATAAATGAATTCACTTGTTTCATGGGCAACAATGCCTGTTACAAATAGTTATTACATTTAATTCATAAATGTAATAGGAAAAGATAAAAAAATATTGCAGTATTTGAAATGTAAAGGGTTAAATAAGGTGTACTCAGCCTTTGCTGCTTTGCTTTATTTTTTTCTTGGGAGTGATTGAGTGGAAGAATGCTTTTGAAGCCTTTGTTTGAATTAAAGACTAAGAAAGCACACAAAATAAGTGAAGTGGGCTAAAACTGCTGGAGTTCTTGTTCTTGAAGTGTGATCATGTTTCCTTGAAAGAAATTAAAAATAAATGTCTCTTAAAGAGCTAAGATAACAACAAAATAAACAAACTCAGTTTCTGCACCTGGTGTTGGCTGTAGCCAGTAGCTTCAGTAATGTAGAAATGGGCAAAGTTCATTGTCTATCATCCAAACAAAGATCTGACTACCTTGTACTAGCTTGTTCTGGGATGTTTAAATCTTTGCTTTTCACTGTGCTTTCAGCTATTGTTTTATAGAAAAGTTGCAAAAAAGATTCTGCATTGTTTGGACAGGCCATGCCCTTAATGTGTAAAGGAAAGAGGAGAGTGGTAAGGAAGAGAAGAAATGAAGGGGGAATGAAAGAACCTAGAAGAAAACAATTTCTTTTTCTGCCTTGTTGTGGGAACAGAACCTTGGTGACACACCCATAACAGAGGAGCAGAAAGGCATGACAGCTAAGGTCTAAAAAAATGATGGAAATAGTGCTCTTTCTCTCTTCTTCCCCTTCATTTCCTCTTGGCATCCTTCTTGAATTTTCCTTCTGACCACTTCCACTTGAAGGATGCTGGGAAGAAGTGGTGGTAAACAGAACTTTTTCTGTTCTGTTGTAGGTTCACCATTTAAAAGTAGGTTTGGCATAAGCTCCTAGGTCCTCTGGCTTGAAAGTTCATGCTGCTCTCTTTCAGTAGCTGTGCTCTAACACCATCTGAAGGAAGATGATATGGCTTTTTGTTTCAGCTAATTGGGCATTTTTATTTTTGGGCAATATTTTATGTCATGGGTTAGGTTGGAGGCTTATTCCTTGGACAGTTTAGAATATAGGAGTTTACCAAATAAGCTCTATACATTTCCCCTGCATGCTATGCATGTAAATACCAAATACTTTAATAACAAGCAGTAAATTCAACAACTGGCATAATGAGCATGTAAGCTCATGAATGTTGCAAAAATAAATAAAATCCTGCAGCCGCTGTGACTCCATTTTTGGATAATGATTTTGTCATTGGGGAAGCTAATAAGAGAGAGTCAAAATTCCTCAAGATGTTGTAGCAGCTGGCAAGGTCTCCATGGTTACATTGGCAAGAGATCTGGAAACCACCAAGAGTAGCTCATTGCTTGACAGTAAAATGTCATAGGGGAATACTCTTCGGATCATCTGAAGATGATCTTAAAGAGAAGCTTTAATTAAAAAAGGAGAGAGGGAAGAGGAAACAAGATTTGTTTAGGGGGAAAATGCTAAAAATTGAATGCGGGCAATGACAAGGATGTATCTAGGACATCTTTAATCACAGGCTTGTGACTGCAATTTTTATGTTAGCTGTTGTTTCTGCTTATTTCATGTATTTGTGTGGTGTGACAAGATCAGGGAAATAATCTCAACTGAATGCAAGCAAAGCGTCACAGAAGTAGTAGCTATCCAGATAAGATTGTTCCATCCTGTGTCATGGGACATGAAATATTCTCTGCTTTATGCTCATGGATGGGAAGGTTCTGAGAGATTTCAAGGCATTGTGCTTCTCAAACAAAATATAGTCTATTTTAACAATTCCAGTCTTAAGCAAAATATTTTCTTAATAAAAAAGAATAACAAACTACAGACAGTTTTAAGTGGGATGTGGATCAGAATATCAGAATGTAAAAAACAAAGGGACAATGGCCCCTTTTTGAAAGGCATTCTGATTTTTATCATCATTTTTGATAAAATTCAGGACAATTCAGTGAAATGCCTTTTTTTTTTATTTTTTTTTCTCCTTTTTATTCATAAACTTAGAAAAAAACATACTGAGTGTCACATGAGTTTGAGTTTCAGGCAGAGCTTTCTGCATATTCCTATATCTATGCATCCAGACCAAATATCTGTGTTTTGCAGCCCTGCTGCAGAATTTCAAGGTCCAGGTCACAGTTTGGTGCCACATGAGAGCAATACTAAGAGATCTTTCTTCAAAGGAGATTTAAGTGGCAGTTGAAAATAATCCAACTGTTTGAGCAGTGTAGGATGCTTTTAGTGAAATAGAAAGTACTGATTTGCCTAAAATGATATTTTCTTTTATTAGTTTGTCTACTTTGGAAACGGTTTGAGGGATAAAGGTTTCTGAAATTTAGGGCTGTCAAACCTCAGCTATATAGAGAACATCAGATGTTATGGTGGGCTGGGCTGGGATTAGAGAGACCCAAATTCTGAATCGGGCATAACAAGAGACTTAGCCTGGGATGTACCCATCCTATGCAACTCCCTGAAACATTGGGCATTCGGCTATTTTAAATATGAGGCTTGGTATTTCTTGTCAGATTTGAAACATCTAAGACAACTGCAACTCACTGATTTATGAGTCCTGGCTTTGCATGTTGTGGTAGAGGATCCATCCAGCTGGGATGTGGGAGCCTGACAGCCCCCTTCCCCTGATGGGAGTAGGACTCTTAGCCACATGGCCCCATTTCACATACAACTGTCACAGAGATGGCCATGGATCAGAGCTCCATGTTAAGTGGTGCTTAAACTTTCAGTTAAGTGACTGGAATGTCTTTTTGTTGCAATTTTTGGGCCTGGCTCACTCTGGGGAATTCAGACCTTCAGGAAAATGATGATGTTGGGATTCTCTACCAGCAGCAGCTCTGTGGAGCTGCTCAGTCTTTTTCCTGTGGAACAGTTTCCAGATCAGTAGATATCTACACAAAAGCAGTGATAACTTTTTGCAAGTGATAAGCAGGTAGAAGAAGAACGATGTGTTTGGAGAAGAATCAAATACTGGTCTGGTAGGTAATTAAAAAAAAAATTGTTTGTTTTCATCAGTGTTTCACCTTTGAAATGACACCTAGCCATTAAGCAGGTCACTGTTTCTGACCTTTATAGTAAATGAAGCAATCCTATGTTGTTTGAGAGATTGAATACATGACCTGCTCATTTGTTTCTGTCAACTCAGGTAAAAAATAATAGATATATTGCATCTTTAGATCAAATTCTGTGTGGCTAACTTGTGGAAATGGTAGTCATTAGTGCACTGACCTTCCTTGAGTGTTATATGTGCCAGACGCACTGCTTTCCTCTCCTCATCAGAGAGAATGGCAGGGTAGGGAAGAGAGCTGAAATGATAAGAGGAATGTTCTCATTTTCACCTGCACCTAGTCTGCCATATCCTCCGCTGTGTGTGATTTGTTAGAGCTTGAAAACAATCTCAGGGATTCCTGGGCTCTGAGGAACAACTCAGCCTTTGGATTTCATGGCATTAAAGGATACAGTAACTCTTGTAATGATTTGTGAAATTAAGTAATGCTTGACTTTGAATCCAGTCATTTAATTTCAAAGACCCTGAGTTCAAGGTGGCCTAAATCAGAAAGATTCTGCTTGGCATTAACTGGTACTGTCTGCCGCCAGCAGCTGAGAGGTTCATCTCACAGTGGTTAAGGGACTCAAGTTCTTTTCTATGAATCTTTCGCCCACAACTAGTATATATTTAACAGAGAGGACTGGGGTCAAATACTCACCTGCTAGTATGCTGTCTAGGGACATCTGTGATAAGCATTTATCTCCACCACTAGGAATTTCCTGACCTAGGTTTAAACCTCATCAATAATCATGATAGATATATTTAAATCCAGGAAGTTAATATTTCTGTTACAATATGGACACAGGCTTATTCTATTATTTTTGCAGTGCCTGTGCAGTGAAGGAAAATTCTGGTCTAGTTATATTCTAATTTTATTGGTCTGAAGCACTTAAATACCATTATCTTTCCCACTGTACTTACCCAGTGCTCTTAACAAAGCACTTTAAAATAAAGTAGTATAAGTATTCCCTGTGGTGTGCTGAATTCACCAAATGTTGCTGACAAGTTTGTTTCCTTGTGTTTTGTTGCTTGTCCATTTTCTACCTAACAGATTACATGTGGGGTAGGACCTTTCTGTCTCTGATGATTTAGCTCACAGAGCCCTTCATCCAGGTCTGGGGATTAGAGGCTTCATGATATTAAGAGATAACTAAACCTTCCCCTGCTTTCCCCCCACAACCATGACTTTATTTTCAGAGTCTCATTCTGAAAATCATTAAAGTGAAATGAAACTTCATATTTATTCTTTCAATGACTCTGAGAGAATAATAACAATTCATACAGAAAATGATTAGTCCCATTCAGTATTGGTAATGTCTCACCTAAATGCCAATCCAAATTTTCTTTCCTCTGTATAGTGGTATCTGAATCTGCTTTTCAAGATCACTTAGAATCATAGAATAGTTAGGGTTGGAAAGGACCTTAAGATCATCAAGTTCCAACCCCCCTGCCGTGGGCAGGGACACCTTACGCTAAACCATATCACCCAAGGTTCTGTCCAACCTGGTCTTGAACGCTGCCAGGGATGGAGCATTCACAACCTCCCTGGGCAACCTATTCCAGTGAATATTTTCATGTAACAGCTCCCCTGCTGGTTCAGAGATCTTAACATCACTGGATAGTTTTGACCTCTTTTGATCTCTTCCTGCTGTGTGCAGTAGTTTTTCTGGCCTTGTTTATATGTATGCGAAGGTCGCAAATTTGTTCTATGATGCTGGGGAGCATGGCTGCTGCTGCTGATGTAGGACTCCCTGGAGTCAGTAAAATGCATCTCTGTACTGATGACAGCTTTCCTCACATTGCTTTTTCTTCTTCTGCTATGTTAGGCTCCTTCCAGAAGCAGAAAGACTGGAACAGTCTGAGTGAGGTGATAAGTGGCTGTATTAGTGATGCTCATGAGAGTTTTTCCCTCAGGAGACCTTCAAGGCAGATCCCTTAGCTCTTCCTTGCAGGAGAAGTGGAACTTTCCATACTGTCTGTGTATGTCTGACCATCCAGGTAATAAGCTTTTCTCTGGAGCTGGGATGGCCTTCATATTTGTTTTTGAGAGGGAAGATTTTTATTTATTTATTTTTTTTTTTTCATTTGGCAACAGCAATGAGGGCAACAGCTGATTCCAGGAAGACTGTTTTGAAAGGACTGGCTACTTACTGCTCTGCTGCTCTTGCACAGCAAGACCACTTTAGAGCTGGATTCTGGCAAGGATTCAGTGGCGTTTCAGTTACTTGCATCTTGTGGAAACCAAAAGCATTTTATTTTCTCACTCCGTCAGTCTGCAAACAGGTAAGGATGCAGTCATTATCTTGTCCAAATTCCTGTTCAGTGAAAAATCAGTCAAGAAAAGTCTGGTTTTTAAATAAAATGAGCAGAGGTGCCTAATCCCTAGAGGGCATTTATGTTTCTGGACCAGAAGAGACAATTTTGGATGTTCTTTCTGGGAGTGATCAGTGCAGAGCAGATATGTTCTGTTATCAGCAGTGGGTTGTGTGTGTGCTGGGAAAGGGAAACTTCAAACAGATGCTGCTTGCTTCCACTGTCCTTATGGACAAAACCCAGAAGGGTTAACAAAAGAGGTGGAAAAAAAAAAAAAGATAAGCCTCTCAGGGTGGAATGTGGGAAAGATGACAGACTACGCTATAGATCGTCCTTCAACCATACCTTCCCTGTTTTAATAATTCAAGTAGTTTAACTACATTTTGGAAAAGACAGTAGATTCTTGTGGTTTAAAAACCTGTCTGTTTTACTCATGTGTTGAAAGTCACTAACGTGGCAATTACAGCTAAGCAGGACAAGCTAAACTGTGAGTTGGAAAGGCTTCAGTTTAACTCTATAGCTCCTAACTAGGATCACAGGCTTATGGGGGACATTGGCTCACTGAACGATGTTTTGCAAATGTTTGTTTTTATATTTCTAATTAGAATTAGCGTATTATTGGCAGTCAACCCTGTGTAACATTTGGAGCGTGATTGTATAACTTCCCTTTGGTGTTTTATTGTGCATGGTGTATGGGATTTCCGCCAGGAAAGAGTCTGAATTGAAAGCCAGTGTCTAATGTCTGCTTTTCATTAGTTCAACTTGATAATTTCTCTGGGCACTATTTGGCTGTTAGTTTTTTTGTTGTTTTTTTTTTTTTTTTTCCTAATGTCATGTAGTCCATCTAACAGAAAAAACCATACACAGTATAAAGCCAACTTCTAATATTACCAGTAGTAGCATTGGGCTGCTGGACTGATAGACAAAGAGTTTCTGTGTGACGAACAAGTAATACAGACAACCTTCAGTGCTGTTTCATCACTTCCTGTTGGTTTCATTACAAAATGCTGCCCTGCTCTATTAGAATACTCTATGCTATACATGAGAAAGGACAAGACTTAATTGTCTATCTGTGAATATATACTATTAACATTTTAAGCCATTAAATTTAAGTCATTGTGATTGAAACCCTCACCTTACTCAAAATATTGGTGTTGGGGCTTTGTCATATAAATCAACTGCATCCTTGTCAATTTGAGGTTAATCCTTAGCATGTACACTGTGCACATGCATGTATGGGTCAGGTAAATCAGTAAATGCTTGGTTCCTTTGAGGGAAAGTTTAACAATCTTTGGACTCCTTTTTAGGTCCTGTGATGCTCGATATGTTCATAAACCACTTGAAAAATGTGGAGAGCATTAAAGTAATAAAGCTGGCTAATGAACTTTTTTGGGGTTTGTGAGGACAAAGATTTGACTTGAAGGTCTACAGAATGATCTAATAAAACTGGGTGAATCGGCATTAAAATGGCAGAGGAAATTAAGTGCAGACAAGAGTAACATGATGCATTGGGCAAATCCAGATACAATAATGGAGTCCAAGTGAACTGTTGCTACCAAGCAGCAGTCTTGCAACTAATGACAGTTGCATGAAAACATCAATTCACAGCTGGGAAGAGGTGGGAGGACAGAAGGACTTAGGCACTACGAGGAATGAAATCAAAAGCAACACATATAGCTTCATGCTACAACTTGACAAATGCACGTGTTTTGCCCCCTTGTCTCAGATTTTTTTTTTTTTTGAGAGCTAGGAAAATTGGAGAAAGCAGAAACCAGAGATTCCTACAAGATTCTGAATAGGGAATGACTTACTAACCTGTGTGTTTGAACAAAAAAAAAAAGTGGGAGAATATACAGGAGAGCTATATAGTCTTAGCTTAAGAGTGGATACAGATGCTTTTTTCACAGAAACAATGGGGTCTAGCAAATGGAGGTGGTAGAGACAACATTCAGTAGATTCAGACAAACCAAGCAAGAGGAGGTTCTTTGTGTAGTACATAGACCTTCTTAATTTCTTATTGTAACCAAGCGACGAGGCTGGAATGAATTGGTCAGGAGGTGTTCCAAACCAAAACCATCAAGAAGGCTAAATAAGTATTTGGCAAAATGTATCTTTGATTACCCTGCTCCTTCTCATCTGTAGGCATCTGTCTCCACCTGATACAGCAGTACAGTTACTGTGCTAGGTGGAATTTGGGTATCCTTGTACTTCCGTATCACAACTTATGTTTAAAGTCTTTACACATTTAGTCCAGGATTTTTGAGAGGGCTATTAAAAAAATTAAAAAAAGCACTGAACATCCAGATGCAGTTGAACAGCTAATTATAATGTCTTAATTGTCTCTTCATATCAGTCTTCTACCAGGTTATACAAGTCTTTTGCTGTCTTTTAGGTACTACTAGTCTACTTGTTTGGGTTTTTTTTTTCATCTTGTGTTTTCTTTTCTTTCTTTTTTTTCAGTAGTAAAAGAAATTAATTTCTTAGTCTCACATACAGGAAATGTGCATTCTGGGGAAGATTTGGATCCTAGGTTTTGATGTGAAAAAAATAGGCTGAATAATAGGAAGGATGATTAAAGGAAATGTGCTAGGGATAAAATGTTTTAGGGAATTGAAGGAACTCTGAACAACCCAATATTTGAGTGGCCACCCTGGGGTCTATATCTGCACATAGCTGGCATATGGAACTTCTCCCAACAGATTTCTCCATAGCCAGTTTTACCCTAGGAGAGCTCCTAATTTATTGTGCTGGGAGAAGCTGAAGAGACAGAGTAGATTAAGCACCTGGATTCCCGTTCTAGGCCGCATTCTCTAAATCTTCTTTTCATCAGCAATCTCTTCTTGTTAGCACTGGGTTTTCTGTTCTCTTTGCATGACATGTGAAATGGGTTGTGTTACAAGAAATGCAGATTAAGGACCCCATTCATCATTATTACAGCCAGCATATGAATAGCTGCAAAATTAGCATCATAAACCTTGTCACTGACTCTTGAGCCCCACGGTGATATAGATGGGTGTCCCATAAGCCTTTACTGATAAATCAGTTTTTTTCATTGAAATTGGTATTTTTAATACTAATACCAAATTGGTATTTCTAATACCAATACCAAAACATATTTATGTTTTAACATCAAATTCTGCAGTATACTTTCAGAATAGACTTTGTTGTCTTGGTTGCTTTTTGAACTCGTTATTTGGGGTGTCAGTAGATTAAGCCCTAAGCCACAGTGGAAACAGAGCAAGAAGTGCAAGAAGAATTAAGAAAAGCAACGTTTTACAGTCCTGGCCTACGTGAATCTCTCCAATTATAGTTCAGTAATGAGTTTATTAAAACAGATGGATGAGAGCAGTAAGTGGTGAGATGGCAATTGTTTTTCATAACTGACTTTAGCTAAATGTAATTTGAATAGATATACATGATGTTAACTCAGAGGATTTAATTTTGTTTGGATAATCATGGCTTGAGCACTCCATGCTGTCTTAATTCAAGATACTAATATATTCCATGTTCTCTTAAGGGTCTCATACCTAAAGTTTTGCCAGCAGATGTGCAACAGATTGAGATGGGAACAATCTAAGAGTGTCAAAGGAGCTGCTTAGATTCTAATTTATAACAGACATATAGTTTCAGATTTTAAAATGTGTAAGTCTGTGACTCCTAATACTTGTGATTCACAGGCAGTTACCACAAGTTCCCACTATGGAAAATTGATGATTTACATAATGCTAATATCTATTCATTATTTAAAACCTTAATTATGTGTGCAGCCATGTGGTGCAGTAAAATAATAGAAGGATAACAAATGCAGAAAGTAATGGTTCTTTCAAGCAACTTGGAAGTCAGGTGGCCATTCCATTAGAAGAAAGATAAAAATCATACTTGTATCACCTCTTGTGGCCTTGTGATTACCAGAAAAAGGAGGACCTTTAACATTGCTTTAAGATTAGGGTCCTGGTTCTACTGCTGACTTTTGCCATACAGCTTCAGATCTCCATTTTGTTTCTTTTATTTGATATGAAAATTTTCTCAATCCCATGTGAAAACTGGTTGTTCCTGAGAAAATGAAACCCTGACTTCTTAGAACTTTTAGAACTTCCTGTTCAGAGAGTTCAAAAGTACATATGTAGGTTTTTCTGGTCTATGATTCTTTTTTGCTGCTTCAGATTTCTGAAGGCTACAGGGTGTTCATTGCGGGTGTCTTGTGACCTTTTCCATTAGTTTTATATAAAGGTGACTGATCCTCTGAGAACTTCCTCACAGCTGATCACTTTACTATTAGCCAATTCTTCATTAATACGAATATACATTGGACTGAAATTTTAATCTCAGTTCACATCCATGCTGAATTTCCATAACAGCTTGTCCTGGGTCCAGCAGTAGCAGTCAGTTTTCTCCTTCTTAGTAGCTGGTGCAGTGCTGTGTTTTTGACTCTCAGCCTGGGAACAGCACTAACACTGATGTTTTTAGTTGTTGCTCAGTAATGTTTACTCTGACCAAGGACTTTCTGTGTCTCGTGCTTTGCCAAGGAGGAGGGGAAGCCAGGAGGAAGTAGAGACAGGACACCTGACCCAAACTAACCAAAGAGGTATTCCATACCACAGCATGTCATGTCCAGTATATAAACTGGGGGCAGTTACCCAGAAGGGTTGGATCACTGCTGGGGTCAGGCTGGGTATTGGTTGGTGGATGGTGAGTGGTTGTATTCTCTTCCCTTGTTATTTCCCTTATCATTATTATTATTGGTGATAGCAGCAGTGATCTGTGTTATACCTTAGTTACTGGACCGTTCTCATCTCACCCCATGGGAGTTATATTCTTTTGATTCTCCTCCCCATCCTTCTGGGAGTTGGGGGGAGGAAAGGGGAGGGGGGGGGTGGTGCAGTGAGCAGCTGCGTGGTTCTGAGTTACCGGCTGGTCTTAAACCACGACACAGCTGTAGCTTGAAAATTGAATTGTATTCATCCTAGGTGTTATTTTGTGATAGCAAAGTTGAACTGACCATTATTGTTTTGTTGTGGGCAGTGGGAGTTTTTATTTTTTGTGGAGGTGATGGTATGTTTTGTTGGTTTGGTTGTTGGTTATTTTTGAGGGAAAAGCTCTCTTAGGCAAAGGAGGAAATGCCTTAACAGTTGCCTATCAATTTTCAACACTTCTGTTTAAGTCCAAAACATATTAATTGACTGTGCTTTTCAAATATTAACGATCAAAGTCCTGTCCTCAGACACAAAGCTACTATTGCAATTAAGTAGATGAATAGCTTCCAGGTTGTTAATGATACACAAAAGGGTTGTGTAATTGCTACTGCCTTTAAAATTGAAGCATCTGATACGTCACTGATATCAAATGGATAACTGCTGTTGGCATTCCTGAAATAAGATCATTACCTTCCTATTTTGCTGCAGAGCTGAGAATGATGAGTACGTGCCATTTTGTATGTTGGTTGGGCAGTTACCTCTACTGGGCTTGTTCAGACCGGTAGCTGCTGCTGGGTCTAGTTCCTCTCCAATTACAGAGGAATATTAGTTGTATTAATGGTAAGAAAGGTCTGTGCCATCCTTTTGGTACCAGAGTGTTTCTTGTGCTGGCACTGTTCACTTTGGGACTACTCAAGCACTGAAATGGCACAAGGAAAGATTTGGCTTTGCTAGATCATTCCTAAGTAAAAAGTTTCACAGGATTCATTTGCTTGGGTGGTCCCAAAGACAGAAGAAAATTTTGCTGTTCAGTGACAGGGGTTATCTCAAAAAACTCTATACAAAATTATTATAATTGGCAGGAACATCTGAATATTTGCATGCATGTAATGCTTGCTTTAGTATACTGTGACTAGGGAGCATATGCTCTGATGAGGCAGGAGGATGTAGCAATGGACTTCTCTTAACTAAAGAACTACCCATGAATAAATGCATGTCATAGGTTTAACTGGTAATGTTAGTTCACACTATTAACCTCAGTGGATCTGGATTAGGTCTCAAGAGCTAGATACAAGGATAGGTTATCTGAGTTTGGTTTGCACAAGTCTCTGCAGCATTACTGTAGATTACAATGAGCATACTGAGGACAGTGTCTGGCTCCCGATGAGAAAGCACGATGCAATATTTGGCCCCATCTCTTGGCTGCTTATCACCCTCTCCATTGTAAGGAGGGGCCAATTCCTAGTAGCTACAGAGACAACAGGTGGGGCATGATTTTCCAGAGACTGAAGTTTTGGAAAACCTTTGCCTCATAGTTCTTTTAAAATGCTAATGCCATTAGCTACCATTTATTCTACTTGGGTGGAAATTGTGGCCACCAAAACTCCTATGAGAGAATGCTCAGATCAAGCACACAAACAAACGCAAAGAAGTGTCAGCTGGAAGCTCCAGGAGAAGCTGTTTTTGCAAAGCTTTCTTGAATATGGTTTCAGAATCATAACTAAATCCTTCCTTATTCATTTTTAGAAGAGAATTCACTGCCTTGCTGTAGGTAATCGTATGCAGTATACAATGGTGGCTGTCACAAGCAGTATAGGTGCAGAAGCTATGTTTTGGCTTGTATTACTCACAAAGCTAGCTTCTCTGGGTCTGGGCTTCTGAGTTTTGTTGTCTTGTTAACAGCATTGATGGTGCTGAATGGGATAGATCACCCCTGGAAGTTTTTGAGAGTGCAATAGGTAAAGAGGAACTGCAAGGGATGTAAATTTAGCTTGGTTTACCTCAATGAAAAGGTAGAAAGTCATCTCTAGTAATCTCTCCCACTCTGATGGCTTTATGGTGGGTGTACTGGTGAGGCTGCATAAATAACCTGTGAATTGACCCTAAAGCTGTGTGGCAAGTACACGATAAAAAACATATGCAATGTGTGTACAATGCTTCTGTAAAATATAAAAATGCAGATGTGCTGTAGTTAAGAGTTTGTTGAATGCTGCAGCAGAACCCTCTAAATTCCTGTGACTGATCTTTTTGTGTCATGGCTGTTGTATATTAGATCTTTTTTCGGAGCCCTCCCAGAGTCACTTGGAGAAATAAATGCTATAGACAGTTTCTGTTGATTTGATCACATCTCTGTAGGAAACTGAAAACACCGGATGATTCTCACTAGATAATGCTCCAAGAGTCTGTAAGCTTACTTGTTACAAATGGGACTTTACAGTAAGAAAAAGAAAAAAGGATACCTTGCTGCAATAATGCTCTGAAAGTGTCCTCTGTGATGTGAAAAAAAGCCTGCATGTGTATCTCTGATGAAGTGTTATTAGAGAAGACCTGGCTTTACAACTGGCTTGGCTGTGGCAAATTTCAAATGTACTTTCACATAACCTCCTGATTCATTGTGGTTGCACTGGCTGAAAGTTTGACAGCAGATTTGATGACTGATATTTCTATTTTACTCAAACATTTTATTTTATGCTTTCTTCAATCAACTGTTGAGGAATGGATTAAGATTCAAGCACCATAGGATTTCTTGGACAGAAATAGGAGTTCAATAAATGTCATCTTTTGTGGCAATAAATTGACTGTTTAAAGGGCTAAGCCTTTGGTTCAACCCTTCATTAAACCTTAGTTTCTGCTGATGGAAACCTTGCTGAGGACTTAGCTTAGAGACATATGCAGTGGCTAAAGCTTTGTGATTGCCTGGGACTATTTATAGAAGCCTGTGCCCTGTTTTGAAAATGGACTTCTGCACCAAACACTCTAAAGTCCTGATGTCCTTCATGGAACCTTGAGCTGCCTTGTATCACAGAAATATACTCCTAACATGTTTAGGTGATGAAAGCAAAAGTTCACAAAAAAAATCAGGGATTAGAGCCCAAAACTGTCTTTACAAAAAGCTGCTGGCAAGTATGCAAGGATAAAAGCTGTCGCTTCTTTAAGTATTGACTTTCTTTTACCCTAAGGCATTCAGGGAAGTATAGCTGGGACTCTCAGTTCAAGTAGCTTCAGGCTTAGCCCTCTTAGATTCTTTCTAAATTCCTATAGGGATTCATGCCCTTCACACTCACTAAAGGACTGTGAGACCTAATCAATCCTTCCTCAGTTTGAGGGTGATTAAAATCCCTGGTTCTTCCACTCTGGAAAATGCACTGATGAATAAACTGTTCTGTCTGAAATTTCTTCACCTCCTGTGAAGAAAGTTATACTTTTAATCCAAGTCCACTCAAAATATTTCCTTCAGTGTTTTTTTGCATTGTGGTGGGGAGTCCACCTCAAACATCCCAACAGATCAGTTTTTTGTCCCAGCTTCCCCAAAACTTTTTCCATTCTTTCTTCTCCTCTGTTCCCTTTGCCACAGTGAACTTTTACAGGTTGAGTGAGAGGATTCTCAGCTTTGCCTTGAGGCATCATGCCTATTTCCACTGCAGCATACAAGATGATTTTAAAGGTCATTTCACCATGATTCTGTGGCCTGCATTCTCCTTCAGGCATAAAGATAAGGCATAAACAGTGAAGTCCATTTGCAACCCATTTAAAGGTTACAGGGCTCTTTATCTTGTGAATGAAAGAAAAAGATGCTAACACTTCCAGCTGCAGAAGTCAAAGAGAAACTCCCTTTTCATAAAAAGATATAGCCTTACAGAGAGTTAAGCCCTGAAGAAGAACTTACCATTTGTGCTCAATTTTTCACAGCCAGCAGCAGAGAAAATAAGAAGGGCTTGTCTTAATGGAACTTTTCTCTGAGCCTCAGCTCCTGATTTGTGGAAAAGAATATGTTGAGCCTCCTTCATATACTGAGGTTAGTCTAAAAATATAACTCTTTCCATGAATATCTTGATCCTTTATTTTTCCCCTGAGCTCTAAGGCTGATACGCTTGAGCTATATATACCCTGCTGCTTATGTCCTCTGTGCATATGTGGTAAATTTGACGGAGATGCTTTGAAGTAGCCGGACTGTAGCAGTGCATTCTCTCTTACTGCCCATAGAGGATTGGGCAGTGAGCTGAGGCTTATCCATTGCTAAATACTTAACTGGGAGTGCTTTAGCTAGCAGTGGAACGCTTCTGCATTGCCTCTCTCATCCTTCTATTAACAGAGAGAAACAGGACACAAAAAGTAATTCTAATCTCTGGCCCCTCCAGAGGGTGATTTAGAACACCTTTTTTTTTTTCCTCTTTCTCTGCACTGATTCTCATTTAAGTGTTTGTAACTAATCGCCTGAATTTATATGGGACAAGACCAAGTCTAAGTGTCCTCCCTTTTTATGTGACATTTGTACAGCAACCTGTGGACAAACAGTGCTTGCACTCTGCTGGCCTTCTGTGCACCATCTTGTAAAGTCCTGTGTCCTTTCCTCCCAAGTCCTAGTCACACTATGTTGTCAGTCAGGCTTATAATTTTGTCAGGTTTATAATTCTTGCAATATTTGTGTTCTACTGAGCAATGCCAGCTTTACCTGTCAGCACAGAGATCATTCAAATTTGTCTAAAAAATATTTGGCACTCTCATGATCAAAATTTGTAATGAGATTACTGCTTCTGCAGGCAAGCTGCTGTTAGATCACTTCCCAAGTGATCTTGCATAGTAATCACAGAACATAGCGAAGACAGGGCAGCCAACTGCAATAACAGAACTGCCTGTATGAAGATTCCATTCCAGTGGCAAATCTGAAACTCCCACCAGGATCAGAGTCTTTTATCAAAGCAGTGAGGAGGGAAATATATTGCTTGTAGTGGAGAAGCAGAAGTAGGAATCTAAGGAATGAAAAATTCTAGGCAATATTTTTCAAACCCTTTTTCTTTTGCAAATATTTTTAGCAAGTGAAATGAGGTTACCTCCACAATCCCCCTTACTGTTCTGGCTGGGATGTGGGGAGCAGAGCCAGTGGGATTGACAGTTGGCTGCCAGCTCAGTTTACTGAAGAATATCAGCAGCAAAACCATTCTCCACTCATTCCTTGTTGTCCATTATGTACTGATTTCTCTAACAAAATAGAAGTCAGTTCTTGGAGACCGGACTACAGAATTGCACAGGCACCATGCTATATGCCAGTTCATTATGCAATCATGTCTCGTCTCTTGATATCAGGAAATGTTTTATGAAGTACACAGCAATATCATTCCTTGTTTAGTTACTCCCTTCTAAGAGAAGCTGAGACAATGGAAAGTAATGCTGTATTTTTATGTCATTACACAAAACACCCAGAGGATCCGGGGAGCTTTCCTGTTGTGTTAAGTGCAGGAAACGCATCCTTTTTCCTTCTTCTGCCCTGCTGCCCCTGATCAGCAGGGGAACTTGTGCTCCCAAGACTGTGTTTACCTGTGTTCACCAGGGAAAATAGCACTATTCAACAGCACTTTTATGGTTCCAGATATGTTTTGGTGTAATCCTATTCATCTAGTTACTTGCAAAAAGAATCCAGCAACTACAGAAAGTGTGTTGTCTAGAAAGTCTGATCCTGTCTTGAAAACTAGAGTTATGGAACAGGTGGGCACTGGTTTAAGAAACAAAACAGTTGTTCTTTAAGTCACCATGCCAGGAAAAAAAAAATATTTAAAACTGAAGCTTCAAGTATTTACTTTGAACAGAAGTATGAAAATGTTATACTTGAAAGAAAAATAGAACATGTCTTAAAAAGCAAGCAAGTTGAAATCTGGAAGTGGATCATCTGAACGTATTCTATGGATCATCTATGATGATTCTATGAAAGCATTCACATTACTCAAAGCTGAGTCTACAAAAGCATTATCAAGAGCTCCTGTGCAAGCTACTGCAACACAGTGAGTAAATGCTGGAAAATGTAGAGAGGTGTACTTGTAGGGTAAGAAATGTACTGCAGCACGGTACTTGTTGGAAGGCTTAATCTGAGGTGTACTTGATTCAAGGCTCTTCACTAATGATAGTACAAGGGGTAACAGGTTAAAACTTAAACGGGGGGAGTTTAGATTGGATATAAGGAGGAAGCTCTTTATTGTGAGGCTGGTGAGGCACTGGAATGGGTTGCCCAGGGAAGCTGTGAATGCTCCATCCCTGGCGGTGTTCAAGTCCAGGTTGGACAGAGCCTTGGGTGGCATGGTTTAGTGTGAGATGTCCCTGCCCATGGCAGGGGGTTGGAACTAGATGATCCTAAGTTCCTTTCCAACCCTAACTATTCTATGATTCTATGATTAACTGTAATCACTTTATGATGGACCTTGCCCAATTTCTCTAATAACAGATGGCTGGAAGGTAGGTTTTTAAGTTTTTATTTAGGTACTTAAATATATAATATGAAAAATTGGTGGAAAATTGGAGAAGATGCAGGTGACAACTGCAGAAAATAGACTGAGGACTGGAGAAAATGCCTTGTGGTGAGAGATTTAAAGAACTCCATCTGTTCAGCTCACAAAAAAGTTTGGAGGTGACCTGATGGCAGTCAAAGGACCTTTATGGGAAGAAGAAACCAGGCAGTAAGAGGACTCTTTAATTTCACAGAACTGATTTCAGTAATATCTGTATCATGTCTTCCTAGGACCATTAGGTAGTAGAATTACAACTGACTGGGAATTTCCAATTAGATGGTTTTGATTTAAAACCAGAAGATACCAGTTTTGAATTTCTTTTTAATGGGAAAATCTTCTCAAGCTTTGAATAGAGTTTCAAGCCAAAACTAGCAAGCCTTTAGGAGTGTCAGTAGAAGCAAAGTAGTTGTGTGGGGGTTTGGAGAGCAAAGTTATGTGCTGTCACAACACACAGCTCATAGGAGTTTTCCTGTTGACCTATGAAAGGAAGCATGTCATCAGCTGAGCTCTCTGCTGCTCTGGAAAATAGCTCTTTTGCTTCTTTCCTGTTCCCTTTTATTTTCATTCTCTCCTTTTGCATCTTGACCTTACCCCTCCCCTTTGACATCAACACCTTCTCAGAAAAACAATTTTTCCCAAAACAAAAGCATCCTTTCAAAGCTGTCTGTGCTGTCCAGATACAGGACAGAAAATACCTAAATTAAAGAGGGTCTCAAGGCAGGGAAACTTTTTCCTACATAAGTGTGGAGAAAATACCAGTGTAGCTCTTCATGATGGTGGTTGCAGGCTACTTTTAACACAGGCAGGTTGCTGTCTGTGAGACCCATAAAGCACATGTTATACCATGATGTAATGTTCACCCAGTGATTTTTGCTAACTCAAACTACTAGTTGCACTCTACATGGGACAGTGTTCTTTAGAGAAAAATTTCCTATTCCAGAGTCTTCTTCAGTGTTTTATTAATGCAACAGTGTTTAAGCAAATGTCGCTTCTGACACAATGTAAATAAGGCATTTTCCTTGTAAATGAAATATTGATTGACCTGACAAGAAAGACTTGGATGTATATTGCATAACAACTCTACACCAAAAATATAATGTCTGTGAGAATAGAAGTAAATAAAAAAATATATGGTATTGATACAAAAAGAGAGGTGCAACATTCTCTGAAGAGCAAAGACCATCCTTAGGAGAAGACTGGCAGGAAATCTAGTTATTTAATGTATAAAGCAGTGCATGAAAACAGGACAGATTTGAATCTAAATATCAACTTAATGTCTCAATTCAGGAGGGTTTTGAGCAATAAGACTTGTCATCTGTAAGCTAACAGCCATTTTGGGATGACATTTTTTCTATGAGATTTTATAAATTATGAATTTTCCCTTTTGACGCTACAAGTTAGAAGAGATTAATCCTGTTTCACAATACAGTAAACAAGAAATGTTTTATTTTCTCAGTTTTACAGGTTCTGCTGAGGTGTTGTAACTTTATTCTCCCTCTGGAAAGATGTTCCAAAATGAGATTTTGTTTGTTAGGGCATCCCAAAATAAAAGAACTTTGTGCTGTGTTTATAGTTTTGTTCTTGGAACCTTGTGCATTAAACCACCATGAATATCTAGGTTTTAGTTATTCCAGTCTCGTGAAGCTAAAGGGTCCAGTTGCATTTATTCAGCAAAGTAAGGATGATGGCACAGGATCAGTCTGGGCTAACCAGACGCAGTCTATTTCCAATAGGCTTTGCAGTTTGTAAGTTTCAGTTCAGACAGTTTTACTGCTAGCAAAGAGGAGCTGCCAATTTCTGCAGGCCTCCGCTTTCTGTTTTGCCCACCTGCAATCATGGTGCTTCTCACACTCTGAAGGAGTAAAGGAATAGGATGAGGATTTCAGCAGAGCTACAACATTATGGTGAGATGTGCCAATTGATCTGGTTAAAGCAATGTGTGCTGGAATTTTTCAAGAAACCAAAAGGAATTAAGTTCCCCATGGTCAGTGGAGAGCAATAAAAATAGGGTAGTTAGGAGCAAGAAATTTCAGTTTTGTTTAAGAGATTTTTTTCTTTTCATCAAACATGGCACATCTAACTTCCTCCTCGACCGTCCTGAGACATTATTGTCCATAGTGCTGAGCTCAGCTAGCTCAGTCCAAAATGCATGATTTTGCCAGATAGATGTGTTGGCACAGCAGATAAAATAAACAGTAGTTTTGCCTCCAGAATGGGCAGTATCATTGCTGAGTAGGGCATCACAGAAGACTTTGTCAGTGCAGGACAGTGACCAGAGCTGCTTACAGTCTGCTGCTTTCCAAAAGAGTCTGGAAAAAGATTGCCTCCAGCTGCAGCCAATTGTGTGAGTAATTAAAGATTCAGACTCCTCATTGGGCTATGGCACTTGTGTGCTTAGACCACATCAAGTGATCATCATCAAGAGGATGAAGCTGCAGTATTTTTTATCTTGTACTTGCTACAGACTACTGCCGTGATAGTTTCCCCAGTTCAGCTGGTGCAAGGTAATTCAGTAGATAAGATTGCTCAAATTTCTGTGCTTCCCCCATATAATTCCTTTGTTGCAAATATTTCTGTTCAGTAACATCTATAACCCTTAGTGCTTAAAAAAAATATAAACTTGACCTCCTAGTACCCTGAGTTCCTTGATTCCCTACAATGTATATGCTTCAGAAAAAGGGTTGTCCTAATTCATAAATGCCAGCTTACATCCTTGACATCATCTGGGAGTCCTCAGCATTTCTTTCAAAGGAGCTGTTGTCAGGAATATTACTGTCTTGGCAAACTTGGCTTTACTACAGAAAAGTGTTTCTTCCTAAGTGTGTCTTTGAAGAGTGCCTTTTAAGTTGCATATGGTTAAGGTGTATGTAAGGAACTGAGTATCAGGCAGTGTAAGTGGGTTCAGTTCCACTGTCTTGGTAAATTTGTCTGTTTACCTTAAATGAGAATCTAGCTCATGGATTGTAGCAGAACAATTGGATACATTTGTTGCTGTTGTTTGTTTTTTGTTTTCACTGCAAAACAGTTCTGGAAACTATTTGGAAATGCATACTTTTGCATCATCATAAGTTCTGTGTTTTGAATGTGTATTAAAATAAGCCTGCTGTGAGATCATAGACCAGTTTAAAGAGAGTTCTGCAAGTGAATAAAATCTCTGGAGAGCTTTCTTTGTTTTCTTGGGGGGGAGGTGGTTATTGTTTGGCTTTTAATGAAAATCCATTTTTACTTAACCACAGTAACAAGAAAGAAATATATCAGAAAAAGAATGAGCACCTGAGGTCTAGTTGTACTGGAATCACCAGTGGCATTTTTGTTTGTTAAACTTTTTTTTTTGCTTTCTTGTGTACACTTTGAAATAATTTAAAGATGGTTTCTCTTGGGATTTTTTTTTTTTTTTCTTCCTTGGGAGTGTAGCTCAAAGATGTGGCAGGAAATTTTCTTTACACCTTAACAATACCCAGTTGCCTGCAGCCCTTCCTTTTATCCCCACTTTGCTGTGGAAAGTTGCTAGTTGGATTTTGGTTGCATATAAATATCCTTCCTTCTGAATGTCCAAACTAATCTCGTATCAAAGTCTGTCACTCTTTGTTCAAGGAAATAGTCTCTGGAATATTAACACTGTTCTGTAAGTATAAAAAAAAAAAAGTTCCAATAAACCTTTTTTCAAAGATTTTTGAAAAACAGTGTTGTGGGAATCTGTGTGTTTTTCTAGCAGTTTTCTTTCACCTTCTATGTCAGCCTCATTTCCAAAGTAGATAATAATTGATTACAGTCTCTGCTTCTTAAATAGCCCTAAGAAAACATACTGGCATCCCTGTGCCTCATTATAGGATTCACATCAAGGCCTGGGTGACCTTGTCAGCTTTATCTACATTATAGAGACACTCTAAACTGCCTGAGAGACTAGAGCAGCACAAAAGAGAAGGAAGATTCCTTGAGGGTAATGCTTTTATCTCATGCTTTTGTATCTCTGGGTGGGAGTGACAGCCTGAAAGGTCTGGACTGTACTTGTGGTCAGTGCAGTTGTCAGTAATTTTTTGGACAAGTAGTTTAAGAGAGTGTGCACCACTGAGTGCTTTGGTATAGCTTGAATGACTGACTGGGTTTGTGTCTTTGCATGGAAGCTCAGGGTGTCTCTTAAGTCTGTGTTCTTTTGTGTTTCATAACCCCTTAAATCAGGAGAAATCATACTACTTTATTAACCTTTTACACTAAATAGTCTTAAAATGGTTTCTGAAATACTGCTGTAGTAGTCAACATACAGGACAAGATTGCATTTCTTTTACATATCAAGCGCTTCTTGGAAAGGAAGGTGAAAAGAGTTGGTATGAATCTGAAGCCATTAGGTCCTGGGTAAGATCTGAATCTCCAGAAGAGAGACTCAACAGGCTCAGGAATAGCAGAATTGAAATATTTTGCAAAGCACAGATATTATTCATACTGTCAGCAAGGCAGTCTTTACTTTCTCTGAAGGTCATCTCAAGCGAGGTGGAGTCTCCTACCACAATGAAAGGTATCACATGAGGATTACTCTAGAAAGATATTTATATTCTCTGCTTTAAGAGAGTATTTGGACTATATTGGCTTTAGCGACTGTAGAGTGCTCAGGTTCTCTGGTGATATGAGGAATGTGTAGCTAGAAAAATTAAATAACACTTTGAAGCTCAGATCATAAAGGTCTTACAGCATAAAAAATGGCTATGTGTCCTGAGTAAAAGTGTCCTAGAAGGAGGCCAGATATTTAATTTGCTTTCTGCCGTCTGTATTTAGGTTCCTGGTTGGAACAGGCTAAATGTTAAAACTGAACCCAGACAGTGACAATGCCTATATTGCAATGAGAATTTACTGAAATACTTAAAAACAGTGTACATGGCTTTTATGAGACAGGATTTTTTTCTCTTGTATGTCATGTTTTCCTGCATTCTCTTCTAGAAGATCTCTCCTTGGACTCACCTTTTGTAACCTCTGATAACATCCCAGCCCTAAGATGCACAGACTTTTCTGTTCCCACTGTCCCATGCTGACCTGCATATATCCAGGACTGCACGTTAATAAGTGACACTCAGCCCTAGGCTGAGGCAGGTTGTGGTGTAACAGACGAGCATACAGAAGCAGACTGTTTATTTTAAAGTGTGAGAAAACAACTCTGAAATGACCATGGGGTAAATTTGCCTCTTTGAGTTGGCACTGTTTTACTTTGCTCACAGCTCACAGCTGTGAGCTCACAGCTCACAGCTTTTCAAAAACAAAAGCAGCTTGATTTTTCAAAGGTTAATGCATTAATATGTCCATGGCTTTCCATCCAGTCCTGCCTTCTCTCCTCGTCTGGCACTTTCTTTGAACTCACAAATGAATCACCAAATTATATTCTGGTTTTGCATGGTGAGAGAAAGGGAAATCAACAGTTATTTATTTAGGGCTAGTGGAGATTGACAGTATATGTCTTATTACTTTGCTGGTGGGCAATTATCTTTATTGCACAAGCCTTCTCTCCAGCTGTGAGACACAATCCAAGCAGGAAAAATGGTGTATGATTCCTCACGGTATGTTAGCAGTTTGCTTCTTTTCCAGTAGCACGCTGTTTCCTAAGAAGAATTCTCTATTCATGCAGACCTGTTTTTAACACTAAACCAAAGCTGCATGTTCTTAAAGCTCTTTTCTTCATAAGCCAATTTAATAACTATTTTGATTGTTGACAATTGCACATTGTATATTTGGAACATATCTAACCCATTAAAGTGACAGAATTGCTGAGAAGTGTCTTGATGAAATCAGAACAGTCTTTTCATGAGACCCAAAGCTTTTGGAATACACCAAAAATCTTTATGAACAAAGCTTTTGGACATAATAAGACTTTGACTGTACATTTACTTATGTTATAGCTTCTCTGATTTCCAAATTCTGGTGATAGTTCAAGACATAAAGCCAGGTTTGTAAAAGAACTTGACTGGCATTTCAGATTCAATAAGACTTGATGTAAGGGTCTAAGGATCTGTCAGATTTGGGACATTAAGTGAGCTTGGACACGGGTATATTTTGTGACTGTGAACCACAAAAATAGTGAATATTTTGAATGTTCTCTTTAATGTATCCATCAGTTTTAGTGAGTTTAGCTAAGCACTTTATTTCTCAAGATTGAAATTCACCAAGCATTATGCATATATAAATCCAGAGTCTTTGTCAGCAGAAAGGTTCACAGAGAATGAAAGAACATGTCCTGTTGTTATATTTTGTTCTGTTAAGAGGGTTCACGAATTCATGTGCTCCAGCTACTTGTATCAGCTGTTGGGTATGAGTGCAATGTGGAGTTTGCTGATCCTGGTTTTGCTTTTGGGGAAGAAGATATCTTGGAGCCATTTTGTTGGATCCATGAAGTACCAGCCCATTGGTGCTGGTTGTGACACTGAAGATATGTGAAGATGCATGCTTGCTTCCAGCCCACTCTCTGCATTCCTGGTCATAGATGAGTGCTTAAGTTGTGTTTTAATCTGGCTGGAGATCAGATCTGTCCTTCAAAATGCATAATGATGTCATTTTCTCTCAGATAGGAGCATTACAACTAAGCAGAAATAGGGATCTAAACTGCAGCAAAACAGAATTGTGGTATCAGCACAACTTTGCAATGAAGTCTTCAGCAGTAGGTGGGAAAAAGAAGACACGTAACTGTGCCAGGTCACTTATAATGAGCTAACTGTATTCTGTCTCAGACTCTTAATATCTGTACATTTGATCTATCCTATGACTCTGCTATCAGTTGCTGAACACCAGTCATGCTGTGTTTTCAATGAACATTGCATCATACATGTAAGTGATAGTAAAAATAAAAGCTATTTGGTGTGAAGAGATTTAGGTTGCTTAACACTCAAAGTGGACAGCCCCTCGTTATTTGTATGGGACACTGGCATTGTATACAGACCTATTTGTATTTCTTTGTTCACAGAAGTACTTTTTCTGTCCCTCTGTAAAGTTCTATTTTGGGTCCTTATCTTATAAACCATGAAAGCAGCAGATATCTAGTGAAGCAGGAAGAGCATGTCAAGGGCAGAAGGTGAGGTGAACTGGATGAAAACTTGATAAGAAAACTTGTTAATGAGTAGATAATGGTATTCTGGGAAAGACTGAAAAAGATGATTGAGAAATTAAATCTTCTTTCACATTATGTAGTAACTTGTAAATATGCATTTTTCTTTCTAAAGGCTCATATAATCTTTCCAACCCAAGGCTTATAAATACAACACTGAGAGTTCCTAACTTAGGGCAGTTTTTCTAGACTTATGACAATAAACGGGATTGCTCTGAGTAATAAAACCATACCTTCAACTCTGGAATTCTAAAAAGTTTTGTGTTTATGTACTTAAAAAATTACTGAGATATTTAAAGCATGGGAAGTATGATGGATGTTTTGTCTCTTAGAAATGTATGTTGTTTAGGAAGTGGAGCATTTTGTTTTCAACAGCATGTTAATCTTTTAGCTGAAACATTGATTTGAGCATTACTGGGCTAGGATCAGTTTGGATACAGGAGAACCATTGTACTTGTTTGCACTGCACGTCTCCCTCATCATTAGTTTTCTATTTCAGAACATCTTTGCACAGTTTTTATAGAGAATGTAGGGTGACCATAGCGCAACCTCCCAGGTTGTGAATTAAAGCTGGTTTGAGACACCAAAGGTTTCCAAAGGACTTAGTTTTAAACTTACGTTTTTTTGTTAGTGTTTTTCTCTAAGTTCCAGGCATTTTACCCCAGTACTTTCATCAAGTACGCAAGTCCCCTTTTCCAACTTTATTTTCATTAAGGTAGAGACTGTTCTGCAATGTAAACGATGAAAATCTTTGCTGTGTTGCATAACTATCAGGTAGTCATTGTTAGGTAAACCCCAGATAATTGCTGTGTCTATTTAAGATCTGCATTTTAAGTGTCATTGTAATAACTAGGGAAGAGGGAGAACAGCCTGAATTAGCACAGCTTTGTAGCAGGGGTGTTCTAGTGTTGCAGGAAAATTAAGTAAAATAGTTCACTTGTGTATTGCTGCCATAAGAATAGCATTAAGTGCTGTCATTCATTCAGAAGTGTTTCTGTAAAAAGTTCTTTAACCAAGGTTGCAGTATTGGCTGAAAGAAAATAAAAGAACACTTTTCTTCACTTAGGAAATTGCAGACAGTTACTTTTGTTATGCTGATGAAACAGTAATACTCTTAGAAAAAACAGTGGATTTCAAACTAGATGTTTAATTAAAAAATATAATATAAAAAAAGGAGATTGTTTGAGATGGTAGTGATTTTTCACCTCTTCAGCTTCTAAAGAGAATCTCCGTCTTGCTGTAAGATAAAGTCTGCATGGATGCTGGCCTTGTAGTGGTAGACATACACTCCCAGCCATTTTTTTTGTTGGTTTCTTTTTTATGTGTTAGGTTTGTTTTGGTTTTTTTTTCCTTCTTTTTTTTTTTTTTTCTTCACAACAAGCCTAAACACACCTGTGTAGCAAGTTAGTTTTCAAAAGATTATGGGGTAGGTCAAGCTCTTATGGGGGCTCTTGATCCACATGCCATTGACTGATGGATATCAGTCCTCCCAAACGCCCTGTGCTGGCTAGGGCAAACAATGACAAGGGAGATAGCAGTAACAGAAAACGTACCTTGGAAGCATTTGTTTTAGCTGTAGACCTTTCGTGTGCAAAATGTCAGTGAAGCATTGACATTTCAATGTCTTCCACCCATTTATTGCAACCAGGCAGGCTTTGTACATGGCTGAATTAGACTGGGTTTACCATTGCTCAGCTGTTCGGTTGGTTGAGTGAAAGTTGTTATGCAGAGTGACAAGGCACATCCAGGCTTGTAATGTATAGGTATTACACGTGTCTTGCTGTCGCTGGCACTTATGCCTTTCACCTTGAGGTTGCTGTGCTGCTGCAGAGAAGCTGCAGCTCTTGTAAAGCTAGCTGAAAAGTTCAGATTTTACCATTTAGTACATTAAAGCAAATCACTACTGATTTTTGTTTACAGTAATACACTGGAGCTACAAAACACTTCTCTGCAGGCAGCCCAATAATTTCTAGAAGCAATGTTTTATGGGAGGAGGGGCAACAACTGTTCCAGCCACCAACAGCATCTGATGCTCTGTCACTCTTGCTAAATCTGCTGTGGTTGTGAATTTTTTACATTGTAAAAGGAAGTTGAGAAACCTGAATTGCTTTTCAAGGTGAACTAAAAAGTCTGTTTAAGCTGGTACTCTTTGCATGCAATAAAGCTGTCAGCATGGTGTTAGGGAGTGTCTAACTTATGATGTGTACCTGTACTGCACGTGTGTGAGGGACATAGCCATGTAGTCTTACTGGTTTGGGATTTATTTCAGTGGAAACAAAGTTAATTCATTACTGCATGTTTTTAAAACTCTGTCTAAATATGACAGTTCAGTGGCTGGACGCCGAAGCTAAACACAGTTAGAAATGTTATATGCAAAGATACATAACTATTGGAAAAACTTACCTAGGAATAGGGGTTAGTACACTGTCACTCACATAATTGATCAGGATGAAGAAAATGTTCTGAAAAACATGCTGCTCTCCAACATCAAAAATGAAGGGTTATTGGGTTAGCCAGAGTATCTGAGAGATCAGATGTAAAAGGATTTTCTATTTTTCCTTTGTTTATCTTTCTTAAAAACGTGATTCTGTATCTTTGGCTGGAGAATGAAATCGAAAAGATTAGGAGAAACCTTTCCAGAGGAAGAAATACTGGGAGATTTGATCTACTCATACTTCCAGATGCAAGGTAGCAGTAGATGGGACACCCTTCCAAAGCTGGCAGGCAAAATAGTCCAGGATATCCTGCCAGGGTCTGCTGCTCTGGTTGGGCATGAACAGCTTTCCCTTCATCCAAGTGCTTGCCTCCTGCAACCTTAGTGATATACTGCTGCTGTCCCTACAGGAAACTGCTTACAGTGACAGTGCTGTCAGCAGGGTCTCAACTGCTCCACCACAAGGCTTTTTCTTAGGTAGGTCATGTCAAAATGAACCAGAGAAGGCCTTCAGAAAAGAAGCAGTTTGCAGACCTGTGTTGAAGAAAGGTTCATGGTTGTACTTGTGCTGAATGAGCTGCTGTGGCTGTAGGACATGCAGGTCCATAACCCTTCTTTTCGGCAGGCTCAGAGACTACTGACAGACTGCTATTCTCTTCCAGAGGGAGCTTTCCTTCATTCTGCTCATTAGGTAAGTCTCCTGTTGTGTCATTTCTTCAGTTGAAACTCAATTGGCAGACACTGACATGTGGCTGCTGTTGAAATACATTGTAGGAACCTGGCAGTCGGTAGATCAAAAGCAGCGTTTCTCTGCAATAGAGAACTAGCTTGAAATCAACCTCAGATATGTCTCTTTATAACAGCTGTGGCTTTAGAAGTCCTTTTGCTTTGAAGGAAATGCTCAGCACCACTCAACAAAATTACTGATTTTTTTTTTTTTTCTGACCAGCCAAATGGGCATAAATAAGTGACAGTGTATGCCCCATGTTTCAGAGAGCACTAAGCCTGCCTTGTGCAATAGGACTGTGTATTTCACCTGCATTTGGGAGGACAGGAGGAGTTTAACACAGACTCTTTCAGTGTATTGGTTTTACCCTGTCAAGTATACACATATTCAGCAGTTTGTTCTACGAAGTATAATGGTGCTCTCTGCAGCACAATCTAGTGTTTCTAGATGATGTTTGGACTGTGCAATCAGACTATGATTAGATGGTTTACAGTTCAGAATCGCTCTGACAGCTGCAATTTTGTGGCTGTAGAGACAGCAGCAAAGGTAGTTCTCAGCAACACTTTTTCTGACAGTGTGATCTTACAATGAGTATCTGAACTTTGGCTAAAGGGCCTAAAGGAAGAATTTGTGCATCTGGTAGATGCTCTGGTACAGTCTATCAGTGATTGTGGGTGTTTGTCAGACTTGCTTTTGTATAATGGCTCTTGTTATGTGCTGTATCACTTGGCAGTTGAGTCCTCTTTTCTTGCATGTTTCTTTATTAGCTAAAATAGATTTCTTGGCCTGAGGGTGAGTAAAGTCCTGTCACACCCCCTGTGCTGAAAACACCAGCAGATGCCTACTAAAAAATGTGGTTAGTAATTTCTTGCTTGTCAGAATTGCCATTCAGTAATTTACTTCACTTTTGTCCTATTATCAGCAGCATCAAGGGCAGTATAATAGTAGCCTGAATGCTTTCTTCCAATTTTGCTGTGAAAGGATATCCTCACAATTTTAACCTTGCAACTTTAAAAAGCAAGTATATGATTTCCATTCAGGGACTTAGGAGACACACCTGATTAAGTGTCACTATTATCATTTTCACTTGATAATAGTTTTTACAGTAACTGGACAGTGGTGCTGAATCTGGAGGCTTAGTAACAATTTCCTTTTTCACTGGAATTTAAGCAGAAAATTTGAAAAAGCTTTTTTTTTTGGGGAGACTGACTTTGGCTAAGTTTCAAAGGGAAATTTGGAATGAAAATCCAGATTTTACAGCAGATACTTGGTACTCTTGGTTTTGGTTCGGTTTGTTTTTTTTTGGTTTTTTTTTTAGACAGTGATGGGGTAGGCTGAAGCAAGCACCCTGGGTGCGCTCAGACTTTTAAGGATGGTATTTGCCTAACTTCTTGCTCTTCTGGAAACCTTTGATTGAGCTGACACTGAATATTTCTGGACACACACTTTTAACTGAAAATGTTCTCATGTGTTCTGCTGATTGCCTCAAAATTAAATGAAAAATGCAATGGTTTCAAAGAAATTCTTACTGTAAGAAAAGCAAAAATTTCATAGATCACCTGACAATTTTACCCAGGTACTTATTCCCAGTAGTCTTCATGGAAGGAACCTCTTAAATTAGACAGACTCCTTACCCATGATGGTTCAAATTCACAGCAATATCCAAGTGCTCTCATAAATGAGTAGTTTTATTGCACAGACTATGGCAAAACAGAGTCACTGTTCAAATGTATTATTCCCTTAAACCAGAACTACTGAAGATGCAAAGCATGGGTTAAGGAAAAAGTCCTTTATTAACAGTCCACAAGTTTATGTTAATGAAAACATAAGCACATTCCCTCTCATTGCCACATTTTAAAAGTATTACAGTTGCATTTGATATTAAGGGCCCATTTATAAATATTTTATTGCAGTTCAATAATTGATAAAGTGATTTACAGCCACCTTGATAATCCATTAATGCCTGGGGAGTACATTATGCTAACCATATTAGCTGAAAATGTTTTGTAATTGTAGTGTTTTGTCGGTGCATCATCTGGTAAGCTTTTATTGCAAAGCCTTTTAATTATTTCTTTGTTTTGTTATTTGAAATGGTTACCTATTTATCTAAAGACTGCCCATCCTTTATGCATTTATTTCAGTAGCATGTGTTTGATAAAGGCTCTTTTAATAAATGCAGCGCAGCAAGCCATTACAACTTGTTTTATGGTCCAGCATCACAGGGCTGGTTATGTATGAAAACCACCTTGTTTTCCCATTTTTGGAAAAACCTCCCTCAAAAAAAAAAAAAGGTAAATTCATAAATTGATCAGTCTTAGCTTTTTCCAATGTTCAAAAGGCCCCCAAAATGAATATCAACACCTGATTTCTTTTCATATGTAGCAGTCTAATAGCTGATGGCTGAAACGCTTTCAGGGTTCCCCAGAGAGTCTACCCCACCCCAGAAAAGATTTTTCTTCTGTTGTAAGGCTGTGGGTAGGCCAGCAGAATTTTTGACAAAGGAAGCCATTATTACAAACGTAGTAAAAACCTGTGTAAATGCAGTGATTTTTTTTTTTTTCCTTCCTTCTATTCACGTATGAAAATTCCTCAAAAAGTTGTCATGTGAAAATCTCAACAGAATTAAACATAAACTGGAATATTACAGACAGAACTAGATTGTGCACTGGCAAGAGAAAATACTAAAAAAAGGAGGGGCTCGGAAGAAGTAAAAACTTTACAGCAATCACCATCTCTCTATTCGAAGCTGGAAGGATGCCATCCTGTACTTTGGTCTAAAATTCTTCCTTGCCTCTTTTTCCAAGATACTTGGCACTAGATGTTTCAGAGGTTGAGTATGAAACTTGGTGCTCGTAGCTTAACCCAGTCCTAATATTTTTACTGACACCTTTGAGGCATGTTGGCTATCATAATATTTCATCTGTGTCCCTTTGCCTCTGTGTGTATAACCACAAAGACAATGTCCGATGCATTTGAACAACTTTCCGAGAAGGTGCATCTTGGTGATCACTATCAGTTTAAACCATAAAATAACAGGTATACATATTTATAGGGATGTCTGTAATAGAAAACATACTTGCAACAATAAATTTTTTAGTGTAATTTATCTAATTCATCATCATGTTCAGGCTGAACAGATTTTTGTAAAGCCAGTCTAAAGCAGCTGCTGGTTTTCTGCATCACACTCACTTCAATTCTTCTTAACCAACCTTAGTTAACATCTTGACAGGAAAAGAGAAAAAAAATGCCATCACACAATTTACCATGTTTTTGTTTTCTTTTTAATAGTGTTAAGGTTAAAACACTGGGTGGAGAAATGAGTCTTATGTGGGCTGGATAATGCATGGGGCCAGCATTTCTCAGCCCTGCAGCTCCTGGTGAAAGTCATAAGCAAGTAGAATTTTCTGACTTGGCTTTTGTGGCTTTCCAGATCAGCTGGGAGCATTTTTGAAGAGCTGATCATTTGTAAAGGTTGACCTAGTTTCATTTTAGGCATGCCAATCAGGACACTTGTTTCCTTTGTGAAATTGTTGCATAACATTAGTTTTCAACTGTGATATTCAGCTTACATTTTTCACTACTGTAGTATCACCCATTACTTTTAGTGAAAACCTTTATCTTACACTAAACCATTCTTTTAGCTATCTGGCATTCATACCCTTGAAAAAATGCTGTGGAATATCATTCCTCTCCTCCTTTTGTGTTTTGGTGTCTCCTTTTCAAGTTGGCTCTCAGTGCTATGAGCATGGTGACTGTTTTACAGGTTGCTAACTCTTGGGGCTCTTTTGAGAACAACTTCAGCTTACTCATTTTTCTGGAATGGTTTGTTGCCTAGCCATGCTTGAGTGAAGTTACTTCCAATTCTTACAGAGGAAGTATGAATAAAAACAAGGGAGGTGAATGTTCTGCAGACTGAGAGATCCTCAGGCTCATCTTAGTGTCCATCCTGGTCATGCCTTTCAACACAAAGCATGAGGGCATCTTGTCATGCCTGTTTGCAAACAGCTTTAGAAACTTCTGTTATATGAGGTACTTGACATGAGTTGTGAAGCTTGCAGTTGCTGATTTTGTAAGGTCAGGAAGGTTGCCTCTTGTGTTCTAAAACTTTCATGAAATGTTTGTCATTTAACATATTGATTTGAGAAATGTATGTTATGATGAACTCTTCCTCTAGGTATCTATTGAAGAACTTGGCTTCTGCCAATAATTTTAGATTTCACAGTGAGCTAAGAGGGGCTTGTGTCCACTCTGTGCTGCCCAACATTGATCTCTGCAGAGTCCACATATGAGACAGGTGAGTAGCTGGGGGTTTCTGTGTCACAGGATGTCTGATGGGATAGGGAAAATGAAATTTTGGAAGACTTCTAAAAAGTGATGGGCAAAAAATAACAACAACAAAACAGCTGAGAACATGAGAAAACACCTCCTGCGGTAGTGTGAGACAACATTCTCAGTTTCTAACAATCTGAAACACTCATCCCAGAAACCTCCTGCTGATAGGAGAGCTCATAGGTTTTTTGAGAAATTTTTTGGACTCTAGAGCTGACTCATCACTGGAATGTGGCAGTCTTCAAGACACACTGACAGTGCCTTTCTAGGAATTACTTGTTTGAAAAGGACAGAAGTTATGGATATTGCTCAAACATTACAGCATCTCCATTTTAAAAATAGAGTAGAACAGACACCTACAGAAAGAAGTAGGTTAACCTAAAATGTTCAGAATTGCTGCAGCACGCCAGGACAAAGTCTCTAGGAAATTTGGAAATCCTAAAACTTGTGTATTCTGCTGTAAAACATGCTCCTGGCTTTGTGCTAAAGTTTGTTTCTTGTCATGTGAAAAATTAATATGTGTCAGCCTTACATTTATGAAAGATTTTAGATGAGCATTTGAAATATGTAACAGATTTTGTTTTATTTGAATAGCTTTTGTTCTCCAGAAAGGTGTTCATCTCTCATAGGTTCTGTGTTATATTTGTCCGCTGTGTGTAGATGTCCATGGTGCTTAGGGTGTGATGTGATGGCAAACAGCTATATTAAGGAACTTGAGTCACCTCACTGAATGACACTGAAGTTTATCGTAGAGCTCAGAACGTAATATTCTTAATTAAAATTTTCAGTAGATTTCAAGACACGGAGAAGGAAACCAAAACACTGTTGAGGGTGTTAAAATCACACTAGCATAACACAGGAGCCTTCAGTTTACAAACCTAAAGGTGTAAATGAACATCTGGTGCCAGTGCTAACTGCAATGACGATGATTTTGGAAAGGACAGGTTAGCAAGGCCCTGCAGTAGTGCTATTGACATCTGAAAAGGATAATTTTAGAAATGTTTCTCCTTGCATGCAAAGACTTTCTTTACCTATTAACTTTTAAATTAGTCAGCTTACTTGCACACTATGCCTGCTCTCCTATTGATATGGCTTTGGTGTTTAAAATCTGCATTGCTAAAGGGACTATTGATTTTGGATATCACTATTTTACTTTATTTTATTTTTTATCTTATTTACCAACCTGAGAAACCATAAAGACAATGATCTCATATTTCTGAGTGCCCCCTTAGGAAAATTAGATCAGTTGCTTCTACCCGTCTGAAGGCTATTCAAATACTGCCAAAATATTTCCTGGTTTTAGGGCTTATATATTCTAGTTCCATCTATCACTTTAGCTAGTATCTCACATGTCATAATTGTGTATATTATTTTATTCTTAATCTTACTGCAAAACAGTTAATTCAACTGTTTGAGCAAATGAGGAAGATAAGATCAAACTTGCATCAAATGCCACTCTGGTGAAACAAATATTTGTATGCCACAAGAACCCCACCTTACGCTGTTCACCAAAGTTCGTCTTTTGATGTGATTTCTGATTTCATTTCTAATTACTCTGTGCCTGTGTATTTGAAAATATTAGTGGAGATGAGCCAGACTTCAAAAGCTTTATCTTTGGAGATTCCCGTCTGATTTAAGAGGGGATTGTGTTATGTGGCCATGTTATGCTTTACAGAAGAATTGCATTTGTGCCTGAGAGTCTGAACAGAGCAGCTGCTAAACTAAAGAAGAGGCAAAGCTGAAGGAGGTCTAGTTTTTGGTATTACCATTGGTAAAACTAATTATTCTGAAGAAATAAGGTAAAAGGACTATTGACTGCAAAATAAATGGATGTGTAGTGGTGATTTCTACAGCTTTGTATTATTCAAGCAATATTTATGTCCTTTTGAAATACAGCAAGGGTCACAGATTTGATTACTCTGTTGCTGTGGAGACCACAAATATATGTAGCTCAGGAATCCTCATTTTTGTTTTCAAGGCCATGTAACATCTTTTCAAAGTGATAGTCATAGGAAGAGAGGTACCCTTGCAGGAACAAAGTCCTTTGGGGTGGAGGTAACAGGTCTGATGGCATGTGGGGAAGTAACAGGACCTGACAAATACACCCAATGAAAGATAAAGCGAATTATTGATTTTATGTCTACTTAGTTCCAGTGAAGTTACTGACAATTGGAAAAGCCCCCATTTTTAAAAAGGGGAAAATTGAAGACCCAAAGAACTACAGACCAGTCAGTTTCACCTTTTCTGTCTGACAGTTATCATGGAGCAGATTCTCCTGGAAACCATGCTAAGGCACATGAAATACTGCCTGAGTAGCTGCTGCTGTCTCCTTCCCTCTGCTTGGGATGATGGTCTGATATCCCCATGTAATGAGGACACACACCTAGGGACATATATCTCAGCTCTTGGAAGGAGATAGATTACTGAATCGGTAATTTGGCTATAAGAGATGTAGATATTGGGATGTTTGCCATTGCGAGCTGTGCAAGGGCTACCTTGATATGTGTGTGAGCATGACAGGTACAGTTTTGCATCATATAGTAGTGTAGCTACTAGCTATGGTTTCTGCATGTTTGTACCCATCAGATGGAAGGGGAAAATATGAATTATTGAATGCAGTAGTAAGGTCTTGGGTAGTAGCTTCAGGACAAGTGTCTATGCGATAGCATTCTCTGACATGATGCAAGTGTCTTGTGGAGGGACAGGTGGAGCTGGGAAACCCCAGCTCATGGCTCAAAAGAAAATATCATAGGGGGTGGACATAATACTCATTAGAATACTGGGAAAAAATTGTGATGGGTGGGGAGGGATGGAGGCTGTATGGGAAGAGAGAACCAATGTGAGCTAGCGAGGCAGCACCTGAAATTTAAATTATAAAAAAAAACAAAAACAAAAAGAAATCTAAGAAGGGAGTTTTAAAATCAGAGGCAGGAAGAAGCTAAGAAATTTAGATATGTTGAAGGGAGATACTGATGGGAGAAACATCTTTTCAGGGAGAAGTTAAGAAACTATAATTCGAGACAAAACTAGGACACAAGTTGCTAAGACTGAGAAGGGGAATAAGAAAAAAGAGTTGGAAAAGGTGAAGTCTTGATTTATCAGCATATGGAGACACAACCAGCATGACTCCAAATAGGTATGGCCTTCCTGACTAAACTAGGAAGTACCCAGGGCAAATGGGAATGTCTGTTACAATTAAAGACACTCAGATAATAGCTATTTTGGAAACCTGGTGAAATATTTGAAAAATGGGACACTGTTATCTTTAGGTATAAAGTCTGTAGAAATCATAAAGCAAATTAAAATAAATTCTTTATTACATGCTAAAGAAAACATGCAGTGCACGAAGCAAGCTATCAGTAAGTATCTTTATGGATTAAAATTCTCTTTCAGAGTGGAGAGAAATCCTTGTAAAGCCACAGTATCATCTAGTCAGAGGAGCTGTGAGATACATAAATCAGAGATTCTGTGAGGGAAGAAATACCGTAGTAATGGGAACCTACATGGCATACAAAGGGAATGATAGCAATTTTTAAACTCAGTTAATAATTATCTGAAGCAACTACACTGATGGATGTGAAGGAAGAAAACTTTTGATACAGCCCCACATAAGGCACAGAATCTACTTTAAATTATAAACTGCTAGAGCTTTATCTTGTAGTAGTGCTCACAATTGTGTACTTGGGAGCAACATCATGCAGTGGCCATTTGTTGTATGGGAAAAAAAAAACCTGGCACAAGCTAACAAATAAAACTCACCAATTGTTTGTGTTTGGCTTTTAAACAGAAATGAGAAAGCTTGTTAAAATGAGATTTTCAGAGACTGTCCCTGTTGTGGTTTAAACCCAGTCAGACAGCTTGTTCTCTCGCAACCCCCCCTTCTTTCCCTCCCCCTACTCCCGGAGGGACAGAGAGGAGAATCAAAAAGAATGCAACTCCCACGGGTTGAGATAAGAACAGTTTAGTAACTAAGGTATAACACAGATCACTGCTGCTACCACCAATAATAACAATGATAAAGGAAATAACAAGGGAAGAGAATACAGCACTTCACCACCAGCCAACCGATAACTCGCCCCCCCCAGCCCGACCAAGCACCGACCCATACCTCCTCCAACCCAGCAGTCCTAGCCCTTCCGGGTAACTCCTAGTTACATCCTGGGCATGACGTGCTGTGGTATGGAATACCTCTTTGGCTAGCTTGGGTCAGGTGTCCTGTCTCTGCTTCCTCCTGTCTTCCCCTCCTCCCTGGCAGAGCATGAGGCCACAAAGTCGTTGGCCAAACCAAAACATCATTGTTATCAGCTCTGTTCCCAGGCTGAAAGTCAAAACACAGCACTGCACCAGCTACCAAGAAGGAGAAAAATGACTGCTACTGCTGAACCCAGGGCATTATCCAGCCCTTATTTCATACCATTCACGTCATGCTCAGATCCCACATTTTCAATATACCATCACTCTTATCTAAGTGCATGGACCAGTAGCTATAAAGCTGCTGTGTCTATCTGGTCCATGATGTAACAGTCTTTCAGAGCAGGAGAGACTGTGTGCAGTGTTCACACTCGTGAATAACCTGGGCAATAGTGTCCATTGCTAAGTCCACCCCTCGATCATGAGTCCATCTCTATGTTGCATCTCTGCTCTGATGGCCTGAAGTGCCATGGGCCCACCAGGCTTAAAATAATTCACTGTCCCCTTCAGCAGTTTCTGCAGCTTGCTGCTGGGGACTCCAATACAGCTGCCTTCCATCTCCGATGCTTCCAAAGCACTGGAGGGGCCCAGTGGACTAGATACTTGCCCATACTGTCCCACACACCCTGCCACTCATGACTGTACAGCCTTGGAGAAAACCTCTTGGTCCCCCTATATCGTTGTCTAACCCCAGACAAGACCCAAAACCGACTCTGCTTAACTTTTGAGACCAGACAAAATGGTGGTGGGTAGAACACAGTCTGTGTGTGTGCCAACATGCTGATCCCCATCACAATCAGCAGGCAGGTCCCAAGGATACCCAAAGGCCATTCAAAACCTTCAGAACTCTCAGTTGATGCTGCTGTACTTGTCACTGGGGCTGGTGTAGCTGCTGTGCTTGCCGGCTCTCCCACCGCCAGCTTCTCTTTTCCTGAGTCCCGCTCTTCCTCCTCTGCCTTGCTGGCAAATGCTGCGTGGTCTCCTGCATCCTCCTGGGGCTCGGCGGGCGGCTGCCGGGGAATGCTCTCGGCCGTCGCAGGGGTCGGCTCCTTCTCGGGGCTCGGCTCGGCTCCTCCGCCGCCTTCTCCCGCTGCTCAGCAGCCGCTTCCTTCCGCTCCTCGACCGCCCCGACCTCCTCCACCGGCAGCCGTCCCCTCGCGGCCTCCGGCCCCGCTCCCGCCGCCGCTTGGTCCCCGGGGCCGCTCTCCCGGGCCGGTTCGGCTGCCGCCGGCTCCCGGGGCCGCTCCCCCTCAGCTCCCCGCAGCCTCACGAAGATGGAGAGTAGGGTGAGGGCCAGGACGGTGAAGAGCAGCCGGACGGCCAGGTACAAGTCCACGGCCACGTCCGTCCCGCCCTGCTGCTGGAGCCCGCCCGTATTACAAGTCATTGCCATGAAGCACAGTGAGACAAAAACCTTAGCCCAAGCCCCACACTTGATAAACACTATCACAGCAAATACCGGCTCTAAGTAAGTTACAACATTCTGAAACTGTGAGATCAACAAGAACACCTCTGAGAGCCAATAAATCGTCATTGTGACGAGTGACTATTAATCCAGTCAGATCTGTCGTTATCTCAACCCTTCGTGCCCCACGTTGGGCGCCAAAAAGAACTGTCGTGGTTTAAACCCAGTCAGGTAACTCGTTCACTCACTCCCCCCTTCTTTCCCTTCCCCTACTCCCGGAGGTACAGAGAGGAGAATTGAAAAGAATGCAACTCCCACGGGTTGAGATAAGAACAGTTTAGTAACTAAGGTATAACACAAATCACTACTGCTACCACCAATAATAACAATGATAAAGGAAATAACAAGGGAAGAGAATACATCACCTCACCACCAGCCAACCGATAACTCACCCCCCCCAGCCCGACCAAGCACCGACCCATACCTCCTCCAACCCTGCAGTCTCCCAGCCCTTCCGGCTAACTCTCAGTTACATCCTGGGCATGACGTGCTGTGGTACGGAATACCTCTTTGGTCAGTTTGGGTCAGGTGTCCTATCTCTGCTTCCTCCCGGCTTCCCCTCCTCCCTGGCAGAGCGCGAGGCTCACAAAGTCTGTGGCCAAACCAAAATATCCTTGTTATCAGCTCTGTTCCCGAGCTGAAAGTCAAAACACAGCACTGCACCAGCTACCAAGAAGAGAAAAATGACTGCTACTGCTGAACCCAGGACAGTCTCAAAGCAGGTGCTATGTCTCAGTATGGGACTAAGGAATAGCACCAAATGCAAAGTATGAGGCTTTTTACTGCTTGTATTATTATACTGTATGAGGTTTTTCACTGCTTGTATTATCATACTGTATAGAAGACTTGTGATAAAGATGACTTTTAGCAGGCACTGTATTTAAATACATGAAAGAGGATGGTCTCTGCCCATCTTAAAATGTTGATGGCTCAATAAGAAAGTTTCTATTTTTTTTAAATGCAATGAACACATGAAATTCTTGGTAAAACTAGAGCTTGTGCAGGGTTCAGTTAGAGTAGAATATATCTATCATAGGAAATAGAGCCTTTAAAAATAAGAGTTGCTAGCCATGGTAATGCTTTTCACCTTTGCTTTGTGAAGCATGAGTTCCAGAAAACTTTGTAAATTATATATACATTATAAATTGTACCTGTGTGAGAAAGGTCATGTTCAGAAGTAGCTGTTGTGCTGCACTTGCTGTCTCATGGTACAGCTTATAATGCTCTATTTCACATGAAACAAACCTGATAAATTGCCTCTTGCAAGGAAAAGACAAAAGACTTGAGGAAAATGAACCCAGAAAATAAAAGTGCCTAACTCTCTCCTTTTGTACATGTTAGTTCTTCCCATGCTAGCTGGGGTGATGCAACTATTCTGATATGGCTCTGTCAATTCATGATGCTGTACAGATGTCTTTCTGCTAAGTAACCTAGATGTGAGCTACAAGCTGTTATGTTTGTTTCAGTTGTTTTGAGATTTTCCATTTGATAAACAAACAAAATATATTTTATATATTTAAGTACCTTGTTTTCAAAGGATTTGTGTGTATATCTTACTGCAGTCCTGAGCAGCTTGTAATGGATGTTGCTGTGCAGGTGACTTATCCTTCTGTTTTGTTCTGTAAATTCTTTCCTTCCCCCCCTCCTTCTCTCCTCCCGCTCCCCCAAATCTGCCAGAGCTGTAACACACCCCAGTGTGTTGCCAAGACCTTGAGAGGAGGAGAGATCATGGTACCTCATAGAATCTGAGCTGCTGGTGAGGATGGAGGTTTGGTGATCCAAAGATACAGTCAAGCACACACTATGCTTTCACCTGAAATGATTTGTGTTTGGTTTTTAGGTTTGATTTTGTGTGTGTATGTTTGCCAGAGGTCAACTCTCCTCTGAAAAACTGTTTCTAAAATGGAATTCAAGACTTTAATGTGGACGAAAGGTCAAGAATTGCTTTTTGGGCTGTGCTGAGGCAAAGTAACTCAGAGAAATAGGCTGAAAGAGAATTAAAGAAAATGTCAAGTAAGATTTCTTAACAATGAGGTTCATTAGTTTCTTCAGGGAATGATAGGAGCTCTGTGTTAAATCCTTTAGGCTAGAAACGAGGACAGCATTCAGTCAGTGCTGCTTTCTCTTCTTTCAGTATCATTTGGCCCTACTTGCTGGAGTTAATTCAGTATGTAAAGAAAAAAACCTGCCTTCTCTTCATACCAAGGACTCCTTTAGGGTCTGAACTCGCACAGCTCCAGCTGCAGGAAATAATGCTGCCCCATCAGTGTGGAGTGGTATCTGTACTCTGTCTCCCGTCATCATTTTAAAGTATAATATATCTTTCCCATGTGAAGGAACAGAAGCCCTTAGAGGCAGTAAACCAGCAAATTAAAACAAGATTACACTTAGGCAGTTTGGCACTGAAAATGACAAATTATTACATATTCTGCAAATACAGTTAGCAGGCATAAAAGGTGCAAATAAGTATTTCTGGCATTGACAGGCTGCCGGGATGTAGCACAACTGTATTCTTTAATGCACACTTCATGGGACTTTGAACCAGCAGCGTTTGCTGTGTTGGCCATGCCATAAGTTTTGTGGTTGACTGGAGAACCCGCTTGCAGATCTTGAAAGTGTGCAGTGAAAAACTGGAGCAAAACTTACAAGTAATACGGCCAGTAACACTTTTATTTTTTTCAGTTTCTCTTGAGATGCATGCGTTGCATGGAAATTCTTCATTTGAAATCCAAAGGGCAACATTATCTTCTGTGCTGTGGGGTTTTTTTTCACCTCAGAACTCTAATCTCCTTGTGTTGGAAGGTGAGTTTTATACTAAACATGTGATGAAGACAAGCATTATAGTAAACCCAGTAAGGAAGTTGCCATGAGTTCATCCAGAGATAATTTGACAGGGTTTATATATAAATGATCATAGAACAGTCTTCCACTGAGGCCCATTGGCTAATAACAGGTACCTTCTACTTGACCACTAGTGGAACTGTTAAGAGATTACTGCAAAAGAAGTAAAGGAGTTACATTTTTGGAGTGAGGTAGTTTACTGGTCTGTTTGCATGGAGGGGATGTTTTGATGTGTGAAGGGAGAACACTGTACAGTGGGCAAGTACAGGCAGCGTTCAGTTGTCTCATTTGGCTCAGGCATGGAGTGGATGTAAGTTAGCACAACTCCCTTAAAAATTATTGAAAACAAAGCTGATTTACATCTATATATGACGTAATCCAAAATGCATACCCAGACTTTACATGGGGGTTTTGTGAGAGGAAGAAAAAGAATCCTGAAGACCCCTCTAAATATTTCTGTATTGCTTTTATAATTCTGCATGCCTTACAATATGCTGTAACTAGGATTATGCCTTTGTACTATACTACTCCCTTGTGTATGATGCAGCATGACTCCCTGATGATTGAAAGAAATACTACAAATTCTGTTCCAAAGTGCCAGTCAGGGGGTTACAAATCTGCAATAATTAAGCTTTCACCCCTCAACAAAGTAATTAGCATCTTGTTATAGAAGACCTTTAGCAGCTGAGGGCTTACCCAGCTGTGATTTTTCTGAACATGATGAAGCTGAACTAGGTGATTAATACCTGTTGTATGTAAAGGAATGGCCCTTAAACAATAAATGCTTCCAGACTTCTGAGAAATCCCTTAATAAAAGCAGCACCCCTATATAATGATGCAATGATTTGGACTGTTTCTGCAGGCATGTTTTTATGTAAGTCAAAAATAACAATTGGAAGTAAAAACAGGGAGGTTTCGCTATCTCTCTCACTAGGTAAAATCTGATGCTATTGTAGAGAATATATCTTGATTGTAACCATAGCTCTTAGTTCATTGAAAGACATAATTGAAGAGCAAGTAAAGAAACTAAAAATTAGCTCTAGAGATCACAATGGAGCTCCTGAGTTTCCAATGTATCCGTTTTTTTCATCACCAAGTGAGGAAGAATGCCAAGGTTTGAAAGCTGGGGAGCATACTTGGGTAGTTTGATTACCTTGATTACCTTTGCATACTCAGTGGAAGAACCTCACTGCTCTTTTACTCTTCAAAGCAATGATTCTGAGAATTTAAATAAGGTACTGAACAGAATGCAGCCTAGAGTTGGCCTACAGCAACCTTTCTAGAAACTTAGGTAGGCTCTGAATAACATCCCTTAGGGCTCAAATTTGGATCCTAATGACTTAATCATACTTTCTAAATAAGCAAACCACATTATTAAGAGTCTTTGAACACTTACAGATAAGCCTTTTGTGAAAAATACTTTGATCTGAAATCTGAATCATCCTAACTGATATTTTTGCTAGTTCCTACCCTAATGCAAAGAGTTTGGTGGAAGAGGAGAGGTGTTCACAAAAGGGATGGAAGAAGCACAAGGACCTGTGCCTTAAATTGTCTCTGCTCTGCCACGTCTTGTCACTGCAGTTTACATTGCTCCAGCAAGGGAAACTATGGGTGGCCTGAACTCCATGGTATTTTCTGCTTCCTATATTTGGCAAATATGTTAGCGACATCTGCTTTGATGCACTTTTGTGCCTGTCTCAGCAAGCTAAGCTTGTAAACCTTTTGAGGCTCTGTATAATGAAAGAACAATCTCTATGTCTGTCTTGACTGTGCTTCAGAGCATTGCTTGAATTACTTTTTAGTCTTTCTGGATTTCTCAGTATCTGGGAAATATCACATCAATCATATCATTGTATATAGCACTACCATCACTGAAAACTAAGACTCTGAAATTCCCATATGTCATCTAGCTAAAATTACAGTGCATGTTTATTAGCTTGCCAGAATTTATGCCCTGTGTTCTGCAAAATGTTTTGTGTATGCCAGCACTATTCATTTGTGTACTAATATTTTAAAATGCTGCACTCCTTGGAAAGGGCTGGGTGCTCATTAGCAAAATGAAGTGTGAAGGAGATGAGGTTAACTAGGCAGGTGCTGTCTGAACTGGGAAATAGAGTCATTGCATGCTCAGATGTACACATTTGGTCCCTAGCTACTAAACTGTTCCAAGGCTCATGTGCAGAAGGAAGCAGTAACTCTGGGGTAAGACTTGCATTCATTCCTGTAATATGAAGAAGCAAAAAAGTATAATTTTGTATATATGAAATGTGTGTAACTCTTCAAAAAATCCTTTGTATGTTTGTAGGCATAGAAATGAGGAGGATGTTATGTATCTGAGAGAGTATAACAGATGGGCGATTCCAATCTTTACCAGGATCTCCATAAGCCTACAGCCTTTCACAAATGTTCATCAGCCTTTCTTGCCCTCTCTACTTCATCAGGCGATTCTTCATTAACCTACTGAATTCTTTAAGTGCCCATGCTTAAGCATCTCGGGTCACTGGGAGAAGCAAGCCTTGTGCTTATTACCCATGGTGAGAGTGTTATTACTGGTGGGGATGAAAACAGAAAAAAGCTACTGTCATTGAGTATGAGTTATTGACTTTTACCTCAGGTTTCGTATACTTAGTGGTTTAGCTGTCTCAGGGCTTTGGCTGACAGAACTAATATCTAGATGTTTGCACTATATTCTCCAACCTAAATGATGTTTTCTCTTAGTGCACATTTCAGAAGATGCTATATTCCCATTAGAGGATGTATCTTAATTACTTCAGCACAGTCTAATGCCCCACTTACCTTAAGAAACACAGGGCAGGATATTCATCATGAAAAGACAAAGTATATACTTTTGCCTCCACGCTTTTTTGTCCTCATTGCACTGGTTCCATATGTGTTTGTCAGTTGAATGTTTTCATCATTTTATCCAAGCAAGTCCTTTGGTTTGAATTTGTCAAGTCATAACTAAGAACTCACTGTCAGAAATCAGGTTTCCTCAGTCAAGCCTAACAGCAGGGACCATAGATTGCAGCTCATGACTTCACTTCCTAATCCTAGCCAGACTGTGTTGGCAAAAAACGGAACAGTTGTCAGAGGTAGAAAATAACAGTGTCAGACTTGTTTAATGGACACATTACAGAAATTCAGGAAACCTACTGATCAAGACCAGAATCTAACTAGGAAGACCTTAATATTACAGGAAAAAAAACAACCAACAAACAAACCAGCACTGTTGAACAGTGGAACTGTAATAAGGTGTGCAAGCAGAAAAATCACAGAGACATAAGTAAAAATGGAGTGACTAGTAGTGAAATGTTGCATATGACAGAAAACAGTAATTATAACTAGGAAATAGCATATGTAATGTTGTTAAATTAGTTAGGCATTCAATTAAGGCATAGCAAACAGGACTGTGTATTCTATGAGATAGCTTCTTCCCATCTGATTGTGTTTCCCAGGATAATTCAGTTTTACTCTGAACTCAAGAAACTTAATAGGATCTTGTAGTTCAATGCTATCAAAGGTTAAATGTTAACAGAACAAACTGAGGCTGTAGTCCCAACTCAGAAACCTTTTGTTTAATGAGGGATGCTCAGTAGGACTGCTGATCTCATTTGTATTAGTGTAGGGACAGCACCACGTAAAAGAAGAGTTTTGTACTTTTTTTTGTGGTTTGATCTTTGAGTGGATTCACTTACACAATGTCATGGGAGCTGTCTTATTTATACTGTGCTTATTTTTACATACGGTAAAACTTATAGGAGTCTGGGCCTGGTTTGCATGCCTCCTTGTGCTACTGGCTTAATAGGCCTTGTGTTCTCTCTGTCATCATGTTGATGATGTGGTGAATACATTGTTCCTTTTGTAGAGACCTTTTATGTATTTAACAACATTTTAGCAGTGACCTTACAGTTTATATGCAGACTTCTGGTCTTTCTTTACCTGTTTCATAATTAATTTTTGTTGTCCACTGGCCTTCTCCTGTTTTGTCCATGTCCCTTCTAAAATGTCAATCTGTGCTGAATATTTCTATTGTTGCCCTTGCTGATATTGAAATGAGAAGCACTCTACCTATTCAGGTACTCTCTCTTTACATCTACTTCTGTAGCGTTTGGCTTATTTGTGTCAGTTCCTGTATTTTGGCCTGTCTAGAGCTAGCTGGCAGTCATCTTATGCTACTGATGATGATTTTCAGTGGAATTTTGCAGAATTTCAGAAGACTACTTTGTATCCCATTGTCCAGGCTGTCAGAAATGGCATTGGAAAATTCTGGAGTAGGAAAGACCTTTCTGGAACTCTTTTTGATAGTCTGCCTGTTTGAGTGGAAAATGCCACTGAAGAACTTAGAGCAGTTTTCTGTAAAGAAATGTGGAAGCTGAACGGTATTTTTTTTAGCATTTCAGGGATGCCTAAACATTGGTCCTAGTCTTGCAAACTTTTCTGTATTTTTATTCTTTGCATCTTTGGAAAAAAATCTTATTAGGTGTTAACTCACATTGTTGTATTTAAATTTACCTTGTACCATGATTGGAAATCATTCCTGAAAATGGAATTTACTTTCCAAAATCATTTGTGTGTCTTGTCAGGTTTTATAAAATTGTCATTAATGCCAGGGCTGATACAATATGCAATCTTTCAAAATAACAAAGGGGATGAGTATTAGGTGCAAATTTATTTACTTGATTTTGTTGAAAATGTATAAAACACCTTATTGCAGTTAATGCACTTAACCATCAATCTGCTTAAATCTTCAGTGAGGAATTTGCTTGCAAATAAACCAAGTGTTTGTTTCTTGTGCTTGGTTTGGTCAGTTTAGGAGGCGGTATACAGACACCTAGCAATTTATGGTGAAATCAGATACCAAAGACTTGAAAGTCCCTTTCAGGGACAACAGACCTCAGGGAGAGCAGGGTTCAGAATACAGTTAGAGTTTCAAAGTAGTCTCTAGTTCACTCATATGAAAAATGTTCTGTAAACCTAAAAAATAAGACTTCTAAGACTGAAAACACAATTTATATGAAGAAACAAGTAACTGAAGGCCAAATGCTTTACTTGAAAAGTACATTTTTTTTTTTCTTATTTTTTTTTCATGTGTGCTAAGATAGTATTCACAATTTCATGTATGAAGCAGAAAATCAGAAATTATGCAAAGATGTGTCCTGTCTGGAAAGAAACCAAGAGTTGAAATACATGTCTTTCTGCATGATAGTGCTCTACTTCAGAAACATTATGTAAAGCCCTGGCGCTTTAAGCCCACAAACCTTTGAGGAAATTGCAGCTCTCTCCTAATTTGGAGAATTTGGTACTGCTAACTGAGGCACCTGGGTGTTATGTTGTCTGGGGATAGGACTGTTGATTTGTTGTTCTAGAGGTATGGGATGTCTGCAGTATTTTCCCTGTCCCTCATATACTCCACACTGATGAGAAATTCAAGTAACAAAAGGAATGTTTTATGGAAAATACTTATTTTTCATAGGACTGGAAAACCCCTAGAATTTACCTTTATATAATTGTTTTTTTTGATGTAAAACTGAAGTGATGATCTATTCTGTGTTTTGCTGATTTTTTTTTTTTCAATGTGTGTATATATATTTTTATGTTTGTACCAAATTACAAAGGAAAGAACATTTGACTCTGAATTTAGTCTTGATATCCTGGGAGATGAAAACCCCAATCGTTTCAATGGCCTACCTAATTTCGCAAGTTACCTTTCATATTAGTAACTGGCTTGAAGTGAAGGAACATTAATTATATGGAAGTAAAACCCATGGATAGTTTCAAAGTAGATGAGTTTTTCTGGAATTTTAAGCCTCAGTCTATTTCTTACCAGAAGCCCTAAAAATGCTGAATATTGTTCATAAAACAACTTAATAATACGTCATCTACGTAAGTCCTCCAGACACTGGGGAAAAAATAACCTGTTTTCACAAAAAAAAATAGTGGCATTCATATAATACAGTGCAAACTGCTCAGGAAGGCTTTGCTTCTTGGTTTTATTTTCATGTGCACCAGTGTCAAGGACGGAAACATAAACACTGTTTCCATGCTCTGGCAGAAACAGATGTTTTCAGCTTTCTCCCCTAAATGTCAATTTTTCTGGATATTAAAAACTGGCAGATTTTTTAAATGCCCATTTTCTTCAACCATGGTAGCAAAATGCAGTGCTCTTTTACAGTTATCCATGATTTTGTGATAATAAATATCTACTTAAAGAGAGTTTTAAAAGTTTTTGAAATGTTGTCTAGTCTAAATTTCCCTTCTATTGCTATCACAGATGACAGGGAAGCAAGTTTCATCCATTTAATTAGGTTTCTGAAAGAAGACAAGGGTCTGAGTGTAGTTCCTGCCTCTGTAATTTCCTTAAAGGGCTTAATTTAAGAGCCTGGCACTGGAGATCACACTTTCTCTGTGTAAAAGAAGACAGGCCCAGGTGATCATTCCTTTGCCATTGTCAACCAATGTCTAAATACTATCTAAAGTACAGTCAAAGAAAGCGTCATATCAGAGGGGACCTCAGCAGCACCCGAAGTCGCTGACAAAGCCCCTGACCCTTCCAGGATACACAGAAGTGAATGCAGTTTCTGCCAAATCCCAATAAATTTCAGGGGTTTGAGGTCCATCTGCATCACTTACTATAAAATCAAAGGTCAAGTTTTTCCCCTCTTGTAATGATACAGCAGTAGTTCTCAAGTACCAGTGATTCAGTCTTTACTACTTCCATTTCCTTTACTACTATTTCTTTTTACCAGGAATGGTATTATTTATCTCTCCATGTCTGTGTTGCCTAATTGTGTTTATTTTATGAATCAAAAAAATTATAGTAAGCACACGGCTTTAAAGCCTGATGTTTAAAGATTCAAGGAAAAGCTGAAGATTTTGTGTTTATTAATAAAGCTGGGCTTGACCTGTGCAGTAACCTTGTAGGGATTTGAGGGTTTTCAAATACACTGAATATACTTTGTGCTTACTACATGGAGGTAGGTATCTAGAGCTTGCACTTGCAGCTAAGGAGGCACAACACTCAGACTACTGAAGGATGTGTATCAACCTCTTCTAGCACCCTCACTCCTCTTAAGTAAAGCGTGTGTTTAATTTTAATCAAGGAGGTGTGCCGTTCCTTTGCTGCATTTAGTTGGAGGGTGAGATTTTTAAGCATGCTTAGATGTTAAAGATGTACAGTTCATCCTGTTGTAAGATCCATGTTGAGAAGTGCCGGTCTTTGCCACTAGGCACCAAAGTTGTTTAGAAAAATCCCAGGCCTTCCTTAGCTTTCTGAATGAGACCTGTGGCCCTTGTTTGCAACCTCTGGATAAAAATAATGCACCATTTTTTCATGGTGCTTCAGCTTTGTAAAGAAAGATGAATGCTGTACTTAAATGGGCAAAGCAAAATTTCTCTTATTTCATGCTGTAATACAGAAGAGCAACTTTATATAGGTGTATTGTGATTGTTGGCCCTCCTGTATTAATAATTATCATCTGCAGTAAAGCTCACATCTTTTCTGCTCTGAGGTCTCAAATAATATGCAATGTTTGTCCAATGGGAAGATGTTTCTGCAGCCTAAAAAGAGAATAAAAGTGTAAAGGAAGCTTATTTTTAATAAGCCATTCTGCATATTAAAGGTGCTGCTCTCAAAGGTTGCCCAGAGAAGTTGTGGATGCCCCATCCCTGGAAGCTTTGAAGGCCAGTTTGGATGGGGGCTTCGAGCAACCTGGTCTAGTGGAAGGTGTCCTTGCCCATGGCAGGGAGTTGGAACTAGATGAGCTTTATGTTGCCAACCCAAACAAATAACAAGTCCATGATTAATTAGATAAAAATTTATGTGCCTGACTAAGGAAACAGTAGATAAAAAAATTTAGGAAAGAGAGACTGAAGGTAACTGTCTGGACCTTGGAGTCTGGAGGACACAGCAGCTTGCTCGAGAAACTTTTAACTCTGTTCAGAAACTAGTACTTCTCCTTGTTCCCACTACTCCTGCTCTTGAAAAGTTTCCCGGGTTTAATGGCCAGAGATTTCCTTATAATTTCTGTTCTCACCGTTCTCCTTTCTTTACTTGGTCTTGTCGTTCTTACTGAAAACTGGGCCACTATTTGGGGAGAGACGTTCAGCCTTGGCTCAGCCTTCTCTGAACAAAAGCACTTTCTACTTTTTCTTGCTTTCTACAGCTTGATACACTTTTACAAATTTTTCAATATCTGCTCAAGACCTAGCATGACTTGAGTCTTGGTAATATTCACATAAGCCCTACACTTTGCTTATCAGTCCCTTTTCCTCTTTTTATAAGAAGTTCACTACTTACTTTTAATACGCTTAAATCTGCTCAAGTCTGCACCCTAGTCCTACAGATTTTCTACTTTGTGTGAGAGGCATCTTAATGGAGATAAATTCCTTCACATTTCAGTCCCTGTGCTTGTCAATCTAGTTGACTTTACTGGTCTCTTTTGTTCATTTCTTAAAATGAACTCTTACAAAGTTGAAAGCCTTTGCTGCTTTTTTTGCTTATTTTTCTATTGAATTTAAACTAAATCAGCTAGGTGCCTAACTGTATATCTTAATAAATGCTGCAATTTCTTCTGTAAATCAAAGCTATTTGTAACCTTAAATATGGAAGGGGGAAAAGGTAGAGCCCACAGAGGCTAGTCAGTCTATATTTAGCTTAAAATGGCATAACTTCCAGCCTAAAACCCTTAATCTTCCTAAGTTATACTGAGCTGAGATTTAACAGGGACTTTCCAAAGTACCTTGGGATAGACTGAATTGCTCTCAGCTGCCTCTATGAGAAGCTTATCTTTGTGGTCTTTATGGGTTCTTTATAAGAGGGACTTAGCTAAGTAAGTAGCAGAATATGTAGCTTTGAGCGATGTGACTTAGTGTTCATAGACAGCCATCAAAGTAACAGAGATTGCAATTCAGGGGGCTCCGTGAAAGGCACAAATAGAGTTTGCAGGCTTGGGTGAGGAATTTGTGTAGCAGAGCTAGGCTTCCCTTTTAGGGTTTCTTCAAGTACTTTTCACTGGAGTTTGGTTGGGAAGGAAAGTTATGAATGGGGGGAACAGCTGAGTCTCACTGCTCCTTGATTGCTTTCTCTATGTTGATTCTTTTCTAAAAGGAATTTTTTATCATTTTTATGTGCATTGATATGTATAGGAATGCGTTGTCAAACAAGACATGCTGCCGCTCAAGTCTTTCCATTCATCTCTATTTATACTGCTTTCATTGAGCTGTTTTGGTTCTTAATTAAACATCATATACCTGTGACCATGATTGTTCCTATGCTTTGACTGTTCATATTTTGTTTTCTCCATTTAGTTTTATTATTAGAACTGGGAACAATTGTATCTCATTGGGCATTAAATAGCCTAAAATCAGGGTGTAAAAGTTTTAGATACAATGAAAGCCAAAATTTAATTTCTGGTTAACTTTACAGAGCACACCATGCTTTAGTAGAGGGTTAGTTCTAGCCAGGGTTAGCCACTAGCTCTGTGCTCTCCCCAAGGATTAAATACGTCTTTTATCAGCACATGTGATGTAGTAACTAGGTCTCATTTGCTTTTTATTTTAGAATGGAAATACTGAGCCCTGAAATGACATGAAAGAACCTGTATTGAGGGTGTCAGCTGTCAACACACGATTTTGTTTGGTTTTGTAACATACCATGTTTTGGTAGAAGTATTTTCATGTGCTGGTGAGTGCTGAATTTCACATGCTGAATTACTAAAATAAATTCTCCTTTGTAGAAAGCAAATATGAAAGTAAGTATTCTAGTGGAATGATGTAATTGTTGAGGTCAGAAAGGACCTCCGGAGCTCACTTGGTCTAACCCCTTGCCCAAGCAGGACCACCCTGAACCAGTTGCCCAGGACTGCGTTCAGATGGCTTTTGAATATCTCCAAGAATGGAGACATCACAACATCTCTGGGCAACATGTGTCATTGTTCATATCATCTTCACAATGAAAAAGTGTTTCCTGATGTTCAGGTGGAACCTCTTGATTCAATAGGAATCTGAACACTTTAGTGATAGATTTTATTGTCTTAAAAGATATGAATAATTCATTACATAAAAGCAACTGCATATCTCCTCAGAAGATGATTTCTAAAAGAAAATGAGTAAACAAATGAATTAAATGTTAATGAATATAAAAGTTTGTCCTACAGTTTTCTGGATACTGTTCTTATTTAATGTGATGTTGAATATTATTCTTTCTGCACACTGCAAGAATTCTATGGGGAAATGAGGCCATAGGTTCATGTTCCACTCATTTTTTTGACCATAGACTGAAAAGTTCAGAGAAAAATTCTTTACAGACACTGAGCAGGATTTCTGGGTATTGCTGAATGTTATGGCAGAGATCTGTAGTCCAGCTCATAGGTTGACACTTCTGCCTTTCAGTGTTTTCTGCCTATCTGTGACCTGCTAGATATAAAGAGTAGTTTGTGTCCAGGAACTCCTTCCAGAGTAAACTCCTCAGGAAGCTCCCCTGAAGCTGGAACCAAGCAAAGCAAACCATTGACTTCAGTGATGATATTAGCAGACTCTCTCTTTGGAGCAACAAATGGGAAGGATTGAAGCTGTTTCCTTGGTTAGCTGCTTTTACAGGTGTGTTCACTTCTTGTTTTATAAAGCCAGTTTTATATGCTTAGCCAAAGAATATCAGTGCATGGTGTTGAGATATAAAGAGAGTAAGGTAAAAACGAGAACTTATTGCAAAGCTGGAGCGCAGATGGGAATGGATCCAGTAAGACATGAGACAGCCTGGGTTGCTGGCTGTGACAATGGCTATAATCTGATAGCTCAAGGGAATGTGTCTGTTTTTTTGCAGGATGCTCTCAGATGTCCTCATAATCTAGTATGACCTAAGCATTCAAGCAAGAACTTTAATAACCTTACCACAACTGTTCAGATTTGGTTATTTGGTTTCTTGCTACTCAAATAGAAGTACTAGTGTGTAAACTTGCAGTAATGCATATTTATCCCCAGTAGGAAACCTTTCATTGCCCCAGCAAGAGAGGAAGCAGTCACCTCTGCCATCTGCCCTGCCAGGGTTTATTTACAACCCACAATCTAGACTTGGCTAGATGCTTGTTTTGCACTGATATGCTGTGAAAGGCAATGAGGAGACTCAGGAGGCTTTAGAGAGGCAGTTTGCCTTGCAGCAATACTTCCAGTGGAACCTGGCTTCATCCCACATACTGCATGACTTCCTTTTAAATTGGTGGAATAGGATTTACTGGGAAACCTGATTTTCAGGTGCATTTTCACTGATAGTTGCATCAGTTTGCTGATGCCTGAGTAAACTCCCATATATCATACTTGTATATGTACACAAGTGTGTACAGCGTGTGAGACCTTTTCTATTAGAATATATGAACAGCTACACTTTTACTATAGTCATCTTCTCTGGATATGGTTTAATGGAAGCATCATTGACTTGTGAACTAAAAGCCCCAGGGCAGATACGGTCACACTTCTGTCACTGGCTGAAGCTCTTACTTTCAGCAAAGCACTTCTCCCCTCTATCACCCAGATCAGTCTGGCTGATCAATCTACTGAAACACGACTGTTGTCTAACTTTTATGGTTAACTTTTGGAGAGGCTTGTCTCCAATTTTTCTACATGGATGGATTTTGGTTTTCATTGGGGGGGGGGGGGGGGGGATTGTGTGGTTGTTTTTTTTTATTTGCTTTGTTCTTCTCAATTTCTAGATATCTGGAAATTTTCCAGTGCAGGTGTGGACCCTAATTGAGTAAATTTCAGCATTCTGATAATGGGTTTTCTCTTCTTCATTACCTCTGCTGCCATAATTAAATATTTTTCCTTGTTAGAAATGAAAAGCCTTAAATGTTTGCATAGTTTCTAGCACCAACAATGCTGGATTAAGCCTGTTACTTTGTGCAGTACTGAGAACTGTTTTAGGAGTGTGTGCTTCTTTTTAAACATGTGTGTTTCCAGCAACAGCATGATCTTCCCCTTTCAAACTGGAAAAATGCTTTCTCAGGAGGCTGTGGGGACTGGTGAATAGGATTTTCGCTGCTGCAGGAGAAACCAAGTTTTGCCATTTTGCAAACATTTCTAATCCTTTCCAGAACTTTTTGTTAGTGATGTTAGCAGAGCAGAGCATAGGTAGGGAGTTCATTTGCAGCTGTGTTTGATTGCTTCTACTTACTTCCACATGTAGGTGTGCTCAGAATGGGGAAATTGCTTCTTGCTGCTATGGTCGTCTCAGCTGGGTGGGAGCTGGAGAAAACATGGCAGTGCTTTGAACTTCTCCACACATTACACCTGGTTCATCTCCTTGAAGCTTCTGTCAGCCTGGGATGACTGGAGGGTCAACTGGGTATTTTCATGTCAGAAGACTACTGTTGTTGCCCAGATGTAAGAAATATATGATGTATCTACTTCCACCAGCTTTCCTCAGAAAGTCTTTTATAGCTCCTGTGGATGTTGGTCTGTTTTGTTGGGCATCTCAAGTTTATTATAGGGTGGTGGGGGATATGTTCTTCAGCCTGTGACATATGGATTTATATAAAGAATATGTTTTGAGGACTCTCCTGGGTGAAGTGACAATACCAATGTTGTTTGCAGTAACTGAGGCAATCCTTCTTGTGCTGTGCCTGTCTTTAATTTTTCTTTTCTTGCTTGACAGTAATTCTAGCCTTGACATGTCCAGGTTTCCTGAGCATACCACTTGTTATCACTGGCCAGATCTAAGCACAAAAACCCTTCTTTGCTCCTGGGTCTACTTTTTCTTTTAGACTTGGTTCTTCAATGTCTGAACAGTCATAATTACATGCTTATTAGTGCTGGAAATCAAAGTCTTCTCTTGCTGAGAAATGTGTTTGCTGGTGAAAGCTTCCTTTAGGTGATATTTTCTTTAGGGAAAAATCAAAAGGAAAAAATGTGTTTGGGTTAGTTAGAGTGCTCTCAGAAGTACTGCAGAACAGAAATTAGGTCTAATAGTGCCTTGTATAGTAGTGGCACTGTTGCAAAAGAACCATATCAAGGTTACATGGAGAAGATTAAATTTGCGCTGCTTTGATTTTGAGTGCTTAACTCAAAAGTGTGTTTGTGCATTGAATCCTCAGCTTTGTTTATTATGATTATTTGTAACACCATAAAATACTGAAATTCTGCAGTGCAGTATTGCACAGACATTGCATGCTGGATGGATAGCACAGACCTTTGGCTGTCATAGCTGAGGAATGAGGAGACTGGAGAACCAGACTCAGCTCCTGGTTTCAGGAGGTATATGTCAGGATCCTCATAGCCAGTTTTCCCTCAGTCATTCTTTCAAACTGGTGGAATTTTTCATTGCAATCTTCGCTTCCTGTCCCTTGATTTCTCTTCATTACCCTAAGATCGTTCAGTTAATCAGTTCTTCTGCTCTTTTGAGTCTTCTCTTTAGAGCTGATTGCACCTGTTTTCCTGGAGTTTATCATCCAGTGTTAGTTTTTGCAAACTTAATTTCTTCCTCTCTTCAGGTGCTCAGTGCTACTCCCTTGCTATAGCCAGTCCTTGTTGAAGCTTTGCCTTCAGATAGTCTCCTTCACTACTTATGAGTTAATCTCACTGCTAGTTCCTCTTTCACGGTTGCTGATTTCCCAGAAGACTCAACCAAGTATGTTACATCATAGGATTGTCATTTTTTCCCAATGACATCAATGAAATCTTCATACCTCCAAAACTAGCACTGCAAAATTGTGAGGTCCAGTTCTACACTATTGCTGCTCAGTGAGAAAGTTGTTCAAATCGGAGTTGCTTATTTATTTTTTAAAAAGGGAAACATTTGTTTGAGATAAAATGTTTCTAATATTCAGAAATAATGGAATTTTTTTTTTCTTCTGAAGGCCCACCCCCACAAAAAAAAAAATCCAAAACAAAAAAAACACCCAGCCTGAGGTAGACACCTAGCAACAGCAATTGCTGGCAAATTAGTTAATTTGGCAAAGCTGTAAGTAATTGAAAACAAGGTCTTATAATGAGACATGCCAGACAACTTTAAATGTTGGTATTACTGCCAGTGACATCTATATTATCCAGTGTCCTTTTCATGCTGTTCTGACCTTGCTCTTTTTTTAATTAATCCAGATTTTTCCCTTTCCTACTGGCAAGGTCTTTGATTTCAATGTCAAAGAGTGAAAGGTACTTTGAAAAGCATTTGCTTGCCCCTGACGAACATCCTCTTAAAAAACAAATGCTGTGGCTAAATCATAATGTAAACAGAACCAGTTGATACTGTACTGTTTTGCTTTTGTTTAGATGTGATAAATGTCTGGAAATCATTATATAACCAGGTACCATTGCCAAAATATGGGGATAAAATCCTCACTGTTTTCACAAACAGAAAAAAATGCTTACCCATGTCTTTACAGGCAGAGACTTAGAGCTAGGTGTGGAGGGCACTTTTCCAAAGACAGTTGCTCAGCTGTGCTTCAAGTTCCTTTCATGATGCAGCAGTAAGGAGAAATATTTTTGTTCCAAGAACGCTCTTTTCACCTAATTAAACTGTTTACGAGATTAGTGCCCCATTAATATTTTAATACTGTTTTGTCATTTCATGCCCTTTCAAAAGGGATTGAATTTGTATGGGCAATAAGAATACTTTGATTTATGTTCTGAAGATATTTTTCATATTCCTAAAGAGGGTTTGGGGATTTTTCCTCTTCCTGCTTGTGTTGGAAGAACACATGATATTTGGAGATGTTCTCTCCCTAGGTGGAGAAAGCAACTGCCTGTGGGCGATTCAGAAGATCTAATTTCTTTTGCTGCTTACAAACAGTTTTCCTTTTCTCATATTTTGGTTTTCCCTCATTTTCTCATCCTCTGTCTGGGGGTTCTGAGCCCAGAGATCCGTAAACAGCAGCCCCAAAGCCCACCTGGCCCCATAGGCTCTCAGCGAAGCCAGGAGCTTCAGTGGGAGGTTTAAAGAGCTCTAAACAGCATGGTGAACATGGCATGTGGGGAGATCTCTGCACTCTGCAAGTAGGCCCATACCTCAGGAATGTGCTAAGTGCTCTAAGTCTCTGATCTAGTGCAGGGATTCATTTATGCCTTGAATAATAGGTTTGTATTGGGTGTATACCCTTTGTTGTTGAAATTCATATTTGGAGATTACTTCAACCCTTCCAGATCAAGATAAAGAATTTTTTTGACACTATATTGTCAGCTTGGGTTATTTAACAGCAACTTGATAAGATAATGCAGATATAAGCCCAGAGACTGAGATGGGAAGCACATCCAGTAAATGCACTCTTCAGTTTCTCTAATCTCTTATACAAAGTACTAGTGTTGTTGCAGTGGGAGTGGGTATATTTGGCAGACTCATCCACTGAATATTTGTTGCATGATGTGTATTTACTGGCACAGTAAGCAGCAGCACCATCATTCTGATAATAGTGCACCAGCACTCTATTTGAAAGGCCACATGGCGCATCCCGCCTTTTTGAGCACCATTTTCATGGGAAACCACTATGGCAGGGGTCCAGCATACTGGTTTTGTGAGATGTTTGCCATTACAGACCCAAACAGAGGTTTAGAGTAGCTGATTCCTCAGTCAGAATGGAAGGGTAGGGAGCACCCAGATACAGACTTAAGCTAACTGGATTGGTGTGTTTGGGAGTTCGGGTGCTAGGCCTGACAAGGTTTTGGCTTTGTGGCCCAGGGCAAGAAAGATTGGGAGCCTGTAGCTCATCAGTCCAGCTGTTGCAGTGCAGCAGAAAAGAGCATGTAGGGAAAGCCTGGGGTTGCAGTACATGTTTTATGGGCTCAGAGACTGCTTAAGAGTAGCAGTACCACAGGGAACTGAAGTCATTGTTTTAGTACAGAGAAGGCTGAGGGTAAATGAATTTTGAACTGTTAGCTAGTTGAAGGTGGGGAGAAGATCAGTGTTGTTAAGATATTTTATCTAATCTTTTGCATTTGAAAGAGTTCTGAGCACAGACTGAGTTTTCCTAGCGCTGGTAGAAAAGCCTGACCTTTCTGTCTGCTCTGACTTCTGGCTGGGTTTGAACAGATGGTCTTTGCATTCCCAAGATGTTCTTTACTGTGAGATACAGCTTCATGCAGAGCCTATATATAGCCTGTGCTCTTCTTTCCAGGACTTAAGTTTTTGAGGTTCTGCTGTTTCTCTCCCTCTTATGTCCAACCTTGATTTGTGAGATTTATTTTATAACATGAATATTCCCATCAAAAGAGAGGAGCCAGATGCTTGGAGCAGCTTCAGTGTATCTGTAGAGTTGGGAGGAATAAACGGAAACAGCTGCACTTGCGGTAATCTACTGACATCAATACTTAATGGCTAAATACATTTTTCCCCAAAGAGGTTGAAATAATACCACTTTCCAAAGGCAGTTGGCTTACTTGGGTTCCTCACTTGCTTTGGATCGGATTCCTGAGACATGCATAGCAGTGAACTTGTTGGCTGTTTGGGGCAGGGGCTGGAGGCTTTCTGTTTTTCAAAGGAAACCTCTCAAGGGGTCTGCTGTCAGCCAAGGAGATTGCTCAGAGTGACTGCATTTCTGTTAGTGGCCTTGATTCCTGGTCTCCTGGGTATTGTCTGCATGAGTAATCCCTGTGGGTAGATAAGTGCGTGCTTTGAGGAGTCTGGACCTAAAGTTTAGCTGGGCTGGGGCTTCATGGCACACCTTCCATGAGTCTCTCACGAGCTTTTGTGGTTAGCCCATGCTTCCTTGACCAGCATAAGCAGAGATTTTTAATGTCAGGACATACTATGAGGAAACGACACTGCTGGGTAAGAAAAGTGTTAGGCCACAGGTGTCAGATAGCATGGATTTTGGAAACAAATCCAACACCATCACAGACAGGGAGCTCTTTTGAGCAACTACCAAGATTTATCACCTTGTAGTATACATTTTAAATTCCAGCAGCAAAAAGATTTTTGTCAAAATGCAGTGAAAATTTTGTTCTGTTTACATTCTGTTGGCTATAGATCCTACTGTTTCATTAAATCAAAGTATAAACTATAGGGTTTATGAAACTATTCATTGCCTTCAGCAAGCTTATAAGCTCCTCTGAGCAACATGGTGACAAGCAGTGGCAGCTAGAAATCCCCAGCCATGAATCATCTGAAGGTTTACTCTCTGCTGCAGGCAGCATCTGCTCCAAGGTTTCTGAAAACTGGGCTAGAAGAGCAGGGTGGAATACCAAGAAGAAATGGGTGTCAGGGGATTAATCAGCAATCTTCCTAATTGTTTTCATTGCATGTCACTCTGCGGGATATGCGTGCCTTTGCCAGTAACCAGATTAACTTAAAAAGACAGTACCACTCCTAAACCTAGGCTACAGGAAAAAAATGGCAGGCAGAGAGTGTAACATCAAATGCCCTAAGTGAAACCAGATTTTGGTGACGGTAGAAGCGTGTTTTCAGGTGTGAGAGTAATTAAGAATGGCTACATGTGGCATGCATGGCTTTATAACTTGTAAGCTCTTTGCCACTGGAGTATGCTATGCTCATGTGAATAATCTCTCCATTGCAGCAGGGTTTATCCTGCCAGCAGGAGTGACTGCCTACATGCATTAGGTCCTCTTGATGTTTTTGTTTCGCCCTTGGTTCAGGAGAGCATGTAGCTCAGCAGTGTGGTGCGTTAGAAATCCACCCTTACCCTTGTTGCCCCAGAGTGCTGTGCCAGAGACCTTGCAGGATAGCATGGTTCTGCTGCCTACTCTGGGTAAAGACATAATGGCCCTTGCTTTCCCTTCCTGAAGAGCAAACTGACAGAAGCAGGGAACACAAAGAGACATGGTCCTCTCCATGCTGCCTTAGAAAACAAAACTGGAACACCAAGGAAAACTACCAGCAGAAGCACAGTGAATGAGTGGGCTGTTGATGTAGCTTTCTAAGCTACAACTATTGCTTGCTTCTCCCCTTAGGAAATGCAGATGACCTTAGGGAAAAAGACTTTCCCCAAGGAGAAAGAAGAGGAAAACTCCCAAGAGACAGGAAATGAAAACTGTTACACAAACAGTAGCTGCAATCCTTTATTCTGTTTACTAGAGGAGCTCAAAAATACTTGCATATACTGATGCTGAAATACATTCATAGTTAATTGAAAAGAGAGAAAGTTTTTAGCAGTTTCATGGGCTTTGAACTACTCTTCCCTTGTCAGGTGAAGAGAGCAATTGTCTTTTTGCAGAACAAAGAAAAGAGGTGAGTGTAAACTTTGCAGAAGAGATGTTTTGTCCACAAGAGTGGTTTTGGTTTTGTTTTGGTTTTTTTTTTTTTCAATTTATTTGTGGGGGGGGGTGGGTAGTGTTTATTTGTTTGCTTTTGTTTTCTTTTGGTTTTTAAATGAAATGGTTTGGTTTTGCCTGAAAAATTGAAACCTGATGTGTGGCTAATAGCTGGTTTTGCAGAGCCTGTTGTTTCAGCTCCTGGATTTTCCTGTATGCTAGGTGTCTCTAATAGTGTTTTAGTCTCCAGTGACTTTTTTTCTTAGAAAATCTTTCTTTGAATAATAAAACAAAACAGAATTGTCATTGTCTTCACACTGCTTATAGCAGGGCCTTGATTTCATGCTTTTTATATCACCTTCAAAACAGAGCTGGTGCATAAGTCTGATTTCTGAGTGATACATAGTATACACAACTAATTGAAGATACAAATACCTCCACTTAATTAACTTTCAGGAGATAATGAGTGTTTGCCTTATCAGTGTGTTTTACTTCAGTGGACAGTACTTATCAAAAGATGTACAAAGTCACATAATTCTGTAAAATCAGCTCGTTTTTCTCCACTTTCATAACCCTACCATAAACACCCAATAATATGTTTTCAGTTAAGAACTGTGGGAAGGCCCACATGGTACGTACTATCTCATACAGTGCTTGCAAAGTTAAACCAAGCATTTTCATGTAAAGGTCCAGTACCTAAGTACAAGAAATTACCAGTAATGCCTGTAGAAATGAGTGCTAAAATTAGGTCTATGGCTGAGAGCCGCCTAAGATGCATTTTAGTGAATATTTTGCATTGCCCTTACAGGGGTATCATGTATTTCTTCTGTGAGGGAGAAGGCAAAGGAATTGTATGTTATCTTTGAGCAGCATTTGTTGGAGTATGAACTGTTTTTCAGTAAGCTGCTGCTGGTAATAGTCTTCCAAAGTAAGACTGGTAGTAGGAAAGCTTTCAGCTGTCCTGCCGTTTGAGTTTTTATCTTGTAAGTCTTTGCTGGGTCCAGTGAATAGTTTGTATTCTGATGGTTGGCATGGCTTTGCTGCATCTTACTCATACGTAGCTGACCTAGGTTTGAGAAGCAAGAACAATGCACCCGCATGTCCTGGCCTCTGTGCATCTGCACATCAATTTTTCATGGACCATCAGACCAGTGTGCTTTGCTGAAGCAGCTCCATGCATGTGCTTTATCAGCATGTGGGCATGCTGAGCACCACAGCTGGATTTCTGCAAAATGAGGCAGTAAAGCCCACCTATGTGATAAATGCATTGAGTTAAATGCATTGTGTTAAAAAGAATGTATGGAACTAGTAAGTTTGTTTTACAATGTGGTCTTTTTCTGCTGCTATTGTCCTGATAGTTTCAACCTCTATCTCACCATGAAGAACAAATGTGATAGATCAAAGTCTGGATAAGTCAAAACCTAAGGTGTGCTTTTCAAGAAAAGGTTTTATTCCATGGTGTGTGTCAGGGAGAGTTAAAGAAATACCTGCAGGTTAGGTTTCAGGAGCCTGGAGGTAAGGGGCTCCACTCTTACATAAAAGGAATGTAAGTTATCCAGATTCTGACTCTTATATCTGCAAATCCACCATTAAAATTAATGGAGATGTGGATGGTGTCTCTGAAAATTAGACTACTTCCTGAGACTATTAAGTCCAGGCAGACAAATTTGAAACACTCTACAGCCTTGGTCAAAAATATGACAGTATTTCTAAGCTGTAGCCTTTATTAATTGTATGACAGCTTTAGGACTATTGTAGCACAAGTAGAAGAGAACTAGACCCAAGAGACCTAATTAATGAGGTGCTTTGTTGCTTAGCAAAAAAAAATGAATTATATGCATGTAAGGATAGATGTAGCAGTTTGCCATTTGATCCAGAAAAGTAGCCCCAGTGTTAAGTGGGAACTATAAAATTGTAAAGACTTGTTAGGCTAAAATACATGGTATTTAAGTTTAAAGTTCATTGCAGTACTAAAATATGCAAATGTCTTATCAAAGCATTATGTTATCATAGTGTCACCGTATGATTGCATAGAGCTGTCATGCAAGTAATGCATGTGGTTAGTTTGAGGGGAGGGTATAAAAACATGGTTCCAAGGTGTGTGTATTATGTGAGTTGGAAAACGTTATGAAAATGGCAAGGAAAATCTGCTGACACTTGTGTCTCAAACACAGGTTTTGACTTGGGGCACAGAAGAGCAGATGAAACCCATGGCTGTGCTGGGTAGGATGTCAATAGAGGTGAAGGCAGGAGCAGAGCTAGAGCCCTTCTGGGGACTCTTGATTGTTTCTGTAGAGTCCTGCAGCACTTTAAAACCCCTCTGTGGTATTTGGGTTCCTTCTCTGGGCACAGGTTATGCCTGGATTTCTTGCTTTATATGAAAAGAGAAAGAGAATATTTGCTTGTCTCTTGTTCCTTCTTAGTCTCTAGCAAGTGTGCATGGCCAAGGTACTGCATTTTCACATCTTAGTTTGAATCTAAGTGGGGTAAGTGGTGGTTGGCATTTTGTTTATACCAGTGCTATTTTGCTACTCTTTGTTTGTTTGAGCTTCTTTTACAGCCAGCCAAATTTACTGCCTCCTCCTTACTGCTATTTTCCTCTTTATTGGCTTCCCTTCCCCCAAGTCCTTCTCCTATGGTTCTCCATTTTCCATTGTCTTTGTTCTTTATTTCCCCCCTAAGATCCTGAAACAGCTCTGGGAAAATGAAGCATTCAATCTTATTTTCCATCTCCAGCTAGTGCTTTATTAATAACCCATATTTATTTAGCATCTAGAGCCTGCCAAGCGCACACATTCATACATACAAAGCCAGTCACCAGTGTTTGCTGTCAGGATAATGTCTTCCCGGAGGCTTACCTCCTTCTGCCAAGCCTAGCTAAATGTCTCTTTGTGGAATGGAAAGAAAAGGCTGCTCTTGTTGAATGATGTTTACTGTCTAGCATCTCCCTGAAGAAAAATGAACATGGGTCAGAAATTATCCTGGGCCCTGCTATTCCTGTAGCAGAGTGTGCTGGTTGTGACAGTTTTGTATTCACAAAGTGAAGAGAGAAGCTGGAGTTGGCTGCAGAAACGAGGGTGCGGGGTTCAATACCATGAGGCAAAGCCAGCAGAATGCCTCAACAGTTCATGGACGTCCCGGTTGCCTTAGGAAATACCTGAGACCCTTTTTCTGCCAGGGCTGGGAGTCTTCTGGGTTGCAGCTGACTACATCCTATCATATGACAGGGCAGGACACAGGTTCCCCCAGATTGCCACCCAAATCTGCAGGACAATCCAGTGCATGGGGAAGTGCCATCTTCTCAGTCTCTAGCAGGCCATGGGGAAGTGTCTCAAAACTCAATTATATGGCAATGTTTATGGATGACTAGGTCCAGCCTAGCATCAGCAACGGCTGCTATCAGTGAGGAATTGTGAGTGGCAGCTGCAGTAGGGCTACTTCAGGCATACTTTGTGGGCTTTTGCTCAGACCTAGAGCTTAGGGGCTAAAGCTTGCCAACAGGTGACTATGCCAACTTGCAGTTCCTGTTATTAGATAAACCAAGCTATGTTGTATTCCTTAGCCATAATGGTAAAGCAGAATGGCATGAGTCAGTTCACAACCAGTTTGCTAAATCCTTCTCTTTTCGGATTTGATGGCCTCATCCAATCCACCAAATGGCAACAGGTCCTGATATGTCCTATCTGTGTCCTAATACTATCTGGGACAGTCCTTACTGGCCTGGTCAAACCCTTGTCCAAAACATTCCAATAGCTGTAATACTTAAGTGGTTCTGTGTCTATGCTTGGATTGTCTTCCCTTTAGTGGCATAGATACTGCCACTGGATGTTAGTTTCCAGGGCAGAGACCATGCCAAAGCCCAGGTGGAAGCACCTCCCAGAAGGTTTTAGGTGGCTGGAGCTGAGTTTCATAGAGCAAAATCAGACTGTGATGGTTGCACCTATGGACAGAATAATGAACTCAGGGGTCAAGCCATCTGTGAAAACTGCCTTTGGTTAGCAGAGCTCCTGCAGAGAGGTTGTCTGAGCCATGAAAGCACTCATGGAAATAAGCACAAAAGTCATCAGGCAGTTAGCTCAATCTCGTGCCATAGAATCATAGCATCGTTTAGGCTGGAAAAGACCTTTAAGATCAGCAAGCTCAACTGTAAATCTAACACTGACAAGTCCACCACTAAACCATGCCCCAAGTGCCATGTCTATATCTCTTTTAAATACCTGCAGGGATGATGACTCTGAATAATTTTTTCCTAATGTCCAATCTAAATCTCCCATGGCACAATTTGACATTATTTTCTCTTGTCCTACCACTTGTCACTTAGGAAAAGAGGCTGGCACCCTTCTATAGGCCGTGCCTGCTCCACAGATCAGAGGATTCTCTCCCAGTGTGTTTATGGAACCACAAAGTAAGAAAACCTAAACTCATGTGAGGTTTGAACATATTCCAGTAATCCAGCTAGGTCCTTCTGGTTTCAAGAGGCTTTAAATGGTACGCTGCTTAGCTGGTTGGTTTTTGAGGTCGAATCCTATTGTTTTCCAAATGTCACAGAGTACTTGTTCTTTGTTGTCAGTTACTGTTGAGACTAGAAATGTGTTCAATCTTGGCAAAGACTTGCGCTTCCCATGCCCTTTCTTTTTTCTAATTTTTTGAAAGAGATTGGAGTTTTGGAGTTTTGCTTGTTTGTTATTTTGATTGTAGGTACCTTTAAGAGAGAGAAAAGAAAAATAGAAAAGGGAGGAGAATGAAACTTGGATTTGCAGTGAGAAGTGCAAGGGAGTCTTCCTCCAAATAACCTTGATAATCCAAGGATCAGGCTGATTCAGTTTTTAAATGGGGCCTATATTTCAGCAGGAATGAACATAAACAGTTTTGCTCAATTTGTCAAAAAATTCACTGGGTATCTCATTCAGGTGGGTTTGAATGCTTTGTCAGGGACCTAGAAACTTAGAGCTGCCATTGCCTTTCTTGTGGAAACTTGTTTTTTCTTGGAAATACATTGGGTGTCCTCATGGAGCAGTAAGGGTCAAAACAGCTGAGAATAAGATGAATAAATAAGACATGCAAACTGAATATGTGTATTGTGAGCAAGGAAAACTTGTGCTGGAGTAGCAGGAAGAGCTTCCCGGACACAGAAGTTTCTGCTCTTAATTCAAAGATAGGCCTAGCCATATCTTGACTTGTGCTCAGGTCAGTGATGAACCTGAATGAAGAAGCAAGAAGTTAGATCAGGATGAAGCTAGCTCCTCTTCAAACCACGGCACACAGCAAAGGATTCTTTACAGCAGTAGTACATTTATTTTTTATATCTTTCTGTTTGATATATAGTATGTGAGTTCCCAGAAATGATTCACTTTTTTCCTGATTCTCTCATCAGTGGAAGATTCATCATAACAACCCCTTGGAAACAATTCTGTTTCAGTGATAGGACTTTATTTTTCTCATAATAATAATCATGTTGTATTCCTAGTGGAAAGTGAGATATAGCATAAAACTATGGGGTAGTGTTTGTACTGTTTAATGCCTGAATTCCTTTTGTCCATCAAAAAAAGAGCTTTCAAATTCTATTCTTACTTCCAAAGTCCTATTACTATTTACTAATAGATGTGCCCCACAGCCTTATCCATTGTCCCTTTGAATTAAGAGCAGACTTGCACTGACTTTAGGGGGTGCTTAAAGGGAAAGCCATGTGCATCCTGAGTGTCTAAAACAATCTTATTGTAAGATCCAAGGCTGTCCAGAGCTCAAATTGCAGGTCTCTTCTCTGAAAAACAAATCCTGATTTACCACATGCATGTTACTCTGTTCCAGATCTATCATTTATCTGTGTTAAAAGGACACATGATTTTTGTTCTCTGTGACCTTTAAACCTTCAAATTTTAAGGAATTGCTTTTTAATGAACAGTGATGTTTTGTATATGGTTTAAAACATAAGACAGAAACAGCCACTTTCCTAGACAGGTATAACATGTTAGCTTTCTCCAGTACATTCACATATCTTCTGTGCTTGCAAGCGTCTTGCTGCCAGTACTCCATTGAAATGCAGTCAAAGTGCAGAGGAAAAAAAAAATCACAACAAAAAGAAAGTTCAGTTTGTCTCTGCATTGTTTTGTGCTTTCTTTTTTTTCTTTTCTGCTTTTGTCTGTCTGTGTTATATCCTTACAAAAGGAAGTTGTTAGAAAGATGACATAGAACACTAGAATGAATCAAACTGCAGGCATCAAGCCAGCATAGAAAATTGTACACAAACCTTATTCAAGTTAGACTGATGTTTTGGAGGATAGTATCATTAGTATGATTCTTATTGACACAGTTGTAGTCACATTAGCAATTTCTACAATGAAAATGGTACCCCATGCTTTTTTCTATTGTGTTGAGTCTCTCCCTTCAGGCTATTCTGTTTTTCTGCCTCATAAGATCCTGAAGCCCATGGCTCTACTAAGTGTCTCAAGTAGATTGAGCTGTTAGGGTTTTTGAGTTATTGTAGTTACCTATTCTATTTCTCTTGTCAGTCACGTGTATAATTTAACCAAGGTGACCTTGGTAAGATTTCCAACTGCGAAACACCAGGTAAAAGAGAAAAAAAAGAAATAATCACTTCAAGTACTATTGAAATTCACAGTGTTGCTGTTTGACTTGCAGAGTCTGCATAAGGTTGGTGTTAGGAATGTAAAATGTTTCATAAAACAAACACCCTCCCTGTTTTTTTAGCCAGTGGGACATTTCTGGTTTTCTGAGGATGAGCCTAGACCTCATTAGAGATCTATAAATGTATTTTAGTTCTTGACAAATCCTGACAAATTCAGGACTCCAGCACAAGAAACATATTTAGGAAATATATTCATAAAATCAATCATTTACCACATACATAGAATTATATCACCTTTTTCTTTTTTTTTTCTGTTTTGGTAATTTATGTTTTTTTTATCTCTTCTACACATAAACCCTCTAAACCAGGAAACGAGTGCTCCTAGATTTCATTGCAGACAACTAAACAAGTGGATACCATTAAAAAAAAACATTCAGAGATCCCACAGATCCTTCCAGTTTTCAGTGAAGGGGGTAGCCGTATTTAACATCTGAATATGACTATTAACAAATTTCTTATATCCTGTCACATGCATGTTCTGATGGGGAGTTAGATCCATGTACACGTGCCTTACGATCCTTAAAGTTCAGGTCTCCTCATAGGCTTTATGCAGCTGTGATTTTCAGACCAGTTTACAGTCAGTCATAAGAGCCTGAGGTTGGGGGGTTTTGTGTGTGTGTGTGTGTTTGAAACAAATAGATATTTTATTAGAGGTATTTAATTTTGAAGACAATTGAAGCAGAGTATAGCAGACAACAATAGGGAGGAAAGGGAAATAACAGATAAGAACAATTGACCGTCCAAGGTTCATTGAATGTTCAACAATTGAATTTTTCTTGAACAAGTTGGCTGTAATAAATCAAATGATAAACAAGTCTACAGTCTGGCAAAAGGAACATTTAAGTTGTTATTATTTAATTAATGTTTGCTATTTCCGTATGCTGGAATTCAGTGTGTTTTGCGTCAATCCAGTTTCTGGTCCATCAGCAGCTTTTCTAGACAAAGCAGAAGAAAACAGCACAATGTTCAGCTGGCAGAGCTGTGATCGTGACTAGCTGGTGCCCCAACAACAACATGAAAGTGTTGTTGACTGGAATTGTAGTATGGAGATGAAACAGAAAAACTCTGTCAAGGCACAGGTATGCTGGTATCCAGAAAGAGACTATTTCATGTTACAGGAATCTAGATCAGGTAAAGTGAATGAGTTTGAGGACTTGAGGGTATTCAGAAACAGAACTTAAGAAAGGATAATAAAAGATTGTCCATTGGAGAAAAAAAAAAAAACAAAAAAAAAAACCAAACCAAAACAACCCTCAAATCAAGGTCAGGGTTGCTTTTGTTTTTTTTCTGAAATACTATATTTCTTGGTTCACTAACAAGTTATGGGGTCAGTAAGTGAAATTCTATGGTGTTAATGAGGGTGGCAGATATCATGAGTTCACGATCCCTGCAGACTTGAAATGTAAAGATATATTGGGTGTCCCAGCTTTCTAAGCAGACTGCTGCTTCACTCTTTTACATAGGAGAGGTGTTAGCATTGCCTAACCCTCTGAGGGACAGGGATACATAATCACTCTTGCAACAGCTGCTACCTTACCAAAAGGAGGGCTGTAGAGCCAGTGATTTCCTCTTCTCTGTGGGAATCAGTAACAGATACAATTTGATACTTTTAAATTGCTTTTAAAAGCAATCAGGAAGTAATAGAACAATTCTTTTCCTTGTCCCTGCATTTAAAATCTCAGAGGGAGTTTTGGAGCCATAGTTTGGTGTTGTATCCCAGGGCTTTCCCTAAATAAAGAGAAATTAGAATTAGAGGAGTTTGGTACAGTCTGGTAGAGGCTGTTCATTCAGAGAGTGACTGAGATAATGAACACTTGCATATCATAAATTCAGCAAGAAGAACATTTTGCCCCATTATGGCAATTTTGCTGCTGTTGTTTCTCATCCCTGGCCAGAACTCAAACCAGAAGACGGGCTGTGTGAGTGAACAAAGCTGATGAAACCAATTTGTGCTAGTTTCGTGAAAATTGCAACAAACTCAGGCTGCATTTAATTGACAGTTTGGACAAAATTTCTTTAGAAGCCTAGTCAGCTCTTCCTAATTAGAGTGTAATCTTTGTGAGAGTAGATTATCACTGAAGAAGAGCTGTACCTACCAATTTCCTTCCTGAGATGGTGGAATGGTACAATTGGTGCTGTGTCACTTTACCAAATGGCTTTTTGGGAGGGAAAGGATGAGTTCGATCATCCAGCAAAGAGCATGTGTTTGTTTCTTATGTGTTTATACAAATAAAAGATGGTATATCAGTGAAGCAGGCAAAGGAATATATCTTCTTTTATGAGATCATTTAGGGATCAAGGGTAAAAAGTAAGCAGAGTCTTGCAAAACAGCTGCAGTAAGATTAGATTTGTAAAAATAGATGCCTGTTCAAACTTATTTTCTTCCTTCCATACCTTTTGTAATGAATGCCTGTAGGTGGGTTAGCAGACAAATAGGACTGTTCACACTTGGGGTTTAGAAGGTGTGATTCAAGAAACAGGCTGCCTTAGTTTTGGCAGAACTTGTCCTCATTTATGTATAGGAAAAACGAGCAGCAATCTACTGTTTTACCCAAACCACTCTGCTGTTGGACTTCCCTGGGCCCCTGCAACACCCTGTCCTGTCTGCCTAACTGCACCTGGTGAAATCCCAGCCGGATGGGTGAAGAGTTTCTGTGATATGACCAGACAGCAAATTCCAAAATGTGTTTTTACTCACTCATGGTTGCAAAATGTCCTTCAGGAATATTGTAAAAAATGTCACCTAGTTTCTGGATATCAAGGAGAAATGGATTCCTGAGTAGAGCAGCAAAGGATTTTTATCTGAAATTTTTTTCTGGAATATGATGGGTTTTTTATTAACCAGAAATTACAAAATTAGGTTTTTGTATTTGATTAGTGCTGTGGTTTGTACCAGATCATGGGGCGGCAGAAAATTATGACTTTTCAAGTGCATGGTTGGAATTTATTATAGTTTTACCTGGAAACTGTCTGTAAACCAATTACATTTTGTTTGTGAGGCTCTTTATATACTGATAAAAGTGCAAAGCTTCTTGGAAAAAAACAGTGTTATTTAGCTTTCAAGTCAAAAAACGTGCCTTTCTAGAACTCAGCTTTTAGACACCAAGCACTGTGTTAGATGATTGTTGTCTTCATGTACAGAGAAACACTGGATGCACGGGGAGATTGAAATCTATTGCAAAGATGCAATATATTTTGCACCTAGTTCTTCAAGTGGTACACTTTGCTTCCAGAATCCTTTGATTATAAATACTTGGGTGCAGTACTGCTAAAATCTGCTTAGGAGTATGTGTGTTTGTTTCTGCTTCAAAATAGTACACAAATTGTTGAAATTTGTTTTTCTTCTAGAATGATGATTAAATTTTGGTATCTGCTAAAAATATGAACTCTTTGTGAGGGAAGACTGTCTATGATATTTTCTGCCTTTGAGGTTTTTGTCAGTTTATTTTTCCTTTTACTGGCAATTCTTCCTATTTTCCTTCAGTTGCGTAGCCAGCTGGTAAAAAAGCTTTCCTGAATGATATTTGCTTTTGTTCTCTGATACTCATCTGCTGACAGAAAACTCCAATGTGTTTTATAATACCTTTACATCACTATGCCTCTCTATAGTGAGAAATTCCTTTTTTTTCCCCTCATCTAAAAAGTGAGCTTTCTTTCCTCTTGCTCATACCTGAATTTTCATGACACTGTCTTAAAACGTTTTCTGCCTACTTACTTGCCTTCTTTGTTTTCTCAGTGTAAGCAGAGAGGTTGTTTGCTTCCATATTATGAAATTGGCAGATATTCAGAGTTTTTCTTAGTGAATGAAATATTCAGTTTAAAACCAACCAAAAAAACTGCCAAGAGGAATGTAAGCTCAGGAAAGCAGCACCCCTGACTCCCCTAATGGTTTCTTGCTTACTTGTTTGCTTACTGTTGTTTTGCTTCTGTTGATGGAAGACAAGAGGTTTTCGTCTTCACGCTCCTTTGCATGACAGTGTGATCATGTTCTGCTGGTTTTGTTTATGGTGCTGTAACTCACTTTTCAATGATGGGTGAAAAGGAAACGTGATTTGGCAGTCAATGCAGAATACCAGTATTCAAGAAAAAAAAATGGTTGATTTTTTAATATACCATAAATCTCCAACATGACCTTGGACAAATCAAACATACCTTGTCTATAGTTAGGAAGCATCTCCTGTAGCTATATCAAACTGTGACACTCCAGAAGGCTCTGTAAGCTCTACTTCAGCGTATTCGTTTGGACTCAATTATCTTAAAGGTCTTTTCCAACCTAAATGATTCTATGGTTTAAAATGGTACTGTTGGCAGCATATGAGGGTTGCACAAGTGGTTACGATAAGAACAGAATCGTAGAAGTTGAAATAGTACAAATGTAGATGTGGCCTTTACTTCTTATACTTCAGTTTCTCCAATGAAAAGTAAAACATTTTGAATTATTAAACAAATTCATAGTAGAAAAGTCTGTTGAGTAGTTCAGACATAGTCACAGCCTCTGGCTCAGGAAGTCCCTGATCATCTTATTGCTAGAATGTGGCAAGGTAAATGGTAAAAGACCCACGGTATGCTTGTCTTTTTCCTAGTTTCCTCCTGTGTATCTTCTGCTTACCACTGCTGACACAGAAAACTGAGGTAGATGAATTTTTGGTGTGTTGCTATGAATGCTGATTCTGCTTACAATGATAGCTTTTGAGGACAGAGTTTGTGGGTCACTGTTGTTATCATTGGATTTTCTTTGTTTCAATGTTCAGTGCATCTTTTAGTGTTACTGTTTTAGTACTGCTTAGTATGCTAAAACAGAAATTCCCACTGCATGTGAGGTCTTCTAGTTTGGTTTCAAGGACAAAGTTTCTTAGAAGAGTGAGAAATATCCCTTGGGAACAGGAAATTTGAAATGGTATTTAGAAAAGCAAAGAGAAGTTATTTTTTTGCCTATTTTCCCAAGGACTTGCAGAGTAGGTGAGAACAGTCTGCCAGGGAGCAGAGCAACCTAGAGAGCCTGATCCTTGCAGGCTCCCACGAGCACACTGATGTGCACTGAGCAACCTCCCATTAATCTGTCTTCAAAAAAACACATGAAACCTGATTTAGTCTTTTAAATACGGAACATCTCGCAATATCTGGTTCATTCTGCCTTTCTGGAGGAGTCTGTCACACTACAGTGCTAGCAGTGAGCAGATTGCCAGTTTGGAAAAAATTACAATCCTAAATATTTTCTGTAGTGTGTGACCATATAGGAAAACATGCAACCTAAGTCATGAAGTTTACATTTGGAATCCAGGCTAATGCACAGTCAGAGAAAAGGAGGGGTGGCTATTTGTTAATCACAGAAAGTAACTGCCCTCTACTTTTTACCTACCAGGCCCTTGCAATTTCTGATGCCACATAGTCAGGGGGATTTCAGAGGCTAGCTGTTAGGAGCCTGAAGCTACCTTCTTCAAAACAGAAATTGCAGAAATACACTAGGAGTATGAAGGATATCATCTGTTCATCAAGTACACTATTTGCTGCAACTCAAGTCACAGAAAGTGTGAGGCAGAATCTTTTCACGCATTTTTGTCTGTCTTCCTTCTTTTTTCTGTGGGTTAAGCCTCTGGCTAAATATGTTTGATACCTTCTGTAGAAGGAAAGATTTCAGACATGAAAAGCTCCAGCTGAAATGGGTAGTGTGTGACACTTTCATCCTTCTAGCCTGTTGTTTTATGATGTGACTATCTTTAATAACAGTTCTTCAGAGACTCATAACCCTTTGTGTGATTTACTATGGTTATCCTGCATGCCACCTGTGCATGGTATTAATTAAGACCTAAGGAGACAGTGCTATAAAGCTGAAAAATTCACTTTGCTAAAAGGTAGTGCAATGAAAACCAGCAAAACCCCCATGTGCAGCCATTTGAAAGATCTCCCAAAGTGGATTTATGACATTTTTCTCAAGAGCTTGAAGGAATATGGCATCTTAAAGATAAACTTACAGGTTCAGTTGCCTGCTTAGGTGTGCAAGCATTTTTGTCCACTTGAATTAAATGTGCCTAAGGGACTGAGTTTATTTTCTGCATCAGTTCTAGCACATGATTGAAATAAACAGCATGGTCTTAGCAACATAGCATGCTAGCTATTAGTCCATTAAGTACCCTATTAGTACCTGTCATTTTGGATTAGCGGTGAGTTTTTTATGTTCATCATGTATTTAAGTATACTGACTTTTGCATGGATTCAATCTTTCTTATTCAACTAATTCTCCAAAAGCATCCATCTGAAGAACTTTATGCCTTAGAAGTCTATTTCTCAGCAATAAGTCCAAATAAGAGAGGCTTTATCATCCCAGAGAGTCACTCAGGATGAGGTAATGGGAATAATAATTGGTTTATAGAGTTTTAAGTTTTTGCTGTTAGAAACCTACTCATACATAAATCAAAGACAGATATTTCATTTCTGTCAAACATTTAAATTGTTCAGTGATTGATTAAATGTCAGACAACCTAATAATTAGTGTACCTGAGTATCATTTAGAATTGAAACTCCCTGGGTGGGGATTTTTCTTCTTCCTTTTTTCTGTATAATCATCATCTCAAGTCTCACAGTGCATGATTTGGGCTCTTTAACTGCTGTCATAAAGGAAATACTGATGTCTGCCAAGCTCCCCAAACTAATACCATATTCTCTAGTGATAATCTAATCACTACATCTCTGAGGCATGTCAATGTGCTGTTTTGGAGTGGTGCTTAAAAGGGACAACTTGGGCTTTTATGCCATTAATTTTTCTACCCCTTTAGTCCTAATGTACATACAAAGCACATCTTGCCAAGGCTGACTGAGACCACCACTTGAGTCATGTTATCCTCTGTAACTTATCTTAATTACCAAGGATCGTATTTTTTTTTTAGTGGAGTGTAAATGGCAGACATAAAATGAATGCACAGCTCACCACTGTTAAACTTAGAGCATTGTCAAACAATTTCCTTTTCCCAGAGGAAACTGTGGAAGGACAATCCTGCAAGCTCAAGCACTGCTTTCGTACAGACGACACAGACAAGGTGGATTGTACAAGTAAGGGCACACAATTACTGTACTATGCAGTAACCTGTGAAAGAGAGATGGGGAATATTGTGGGCTGATTATTTAGCACTGGTGTCTCTGCTGTAGCTGAAGCTGTTGGAATAGATAGTATTTCCATTAGTGGTCTCAGTCAGAGATACCCACTTATCATTTTTTTTAATCAGCATAAAGAGCCATTTAATAAAATTTTCTCACAAAGATCTCTGTGATTCTGGAGAGCCAGAATCTCCCCAGCAAAATGCAGTTTTATTGCATGGTGTTGATTTCTGAAAGTTGAAGTGTCTGGCAGTCACTGAAATGTTGGTGATTCAACTAACTGAAGCTCTTGGACCTATGGCAAGAAATCCTTGTCTGGACAATAATCAATACCAGGAAACATTTGTGAACACCTTCCTTTCTATGCAGTATTCTTTTAGCTACCCATTGGAAAGCTGATCATGATTGGAACTAGTGGGAACAGGAAAATCCACTTTTTTAATCGCTTGCAAAGTCCTAGGGAGCTTCTACTTAACTCAATTTTATTTATTCTTTCATTTTTTATATTTTATTTATATGAGGCTTTGAGTTAACAAATAAGTATTTTGCAGAAAAAAACAGTTTACAGAGAATCATCAGCCATCACTTTTGACCAGTTGAAGTTGCACTGGAGATGGTAGTGGGTCTGTCTTCTGCTCAGATATGCTGAAGCCTGAAACACAGTCTTTGTTGACACTTTCCAGGCCCTATGTGAATCCAGCAAAGTAAGGTTCCTTCACCATTTCCTCTGGCCACCAATAAAACCCCATGCTTGTGACAGAATAATATGATTTTATTCTGTAAATTAGCCTTGACACCTAATCTAATTTAAGTGATTAAATTTTGTCAGTAACCTGATATAAGAGCCTTAATGTCCGCCTGACATTTGGGCTGGATTTGAAACCCATGAGCCTGCATTGCCTGAAAAGAAATAATTTGGTGACACGTTTTTGTGTTATTTGTGTGATGTCCTGGTGTATGAGCAGGTTACCATAGGACAGTGAACATAATCATATATCTCCCTGTGCTGTCTGGGACTATCCTGGGAGTCTGTAACATCACAGCTTTAGCAGCCAGGGAAATGTTTCAGGCAGAAGAGGTAAGCAGTGACTGAACTGAGGCATCTCCTGGACTGGGCCCCAGTCAAGCAGTTTTAATCTAAATTACAGAATTAAGTAGTTGTGCTGAGTCCTTCTTCATGGTGCCAGAGTCCTTTCTTAGATGTAGTTCCAGGCGAGGTCCCATCTCCTACTCCCATGTATTGTGATCAGCAATTTTTTCTTGAGGAGCATACCCTTATTATTTTTACTTTATGATCTGTTCCAGAACAGAGTTTGATGAAGTCAGTTTATTTATTTTCTTAAACAACTCTTTTCTGGCACTCACCTTGTACTCAGACTCATAGATCCATCTCTGTAGCAACCTGCAGAAATGTATTTAAGAGCTGTCTGTCTGGTTGCAGAAGCCAGGGCAGGAGGAAAGTTCCCAGCAATTTATTTCTCCCCAGCAATCAGCTATATAACCTGGGCATAATCCAATTAATCTTCCCTGATATGGCACTTCCTATTCTGTTTTGGTTATTAATCTATTTGATCCTTTGTTTAGTCCCAAAAGAACTTGAAGAAGAGCTGCCCTGTGGGTTTGTTTTTTTTTTGGTTTGTTGTTGTTTTTCTGTTTGCTTCTTTTTTTTTTTTTTTTAATGTGTTATCATGGCTGCTGGTAATTTGAGAGTTTACAGATAATTCCACAGAGGAATCGTGCTTAAGTGGACTACTGGCATCAGTGAAAGATTTGTGTGCTTAAAGGATTCATTTACAAATGCAAGAGGGACTGCCCTGAAAGATGTTTTAATCAAAACAAGATTGACAGGCGTGAGAAACTTCTGGTAAATGTGAATGGGAGAACATGAGATGGCCTCTTTACACATCAGTTGTGGTTATGATGCTGTCACACAGCTTGAGTTAATTCTTCTCTTACTTCTGCCAGAATTGTGTATTCAAATTCCAGCATGGCAAATGGATTATGATTTGTGCAAGTATGGAGAGGAGTATTTGGACTAAGAGTAAAGTGATTTAATTGTGGAATGTTTCAGGAAGCTGGGGATGTTGTGTATCCTGTTGGATTTGGTCAGAAGTCTTTGTCATCAGTAAAGGAAAGCAGGTATCGTGTCAAGGTTAGACAAAACACACATGTGACTTAAGGTTTTGTTTTGTGGATATATAGGGTATTTTTTTGGGAGGTTTTGGGTGCTGGTATATTTGGGTTTTGTTGTTTTTTCCCCCTCAGTAGCAAAATGATTGTTCTGAACTCAAATTATGGTGAAAAGCATGAATCCATATTAGAGTATTTTTCACAGACTGGGGAAGGAAAGATGTCTGTGCTGCCATGTCAAGTTCATATGCTTCATGCATTATAATATAGTGTAGGTGATCAACTCTATTTCTTAGTCAAAATGATGATTAAATGGCTTTCAATTTGGCATGTGTGGAATTGGTCCCTGGTCATTGTAAGATGTAGGCACTATAGAGTTGTGCCTTCAACTTTCCCATTTGCAGTAGCTGCTTGGATCTCTTGTCCTTGATCTGCCTGCTTTGTGCTGTCTGTGTTAAAAGGCCAAAGGGTCACCAAAGTTTTCTGATGGATCCAGGAATCCACTGTGCAAGCTAGCTCTAAGGTTTGTCTCTCAAATCCTTGTGATGTCAAAGGAACAGTGTTCTGAGTGCTGTAGGTGCCCTGGGAAATCCCTGTGCCATGGGGAAGCCTAGAGCGTCAGACACTGTGTCACCCTGATACATGTTTGTTGAAGTTGGAGGTCTCTCCTTCCTGTAGGCTAGTTTTTAGAGGACAAAGCTGATTGCATTTTCTCTTCCTTGTCCTCGTTATTTACATTTTCTATGCTGCCAAAGGTATTGCTTTTCAGTGAGATGATAGCTCATGTCATCTTGCAAGCATGAGATAGACTCCCAGCTCATTGAAGTAGTGTTGAAATGTCATCTTTATTTGTAAAGCATCTTGCCTATCAAACTGTGGCTCTGTGGCATCAACTTATGCATCTCTACCTCTTTTTCTTCCCCTTTCTGTGTCTTCTGTTCATCCTGTTTCTTTTTTGGATCTGGAGCACTGTCTCACTGTGTTATCAAACCTCTGGCATAATGAGACCCTTATGTGTACTGGGATCTGTATATACTACTATAGTAAAAATATTTCTCTGTGTGTTCCTTTCAGTCTGGTCACTGGGAAAGCTCCAAGCTCATTTTTTGTCCTTGTTAATAAAAATCACTAATAATTATGCATCAATATGTAGCAGCAGGAACAACAACAATCTCACTCTAGCAACACCAGATCTTTTGTTACAGCAAAACAAATCGATTTGTTATCAGAATTGCAAATATTTGATAGCTGTAATAGCTTCATGAAGGAATCCACTACACTGATAATGCTTTGATTTTTCTGCTCACTTTTTCTAAAGCCAAAGAAAATGAGAATCCCAGTGTCCTTGTCCCCATAACATCCCTCTAACCCCCTTCCCACATACCCACACTCCCTCTCCCCCTCCCAAAAAAAAAAAAAAAAAAAAAGAGGGGAAGGAAAAATCTAGGGCAAACAGGCAGGAAAGAAAAATATTTGTTAGGAAACTCTGTCAAACATCAAAGCAGGCTGGTGAAAGGCAGAATTTTTTTCCAGTATAATATACTAAATAATCTAACTTAGAGCAGCAGGAAGGCAGCAAAACCTTTTCTGTCCTAGGGCTAACTTCTTAGCTCATCCAGAGTGGGTTTACATCATGTACTTTTTTCCATAGGAGTGACGGAGCTCACGCCTGCACTACAGCCTGCTCAGGCAGCTAGGTCCTCTGTCTGGGGTACCTGAGGTAGTTTTATAGAAGACACCTCTGTATCTATCTGTGTCTATTTCATATTTGTAAGAATCCAGGGGAAATTAAAACATTTGCCTTTGTTATAAAGTAAAAAAATTAGAAATCTGGAACATTCGGGTACCCATTGAGTGCAGGTAGAGAATAGAAAGTGCTTTTTCTTTTATTCAGGTTCTTTCACTAATTGCTAATAATGTCAGACCATAAGGTCAGAGGAATATCCCTTTGGTCAGTTGGAGTCAGCTGTCCCTGCTGTGTCACCTCTCAACTCCTTGTGCACCCCTAGCCTGCTCAGTGGTGGGGTGATGTGAGAGGCAGAAAAAACCTTGACTCTCTGTAAGCACTGCTTAGCAATAACAAAAACATTCCTGTATTATCAGCAGTGTTTCTAGCACAAATCTAAAACATAGTCTCATACCAGCTACTATGAAGAAAATTGCCTCTATCCCAGACAAACCCAGCACACGTTCCAATAGATCCTTCAGAGACAAAGTGTAAGTTCCATTTAATGTTGTTTTAGGAAGAAATTACTGTATAATGTAATAGCCCAACGACACAGGAAAAAATTGCTGAGCAGAGAGATTCCGACTCCAGTTAAGTACTGAGTTAATTTACTTTTTCTCTTAGTTATACAAACTGAAGAAAACTGGGCCTTGTGGTGCAGGAAAAAAAATTAGCAGTATTTGAATTATGTGTTTTAACACAACCTACTACAGCATGGCCTGCTCCTGACTGGAAGTTTGGGATACTAACTTAATTCTAATATGTGATAATAGTAATGCATACTTTACTGAGGCAGCAGTGACATTTTAATTTTCCAAATATATATGAAACAACATTGGGTAAAACACCCAGCCCATTTCATTTCCTGCCTAAGTCTTCTAGCAGAAGACAGAGTTTTACTAACATTATTTGCACTTGAACAGACCTAATGTTTATTTTAAAAGATTTTTTTTTTTGAGATTTTTAAGTCAGAAAATGGATTTTTTTTTCCAAATATTAATAAGTCATTCCAGTGAAGTATAAGATATTTGAACCTCAGCAAGCAAAACTGTAACAATGCATTTATGCAGTTTCTTTTGGTTGGTTAGAAAGGAAATTTTCCAGTTTAGAATGCTCTGAACAGCCACAAGCATAAGTGTTAATCTCTAAATTTTTCAGAGAAAATATCTTTTTTCTTCCATTTTCTTCCAGACTTTTTTCCCATGTCTTTCCTTCAGAACATTATAATTAGAATTTTTCAATACTTTATTTTGACTGGACATATTTTGATTAATAAAAATTTCCTTCACAACAACCACGAAACTTCCCTAGCAGAATGCACCTCTGAATCAATGATGGACAGCTGCATGCCCATCCTTGTAGCTGTAAACATCCTGAAATCCCATCCTGGAAGGACTTTTTTTATCAGGTAGGCACATATGAGGATTTTTACTGAAAAAATCAGATGTCCATCAGTTTTTCTTGCTTTAGCTTATCTGTGTTTTGAATGACAGTAAGCAGAATCTTGTCCTCTACAGAAAATTAAAACTATACAGTAATTAACGAAGAGATGTTTTAAGCTCACAAATCAGAAAGTTCTAGGAAGAGTAAGTACTGAACAGATAGAAAACCACATATATTTAACATAAAGGGACCAAGTCAAAAATGAGCCTTTCCACTTAGACCTTACTTCTCATGAACGAGATACTCCTATACAATCTTCCAAGATCTGTATTTGTCAGATGGTTATTACTAGTAGTATTTTGATAACAAATTTTGTGCTGTGTATACTTATGCACATTATTGCACTTTCTGGTGCTCACGTTTCCCATTTCAACACAGTTTTCTGGGAATCTAAACCGTAATTCAGTTACCAAGACTGCATCTGCCAGCCTGGAGATGACAGAAATGAAGATTTCACAGAACTCATTAAATGTTTGCATGGCTGAAAGAATATGAACCAAACATGTTCTGCAGAGAGGATTGTTAGATATTTTGCCATTAGGTTTTTTAGGAACGATTTATTCTTTTCCAAGAATCCTCCCTGATGGGAACAGGGGAAAAAAAATCTCATAGCTCAGAAGTGGCTGTACTCTGCTTCATTGCAGTCTGACAAACTTGCGTCTGAGCTTTCCTCCCCAAGTGCCTTTTCCCCATTTCGCATTCACTCATCTCACTTAAAAGTTGGTTCTTAAATTCAAACCAGCCTCAACAACACTCAGTGCACCGCTGACACTGCTGGATGATGCTTAAGACCTCTACAGACTGATAGATATGACCTCACGTTCACAAGCTCTGGTCCTCACGGGGGTCTACAACCACCCCAATATCTGTTGGAGGTACAATACAGCAGGGCACAAGGCATCCAGGAGATTCCTGGAATGTATTGGTGATAATTTCCTTCTCTGGGTGATAGAGGAACCAATAAGAAGGGGGGCTCTGCTGGACCTTGTCCTTACCAGCAGGGAGGGGCTGGTGAGGAATGTGAAGCTAGATGGCAGCTTTGGCTGCAATGACCACAAAACTGTGGAGTTTGAGACCCTTAGGGCAGTGAGGAGGTTGTGGAGAGAGCTCACTACTCTGGACATCAGAAGAGCAGACTCTGGCCTCTTGAGAGATTTGCTTGGTGGAGTGCCTTGGGATAAAGCCCTGGAGGGAAGAGGGGCCAAAGAAAGCTGCATAATATTCAAGGGTCACCTCCTCCAAGCTCATGAACAATGCATTCCAACAAAGAGGAAGCTGGGCAAGAACTCCAGGAGGCCTGTGTAGATGGACAAGGAGCTCCTGGACAAACTCCAGCATAAAAAAGAGACACAGAGAAGGTGGAAGCAAGAACAGGTACCTTGAGAAAAGTGTAGCAAAATAGAGCAGCCAGGAATCAGGTTAGGACACCTAAAACCCTGACAGAACTTAATCTCTCTAAGGACATTAAAGGCAGCAAGAAAACTCCTATAGGTACATTGGGGATAGAAGGAAGATGAGGGAAAATGTGGGCCCCCTCCATGGAGAGGTAATATGAGAATGCAGCCTAGGAAGCCAACTATATGCTCGGCTGTATCAAAAGGAGTGTGGGCCAGCAGGTTGAAGGAGGTTATTTTCCCCCTCTGCTCTCATGAGACCCCCACCTGCAGTACTGCGTTCAGCTCTAGGGCCCTCAAAACAAGAGGGAGATGAATATTCTTGAGCAATTCCAGAGGAGGACCATGAAGATGATGAGAATGCTGGAGCACCTCTCCTATGAAGACAGGCAGAGCTGGGCTTGCTCAGCCTGGAGAAGAGAAGGCTCCAGGGAGACTGGAGTCTTTCAATACCTAAATGGGGCTTACAAGAAACCTGGAGAGGGACAAGGGCTTGTAGAGACAGGACAAGGGGGACTGGCTTTAAGCTGACAGAGGGTAGATTTAGATTAGATACTGGGAAGAAATTCTTCACTGTGAAGGTGGTAAGACACTTGCACAGGTTGCCTGGAGAAGCTGTGGATGCCCCATCCCTGGAAACATTCAAGGCCAGGTTGTGTGGGGCTTTGAGCAACCTGATCTAGTGGAATATGTCCCTGCCCATGGCGGGGGAGTTGGAACTCGGTGATCTTTAAGGTCCCTGCCAACCCAAATCATTCTATGATTCTATGATGTTTAACTATTTCACTGCTATGAGTCAGGAAGGTATATAATGGAGAATGACCTGGATCAAGAAGGGTCATGGAGAATTCTAACAACATAATTGACAGTAAGAAATCACTGTGGAGCTCCATGAGCTCCAGTTGGATTCTTTTGTAGCCAAATTGGGCTATACTGCTCTTATGACCGCACACAATTCCATTTGTTGTGGTATGCTTCTTTCATTACTGTGGTGTGAGCTACGAAGGAGTTCCCCACTGCCTTAACACCCAGAGACTCCTTTCCCTGGGTCTGCGTCCTTTGGTTTGCTTATCTATGCCACAGTGAAGGAGGACAGGGTTTAAAATGCCACCATCTTCTGCCAATCTTGGGTAGAAAAATAACCCAAGCTGTTGGATGTTTGGTTTTTGTTTTGTGCTTTGTTCTTTATTCTTTTGCTTTGCTTCTGGGGTAGCATTCTCATAGACTTGTAGTGACACTTGGGTTTACATTCTCCTTGAAAGCTAGTGGAAGATGGCCAGGAGTCTAAGTTCTGCAGCTGTCTAAGAAAAACCTACCTTTTGTTATTTTGTCTTAAACATGCAAAGTGTGATGCATTTGGTATAGCCTGCATGTCCTTCACATCCCTCATTAGTGCTCTGCAACAAAGGCTGTTTTCTCTCTGCACTGGAATAAGGAAGCTGAGGAAGAAGAGTGGAGAGACCTCCTATTCCCTGAAGCTCAGGGGAGGAGGTGGGACAGTGCAGACTGCACGTCTGCATGGCACCAACCGGGGCCCAGCTTGCTCGAGTTATGTATTGCAGTACAACTTTGAAACCCACATCAAGAAGTTGGAGCGGATGTCTTGGACCCTGATCTGAATGAGTCAAAGCAAAATTTCTTATCCCAGGCACACTGGGGACTTGAATGCAGCCTTCTGGCATCTGAGACTAGTATCCTATACATCCTTTGGCTTATAGAGTGCAAGGAGGTTGTTTCCCACATGTGCAAAATTATGCACAGCGTATGCAGGCTCCAAAGTCTTCTGCTCTGTCTGACACCAGGAAAACCCAATACTCAGAGCTATTGGCCTCCTCTGACTCTTGTTCATTTGTCTTGGAATTTATAAAACACCAATGTAACTGACGTGACAGGAATTAGCTGCAGGGGTAGAAAAAAGCTAACAACTCATATTTAATAAATTGCAGTTTTCTTATGATGCAGAGGATCTTACAGCGCAATGAAATACCTCCCTTATTGGTCTGCTAGTCATTAAATAATTCCTCCGACTCAGTTTATGTCTTTCTGTTGCCAACTTGGAGACGTATATTGCTTTCTCAGTTAAATCATCGGCTCCTAATGATCCAGCTGAATTTTTATGCCCAACCTATCCCCCAGGAGACTTTTATATACACTGTAATGATACTGTTTGCTTGGGCGCTGGCAGTTAAGTGCTCTAGCACCTTGTATTACAGTCTTTGGTACATTTCTGAGAAAGAAAGCGCTTAGGCTATTTATGAGAATTCAGAATGGCAGTTGTATTAAGTCTTCAAACGCAGAGCACATGTTCAGCTTTATTTAGATGCTCCAGACTTTACCTGGAATTAAAATTCATCCCTGTACTCTTTTGCCATTGTTATCGCTGCATTAGTGATGCCGTTATTACAAGCAGCATGAGTGAAGGGACTGGGAGTTAGGCACTGGCAGCTGTATGGCAGAGGAGGTTGTCTTGGCCTGAGGGAAGCTGGAGGGCCCCTCTCTGTACCCCTTCGGCTTGCAGGCTCTTTGGGATGTCTCCCACAACCTGCCTGTTGTGGGAGATGCTGCATTAAGTGCCGAGCTGAACTAAACCAACAAAATGAGCCATTTTAGGTAGTTTATATTTTGACAATTGTGGTCTTTCTGGACTACTTTTAGTGCCAAACTGTTTTGTTTAATATTGGCACTTCCTGCATGTAATTGCGCATGCCAACATTTTCAGAGGTTTCCAGTCAAATCACTGAACCAGAAAGAAAGATCTGAGTCCTTGCTAGGAGGCACCAGCAAACTGGTAGAGGTGAGGGCATGTTTCATAGCTTTGCTTGTTTCTTCTCGCATAGATTCTGGCTTGCATCTTGGGGCCAGGTGCCTGCCAAGAGAGTGCTTAGGCACTGTTGGGTACTTCCTATTTCTGGCAAGAAGCCTGTCCTTCTGCATCTGCAGAATTTTTTAACAGACTTTTTTCTTAGCATTCCCTCTGCCATTCAGCACAGTGGTTATGCATCCATAGCCCCCTGCCATGACACATTCAATGGTAAGACAGCTACACAACCTAGCTGTTAGGCATCACTGCAGCTGTCTTGGGGCAAGTGACCCAAGTACAACATGCATTTCTGTCTGTGGAGGGTTGGGTAGCAAGAAGCTGAATAGAGATCTTGTCAGGCAGCAGAGGTGTGGTGCATTGGATGTCCCTATGCTGATTATAATAGAATTGGGGTGATTGCATTTCTCCCCACTGTGACAGTCCCCTGACAGCCTGGCCCAGGGGCTAGCTTTTCTTGAGTTTTCTAGCAAGACTCAACAGCTCCTTCATACAGCTGGAAATGTTTTTCTTGCGATCCAGTGCTATAAACCTGCAGGCAGTAGTCCAAAAGAGGTAGATAATATTGTTCCTCTCCTTGATTTACGATGTCTCTGTTTCATGTTTGTACTATGCAAAAAGAGACTTATTTTGTTCTGATGGTTTGGTTTTTTTGTTGTTGTTTTGTTTGGTTGGTTGGTTTTTTGTTGTTTTTTGTTTGGTTTTGTTTGTTTATTTTAAATCATTTACAAGACTCGCTGCTTCTTTCTGAGCACTGAGGTCGTTCTATGAAATAAATTTCTCTTTTAAAAGATAAAATCCTGCACAGCAATTCAATTCAGTGTGTGAATAATTTTGAGGATGTACTAATGTGTTAGAGTAAGGTATTAACTGAGGAAGATGGTAAATTTTAGGGAGTCATGTTTCTGTTTCAGGAGAGGGATGCGTGTGCATATAAACCAGTAGTAATTGGTGTTCTCCGCAGTCATGCGGATTGAGATTTCTGTGAATAATTTACATTTCTTCTTTTTAAGAAGAAATTATTTCCGCTTTCCTTGTGTTACAGTTTGTGCTCTTCATTTACTTGGTAGAGTTCCTTGGCATTTTGAGAAATACTGTGTAAATAATAAGGTAATGATTCCTATTCATCTTGTCTTGTTCATGCTGTTTGAGATCATCAGGCGGGCACTGGGCCCCCTCCTACCCTTGTCAAATTGCTGTGTGATTTCTAAATAATGATTTTGTGTCATATAACTTAGCTTAGCAGAAACTCCTGGACCGCAGATATAATACTGATACTTTGTATTTGGTATTGTAAACATGTGTCATGAAATCCTTCCATGTAGTGCAGTCTCTCTCATATCAGATTTGCAGATCTTACATGATTTGCAATTGCCATATTACAACATCTAGGATGAGATTTACACAGCATCAGTGTTGTGCTAGGTCACATTAAAATCAAAGGGAGTTTTTTCACTGGCTGAATTTAAAGCAGTTGGGCAGCACAGAGACATAGGGTTAAAGGTACATCCAATCACAAGTAATCAAACCCGTTTGTACTCTTGTTTGTTTACTTTTTGAATGAATACCACATGCAACTGCAGAGGAAAGAGCAAAGAAAGTAAATTTAATCATCTCCTGTCACTGTTTGCAGTGATATAGCAGTTTATATTTATTGGCAGGAGATTAACATTTGGGATGTGAAGTTATGCCCATCTCAAAATACCCTTTTAATGGTAAAACAGCAATTCGTTGAGACCCTAAGTCGTAAATGAATAACTTCAACCCAGAAACAGTCAGAGGAGCCTACTCAGAAGCTTGTAGTAGTATTTCTCTATTTAGACTAAAATAAGATTTCAAGCCGAGTATGTGCAATAGGCTTCATTCCTCTGATTATTGAGATATACCTACAGATAAACTTTCCAGATTTAGTGGGGATGGGCAGGAGAGAACTTGCTAGATAGGGGAAAAACTTGAAAAAGAGTCTTTCAAGGCTTTGGAGCTCTTCCTGGGAATTGTGAACCTTAGCTCATGAGCACAGAAACAGCATTTCTGTGAAAAAGATGTTGCTAAATCTATGAGCTGTTCCATTTGAAAGTACTTGTCTTCCACACATACAATTTCATACATGAAGGTGTAGGTAACAAATAAGGTGTGGACTTACACCCTTCTAAAAAATATGAGCCACACTATTTCCACAAAACACGAGTAACCTTTTTTTGTCATTAACAGATCCAGTCTTCACTGAATGCTCAGCTGTACTGTCATCCAGGAGGCAGAGGGGACATGGTAACAGTGAGTAGTGTCTCCGGCTCAGACTGAAGGTACTAAAAATACTAGGTGATTAAAATAAGAAATATGTTTCTTAAGGCAACCTATGATACCTTGCCAGCTGCTAGCAAGTATAACACAGCAGCATGTGTCATCTGCTCCTGTAAGGCCTATACCATATAAGAACATCCTTGCCAAAATTATATGTTCAGAAATTGGTATCACAGGCATATGCAGGCATGCCTGCTCCCTGCCTTTCAGCTAGCCAGGAGAAATACTAAAGTCATAGGGCCATAGATTGCTGTGAAAGCAGAAGATGGCAGGTTTGTTGCAGGGTGTTAGCAAGCCAAGGGAAGGCAGCTGTCCCTACTGAAGAGTGGCAGGTCCCTCAGCCACATTTACAAGCAGTTTCCCAAGGGTATGAGGCTAATGTGGTTGCACAGGCTGTTTGCCTCTCTGCTTTCCCAGCCGCACTTAAATTTGCTTGCCACTTAGAGCCAAAGTTAGCTGAAAGGTAGGGATTGTAAAATAAAATGTTCCTAAAACATACCTGAGAACTCTTGATGTGGTGGAGGAGAATGACATCCAAATTGATGCCTCCACAGTGGAAAGGAAGGCAGCAGGAACCCAGCTACTTTAATTAGGCACTGGAGAATCTGTGCAGGAGCACACTGCAGGAAACCAGACTGTGTAGTTCACAGACTACTTGTTATTAACAGGGTAGCCTGCAGGGGCTCTGGGCTTGCAGTGAAAGTTTGTTTATAATGCAGCACATTCTCCCGCTCTGCTGTAAAAGAACTCTGGATGGGGCTTAGAAATCAGATTTAACTCTTTGCTGGGGCCAGTCTAAGCTCAAAACAAAATACACAACAGAGCTGGTCCTCTGTTCTTCTGTCTTCTTGTTCTTACAGCTTTTCCGTGTCTCTGACCTCCCAGTTTTTTTCCTATGAGTTGTGTGGGTCACACATACTCTGTGAATGTGATTGGATTTGTCAAGCTGTCTTGTCAGAACAAAAGAGCTCCTCTTGCTCAGGAATGCTAAGGTCCCCAACCTGACAGGAAGAGACAGGGCCTCAGATCTCCCTGTAGGTAAAAGATGCTGCTGCCTTGAGGTTTTAGAGCTACTTATTTATATATAAATACACATCTATATATATAAAAAAAAAAAAAGAATGGATTTGAATGGACAGAGGGCAACCAATCACACAGGTTTCCGTGATCCTTTTAGATGAAGCAAAATTAATTTCAATCCTTCAGTGTTTGCATGAGAGGAAGCAATGGCATTTATTTGGCAGGTGTGTGGGCATGCTTTCTCTGAAGCACACAGTAAAACAAAGCATAACAAATTTGTATTTACAAATTTAAGGAAGCTGGCACTGCAGTCAACATATTAAAGTTCTTTCAGCAGATCGAGAGATGATTTGCATTGAGTGCCTTAGCCCAGGTTTACTGAGACAGAGAAAGGTGTTGACATAATGTTTGAAACATTGCTTACACTTTCTCACATGAAACTTCAGCTGATTTCTTCAGTTTGCCATATGCTGAGCTGAAGCAAAAAAATGCTTAAAAAATTCCTTGTCAGATGCTTTGCTAGGTGACAAAAAATATAACAAGTATAATATGCAGAGAACTGATTTCCACCCATTAAAATCTTAAGCGTACAGTCACTTATTCACATATTTAACTAGAGAGACAAGATCAGTATCAGAACTCTGCTAGCAGCATTAGTTGCTGTATGCTCTGGGCAAGCATAACACAATTTTGCAAAACTTTTGGGGAGAAGTCAGGAGCTGGACTTCAAACAGATCTTTATTTGGTGAAGGTTATATTGTTTAAGACTTAAAGAATGCTGCTTAGCAGAAAGAGGTGATTAGAAAGCAGAAATAAATGCCACTGCTCCAGCAGTATGGGAAAATATAAAAAAGCCTTCACCATGTGCAGCAGGCTGGAAAGTGAGGAAACCCATACGGGAAATAATGATTTTGAAAATCACTATGTTAAGGGATGATGGAAGAGAGGGCTGCTCCACCTTCTCATTTCTCTTCAGGTTTTGTCCTGAGGAGTTTGATGGAATGGCAAATAAAAGGGGAAAACTGTGTAAAAACACCCTGCGTTCCCTTTGCAGGCAGGAGGCAACATGAGGAAAGCACACATTCCCCCTAGACAGTGGACATCTTTCCCTCTTCTGCTTAGCTGCTTTCTTTTCTCTGGAATCTCTTAATTTAATCTTTGAACTGAGGTTGAATATTTTTCATAAGATGTGCATCAGTTCCTGTAGAGACGAGGGTTGGTAAAGGCATAGGAGATCTATATTACTCACTTGGCTAGATGAGATGTGCATGTTCTGTCAGAATTTAATATTTTCAGGTGAAGGAGTCTTGGAAAAAAACTGCACAGGTAAAGAAATAGTGCAGACTGTGGTCCCCTGCTCCTTTTAAATAGCACAGCCAGTTTCCTGAGACTCAGTAATTCATACAATTCCAATTTCTTCCAGCAGAGCAAAGCCCACCTAAGTCATGATCCAATTGTTTGCTGGAAGGGTGGTGCTGAGGCCTGTCAGGATTAAGGAAGACAGCAGCTGTATATTGTCCCCTTCACATCCCAAGATATATCCTAAACAGACAGTATAAAGAGTCAAATCAAGTGAACCAGAGCGACAATAGCGAGGGAATTCTCTAGGCTGAGAAAGCAGGGGTATCAGCAAGATGCTATCTGCTTCCTTGGTTCTATTGACTCCCTGTTGTGCTGATTTCCAGTGGAGCCAGGAAGCTGCAAAACAGGCTGCATCAGGCTCCCTACAGCTCCTGATGTTCAACAAGTCGGTTCTAATGGAGCACAAAGACAGAAAGCTGTCTTAGTAATAAGACAACAGGACAGGGCTTTGAGCTGCATGGCTAGTGAAAGGTGTCCCTGCCCATGGCAGCGCAGTTGTAACTAGATGATCTTTAAGATCGCTTCCAACCCAAACCATTGTATAATCTATGACAATAGAGGGCTGCTCCTGGAGAGGAAACAATTTACAGACAGGTAAGAAAACAGCTAGAAAAGTTGCTGGCCTTTTGCCATCCTTCCTTACACCTGCTGATGAAGCCAGAACAAAATGAAATTAAATCTCATCAGGGCCCAGTTTGCTGAGACTCAGTAGTTTTGTCAACTCATTTTCTTTTATTCTGAAGTGTACCAGGCTCACCTAAGGAAGGTCAGAAAGCCAGAAGGTGTCTGAGGCTGTGTTCAGATGCAGCTCCCTAAACTAGTCCTTTCTAGCAAGAACAATATCAGCTTTTGAAAGGTGAGTCACTGCTTTCTCTGCACTCAACACCAGAACATATAGTAAGTGACAACACCGCTTATGGGAGCACACGTGCTGTCCTGTGTTACTAATAAGCAGACGGAGGAGCTTTGCTCTTGATTTGCAGTCACTTTTGTATTAGTCAGAGGAAACATGATCTGGACAAATATTTGAGTGTTTGTGTTACATCCTCATGCTCATTCCCCACCATTTTTAAGGCCCCTATATTATAAATTTTAAAAAGTGAGTAGCGCTTATATTTTCTCCCCACATACTAAAAAAATAGGATTGTCCTTCTGTGCCCTTGAAGTTGTCCAGCTCTAGCTACATTTTTATGGGGAAAGAAAGACAGCCACATTTAGTGACTTCTGAGAGTTTCTCCATCCAGACAGACTTGAATAAGGTCTTTGTATATGTCAGAGTTTGCATGACCTATTGTGCTCTTGGGATCCTTCAACTACCTCAAAAGCTATGTGAAAGTAAAGTACTATCTTATGTGACTTAATTTACTTGTTTCATTTTGGTCTAAGTTTAACAGTTTGCAGTCTTTTAAGTTACTTCAACTTTGGGTGTATCTCTTGCTGTGACTCCCTTATAAACGTTTCTTTGGTGAAAATTATTTCTTACTGGTGTTTTGCCTAGGCAGGTAACAAAGCAGATATAAAATGTGACAATGTCCACCAATCCAGCCCAGCCCTACCTCTTTTGGGTTTGCTAAACCTGATTGCCATTGCTGAGTGACTTGAAGGTGCTAGAGGTTCTCTCTCCCTGCTTCCAGATTCCTTTTGCTCCAGTGAGACTCATAGCTTTTGTGGTTCCTTATGAGCACTGCATATTTATCAAGGTCCCTTTTATTTCCTCTTGTACTCCACAGAGTACCACAGCTTTAAATTGTGTTATCATGGGTGACAGCTGGGTCTGATTCACTTCTAGGGGAATGTAAATAAACTCTATATTTCAATAGCGTAAAGATTATGTAACTATTTTTCAGAAATAGATAAGAAGAAAAGCATGCTTATTTATCACACTGCAAAGATATCTATATCAGTTTGTAGTTGTTCTTCTGTAGCATAGGTGCTTCTATCCACTTGCCCTAATTCAGTCTTCAAGGTCTTCTGTGCGAGTCACCTAACCTCCACGTCTGCAAGTGTGGCATCTATTCTAAGCTAGGTGTCTTGGCTTCTGTGCTCAGTAGAGATCATTGCACTTTGCAGGCCTGCCTGCCTCTACAGAAATCCTGGGCAGCAGGCTTAGAAGATGGGTTAGATTGCTCTCTGTCAACATTAGCAGCTAGGATGGGATCCATCCTCCTAGATCTTTGGTTAGCTGGTTACATAGGGGTATGCAAGTGAGTTTGTGTTCAGGAATAGATGCTTCAAAAAAAAAAAAAATTCTAAATGAAACAATTTGGGAATGTTTCATGACCTGTTGTTGTGTACTTGAATACAGAGATTCAGTTTGCCTAGGGAACTTGCAGGATTTGGCTTTCAAATACATGCAGGATTATTTTATTTTTTTTTCTTTTTTGAGGAGTTTCTTCTTCATTTCCTCACTCAGAGATGAGTGGGTAGTCCTAATTCACCAAGAAACAACCTCTGAGAGGGACACTAGTAGAGAAGACTGGAAATACAAATGTTGTCCCCATTCAGAAAGAGGAATATAATCCAGAACTAATCACTAAACGGTTAACTGTACTCTTGAACCTGAGTGCAATGTATGCTGTGAGGGGTAGTGGAAATCTGGTGGCTTTAATTGACCCTAAGGCTGTGTCCACAGTTTGCTGTTTCATGTAGATCCTGGTAGTACTTGCCAGTTCAGGTATTGATGAGTCCAATGAGTCCAAGTGGCAGAAGCTGCCTGCTTTCTCCTGTATGTTGTTTCTGTGGTTAGATATTGCTGGTGTGTGATGCTCGTATCATGTGCTTTTTAGCTAGACACACATCTCCTCTGTTTGCAAGTCCTACAGCTGTAGGAGCTGTTCTTTTAAGTCTTTCTGGGTTGTAGCCTAGCACTGTGAGTCTTTGTCCTGGGACCTGAGAGTGGGTGCCAGCTGCTGGGATAGCAGGTAGCTATACGGTAACTTCAGCCAACAGCCCTGACAAAAATTGTAGAATAAAATAATTGTAATAAAAGTTTTAAAATATTCCTGGATTGCTTAGATGGAATTTTTTCATCTTGCACTTTGAGAATAACCTCTGCTCTTCTGCGGAAATGCATCTAGCATTTAAATGGAATCTACGGATTTCCTTTGGACATTCAGTTTTGGCTAAAGCTTTCTAAAGAAAAAATAAAAATCAGACAAAAGTCCCTTATCCTGTGATAATGGTTCAGTTTTAGTGATCTTTTAATTATGCCAGCTGACTGTGTAAGCTTAATTGCATTAGAGGCTGCTAATTATCTGATTAGGAAATGCTTGGCTGTAATAGCTTATTTAAATGAATTGACTATGCATGCATGTGAGTTTTAGCTGTTTAGTCGTTACCTCAAATTGTTAAACTCTCTTAGATGCATCCTGTCTTTTTTTATTTCTTTATCTAATATGTGAAACATGAACACATTTCTCTCTGTCCTAATGGCTGCAGATATTTTGCTGCTTGTGCCTATCTGTCAGTGAACACACTTCGGTTGTCCCATGTTTGTTGTGATGGGGGTATTTTTTTGTGTTGTGTTTTTGGTTGGTTGGTTGGGGGTTTTTTGTCCCCTCCTGCTGCTCCAGCACATTTGTTTCTACTAAGCGATCCCTTAGGTGCTGATAGTTTTTATTTAGAAGAAGAACTGTATTTAAGTAGTCCCAAAGAAGGAGACAGTGGGGTATTCTGCTTCTCTGAAGAAGATGGCACATCATTAGCATCATCTGGTTAATAAATTTCAGAGGGTCTGGTCCTTCAGATCATCTCACAGGTTTGGATTGTTTGGCCCAGTGAGGGCTATTCTCTCCAGCCTAGGGGTCATGACCAAGTGGTATCATGAGAATGAGAGGCAGGGATGTGAGCCTGACTAATCTTGTTTCGCCAGATGCTTATGCTCGTTCTTGAGAATGCATTGAATTACAAATTTGCAAGTAGAGTCGTGGCCAGGAACATTTCTGAAAAACTGTCCAAGGTAAAGCAAGGCATTTGCTCACTTGGTTTCAATTGATTTTTAAGGAATGATGTCTTAAAACACTTTTTGCCCTTTCTGAGTGCTTTCGGAATACCAGGGGGATTTTGGAGTCATTGCTGAAATGATAATAAAGGAGATGAGATGAAATGAAAGAAATTTGAGATGTTTCAAACTCCCCTATTCATTTAACCTTTCCAAAGTGGCATATGAGATACCCATATATTTTTGAAGTTATGGAAAACACAAAAATACTTTGGCATAGACGGAGAATTTTTCTCCGTACTTTATTTAAGATAACTTTCAGTCTTGATTTTTCAGCACTGGTAATGCAGAACAAAATCTGTGCTTAGAAATTAAAATATAATTGCCTCATGTGACAGATTTTTTGCCTCTGATTAGGAGTCAGGGTTGATTTAAAACCTTGATGTGCTGCTCAGAAGCAGCATGAAAGTAATGATGGCAACTGGAAATTCATCTTGATGAAGAGAAAACTGTTTCTGGAGAGGTGATGTTATGTATGAACTTGAACTTACCTTGATGTTTTGGTACCTGAGGGAGGCTGACTTCTTGATCTGTAGGTGCAGAAATATTTCTGTTGGAGCTTTTCAGTTGTGGTTTAGTCTTGTTCCCATGACCATCTCCTGCCTTGAGTCCTATCTTTACTGTGAATACCCTTTTTGATGCATCTGAAGTAGGTTTCTGAATATTCCCAAACAAAAGCAGTCCTTCTGTTGAATAAGATTTGTATTATCCTCCCACCCCCTCAAAGACTTCCCTTCTTAATAGCAGTGCCCAGCACAGATAGTCTCTCTTCCTAATTTTGGGTTTGTTTACTCAAAAATAAACCATTCAGTTTGTCTGTCCCCTGCAGTATCTAATTCTCAGGAGTTTGCTGATGATTAAATGAAACCTTGGACCTCTTTCATCTGGCTCAAGAATTAAGCGGGAACTTCTTCCTCACCCCACCAGTGTTGCAGGGCATTTAGCCCACGTGGTCTTACAGCAGGAGCTGATGACAGGAATATTTTAATATGCTCAGTAGTGTTTGAGGTGTTGGGGCATGTGAAAGGTATTGTCCCACTAGACCTGAGTGAAATGCTGTGGCAACAGTTCACAGGACCTTTGGTTGGACCCTTCCTGTCTTCCCCTGGTTCTGACTTTATGGCTGTTATATTCTTGGATGTTTTTGGTTTTGAAGTCAAACACAGAAACTCCTGCCCAGTCTGACAGCTTGGCATCTTATTTGAAGCAAATGAATTAGCTATAAACTTTTAGCACGTTTTCCTCCTTCACCAGATTCATAGCTGACTTTCAGTGACCTCAGACCTGGCTTGCATACAGGTTCCTGGCTCAATGGAAAGGCATGAGCAGGAAGAGGGATACCAAAACTGGGTTTGGGCAGCTTCAGAGATCCAGGCAGCTCCCGTGGGTGCTTCAGAGCTTTGGCCTTATGGGACAATCTTGGACATAAAAAAATGATAACATTTCTCTCTCATCAAGACCTAGGGGGCACTGTGATAGATTAAGGGTCAGACTAGTGTTCTCTCTGTGTAAAGGGCTTTGATGGGCACTCATCAAACTGGAGATCAGATGCAGAAAAGAGACTTCTGGAACTGGAGGAGGAACACCTGAGTACCAGGAACCAGGGGTGGATGTGTTTCTGCCCTTATATTAGTGGCAGGTACTGGTTATCGAGTCAGAGATGCCTATCCTGATGCTCTGGGGAACAGAGGGTATAGGAGACTATTCTCCTCTCACTGCCTGGCCTAAGATAGCAACCATAAGCCTACAGACAGGCTATAATAGCAAAGAGCAGCTATGAAAATCATTTAGGCTAACATTGTGATAATCACAGGGACTTTGAATTGCTCCTTGCAACAGAGGTCAGGGTGGTTTAGACTTAGCAGAAGGATCTCCAGTCTCCTACTAATGTTCCCTGAGCACACATGATCTGAGGTCTGGAGAAGGGCTGGTACAACCTGGCACTCTGGAAAGCCACCAGCACCTGCTCTAGCTTAGGTGTGGAATGGTGCTGAAGGGGTGAGATGCACAAGCAGAGACAGCTGGGGACAAAAAGAACCAGAGGAGGGGAAAATGAGGTGAACACCAAAAAACAGAGAAATACAGCTAGAAAGAAAGGGCTAAGGTACAAGTTACTGCTCAGTCTTCTGTCACTCTGAAGTGCTTGCAGGAGCAATTAAGAACTGGAAAGAAAACTCTGTCCTTCTGTAGTCTCAGCTTTTGCTGCCAAGTGCTGCAAGTAAAGGCAGGCACTGCCACTTTATATTTAATTGCTGATTGGTGAATAAGGCTTTAGTTTTTTCTTCTTCCTTGTTGCTACCTCCAGTGTCTGCAGGTGGAAGAGTGAGAAGAAATAGCTTTAGAAGCCCCTAACATGACAGCCCTGCAGGGCTTGTGATAAGAATGAATCACAGGCATATTTCTTTTTCTTTTGCTGCCTTTGGAAAGGGGGCAGGGAGTAAGGGGAAAGGTGTATGAAGATATGTGGAGCCAAACTTTTTTCTTCCCTAAAGGATTAGTGTGAGTATTAGTTGTCTGGTGGGAAAAAGAATATAAATAGAGAGGGAATGAATTACCATGGAGTTATTTCTTTTAGGGGAAAAAGGAAAAAAACATATTTTGATGGTTCTTTGTGGTTTGATTTTGGATGTTCTTTAAGGGAGTGGTGAAATCTATAGTGCCAGATTATGCAGGCTTTTTAAAGAGTGTTTTTTTAATCAAAACAAAGCTTTCTTCAATGCTTTACCAGGATTGCACAACATAAGCACATAACGACAACTAAGTATAGATACTTGCTGTGTTGAAGGTAGACAGCAAACTTTAATTTGCTGTATGGATTTACATGGTTGTGCTGAATGTTATTTCCATCCTCAGAGATGCAGTCATTATGACTGTTCCCCTCCCCAGTATCTGATAGCATTAACACAAAGATTACCTTTCTTTTTTTCCTTCCTAACACAAAACAGATTAATGTAATAAAAAGCAAATTAATATAGGCTGCTAAATGACAATAGGTCACTATAAAAGCATTTCCTGTTAATTACAGTTTTGAGGCTTAATTTGAAATTTTCTATGTTTCCTTCTAAAATATTAAAAATCTGCCAGTGACAGGCTGAAAAAGGACCATAAGAGAATTGCTCCTACTTTTCATTAAATTAAGACATTTTTTTTCAGTGTAAGATTTTCAGAATTTAATGATTCAGGAACTTAAATTCCATGGAGTCTGTGATATCTGGCCTCGCATATTGATGAGGTATAGGTGAAAAACCTGCCTAAAAAGAGTTTGTGAAAGGGTACTTATAGCTGGTGCACAGACAGTAGGTTTGGAAGAAAGAGATTATCTGCAGATGTTGAAAATATAATTAATCATGTAGAAATAGATTGGATATTTGTGTGCTATGAAGATCACAGTTCTGATTTGTTTCCAGTGAACACATTTAAGTACAGCTCCATTGACTTTAATAGAGTTACTTGATACTTGAGATTAGTGTCAGGGACAGGACAATTGAACCCAACTTCCTTAAAGTAAGCAAGTCCAGGAGAATTTATGAACCAGTATTTTTTAAAAGATTTTGGTTATGAAATTGCAGTTTCACATATCCATCTCAAACATAACTTTTAAAAATTGCCTGTATTTCTCTTTGACTTTATGGTGAAAGGCAATGAAAAGACAAGACTTTTTTGTTGTTGTTGAAATGGGTAAAATAAGAGGTTCTTGCACTTCTCTACTGGTTGAAACTTGAGACAGAATGATGCCTGTAGGTCCTTCAGGGGTTGGAACTAGATGATCTTAAGCTCCTTTCCAACCCTAACTATTCTGATTCAGGATAGGGTGTGGCTGGCACAACCACAAATACACTCTAGTAATTCAGAATCCAAATGATAATCTTGTATTGTTAGTTGCCATGGGTCTCAGGGAAAAAGTTACTGCTGAATTTGTGTCCATGAGTGCAGGACAATTCCATAAAATCACCCTGAGCACCGTTGTCTGTCTTCTTTCTCAGTGTAATGTAATGGGCTGCAGGCTGCAACAGCAATGTGTTGGGGTGCTCTTACTGTCACCCAAGTCAGTGGTTAACCTTGCTGTAATTGCAGGCATCCATCCTGGTGCTGTTGTTGCTTACAGCATGAGATTGTTCAGGAGTAGGTTTTGCCTCACATTTGATATGAAAGAGCTGCTTGTTATCACTGGAGTACTATTGTTGCTGGAGCTGAGGGACTTCAGTTTGAGGTGGCTCCAGATACATGGGAGAGGAGGGAGAGGTCAACCTTCTTGTTTTGTTTAGTATTTTGGTTTCATGTAGAGATGAATTTTGTCATGTGGGCACAGAAGATAACATGCTTTCTGTGGCCTAAACACAACTATTAGGCAGCAGGAAGAGGTCAAACATCATGACTTTAAATCCTAGATTATGAGAAAAATTTCCTTAACTCTTAATATTTAACGCAGCTGCAGCTCTATACCAGCCTAGCCCTGGTGTCATTGTTCCTGATGTGGGAAAACGTGAGGAGGGGCAGACTGATTTTTGGTCTTTTGCGTCTTGGTCAATGTCCATTTCTGAGTCACTGAGATGTTTTAATGAATAAGAATCATCTTTTAACTGCCCTTGAGATAAATGGTTATATTTAGACTGGGTTTTGTTTTATAGCACAACACCCAATGTGATGCTGTACTTTGAAATGTCTTGAAACGCAGTGCAGAAAGTAAGGAACAGCTTTGTACATATGAGACAAAAGGCAGGTCTTTGCTGAAGTTGCAGACAGTCTAAGCCTTCTTCTGTTTCAGTTTATTCTAAGAAGTTTTGGGTGTGCACTGAAATATCAGTGCATGACTTTGTAAATTTTATTTATTTTTTAAAAAGTTTTTGTAGAAGTTTTAGTAAAGTTTCTATTTGGTGAGTAAAAGTATCTTTACTTAGGTCTAATTGATTTGTTTTGGAAAACAACCTAAAAACTCTCAAACCAACTGTACAACTAAAGTGAAATTCATAGATTCTTATGTGTGTAATGATTAGAAATTCCTATGTCTCTTGCTAGAAATTTCACAAGAAACTTGAAGATGGGAAGAAATGACATTTGTAGACCTTTAGAAAAAAAATCACAAACCTGAAAGCTTTTAAGAAAACAAGGCATTTATGTGATCTGAGGCTTGCATACATGGCCATTAGTTTAGCAACACAAAGAGAACTTTTTAAAGATATAATACAGGGACAGGACTCAGTGTTCTGTTTTCGCAGTAGTAAAAGATTGCCAATGGAGTTCCAAAGGGTTTATGCTATGATCAATGCCTACACTCATTCATATTCATCTATTAATTCTCAATATATTCATAAATGAGCTGGAAAAGAGGCCAACTGCTATTAAAGGCATGAAGTAGTGCCATCAGCAAACATTATTCACAACAGTAAAGATGAAGGCTGACTGAAAAATTATGGAAGGACCTTATGAGACTGAGTGGCTGGGCAATAGATGAAGAGGTCAAATTATGCATAGATAAATGTTAATTGATGCATGATGGGGGGGGGGGGTGGGTGGGACGGGGCAATTCCAGCTTCACATACTATATGATGGGTTCTGGACTGGCCATTAGTCCTGGAAGGTAGATCTGGGCTTATGACAGGGTTCCCTGAACACAACAGCTCAGAGGTCAAAAAGCAGAGCAGTATTTGGGATATTAAAAGTAGAATAGAAATAAATACAAAATCATGGTGCTGAACAAAGCTGTGGCATGCTTGAATCTTCAAAACTCTGCATAGTTCTGCTTCCTTCAGCTCCAGATCTCCATATTGGGACCATAGTTTAATATCTTCATCAATGACATAGACAGTGGGATTCAGTTGGACCCTCAGCAAGTTTGCAGATGACACCAAACTGTGGTGCAGTTGATGTACTTGAGGGAAGGGATGCCATCCAGAAAGACCTAGACAAACTCAAGAAGTGGGCCCATGTGAACCTCACAAAGTTCAAAAAAGCCAAATGCAAGGTCTCATGTTTGGGTCAGGGCACCCTCTGGTTACTAGTTGTTGAAAACCAGGTTACTAGTGGTTGAAAAGCTCAACACGAGCTGGCAATGTGTGCTTGCAATTAGAAAGCCAACTGTACTCTGGACTGCACAAATAGAAGCATGACCAGCAGGTCAAGAGGAGTGATTCTGCCCTTCTCTCTCATGAGACTCCACCTGGAGTCCTGTGTCTAGCTTTGGAGTCTTCAATACAAGACAGACATAGACTTGTTGGAGTGAGTCCAGAGGAGGGCCATGAAGATGATCAGAAGGATAAAGAACATCACCTATGAGAAAAAGCTGAGAGAGTTGAAGTCATTCAGCCTGATGAAGAGAAAGCTCTGGGAAGACCTTATTGTGGCTTTTCAGTGCCTAAATGGGCTTATAAGAAAGATGGAGACAAACTTTTTAATAGGGCATGTTGTAAAAGGACATGGGGTAATGGTTTTAAGCTAAAAAAAAAAAAAAAAAGTAGATATAAGGAAGAAATATCTCACAGTGAGGGTTGTGAGACACTGAAACAGGTTGCCCAGAGAAGCTGTGGCTGTCCCATTCCTGGGAGTGTTCAAGTCCAGGGTGGATGGGGCTTTGAGCAGCCTGTTCTAGTGATAAATGTCCTTGCCCATGGCATCCCACCTTGGGATTACACTCTGGGTGTTTCTCCAAGACTATCTTTGGTCTGCCAGAATAGTGGCATGTGTTTGATCTCCTCCTTGTACAGAGAAGCTTGATAAAATTTATGTCACATCAGAAAGCTGAAATCAAGTTAAAGCATGGATAAAAATCTGTAGGAGGTCATTCTGTAGGTGTGTTTTATCCATGGGCACTCAGTCCCAAGCATTGCTTATGTGATGATGCAGTGTTATCAGGGGATGCAATAACACTAGCAACTGTCATTCTTTAAAACCTATGTTTTGCCCTTGTGTTTTTGGAAAAATGACCCCACCTACTTCTAACCTTTTGCTTTTGAAAATAATCAGCAAATAACCATGGTGTTTTAGCTTGGAGTGCTTAATTGTGTATATCATTTGCATGGTGTTGTGATCTTACTATCCCTGGGTCTTTAGCTGTGGAAAGAGCTGACTAGGTATTTTACACCTTAATGTAGAGGTAAAAATGTCTACAGATACGTCTAACATTATGGCAGTGACTCCGAAGGAATCCAGGAGGTAGTGGGGACAAAGGGCAGCTTCACATTTTTAATGAGATGTAACTCAAAAGGTAGTGAATTGTTAGGTTTTAATTTGTTCTCCTTTAATTAAAATCTTTAACCTCAGAAACCTGATGCTCATTCAGAGAATCTCATGGGGAAAAAAACTAAAGCAAAATTCTGCCTTGGATTCTTGTTGTTTATGACAAAACACCTAAAACACTGGGATCTGGGTAAAATTCTTCCTTCTGCTGCTGAAATTGGCTCTATCTGGCTAATAAGCAAAAGCAGAAGCCTATTTTAGACCTTGAATGCACAGCAAAGACCCTCCTTTAGCTGTGTTGTCTCTGCATACTTTCATGCCATTATGACAATCTTCTTATCTTGTCTATGATTACATCAAAATTGCCCTCCTGGTAAAGTGCACTATAAACTTTAGTTGAATTCTGTTAAGCTTAACACGCTCTCAAAGACAGGAGACTGTAATGGCTTTTTGTGTGCAATGTAGTTACTTCTATTTTCTGAATGCATCTGAAAACTTTGCAGATGTTAAGAGAAAGGACAGAATAACAGAACCTGCCCCTTGCATATAAATTGTATCCTCAAACATCATGTCTTTAGAAGTTTGATTTGAAAAAGCACATGTACCTTTTGGCCACGCCAGAAGACATATACCCCTATAAAACAGTAAGAAAATATCTGAAGACTACTAGAAACCTGGATCTCTGTTGACCTTATGCAGTTCAAAAATATATATGTGATCCAGATCATGGAAAATTCCACAGGTTGCAAAAGAAGGAAAGAGAAAACTAGCAGGCTTCCGTGAAACTGTGAAGAGGGCATGTTTCTGTCTGGCAGTAAAGCCAGCCCCTGAGCCTTGATATTAGGTGCCTCAGATCTCACTAGGAGATTGCAGTGGCTCCAGTGGCTTCCAGGCAAAGCAGGGCTAGTAAGCTACTATGAAGGAAAAAATGGACCGCACTCCAAAATGCTGATAGAAGAACCAACAGCCACAGGCTGCTGGTCACCTGCTTGGAGTATGCTGTGGGTCCCTTTCTAGGTATTGCTGAAAACTGAATGCTCTGGGTTTGTATGAACACCTTTTGAACATCCCCTGGCTTGCTTAGAAACTGAAGGACTGTTCACTACAGTGACTTCTGTTGGAGAAGTGCAATGTTTGATGTTTAAGTGGTTACCAAAAATAAGGCAAACACTGGTCTCATAGAATCAGCTAGGTCAGAAAAGGTCTTCAAGTCCAACCGCTACCCCAGGACTGCCAAGTCCAACTCTAAACCATGTCACTAAGGGCCTCATCTACATGTTTTCTGAACACTTCCAGGGACAGTGATACCACTACTGCCCTGGGCAGTCTGTTCCAATGCCTGACCACGTTTTGGTGAAGAATTTTTTTCCTAATACCCAGCCTAAACATCCCCTGGCACAGCTTGAAGCCATTACCTCTTGTCCTGTTACTTGTTACCTGGGAGAAGAGACCGACCCCCCACCTCACCCAAACCTCCTTTCAGGTAGTCGTAGAGAGCAATAAGGTCCCCTGGAGCCCTCTCTTCTCCAGACTAAACGACTCCATTTCCCTCAGCTGTCCCTCATCAGACTTGTGCCCAGACCCTTCACCAGCTTTGCCCTTTCCTGGACCTGCTCCAGCACCTCAATATCTCTCTTGTACTTAGGGGCCCAGAACTGAACACAGGATTCAAAGTGCAATCATCACCAGTGCAGGGGGATGTTCACTGCCCTGGCCCTGCTGGTCACACTATTTCTGATACAGGTCAGGATGTCATTGGCATTCTTGGCTACCTGGGCACAAGCTGGCTCATGCCCAGCCAGCCAATTCCCTGCTTATTTTTGGCAAACTGAAACAAGTACCTAGCTATTGCAAATAGATTTTTAACACCTGAGAAAGAGACAAGACTTTCTTTCAAATAAAGCAACAATTCTTCATGGTAAATTTCTTTGCAGGAAATAGTCTCATTTTTATTTATGATGTAGAATTGTAATCGGTTTTTTCAGGTGATGTTGATCTTCAGCAATCCTCTGCTCTGGTCATGGATCTCATCTGTTGAAAAGCCCCTATTAAACTCATCAAAAACATGCTGGCAGTTCAGAGTGATCCTGCTCTTTTTAAAAAATCTCTTGTGTTATCAGCAGTTTGTGCTGATTCTCTATTTTATTTTATATTTTTGAAGCAGAAAAAAAGGTAAACTAACTGCAGGAATTATTTTCCTTTCCTTTGATTCTGAAATTTTCTTTTGGTTTCTAAAGCACTGCTGCTGTGTGCTTAAGCTGCTGGGATTTTGCTTGTATTCAGTCACGTAACAGTCCACCTGATTCCAGAAACCTCAGCAATCTGCAGTGCCTCATTTAATAATGCAGCATAAATAGTTACTGATTTGCATAATTTATGTTTCTCTTGTTTCCAGTGCAGTTTCCTGATTACATTAACAAAATCATACTTTTACTTTCTCACCTTCAAAGTTCTTACCTTAGAAGCTGAGTATATCTGCTTTGTTGATTCAGCACAGGTGACAGCAGGAATGGGCCATGGCCCATAGTGCACCAACTACAGACAGGTAAAGCATACAATTTCTCATTAATATGAATATAATCAGTTCATTATGGTAGGATCTGCAGTCTGCAATGAAGCAGGGCTCCCTAGTGCTAATTGCTTTGTTTATTTAGAAAGAAAGCAACCTCAGAGAGCAAATCAACTGAAGATGACAAAAAGAGGAAGGGAAATGGATGGGAGAGAGATCATACATCTGCCATTAGCGGTCTCCCCAGTGCAATGCTCCTTTTCCAGGCCAGTCTTTCTGTCCATTTGTTTGTTTATTAAGTGAAAGATCTATTTAACATTTCTATACAATTTTAATCACCATATCGGTAACCTGGCTTTAAAATGGAGCTTAGTAAAAGCTCAAATTGGCATTTTTGATTTTTGCTTCCTAGGTTTTATTTCCCCTCATTTTGCTTCCTGACTTGGGGAATTTTATTGCATGTCCTGTTTGGATCCTGCAACAGCTGAGTGATGTGATCTTGATTTTCTATCTGCTCTGCATCTTATGTAGTGGTCCTCAGAGTAACCCTGCTCTCGTGTGACATGTTGAATGTTATTGCCTGTCTCTTGGGGAGTCCTATGGACACTATAGGTTCAAATTTAAACTGTCTTCTTCAAAACCAACTTTAATTTATTTATAAATCTGCACAAGCACTGTCCCAACAACTTATGGGCTGCTTTTTTAGTTTAGAAGCCATTTCTGGTTTCCTTTGGTCTATTAATACCCTTTACAAAGCTGCATCAAAAGGAACATGTGCAGCAGGTTGAGAAAGGTGATTCTCCCCCTCTACTCTGCTCTTATAAGACCCCACCCTCAGTAGTGCATTCAGCTCTGGGGCCTCCAATGCAAGAGGGACCTGTTAGAGTCAGAAGGAGGCCATGAAGATGATGAGAGGGCTGGAGTGCTTCTATGAAGACAGGCTGAGAGAGTTGGGCTTGTTCAACCTGGAGGAGGCTCCAGGGAGACCTTAGAGCAACCTTTCAGGACGTAAAGGGGATCTACAAGAAATCTGTAGAGGGACTTTTTACAAGGGCATATAACTACAGGACAAAGAGGAATGGCTTTAAGCTGACAGAGGGTAGATTTAGACAGACATTAGGAAAAAATTCTTTGCTGTGAGGGTGGTGAGGCATTGGAACAGCTTGCCCAGGGAAGTTGTGGACTTGCTTCTGCGGGCACAACTTTGGCTCAGACTTAGCAAAAACTCTTCAATGTGTATAGTCCCATTGCCCCGCGATGAGGTGGCTGCTAACTTCTGAGGTAAGCACACAACATTATTCAGTAAGACCAGGGGTGGTTTGTGTCTTGCAAAGCTAAGTACTGTACTGTTGCTGACTATGCTTTTATAGTGCAACTTCTCAAGCATTGTTGGATTTGATCCTTGAGAGAAACCACTAAGGGCAGAAAAGTACAGCTTCAGAAAATTGTGTTCTGTGTTCTGTTCCCACCCAGGGGAGAAAGGCTGGCACAAGGAAGCCTGCAGAGCCTTGTGTGAGGCCAAGAAATCTGGTCAGCTGTGGCAGATGAAAACAGAGCAAGTAGAGAAACTGGGACAGAGAAGGAGTAGAAAACAAGGGACAATGAATGATACATGCTTAAGAAGTACAATTTATTTCCTGATGATTTCACTCTAGCCCCTAAGCACAGATAATGCCTCTTTTCCTGAATGGTTCCTATGAATATGAAGTGGCCATTACTTATTATACACTAGCCATGAGAGATGGATGCTGATACAAAGAAGAAAATTACATGCTTCAGCTGGAGATGAGCAAAGCTCATCACTTTTGCCTTCTCTAGCCTGTCTAAAAAGGTAGAGAGGGGATTTTACTCAGTGAAAAGGCAGGCCAATGTTGTAAGTCCTGTTTCCTTTTTGATTTTGCATGCCATTTCCCATGTTCCATACTACTTTCTGGAAATACTTGGGCACAGTTATTGTCTTCCCAGATGCATGTGCTGAAACATTTTCTTCTGTGTTGTACTGCAGAAGGAGATGCATACCTCCCAATCTAACACAACTGGCTTAATTTTCTTGTGCACAAATTAGGTTAATTTTTCTCTATTGACTGTATATTGAGCTTTGAGAAAAATGCTTTGTATTGCTTTCTGCAGAAATCTTTCTTCATTGATTGTTAAGGAAGCTCAAGAAGTCTAATTTCCTAAATGCACTGTTTTAGGTGTGTTTAGCGGAGTTTGTACTGTTTTCCACCTCTTCCTAGCATTAGAATAACCCATTATTTGGCAGCTCCAGGTGAAGAAAGCCCCTATAATCTATGCAGAACTGAAGTACTCTTAAATTTGTACTCGTGTTGAACAGTTATGTGCTTCTCTTTGTATCCTGTACATGTTCCTTCATGAGTTGTCCTACTGTATTAATTAACATATCTAATATCTCTCACTGCTCATCCTTTCCTTGAGCAGAATTTCATGTACAGGGGGTTTATTTAGGGTATTTTTTCTCTCTTAAAAAGAACAGAATGTATGAGGGTTCATAGAAGTACCACACTCGGTCTTCAGCCAGTCAGAATCCCCTCATATGTGGCTTGCCCAAATGAACCAGTGACCTTAACAGTGCTTTGAGGTGCTCAGGCTCCATGCAGAGGGTAGTGTTTGTGGGTATTGAATCATCAGCAAACTAAGGATTTAAAGCTTCCTGCCCAGTGAAAGCTTCACCACACACTGTCTCATTAACTGACACAATACCTGTGCTACTGATACACTGAATGCAGCATTGTATTTCTTCTCATAACTGAGAAAATACCTTTCCTTGTTGATCTGCCTTTCAGATTGAGTTTGCTTTACTCACCTGGGCTTTCCACTGTGAACTTGTCACAGAGCTAATTTCAATCAGTTGTTCCAACAAGCTTGTTTTCATTAAGGAAACAAACAAGCAAATGAAAAACAACCAGAGAAAAGCTTATGTGCCCCAGACTTGGGCAGCTGCTGTGACAAAGCCCTGAGGCTAAAATTACCCCCACAGCTCTTCTCACTTGTGTTCTTTTTAAAGCAAAACCCAAACTTGCCCAACCAACCAGCTAGATGTCTGGACTGCTTGCCTTCAACTTACACCTTGCCACGTGCATGTGCATTGTCAGCTTAACTTAAATCAGAGAAACATAGCCTGTCTTTTCTAACACCAGAACAGTCAGTCTTGAGTTTTCTTCAGTGGGTGAATAAAAAGGTATCTGAGTGTGAAGGATGAGTTCAAACTGTCTGTTGTTCAAAGGTCTGTGTTATAGCATTTGTTTCTTTGGCTCCGAGCTTTCCTAGCTTCTAAGAAATTCAGTTGTGAAAATGATATATAAAGAAGCATGAAAATGCATGTGTATTCCTTCTAGTTCTCTGTTTGCTGACATTTACTATGTGAGGAGAGGGAACAATTTTGATGCCAAATGCATAAAGAGAAAATACTTAAATTTGTGTAATTTAAATGCTGAGCAGGTTTGTGGTTTTTTTGTGTTTTTTTTTTTCTTTTTTTTTTTCACTTGCAAGATCAGCATTCAAGGCAAGCACAAAAAAGGAATGCTGTAAGAAATGCATAGATTACAAGGTACTTAGTGAATAATAAGAAAATTAGTACGAAAAATGTTATTGTGGAACAGATTATATCATTTCCTCTAACTCTGTCTTAGAGAATTGCATACTGTTTCACATTCAGGCCTCTGTAAGATCTCCAGATCAGGCTAAGGCTGAAGAAAATTCTGACAGGAGAAATACAGGACTCTCCTGATTTCTGCCTACCCTGTGGCTCTGTGTGGATTTTTACATATTTTCAGATTTGAATCGGTTTGCCCGTTCTTACTAACATATACCACAGGATATAATCCTGATTTAGCAGAGTAAAGAAGCAACATTAGCAATAAAGGCTGTCTGTCTTTGCCTGGTTTATGTGTCTTGGACCATTGGAGAAACTGCAGGAACTGAAAAACTGGAGTGAGTCAAGTCTAAAACTCTGATTAAAAAAATCATCTAAGTGTAATATTTTACTATATAGGATATATGAGTCGTTTAAAGTTAGTGAAACAGCCTTTGTGGTACCGTCTTTAAGGTCTTATTTCCAATTGGGAGGTTACAAATACAGTTATCCCCTATCATAATTCTCGTATATCATATAGACTATCTTACCTGGGTTCACATGGAATTCTTGCCTTGACGTAAATGCTAAAAGTTTAACAGGATTTTAAAACAAGCAACTGGAGAAATTTATGGGGCTATTATATGCATTTCTGACTCTGGAAGTATAAGCCACAGACCCTGCAAGACTGAGAGTGCATTCTGGGAAGCACAGCCTTGGGAAGAGTGTGAGCTGTGTCTGAGTTAACCTTGAGGGGAAACGATGCATCCAGAAGTGACTACAGCAGTGCAGCATTAGTGTAAACTTCCTTTTGAGTAGGACCAGCAGACTTTCAATGCTGTCTGGGAAACTGCCCCCTCTCTCCATCAGCCCTGTAATGATGGCCATATTAAAAATAAACCTGTGTTTTCTGCTTTACTTTTAATGCTCAGTCCTTGGGTTTTGCATTCTAGGGAACATGTTTCCTGCTTCTCTGGGTAGTCCAGAGTAGTTCTTCTGCTTGCTGAAGCATCTGCATTCTGATTATTCGCAAGCTTTTATCTCTACCACAGAACAGATGTTAAACCATTTCTTATCCAGGAGAACGGATTACATAGCAAGACAGGGAAACTGTGATAGCCCAAGGCTTATGTAAATACGGCAGCAATTCCCAGCTCTGTACCAGCCCAATGACAAAGTTTTACATAGACACTTATGTTACTGGGGAAGGAAGCTATCCAACACTAGCAGGCTTGTCTGCAGTTTGGAGATGTAAGTTTAACTCCACACTCAGAAAGTGTTTTCATGTGAACGTGAGCAAGTCAGCCTGCCTGTGCTTTAGTTCTTATAGCATGGGGATATGAGCATAGTAGTCATGCAAGAAACAGGCTAAAGACCACAGGGTGCTCCAATACTATGCCAATGAATGTGTAAGTACCACAGGCAGTAACAGGCAATGGTACGAGGCTCTTCTGTTCCTGGTATGCAGAGTATGCTGTCTGCTTTCTGTGTGTGTTCAATATCTGTAGGGATAGTATTCTTTATTGAACCCTCAGTAATTTCACTCAGTAGGTTCGGTGCAAAGGTTACCAGTTGGGTTTAATTGTGATAAATTAACACTGTTTAGCAAGGTGGGCTATTATGCTAGTTAGCAGGTTTCACTGACAACCTAGAAAGAATGTTTTTAGGGCAACTTGTAGCAATCTAAACAAGCATTTTTTTCAGTGTCTTGGCCAAGTGTGAACTCAGACTATAATTTCAGAAGATGGCAGTTTTAAGTTTGTTGCTTGACTGCCCACTTTACTCCTTTTTGTTCTTGGGACTTTTTTTCCCTCAAAGTTAGCTTTATATTTGGCATCCTTCTGGAACATGGTATGCTTGCCACACTACAGATGTGTATACATGCTGTATTTTTAGAGCTTTTAAGACAGCTGCTGTTTGCAGCAAAACATAAATGCCCAGGCCATGCAGTGGTCAATCTAATACAGGCACAGCCTGTGTTTGCTCTGCATTTCATTTATTATCTTGGCAGCCAAAGTAACTTTTCTACATCAGCCTACAGGGGCTTTGTGTGGTAGGAGAATGTAATTCTTTGATCAGTGCTCCTTTTTTTCAGAACCCTTGAATCATAGCCTTTACTAATCTCTTCTCATCTTGAACATTAAGATTCTAGTCTGTGTTGTGATCTCAAAGTCATAGATACACAGAAGTTAGGACTGGAAGGAACTGCAAAACTTCCATTAGTCTTTGTGCTGATGCAGTGCAGGGACAGCTAAATCTATTCTGCTTCATAGCTGAAAAAGAATAGAGGAGCTTTCTGGAAAGTACAGACACAGATCTGAGACCTGTAATTGCAAGCATGATCATGTTCTTGTATTTTTAGACCACTGCAACTGCAGCAACATTATTGTGATGTTATTCATGGCAGATGATTCTGAAGACCTCTTAGTTCTGGAGATGCCTAAAGCCATCTGTTCTGTTTCCAGAATGCTCAGTGGAACTTAACTCCTGGGGATATTGTAACTGCCGTTGCAACCGTAACCTTTGCCAGCAGACACCCACAGCTTTTTTTTGTGCAATTAAGGCAGGAAGGTGATACATCTTGGGTACCACGCACTTTTACATGCACCAGTAGATAATACTTCTAGTGGTAACTGTAGAAAGATGTTGAATACGAGGGGAGAAAACATCAGTGTAAATCACTGTAGCTTTGCTGGTCTGAGCTAATCATGATCTCAGGTTAGCTGGAAAACTGAGTTTGAGTGCATGGCTGCTGCATATATTTCTGAAGAATCGGTCTTCACAAATAAGGTATTCTTCCCAAAATGTGGATGCAGGGTTTTAATTGTACTAGAGGGCACTGCCTTTTTCAGAACCTTCTGTTCCCAGCATGGCAATTTCAGAAAGGGACTTGTCTTGGATATGAAGTTTTGTCAGTGTCGTGCTTGTAGAGATGGTTCTGATGATGTAGGTCCTAGTCATACCCTCTGTTTTGCCATTACACAGATTAATACAGTGTGCTCTGTACAGAACACGCAGGGGCTGTGTATATAATGCTAATAGACACTGTTTGCAAAAGTTGTAATTCACGTAGGCAGAGTCACAGCAATGAATTAGTGCTTTTGGCATTTGGGAAAGAAAGGCCATTTGAAATCCAGCTGCTTGCCAGCTGTGGTTATTCATAGCAATTTTTACAGTGGCTGCTTTTTTCACTCCAACTTTTCATTTAGAAAGTGCAATGAGTTATTTTATTGCCGTCTTAAAAGTCTATTTATAATCCATTCATCTTGTGATGAATGTGTGTATCTGATTCTTGACCTCTCTTTAATACTGTACAAAGCAGTGTTGCTTATTTTAAAGTTTCAAATGTGAGGCAATCGAATGTGAGGCTTTAAGAAGCTCAAGTGACCTTAACTGTTCACTCCTGCACTTCTAAAATGTTTTAATGGGTATTTAATATATAAGTATTTCATAAGATTTTTTTCTCCCCCTATTTTTTAGCCATCCCTACCTTTCACTTGTCTCATGCACAACATCTGGGGAATGACTAGGAATGCTTGGAGGTTATGAAATACAGGCAGAATCTTAAGGCAGCCACTATAGTTTTGGATGCCTAGGCACATAAAGCAGGAAACTGATGGCCATACGGTCACAACGTTGTTTTAAACCTGCTCAGTCTTGCAGCTATAATAGCAGGGACCACTTGACTGCAATGACACAATATTTTTTAGCTTGTAGTTTGGTCTGTCCTGCTGCGTCATCACTGTTAACAGTATCTGAATTAACCCAAAGCAGTTGACGGGACCAGCCACAATTATTGCCATGCTACTGGCAAGCCCAGAGCCTAGTAGAAGGAACAGCAGAGTCTTAAATGTCCTAGATGGATGGGGTGCAGGGATTAGATTCTTGAAGCATGCTTGTGGGACCAAGCATGAAACTCAAAGGTATTTCCTCAGATAAATAGAGTCAGTTTTCTGTCTTGTGTTTGTGTGTTGGCTGTGATCACCCTTGGCTGCCCTGTCCCAATTTCACCCTGAGAAATTGCAAGATTTGGACATGTGACCTTGTTTTAAGATAATTTTTTATAGGCTTTATGTGTATTTGTTGTCCCATACTCTTGCATGCTGGTTCTGCTGTCCTCTGATTTTCACAAAAACTGCTTTGCTGTGTAATCCCTCTGGAAAAAAAAGGGCATGAAGTATTCTGAAAAAAAACCCCAAGCCAGAGATGCCCCAGTCCTGAGGCCTTGTAACAAACCCCATAGCCTATTACTGACTACCATATTTCCAGAGCTACTAGGCTGCACTAAGTGGGCAGTAGAGCCAGCTGTGCTTCTGCAAGGAGCATGGTGGAGCAGGAGCTGCATTTTTTTTTTTCCTGTAAATCCACCTTCAGAGAGGCCTCCCTGATGCTGCTGCCGCCTATATCAGAAGCCCAGCCCCCCAGCCTGGGTGTCTGAAAGGAGAGTTAGAACAACCCCCCTCCAGGCACAGCTCAACTGCAGTGTTTTGGAGGTTGCTCTCACTCCAAGAAAAACAAGCTGGAGACTGTAGGACCTGGCTAGTGGGAGTTCATGCTTGAGAATGCTGGCTTTGATTTTGAAAAGCTCCTTTTCCATAATTGCCTACCAAAGTAAAAAGAGAATTGCATCCATGCACAGGCAGTAATTGAAGGGGACAAGATAAAATCAAGCTAAACAATTTATGACAGGGGAGGTTTGAGGTACAGGAAAGGGATCTTAATCACAGAAAACCAGGCACATATCTGTGCCTGGTGCAAGGGCACACCTTTCTGAGGACAGTGGGTAAGATTCAAAGCTGACCTGACCTGTATGCCCTAGAAGATCTAGAAAAATAGGGCATGTATTAATTCTCGCTCTCTTTGCTCCCTGATTTGTTTGTATCTGCATCTGGACTTGTACAGAGTCCTTCTTTATTGTCTGGTATACTGGGGAAGATTTTTGCCTTCCTTTGTCAGTTTGTTTTGAGGGTTCTTTTAATTGCTGAGTGTGAAGCACAAAGGGCATCTTCTAGGTACCAAAATTCAAAGCAAGTTGCTCGCCCTTGCTTCTCTGTTTCCTTTTATGACCAAAAGTATTTCTATGGAAATCACTCATTTTACCACCAAGTACCAATACAGGACCATCAAAGATTGAAGTCTTAAGCAATGAGGAACACATATGCCTGTGCCTCTCTTCAGCCTGGGTGATTTCTTTTCCCAAATGTACATAGGTGCAACGTGTCAGCACTAGTCCTCAAGTTACCTCATCTTTCTATAGGACTTGGACTGTCTAAGCAGGGTCAAATGGACAGCTTCTGTGCTACACAAGAGATGAAGTTGATGAGATCCCTAACTCTTTACATAACTAACTCCCACTGTATCAATTGTATCATTAGCTTCTTTCTTCCCTTGCTTGCTAGATGTCACATTTTACTGTTATGATATATTCAATAGAGTAAGTTTCAAGCATTCCAAAATGTCATCATAACTGTATTCAATATCTTTCTCTTATCTATTGCTAGCTAGGAAGAAGGAGAAATGGGCTGCTGAAGGTCGTATTAGGGATAAGAAATTGAGAAGCTAAAATAGAATTACTCGCATATGACTTACTAAAAAACTAATGGATTGGAAAAAGAGGTGCAAATGCAAAATGTGTGAATTCTACTAATACAGCTGCTATTTAGCTACTACTAAATAGCAGCTGCTTGAACTCCTACTTGAATGTGATGTACAGCAGTTGGAGTCATTAACTACAAGAAGAGTAAGTTGCAGAGTTACTTATCACTCCTGTAGTTCTTTCAGCACTTCTGTGTCCTGAGTGATATTGGACTCCATCCTGCACAGATATATGTATGCACTTGATTGTGGTGATGAGTGTGGGAATTGCTTATTTGAAGCTAGGTATATACACTGACATGTAGGGCACCAAGAATAATGTGCATATTATGCATTCTGGAGTTTGTTAAAAAACAGAAATAAATACTGGTTTGATATGTCATTTAATGAATTTCTACTCTCCTTATACTGTGTTTCAAAAACCCATAGGTAGCCTCTTCTCCAAAATGGGTTTCCAATGTGAATGGTATTTCTTGTCTTGAAATGAGATTGTTATTTAACACCCTTTTAGAAAAACAAAATTTTGTGTAAAACTTGAAATAAGCTTTTATTTATTAAATATTCTGTATTTTCTAAAGGGTTTCAAAGGCACAAGTTTTTCAAAGCTGGTACATGATTTTTGAATTTCCAATTTAGGGACACTTACAGGGCTTGATTCTTGCAGATTATTCTGGGTCCTAGGGGCTAGTTAATGTGGTTAAAGTTCAGTCTCCTTCAGACAGACATCTAAGAATACTTATGCAGATTTAGTATTTTTTGTGATAGTTGGTCCCAAGGTAGTGTCCAGTACTTAGATATCTGATCATAGGATCTAAGGATAATATTGTTTGGAAGGTCCTTTGCACCTTGGAAAGTGTTGCTAGTAATTATTGTAAAATTACTATATGAGTTAGGAGTATGTTTTTACTTTCTGATATGTAAAACAGACCATGAAATTAATATTCAGACACAGTAGAGTAGTCCTTTTCATTACTTAAATGGGCTTAATTGGAGTTATAGCAATTTTAGAAGGCATACTAACAGCACTATCTGAATTAGATATGCATTCCTATGAATAATACAGCCATTATCCAATTCTTTTTCTTCTTAAAAGTTAGTTTTTGTCACCTACTTAATACAAATGATATTTTGCTTTTAGGAAGAAAATAATAGAAGAATGAATGGTGCCAAACTGTAAGACAACATCAGAAAAGTTAATAGAAGCAGCTGTGCAAGTCTTTTTTTGTTTTGCTGAAATATGTGCCTTGAATTCGGCTGTGGTTTCAGCATGACAAGAGACTGTAATGTGCCATGACCCACTACATTTAGCAGACAATGGCAAGATCTGGAGTTTGCAATAAGACCGTTGTTTTTTTGTTGTTTTTTCTAGTCATTTTCATATGTACCCTTGTGCTTGCTTTCCTTTGTGATTGAACGAGAGACATCTGAACATATCTCCTCATAGGTATCTGTTTGATAAATACTTTCAGAAACAGTGGCACAGCTCTCATAACTATACATTTGCTAAGGTATTCCTCTCTGCCTGTCAGTGGTGTGTTATGTGGTGGATTGGACTCTGCTGGCAACTTTAAAAGAAAGGAAATGTGTCCTTAAGGTGAGCTAATTATTTTGCTGTGCAGATGTTTTTTGAATATTAGTGATTTTGTAAGTGTTGCTCAATTAGCAGATTTTCCAGGAGACAGGAACCCAGGCAGAATCTAGCTGATGGGGTGACTGTCAGATGGAGATGCCACTGAATTAAACTTAGATAGTGTTTTTAATAGATCACCAATGTTCCTAACCAAAGCAAAATTTATTTTCCATGAAAAAAAAACTCTGTTTTTTTGACTTTAGAAGGTCCACCAAAATGTTCTATTTCCTCAAGTGAAAATATTTTGCACCTTTCTTATCCTTCAGCAAAAGTATGAAACGATTCAATTAAAATAGGGAATTTCCCTTAGAACATTCCAGTTCCTTCTATCCAGTTCTGCCTATCTGGAACAACTAGACAATTTAACTTTTAAATTGTATTTAATGCATTAGCCAGCTCCGCAAGAAGAAGGGGAAGATTTTAGGACCCAAATAAGAATCAGGTTTGCCTCTCAGCTTTCACAGGAACTTGAATGTTTCTGTCTTTGAACCTTTTAAATATCATAACAAAGATGCTGAGTAAGCATATCCTTTCAACTTGATTGAGGGCCAGATTTTAAGGTCAGAGTTATTTTTTTTAATGGCCATTTTAACTTTTTTTTTCTTTCTGTTCTCAGTTACTCAGAAGCGTGCATGAAATGGAAATGGATTTGAATATTTATCTTACTTCCCTTTCCTATTACTTGCCATACTTTTTATAGGCTTAATTTTTCCTTCAGCATTTATGATAAATTCTATCTAACTTAAATTGTGAGTAGCGGTTATAACTGAGACTTAATGAAGTTTTTTGATAGTGAATATAGATACATTCAAATAAACCATTTTATTGCAACATATTGTAAAACTAACCAGTGGTATCAATTGCACTGTTAGCAATTCAAACAGCAAACTAATTTTTAGTTTGCATAACCTTACAATAATATCTAAGTAACTAATTGATAGAAAACAAATTATTAACATACCTCAAGTTCCACCTCCTGCCTTATGTGGCAACACTTTTATGTTTTCGTTCCTATATTCAGCTGAACTTTCCCATAAATATTCTTTCCTGTATACACTTGATGCTGTTCGCAAATATTTTTAATGAATATTTCTTGGTCAGCAAGTTTTTCTGAGCCATTGATTGCAAGTAATTGGCAATCAAAATGCAAGCTGTGCTGATTCATTTTTGTTAGACACATCACTTATAACAAGGTATTGTTTCTCTCCCCAGATGAATGTTCCAGTCCAGGAAAATGTTAAAACAGAGATTTCAAAGGGATTTCAGAAAATGCTTAAAGGTAAATATATTCCTCAGCACTTTACTGAGCCCTGGGTATAATGAGAGTATTCTTTGAAGCAAGTTTCTGCTATGCATAGTTGTGTTTGAGTTTTAAAATACACTTTCTGTCTGTTCTCCGATGTTAAATTAAAACTTGCTGCTTCTATAAAATCCCTGCCAGGAAATTCACTTGCCAGAGTATTTGTAGAGAGAGAGCAGAAAAAGAATGTGAATACAACCACAGCAAATGCTAGTTTTATATGAGTGAATAGCCAGGGGAATAGGAGGTGCAATTTGAGTCTAATTACAGTCTAAACAATGTATGTCATCCATGGAAGTAAAGGATTTAGAATAAGGGCTTTTTTATATACATTATCTAGCCACCCAAATATGGAATGAATTTGATCACTCTTTTGTTGTTCTTTTTTCCTTACAAATTGTCATACAAGACAAACAGAGGTTTACAGCCTCAGGTCCTTCTCATTTTCATGAGAACAAGAAATATTAAACAGTGGTAGAATGGAATTAAATGTACATACAAATACTGACAGATATGACCATCTTCCTTCCATGCTGTCTATTTTTGTAATGTGATTTAAGGAACGTAATCCAGAGCATTGACAATGATATTTTCATGTAACCTTGAAAGACATTTTGTCATACAGAGGGGCTCAGACTTCATTAAAATCTTATTGCCAGCCAGGGTCTGGTGATGGAGGGCTTGGTACTGGTAAGGAAAGTTCACAGTGGGGTTAGAGCTTGAGATGAGGATAGAATTTGTTCTACCACCTGCCAGGGGACAGATCTACTGTGCAGGGTTTTGTGAAGAGACAAGGATATGTGATGGACCTTATTTCTGGACAGCACAGGATAGGATCTACCCAAGGTCAAGGCTGGGTTTAAGTTACTTAACTAATGGATTGGCATTTCAGGCTACCAACTCCAACTGAACTTGACAGTGATTTACCTTTATGTTTGATTTGCTTCACCTGGACTTGTGCAAGACATTTGACACTGTCCTGAATGACATCCTTGCCTCTAAACTGGAGAGGTGTGGATTTAAACACTTGGTGGGTGCACTAAAAGAATTGTGGTCAAAGGCTTGATATCCAAGTGGAGATCAGTGACAAGTGGTATTCTTCAGGGACTGGTACTGGGATTGAAGCTGTTCAATGTCTTTATCGGTGACATGGGCAGTGAGATCGAGTGCACCCTCAGCAAGTTTGGTAATGACCCAAGCTCTGTGGTGTGGTCAATATGCTGGGGGGAAGGAATGCCATCCAGAGGGATCTTGACAGGCTCAAGAGGTGGGACTGTGCAAGTCTTATAAGTTCAACAAGGCCAAGTGCAAGGTCATGCATCTGTGTCAGGGCAATCCCAAGCACAGATACAGGATGGGCAGAGACTGGCTGAGAGCAGCCCTGAGGAGGACTTGAGAGTGTTGATTGACAAAAAGCTCAATACAAGCTGGCAGTGTGTACTCACAGCGCAGAAAGCCAACTGTATGCTGAGCTGCATTTAAATGAGTGTGACAAGCAGTTCAAGGGAGGTGATTCTCCCCCTCTACTCTGCTCTCATGAGACCCCACCTGTAGTACCGCATTCAGCTCTGGTGCCTCCAATGCAAGAGGGACATGAACCTGCTTGAGTGAGTCCAGAGAAGGACCACAAAGATGATGAGAGGGCTGGAGCATCTCCCCTGTGAAGAACAGGCTGAGAGATTTGGGCTTGTTCAGCCTGGAGAAGAGAAGGTTTCAGGGAGACTTAGTAACAGCCTTCCAGTACCTAAAGGGGGTCTACAAGAAATCTGGAGAAGGACTTTTTACAAGGGCATGCAGTGACAGGACAAGGGGGACTGGCTTTAAGCTGACAGAGGGTAGATTTAGATCAGACGTTAGGAAGAAATTCTTCACTGTGAGTGTGGTGAGACACTGGCACGTGTTGCCCAGAGAAGCTGTGGCTGCCCCATCCCTGGAAGTATTCAAAGCCAGGTTCGATGGGGCTTTGAGCAACCTGGTCTAGCGTAATATGTCTCTGCCCATGACAGAGGGTCTGGATCTAGGTAACATTTAATGTCCCTTTCAACTCAAATCATTCTATGATTCTATTTTAGAAATCTAGTCTTATTTTGGATGGGTTTCTCAGTTACCACTGGGTAGTGAATTTTTGTCACCAGATGTCTGGTTATTACATCTGTAGTGTGTGAACGAATATTTTCATAATAGCTGGAGATGTATTTGCAGTTTCACTAGCAGAGATTGAAATTGTAATCAATCAACAAACTGTTCCTTAATTTAGATAAAGCAACCATATAAAATGCAAGTATTAACTGCTGTATCTTTCAGTGTCACCAAAGCTATAAAAGTAGTATATATGCATGTCCCATGCTGATCATAACACAACTTGCTTACTAAAGGAAAAGTCTTGTTTACCTGGCAGAAAGCAAGGAAATAATAATTTCTCTTTGTCATTTAACTGCACTATCTGTGCAGTCTTTATAAGTATAAACACATTTAGTTTTGCTTTCCAATCAGTGTTACCTGATAGGAGTTCAAGGCTGGATTTTGATTCATCATATAAAAATCTTGAAAAAAAAAAACATATCTCCTGTGCAAAATATTGTGGTTATGTACACAAATAGTATGTACACTTGCAATAATACCTAAATATAGATGGTTGTGAAACAATGTAAGGACATTGCAGCTTGTTCTCTACAAGAACATGAAGAAGGAAGAAAAGCCAGTGAGAGTGTCAGGTTTTTGTTGCTAGGAGAGGACTTGGGAGTCTGTGGTCTGGGCTCTCAGCTCTGCTACACAGCTGTGCTGCACACAGACATACTGTTTTCTCTTTCTTTTTGTTAAATCATCCACAGCATCTTATTGTCACGATGAGACAGTTAGCTCAGTTGGTCACTGCAGGTGCCTTTTTAAATGGAAATCTGTGAAAGCAACCCCTAAGTGTGGGGTTAGTGAGAGTTAATCTATGCTGTCACCCTCCATTTTCTGCTTGTTCCTGCTGTGAAATACAACCCACATTTTGAGTAGATATAAAAAGACTATTGACTCTTCCTGGGTGTTGTAGGTTTATTAATAAAGTGGCTCTGAACAATGGTTTTCTCTCCAGCCCAGAGGATAAGTAAGTTTTCTTCTTTGTTTTGCCCACAGTCCGTATTCCTACCTCTTGACAGTGGTCACAGCTGTCTGTGCAGCAGGGTAGAGTAATCAGATCTTTATTTCAAAGTCAGCAAAATCTGTATATCAAAGGGGTGGTGCACGAATGTTGCCAGTCTACAGCAAACCCATCTCCTGAAATTACAACCTTGCCTAGCTCCATCTGCATCTCTTTAGACACCTCTGTGAGGCTATGATGTGTTTAAAGAATATATGTATAGAAAAAATAAACTTTTAAGCTTTTTTTGGTGGGTAGGGTGAAAGAGTGTTAGAGAGAGGACGTGTTTTTTATGTTACCTGGAAAGTTTAAGTTAAAAGCTTTGTGGGGCCTCATGTGTACTGGTACAGGACTTCCTCTGAAACTAGCAGGGGTTTAAGAAGCACAGTGTCTCTTGGACATCCACCCCTGTAGACATAGTTGTCAGGATTATTGAATATAAGCTGGAAAGTCTATAGTCTTTGCTTCCTGATGGTTGTTCTTCAGGGATTTTTAATCTCTCCTGTGGTTTTCACAGATAGCAGTTTGTGACAGGATGGCACGGTTCCCCCAAATGGTGTCTTTTGGGGTGTCAGTAGCTGTCACATCACTGCAGCCTAGAGCTCAATTTGGGCAACTTTCTCATGAAAAAAAAACAGACCAAATTTGTAAGCCTGTGTTGATTGTTGCTTCTCTGCGACTCGCTTTCATATCACAGAACAATGCTGAGCCAGGAGTTCGTGCCATGGTGACATGTACTAGACCTTCAAACAGGATAATATACTCAGCAACTCTAGAAAGTGGTTGTTCAGTAGCAGCAAATAAAGTTGGTCAGCCAGTGACTCAGCTACACTCACAGAAATTGTCATTGCATTAATTGCCATTATTTCTGGAAACCTATCAACTTGCCCTGCAAATGGCTTTTGCTGAGGGTTTGGAGAGGCCATCCAATTCAGCCTGTTTTAGACAGATTTTATGACTCACTTCACTTAGGTCAACTGCAGGATTTGAACTGGGGAACTTCAGGGCGTTTGTGGGCCATGAAAGGGCAAGGGTTGTTATTCTGAAGCAGAAACAGAGTCATAAGCAACTCAAGTCAGCCAACCAACAGAGGAGGAAGGAGACCCTGATTTCCATGTTGTTGGCCATAAAATACAGAGGCAGTAAAGAAGTGGTAAGTCAGTGTGAGACCTTTTCCACCTTTACACCATATCCTGCTGTCTCAAACTCCTTCCTCAGTTACAAAGGAGATGGTCCATAGTCATAGGTCTGCAGAGGTCATTTCTCCATGCCAGTCAGCCCTTTTGCTCTTTAACAGTCAGACTGGTATTTATATGAGGTGGGCTTTAGCCTGTAAAACACATGCAAATAACCTTTATTAGTGTATTAGCCTGTCTGACCACATGGTGAAAGGCTTCATACTACACTGAATTCCCCGAGAAGAGACTTAACTTGACAAAGACTCCCTAGATGGGGAGAGAAATGACAGAAGGGGGATTACAGGAGACACTGAAATTAAGAGAAGTGTAAAGAGGATGAATGGGAATCTTTAGTTTGTGGCTCCTTGCCAAATGAAGAAGGGGCATCAGGTTAAAGCAACTAAAAGGAAGGCTTTCTTTACACCAGGTGTAAATAAAGCTGTGAATGCAACTCGGTGTTTCAGGATGCTATGAAGTTGACACTAGGGAGGTTTGCTGTCAGTCTGTGACCACTAAACATCGCTCTCCTCATGTAACCTCCTGCTGATGAGGTTTTTAAACAGTGCATGGACATTATTAAAAGAAATAGCCCTCTTAAACACAGTCAGTGCTCTCATCTGCATTCCTAAACATCAGTATTGGCTGTTGTCAGAGATGCAATCCTGGGTAGAATGTTTAGTTTAAATCTATATAGTTACTTTTAAGTAACTATGCTTTTAAGCAGTTTTTTGATCCATCTGTGAGTCAAGACATGGGTTCTGCAGCTTGGTGCTTTGTAGCTTAAACCTGTCAGAACAGAACTCTCAAATGGGGTTAACTTACTTCTCAGCCAGTAGACTGGAGGTAGGCTTATCAGTGAGGAGTGGGACAAGTGATTTAAAGTAAATCAACCTAGAACTGCCTTCTCTGATCTCCAATGTGTACATCATGTTGCTATTGCAGCAGGATCTTCATGTGACAATGAAAACACAAAATTTCATCTAAAGCTTTCCTTTTCCCAGAGCACTTTAAAGCAGGCATGATTTTATATTCACAACACAAAAACCTGATCCATTCAGTATTTCGCTTGAGCATGTCATTTATTTTCAATCTCCCCCTGAGTAAAGAAAGGTACTATGATAATAAATGAAAACATAAATTCCTCCAGTTGCTGTTTTCTTGCTTTTTGTATTGATACTGAGATTTTTGCTAGCCTTAGCTTCTCTTTCTGACCACCTTTTAGTCTACCCAGTGACATTTCTTAATAGTTCCAGTTGCTGTTGAGTAGAAAATCCTCTCTCAAATCCAAGCGGTTGATGAGACTTTGCATCAGAACGTTTTCCAAAACCAGATTTACTTCAGAGACAATATGGCATTTCTGGCCAAGGAGAGTAAGAGAAAGCAGGCCCCTCTCCACAGCTAATTAGTTAGCACTCTTGCCCACAGTTGCCAGACATGAAGATCTGCTTAATGTAATTGGGAACAGGGATTTGAATTTTTCTTCTTTAAAAACTTTATTACAGTTTCTCTTGCTGTGTTTCTTCTTCATGGACACAATGGATACTTAAATATTAATGGGAGGAAGCAACTGGTTCAATAGCTTGTGGGTACTCAGCAGGGCTGCATTCATCTGTATTTGTAGTCCTGTGCATTTTTATTCTTTGTCTCTCATTGATTTCGGCTGTTTTGGAAAAGTCTGTTCAGCTTGCATGTTGCTTCGCTATTTTTCCATGGAAGTTCTTGATATCCTTCTGTTTGTGGAACAGAACCAAATGTCAGACTTGGTGTTTGTGATGAAATACAGTTTTGGTTTTCCACATGGGCCCACCCTTTACATAGAAATGCTGGCAGCACAAAGCAACTGTTGTAGCACAGCTTGTCAGGAAAGTAAATCTGGGCTTGGGGTTTCACTGCGTTTGGCTTCTTGTGATAGTTGTCCAAGTGGTGACTGCATGACTCTAGCCATAAAACCTCACACCACTCACAACAAAGAGGCTTGACATGACATCTGGTGAATACATGTAACAAGACTAGAACAGAGCAAAAGCCTTTCAGATATGATCAGATGCTGTTACATCACTTCTGGTTTTACTGTTGCCATTGCAGTGAGCAGTTCTTTATTCTAGCCAATGCAAACGGTGTATTGCTCTCACAGCCATTAGTACTACTATAAGAAGGAAGAGTAAGCCTTGCTCACAAAGCAAGAGGAAAATAATGTTTTTAGTAATAGTTTTTTGGGGAAGCTGCGTTAATATTCATCAATTTTTTAGATACATGACTGTTCTCTTTCCATTTGAACTACATAGAGTAAGTCAAATGACCATTTGTCATCCTTATCTTGCAAAGCTGAGTCAGTCATATTGAGTGCAATAAGTGTGAGTCTTTGCAACTCTTAGGAGCTACATTAGAAGTCTATAGACCAAAAAGTCGTATTTTGAATTAAGGGATGGAGCTGCATGCTCCTTATTTCTTAGCTGAAGTTTCTGAAGTATTTTTCCTGGTAAATGATGCTTTTTGTACAATTGAGGAGCCCCTTGAGGGACAGCTCACAGTTGTAAATTCTGCTTATAAATTGTAATTAACCTTTATTTCAATAGATGTTGATTTCTACTAGGTCAACATTTACTCAGGGAACAGCAAGAGGCCTCTATACATTATGCTGCCTTACTCAGTACTTTTGATTAAGCATGTGATTTCAATCACTGTTGATCTAGCTTTATCAGAAAGCTCCTCTAATCTGCAGATGCCAGCAAAGCAGCATTGGAATTTTTATACCACACAATATTACCTGCAGAAAATCACCACCACAAGAAAGCAGGGAGACAGCAATGTGTACACCAACAGCCAGATTTAAGACAGGAATGTACCTACATGTCTCATAGGCATGTAAATCCTTCTCAGAGTCTGAGCCAAACTCTGTAAGTCTTTTTAAAAGCCACTGGCTCCTTAAGGCCAGATTTTTAGCAGTATTTGTAAGAAAGTGTTGAGGGACTGTAACCTTTGGTCTACTCAGCATTAAGCACTTTGAGATACAGATATCTCACTAGTCAGATTTTCAGAGGATTTTCATATTAGGTACTTAGGCTTTTTTCAAAATTCTGCTGCTGTCTGTATCTGCATCTTTAAGCCCTTAAACACTTTCATAAATCCAGACCTAACATCTTTAGGCTGCATCTAAATGTTAGACTTCAGCATAGTCAGAGCTTCTGAAGGTCAGACTTTGATTACTGTTGCTGTGCTTAGCTCCCTGAGGTTTGTTACTTGAGGTTTGTTACTAAGTTTGGCTTGAATAAACCTTGCCTGCTTTGAGATGGTGCTGATTACTAACATGGTAGAAATGTTAAGACAGTTAATAGAGCAGTTCTGGTTTCTCCTCTTTAGGGGGGTGCTACGCAGCATTGTTCAAAGGTCAGACAATCATGGTTCTCCTCAGCACTGAGCAGGAAGGCTTGGCCTTGATACCTGCCCTGAGCAAAGCATTTGGAGCAGCGGCGTTTGGAGAGGAAGAAGCCCCTGGGTGTGTGTTCTAAGTGTGTTTGTGATGGGGAATAGATTAACACATCTTTGATTGTCCTGTGTTGCCAAGCTCATGGACTGGTGTAAGCAGCTCCTTCCTGAATGATATGAACTGTGGCAGAAATCACGTAGAGGCATCTAACCTTGACTGGCCAGGCAGTTTAGCTGCTGGTAATTGCCCTTCTACTCTTCTTGGAGCACAGGGCAGCTTCTAGCTCCACAGCAGCGTGGCCAAGTTAAACAAAAGCTGTGACAATCCTACTGCTGCAAAAATGGCTTGTGGATGTTTTTAATCTCTTTTTGCCTTTTCTCTTATTTGATGCTCTGAAACAAGGCCAGATTGGACAGAGCCTTGGGAGGCATCATCTAGGGTGAGGTGTCCCTGCCCATGGCAGGGGGGTTGGAACTAGATGACTTTAAGGTCCTTTCTAACCCAAACCATTCTGTGATTCTATGAGTTCTGTCTTCACAAAGGAGTATGCAAGGGCATGCTGCTGTGGGAGAGAGGACAAGGATGAGGGTGCAACTATGGCTGTCAGTCATTTGTGCTGCTTGCCTTCACTCTTATCTTCAATTTGTGTAGCTACAGCATGGGATTATAGCTCTGCATCAGTACCCCAGGTTGCTGATGGCAAGGAAGTGCAGTGTGCTCAAATCCCTCATTCAGTAACGGGAGAGGAGGGAAATGGTCCCATGTGTTCAGGAGTCATTAGTCTCTGTCCACTTTCCATTTTGCAGGCACCAACTACAAGACTAGAAGGCATTCAGGTATTATGGTGATAAAAAAGGGCATAAGATTTGGGGCCGTGTTAAATTTGTGGAGAAAATATATGTGACTTCTTTCTGATAGTGTGAGTGTGGTGATAAGCCCCAAGAGATCATACTGTTCTCTGATAGGAGCATCCAAGATTCTCCTTCTGCTCTGAGGGCATTTCATTTCAAAGATGTAAAGACAGTAATAAAAGCTTCTTTCCCATCCTTCTCCCAGAGCAATTCCTCAGCTCGTAGCTGCCTGTCCAAAGCTACGTCAGTAATACTCCAGTATTCAGCCCAATAAAACTTTTGTCAGGGAAGCATAAAGTTTCTGTCAGATCTTTTCCATTAAAAATCATTTTTATAGCAGTGAGCTTCAGCAAGCACACAGCTATGGAGTGATAGTGTGAAATGATGAGAAATTTGGTCAGTGTTATCATCCAATGGGGACTCAGTGGCAGGCCACTTAGAATGCCTCCAATGGATGGAGCATGACTACCAGAGTATTTTTCACAACAGATTGTAATGTAAGTAATTTATTACAGATCTCAGAGGAGAATAGCCCACACCACTGATTCTAGTCCTGCCTCCCAGATATATTACCTAGAAAATATCAAGTCATAACTCCCTGTAAATTAATTATGTGCCTGTCCCACCTTAGATTAAAAGATATTTCTGCTGGACACTTGCAGGGTTAATATCTGTAGCTTGTGTTTGATTTGCTGAAATGTAATTGCTATAGTCAATGAGAAGTGTATAGAATTTGCTTTATCTGGTAAGCATACAGCCCTAGCTGGTTGTGAACTAATCAGAAACAGGACATGTAGCCATGACCAGAACATGTAGTTCTAATCAAAGAAAGCTACTGCTGTAGCCCAGATGGAGTAAATTTATTCAGTGAAAGAATTTGCATTGTGGTCACTGACTAAAATGAATCTGATTCATAGGATACCTCTGTTTAATCTTTCATGATGGATCATGATACTAAGAACATCATGAGATGAACAAAACTCGACTTCATGAGATTAATTCCTCGTTTTCTATCCAGAAGTCAGGAAAGTTGGTAATTTGAAGTATCTCTGTAACAGACAGCAATGCCTATGTAATAGACAGTATATGTCGACTGGAGTTCTGTGGTTGATAATGCATTCCTGAAACAACACACTATTCAGAAAGTGACTTAAGAATATAAGTAGTCTGAGATAGTGGTTTCCATTGTGAATACAGAGGATTACCACAAATGATGTGTGACTTTAAGAATAAGTAGTGTATTTTCATTTGCGTCAAAGTTTAAGTTGTTGTAGACTAGCAAAAAATAATGGAAAAGTGACAGATTCGCATAGTTATAAAATAAAAAGTTTATGGGCAGTTCAGCATGAATAATGGAAATTTGATCATGTGCTTCAAGGTTAAACAAATTATTTGGGCTAAGAAGGAGAGTTTTTAATAAAGATAAATTTAGCCACACCTGTCTACAGTAGTATTTCCTCCGAGCACCTTCTGACTAATCATTACCAGTCACAAGGTGATGGGCTTGAGATTACACTGGTTTTACCCAATCTATTGTTTCTTCTGTGAGCTACTTTCAAACAGCTTTGTTCCTCATTTCTTAGTCATAAATAAAGGCAGACCAACACCCCATTTACCGACATGCTGTCCTAGTGTCCTTCTTCTTGCAAGAAAATAGCTGCAAAAGCTCATCCATTCAATTTTCATTGAGGCTTCATGGGTGTACTGACTTGGTAGCTTGAGTTGTTCCAAGGAACAATGAGTACCCTTGTGTGCAGCAGTGGTGGGGTAGTACAAGTGCTGCAGAGTTGAGCAGTGGTTACAAGGCTTCTTATTACCTCTCCCGTGAAAAAAAGTAATTCCATGAATATGTCTGTTAGGGTTTTGTTGTTCTTTGTTTTGTTGGTTTGGGTTTTTTTTTGCATTTACTTCTGTGATAATTTGTAATCTGTACTGACATTTTCTTAGGAAAACTGAGAGACAATTATAAATCGAGGATCTGTCACAGTGTTAAAGTTCACAGTAAGGAATGTCACTAAAGTCCAAACCATCACTACATGTGCCTTCTAGGTGATTCAGTGGCTGGTAGCTACCTAGAATCTTTTCACATCCTGTAGTTTCATTTTTCTGTGTCATCTGAACCTATCCCTTTCTGTGATACAACAGTCTACCATTTGTTGTCACATTCGGGGTTATAGAACCTAAGAGCCCCAGTGCCAGTGAGATACTGATGAGACAGAGCAATGCCTGAGTAAGGTGTGTTTCTGTGACTGGCACCTTTTGTCAGCTCACTTGCTCAAATTGTGACCTGTGACCTAGGCAGTGGTAGATTTTATTGTTCAGGTTGGAAAGGACCTTAAAATCATCTAGTTCCAACCCTGTGACATGGGCAGGGACACCTCACCCTAACCATGTCACCTGGCCTTGAACACTGCCAGGAATGAAGCAGAAGAAAATAACCATCCTAAGTAGCTTGCAATGAGAGTGAAATTAAAGGAAGAAATGACAAAGCAAGATGCAGGCAACTGGACAGCACCATAAGCTGAACAGAGTTACAGGCTGGAAGAGGTTATCTGGTCAGAGGAATTAGCTTGTGTTACAGAATGCTTAGGAGAAAGTGGCTGACGTAAGTCTCTTTGGCATGATTTGTTATAAAGGTATTGTATCTTGATAAGATCTGACACAGCTAGATATATTGTGTCAGTCTGTGCATCACCAAGTGTACTTAAAACAAAATACAGGATATATGAATATTATCCAGGGTAGGAGATGTTTAACAGTGAAATAAGCCAATAAGTTATGTAAATAAAGAAAATACTGTTTTAGTTTGTTTTTGGTTTTTTTTGTTTTTTTTTTTTGTTAGTTGAATTGTTACTGTTCTGCTAGTCAACTAAAGAAGATGTTAACCAGCTGAAGAGGTACGTTTTACCTGAGGAAAGGAAACCTTATTCATTGTGTTGTATGAAAGGAGAGAAGGTTAGCACTCCCCTTGAAGGAAAAGGCCCTCATAGCCCATACAACATGCATACGGGTTAGGCACTGCCACCTACTTAGTGGCATCTAACCATGTTTTGGGGGTTGGAACTAGATGATCTTAAGGCCTTTTCCAACCCTAACTGTTCTATGATTCTATGATTTTAATTAGAAAGAATGGACAGACTAGGAAGGGATAAAATGAATAAGTCTGCATCCCTAAAGCTATTTTGATCCCTTAGTGATGGAGAGAGAACTGAGTAGGAGAGCTACAGTGCTTCCAGCAAGAGGGGTGTATTTAAGAGAGCTCCTTCCAAATATTACCCAAAGCATAATGTAGTCATATGCGAGGACATGTGTCGGGCAGGCTAGATGTGGGGGCTGTTGTTAAGGGAGTGGCCTGGGTTCAGCAGTAGCAGTCATTTTTCTCCTTCTTAGTAGCTGGTGCAGTGCTGTGTTTTTGACTTTTGGCCTGGGAACAGCACTGTTAACACCAGGGTTTTTAGTTGGTGCTTAGTAATGTTTAGTCTGACCAAGGACTTTCTGAGCCTCATGCTCTGCCAGGGAGCGGAGGGGAAGCCAGGAGGAGGCAGAGACAGGACACCTGACCCAAACTAGCCAAAGAGGTATTCCATACCACAGCACGTCATGCCCAGGATGTAAAACTGGGGGCAGTTACCTGGAAGGGCTAGATCACTGCTCAGTTGGGCTGGGTACCAGTCAGCAAGTGGTGAGCGGTTGTATTCTCTTCCCTTGTTATTTCCCTTATCATTATTATTAGTGGTGGTAGCAGTAGTGGTTTTGTATTATACCTTAGTTACTGGGCTGTTCTTATCTCAACCCGTAGAGAATCTTTAGGTTCTCCTCCCCATCCCTTCAGGAGTGGGGGGAAGAAAAGGTGGGGAGTGAGCGAGCTGCTGCATGGTTCTGGGTTGCCGGCTGGGCTTAAACCATGACAGGGAGATAGAAACTATTTTGATTTAATCAAAGTGGAAGAAGGTTGAGTACAGTCATTCTTTTACCACTGATGTCCTTTACAATTGTCTGAGTTTAGTGCAACTCTGGGCATTTCTCTTGTCTTTGCCAGAACTATAAAAGGGTCCAACCAAAAGCATACAGCACCTCCCCATTTCCACTTGCAAAGACCACGTGGAATTGGGTCAGGGAGTGAGAGGAGGTAGAAATATTTCTCTAATGGTGTCAAGATATTGTGGAGCTTGCTTAAAACTGCTTGACAAAGACATCAGACCAGAGTTCAAGTTATGTTGTAGGACATAAGCATCCATCTGCACCTGTCTTCAATCAGATCAGTCCACTTTCTTCTGAAAGTGGGGCTGGAACACCAAACTAGATAAAAATTGGTTTTCATGCATTCTTCCAAAGGAAGTTTTGAACAAAAGAGTTTATTTTTACTGTAAATTCTGCTGTTTCATTTTGCATCCTGATCTATTGATGATTACATCACTTGAACTTCTCAATTTATTGGTTTGATCTTAATCATGACCTTAATGTGATCATCACATTGTTCTGTCTTTAATTACCTTGGTAAAATTGTAGTATATTAGCTCAGTGATGTGCTAATTTAAGTGCTTCTTTGCTTGCTAATCCTCTTCAAGAAAAATCATTTTAAAAAGTCAACAGAACAGGTTTCATCTGTCGAATTTTGCAGCATGGACGTTGCATTCAGTGGGTACAAATTACTTTCAGCAAAGAAGATTGTGAGTGGTTTCTGAGACCAACTTAATACCAAGTTTCTTGGCCTGACCTAGTATGAGGAAAAGTATCTCTGTACCAGAACCTGTATAGTAGGTCAAGGGAAATAAGCCATTCTTGAAAGAGATGTTAGTAAACAAAACACCTGCAAAACTTCCTACATGGGGTGACTTGTATGGATTTTAGGGCCCTGTCCTTGAGTCAGTGAAAGCAAGGAGCAGACCACTTTAGGGAATAATTCACAAGACTTTAGAAATCAAGACCTAGTTCATTGTGCTCCTACATGCAACTTACAGGTTGTATCCCATTTGTATATTGCTCCCATTATGGGTGGAGTTCTGGAGGAGGATTTGTGGGATATACTGCCTGGACCCCCAGATTACTTCTCCTGTCTGAAGCTGTGTATTGGGTTTGCATGGACCGGGGGGGGGGGGGGGGGGGGGGCATGGGAAGGACTCAAATTGGAGAAGTTCATGGAGGACTGTCTTAGGTGGAAGGAACCTCACACTGGAACAGGGGAAGAGTATGATGAGTCCTCAAACTGAGGAGGACTAGAGCACCAGAGCAGGAAGGAGGGAAGGAGTGGCAAAAAAAATATGTGATGAACTGACCGCAACCCCTATTCCCTGTCCCCTTGTGCCACTGCAGAGGAGGAGGTAGAGAATTCAGGAGTATAGTTAAGCCTGGGAAGAAGGGAGATGCGGGGGAAAGATGTTCTTGCGATTTGGTTTTATTTCTCATTATCTTACTCCAATTTGTTTGATTAAAAAACTAAACTAATTTCCCCAGGGTGAGTCTGTTTTGCCCGTGATTGGTGAGTGATCTTTCCCTTGTCCTTATCTCAACCTGTAAGCCTTTTGTCATATTTTCTCTCCCCTGATCAGTTGAGGAGGGAGGAACAGAGCTGCTTTGGTGGGCACTTGGCATCTAGACGGGGTCAACCCATCACTCTCTTTTTCAGCACCCAACATGGGCCCTGAGGAATTCAAGATAAGAGTAGTGTATGCAAGAGGTAACAGGCAAAACATAGACTGAAGACAGCTACAGAGAAAAGAGTGGAATGACTGTGGGGAGTTTACGTTTTTGTAGTTGTGGTGAAGGGACGAGGGGTGGATTGTGTGTAGTTCCTTTGAGAAGCTGCTAGAAGCTTAGTAGCAGCTTATCCAAAAACTGGCAGTGAAAGCGAAAGTTCTAGCTTGAATGCTAGAAGCAGTTTTCTTTGTATTTGTTTGCTCCTTGTATATTCAACAGCAGTGTGGCCAACTGCAACGATTTATAGTGGTGTTCCATTAATATTTGTCTTTTCCTTTAAATTAAGCTTAAGTATTTGAATGCTTATGGGCAGCTGCAGAGTTTTAAAATATATATATATCTTTTCTATATATGTTATATTTTTTTTTTTTATGAGCTCACATTTATATGTATAAACGTCTGAATTTTTGGATGATCGCTTTTTATGCTTATGCTTGTGGGAAAAAGCATGTACTAAAATAACTTCCAGGCTTTCTTCTAAAATACCTGTGGAGATGATATCACTGACAGTAGAATGTTATGCATATTTTCTATGCACATTTACCACACTACTTGATTTTCATAACTTATTTTACATTCTTTGATGTTGGTGACTAGCTTGCTTTCAGTGTGGCACTCAAAAGCAGTACTAAAACTAGCATGGAGCAGGGGAGAAGGATGGGGTTTTGTACCAAATAGACTTGTCTCCTTTTTTCTATGTCTTAGACATTTGCCTTTTCAAACAGCATTTTGCTGTTGGCATGCTCAGCTTGTGATATAACCTGTGCTTACCAGAGTGCCTTTTACACATGCACAGAAGGCAGACTGAAGGAGCGGGACAGTCTTTGCCAGTACTTAGAATCTGAAGTTATTTACCCAGAGTGGAATTTGTGTACAGCAGTCACTCTCCAGGCCAGATTTTGAATCCATCAGTCCAACCATAAGTCATATATTCACAGGAGTGGAAAATTCAAATAAGCACCTGCTGTTTAATGGAAAAAGTTTTTCATTCCTGCTTTAAACAACATTGTTTGTAGCTTTTCACCAAATTGGAGTGAATAATCTCAAGCTCTATTAAAGCTCTAGCAGAATTTTGAGTAACTGCAAGTGGGTTAGATTTTTGTTAAAGTTCTCCAGAATGCTTATGCATTTCTTATGCTATATTAAGTAGACCATTTAATGGATTTTGATTGGCAATGCAGCCTGAAGCCTCATTACTTGAAAGCTTTATAGCTACAGATAGTATGCGTTTTCAGGCTATGATGGAGAAAAATGAGCTTTCTCTTTGGAGGCTGGTGTTTCCCACTGAGAGATCAATAAATTGCCTCATCATTTCATGACAGACCTGGAATTTCAGCTCTGTGTGCCTGTGTGCCACAAGTTGTGTTTTGTGGATAATACCTCTTAAAGGAGATTTTAACTGTTGTAACTGATGAGATGCAGCTTTCAGTCTGCTATTGGGCACTTCAGTTTTAGCAAGACGTCGAAGCGGGGCTATTTATTGGGATAAACAAAAAAGCACCATCATGTGGCAAATGTCAACCCCTCTTGCTTCTGGGTGTCTAGTTTATGTTCATTCAATTGGAGGCACTCCTTATGTCCTATTTTTCAAGAGCTTTCTTTCATTCTTCTTTTATTCTTCCCCTCTCTCCTTCTCTCCCCCTCCCCCATCCTACATACTTAACATGAAAGACATTTAAAGCATGATAGTTTAACAAAATGGGATCAAAGTGAAGGAGGATCATTTGCTACTTTCTAACCAAAAGGAGAAAGGGGTTGTAAGCAAACAAATGAGATGTCTGCTATTCAGTGCCACAGGAGTGCTGCTTTCAGAGGAAATTCCTCTGTTCTAAGGCATCCAGTGGTGCCCACAGTCAAGGCTGCCTCCTGAGAGGGAAGAAGTGGTTTTAATTAGGACAATGCCAGCAAGAATATAATGATTTTGCAGATATTGTGACTCTATGACTTAAAGTTCCTTTGAAGTTGCTCTTCAATGGTGTGTTGAGTGTCTGAGAAAGCCTTAGTAGAACTGATTGTGTTGAAGACAATGACTGCCTCAAAGATAATTTTTTTTCTTTAACTGAAGAACTCAGCTTTCTGTCACATTTTCAAAGCATCAGTTACATGGTTTGGTCTGAATCTGTGTAACAGAACTGAAAGCATATTGTGATTTGAGCTTTTTGCTCAAATAGGAAGTGCCTTGCCAAGATGCTGTACTACTTGCATATAGAGCCTGAGAGAGGAGAGCTGGAGGTCTTCAGGGTGTACTGGAGTTGGCAGATAACCATGTGTAGTTCAAAACTTACAGCATGCTGCTTGCTTCTAGAAGCAAGACTTTGTTCAGGTGTGTTTCATGCCTTAAAATGAGAGGGTTATTCTGCAAGTTGCCACCTTCTTCCGGGGACAGTAATTGCGTAACTTCTTCCTCAAGCTCAACCTGCCCAACCTTCTGTTTGTATCCAAGGCAGAATCATCCTGCAGCAGTCCTGTGCTGCAGATGAAGATGTAAGGCTATGGGTGGCTGGTAAGTAGGACATTAAGCCTCCCATCTGTGCCTAGGAATAGGTTGCAGACAGGCAGGATGCTCATCAACCAACACAGCTTAGGTCAGTACAAAGAGGAGCTAAGCTATACTAGTGTGTGGAGCAAAGGGTCTAGGGATAGAGCTGGGCATCAACAAAATGCTGCCTCTTTCACAGAGGAGACAGAAAGAGATGCCAGCTCTGTATTTACTGCAAAAGTTGTGCATGGCTCTTAAGTGTGTGTAGGTCATTAACAGAGTGCCATCTACTGGCACAAGGTGCCTTTATTTTCTGCATCTTTCAAACCGATGAAAATGAGTGCTGCAGCTCACATCGAATGGCTTCCAGGCGAGCCCTAAATGCAAGGTGCCAGCCTAGCTGTAACTCTTCAGCTGGCCACAGCTCTTAGGCCTTTTCCAGCCCTTATGAAGACTGTGGAAATCCCCACATCCTTTATATGGCAGAATTCATGGACTAGAGCCACCTCCTGCTAGTTGAATTGATCACTGGGTTGCCTGGACAAAATAGGTCAATGGAATCTGTCAGGAGGCCTTGTCTAAAGTGGTGTGGTATATCAAAGAATGGTGTACACACCTAGCTAGCTTCTATCAGAAGTACTACATGTGCTTTCACTTTTCTACAGGTGTCAGGTAGGCTCCCTTGGCTCTTAATATAGTCAGATGAGGAAGCTGGGGAATTGGTTGCAGCTCTGAAGGAAAGCACAACAGGAGGGGTTTATTATTGTCATTTAATCAATTTAATAAATGTATTTAATGAAATAGGAGCCATATAAGGGTAATTATCACCAGGAGGTCCCTCATTCATCTGTCTTTCATGCAGAGCAGATTTCTTTGTATCACAGGTGTAGTCTCAAAAGATGGCAGGGGCAAAGCCTGAGGTAAGTAGGAGGGTGACAATCTGTCACTCACAGTTATGGTAAAAAGTGGTTGGATCTATTTTGCTCTGAAGAGGAGGTAACTTGCATTTGGTTTTGTGAAGGATGAAATTCTCTTTCTTAGCTACTTACATCAACACATTAAAAATGAAGTCCTCTGACAGAGTTCTGTAATGAAAATTTATCCTGCTGCTTGCCTTGATTAGGCAAAAGTAGTTTTTCTGCCTTGCAAAAATGTTTGACATTTAAAAGAATATATGAAAAAATCCAATCTGCAGTAAAATAAAATTAGACCTTTACAAAGGTTTGCACCAAGAATGAGGCACCAGATAGACTGGGAGACTTGTTCTGGTGATGGAAGCCCCAGATGAACAAAGAACTCGAACTCAGGCTTAGACAGATACCCAAGTCACATCATTATTCTTTAGTGACGTCTTTCTCCTTCATGAGTTCAGTGTCCATCCACTCTACAGCAGGCACTTGAGAATCATGTCGATAGTAGCTCACTTAAAAGAAAAAGAAAAAGTCATTTTTCTACTGAGGAAATGTATTTCCTAAAAGACTTCCATCTGTCTTGAGCACACACTTTAGTTAAACATCCAAAATATTGAAATAAGAAGCTGTTCACAGAACAATTGCCTTATCATAAAACACACCCTGCTAAGAACATGATTTCTGTTTCCATTTAATGTGAGGCAGTGCTCCTCATTATTCTCTCTGCACACCGAGCTTCATCTAAATCAATTTGAACTGAAAAGGACAATAGCTATTGATTTCTAGTACTAAAAATAATGCATAATAACCTCACTGTACTGTCAAATCTGTTCAGTGAATGAACTTGCTATCACAGAATATGTATCATTATTCATCAACTTTATTACCCTTACCAAGCAGGCTGGTATCTTTATTTCTATGGAACTTGACTTGAGCAAGAAATGACAACATGATCTGTGCTTCTTGGTCACCCATGCATATCCATGAGGTGTTCAGATATCTCTGTGTGAGGTGAGCATTGAGATGCCTCCCTGTTGAATGTGTAACTAAGGCTGATTGGTACGGAAAACCACTGTTTAGGTGACACCAAGACTAAGAGTGGGCATGAACATGCAGTAGAATGTTTTGAATCTGCGCAAAACTGTGTCAGGAGCAAAGATTCCTGAATTAAAAATTATGTAACAAGAAGATTAAAAGCACAACTAATTTGCTATGTAGTATCAGTAAGGATATTAAATTTTTCTTCTGTTTTTAAATACTTTTTTAAATGAACGCTGCAGAGGAAACCCTACAGTACAGGATGCCAAGAGTCATGTTTTGGGACAGGGAATTGCAGTTTTGTCGAAGGTTCAGCTGGCATAAACTGGCTTGGGTTCACAGATGGCATCTCTCTTCTCTGAAATGTGCTACGACATTGCTTGATGCACTGGCACATACTGGTGATGATTATTTTTAGATGATAACTGCCTAGTTCTGGAGGAGCTTTTGGCAGTCTTGGAGCCTATAAGGGCAGTCTATGGCATCAGAAATCCAAAAACTGTGACAGTGTGACAGAGAGAAATGTACTGGCAGACTCAGACCAGGTTCTGGCAGAGGGAATTACCAGAAGCACTGCCACCACCAGCTGGGTGTTGTTTTTATGTGTGTTTGTTTAAAAAAAACCTCAAAACTAAACCAAAAAAAAACCACACAAGCACTTTTTTTTTTTTTTTATTTTTCTTGTGAACTGCTGAGCAGTTTGGGTTCGGATGCATTTCCTCTTCGTGTATCTGTGAAGTGCCAAGTGTTCATTATGTAGAGTACTTGATTGTATGCGCCTCTGTAGCCTGTGCGTTGTAACAGTTCCACCACTTCCAGCTGAAATCTGAAACTGCCCTCCTTCTAGTTTCATTTGTTGGTGTTTGCATCTACACTGCTAGGGGCTGGCTGGGACCTACTGCAGAAGGGCAAAAGTGCTGAGTAGAGCATGCTCAATGAAATGAGTAATTTCATTGGTTTCCTAGTCTGGATGTTAATGGGAAATAGTGACACTCACAAGAAAGCTTATTCATGCAGTCATCTCAGCTTACCTTGTAAATTCAGGCTGACCACAAGGTTCAAGGAAAAGGGGTTTAACTGAATCCACCCTTCAAACTTACTTTAATCCGACTGGTAAGAAAGTTTACACAAGGTTAAAGCTCAATTACTCTGTATAAGGGATCTGAAAATTCAGAAAAATATATTGTTTCTTTTGCATGAGATGCCCAAGTTCTTTCCCACTAAACCTCGTATTTCTCCTTCCGCCTCTCAGATCATGAAGATTCTTGCTTGAATACGGCTTACATTTCTGACATAAAAGCTACTCACTTCTGTTATGCTCTTCTTCATAGGCACTTCCTTTCTTCATCTTGGACTTTCATTGGTAGGAGAAGCATGTGAGTAAGAAAGAGTGGGAGGAACTAGCATAACCCCAAGTGGTTTGCATATGGTGAAGCAGATGATGGTGAGGCTGAGGACCAAAAGCTTTTGCCATTATCAAGGCCTTTTGAAGCAGTGAACCTCTGTTAGAAGGCATTGCAAAAGGATATGAGCTCTTGGAAAAGTAGCAGAGCTTTAGCTAAATGGAATATCTAAGTGGTGCACAGCCCATTTAGAGGGCTGCTCTGTAGCAAGAAATTTCTTCAGCTGTCCTTGTGGCATGGACTAATTCAGCACTGAGCTGACAGTTTGCTTTGCAGGACCTACGTGACACCTGCTGTGGAAACGTGCTTCACACAGCAAGGCTATTAATAACCCAGCTCTTGTGAGCACTTGGCCACAGTCTGAGGCCGTATTTTCCTAATAACCCTAAAATATGTTTTGTTTTCATGTACTTGTGGATATTAGGTTGAACCTTTCCTACCGTCAGGGATTTCTGAAACCTTAATTGCTTTTCCAGCTTAATTGCCTCTGGAATGACTTCAGGAATTAGCTTTTTGCTAATGGGGAAATATTTGAGCTCTTATGGCTCTGAAACTATTATTTTTAGACCTAAATTAAGGTGGCGAAATGAGACGCAGATAACAATCAAGATTTCAACATTATTACACTAGAACACACTAGAAATTACAGGATTAAATACAGCCTAAAATGACTCCAAGAACCTGTTCAAAAGGAGTAGTCTAAGATGAAATGTCCAAGACATTCTCCCAACTACATGCCATCTTGATGTTATTAATCTTTGTTTTAATGCAAAGGTGTTGTTGACAGGCCTCATTCCATTAATTATTTCACTGGGTTTGTATGCTAAAAGGACTGGTTTTATTAGAATCATACAGAAAACTTTTAAGGTCTGTATTTTCCTCTCATCTTAAAGAAAAATATCAAGAAATTGAATAATGACCTAATTGGTATTAGCAGCTGCTCTGCCAGCATGTGGAGAATTCATGTGGTATGGCTTGTTACTGGGGGACCTTAACCATTTTTGAGCATTTTAAAGCTCTCAGAAGCAACATAGTAACACGTTGCAGTATTTCTGAGGCATATGCAAAAAACAGGTTTCAGCACACACAGCTTAAAACACAGCAGTTATGAGAGTGAAAACTCGAGCGTAGCAAATTAGCAGTTTTATTTTATACCCAAGTCATTACTCAAAGATGGAAAACTATGCTAGCAAAACACAGCATGTGATAAAAACTAATGTTATTTTTATTCCTAGGAAGAAACTTTCATAGAATGGCTATTAGTGTTGCAATTCTCATTACTTACTTATTTGTTTAAAGGACTTTTCTCATATGTGACAGTCCCTCTGACAAGGCAAACCACAAAAAAAAACCCCAAATAGATCCATCAGTCAAAAAGTCTTAAGGATGTAGTTAAAGATAATAATTCTGCTTATGTAGGTCCTTCAATCAGCTTTCTATCAAGACTTTTCAATTTGTGGGGCCTGCAGAAGATAATATTTTGAGACCCTCTAGAAATGTAACATATGGTTCTTTAATTAAAGGCTGTCAAAATGCATATGTGCAACAAGACCTAACTAAGATCGCATTGGGGAAAAAAAAATCGTTTGAACCTGAATGAAAACATTTGTTGTTTGTTTTGGGGAAACGAATGGAAAATTCACCACAAATCAGTCTCTAGACCTTGTTTTGCTTTTTTTTTCTCTCTTGACTCTCTTTTTACAACATGAATGGGACTGATCCCTGATGGAGAACACAGAAATCCCTCAAATATTTTGGGAGAACACAGCTAAACATTCAGCTGAGAGGCAGAGGCAGAAGAGTTAACTGGACCATTCTGGGCCAAACAGATGAATCTGGAGCGCTGCTCTGTGTTGGGTAGAGGATGGGGGAAGAAATGAAGGTCCACTTACTGACTGAGTTGTTCCTGTGTCTGAGACCTGCCAATACAGTGCTGAACATAGTAAAAAAGGGAAGAGACAAACTGCCAGTGTGGTGTATGTACACCCTCAAGCATACGTTGACTTTACTTCGAAATACAAGTTTTCCATCAGACTGATCTTGCTGTAGAGCAGAAGCTGGGGCTAGCCAACATGTGGCCTTCTCCAGGCCAAACTTTTGGAGAGGCTATGGTTTATATTGTGGCCACCATGAGAATGTTCACTGGTTCAGCAGATTCCTCTCCAGGAATTTTCCCTCCTTTAAGCAGATGGAGCTGTTCTGTGTTCTTGGTGGCTGTTGTCTGGCTGAATTGCAACTTTCAGCAATCTCCCACCCCTGCCTTTCATGGTTCCAGGCAGACCGTTCATGGGTCCACTCCCCTGTGTATTGGAGGTGGCTATTACTGCCTCTTCTGCTGTCAGTGTGCTCCCAAATGAATGCAGTATTACACAAAAACAGCATTATCTGCTTCAGGCTCCATAATAAGATGCTGGTTGTTCTGGTAGTTCACCACTTCCATCTCTAAAGGATAAGTAACATCATTTCTGGGAAGTCTGAGAGCTAAAGCATATCTGGCTCTGACAGGGGCAACCAGATTTATATAATTTTTCCGACAGACAGTTAAGCTAAAGCTGTACAAACTGGACATATACTGCCAAGTAAAGTTAATAATTTAGAAGCACAAGGTTTTATGAGGCAAGGCACAGACCTCTTTTCTTACAAAGATGCTGCTGCTTTCTCCTGTCTTTTCAGAAGGCCTGCTCTGCCCTCAGACAAGACCCCCTGCATTCATAAAGCTGATCCCTAATAATGACAATAAGAAGAAGAGCATTTTAATGAAGGGTGTGTTTGGACTAGACTCTACCATGACTTACAGGCTTCAGTATCTATGTGACAAAAATCAGTTCTCTTTCTTGGTTATAACTGGAACAATAAGTATGTTTTAAACTCAATAATACAAGAGAGATATGAAATGAGTTAAAAGCCAAGCTTGGGTCATGATTTTCCAGCCAGCACAATGCCATGAAGGTGTCCAGAACCATTAAGGCTGTCTTATTCTGTTTAACTAGAATAATTTAACAGTTCCTTGAGTTTTGGCACAATGTTTCAAACCTAAGGTTTAGCTAGAGCATGTAAGAACCAAAGCCAGGAGGGACATGAAGGCTGAATTTGGTCTGTTATGAACAATTCTTACACCCTTAACCATGTATGTCTTCTTAGGAAGATAGGTTGCTTTGTGCTTGCTAGCTGTGTTGCAAATCACAAAATGGAATTGCAGAATATGTAAATCAGAGACTGCTGAAAGTCGTGGCAGCAAACTCAGGTTTCTGTTGTGGAAATTTCCATTGATAATGTGGGTTCTGCTTTACAAGTCATGCAATCATGAACTGTGTATGGGCAGTCTAACTGCAACCCAGAAATGTGCACAGTACCCCAATGCTCACCAGTGACTGCAGAGCTTTGGGGGCCCAAACTGAAATGTTTTAATGGGGTCTAACTTAAAGTCATGATTTGACAAAACCAGTTTGTGCAATGCATTTTGTTGAGATCCCACAAAACAAGAATGATATGGAAATGTCAAACTCTCTTAAGACACTTGATGTGCTTGTTAAATATTTTTGCTCCTGGCGCTTCATATTTAGAAGACAGTTTTTGTAGCTGAAGTGGGTTTGCACAAGTATTAGTGCAGAATCAAAACCATGTGCAGCTTTTGCAGCACATCTTGTGCTCTTGATAATATTTTCCACCATTTAAGGGGCATTCATATTTTTCCTCCTCGAGTGGTGTAGAATGAGGACAAAAGCTTGAATGGTGCAGTCTGTTCAGGTGAAGAATGCAAATAACTGTTTTTATTTAAAAACTAAGAAAGTGAACATGTTCTTCCATGTAGCACAGCTTGTGCTCCAACTGTAATCTTGTAGAAAATTGTGTCACTTTAGGATCTTTTTGCTGGAGGCAGGCCTTAAATCTAATTTTCCCTCTAATTATTACAAAATAATTGTATTTTCATGTTCTATGTTCAGGTGCCCCTTTAGCGTAAGAACTTAACCAGGAATGATAGTTGCAAACTCTTATTTAGAGACGACAGATGCGTGCATCAAAAGACACCAGCAGGTCAAAGCAGGTGATTCTACCCCTCTATTCTGCCCTCCTGAGACCCCACTGAGAGTAAGCACTGTGTGCAGTTCTGGTGTCCTCAACATAAGAAGGACATGGAGCTGTTGGAGCAAGTTCAGAGGAGGGCCACGAGGATGATCGGGGGCTGGAGCACCTCCCGTATGAAGACAGGCTGAGGAAGTTGGGGCTGTTCAGCCTGGAGAAGAGAAGGCTGCGTGGAGACCTCATAGCAGCCTTCCAGTACCTGAAGGGGGCCTATAGGGATGCTGGAGAGGGACTCTTCATTAACGACTGTGGTGATAGGACAAAGGGTAACAGCGGAAGTTTGGGTTAGATATAATGAAGATGTCCTATACTGTTAGGGTGGTGAGGCACTGGAATGGGTTACCCAAAGAAATAGCAAATGCTCCATTCCTGGCAGTGTTCAAGGCTAGGTTGGACAGAGCCTTGAGTGACATGGTTTAGTGTGAGGCATCCCTTCCCCTGGCAGGGTGGTTGGAACTAGATGATCTTAAGGTCCTTTCCAACCCTAACCATTCTATGATTCTATGACTTTTCCCCCTGCAAATACAATCTACTGTTTTGTAAAATGAAGTAGTTTTGAAACCCTAATGTCTCCTTAATGCTTTAATGTTTCTCTTGCATGCATATTTCACTAAGGAAAAGCAACACGTACGTAAGAAGTCAGGGAAGGAGGTGGTAAAAGGAGGAAGAAGATAGAAATAGATTACCAAAAATACTTTCAATTTGTATTCTGTCTTCAGGCGTAGATATTCCATGTGCCTAGTCCCTATTTATCCATCCAATAGGAACCGACAGGAACTTGTAATTTTGGAGGGATGTCTATTTGAGTTAGGTGCCTTCATGCCCTGTTTTGTGTAGAAAAAGGTAGTTCCCAGAGTCTTGATGGTGTTCTAGCAAACTTTTTAGGGGGACCAACCAAAAAGACCCACCCCAAGCTCCAAATAGGTTGCAGGAGGAAAATGAGCAAGTGAAAAAATCAAAAGCAGCCCATCAGAATTTTTACAGTATAGCATAATTATGTGTCTTATTAAAATGTTCTTCCTTTTATTATCCTTGTATTTAGTACAAGAGGAGTTTTGTTTAATGTTGCAATGATTATAAGTGCTTGTGAATTGACAGAGACGGAAGAATTCTGATGAGAGGAAAGATGACTGACTGTCCTTAAGGCCAAGATATTCACAACAGTAGCTTTGCTTGGCAATACTTTTCTAGTTTGTAGAGCACTAATTTGTATAGTCTTTCAATGGGCTACAAATCTGTTATCATTTCCATGATGAATGTGTATTTACATGGGTAAATGCTTTCAGATATATTTTTTGTTTGGTTAGCCTTTTTAGTTGATGCTGGTGGTTTCAGTCACCCCAGAAATTAGTGGTGCCCTCATGATTTCAGCATGTTACTTGGTGAAAATGACATTACATGTATGGAATCAGCAGGGCCTACAAACAGAAAGCTGTAGTGCTAGTGAAGCTGTGTCAGCTTAGACCAGGGAAACTTTTCTGCTTGAGCCAAAGGGAGCCCTATTGGCTTATGGGAATTTTTGCACACATCTTTTTTATCCATATTTTTTCTTTTTATCCATATTTTATTATATATCCCTCTGCTTATAGTCTGCTTGCTTAGGATTTTTTATGGGTACTTTAATAACAACTTTTGATTTTAGATCTTGTATTGCATTACACACAATTTACAATTCCCTATCATGCAGTTATTGGGCATTTTTAGCTCTAAGATAATGAAGTCTCCATAGACTTCATCAGAAATTGCAGGAGGTCATAAAGTTTAAATATTGCCCCCTCTCAGTTATAAGAGATGGGCCTGAGGATTAGGATGCAACCAGACTCTCTGCTTAGGTCTATTTTGTTCATAACGACAAGAAGCCTGCTTTCTGTTCTTACTATAGAGAAAATCCAGATTCCCAAAGTGTGAATCCAGATGTTAATGGTGTAGGTTGGTATCTTCCTAAAACTGAGTGTATATTGTACCACAGCAGCGAAAGCCTTTCAATTATTCCTTGATGAGATTCCCTGTGTGAACCTGGCATGAGTATGTCTAACACTTCCTATTTCTGATTACCAGTATTCCACCACGTTAAAAATAGTTCAAAGGCTTTGACCCTGTGTGCTCTACAGTATGTTAAGCCTTGTTTAGGCTTACAGCAACACTGTAATCAGAGCTCTTGTAGCCTGAGGGAATTTTCTCTCATTTCTTAATTTAATTAAACATATCACATTAAGTTTAATTATATGCTAAATGGGGGATTCCTCCTGACCCTATAACAATACGGGTTTATAAACCAAAGTACAGTTTTCACAGGTTTTCTTCTGGGACATCATCTTGTTTGATAGAGCAAATAATTTAACAGATTTTAAAATTCTGAGCTTTTGTGAATCCTGTTTCTATTTATCTCCACCCCATTTGTTGGACACAAACAAGAGACAGGTCTCCATGATGTATTTATTGTTAGAAATGAGGATCATGTCTACATTATCTGCTCTTATTTGGTAGTTGTAAGATTGAATCAGTGCAGTGCCCACCTAAAAATCCTCACAAGTAGTCACTCTTTGGGAGTATTCCACTCTCTGTTTTGAGGCCATGTTAATTTGACTGTAGTGAGTTTGTACCACATCTTTGTGCACTGACAGCCCTGGACAACCTGACTGTCTGTTTGGAAGTTTAGGAACTGTGTAATATAAATAGTTGTGTGTGAAGCTGTTTGGCTTTAATTATAGTTTGTCTTAATTAAAATGATGAAGTACCATGTGAAAGGTCTGTTGGGTCTTAAAAAAGTACTGTTGCAGGTATTTCACCAGTAACAGAAGTATTTTCCATATATCTACGCACTGGGATTACACTTTTACCCTTTTTTATGTAAGAGTGACTAAAACTGGTTTATTCATTGATCCTTTGGGCAGAAGCTATTTCATATTGCTCTTCAAAGCTTTGCATCTCTTTGGGCTTTTGAGTGTGTTACAAACAGTTTGCTATTTAAAGAAAAAAGAGTGACACAAGAACTGTACATACCACATGCTAAACACAAGCATGCTGAAGGAATTTCATTAAGACTATTTCTGTAGTCTCCTAGCTGGCTGATGATAGCACAACATGAAATTCTAGAAAGAGCAGAATCCTACCAACATCACATCTGTTCAAATTGCTTCCTTTTTAGCTTCCATACTGAAGTTCATAAATATGGAAGAGAAGAAGGCTTATGTTTCTGTCTGATATGCAGCACATTTTATGGTGTAAAAATTTACAGTAACTATTTTAGTCAAATGCCTTCTTCTGGCATAACATGGATATAAACACAGTAATTTTACCTTTGCAGTTTTCACATTAAAAAAGTTGTTTGCTTTATGGTATTTCTATGCACAGAAAAAATGCTATAAAAGGTAAATTCCTTGCTGTGTTGATTTCAGTAGATTTACTATAAATTGCTTTTATAAAGTAAAGGAGGCTTGGAGCCATCTCACCTTGCTTTCACTCCCCAGGTCAGCTGCTCAAAGCAGGAAGGGAAGTATTCAGAGGCCACTTAAAACCAGTTGTCCCTGTGGAGATACTGTTTCATCTCCATGATCTGCTGAGTGTATGGAGCTGGACTGCTAACTTTTAGCATAACATTTCAGTGGAAGGCAGAGCTTGGAACTGGTTGTCTCTGCAGCATCATTTAGGAGAGGAAATTTTGTAGGTGAAAAGTACCAGACGAAACCCTTTATCTTGGAAAGATACCTTAGCTCATTGAGTGATTTTCTTAACCCACATCACAGGAGCAGGTCTGCTTTACAAAGTGTGTCTGTGCTTTGAAAGTCAGTTGTTTGGTGCTATACTTAAAAATAGCTTTCAGGATCAGCACATCAGAACCTTTTTAGGAATACACTGCTCTGGGCACAGCATTCCCATCTCTTGAGAATTTATCATGGTTCTTGTGGTACCTTTTTTCCTGTGATCTTGTCTTTCTGAATCAAGTCACCGAAGTCTGTATCCCCCCAAAGCGATGCTTATGTTGAACGCATATACATTTAAAAAAAAAAAAAAAGTAAGAAGGAAGGACTTTGCTTCCTTTCTTTTCTCATTATTTATCTTGTAATTTTGGAATAGCTATAGTTGATAGCATGGGGATGAATAGAAAAATACAACAGATTTATGTGATTCCAGGAGAGAACAGATAGTTCATTCCCAGGGAGCTGTGCCAATAGTTGTCAGAAATACAAATGAAAAATTTATTTTTCATAAGAAAATAAGCAGATTTGTCTGAATACATAAGGTGAACTAGTCTGTTGAATAAGATGATCCTGATTTTATGTGATGACTTTTCATAGGAAGTCTTCCTTTAAGATTCTTGTGTGGGTCATTTCTGCCTTTAAGCTCCTGTGGTTCCAAAGAATAAACACTAAATCATATTTGTTTATACTTGGATTTGTAGTTTAAGAAAAACTGATAATGAGAAATACAACTTTTCCCCCCTGGTTAGCACAAGAGCAAATGCTGTATTGAGTTACACATTATATAAGTCGTTTGATTGAAAATAGAGATAACAGGTTTTTTCTTTAAGTTAAATAGTGTCAAGCTCCTGGTAACTACTGTTAGTTGTTGAAAACCAACAATATATTGGCTTCATACTTTGCTTAAAATAAAAAAAAAAAAAGGAGACAATAATTGCTCCTAGCTTTGTTTTCTTCTAAACAACCACAGATCTTAAACAGGGAGCTATTAGGGGTTAAGGTGTTCATCCATCAGGGATGTGAAGCATGATGATGAGAGTAGAAATATCCCTTTTGGTTCAGTGGCAAGGCTGGAAATGTTGGAAAGACATTTAGAGATGAAGTCTGCAACTAGTTGTGTTTCCTCAGTTTCCCCCCTCCCTAAGACAAGATTTTCCTTTATTGCTAATTTTACAAAGGGTGCTAGCAGCCATTATTTCTCCATCTGCATAGGCAGAAACATGGAGGAGCCAGGTCTGTGTCTGAAAGAGCATGCAGTCTGTGCCTACTCAGGTAGAAAAAGATTGTTGACTCTCAGAGTGGTTGGAAATTGAGAAGGTGCTTTGCTAAATGTTTCAGATAAAGGAATTAAACCTTAGCCTGCTGAGACCTCAGTTTTCCACAAGAAGTATCCCTCCTCTCTGCTGTTTTTTAAAGCTATTTTTGAGCTGTTTTGTTAGCTGCAGTTTTAAACTCATGACACAGAACTTTTCTGAGAAGGGTTCCTTGGAAGCTGTTTGAAAATTGGTATATCAAACTTGTATGTCCAATAATTGAAGCAAGTGGTTTCTTGAAAGTGGTGAAATCATATTAGCAACCCAAATTGCCTAGGATTTTCAAGTGGGGGGAAAGAAAAGACACTCCTATTTTTGCCTGTGATCATGGCCTTGAAGATAAATTACTTTGCTCCTTACTGCAGGCCAGTGTACATAGCTTTAGACACTATACAACATTTTTTTTGTTTGTTTGTAATTGATTTTTTTATTAGAAATTTACAGAACAATTTCAAACCCAAATATTTTCCTTCTGCCCTTTTATTTCCTACTTGGTCTCTAGCTGGTTTGGCTGTCAGTATAGTGCGCTGACAAATAAATCATTGTCAGTGCTCAGTTCCCCAGTGCACAAGAATCATGAGTCCCAAACTAACCCTGCAGTCATGCAGGCCTTACTTAGCTTTATCAAAGCTTGCTGACTTTGCAGCATCCCAAAGTGAAGACAAATGCACGACGTGAAAAACTATCTTCTGTACCCCCAAGAAAGACAAGAAGAAAGGTGCCATACAAAGACAATATTTAACACAGGCAATGCAACTTCTTTTGCAAGCTATGAGGCCTGGTGTGTGAAGCACTGCAGAATGAGTTTGGGTGACCAACATGTTAAGATGTTCTATGTGACCTTGAGTGAGCAGATTCCTGTAATCATAGCTCAGTTTCCATGACACAGTTGCCACATACTTAAAGAGCAGGCTTCCAGTGTTGGGCTTTCCTACCTATCTAATTTAATGTATACAGAGTAAATAGCACTAATAAGCCATACTGGGAAAGCCTCTCTGACAGTCTTGGGGCCAATTTCTGTGGCTCAGTGCTTGTCCTCAGAATAATGGAGGGATACAGTATGTATAATATAACTCCACTGACAGTCTTTTAGGGTTTTGCTAGAGCCTCAGAAGATACTAGTTCATTGCTAAATATTTTGCCTTTGCTCCTTTTCACAAACATTGACATTTCAGACCTCACAGCCTCAGAGGAAATCTTAAAAATGCAAACATGTTTGGCGAAAGTAGATGAAAACCAGCAAAGCCTAAACTTCAACTGATCATATGACACAAACCCAAATGAGTGTTTGGGAATTTGTGCTGCTGTTTCTGCGTAAGCATGCTAGTGCTGATTTTATGGGGTCTGTGGGTTCCTGTGTGCTGTAATAATTTAACATTTTTAACTTCTTGCTGTACTGCAGACATTTGTAGCAAACAGAAGGCATCAGATGTAGGACAGCGATCTTTTGAACTGCTGCTAAAGCAGAATGTGCTAAACTGTAAAGTGAAAGGTGATGCCACAAGCAGCCTTGGAAATTTCACTTAATTTAGTTTTTTAAGGATAAGAAACAGATGAGAGAGAACCTCTTCTTTTTTTTTTTTTCCCCATTACTTTCCTCACTGAGGAAAATAGTAAATTCACCTTTCAAGACAAATTAGAAATCAGTCATAGACAGCTCTCAAAGAATGCCAAAGAACAAACATATGAACATTAAAAGTGTAGAAAAATATGTGAATATGACTGTAAGTTTTCAGAAATGTAAACAAAATAAAGCAAGAGGGGATAGGGAGACAGCAAAGACTTGAAAAGACAAGCAACCTTCAGAGTCCCTCTAACAGCTACTATGTTTACATTGTTAAAAATGGGAAAACCAATCTTTGTCCACATGTTATCAGTAAATGAGAGTTTTAATAATAAATTATCTATGTAATTGCTATTTTTTTTCTCTTTGCAAGGACAGCAGCTCTAAAAAGAAGAGATATATTGCTGCAAATATGGTGTTTTACTAGTGGAAAGCAAACAGAAACAAGTCTGGATTTATAACTTTTTTAATTTTGTGAGGTGTTGGATTTTTTTGGTTGTTGTGTGGATTGTTTTCTTTTTTGTGGTGTGTTTTTTGTTGTTTTTTTTTTTTTTAATTTATTTTTGTTTTCAAGGGTAGGGAGGACTGCTGTCTCATGATGGAGTAGTCTGCATTTGGTACCCATCATGCAGCATCCCAGTTACTGTGGTGTTAGCAGATCAGGTAGCAGTCCAAGTCATTGATTGGGTTGAAATCACTTGGGTCACAACTGATGTAAAACTGAGTGTGATCAGCAACAAGAATCAGTTACGTTCAATGTGATCATGTTTCTCTAACTTCTGTGACTGAATGCAGTACTCCAAAAGACGCATGGCTGATGAGTGATTAGGTCTTTATTGCCTTTCAGTGCCCTTCTCCTGATCATCCATGCTTGGGAATGTTTGAGTATGTTGACTTCTTTGCCGCCTGTTATGCAGGTCTCTCTTTGAGGATGGTCAGGTTATGTTTGTCAGAAGTAGGATTTGTGCCTGATTGCCATCTTACTTCTGATTCTCATCCCACTCCAATATTGAGCACAAGTCCCATGTTTCCCTGTGGGGAGAGATAGATGAGCAGACATGTAAATGAACCTTCTGTAACTCCTGCACACGATTTCATAGTCTGTCACAGAGGAGCAATCGTCTGTCACATTAATATGGCTCTTATTACAGTATTTATGTCAAAACCCGTGTCTTTCATCATTTTCATTAGCATAAAAGTAAGATTTTAACAACTATGGTAATAGGTAATAATGTAGCATTAGAACATAAATCTAGTAACTGTACAGATACACATGAAATGACAGCAAGATGTTATAATTTGCTTCAAGCACTTATTTTGGGGACAGATTTGTGTAGCTGGCTTAAGTTTTAGTAAGTATTCAGTACAATTATCAGAACTAACAGGAACACTTGCAAAGAAGAAAAAGAAATCTGGATTGTAATTAAAGATGAGAGCTAGCAGTTACAATTAGAAATTACCAACTTTCTGGTGGTGTTGGCACATGTTCCCTTCCTAATTCTGACCAGCTTGTACCTAAATGTTATAGCTACAGGTGTTTCATTGCCAGAATCTGTAACTTTGATAAAGGAAGGGCACTTTAAAACCGGTGTGTATTCACAGGCACAGGTAGGCTAAACCTTAACTGAAGTAAACCAGCTATTTGAGTTAAATACTTGTTGTATTTAAGTCTTTACTGCTACTTCAAAACCACGAAGCACTCTGCAAAGTCAGTGAAGCTCCCCTTAAATAAGCAGAGGAGAAACTGGTCAGTCATGAAAACTTAGCTTACCAGTTGAGGTAAAGGCAACCATTATTTCACAGCTCAGGACCATTCAGTGGAACTGTACAAAGCAGGGAAAATACAGAAAGGGACAATAACCCTATATAGTAAGGAAAGTGAAAGGACTTCAGTTATCCAAACTAGCACTTGAACACAATGTTACAGTAAATTTGAGATGTAATGGAGTGTTTAATGGCTTTCAGTGGTCAGGAAGTTGGTTTTAGAAAGAGTGCAGGTAAGAGTTTTAAAGGCATCCAAGTGATTTACAGCATTTGTAGACTGCACAGTGCTTTGTGGCGCTGAGAAGCCCCAAGCTAGCATCATCTGCCCTGGTACCAGAGCTGAATGCAAAGCTGAAGTCAAAAGAAAAACAATACTGCTGCAGACCTAGAGAGCCCTGAGCCCCTGCACCCTGTGCACACAGTTTAGCAGGCTCAGAGCTATCTCAAGGACTGTATGAAACCCTGCATTGCTTCCCACAAGAACAGGCAATTTGCTTTGGGCATGGTGATCATTTGTCCCATCTCCTCTGAATGAGCTCTGGGATCAAACACCACATTCTTGTAAATCTAATCATGCTACATGCCTTGTGACCAGCTTGTGCGTGATCAGGCAATACTTCTCTCTGGGACGCAGGTTCTAGTTTTTGCATCCATCTATTATATAGGTGATGACAGAATTTTGCTTTCATTGCTGACCTAATGCTTTCCAAGGGCCACTGTGACTTTCCCCGTGGTTTGGGAACAGGCTACATCACTGTTTTTGGTCACTTGGATTTTCCTGGTCATGGCTTTTACATTCTTAAATAGGTTGTGCCTTCTTGGGAAAGAAGCTAGCACATAAGGTCTGCATGCATGAAGATGATGAAGCTCCATTTAAGTTCGATGTGAATATAGTGCATATGAACTTGTGCACTGTCTTTCCCTGTGCAAATCCCTACACCCAGCAGAAGGAAAGTACCTGCCACCATGATCATCTGACAAGCAGGTTCAGCAGCTTTCCTGAGAGCTTAGGCTCTAGCAGTATGCTGATCTGTTCAATCAGACCTCTGGTTAGTGACAAGGTGTATTTGTGATCTACAGCCACAGGCCTTTTTTCCTGCTCTTGAGATAATCAGCTGCTGTCTTATTTGCGTAACTCAGTTCAGTGTTACCAATGCTGATTTGTGATATGGAACTTTTTCTCTGTAGCAATCAGAGTAATCTGCACATGAAGGTGAGTGCTCTCATCCCCATTTAGCTGATGGGAAAAAAGCAATGAAAAACAATTTCTGAAAAGCAGTGGAGCTGACAGTTAGCCACTGGGAATAAAATCTTGTCTCTTACCATCCCTACGGCTGCTTTATAAATTTCAAGTATACATAATATACAGTTTGAGACATGTTATCTGTTTCCAGACAGGATGAGTCTGATTCTTAAAATGAGAATTCCAGTGTGAATATAGAATAGATACGGCTGGGAAAGACCTTAAGATCATCAAGTTCCAACGCCCCTGCCATGGGCAGGCACACCTCACACTAAACCATGTCACCCAAGTCTCTGTCCAACCCAACCTTGAACACCGCCAGGGATGGAGCATTCACAACTTCCCTGGGCATCCCATTCCAGTGCCTCACCACCCTCACAGTATAGAACATCTTCATTATATCTAACCTGAACTTCTGCTGTTTAGGTTTGAACCCGTTACCCCTTGTCTTATCACTACAGTCTCTAATGAAGAATCCCTCTCCAGCATCCCTATAGGCCTCCTTCAGATACTGGAAAAGCTGCTCTGAGGTCTCCACACAGTCTTCTCTTCTCCAGGCTGAACAGCCCCAACTTTCTCAGCCTATCTTCATATGGGAGATGCTCCAGCCCCCGATCATCCTCGTGGCCCTTCTCTGGACTTGTTCCAACAGTTCCATGTCCTTTTTATGTTGAGGACACCAGAACTGCGCACAGTACTTACTCTCAGTGGGGTCCCATGAGGGCAGAACAGAGTGGTAGAATCACCTTCTTCCACCTGCTGGTCACACTCCTTTTGATGTAGCTCAGGGTACGGTTGGCTTTCTGGGCTGCAAGTGCACACTGCAGCTGGCTCATGTTAAGTTTCTCATCGACCAACACCCCCAAGTCCTTCTCTGCAGGGCTGCTCTGAATCTCTTCTTTGCCCAACCTGTAGCTGTGCCTGGGATTGCTCCGACCCAGGTGTAGGACCTTGCACTTGCCATGGTTAAACTTCATAAGGTTGGCATCAGATCACCTCGCAAGCATGTCAAGGTCCCTCTGGATGGCATTCCTTCCCTCCAGCATATCAATCAAACCATACAGCTTGGTGTCATCAGCAAACTTCCTGAGGGCGCACTCAATCCCACTGTCCATGTCACCCACAAAGATGTTGAACAAGACCGGTCCCAACACCTATCCCTGAGGGACACCACTCATTACTGTTCTCCAGCTGGACATTGAGCCATCAACCACAACTCTTCGTGTGCGGCCATCCAGCCAGTTCTTTATTCACCAAGTGGTCCATCCATCAAATTGATGTCGCTCCAATTTAGAGATAAGGATGTCACGCGGGACAGTGTAGAATGCTTTGCACAAGTCCAGGTAGGTGACATCAACAGCTCTACCCTTGTCCATCAGTTCCGTAGCCCCATCACAGAAGGCCACCAAATTGGTCAGGCAGGATTTCCCCTTAGTGAAGCCATGCTGGCTGTCACCAAGCACCTTGTTGTTCTTCATGTGCCTTAGCATGCCTTCCAGGAGAATCTGCCCCAAGATTTTGCCAGGCACAGAGGTGAGACTGACTGCTCTGTAGTTCCTTGGGTCATCCATTTTCCCCTTCTTGAAAATGGGGGTTATATTTCCCTTTTTGCAGTCATTGGGAACTTCACCTGACTGCCATGATTTTTCAAATATCATGGCCAGTGGCTTAGCAACTTCATTTGCCAGCTCCTTCAGGACCCGCAGATGGATTTCATCAGGTCCCATGACTTGTGCACATTCAGGTTCTTAAGATGGTCTCGAGCTGTATCCTCTCCTACAGTGGGCTCAAGGTCTTCATTCCCATAGTCCCTGTGTTTTCCTTCCAAGACTTGGGTGGTGTGGTCAGAGCATTTGCCAGTGAGGAGTTTCCTCAGCCACTCCTTATCCATCCATGGAGGTCTCCTGTCCCTCCTGCTGCACTTCCTTCTTGTCAGGACACAACACTCCTGAGCTTGTAGCAGGTGATCCTTGAGTATCAACCAACAGTCTTGGGCCCCCCTGGCCCCCAGGGCTATATCCCATGGAACCTTCCGAAGCAGGTTCCTGAAGAGGCCAAAGTCTGCTCTTTTGAAGTCCAGGGCAGTGAGCTTGCTGCCCACTCTTCTCACAGTCCTGAGGATCTCAAACTCAACCTCCTCCTGATCGCTACAACCAAGGCTGCCCTGAAGCATCACATTTCCAATCAGCCCTTCCCTGTTGGTGAGCATGAGGTCAAGCAGGGCACCTCCCCTTGTCAGCTTCCCTATTACTTGCAGAAGGAAGTTGCCTTCCACACAATCAAGGAACCTCCTGGATTGCTTGTGCTGGGCCATACCGTCCCTCCAGCAGATATAAGGATGGTTGAAGTCCCCCATGAGGACAAGGGCCTGCAAGCGTGAGTCTGTCTATAGAGCACTTCATCCACAGAGTCCTCTTGATCAGGTGGTCTGTAACAGATCCCCACAGTAATGGCCCCCATCACTATTCTCCCTTTAACCCTGACCCACAAACCCTCTGTTAACTGATCACCTGTCATACTCTCCAGCCTATCCCTAACATAAACAGCAATTCCCCATCTCATCTGCTGGGTCTATCTTTCCTAAAGAGCCTGTAACCTTCCATTCCAACACTCCAGTCATAGGAGGCATCCCACCATGTTTCTGTGATACCAATAATATCATATCCCTGTAGATGTGCACACATCTGTTCCCCATACTATGGGCGTTTGTATAGTGGCATCTGAGCTGAGCTCCAAATGAAGCCAGCTCATTGGCTGGAGCTGGGATATCTCTACATTGCTCCGAGCATTTATTATAGCTGCTGGCAATTGACTGGGAGTGTTGGAATGGAATGATGCCCTCCTCCCTCAACACATCTAGTTTAAAGCTTTCTTGACCAGCCTGGCAAGCCTCCCACCAAAACTGCTGCTCGCCAGCTCCACCAGCCTCCAGTAGACCTGGCCTCCCAAACTGAGTCCCATGTTCTAAATACCCAATCCCCTGACTATGGCACCACTGTTCTAACCATTTATTAACCTGGCCAATCCTCCCAGCCTTTTTAAGGTCCTCTCCTCTTTATCCTGTAGAGCTGATGAAAAGACAATCTGAGCTCCAGATCCCCTAACCACCTCTCCCAGGGCTCTGTAGTCCTTCTTTATGTTCTCCAGGCTACTGATGTCTAAATTAGGAGCACCTACATGGATGACTAGAAGTGGGTAATTGTCACTAGGCCAGGCAGCCTCTCTGCTGACTGGAGCCCCTGGTAGGCAGCACACCTCCCTTGAGACCGGGTCAGGCCGACAGACGAGTGCTTCTGTCCCTTTCCAAGTAGAGTCCCCTACTACTACGACCCACCGCTTTTTCCTGGCAGCACCAGTAGTGATCTTCTTTACCAGTGCATCAAGGTGGTTGTTCATGGCGTGTGTTTCCTCATTAGCCCCCTGCAGGACAGCAAAGTGGTTCTGGGTGGGGACATCAGATTTAGGAGGAAGCTCCTTGCTTTTAATTGTTCTCCCTTTTTTTTTTGTTGTTTCTTTTCTTTTTTTTTTTTTTTTGTTAGTATTTCCCATCTTTCCGGGTTAACGGCCTCCTTCTTTCCTCCATGAGCTACAATGGATGCTTGAGGCCCCTGCACGGTTCGGGCCTGCAGCAAGCATTCCTGCTTCCTCTCAGCTTCCCTGACATCTTTCAGCCTATTTACAGAGTCTCGCAGCTCAGCCCCTGCTCCAGGAGCACCTCCACCAGGGAGCACCGAGTGCAGCCCTGCCCATTGTGCACCCTCCCCTCACAAGCCCAGTGCAGGCACTCTCTGCACCCCGAGCTCTGCACTGCAGCCTCCCCTCTCACCGGCTCTGTCTGGGTGCCTACGCTGCCGCCGCCGGGGCAGCCAGAGCAGAGCTCCCGGACCGGGCCCTGCTCACACGCCGAGCGCTCACCACCCCGCTCTGCTGGCCGCACAAACCGCCTCCACCCGCTCTGTTCGCCGCGCTCCCTGGGCAGGTTTTCACCCAGCCAGGGCTGGTGCCGCTGCTTCAGGCTCCGCCCCGTGTGAGTCAGCTGCTCGCTCTCGTCACTGAGCTGCCGGCTCTGGGCAGGTCCTGTTGAGGACTTGAGGCTCCCTCGGTGGTTCTTGCCGCTCTGAGTTGAGGCTCCTGGATGCTGAGCTTTCCCCTGCTCAGGTGTTGAAGGCGTCCTCTCTCGAGCTACTCACCTCAGCAACTGAGGTATGTATTCATGTTCACAAAACCAAATTCCACATTTAAGTATTCTCCAGTAGCCATAGGTTTAAGCACATACTCTTGCTTGGTAGCTTGCTCACTACCGCGTTCACAAAAAGAGCTTGCAATCTGGAATTGGGTACAGTCAAATTATATTCATGGGCAGTAGACAAATGTCTGTGCATCACTTTACCTCATTTTTAAAATCAGAGTTCAGTTCCATGTGATTAATGAACTGTCTTTCATTATCTCTGTCATCTTTGTTTCAATGCAGTAGATGAACACGGGAAGCACATGAAGCCCAGGCTGTCAGCTGGTGCCAGTTGTTTGTGCCTGGGGAGAATCTGGCTCAGAGCCTGTCTCCCCAAAAGTCTCTCCCCTTTGAAACACACACAGAACAAAAGGAATGGTTGCATTGTGCAGCTAGAGAGGTCAAGAAGATGGCTGGTTATGCTGTCAAGCATTCAAGATGCTGCTGTAAAGACAACAACTTCTCCAAAGATCATTCTGAAATAAACCGGCAGTTTCAAGTTACTCTGACAGATTGAAGTTAAATACTTTAGATTTGCAGTGGGTTGAAGCAGCCCCTACTCTAATTATGCTAGACCTTCCAGCAAGTGAACTGGTTTCTTGGGTTAGAAAACATCTCCTTACATCTGTTAACTCCTGCACATCTCCACATTCAGGAGCATCACGCTTGGCAGTGTAATAGTAACCTTTAGACAGTGTGTGCCTGCATACACAGGTGTACCAGTCTGCTGAGACTTATGCTTCGCTTCTCCAGATGCATCTGCAGGGTGACATCTGCCTTCTGATGGTGAAAAGCAAGCAGGAGGAAATGTGCAGGCTTCTTCATACAAATGCTGGTGCCTCTATATTTACATATTCGTGTGGCCTCATTATGCAGGAGCTCTGAAGCTTGTCCCAAGAGGATGATTTTTTTACATCAAAAGTAGATTAATGGAAGCCGACAGCCTCATGTCCAACCAAACACAGTGTGAAGTGATAATAAGTATAGAATTGCTAGTCAGTAGGGTCCCATGCCACATACTCAGACTAGATAAATGATGAATATATAATGAAATTACATAGAATTGAGACAGATGGCTCTAGCTTTTGATAAATGCATATATCTTCACAATCAGATAATAATGCCAATGTGTGGAAGATCAATTGGGATATAACAACTTTGAAAGTGAAAATCATTTCTCTGCTTTCACTTTAAGATGCGCATTTAAATCAGAATCAAACTTAATTTAATTATACTTCTTTTTTCATCATGAAATTAAACAAACAGAAGAAAAGAAACCCCAGGAAAAAATGCAGGGACATTTTAATCTTATTTTGCTTAGAACTGTGGTTATTTATCCTATTGCATGTAATGAAATACTATCTCCAAAAAGAAAAGACAATTATTTTCTCTCCAATAAACATTAAAATAGATTGATGGTCCCCACTATGAAAAGGACTAAATGAAATTCTTGACACCTGTTCAGGAAGATGTCATTTTGTTCCTAAGAACTCCAGTTATGTGGAAGCTTATAATACGGTCCACCTGTTATTGATAGGGATATTTAATATTTTACTGACTACTTAAGGTGCAAAGTCCTTGAGATAAATCAACCTCTTCTCTCTCTTGATTTCACTGTTTTGCTTTAGGTGCATCTTTCAGAGAATTGACATGATTGACTAGGGACATGGTGTAAAAATTATCATTTAGAATAATGTCATTACCAAAAAGTAAGGAATTTTGAGAACAAAATAATTATGAAGCTCATTACATTCACAGTTTCTGCATATTGCAGATTAGTGAAAGACTAATGGCAGCAACTCAGCACATAATTTTGCACAGCAGTTGTGTATTATCTGAATTAGTCACTTCCTTTGAATTTAAAGTCCTTGCTTGTGTAGGCAAACAAATATATCTGTCCCTCATTTGCATGGGATTTAGGATATCTTCAGGTAAAACAGAAGTAGCCTGTGGTTTTCTACAGTCAGCCAAACTTTGGGTATTCATTATAATGGACAAAAAAATACCAGGTGAGATCTGATGTGTTAAGTGCTGTAACAAAATTCAAAAAGGATATTAAAGGTATGAAGAGTTTATAATCTCTTGTCTTCAGATAAGATTTCTTGAGTTCAGAGGGAGGAAATGGTGCACAGAATGGAGAAGCAGCTTTCCAAAAGTGAGAAAAGTACTACTGGGTGGGAGTGTTAGGGATAGTCCTCTGTGTTTCATTGCTGCCTGCAATGCTCCCATTCAGGAGAGGGGGTACCTTGTGTGGCTGCCGAGATCCTGAACCAGCAGCTGGCGCAAGAGAAGGTAAATCAAGTTTGGCCTGCAGTTCAGGGCTCATCACATGAATTGTCTTGATGTCTTCTGGAGAGCAAGAAAGGATGACGCATGAATTAATGTAATGGCCTTGCATGAGGAGTTTGCGACTTAAACTGCACTGAGAAACAAATAAGTTTCAGTGCAGTGAGCTCTAAGTTTGTCTTTTTTTTTTTATTCATTGGAAGGAAAAGCATGAGTTCCCTTTTGCTTTTAGCACTATATAGGTTCACGAGACAGGTGTTCCCTCAGCTGTGTGTTCTTCCAAAGCCTCACAAATGCAGTGGGAACTCTTAATATCAGCAGTCTTTGCAGGCGATACGAGTATTGGTTTGCAGTGGAAATGGGGCAAAAAACTAAGCCCCTCTCAAGCAGGAGGGCACTGATGCTCCCAAGGGAAACCTGTGTTGGTGTAGTAAGAATGTGTGCCTCACAGTCTGCTGTCTGCAAAGCCATCACAATTAGGAGCACATCTCCTCCCGCAGTTTGCCTCCTCCTCAGTACTTTCAAAAACCGCTTAGGTCTTTCTCAAGCAAAGATGCCTAAAGCCAAAGGCTCCTTAATAACACTTAAGCACCTTAGCACTCTCTGATAAGGAATTCTTTGCTTTTGTCTTTCAAGTGGAAGGATCACTGTCTAAAACATTTCTATCAGTATCAATATGTTTACATTCAGTCTTCATTCATGCAGTCTTGGAGAATCTGGAATGAGATTTTAAAAGAGCCTACCACCTTGTGATATTGCCTCAGAAGAAAGTCTTTCTGTTCTTCATAACTGTGATAGTTTATTGATCAGAATAAGCCAACTTTCAAAGGAGAAGAGAATGCCATGCATTTTACTTATGATGCTTGTGCAGCTGCTAAACAATTGCACCACAGTGAGCAAACTCCTTGGCAATCGCAGGTTGAGAGTGCTCTATTCTCAAAGATGTCAGATCTTTTACTTTCTATGGATGCTTTTTAGAAACAGAAGAGCAGTTTCCAGTAAAACAAGCCTTCATTTGCCTTACAAGCCAGCAAGGATGAAGAATTCATGGTCCCTGTGGCAGGCATGGCCTGCAATCCAATTTCTTGGGTCTGTAACTATTTAATTTTCTGCACTGTATCAGATTAACACTATCGGGCACATTGAAGTGTGGTTGGCCAAAGGTGTTAGCATGAACTCTCAGTAAGGAAAAGATTTGCCATCTCTATGGTGTAAGGACAAAAAGTATAAGTGAAAATCCTCATTTTGGTACTTCCACTATATTGTACAAAAGCATGAAGAGAAGTTGCCCTTCTGACCAGGGATTATGTGTGCTATTAAAGATACCACCACTACAGGTGGAATTCCCAATAAACAGATCTTACTATTTATGTCTGTGTAGTGAGAGAGAGGATCAGTGGGAATTAACAGAAGGTCTCAAAGCACATCAGTGCTTACATGCTGTCTTTCAGTGACATGTTCCTGGCATTTGACACAATTAAGACAGACCCTTCCTCTTCCCCCACCACCAGTCGTTGATACTATAGTCATTCAGAGGAGGCAACAGGTCATGGAGCCGGACAGACTTCAGTGGAAGCTGCTACTGTGGGAATTGCAAAGCTATGTGACTTAGGGAGCCTGACAAAAACAAAGAGGCCCACACCAAACAATGCCCAGGTTTACTTGGCTCATTTGAAAGTTAGGGAGAAGGAGAAAGAGCAGAACTCATTCTGGTCTGGAAAAGATAGATAAAATGACTTCAGAAGAACCGTTAATGTGGTGGCAGGTATCTGTACAGTATCAGTTTGATACCATGAGCGTCTGTTAGCAAAAGCTGGTAATAGCAAATACTCATTAGCAGAAGGTAGAGTGCTGTCATTCTCTTTTTATGTACCTATTTTTTAATATAGGCATGCATATCTGCAATGTGTATTGGAGTTAGTGGGGCTGCATTGTATCATAAGGGCTTCTTCATCCTTTGCAATGGAAAATGTGGTATGTTTTTTTCTTTTGCTTTCTCTCTCCCCCAAGCTGCAGCTTTAAAGCAGTTAAAATGAAATTCAAATAATGGAATGTACTAGAAGTGGGAAGATAATTATAAGGCCAAAATCCCTCACACACCACTGGATTCTTTCCCTCCTGATGCAGGCTGTGGATTTGTCTGTGAAAGCATGGAAAAAGCTTTCTTTGGTGCATTGTCATTAAAACAGTTAGAGTCTGCAAATCCTGTACAGTCAAGACAACAGCAGGATTATGTTTGAGTCGTAAGAATAAGCAATGTGTTCTGCTTAATTACAGAAGTTACAGAGGAAAAAAGATTTATAGACTGCCCTATGCATCTCCCTTCCAGTGCAGGATTGTTCTCTCCAGCATGCTTCTTAAGTCTTTTTGTACGCAATGTTACATGTGCCACATGATGGATCATCCACTGCTTTACTGGGGGTCTTGCATCAGTTCTAAATGGGTTCAAAGGTGTTGTATAGCCTGCTAGTTTTAAAATAGCATTGGTTGCTAGCAGATCATGTCCTCAGTGTGAACTTTGGGAAACTGTTTTATCTTAGCATGTGCTCATTTTTGTCTATCAAAGCTGGATAAAAAGGTGGGCAGATGCCTTATCTCACTGACAAGATGTTTTACCTGGAACTTACTTTTCACTTTGGTTTTCTGTATTTCATTGGAGAGCTCTTCCTCATTATTTGCTTCTGAGAATTCAAAAAAATTTCCCCTTATTCATGTTCATAACCTTTGGTTTCTTAGTCTTTCCCTACTGTTTCACTAATGTGGACCTGATCTGTAAAATGGTGACTTTCTTTGATTATGCTTCAGCCTGTAGGAAATTTCCCATTTGAATCCTGTGTTTTAAGAAAGCCCATTGCAGGAAGTTTTGGAATTCTTAAAAAAAAAAATACCACCAAAACCAAACTTGACTTTTTTCTAAATTTTTCACTCCCCACCCCCTGAAAATGGAAAATTTCTACTCTTCTTTAGAGACTTATGAAGTTTTATGGGTAGTATTTTGTGTTTTATATTTTCCTGAATAAAAGGCTGAAGGCTTTTTATAGATGAGAAAACTTTTCTCCTTGGCAGTAGCTAATAGCTTGCACAGGTTTGTGGGCAGTTAAATGCCTTCTTCCAGGTGTCAGCAGGTTAGATATAAACCCCTTATTAACACATCACAACTCTGTCTCCTCCTAGATGTATCACTGAGAAGCACAAAAATGAGAAATTCTGGCCAAAGATTTAACCTGCAAACCCACTGTTATTTCTCTACCTAGTGTCTTGCTATTGTTTACCGAAGTCTGTTTTAGTATTAAGTTTTTATTTTCACTAAAAGCGTTTTATTATTTTTCTCCAAGCACTCACCTCATGAAGTTGCTCAACATTTCTGACGATGTTTTAGTGGCTTCTCTACCCCAAGCAAAGATTCTAATGAAAAGCTGTTAAGCTATGGAAGTGTTTTTCTCAAAGTCCTTTGGGTTTCTAGTTTTCAAAAACTGTAAACTCTTTCAGTTTTTGTATAATCCAGAAGGAAAATAACTCCTCATTTGAGGAAAGCAAAACCAACCTCTCTCCCTAAAACTACCAACCTTCCTCAGGTAGAAAAAAATCCACATGCTTAATATATCCCAAGAAAAATAGCTGTCATTTTCTCAACAGTTTGTGTTATTCCAGCTGACTCAGATTTTGATCTTGTGTCTGTCCTCTCCTTTCTTTCCCTGTAAAGATGTGTTTATTATGTTTTTGTTCCCTGACATTCTGGATGTCCCTGACATTCACATTGAGTGCTGTTTGCAAAATATTATTAGCAAGATGCCTATTCTACTTTAAAGTTGCTCCAAATGGAACATCTGCAATTTTGCTCTTAAAAGCATGCTTCATATAAACTGAAGACTAAACCAACAGAAAGTAGAAATTATTATGCCTATATTACAGATGAAGTTAAAGGACTGAAAGCCAGTTACAGCTAACATACTGTTTAATATATCCCTCCAGAAAGGAGCCTATCAAAACAAGTTTTTGAAGCTCTGTTGCTGTAATGACACACCAGCAACGTTATTAGCATCTCCCAGTGCTTTAGAGGGTGCCATGGAGAGTTCAGGGTTTGGCAACTAAGCACATGCCATGTCAGATAACTGTGTTTCTCAATCTCTAAAATGTTGGACCACATCTACAAAGGTATTTAGGACTTCAAAAGAAGACTGGTTTTACCGGGGATTAAGAAATGCATCTCCTGCAAGTTGGATGTGTAAATCATCTCAATTTTTAGTAGGATTCCTGTGTTTATGCTTTTGGAAGCACCCATGGCCTCTTTATGCATATAAAGGGCCTTTGTTGCTCAGGTTCCTGCTGCTCACCTTTGCTTCCATCTTCTCAGAAATCCTGTTTCTTGGCCAGGTGAAGCATTTGGTCTAAAAACTAGCTGAATTGTAAGATGAGGATCCAATTAATGTAAGATTAGCTTCCTGAGTTACGCGTTTTTTCTAACCCTGGTGTCCTCTATGGACCACAAAAAAAGGCTAGGGGTGGACATGATGCGTGTTTCTCCACTGTCTATTGAAGGAGCCTAAGACAACTAATTTATGTAAGAGTTAAGCCTACATCAGTCATTTTGTCCTGTGTTACTACTTCTGAACTGATTACCAGGAATCCCCTGTGCTCAGTCCTGTACTTGTGGCACACTGGAATGAATTCAGATAATTATTGTGATGAAAATAAAAAAGCCACACACATCTTAAGAGAAATATACTATTTTTCTGGAACCCTTATTTAAAATAGTGCTGCTTTATTTATTCTGGAAGGGAATTCCTTTGTCAGTGCTTCTTTTGGCTCACCCAATATGCTCATCTTCACGTGGGAAACTGAAAAATAGTATTTCAATATAATCATGAAATTTTCCTCAGCCAGCTGATGTTCTTGGTAAATCATTGGCACTACTATGTCTTGGAGATATCGAGAAGGTATATGGAGACTGAAGACTGACTTACTGCTAGTGATCAGAAGTAATCTTAAATGATTTTATTTAGATAACATAAAAACTACACCTTTGAAAATAACCTGTATATTGTGTCATGACACACAGCAAGGCGCACACTCTCTTTTAGTAATTTGTCACACATGTTTATGGTTTCTGTCACCTGTTCACAAGTTTGGAGATTGAAAAATAGGGCAGCAAACATATTAGGTAATACTGTGTTTCCTGAGAGCACGCCTTGTCTTCTATCTCATCTTAAATGTGGGCACTTCCACTACTTTATGAATGGTAGCCATTTATAAGTGAGTGTTCTCACTGGTGTAAATTGATCCAGTGCCAAGGAAGAGCTTTAGTCCCATTGCAAGTAAATTACAAGCTTTATGGTCATTCTGAGTAGGAGACATTCATCCAAATCGGTGACAACTCACAGCTTAAATTCCCTTGTAATTACAGTCTGACCCAAAGAGCCACTGACAGCTTTTAAAAACTCGATTTAACATTTTACATCTTTGGACAACTTAAACCATTGTTTGTTTTATTTTAGGTTTTTGGTTTTGTGTTTGTTTTGTTTTGTTTTTTTTAATTGCTAGTTAAAATTCCTGAATATTGTGAACCTCTACCAGCTTGATAGAAAAGTGTTGTCTTTCTTCATTCAAACTCAGAATAGTCAGACCAATTTCATTTACTTGCTATGGGTCTTCTGTTAAGAGCATGAACTTTTTAAATGCTAGATTGGATTCAGTAAGGCAAGTACAACTGTTCTGTTTCTTAACAACAAAACAAAGAGAGGAAAAAAAAAACAAACACACAAACTGTCGTGAATTTTCAAGTCTGGCATGTGGCAGGTCTGCAGTTTCAGAAATGGGGGTTTTACACTTCTGGGTAGCCATGATCCTGTAATGTCAGCCTTCCCAACACAAAGTATTCCTGTCTTGTCAAAGAAGCTTTGAAAAGAACAAATGCTATTTCATCAGAATCATGAAAAAGTCTGTGTTAGTTGAATCTTGTATATGCTTTAAATAACATAGAGAAATTATGTTGTATGATGGCCTAGCAATTAAAGGGCACAGTTGGCTGTCATCTTTGTAACAGTGCCTTGCTGGTGTCTGTCTAGCTGCAAGAAGTTTTTTGTGTTGCTGAGCACAGAATTTCCCCACAGGCAAAATCCCATCATCTTTTATTCCATACCATAGACAGAACAAAAATTTGTTGCAAGTCGCACTGTCTCTTTTTTAGGCATCTTCCAAAAATTAGGCCGGAAGAGATGAACCTCCTGCAGATGGTGCATGCATTTGTTCTGAAGGACTGGGCTGATGGCCAGTTTGATGCCATTCTGTGATCTGTGCTGTGGTGACATGGATTTTTGCCACCAGCAGATTTTTCTGGTGGTTTACTATATTTCCAAAGAAAAATAGTTTAATAAAACGAAAGGAAACTCAACCCTGTTGCTGAGTTTGGATATAGTTGGATATGTAGACACTGAGTATAAAAGGTTTATCTCTGTTACATTAATGTATTTTGGTCTTATAGCTAGTCAAGAAGCTGTAGAGCTGTATTCCAACTGTTACCTGGTGTCTTAAAATGTCCAGGCCGATTGATTTTTGCAAGGGACAATTTCCATTCAATGTGCCTTCCTCTTCTCATCTAGATTCAAATATGAGACAGAATATTGTAGAATATTGTTATATTCTTTCCTGGAAAAAAAGCCCTCTTGTTATTGGATAAGTAATGTCTTGAGGCCCTATTTATTATTTGATGGATCTATATACAGTTACTGTATGCCACTGATTTTCTGTGCTGGTATTTCAGATACTCGTTATTTTTGTATGTAAAGAGTTCACAAGAGAAGGCCTGCTGTGGATAAATGTAACAAAGGATTTCAGTGACTATTGTTAGCCTGTCTCTCTCCTCTGTATTAATATTCAGCTCTTTTCAGGTATCGGTATGCTCTATATAGCTGCAGTTCATTGTGCACAAGAAATAACTATAAGAAAATATTGAAATGGTTACTTGCTTCATCATTGGGACATCCTAGCCTTAGGGAATTGCTTAAGGAGCATTTTTAATGTCTTATTTAGAACTTAATCATTAGGTATTTCTCCTCTCAGAGGCCACATACAGAGCTCACAGCAGGGGAGTTACGCTACTAACACTGTAACAAAAGACTCTGTGAAGTTTGCAGGAACACCCCTACCAGTGTGCGATGCATCTAGCATTTGGGGACTAGGTTTAAGTGAGCGTCACAGGATGACTGCAGTACCTCTGGCATATCACACTCCCAAGTAGGTGTGCCTGTCAATATTGACCCAACAGGAGAAATATATGTTTTCCTTTTCTAAACCAGCAAGCTAGGACTTGTCTTCATGTAGTGTTAATCTAAGGTCAGTAATCTGTCTCTTGCATACAAAAATAAAGGTTAGTGTCAATGACAGTCAAATTGCAGCTGTGTGGCCTGGAGAGGTGTGAATGGAGCTGCAGAGCTGCTCAAGCTACTTATTGCCTTACCTCAAGCAGTGAAAGTTTTCCTATTCCTAGCTAACCCCACCTTAATTTCAAAACCTTATGTCCTTCAGAACTCTCTGCACCTCCCAGTGTTGATTTTAAAACTTTTCCTTGTTTTTAAAGGAACTTAGACCTTTGTAGGTGATTCATTCCTTCCCTATCACTTCTGTCCTGACATTTGAAATTGGATTTTGCAGAGGTACCCTTGCCTGTGATTGATAATGAATGTTTGTTTCCAGCAAGATTCTGTGTCTTGCTCCTCTCCTCTTTCCCTTTATCTGCCCCTTTTTGCATTGTTCTTGCTGGTTTTTTTGTTGTATGTTGGCTTCATTGGCTTTTTCAATAGGATTTGATTGATTGATTTATTTTCCAGTCAACAATTGGTTTGGGTGGGACCAGCACATGTTGTTTAAGAGATCCTGGTTCAAGCTTTTGCCTTCTGATTTCCAGAGGGGACTTATGCCCTGGTCATTATTTCTTGTTAGAGTTTCGTTTTGTATAAATAATTAGAGGCTAGTTGAAGCCAAACAAACTAGGCCAAACAAATTGTAGGTTAGGCATTCACCTGGAACAAGGAGACAGCAGGGGCACTGATGAATTAGCCACTGGGCTTGCTGCCATTCTGGACTCCTTTATTGGTTTATTTTCTAAATGATTTTTTTTTTTCTTTTCTTCTCTTCCCAAGGTGCAAAAGAAATACTGGGTTTGGGAGTGGAGAGTTCTTTTCACATATCTTCTGGGTGTATTCATGAACTTCTTGGGAAGGACCAAATATGGATTAACCTGAAGTCTGGGAAGCACTATGAATTTTTGCTCTGTTCTGTGTGAGTCTAGGGGAGTTATGTTTTTCCAGTGCCAGTAGGAGGGTCTTAGGAGGTGGTTTTGTACTGGGAGTGGTATAAAGCCGAGCTGGAGTCTGAAAGCCTTGCATTGGTCTTACTTGAAGTGTCCCTGCCCATGGCAGGGGTGTTGGAGGTCGATGATCTTAAGGTCCTTTCCAACCCTAACTGTTCTATGATTCTATGAAGATGCAGTTAAAGCAGCAGCCCAGATCATGAAGCTGGGTAAGGCAGAGAGAAATGAAGAAATGGAAAAATGGAGCTAAAAGATGAGTGATGAGGAAAAAGGGAGGGAGGGAAAGTAGCTGGGTATCCTGGGATACCTACTGTGGCCAGTTTAGGAAACCCAAGAATGGAGCAGGCAAGAGTCAGTATAAGGGAAGATGGAGATACTGAGGTGCTGAAAGTAGAAATATGCTGTAGACATGGGGCAGCAAAAAAAGTGGGCCTGGGAAGGGCTGGAGCTTGAAGTTCATACAGAGGATGTTTGGAAACACTTCAGGCTCTGGTGTCACTGTGACTTGGAGTGATTTTTTTATCCTATGCACTTCAGGTTTTACAGGACAGGGTAAGGGAGAAGGAGAAAAGCAGCCTGCTGAGATCCCACAGCCCTTCTCACAGTGGGCTGGGTTGCTGGCCAAGCATCCTTGGCTGCCTGCCTTTGTTAGTTGAGCTTGTCAGGCTCACACCAGCACCTTTCACAGCTGAAAAAGGCCTGAACTGTATGGTTCCCTTTGTTTAGTAGGGATCACAGAGGCAAAACCAAGAGCAGCAATACTGAAAAGCAACCCCCTGTTACCTTCCTCTTTAAGATCATCTTTTCTTATGCGTGTGTGCTTGACTGTGACTCTCAAAGGATAATTCATTAAAAAACCTTCTTAGAAAATGTAACCACATGAAGTGACTTACAATCTCACTACTGTCACTGTACAGTTCATTCAGGATGAGAGACTTTTATCAAGTCTTTAATTTATCTCAAAGTTTTATTCCATCATTGCATTTCCAATTCCATTTTTATAATAACGAGGCTTTCTTTTATTTACATTGGTGAAGCCTTGAATTCATAAACTGTCAGAGTGATTTTAATGTAGAGTAAGGCTTTATCGCTGCATACAAATATAGTTAGCCTGAGATTCATTCTGAGTAACCTTTTTTGAGCTCAGAATAAATGTAACACTTTTTATGTGTACATACCACTAGATTTAAAATGAGATTTATGATATTCCTTGCCATTGTTAGAGAACTGGGGGGGGGGGGGGGATGGGGATGGGGGAGGGGATATGTGGAATACTTTCTCAGTGTTTAAGACTCACCACTTTGCAATAATAAACTATTCTCTCCTACTTCAAAGTAATTGTATAGATATGTTTAAAGAACAGTGTGTTCATCTGCTGCATTTGTAGGTTTTATAGGTAGCCAGAAATAGTTACTTTGGAAAATGCTTTTTATTCATTATTGTTTGTATTAAAATACAGTCTGTGGACCATGACCAGCATCAAAGCCTCAGCATGTGCTCTGTGCTGAACATTGCTAGGTAAGTAATAGTTCATGGCAGAGAAGGTACCATTAGATATTTGAGGCAGAAAATGTTTTCTTATTCTTTTTACCTGTTTTGAAAACAGGTTATTGTCACACACAACACTCAGCATCCCATTTCAGTGTCTCATTACCTGCTGAGAACACACGTTTCTGAGCAAGTTTAGCCAAGGTCACAAAAGGAAGTTTACAGCAGAGCCAGGAACTAAACCCAGATTCCCATCAGGTCCAGCATGCATATTGACTTGATTAAAACTTCATTGAGCATCTTTCCTGCTTCTGGATTTTTTCTTTCTGCTTGTTCAATTCTATTAGCAAACTTGCTTGGTCCCCTCCTTGAGCAGATACTGCTAATGCTACCCTTTCCCTTGGAAAAGTTTGGTGTTTTGTCTGGTGCTATTAACTCTGCAGGAAATGTTCCAATCAATTTATCAATTGTGCTGTAAAATGAACTGTGCAACTGCTGTATTTTTATTAGAGAAGTGACACAGACAGATATTGTCGCAGGATCTGCTCAATAGCTGTTTCACCAGGAACTAGGAGTGCCTTTCAAGTGAGAGCTCCTTTCAGTTATGGATATCCTGTCATCTTTTTAGTTTTCTTGTCACAAAAAATATATGGTAACTACCAGCTTACATGAAATTGTCAGTGGCTGAGGCTTTCCAACCTGCATGGAAGAAGTACAGAAAGAGCTGAAGGAACAGTGGGTGAGTTAGGAAGCCTGTGCTTCCAAGTTGCTTTGGTGCTTTGTAAGGGAAAGTTGAGTTCTTCTGGAAACTAACACTGCTAGGATGACATTGTGGGTACAAGGGTGGAAATAGCTAGTCAAATCCATTTTCTCTATATTAAACCTTGACAGTGTTCATCTTGTGGTGTCCACCTCCTTGGGGATCTGTACCCAGTGTCTAAAGTTCTGCAAAAATCAACAGAAAGAAGCAAGCATTACATAGATAGGCTTGAAGTGAATACACAGGGACTTGCAGCTTCTGTGGAAGATGCCTATCAGTGCACAGATTGGGACAGTATTGGGAACTGCTACACACGTACACAACTATTATTTTTGCCTCTCCTATATGCATTACATGTTCATAATTTAATGTTTTATATTTAGTACATCTTCATGAGCCAGTGCTTTTTGTGCATGCTGCTTGTGGCTGATGAGATGGGTGGATTCCATGTGTGACCTGTATACTCTAACATGTATTTTCTGTAGACAATACCTGATCTTTTTCATTATTATGGAGTCAGGATTCCTGGGGAAACTCTTACTAAACTTTTCTATGTCAGACTCCATCACGATAAATATCAGTGATGTTCCTCTAAATTCAATCTAATGGCACTGATTTAAGGCTTGATCTCTTCTTACCTATATTCTTTTGAGAATGTGTTTTTGTCACTAATGTGCTCCACTAACTGCCTTCTAGATATATTAAAACACATTATAAATCAACTTATTTCATGACTGCTTTGAGAAAATGCATTTCTCAGACTATTCTTGATTACCTTTATTCTCTCCTTTCTGACAGACTGTGCTCTTGATGTGTTTGTAATCATGTATTATTCCTTCAAGGAAATGTTTGGAATCTCCTTTCACTTCTAAGGCAAGCTGTCAGTTCTAGGGCTGTTACCAGTTTTGCATTCTTACTTTGCATAGTTTTAATTTAAAGGACAGTTGTGTTGGGTTTTTTTTGTTTTTTTTTGGTTTGTTGTGTTTGTTTTTTTTTTTTTTGGGGGGGGGTGCATTTTTTGGGTTGTTATTCCTTTTTTGGCTTTTCTTCCTTCCCGGTAGCAGGAGCTTTGTTCTATGATTAGTATCCTGATTGGCAGATAATGGAATTGAGCCACACTCTCTTAAGTGCAAGAGCTTGCTCATTTCCCATTGCATCTGGCTGTATTTCATAGTATTATAAAGAGATTTTATTTTGCCTGCTTAAAAAGATCCAGTAATTGAATTCATGCTAAAATATTTATTTTCCTGCTCATCCTGTCCAACACTAGCAGATGGTTGATAGGCACACGGTGTTTAAAAATTTGAATGATATTTGTAATGTTAAAAAAAAAATATCTGGATGGCTTTTGATTCAGCATTAATACAAAGTGGAAGGTGCCACTGTGAAAATGGCTTGCAAAGGAGTAGGGCCAGTTACTTCCCTAGAGCAGGTTCAGGAATATTTTTACTATGGAAAGCACTTTAGACACTTACTATAAAAGCTGAAGCAGCTGCAGAAATAAGGGCATGCAGTGCTATCTCACTTGGTGACTAAACCTCTTCCTCCACTGGTGCCTGTAGTGTAATATTTTATGTGGTATTGCCTCTCTCAGCAGTTGTCAGAATGGAGGTGCAAGCAGAAAGAGTGGGACATTCTCCTCATCACTGTCAGTGGGATGTCGTGGTGGCACACACACACACAAAATACCCCCAAGAATCCCACCAAAGTTTAAGTGTATCTTCCTCTGTGCAAATTTGGCTGAAATGTCCCATTAATTCTGTCAGGGGATTGATTTTTATGTCCTACTTATGCTGTAAAGTACAGAGCTGGCATTTTTTCAACTTCTGGCAAGCCCAAAATGATTACTCCTTACAAGAGGACAGTGGTGAAACAGGCTCTAGAGCAGTTTTTGTGGGCAGCAGGGCAAAGTATGTATCATAGGAGTAGAAAGTGGCTGTGTAAGAGCAGGACAAAAACCTGTCTTTCCCAGTACAGGTCCCCTTGCAGATGCTCAGGAAAGGAGTTTAGCAAATATAGCATGTTTCGAATTATCTGTCCTGTGGATAACTTCCCAGCTTCTGGCAGTCACTGTCTCAGGGCTTGCCTTGATCAGGAGTTGCAATCAGGCCACTGTATTTAGTAGCATCTGGGAGACCTGGACTCCAGGAATTTGGCTAATCCATTTTTTAATCCGCTTATTTTTCAGCCTGTGTAATATCCCATTGTGCTCTATGGAAGGAGTGCCTCTTGTCTCTTTTGAACTTGCTGCATCACCATTTCCCTGGATGCATCCATTTCACTGATAGTAAAAGCAGCAAACAATAGTTTCATATTCATCTTCCCATACTCATGATCTTACAGACCTCTTAAAATACCCTTTGCTATCTTCTCTCCAACCTCAGCTCTATGCCTGTAGAGCCTCTTCTTAAACAAAGCAGTCTTGCTTATTTTTGATATCACTCTTTTTGAGTCTGTATCCTTGAGATGTGGTGGTCAGAGCAGTGCTTGAAGCCTTGATGCTGATGCACTGGGAACATAGATGCATATGCAATGAGAGTGCTCTAAGAGAGCGCATCCCTAAATATTTTTCCATAGAAGGAGCAGAGACATCAGTAATAATGATCCCTGTTTTAAAAATAAATCCTCCCTGTGGCTACTTGCTGAGCTGATTTGTCATCTTGAGATATTTACAATGATATGATTTTCTTATGCATTAGGTAAAGAAACCTTAGATATACAAAATGAGAGATACTCTGCCTTTAAATTCCCTGTACTCAGAAGCCCAAAAAATATTAAATACTTGAGTTGCTTATTAAGGACAGTGTTTTTATCTGCCATATCTTGATTTAAATTGAATGTGTCATGTGGCATTAAGCAAAATGTGAGTTGTATCTTGAAAGACAGAATAACTCATAAATAGTGTAGCCGTAAGCCAGTTGATGGCTTACTTATAACCAGGCAAATCTAATATCCTACTTAGCTGTAGGGTATGTGATTTTCTGTATATATCCCCACTCCTGTAATTGTTGTAGAGGATGGTGAATTTGGCAGTTGCCATGAGCTCATTTCTTGCCTTAATGCAGTTAATATAGATGAATATATTTTTAAGAATTCTTTGAAATGTCGCTCATATTTTAGCTGTTTTCTGAATATAATCTTCTCATGGCAGAGAGAATTTGTGGAGAAAATATCTACAGGCCAAAATATTTGTTGAATTACAGACTATTTATCACTGAGTTTATTTTGAAAGATCTATATGAAGCTTCAGATTTATTTTTTTTTTGGCCAGTATCAGGAAGTTGTACAACTAGATATGAAATTTCTTGCAAAGTAAACTACCTCATAACAAATGGCTTTATTGAAATTTGCTCAGGAAGATTTAAAGGCAAATGTCAGGAAAAATGATATTGTAACCATAGTCTGGCTTCTCTGTCAGGAGAGGAGACAAAAAGTGTATTTCAGAAGCAATTGCAAGGATTCATATTAAAAATAGCATTATGTCCACATATATATATTTGAAATGAGTACGAAATGCTGAATCAAGAAATAAAATATTAACAGTGTAACTTTCAGTTATTTGAAATGCTTCTAAACAAAACACCTGAATATGGTAGAAATAATTCTATGAAATAAAAATAACAGAAATAGTATAGGTTTTAATACTTCTGAATAAAAAAATTGAAATTATATACTGATGAATTCATGGGCCTTTCATAAGTACCAGCATTTGCTCACATCAGAAACTGTTTTGTGGTATATCATCAGGTCAAGTTTTACAAATGCCTTGAGGAATAAATCACCAAAACCTTTTACTTATCTTAAAGCAGCAGAAAGAAATAATTGACAACAAAACAGGAAGGGGTACTTTAGAAAAATGATATAAAGTAAGTTGCAGAGAATGACTTTACCATGAAAATGCCTTGGGAGCCTCAAAGTTTTGGTATAGACTACCACTACTGTTTTTAGTATATTAAAGAAAAGTGCTTGAAATTAGATGAAACGCACACTCACAGATAGAAAGCATTTAAAAAATTGAGAAGAATTCTGTCTGTCAGACATTGCTTAATTTTGAATGTGCCATAGCCCCTTACATCAATAGGGGCTCCTTCTGGAGTCATCCTCATGGCAGTGGTTCCCTGGCAATGCGCCTTTAGTGATTACCTTTCCCCACTTTTATAATGAATTGGGGGGAGTACCTCTGTTCTTCATGTCATATATTCCATGTTCCTGGTGGACCAGTTTCCCTGGTCTTGCAGCCAGCTCTTCAACTGCAAGTGTATGCAGCAATTCTTGGGAAAATGAGTTGCAATTCCTCACACCAATCCTCGAGGTAATGGATGTACGAGTCAGCTCTTTCCCACTCATTCCTCAGGCAAGTGGAGTCCCAGTTCAGCTCCTCACAACCTTCTCCCAGGCAATGGATACTGGAGTCTTACCTCAACTCCTCCCACCCATCTCTGAGACAAGAGATAGGTGGATTTCCATCTCAGCTTCTCAGACCAATCTTTGAGACAATGAACAGTGGACACTGATTTCAGATCAGTCTCTCACACAGCTTCAAATAAAACAAGAGGCAGCTCTACCTATGAATGCCCATTTCTCATGTCTTTCTCCGTGATTAATGGCACATTTCCCAGTGATTTATAACTATGCCTGCATTCAGGTGGCATCAGAATAGCAAAGAAAAAAAATAAAAGGTTTATTAATACAGAACCTATACAGGTGCTTGTTGGATTTTGCTCAGATTCCCATAACTACTTTCAGCATAAGAAGCAAATTATGTCCAAAACACAAAGGGCCAAATGAAAGTTCAGTGCTGGCAGGTATAAGCCACACTGCATGTCTGGCTTGGGTCTGAGACCATGGCTTTCAGTCATTGGCACTCCAGCACTACCCTTGCTGCATCTTGCTGGTACAGCCTGGGCTTTGTGACTTGTCTGGTGGGACTTGTGTCTTGTCCTTCTTCTCAGCACAGGAAATATTTTTGTTTGGAAACTAAAGGGCTGTAAAAGGGAACAAGGCAAAAGAGGATAAAAAAAACGGAATTAAAGAGGCAGATTTCACTTTAGAAAGAAGAAATGATTTTAAATAGTATTTTGACCTCATTTTTGCCAAGGCTCATGACAGAAGGACAGTAGCTGTGTCTGATCCATCTCAAATTGCTTGATGGTGGTTTCTCTGTTGAGGAGGCCCCTGCCTTTTCTGAATGTCTGATAAATCTTTCATATATTTATTTTTCCCAGTAGTGTAATTAGGTAAAAGTTAGCTTTATGCAGTTACACTATCTGCCTTCCTAAAGGTATTGCAGAGAGCATGGCAGAAGGGCATGAGAAGCAGACAAGGTTGACATTGTTGACTGCAATTGGAAATGTTGCCTGTGCTCTCTGCAGCCCATTTCCAGTGGACGTCTGTATCAGCAGTTGTGTATGGATGTGACTGACAGTTGCAATGGCACTTTTAACCTTTTGCTATGTTTAGAGTTAGCTGTGTCCCCTCCAGCTCTTCATCATTAGCAGACCTGAAGAGGTGTTTCAGGGGGGTTTCAGATGTGGCCTTTACAGGGCATTGGTATTTTTCTACTAGATTCTTGAGCTGACGTTTAGACACAAGAAAGAGGATTTTACCAAGTGCTTGGGTGACCTGAGTCATGGCAGCCTTGTGCACTGCCATGCCATACCTCGTGCCTAGGTGCACAGTCCCACTCGCCTGATCACCTGCTCTGCAGAGGTCTGGCTTGCTGAGAAAAGAAAAATTAAAAGGAGCTGGGGACTGGAATTGTATTTAAATATAGTGAGGTGCTCAGTAAGTGAACAGACACATTTGAATGTGCTCCACTGTACCTTTCCAGACACTTCTAGTGATCTGTCCTTGGTTTCATTTACCCATGGGACTATATCCTCTGTGAGGCATCTAGTGCTGTGTGCGCAAACTCATTGTACAGGTGGTGGATTAGGGTATAAGGGCGTTCTCAAGACACCCCTCAAAGGAGTCTCTGTGACATTTGCCTGCTATGGGAAGCAGGTTCTGTACTTGTCACTGGTGTCCTCAGTACCTGTAGGAAAAATCTTGGAAACAGCTGTGGGAAGCCTCTGTGCTTTGTCATCTGCAGCCAGGCTCTGATGGAATAGAGGGGCCTTAATGTGGCATTATATTTGGTATATCACTAGGAAGGCTGACAGTAAGGGGCTTATGGGACAGCTATTTGCACTGACACTAGGGGTCCACAGCTTTCCAGAGATTTTGCAAGTGTGGAATTAGATGCCTGTGTGGGCATTTAAGTCTCGGGGAATCTGGAACTTATATTTTTTGGGACAGTTTTGATTACGGTGTATTTTAGTCATACAGAACTGAGCTGCTTGTAGTTTTCTTGGCTGAGTTAAGTGGAAGTAAGGCTGGAATAAGAAAGTAGAAAAAGATTTGTTGTTTGCCATTGACAGTGTTGTCATTGCTGGCCTCAATCATACTGGGTGATGTTTTGATGCCACAGAGGTAAAAGCAGTACAGTAACTATTCTGACCTGTGTTTTTTTCCTGTTTGAACATTACTTAGACCATAAAAATCATTTAAACACCAAATGTCTTCTTCATCTGTGAATCCATTGCATGAAAGAACTTTGTTCATACACAGCTCTGTTTTATTTCTGATCTTTACATTTCAGTCTAGTTTGTTCATTTAGATTAATTTTCTTAAAAAAGATACTTGAAATCTGCAAAAGAATAAAGAAGGGCAGGTGCCAAAAGTTTGCCTTTGACACTATTTTTTTTGGTTGGTGTTAATTTTTGAGCCGTTATTGAAGCAGCTGTCCAGGTCAGGAGTTCAAGCATGCTTCTTCTGTGCCATTTGCACTCCAAGACTGCAGTGAAGGAAAGAAGTCTGCAAAGTATTAAGCATTTGGCAGTGCCTTCTAGTTGTATTAGGTTATAACTGCATCAATTGCATGATTAAGAGGAAGTGACAGGTAAGCAAAACGAGAACAAAAGGCTCATGCTGTTAGAAGCAAATGTCACTGTGTCATACATATACTAATACTCTCTGTAAACATATGTACCAGAGAAAGAGGATGTGAGAGAGGGAACATCTGTGTATATTTTGATACATGTTCATGTGTGGTTTTACAGTACAGAAGGTGAGGTTGCATGAGGGCCTGACCAAAGTAAGTGTCTTTTCCTTGTGCCAATCCGTGGCTGGGAGAGCAGAGAACTGCTTACCTGTTGTTTCAGAATCAGTCATGCCAAGCCTACAGACTGCTTTCAAAAAAACCTTTATTTGGCTGAGAGCCACAGGACACACCACATATTTCAGACACAAGTCATGCAGAGGCAGAAGATGGTGAGGTTTCTTGGACACCCCACCATTACATTGCCAGGTGAGACCTAAGCTGAGTGTACAACAGGACAGGCTGGTGCTATTGGTTTCCTGCTTGTGTCCTTCCTCCCATATCTTGAAATTTTAGTTAACCAGCAGAAGATGAGAAGGACTGCCATACTGTTAGTCACTGAGCAGGGACATGACACCTGAAATTCTGAAGGCTTGGCTGTTCCATGTTATTCTCTTGGCTCACATGGCAGTACCAATTCTAGCCTTCCAGTTACCCATATCAATGTTGTTGTGGTCTCCCATGATGCTGTTTGTATTGGGAGAAGAGTTCCATTTGTATTTTTAAAATATCAGAACTTTTATATGTATATGGACATATATGCACCTTCTGTGAATGAAAATGAAAACATGAAAAAGCAGAGATCGCAAGTTGAGCATTGAAAGTAAAGCAACATTCAGGACATAAGATCACCTAAGTAACATTAATTCCCCTGTCTGTTTCTAACCAGGACTGTCATATACTGTTAATGGTTTCATTTGCAGAGTAAAAAAGAATGGGCTTCAATACTGGGGATTCGCACAAGATGCTCTCATAAATCCTAAAGAAGAATGGAATTTTTCATCCTTGAGATGCCCAAGTTAAGTACATTTGGAAAATATATAGACTAGCTTGAGCCTGTCTTGTAAATTTCCACAAGTATGAAATGAAAATGCCTTTCAGCTTTCCTGACACTTGATATAAAGTTTAAATCTATGTATATCATTCACTCATAGACCCTTTGGAAGGCGGTTTCTTGTGCTGATAATAGCAGTCAAAAGCTTTGTGCTGCTGCTTGAAAGGGTATTTCCATTTCTATATATTTATGGTAATAAAGCCACCAAAAGACAAAGCCAATACCTCCCATTTTGCAAGTATTTAACAAGTGTGCAAAGATGCAAGAAAAACCTGTTTTTATTTACTACTTTTTTGAACTTACTAATGCTGTGGCCAGAAAATCAAGACTGATGAAAATTCAAGTGGCAAAGCAGAAAAATCTTCCGATTTATTTTCCCTAAAGAGAATGCATATTTTTTATCTGCATACCTGCTTACAGATGGTTTGAGGCTGGGTTAAGTATCTGATGCTGACACACTACAGCTGGTCAACCAGGGATAGGTTAGGGGTATGTTTCTGATGGCAGTCTTAAGTTAGTGGCTGAGCTTCTCTTTATTTCGCACCATGTGTCTGAGTCTGCAACTTCATATCTTGGGATGCTGTATTGATTAATCTTGTACAAGATATGTGTACTTTTTTTCTAGCAAGCATACCTGTACAAGTCAAATATTAATGCCTAGGGTATTCTGTAAATAGCATTCATAATCCTGTTCTGAGACAACTTTCCGTGAAGCCATTTTCCACTCTGTTTCTTAGAGAAAAACAAATATATAACAGAACTCTGAAACTCCTTTCCACTATTTCATTTGCCAGCTTTCAAGCATCATCCTGGGAGCAATGAGACAAGAAAAGAGTCTTTTCTTCCTTCAAGGTCTGCAGTGAACAGTGTAAAGCCACGCACAATGGATTTGAAGAAGCTTTATATATTATGACAAGCAAGTGTATCTCCAGGGTGCTCTGCTGTTGTGAAATGTAGTTCTAAGCCAAATCATCCATTAAGTCACTGAATGTGGTAAAATTTCTGATGTTCCTAGAGATGAAAAGCAGATGAAAAGACACCTATGACTCAGTTCTTATGAATGCAATGAAATAAGATTATCAGCCTTAATTGTTCCTATTAATCAATAGCCTAATCTTGCAATGATAGCCTCTGTGAATCTGCAGAGCTTTGCAATTGTGTTGTGTGGAAGAAGCCTGACTGACAGTTTTAGGGTCATCTATTCAATCTGAGTCTCAAACTGTTCCAACTGAGAAAAAGAAAAGAAAGTGTATGTATACTTGGTTTCTGAGGAGGTGACCACATGATTACAAAATGCATGATTACGATGCTGTCTCTATATAGAGGAAGATTCCTCCCCTCACCTCAGTTTTTGTCCTCTGATCTCTCGTAGTTCTCTTTTCTTACTAAGCCCTGAAATTCAGCCTTTCAAAATTTGTCATGCCAACCAAAGGAGGGGATGGCTCCATAAATATATTGTTTCTGTCACGCTGTACTTATACTGATGTAATCCATCCATTTATGCACCCGCACCTTCACCTTGCCTTCCAGTGCTGACTGAAGAACAGCCTGATAACAATTTTTAAAATTAGGAGAATGAGCTGCCTTCTCACTGATAGTCAGAGGCCAGTACTGCTGTTGGTACGTTACTTGCAATGCCTGCCATCCAAGGGATAGTAAATACCTTCTTTAATATTTTTCTTAATTTGCTCTCAGTGTGTGTATACTTGCCTGGGTATTTTTCATACCTGTGATCTGTTGCTTAGATTATGTCTTTGACTTCAGAAGTTGAATTTTGTAATAACCTTTCATAGAAAAAGGACACATTTCATAAAAAAATAAAGCTTGCCAAGTTAATTAAGGATTAGAAACAAAATAAAAAGAAAGTGCAACAGCATGACTAAAAGAAAAAAAGTATAGAGCAAAACCAGTATCAAATACTATGAGACTATCTTAGCAAAAAATGCACGGCAGTAACCAAAATGGGTTGCCATTTAAGCATGTCTATGGAATTTTTTTAGATAGCCAATGCAATTAATAAATAGATTTTCTACTGGGGAAATCATTATAAGGAATCTTTTCTGTGACATTTAAGTACTAGGGTACCTTCCAAGAAGGAGTCAATAATTCCAGTCCTGGCAACATTTGCTGTCTGATTTTGGATAGTCTTAGAGAGAGGTAAAAGACTGAAAAGCAATTGAGTCTTTTGCAGTTAATAACACCAGAACATGGGAGACTGCTAATCTCTGTGCCTGGACCTTAATCTTGATGGAGGGAATACCTGGAATACTGAACTGTCAAAAGATTGCAAGGTCACTTAGGCTTGTGAATATATTAAAGTCTGTGCTAAGATCTGTAGAAAGGGGTAGCAAAAAAAGCATGCAAGGGGAGGACTTGGGGCAACTCCCAGTGTGTCTTATATCACATTGCTGCAAGACACAATCTCCAGTAGTAAATTGCCCTGAAGATGCCATAACTTGCTTCAGCATAAGACGTCAAATTTTGCAAGGTCTGATGACAGGCACTTGGGCTGCTGCTGGGGCATGTCCAGGAGCTGCTTACCAGTTCCAGTGGCATGTCAAGAGTTAATTATGGTAAACAACTGTGTATGTTTTTGTGGCAGGATGTTTCTGTTGTGTGTAAAATTCTGTAGGTGGATTTTAGTTCTCTGAAAGTCTCTGATGTGACTGAGAAGTCCTATGAAGTTATTTTGTTTTCAGTTTTACAGGGCTACTCTGTAAAGGGTTGCATCTGTGAGATGCATGCTTTGGAGAATAGCCCATCCTCAGGTAAATGTTCTCATAAAGGTAATTGCTTTTTTCTGTATTTCACTCATATATAATTTGCTCTTATGATTTTTATTTTTTTTTTTAAACAAAGAAGTCAAGCCTCTTATCCTAAAGAATAGTACAAAGTAATCCAAAAGACCTCAAAAACCTCTTACATCCATCCTAATGAATCCTGATTAGAAACCTGTTCAGTGATGTTTTCCTGATTGGTGGGAAATTGGTGATGGAAATAACCAATTTTCAATCAACATAATTGGTTTCTCAGGAGGTTTGAAAACTAGAGAAAAGGCATTGCATCTTCTGCAGCTGTGTTAGAGTCTTCTGGAACAGAAAATAAATTGTTGGTAAGAATTGCATATTTAAAAAAATATTTACAATTATGAGCAATTGTTCATATAAAAGTCACATGACAGGTATTTAAAAAAATCATTAATTTTGTAGTCTTTTCAGTCATTATTAAAGCTCAGTAAGTTGAAATTCTATAAAAAAACATTTAAAAAACCCAAGTTCAATCTCCCTACCCAAGTTTCTTGATTGACTTCCATAGGTTTGGAGCACATATTTTATTTTTCTAATGGGCATTCAGTTCTATAGTATAAATCCACAGTGGAGTGGTCCCCAGAACCTGGTTCACCTAATCTTCATCTCAGTGTTAAGACATGCTATTTACATTACACCACACAGTAGAGAGGGACGTTTTACAAGGGCTTGCAGTAACAGGACAAGGGGTAATGGCTTCAAGCTGAAAGAAGGTAGATTTAGATTAGACATTAGGAATAAATTCTTTACTAATGAGGGTGGTGAGACACTGGCACGGGTTGTTCAGAGAAGTTGTGTTTACCCCATCCCTGGCAGTGTTCAAGGCCAGGTTGGACAGGGCTTTGAGCAATGTGGTCTAGTGAAATGTGTCCCTGCCTGTGACAGGGGGGTTGGAACTAGGTGATCTTTAAGGTAGCTTCCAACCCAAACCATACTATGATTCTATTATTATACAGTCCCATTTATGGTTGACTGTGATGAGCTAGAAGCAGAGCAAACACAAATGCAAAAGCTGTTCTGTCACACAAAAGGTGATCTCTGTGGTGATACACTATGGTCTTGAGCTGACTACAAATCCATTAAAGACCTAGAAGTCAAAGTGTCTGTACTAGTTTATCCAGCTGGGAACTTTGCCTCAACTTAATAATGCGTTATGAATTTTGAATACTTGGCCTGATGTTTTCCCACTCTAACCTGACTGTATTCAATAGATAAATAAATAGTAAATAAATTCCCAGACAAAGCCAGTGTAGCTCTTAACTGGTTTTAGCTGGTGTGTGAGAAGCAGAACAGACTATCTCTTTACTAAATATGCAGCTATGAACCAACTCTGCTGAATTATTTCCTTTTGAATATCTACCTGTGGATTGAAGGTTGCCCAAGGCTACCTCCTTGAACAAGGTTTGCTGCACAGCTGAGCTTGTAGCATCACCTCTAGCTAAAACCTACCCATATAATAATGGCACAGATTTGCCGCTTTTCTACCTCTCAATTGTGAAATTGCAATTGAGTATGCATGTCCCAAAAGAGAATGTTGCTGGATATACATAGTTGTACGGATACATCCTCACACAGTCTTCTACTTCAGATTCTCCTGCCTTAAATCAGCCAAGGCATGGAATTGCCGTGCTGTTGCTGGGCATAAAACATTTTTGCCTGCTGTGCTTCCCAAGCACTTCCTTTATGCCCTTGAGATGTCCGCTCAAGTGTAAAGAGAATTTTTGCTACCCACCTTCTAAAATTATAGTTTCCATCTATTAAAAGAAAGAAGCTCAAAATCCTTTTGAGAGGATAAATAGTACAGAATGCTTTGATTCATATCTGTGTGCTGGAAATTTCACACATCAAGTAAAATACCATGAATAGATCGTTATTTTGACAGCCTTGTGAAAAGAAGGAGGCCAGAGGATTACATTACATGGATTTAATTTCTGCAGTTTTACAGCTTTGTGTTTTGCGAAAGAAACAAGTCCCACCATCAGAGCAGAGCAGGTGGTAAACTGAAGGGCAAAGTGGAGATCATATATAAAGGCCTATCAAACATCATACTTGGTGTATGAGCCCCCACAAAGGGCTCCCTAGACAGAGCTCCTGTATCTCTCACCTCCTCAGAATAGTATCTTTTGTCTTTTTTTTAGGCTTGGCACTCCTCCAGCTGCAAGGAGTGGGTCACAGAAGAGGAGAGGTTAGATAGCCAGAATTGAGTTTCCCCACCAAGACTGTTACAGGCAAAGGAAAACAGCTTCGTTTTCCCCACGGGAAGATAGTGGGGAAGACACCACTATGCCATGCAACACCAGGAATTTCATTGACCAGCATTCAGGTAAGCTGAATATCTCTCTGTAGGTGCCAGGGCCAAATGCAGTGTTCATTTAGTATAAAGCTGAATTCAAGTGAAAGCCACAGTAGTGTCAGGGTGCCACCCCCCACAGTAGTGTCAGGAGCAACATCCTAGCTGCAGTGAAGGATGGTTTATATTAAGCTAGGTGCAGAAAAACTGAGAAAATGGTCCTTCGTTTCTCTGAGCAGTAGTACCCTCCCTTGTTCTCATGTCTCTTGGACGGTTTGCCAAACTTGCCCACCCAAATACCTATGCAACATATTTGTAGAAAACCATAACTTTTAAAGCACTGAGGATATTCAGTATTCGTATTATTTCCCTTTGCATCAGGGATTTGGGCCTCTCTTTGTTATCATGATATATTTGTAGAAAAAAATGGAGTTTTCCCTCTCCCATCCCACAACTCCAGGACCTAAGCCTTTACAAAAAAAAAAAGGTACATGCTTATATTTAATTAGGATCTTTAACATCACTTTCTTCTTTACATTTTCTTTTAGTTGCCCTGATTTTCTGATCTCCTTGATCTGAGGATTGTAGCAAGCATGTCCTTTCTTGAGAAGTTGAAACCTGAACTTGTTTAAGCTTTTGCATTGACTAAAAAATGCCCAGTTTGTCAGTGGTAGTGTTTTAATATTTTTGCTCCTGTGGCCAGAAGAACACCAAGATTTCAAGGATAATGCAAAATCATAATTAAAATTAAAAGTGAACTGAAATTTTGTTAAAACTCAAAAACTTTTCAGTAAAGTTCATATTTTTATAGGCTTGTTATTTTGTACAATTCCATTTTCTTCTTTCGTGTTACCTCTCAAGTCCTTTTTGTAAGGAATCTTTTCCCCCTAATTCAAATTCTGCTCTATATGTTTGGAATATTAGGTATGCCTTAGCAGTGAAATTATTTTAATGATGTGGCTGAGTGCTCGTATATATTCAGGCAAGCAAACATAAAATGGTCATTCTTTATATTAAGGGTCTATCTATAGTCTATGAAAGGTAATAAATGATAGATTGAAAGCAGAGGTGGATCCAGTTTTGGATGGTGTGTATAGCAGGTTATTAGCTCATCAGTTGAGGGTGCTGTAGACAACTGCAAGCCAGATTTACAACCAACTTACAAAATGGCTGGACTCTGTAACAACTGATGAGCTAGGTATTAACATGCAGATTAACTCTTTGTCAACCCTTTATGAAATATGTTTGGCATCCAAATAACAAGCGTGACTGTAAAAGGAGACATAACATTTCCTCATGAACAGCAGTATATAGGCTTATTCTTTTTCAAATGTGGAATATGATTTGTGAGGGTGCCTATGCCATGTTCTCTTTTCAGAAGCAGCACTGTGCAGTGTTTGTCTCATATCTGGTCAGAATTAGGCTTCTAAATCTCTTCAGCAGTCTTGAATATGTTGCTGTGCTTAATTTACTGTTAGGCAGAGCATCTATTTTAAGCCCACAGGTTCTCCTAGGATGTGTATGTCTAATCTACTAGCAAAGAGTCTGAGCCATTGGGGTTCTGGGAAACAGCAAGGGGTATAGTGGGAGAGCTGTGGCAGGGAGTAAAGGCCCTGCTTGTCTCAGGCAGGAGAGCGTGGCCAGACTGTAAAGGCATATGCAAGACTAGAAGGGAATTTCCTGAAGCTCCAGACTGAGCATGGAGCGCGGTGTTCAGTGTCTGAGCTCCCACTGAAAAGACAGTTGGAGTTAAGAATGTGTTTGGTACCTGCAGAGGTACCTTTCTCAAGTCTGGTACAATATAGCTGAAAAAAATTGGAAGTCCCTTTGGGTCTTCTGGTGCATGTGCTTCCAAGAAAAGATGGGGCAGCTCCATCTCTGATCTTTGGTCAGCTTTTAACCCTGTCACAAATGCAAGAGTGTGGCTGTGGTCTCTGAAAGCTCTGTAAAGGCCTAGCAGAACATGATGGGAGAGAGGAATTTTACTATGCATATGACCCATTCTTACATCTTATCTCAAGTGTTTGGCTGCTGGCTGATTGAAGACCTTGAACTGAATGCATGTATTCTGACCCAGGTTGAAAACAGAAGGCCTGCAAAGAATTTACTTCTTGTTCCCAGTAGCTGTAGATTCCACCAGCTCCTTCTCTCCATAGGTGGTGGTCTTCTTCCTATGCTCCAGGGTAAAAGTAATGCTAATAACTACGTTATTACCCATAACTTTCCTTAGGAAATAGAGGAGGCCTATGTAATGGTGAGATCTGTGGGAGAATGTGGTTTCTCACCCTTGCAGCCATCTAGTGTGATATGGAAAAGTGGGCATGAAAGAATTGCCAGAAGTGAGACAAGAAAGGGGCTTCCAGTGCCCAAGCAGAGCCATATGTCCTCAAAGTCGTCCAGGTATCTGTTGTGAAGGAGAGAGAGACTGGTGCTTACTCTTGTCACATATTCCAGTGCTTTCTTTGATGATGTGGGTTTGCTTTTTTTTTTTTTTTTTCCTTATGAAATGTGAGTGTTTCTTGTCGTGAGTTAAGCCTGTTATTTTTATCCTACCCACCCTGGAAGTGGGGAATAGATTGCTCCCTTCCTTTTTTCTGCAAGCTTTTATGTACTTGATTACTGTTGTTATATCTCCCCTTAGTCTTCTGTCTACTTTTAGTAGTTGTTCTTGTTTCATGACTTCATTTTTTCCAATCAGCAGGAAAATTCCCTTACATAAATTGGCTTTGGATCAGGCCCCTTGCTAAATAAAAGTCTGTGTTGATAACATCATTTTAGTAGTTTGGATGTTATATATTGGGATGGCAAGCATGTGCTATTTAAAATCATGCTTAATAGCCAAAAATGTCATTTGGAATAAAAAAGGTGATGTCCAGAATGCTTAAAATCATTATTTCTCTTTATCTCCCCAGCCCTATTTTTTTCCATCAGTGTACCACTATTTATGGTTCTTCAGCAATCAACACTGTAACCTTTCTTAAATTATCATAAATTTTCTATTGACCAGGGACAACAATGCCAGCATAAGATTGCTGATACAGTGTTAAGAATTGGGATTTTTGCTAACAGAGTTGTTTATCATCAGTTGTTTCCAATGATGGCCCTAGAAGGCACTGATTATTTCTCTACCTTCAATTTATAAATTTAGTTTACTAGAGAGTGAGAAAGAAAAAAACAAAGATCTAAATGGATGGTCTAAATGACCCTGGATAACTTTACTGATTTGTTTTGCCTAGGATTCTCTCTGCTGCTACATGCAGGCTTGGATTTGGAAAAAAAAAAAACAAAAAATAACAGAACACATCTGAACAAATGCAAAATCAGTCCAATTTTTTTATTCCTTTTGCTAGTTTCTTCATAACACAGAGAAATGGGAATAAAATCACAGTTTTGTAAATGCTTCCAGAGAAAAGGACTGGGCTAGATATTTTGTGGCAAAAGTGTTTAACGATGCCCATGGCTCATGACCAGTGACCTGTCTCTTGTCATGGCTATATAGGAGAGGATGCAGAGGACTCTTTCACCCTGTAGTCCTCCAGGCAATAGGGGATGTGTGGTTTCTGGAGTATGAGAAGACATGCAGGTAGCCTCAGATGGGAATGCCTTTAGCTAAAGGAAGAGAAAGGGAGCTGGCTGTTTAAAGAGGACTAGTAGGAACAAATAGGTTCTGCTATAGTTGTGGCCTGACCTGTATTTGTGTCTGAACAAACATAGACAGCATTGGGGAAGACTGTGCCAAGGCTGCCTGTGTCCTCTTGTGTCTTGCAATTTAGTATAACCCCTGCTCTCACTTCGAACGTATACATCAGAGTGCAGAGCCCACAGCTTGGTGCTTAGGCTGGCCAGTAGAGCCCTGTTACCAGATAAAATCTGTATATTTGGTATTGCTTTACGTAGGTTCTGTAGCCAAGAAAGATGGACTTATCTAACTTGTCCTGACTGCTGTCTGGCAGAGGTGGGCCCATCAGGATAGGGGGTAGAAAGACCTTGCCAGAGGCATGGCTGGCTGGGAGAAACTGCCATCAAGCAAAGAGAGCACAGGGCAGCAGGGCATGCCTGCTGCCTGGAGCACAGAGTCAAGCCCAAACAGAATGAGGAAAAAAGGGACCTGGGAAGTGTTTTTCTATGATGAGGTACTGCTGAAAGTTTTGGCTTTGAAGTGATGCAGACTCTCACAGTTAAAATTCACAAGTCCCAAGAACAGTTTCCAGATTCCTATGTTCAATTTTTATTTGTTACACGTGTTCTTTGTTTTTGTGGGGGATATCAATAGCATATATATTATGTTGGGTAAGCACATACATAAGTATTTTCTGAACAAAACTACTACCTTTATTCTCAGAGGGAGAAAAACTTATTCTTCTCAGACAGCAGTCCTTAGGTCTAGAGAGCTCAGTAGAATGTGAGGCTAAATAAGTTTATGAGACCAAATTTCATGGTTGCATGTCACAAAAGTGCCAGATAAAGGTGATTCAAAAAACTGGAGCAATAGTTATAAAAGTTATTTATTTAGGTTGTAGTCCATGGTCCTCCTGTGAGAAGAGCTTATAAGGGTGCTGGAGGAGGACTCTTCATCAGGGACTGTAGCAATAGGACAAGGGTAATGGGTTCAAACTTAAACAAGGAAGTTCAGGTTAGATATAAGGAAGAAGTTCTTTACTGTGAGGGTGGTGGGGCACTGGAACAGGTTGCCCAGAGAAGTCATAAATGCTCTTTCCCCGGCAGAGTTCAAGGCCAGGCTGCACAGAGCCTTGGGAGACATGTTCTAGTGTGAGGTGCTCCTGCTCAGGGCAGGGGGGGTTGGAACTCCATGATCTTGAGGTCCTTTGCAACCCTAACTATTCTATGATTCTATGATTCACATTCCCATTGTCTTTGAGGCTGTGAGTAGATTAATGTCTCCTGAACCAGGCTCAAGTTGCCTTGAGATAAGCAGATGGAGGAGAGTTTGCTAATCCCTTTCTGTCAGCGTTATTTTTTTGCCTCTGGGCTTTTAGTAATTATCCTATGCATACATCTCTGAAAAGAAGCTCTAGATGATGGCTGTGTCTATGGAGTAGGTCCTTTTCAGAGCACCTTATGAACACAGGGTTTGATACATATTTTAGTAATGTCTCTGACTTTTTCTCTGCTGAGTCATTCAGGATAAGGAGAATGGTTTGATTTCTCTCTGTGGCAAAGGTGGGTTGCACACAATATGTGATGTGCAAATGATATTAGATAAACAGGGAAGATTGCACATATGAATTGTTAGTCAGGTTGCAGGTATTTTGCAGAACCTTCTCATTTGTCTTTCCTTAGCAAATTAGTAAAGTATGTAGTAAAGTAATTCAGCAAGTACTGAAATTCAAGTTCAGTATCATGCAAACACCTGTCTCATGTCTCATGGCTAATTATGAGTGCCAACTGGGAACATTTGCAAAGATACCTGATGCTGTTGAGCCTCTCTGGTCCTTTAAGTTATCAGCACAGTGCTGGCTGTATTGAGTCAAATTTAATTTTGTGTAACTTAGATTTCTCTCACTTCGCTGATTTGATTGCTGTTGATCAGAGGTTTAAAAAGCTAAAACATGCTAAAAACATTAGGCTTGTAATCTTTTACACCTAGCTTGTGCCTACAGTGATCTAGCAGAGGAGTGTCTGCATGCTGCTGGAAGTGGGAATCAGTCCTATTATATGTTCAAAACCTCAGAGATCTGGTAATGTTTGGAACTTGTTAACTTAAGTTTGCCTTGTACATTTACTTTCTTCCACACAGATTGAACCTGAAATGATTTGGCATGTGTTCCTGATCCTCTGTCATTGATGGATGCCACTTAGCAACACATTTGCATGAAATTTTGAGCAGGATAAATGGGTACTTCAGTCCTTTTAGAGGCTTTGACTTTGGATTTTTTCCAAAAATGTAGTCTTGCCATGGTTCTTAGCTCACATCATGAATGTTATTTCCCACATGGTATGTCACAAGGTCCCAGTGCTATTTATTCAGAATGCCCTTTGGTGTGGCCTGAAACTTTACCTGCTATGCAAGCACTGAGAAAGGGGGGGATGTGAAAGTCTCACAATGATACCCCTTCTTTGCACAAATTTCTGGGTAGGGTGTGAAAAACATGCTAGAGGAGATCTTTCAAGAGGCACACTCATATGTGCGGAGAGCAGTATTGCCCTTTCTTAAACCTGGAAGCTGTAATTATGCCTAGCTGGATGGGGTCCTGTTGGGTCTCCTGCACACCCACCTAATCACCGCACAGAATCTATCCCTAAATGAACTGATCTTTATCTGACTTTTTGCGATTCTTATGCCATACTCGTTATTTATTTAATGAAATGTCCCAGCAAAATAGAACAGCCATTCATAAGCCCCTGACAGCAAGCAATCATGAAAATTGCCTTTGAATTTCCCTAATTCGCCTATAAGAGTCAGAACAATGGGAGAGAATAATTGCAGTTATTAAAAGAAATTGCTGCAGGCAAAACATAACCCATTTTAAAACTCAAATTCAGGAAAACAGAAAGGGGGGGCAAAAAGGAGAACAACCTGGTAAGATGCCTCATGCTCCCTACCACCTTTTGTCTGTGCAATGAGAGACTACCTTGTTCTTTTCTCAAGCACTGTTATTTACGGAGAATATGAGAGCATTTAGTATCCATGTAGTAAAGTTCTTTGTGGCAGTGCCTTGCCTGGCAAAGCCATTGGAAAGCTGGTTTGTTTTTTGTTTGTTTTTTTTTTTCCATCTGATGCCAATGCAAAACTATCCCTCTCTAGAATCAAAGTGTATTGGAAGCCAATATGAGGAATACTCACTCTAGCATTAACTACTGTACAGAGAGGACTTTAACTCCTTCCTGAGGATGAGCTAGATTGCTTGTGAAACTAAGAGTCCTGTACAGTCTTTCAAGAGAATACAACTGGCTTTTAGTGTCACATCACCCCTAGTGAGTATTGTTTTCTTCTGTCACTTAGAACCAGTTTTTAATACATCCTCAAGATGTATCTATAGAGCCTTGGGGATTCCCATTGTTTCAGACCCAGGTGACTTAGCACATGGAGAGAGGTGATGAACTCCTGTGTGCCCTGGGCCATTAAGAAAACCTCTAAGCAATGGCAATATCAAATAGGACTTTGACTTTTGTGTGCCTAAATTCATTGTAAAGTAAGTCAAGCGCCTTAATTGGTTAAACACAGCAGCACTAAGCAAAACAATGTTTAAAAACTTGTGCCTCAGAAACCAGCTGGCATTGTAAGAAGAATTTGTGCTTAACACAAATGTCATGCTTTTGTCACAGTCAATTCAACAGAGCTTTGTCCGGTATAACTGAGCATAGGGGTAACTCTCATCTCTGCGTACAAAGTGAAATGCTTTTGGCTCTTGCACTGTTTTATAAGGAGATAACAGAACAAAGGATTGCTGCAATTTGAGGGCCTGAACCCTCATTTTCTCTCCAGTCCACCTAAATAGAAAAGAATTTCTTGTTGGCCTGTGATCTTCCCTTCTGCAAGTCAAAGCTCTTTGAGCTCCCGCTGCAAGTAATGGCAGTTTACTCACAATTTTTCGGCTGCATATGATACCCCAAATTGGCTGCCTTGTTGTAATGAAAAGCAGCCTGCCAACATGGAGGTCATTCCAAAGAAGCCTGGCTATTTTAAGAGGAGAGCAAGTGAATGTGGTAATATTCCTTTATTGTTATTTCCGTTCGTGTTTCACCACAGGAGCAAAACAAGGCAGTGGAGACCACTGTCAAGAGTTTACAGCATGTGGTTTTCTGACAAAAATGGCTGTCAGAAATGCTATATCAAATATATTTTGATATCTCAGAAATGAGATATCAAAATGCTAGCAGGAGATAGTGGATTTTCCTTTTGTTTGCTCAGGCAGCTGGCAGTCTTAATTGCTCTGAAGAAAACAGAAATTCCTTTCCTTCTTTGGTACTTGGGGTTATTAATCATCAGTGTTTTAACACCGTGCCTTCCTGCCTAACTTTCCCTTATCAAAGTGAAGGTGAATGAAGCTTCCTCTTAGTTGCCTTGCTATACACATCAAGTACATCCACTAAATGTCTCTGGTTTACATTGATTTAATGTGAGTAGAATTTAAGCTGTATTCAACATCCAGCACCTGAAGTAATTTTCCCAGGCAAGCAGAGAATATTGAATAGTCAGTTCGATCAGTGTTATTCAAGAGAAGCTGAGAATCCATATTCATAACAATTCCATCCACTGTTTACCTTGATACATTGGGTTTTTTCATTCTGGCTGTGGAACTGAATGCTGTTTTGCCATCTGAAGAGATCTCAGCAAAAGGGCATAGTTAAAGATGAACAGGATTCCATCGCAAGAAAAATCATAAAACCATCTAGGATTTAAAATCTCAGATGGTTTAAATGTGTCGACTTAACTGAATTAAAATATTCTAAGCAATTTCTTCCTCTCTGCTTGCCACCTGCCAGTGTTGCAATTCCCTGTGAAGTGTCGCAGATTGGTAATGCTGCAAATATACATGTGTTTATATTGTTGTCACTGTATAAGAAATGCTTATCCTAAACCCAGACCACAGCAGGAAACATCCTAAATGAATTCTTCATTTTTATAGTTTCTGTTCACTTTTATGCGTTAGGTTTAGGTCAACGTGCAGGAAAGAAAAGGAATAGATGGTCCTGATGAAGAGGTGGCTGAGCAGATTCCCTGCAGTGAAGCTAATTTGGGCTAAGTTCCACTTAACTGTTCTGCATCTCTCTGGATGAATCCTCACCTCAGATATTGCTGTTAAGTGATCTAAGATGTAAATTTACAGTATCCACTAATCACCATGGGGATACTGTTCTCATCTTGCTGCTTGAAGATCTAGAAACATTTTCTGGGAAACTGAATGTCCAAGCATGTTATCTCTTATCAAAGACGAGAAAGCCTTTTGGTTTTCTGAACATAAATGTCTAGAGAATTTAATCAAATTTCCTTGACTTTCCCTCCATGTCCATGCTAGAAGCTTGCTTTGTGTGTTATTTTACTTTCCTTTAAAAGTGAAGCCACCCTGCAGTCAGTGAATATATTGTGCTTGGTAGTACTTGGAAATTAGCTTTCTGCTCCCATTAAGTGATAAAAAACTCAAACTGAGAAACAAGATTTATTTTAGAGTCTGCTGTTCTGTCAAAGGAACTGAAAAAATGGAGAATAGTAAGGAGAGAGTGAAACAGCGGGGTGGACTGGTGAAAGTTTTGTAGGTTACACTGTATGACTCCAGATAAATATTCTTTGTAAAGGTGGCTTGCCACCTGGACACCCTTTTATGCAGAAATGCAGCAGAAGTTGGAACACCCAACTTCACTCCCCTGACAAGTGAATGTGTGTGCTTTACCACATGTGTACTTCTTGATGTGTTTTCTATAATGATGCCAAATACACTTATAGGAATATAATCCATGATTTTAAACAGTTTTTGTAAATCCAAATAAACTCTATAAATACTGGGGAATGTTATTCCAAACCTATAGCAATCTAAGGCTGATTTAGGAATACTGCAGTATTCTCAGTGCAAGTTTCAGCTTGCTAAAATATCTCATTGCCTTAGATCTTTTCACTGTGTGTAAGGTACTCATGTACATTACACTGTGTAATGGTCTCATGAGTGATTTTTACACCATTTAATATTTTCTTTAAAAATGTTCACACAGGTGATTTGATACAGCAAGTGGGCTTAACAAATTACCAACAAAATATTCCTTTTTTTTTCTGTATAATTCCTGTAGCTATGCAGAAAGAAATGGGGAGAAGAAAGTGTACTAGTCTGAGCAACTGTATTTTAGTCTGGAACTTCTACACTCTCTCCTTTGTACTCCAGAGTTATTGGAGAAAATAATGTTAAAAGTGAACAGGAGTATAATGGAAGAATACTCTCAGAGGCATAGATCTTTCTGTCATCCGATTTTCATAGGAACCTTTGCTGATTTACTTGCCAGATGAAGGCAGACTTCCTGTTCTCTTATCTTCTTTTTAATTCAATCAGATGGCTTCATTGTGGGGTCATGCACATGGGAATGATAGACTGTAGGCTCTTGCCTTGTTTGCAGTGGTTTTCCTGAATACACTGGCTCCTAGCTGATCCAGAGCTATTATATGAAGCTTCAAGCCACAGGCAGATTTGCTATGAAGCTGTTCAGTGAATGTCTTTCTGCAGAGTGTGAATGTTCTTCTGTATGTAAAGCGATAGGTGCTAATGGATTGTGGCTGTTAAAATATGATTTCTGTAGTACATGGGTAGAAGGCAAAGCAGTGGCAGCTCAAAGAGTAGATTATTTTTAGTTTGAGGAAGAGCAGTGCACAGTGTGTGTAACCATTGTTAAAAAAAAAAAGGATGGCAGCTTGAAACATGTGAGGGAACAGTTTATATAAATTGGTAGAAAGTACAGGGTACAAATCAGGCAAAATACTTCCTGGTAAGATTGTTGAATTTAGGGACTGCTTTAGGACACAAGAGCATGCTTTGGACACCTTTGAAATTCTTATATTTTATAGAAGTGGTTTCCTCTATAAAAAAAAACAAACGTTTTACAGCAAATAAAAGCAGTAGCAAAGCAAATGCAGCCCCCTGTATGTCCCCATACTAATGGATTCACCAGACTTCTTAAATCTGCAGAGTAATGCAGGCTACTGCTTTCACTGCACCTCAGTCACTAAGAGTTACAACTCCTGACCTTTAAATGTTAGGAATAATAAAATACATTAGTAACAAGTAGTCAATTAACAAATAAATGCCCCTCTGGTAAATCCAAAAAGTAATGTTTTGAAATACTGCCACCTTCTGATAACTTTGAGATGGAGAGCTGAGTTACAGAGAATTTGTCAAAGTCTTTATCAACAGTAATAATTCAGTTTCTGATTTTATAATGTTCGAGCCACGTTGCACCATCTGTTTTGTCAGGCAACTTTCACTATATGTGAGACTATGTATATAGTAGTATAAGGAGATGAAGGAAATGTGGTATGATTTCTTACAAGTGAGGGAAGAGGCAGCAGCAAACTTATTTAAAGTAAGAAAAAGCACTTAGGAGCATTGTATGGAAATTTAAGGATTTACAAGCACAGAGCCTATGTTTTAAGTTACATTAAGTGTTAAATGCATTACAGAATTGTGGCTAAAATGTTGGTAAGACCTTCAGGATGAGCTTGGCCACAGAATTATGTGTGCTTTAGTCTTGGAGAACCAGACTTCCCTACTCCTACATAACACCTGTCTCTGCCAGGAATGAGTCCATGAAGAGTTAATTTATTTTAATTTTTATTTTGCTAAAATTCAGATTATACTTGTCTGCATACCACTTTGTGTATATTTTAATTATCCAGATGGTGGTTTATGTGTCCAGCACGATATCATTACTATATCGCTTAAACTTGGCAGTGATACTTAGAAATAACTTTCCCCAAGCTGGCTTTTTCTTGCAAAGTTCATTCAATTTCAGCTTTCCAAATGTCCTTTGTGCTGTGGCAATATATAGCGTACCTAAATGGCTCACATATCATTTAAATTCCCTTGGGGAAAGTCTGCTTGGCAAAGAAAACAAATGCTTAAAAGAACCAGTAATTAATACAAAATCTAAACTAATGTGACCTTAAAGCTATCATTTCAAACTGTCAGAATTTGGGCAATCCAAGGGCTCTTAAATTTCCTTTGATTAACTTGAATTCACACAGGTTCTTTGTTGTACTCCAGTGAGATTGGGATGCCTGTGCCACATTCCCACCAGTGGGGTTGCTGTGCACCAGGCTGATGCCCGGGCCTGGCTGCACCACATTTTCTCCAAAGGGTGCAAATGAAGTGTGCTTGTATTGTAGGCACAGGGTTGTTTTCTGCAGTTAAATGGGTATTTTGAGATGGTGGCTGAGAGAGCAGATTCCTCTTTGAAGTGTTATTTCAGGTAGTAAAAAGACTTCCAATAGCAAAGGGAGGGAGTGACTCATTTTGAAGCCACAGTATTGCTTTCTTGTGAATTCATCCTCCCTGGAATACCATGAGCAGCATCCATGGGACCCATACTAGGAGCATGCCCAGGCAGTGAGGCAGTATCAGGGCTTGGGCAGGGAAAGCAGATTGGCTGCCCATGGGCATTGATTCCCTTCCTCTGGTCATGGAAGTATTTGTACATTTTCTTTATTTTCTTGTATTAATCAGCTTCTCAGATTAGCCACTCATTGCATGGCCTTTATTTTTGATTGATTTTTTTTTTTAACTTTAAATTTTCAATCATGGTAATATTTTAATTCATTAGCTGATTGCAACTTATTTTAGGGAAGAGGAATTTTGAGTGTGCTGAGTTTCTGTGAACTCAGGTAAAGGACTCAAAGCCATATCAGTGCACCTCTGGAGGGAAAGACTGAAATTTGTCTTCAACTGTATAAATTTACACCAAGGAATCCACATGCAGGAGACATGTACAGAATGGAAATACTCAGAAACCAAAATTCAGAAACAATTCTGCTTGAGTAATTACTTGTACATTGGCTTTGATAACTCCAAAGCAGGACTTGTACTGTGGGCTGGTTGGTACTCACAGGTGAATGTCAAGCTCTGTTATGCACAGAGGAAGCATCCTGAAGATGAAGTCTGTATGACCAATGGTGTGCCCTTTGTGCCGTTACAAACTGAAAATAACAATTGTTTTCTCATCAGAAAAGTGGCTTTTGAGCACTTAACACAGCACATGGATCTGTGCTGTCATCCCAAGGCGCTTTTCTTTGTGGCTAGTTTCTAAATATGGGTTTCTTGTTTCAGTACAGAAAAATCTCTTCTGTTGAACAATAAACACCGTGTGTCTTGAGTTTCAAATATGGGACTATCCCATAGTGGAGTTTTAGAGCTTTACAGACTCTTCTGAATCCAAATGACAAGCCACACAGCAAGATCCAATAGCAATCTCCAAGTGTTTTTAGAATAGATCTTAACCATATATACTGTTCTACACTTGTGCTGTTGTATATGGAGCTCAGGAGAAGGTAAGTAACAGAAAAATTGTCAAACAAGGAACCCTTTTAAAACATAGAAAGGGAATGTAATGAGAGTCCTGGAAGGAAGAGGCTAAGAGGAAAAAAAAATAATGGAAGGGACATACATATAACGTATACTTTTAACCAGTCTTTTCACAGAAAGAAGAATGACCCAGGTATTTGACTGCTGGTTTGTTTTGCTGTTTTGTTTTTTTTTTCCAGTGAAAGGATTTTGTATGTGCTGCTGTGTAAGAGAGAAATGCTTATTTCCCCTGTGTTATTTCACATTTCAGCTCAGAAGAACAAGAGAAAGTTTTATTCAGCCTGTTGAGTCCAGCCCCACAATAATACAGCATATAAAACTTTCAAGAAGTGCAAGAAATAGTGAGCTCATATTTCAGATACTTTTCAGGATAACTCTGTGGCTCCTGTAACAGTATGTCAAACTAGACATAAATTATTAGAAGTTATTTTCTAGAGCCTGCATTCATATTACCTCCCAGGGACCTTTCAGATGGGATTTATGGAGAGAGATGTTTCCCGAATGTTTCTGTCTAAAGAAACTACAGATCGCAGGACATATCAAGTTTTAATGAAATAGACTCTGGATTTGAACAGCTGACTAATACCCAAGAGTTAGAAAGTGCATCCTCCAGAGGAGAATAGAAACAACTGTCTGCAAGGATAGTTGTATCTTGCAGCAGTTCCCACTGGAAATGGAAGGATTATTGTTTGCTTTGCAGTAGAGGTAGATGCCACTGAGTAGCAGCCACTTAACTGGTTTCTGTCCTGCAGGAATATTGTGGAGACATGGCATAGGATTGAAAAGACCCCTAAATATCTTCCATATGGGTGAGCTGAAAGCTATGAATCAAAATTGTCTTTAGGTAAGGGCAGGTGGTGGTTTCCTGGGCCTTACTGGTTTAACATAAACCTGCAAAACATATGCAAGTATCACATTATTTTTGGTGGTGGTGGTTGTTGTTGTATGCATTGAGTCTCTGTGCTACAGTGTGGCCATTTTCAACTTTCATTTACTTGTTCTGGAAAGTGCTCTTCATCCCCTTTTTCGTTGCAGCCCTTGTCTACTTGTGCTGTAAGGCAGCACAGCATATCAAGCAGCTCAAAGATCATACACAGTAGAAAAATTCTGACTGAGATTTAGGTAGCTTTCTCTGACCACTGTAGATTCTACTATCACTTTTTCTTTATTTTCAAAGTTGTCCTTGCCCTTTGAGGGAAAGTCTGGTATTGATCTAGAAATCCCACCCATTCTGTCATCTTACCCAGATCCTAAGATCTCGTCTGCCCCAGATGGAAATGGGTGAACAGTTCTGACTGCATTTACCTCAAGACTGGCCAGCCTGAATCCCAGGAAACCCTGCAAATACAGGGAGTGCAAGACAACAATGAAGAGGGCTTTAGCCCATTGCTTGGCCTGCATTACTGTAGCCAGTGGGGATAAGGTTGTAGCAGCCTGGCTTTTCATAAAACCCTACTGCTTTGTGCTTCCAGGTGTGTTATAATAACCTGGCCATGTGTGATGAGGGAAGGGGTCTGATAGGAAAAGCTTTTAGGATGGAGATGTGTGAATAGAGGAAGTCCATAATTAACAATAATGACCTTCGCAAGTGACATTTCTTTGTAGTTAATAACTGCTGGTGTGAAAAGCCCTGAGGCAGAGCCTCGAGCTGCTAAGCTAGCAAGTGAATTGCTAGACTATTTGACCTGTGGTTCATTCCTGATATAAATGGTGAGGCTATGAAAAACCTGACCATTTTTTTCGTAGGGACTCCTTCTTGGGCTGTGTGGGAATGGCAGCAATTTTGTATTTGGGATTGAAACAGGTGTCTTGTGTTGGCAGTAGGGTTTGCTCCAACTCCTCAGGAAGATAAAGGACTGTAATTACTTGCATCTTCTAGAGGGGAAACAAAGTCCTATACCCCTAAGAAAGTGTAAACAATTGTGCTTAAATTCTGCAGTAGGAAGACTATAGAGATTTCCACCCCTAGGGCCACGAAAATTAACCCAAGTGCATGGGCTGGAAAAACAGTGATGCTGAAACGGGTGATGGCACCTGAGCTATGCCTTCTTGCAGTTCTTCTATGCCTGGAGATTCCTTCTTCAAGTCTTCTGACAAAAAGGGATGGAAAAATATAGATGGTTCTGAGTAATTCTGCAAGTAGGGGTATGGGGCTTGTGGCCAGGAGCAGGAGATGGGGTAGCTGTTTGCCAGCCAGACATTGAAGTGGTGTTCCCTGGATGTTGCTTTTATTGGTGATTCAGAAAGGGGTCATGGTCTGCACATTTGGTCTTGCCAAAGCAGCCAAACTACTTCTAGCAGTGCAGTACGACCCTGGTCTTTCAGCGTGGAATGCAGCAACCAGGTAAGGCTGGGGTTATGGCAGAGAGGCTCACGTGCCATAGGCTGAGCTGGGTAACCTTTTTAGATGGAAACTGTTTTTAAATTGAGAACATGGATTCTGTAAGTCCTGACCACTTAATAAATTCAGTGTTGGCCACCTTATTTGCGGAAATATTCTAAAGGCCCTTAAATGTTCAGGCAAGCAAAAGCCAATGCTTTGTTTTCAAAGGATAGATTAAAATACTCCCCTGTGCTGAGCTTTGAGATTGTTCCCAAAGCTTTTTTACCTGGTTACCAATTCACCATAAAATCCATTATTGCCCACTTTTAATCCTATCAAAACTGTCTCCACAGATTGCCAAGTGAATAGCTACAGATGTTGTTTATTGTTCTGAACACAGTGAGACACACTAACAAATCTACTGTAACAAGAAGTAACCTATTACATTTAAAGAAGACTTTGTGAGCTGAAACAAGTATCTTTAGACTTCAGTCTGAAATACAACATACTATGGTGTTTTCCGCATGGCTAGCAATTTTACTGCATGACACAACAAATCTCAGTGCAAAACAGCTGGGTTTTGTTCTCTACTAAAAAAATTTGACCTGTTGCAGTATAGCATATGGGAACTGGACTGAAGGAGTGGACTTCCTGTCACTGTTTTTTCATGAAGCTTTGCAGACAGAGCCTTTGACACCATCTTATTCTCTTCATGAGGTTCAACATCATTAGGAGTCATCCAGTTTAAAAAGCCATCAGGTTTACAAAGCTAAGCCATATCACAGAATCAAAGAATCATTAGGGTTAGAACTGATCTCAGTGGCTTTCACTGTACCCTCATTCAAGATTCTGTGTTTTAGAGAAACCTCGGCTATAAATTTCTGTAGTGGAACCCTGTTTGCTTAACTGTTGACATATCAGTTTGTTTCTACGGAAGGAATATTAAATTTAATGTAAAAGAGGAAACCCCAAAGACTAAATCAAAATAACAAAAGAGATATTACTTACTGAAAGAAAATTAATTGACAAAATTAAACCACAGACCATGAATTAGATTTTCCATGGAGCTCAACTCTTATTAAGCAACTGTGTAAACAGAGGCACAGAAGAGCTCAGCCTCTCTCTGCTCCCATGCTTTTCTGTGGGAGCAAACAGGCATAGCCAGTTTCTCAGTCTGGCCCTTTTGCACCTTTTTATTTGCACTTGTTATTCATTCTAGTTCATCACTAATTTATGAGATGCATTCAGTGGGACCTAGCACAGTTGGTGTTGTACGTGACATGTAATAGTTTTGCTATGATGAGGTGGAATGGTTGGAGTAGGTCCCCTCCAGAACCCAGTGTTGATGGGAGAAATCAGCATTGGTACAGTCTTAATCTTGAGCAACGCTGTGCCTAGTTCTGACTCTGAATGTTTTAGCAATGGCCGTCATCTCCTTGCAAGGCATATATTTGTTTTCCTACAAATGAATGGATTTATATTTCCTCTTTAAGTATCTCTTTCAACTGAGACCCTTGGTAGTTTCCAGTATGATCAGTGTTATGTTAAATTTGCTTTTCATGCTGAAAAAACAAAGTGATGTACTAATTGTACTAGGGACTGTGAATTAATTCCCTTATGTTACAACTTGGTCCCTTCCTACTCACAGGGATGAAAAGGACAGTCCTGTCTTCTGCTTCTCACAGAACAGCAGTCACAGCATGTGGGACTGCTTGAGTGTTATGTGGGAGGGGCTGGTGGGCTAACAGTTTAGAGGGAGTTCTATTTGGATGCTTGAAACTCCAGGTGAAGCAAACTGACCCCAGGATAAGAGGGTGTGTGAGGGACTTGGGAACATTCAAGCCTATCAGAGTAAGCAAAGCATTAGCAGGTTTGTTACCAAGCCTGCTAATGAGGGGGAAGTATTTTAATAGGGAAATCCCATGAAGAGAAGGACTGCCTGAAGGTGAAGATATTCCTGCACTCAGGTTTTGCCACTTCCATTCTTTTTATGGTGCTGGGGAGGCCCTTTCTTTGTTGTGTCCGCATTTGTAAAATGACAGCTGGGAAAAGGCAGTATCTGTATGCAGGCCTGTGATTACCTCCCTGACTCATCTTTTCTTGTCCTGTCCTCTTTCATGCAGATCTGATCTTTAATCTAGTGATGTTCCCTTTCCTGGAGTTTCAGTTCCTGGTGCCATGAAATGTTGAGTGTGCCAAGGAGATGGCGTGGACCAGGTGGACATCACTAATGGCAGGCATGTACATGTATGAGGTACTACCATGAAGAGCTCAGACTCTTGTGTGGTTTGAACTGGATAAAAATAATCTGTAAGGGTGTACAAAGTCCCTTGTTTCCTGTTTGCATGATTTAAGTTGCTAATTTGAGCTAGTGCATTGGGAAGAAAAGAAATCAAATTTTATTATCTGAGCTATTTTAGGTGGACATTGCAAAGAGGTAGATATCTGTCATCATACAGAACTGAAAAATGCAAATACTGAGGCAGGCTATTTATCTCTAGGCTCTGTTCTGACTACTTCCCAAAGTGTATTTTCATTGGCGTTGCAGGAAATGGGTGTAAAAGAAAATGTAGACTAACATCTTATAATCTCCTTTATCTCACTCACAAAAAGCTAATATCAGCAATAAGTCAACCCCAGGTCATTGCATGCAGTGGGTAAGTTTGTGTTCCTGAAAGAAATAAAGAGCCATCTGAAGTGTGACGTGTCTAAAAACCTGGATAAATAACTACCTTATCCTGTAGTATAGGCATCAACAATGACCTTGTATCTGAGCTCTGCTTGGCCTGGGGGGGATTTTTCGTTTGTTTGCTTTCTAAATTTTCCAGAAATGTCTCTGCAAGCTGATATAAAAGACTGATGTTGGGTCTCTTGTGCTAGAGAGGGCACTTCTACTCTGATGGTGCTGAATCCCTAGTTCCAGTTACTTGAACAGTTTGGCTGGTGTTTGGAAAGTAATAATCAGTTGTGGAAAAAAAATTCCTATTCCTGTGTAGCCACTGAAGACTGCAGCATTTTCAAGTGACTTCACCCAGGCACATGCTTAGTGTGGGCATGGAAAGATGAATTTTCAAGGGTGATATATTTTCCACTAATGGCTGTCACACAGCAATAACTTGGATTCCAGCTAGGGACATTATATCAAGTTTACCTTATTGTAGATTGTGCTGGGAAATACACTCTGTGTAGGTGTGGCTTACTAAATTATCTATATGAGTCAGTAGGTGGTAACTTTGGGCCTGCTGCATATCTGACCCAGTTGTGAATATAGCCAGTTTAAGGGCTGATGTACTATCATAGCTAATCTGTATTTTTTAGCAGGCAATGTCTCTGAGCATGTCTGTGGTGTATCTGACTTGGTGAGTGGCCACTGGGATGCATTCGAAGCCTAATGGAAACCATTGACTTCCAAGAGCCTTGCATCAGGCTCTGTAAGCCAGCCCAGCCAGTCATCAGGAAAGACTCAATGTAGGTAAAATCTTCCTGCCCTTTGGTCATGTCCCAAAGAGAGCAGTTATCTCTGCCAGACTGCTGTGTTGTATTTACCTTTGAATAAAATGAGGTGGGAAACTCATGGTCTTGAGACTGGAACAGACTGCAGTTTTACTTCTTCCACAGCCTGCTGTGGTTTGGTTAGTTGGGGTTTTCGATGCATTAGTGCTGGATGAAACAGAAGTGTGTGTGAGTACATGACCAGCAAAAGCTGTTTGCAGGCTTTTTTGGCCCTCAGCACAGGAAAGGTTTCCAGCCCCTCGAAGAAGAGGTGGTAATTGTAGCTGTTTTCTGATCACTGTATACTCTACCATGCCTGCTGTAACTCAGTCTTCTATCTGGCTGGAAATCAGCAGTCTTTCAACAGACCATGCTCTGCAGGATCACATATTTTTTCTTCAAGGGACAAGATAGTTGGCAAGGTTTGGAAAGCTGGCAGTGCACTGCTGCAGGCTAGCTAGTGCTCAGTACCACAGGGGGAAGGGTGAGTTAGGGTTCAGCATCTCCAGAACTGCACTTCAGGGTGAGAAACAGCAGGAATTTTGAAATGTGACTCAGAAGGAAAGCAGGGCTGCCTCTCAAGCTGAAGTGGCATTCCTGGAGAAAGAGATAAGACAGTGAATGCTTATCTGTTGAGTTAACAGAATGCCTAATGGGAAGCAAAACTGATCATCTGATTAGCATTGGCATGTTATCCTTCAGCAGCAGGTTGCCTCAGGCAATGGGCATGGAGCTGTTCATCCCGCACAGGTTTCATGTTGCTCTGCTCCGTTTATCTCCTGCTTTGATTTGCTTCACTTGTTTCTCATTTGGTGGGAGATAGAATCAATAAATCTTGAATACAAGTTGCTCAACAGAGGTCTGCGCTATTTTTATTCTTTGTGGGCATACATAGCTGCATACCTGTCTGCCTGGCCTGTGCCATTAGCTTGTTCGCTCTTAATGTTGTGCTGCTTTTGGTATCAATGGGAACACTCTCATTGCTGCTGGCTATGTTTTTATCCTTATTTTTTAAGAGATGAGTCCCCACTGTGCAGATCCTCAACTGTGTGTGCTGTTGATGAAGCCACATGAGTATCACCAAAAGCCCAGAGCCTGCTGGTCAAAATACTGTGGGTGGAAGAGACATTAGTACAACGCAGAGAACCCCAAGCACTGGTTTATGGCACTCGGCCACTGTGATCCAAGTTCCCTTTTTTCTCATGTGCTAAATCTAGTAGTTTTTTTTTTTCTGATTACCACATTAAAAACATCTCTTGAAAGGACAAGTGAGACGTTGTCGGAAGCATTGGTTTGCCTGTTTGCTCTCGCTTGCAAAAACCTTCATTGCAACTGCTAAGAAATGTTTGAGTTCTGGTTGGTATGCAACCATTCCTAAATAAAAGATACCCATGCTTCTCTATTAATTTTGTATGAAAGTAGGAATGGGAAACTCTCCTCCACTTTTCTTGAGTGTTCTGGTCTAGAACCCACCGTGTGGTGAACAGAGGCCAAGTGAGATAATGCTGGTTGTGGGCCTTTTCTCTAAAACCTGTTTCTGAGTATTTGAAGCAAATCAGAGCACTCCCTCATGGGGGAAAGCATATGTCAGGAAGAGTAATGTACAGGCTGTCTATTTACCTGTCCTGCACTGTTCATTGTAGGATGGGGATGATTTGTGATACTGTTGTTTCTCCAGCATTTAGAGAACTAGCAGCAGAGACAGCCCTCTTGAGTTCAAACCCTTCCTAAAATTTGGGCATAATATATGTTGGAAGTGGTCTCTGGAGTTCTCTAGTCCAATCCTTTGCTCAAAGTAGATCCTATGAAAGGAGGTTTCTTGGGTTTTGTCTAGACAAGTTTTCCCAGGAATGAAGATTCCACAGCCTCTCTGGACCATCGTGCCAGTGTCTGACCATGCTTAACTCAGGATATTTTCTCTGTGCTGCAGGATTAGTAGCAGAGGAAGCAAAAATGGTTATCAGACACTGGCAGCTCTCTGACATTTCTACTGTTAATGCTGAAACATTCCAGGCTTCTTCAGGACTGAAGGCAAATAATATATATACTTATGTCTTCAGTGAGGTCAGAGATGCCAACATTGGCTGTGTTGGAATACAACATTTAATACACGCCCAGGTAGGTGCGTAACTAATATACAAGCCAGCTTTTCATATAGTTGCCAAAGGATATAATGTGGGCTGAGCATACAGAAGAAGCTTGCCATGTCCTTTTAACTCTCCCCTGAGCTATGGTGATTGGCCACTTTGAATTTACATGTTTATTCCAAGTCTTGTTGGAAAAAATTATTTGAAAATAGTAGTTGGGTACCTTTGACAGCTCAAATAGGAACTTATCAGCATGTGTTATGCTTAAACAGTGACTAGTAATAGGGTTCTAGGTTATTTATGTTATAATATCTGCAAATAAATTGTGGATTGTGTCATTTAAAGGTAGGATCCCCAGAAACTATGATACTGTTTTCAAAGACTTCATTAATCAGGATTATGTGTCTGTATTGCCCATCATTAAAATAATCAGAGTAAAACTACAATTTCAGTCCCTCTTACTCAGCAATAATTGATTTAAACTATAATTTTGAAGAGATTAGTGGATTGCTTGGTTTGAGAAACTGCAAACAAGCCTGATTTCCAGAGAAAAGTTGATCAGATGCCTTCTGTAAACCATGTCCATGTAAGTGGAAATGTTGACTTCTATAACTTAGAATTACTTTTATATAGGCAAACCCTTTAAGTGGGTAATGAATTATTTCTTTTAATCTGACCAAATACTGCAGTTCAGTTACAACTGTTGTCTACACAAGTAGGATGTAGTACCTTAGACATTTGTCATGCGAGTTTGCTGCAGCACAGAATTAGGGCTGAAAATGTTCATTCCCATCCTCTCTTTTGGTGCTGATGTGAGTTAAGCTTACTAAAATTAATTTGCATGTGGCAAACTGCCTTTCTGCCAAGAGATAAAGATGATAATTTTTTAATTACCACAGTTATGTCCTAAATTATGTCATGTATTTATCCAGAAGCCTAACCTTTCCAGAGTAAATGTCTTTGTGGTTTAACCCTAGCCGGCAACTAAGCGCCACACAGCCTCCCGCTTACTCCTTTCCACACCCCCAGTGGCATGGGCAGGAGGACTGGAAAAAAGTAAAACCTGTGTATTGAGATAATTTTGAAATAAAATATAATAAAAATATAATAATTATAATAATTGCAGCAAAAAGGGAGACAACAGAAAGAGAGGAATAAAACCCAAGGATGAGTGATGTACAATAGAATTGCTCACCACCCACTGGCTGATGCCCGACCAACTCCCCCAGGTTTATATACCAAGCATGATGTTCTATTGTATGGAACACCCCTTTGGCTAGTTTGGGTCAGGTGTCCTGTCTCTGATCCCTCTACTTGTGCCCCTCCTCATTGTCAGAGCACAAGAGACTGAAAAGTCCTTGACTTGAGGTAAGTGCTACTTAGCAACAACTAAAACATCTGTGTGTTGTCAACATTATTCTTATGTTAAAATGCAATGCTGTATCAACTACTAAGAAGAAAATTAACTATCCCAGCCAAAACCAGGACAGTATATGATTCTTTTGTGGTTTCCACATTGTAGCTGCAACAACTGACAGCTGAAAACATCATTGTGAGGCTGTCAGATGTGCTGTCTGCATAACTAGTGATAATCTAACTATTCTTCAGCTTCACAGATCAAACTGCTGGGAGCTGATACTTCAGTGCTTGTTATTGGCAACAGTAGGTAGAATTGACTAATGCAGTTTGAGTGCCAAAAGCCTGTGGTGTTGACAGAAATATTAACCATAAATCAAACACAGCACAATGGTGGTACCAGCCTACATCGTAAGGCAGGATCTTGCAAACCAGACAGGGCCTGCTTAGGCCTTACTTATGGGAATGTTTCCTTTGGCTAACAGAAGTAAGGATCAGTAGGCTGGGGCTCTAGCCATTCAACTTAAAACTGGGAAGGCCTGAACAAGTGATGTGTGAAATGGCTGTGTGCTCTGCTGTGTGCATTCCCAGTTGTCCCCTCACATGCAATGGCTGACAAAGAACAGGGGATACCTCATCCCTGGTTAGGGATTGTCTCTTCTGCTCCCATTTGGCTTCAGTTGTATAATCTTTCAGTGACTGCTGGGCTTGCACTTGCTATATTAAGTGGTGTTTGCAGGGCTGACATTTAAAAATACCTTGATTTAGAGCCACCTTGTGGCATTTTTTTCTTGCAGCAAAGAAGAAAAAAGTTGCAAAAAGACAGCACTAACAGCATTTTGGCTGTTCTTAGCACACACAGTGAACTGAGCAGGGGAAGGTGTCTGATTCCAGCCTCCATGTTAGCAAACGAACCAAGACTGAAAATGGTGGGAGGATTATGAGGAAATGTTTGGGTACTTCATGCAGTCAACTTGCTTGACTGCTAACTTTATGTAATGTCTTATGGTCCTTCTAGTTGCCACTGTCATACATACTGTTACCTTTAGTAACTCTTCCGGCACAGTTGCTTTGGTGACGGGCTTGGTCAATCCTCTTTTCATAATTAGGTCCTAAATTATCACAAGTGTTATATGCTCTTGAAGGTCTTTGCATTTGGTTTAATCACTGTGTCAAAGGGAGATGATGCAGAAAGAGCAAACAGTGCCAAGTTGTGGGACAGAGATCTGATTATAGCTAACTGTACCTGAAAAAACCTTTGGGGAAGGGAACTGCAAAATTTTTTTTTTTTTTTTGCAATTATGTGGAGTATTTCAGCAGGGAGTCAGCTAACAATATTTAGAGAAATCCAGCAAGCACGAAGCATAAAGCCAGGAGCTAAGCAAAGTACAGAGATTTCATTATAAATTAATGTTGGAAATTAGAGACTGGCTGTGAAATAGCCACAATTAAAATTCAAAGAGCAAAGAAGAAACAGCTTACTTAGCGACCTCTGCTTGCTGCACAGGGTTAGAAAAGAAGCTGTGCTACTTTAGTATTCTAACATAACTTGTGCAATACTGAAATTGTTGGAAATTAAAGGAAAATCAGGGGACTGATTCTTAACTGATGAAAATCAGCAAAATCCAGCATATATCAAGGCAGCTGATCTGATCTACAAGAACTAAACATGTGCCTCCAAATCAACAGCTCCCCACTCACTATACTAATGTAGACGGAACAAATTAAACAGCTTTTTCCAGACAGGTCTATGTGTTGATCCAGAGCTTTATATATCTATTGAAATTGTATGAGCTGTTTAAGAGTAAAGGCAATTATCTCAAAGTTAACTCCATCAGGAAACAAGCAGATCCATAATAAATCAGATCAGTACAAAGTGATTTTTCTTTTTGTGATTGTTTATCAAATTGTCTTCAATCAATTTATTTTAGTAATATGAAGCCAAATTGCTCCCAATTCAGGTTGAACATTAAACACCTAAAATACCAAAATAAGAAAAACACTAATACCAGGATTCTAACACCAAGAGCTCTCTGGAAAAGAATTCAAAGGCAGCCAAATAAACAAGAGATTACAATATACAAAATACTGCAATTTAAAAGAAAATCACTAAATTATGGAAACTCCAAAGAAGAGATGTCACAGCAGTGCTTCTAATCAGCCTGATTAAAAATCCCCACACTATCCTTTTTTTTTTTTCCCTCATTTGATGTCAAGAAGTGTATTGTAAACTTAAAATGATGTATGTAGTTCAATCAGATTGATCTTGAAAGCTCAAGGATGTTATAATTTTCTGAGCACTTATGCTTTATCCTATGTGGTGGAAAGTATATTGCATGTATACACAGTGTAATCCTTTTAATACTCAGTTGTAGGACTGCAAACAGAAAACACTCTAGTGCAGAGTGAAAAAATAAGCAGCCTCTGTAGAGCTGCTCTGTGCTGACCTTCATTGTTGTGTGTCCATACCCAATGCAATCAATGCACTAAGTGTCTCACTCAAAGGAGAGCTTTGTTCTCCCGGATTGATTATTTTGTTACAAATTTACATACAGTCTTTGTGAGCTGCCTGATAATTGCAACATCAGCTGGCAGATCAGAGCTGCAGGGCAGCCTCTGGACCCCCTCTCTCTGAGTGAGAATGACATTCTCTGTGCTGAAGAGGCACGCAAGCTCTTGATGGTGGTTTTGGTGAATGCTGCGCCATCCAGTAGCCCTCATTGCGCAAATGTGTTTGGTCTGAGCTGCCTCCACGGGATGCTGATATCATTGTGGTGCTCTGTACGTAGAGGGAATTCTCACTCATACATCTGGCCAGCTAACCTATTTAAACAACTTCTGCAACTGGTAGTGAGTTGTAGGCTGTGCTGGGCAAGTTGCTTGTGAAATTACTTGCTTATTGTGGTATTAGGCATGGCAGAGTTTGGAACCCCTGTCCTAAAAATTCTTCACTGAAGTAAATGAGATGGAAAAAAAATCCATAATTCCACTTTTATAAAAGAAAAATCAAGTTGCAGACCAAGGAATGTTTTAAGGCCCAGTGAAGTAGATGGAAAAGCATTAGGTTGTGGCAGGATTTAACAAGTTGCTTCGGGATTTTGTGCCTTTGCCAAAGGCTCATCTTGGCACTGCAAAGAAGAGATTCAGACCCCTGCCTCAAGTACAGATAAAGCTGAATTTAAGTACTACTTTAAAGGATCTAAATCTCTAATGAAGAGATTTTCCTCTTCATTATTTGTTATTTTTTTAGGTAGAATTTACTTAGATTTTTTGATTTCCCCAGAAATGCTGTAGAAGAAGCAAAACACTGGGATTCAGCATCTTTTTATGGAAACTTTGAGTTTATTTTGGCATTTCTGTAGAGCAGTGACCTTTCAACAGACTACAGAATGGTTCGCAGGATGCTGCTTGCTTAAGGCCTGTAGCAGGGAGTAAACCCAACTGGCATAATTGGAGCTACATCTATTTACACCAGCAGAAAGATGTGACCCCTGATCTTTAGTTACTCTGGTGGAGCAGAGTGTTACAAGGTAGAGATTTTTCAGTGGTTCTTTACCTACTTGAATTATCTGGCCAGCAAGAAGTTATAGGCTGAAAACAAAGGGAAATTTGGATGGAAAACCAACAAATTACGGACTATTGAAAAGATCAAGGAAGTGGCTACAATACTGCTAAAGCCGATATGGAAAAGCCTTTCTTGTCCAATAACCTGATTCTTGTGACAAAGAAAATAACAAGATGGAAAATGGCACAACATAAATGCATTGTGGTGGCAGTGATTGTTGTGAGAATTGGGACTGGTTCATACTTCACCCACTCTGTCTATCTATCACAGATGCTGTATCCCAGGCAACCTAGGCAGAAGGTGTTATATTTATTATGTCCTTGTCGTTTTTTATCTCATTTAGTGAAACCTCTCTCCAGCTTCCACTCTGTTAAACAATCAGGAAAATGTGACAGTGTTACCTTCACTCAGTCTCCTAATTAGCCCAGTAGAATATATTTCTTTCTTCCCTATCTGCAAAGGTCTGTGCCATGAGTCTCTAAAGTGGCTGCTGCTTCCATGTTTTCTGGCTCATCTTGTACAGCAGGCTCTCCTGTCCTTTTGGAGATGGCCTGTGTTTCATTTCCACTATACAGCCTTAAGAAGGCGAGGTCTGGAGAGCACACATAAAGCTTGAGAGGTGGCACGACACCCATCTGGAAAGGGTAATGCTTACCTTGACTGTACAAAGTCTGCTGGATAGTTAAAGTCCCTGCAGTTAAAAAAAAAATCCATATAAATAAAAGAAATTTCAGCACATTGCAAGATTTCTGCATTAAACCTGTGAAATCTTTTTAAATCCTTTTTTTTTTTCTGTATTGAAAAGGTTTCTTTGAGCCACTGAAAATGCTTTTTATATCCCAGAGGTTGTTACCAGCAGGAGGTGTGGAAGGAGAATCCAGTTTTGGCAGTCACAGGATCAAACCTGCCAGGTCAGATCTGTACTATTTTTTGATAGGTTAGTGCATGTTAGGGTCATCTGTGTAAGATCAGAGCTAGTAACTGACAACAAAGAGGTGATAGCTTCTTCTGCTGTCTTTGAATAGAGCTTGTGGTGCAGCTTTTCTCTCTCCATGAGAAATTTAATGTGTCAGCATAAGCTGCTGCTGTTGTGTGGCGGTTTCACCTGAAAGATGTTTTTAGAGTTTGCCACTGTGCAACTTTCTGCTGCCACTTTTCATGTGACTGCATGTGCAAGTGCCACAAAACAGAGTTGATTAAGGAGCTTTCTTTCCTTGTGCTCACCTCCAGTGTACATCATGCATCCTGGTAGAGTTTGCTAGATCATGCAAGTTCTCTTGCAGGCTTTTTCTTGCTTCAAGATATGTGATACCTAGGGAAGTCAAGTTTGTTTTATTTCAGCAATCACTACATGATGCTATATGATGCTGTTGCCTGTGTCTGTGTAACTGCGAATGTCAAAAAGGAACAATGAAGTGTTGGAAACAGTCGAAACAATTTGAATTCCCTTTTGTTTTGCTTGCTATTCTTTGCTGAATTCCTTCATACTCCTTAGCAAACCAAGGGTGAGAACTTGGAGTGATAGGTGCTCCTTGGTCTTTGCCTGTGCCCAGAGAGCTCCAGAGGACTCTTGCCACAAGGCTAGGGAAATCCTCATTAAGCAGCAAAGGAAGAAAGAAACTCCTGTCTTCATGATGAGAGAGAAACACCTCCTTCTGATTTTCTTCAGCCTTATGAACATCAGGTTGGTCTATCCCCCTCATCAAATTGCAGAGTAGTTCAAAAGTTGCATCACCTATTTGAAAGCCCCTTGAAAGTTTATCTATCCTTTTCAGTTATTCTGCAGGTAGGCCAAGACAACAGCATGTTAATGATTAAATGATCTCATCCATATTTTTGCATGAAATTCTCAGTCATTTAAGCCTCATGTCTGGTCACTGTGATGTTATGATCTGCTGTCTATTTCAAGGCTTTTGCTTTTAAGCCTAACTAGAATTTAACACTATTATGTGGTCATTGCCTCTCAAAGGAAGGTTAATTCTTAACCTAATCTGCCCTTTCTGGGTGAGGTTTTTTTAGCGTTGCTACTAGAGAGTGAGGTGCAGGAGGATTCTGCATGTCTTAAATAAAAATGAGGGATATCAGAAGAAAATAACAGGGGGTAGTGAAGTGTGCCAAGTTCCTGATGCTTCCCTAAAAGAGGTTGCTGAACAGCCTCTCTGTCAGGCCCTGTCTTACTGGAAACGTATACCATCCTTTCCAGGGAAGGGTATTCACTAAGTTAACTGGGGATGCAAACTGTAAGTCCCCTGTAAATGCAGACTGATCAAATTGCTGTTGGCTCCACCTGAACCAATGCAACCTGATGCTGTTGACTCCCTGCCTGCCAGCTAAAAATGACAATTCACAGCCCTTTTTGGCTCTATCTTTCTACTCCTGAGTTCAAATGGCATAGGGCTTTTGCATCTCCCTCTAGGGCAGGCAGACAGGCTGCTTAAGCATGTGGTTGCTACACTTGGAGGCAAGGGGGACTCCAAGATCCTCAGTACAGTGTAGCTCAGGGAAGCCCAAAAGTGTGTGACTCTGGCATTTTGCTTTCCCCCTTTTCATTGTTTTCAGGGCAGTGGAGGTTGTTTTCTAGTCTTGTTTGCATTAGAACTTACAGGTGCTTTATGCCAACTAACAATATGTGTGTCATAAAATTGCCAGCTGATGTGCAAGCCAAATTGCCGTAGCAATCACTGGGTTGTATTTTTGTAACTGACTTGGATCCAAGGTTTGCATATTTTAAATAAACCCATGTTGGCAGAGATCCACATGCAGAGAAGAAGTTCCTGCCACTGTTCTGCTAAGTGACTGATTCTTCTCCCAACAGCTCTCTCTTGATCTCCTTAGAGGTAATTCAACTATGGCTTCAGGGCAGAAAATGACAGTCCAAAATTAGCTGAAGAAAACACTCCAGAATATCTCCCCTCCTCTCCATTACCTTAAAAAAATTAAACTTCTGTTTATTCTGAAGGGCTTCTGTTGCTCTCAAACCGTATCTCCTAATAAGTTTCTTAGAGAAGCATTTTTCTCTACGCAAGTAATTTAAGCCTTACATGCCCTCAAGCTATTTTTTAATTAAAAGAAAAATAGAAAATTCTTTGCCTGAGTAGGGGGCTTGTGCTGCTGATTGACTACGGTAAGGAATTTCGAAGGAATTTTAAGTTCTGCCCTGCCAGATATGAAGTCAGCCCTGTAAGTATAACCCTGACCTGAGGCTGGGATTTTTAAAATGAGTTTCTTAATAAGAAAGGGAAAAAATAAATTTGACTTTGAATAAGCATAATGCAATTTCCCTTCTACACAAATTACTCCTTTATTATAGCACAGATATTCACATCTATTCGTCTAAATACTTAAGTTGTATGCAGCTACATTTTGCTGGACTCAGCTTAGTCCTGATTTACAGGGAACCCATTACTAGAGCAGCTTAATTCATAGATGCCTACTCCAGTTACGTTGTTATAACCCACCAAACGCATATGGCACACCAGGTCCCCTTTTCCATGTGGCTCAGCTGGGGCTGTCTCCATAGTAGCAATCATCTGAAGCTGACAGGTCATTCAGCTGGATTTTTCAAGAATCTGGAGTAATTCTTCTTTGGTTTCCCAAAGTATTAGGTTTTCTCAGACAGAAGGGTAACTGAGGATGAAGGAGATAGAGTTGCTCTTGGCTGCATAAATTAGGCTATCTACTTGCAGAACTAAATGCAAGGGATTTGATGCATGCAGGACCGCCCAGCACACTCTTCCCTTGCTGTGTGATGTCTTCTCTGTAGCACAGAGTTATGGACTTTGTGGGTCACAGTGTTCCTGTGCATGTGGCTTGTGTCAGTGGTTCCCATGGACGTGGGAGGCATCCTCCATTCACAATCCCTGGCCTTTTTGTTTCAGGGAGAGATGACCTGACTTCTGCCCTCTGTTAACAAAATACTCTCATTAGGCTTTCTAGGGAAGTTAGAGCAAATCTAAAGGGTTACCATCAAGCAAGAAGTTACAGTTGGGTTTTGTGAATTTAACTCCCTATTCTTGCTGCCAGCTCATGTATGCATAGATGCCAACCCTCTAGTGTGAGACTGGCTGCTGCGGTGGAGAGGCCAATTGTGGTAGATGGGCTTGGTTAATGCAGCACAGTGGGAGCTTGGACTTTGGGTAAATAAACCAGCTAGGAAACAGTTAATAGTAGAGCTGCCACCTGCATGGTATTTGAAAGCTGTTTTCTCCGAATGAACTGATGAATGAATGGAGGCCTGAGATCATCATTATTTCACTTGTCTGTTTTCCCATTTCTTTTCTTTTTTTTTTTTTTTTAAAGGCTTATTTTCTTAGCTAAGAACAGGGTAAGTATGTCCAAAGCAACTCAGCAGCTGGTGAAGATAAAGTCAGTGCTGTCAGAAAATGCCTAGCAGAGGTACTTTTGCAGGTTGAAATGAAAGATGGGAGAGCCACATTTGGATTAAAAAAAAAAAAAAATTAACCTTGAACCTCTCCCCAAAGTCTGATTTAAACAGGAATCTCATTTGAATTAAAAAAAGAGGGAAAAATTATAATTCACTAAGCTCTTCTATGCAGCGTCTGCAGTTCTTGATTTGGGGAAGTGATGAGCTAAAGACATGCAGAGTACAAGAGAGTGGTGCTGAGTACAGACATCACCTACACAGGGGGCAGAAGCAGAGAGGCTGTTAAATTTCCACCCAGGTTTCTGCCTTGTCACCTGTCTCGTGTGCTGGATTGATCATCAGGTGCGTTGTTGCCCCCCTTGAAAGTGCTGATAGAGAATATTCTTTGTAGTAGAGAGGGATACCCGTGACGATACTAGAGGCAGGCTCATTACACACAGGGTTAGATTAACCCATGTCTCTGCTGAAGATTTTCTGAAGTCCTGGTGAGGAATAATATTCCCTTTTGATCCCTGCTTTAGCTAGAACATCTCAGGATGAAGCTGTTTTGTGCAGGGGAGCGTCACTTGGTGGATACTCTGCCTCAAACAAGAAATAATGAGGGAATGGAGGCTTGAGGAGGAGAAACGGCATAAGCTGCAGACAATATAGATGGCCAAAGAAAGAGAAGTGCAGTAAACTGATTGCAAGGCAGGCAGGAGCACATAAATTAACCCAACTTAAATGCAGGAACCTATAAAAACCTACCACTAGCCCTTTGCCTCTTCATCAGTACATTTTCCTGATACTTGAAACACATTTTTCCACTGCTTTCTACTCCTACCACTTTCAAATAACCTAGAGAAGGGGTAAGAGAGGTATGGGGTTTGCAGTGAGTTCTGAATACATCTAGAATGATGCTAGTATACGTGAGCTGGTGAACCCCTGTGACTGACTTCGCCTTCCTGAAGCTATACATCCCTCCTCTTCTGTGCTAGACACTTTATCTGAAATGTATTTTTTCAGTCATTAGTGAGTAATGATTATCCCTCAGAGAGAAGTGTCAGGTTTCCTCTGGAGTCCCTGCCCATGCTGTGAGACAGACAGATCAACCAGGATGCTTGGCCAACAGCGTAAATGGCATCTCAGAGGAGGACAAGGAACTTAATTTTCTTTTGAAGCATTGCAGTAACAAAGCCCTAGAGAGATTTTTCCATTTGGGGTTTATTTCAGTTGAAAATTTTGCTTTTTTTTCCTATTTAATCAAAAGCCCAGTTTGCTTCAGCATTTTTGATGGAAAATTCTCATGTAGGTCTTTGCTGTAAAATACCAACACATCAGAATCATCCCTTTATCTCAGCAGATGCACTTTCCAGAAGGGGAACATCTCAGGTGGTGAAAAACACAGCAGTTTTGCCGCCTCAACTCAGTCAGGCAGTTTTTTGATGATAGAGAATTTTGTCTAAACAGACTCTTTTCATTAAAAGTGAAATGTTTTGTGGACAGGTTTGGTTTTGCTCAAGTTTTTACTGCTAATTTTTTGTTACAGTTATGTGCAATGCTTCATTGTGCTTTCTGTAGTGACAGTATGCGTAGTAGTGTGGGATCAAGTCTCTGCTTTACCCTGCTCTGTCCTGAAATGATTCAGGTGGAGCCAAGTCATAATATGAAAGACTTCTTTTTCTGAGTCTGACAGAGGTATTAGATTATTTGTATCTCCCATCTGGTGTTTGACCTAGAAATATGGGCCTGATTCTGGTTAAGCAGAATCTTTATGTGAGACTGGTTTTTCCCTCCTGAGGACTAGACAAGCCTAGAAAGCTACCCCAGAACATGTGTAGTTCTGCCACTGACTGTAGTAGGGAAGTCTTCCTTCTTGCCAGCACCAGAATCTTACAATATAAAACCAAAACTCTTAAATGGTGTGAAAATGTGTAAGCTAGCGTATTTAAAAGAAACAAATGAACAACAAAAGGACCCCAACCAACAAACACAAGAAGGTATGGGAGAGGTAGAGACCCCTGATGTGCAGTGTGTGGTATTTGAGCAGGCTGCCATGCTTGGGTTTCTAACACTTTGTGCTGTGTCATGGAGCCTGGTGCATGGGCAGCCATGGCAGTGCCAATCAAGGAAGATCAATGGCATCGTGCTGCAGCCTGGCAAATGATGTTCCCTTGGGTTCTCTGAGCAACATGGTCACATCAGTGATGTGACATAATGCAGTTAATAAGCTTGAGCTCATAGCAGAGCTAAGCAGCATGGCCCAGCATGGTGCTGTCATGACTTTTCCTGCTTTTGGTCCAAAAGCTAAGTCTGCATTCAACATGGTGCTCCCTGACACGATTCTAGATGTGCTGTGTAATGTAAATGTGTAATGATAGTGAGACAAAATGCCCTTAAAACATATCCTATACCTCCCTATTGCCAATTGAGCAGTGGCATGGCATACATGGCCAGAGTTCAAGGTGCTCCTAAAGGAAAAGGAAGTATTTTTAAAGAGAATTTTTACCAGCTGGCTGGCTGGATTTAAGTTTATTTAAAATCCATTTTTAGTTTTCTAATCTATAAGGTTGAAGTGGCTGAATGTAGTGACTCTGCACCTTTCAAAACCTTCAGTTGCTATAGATGGTACATATTAATGTTTAGCATAGGAATTTCAATTTTCTTTTGAGGAGCTGTGGTAGTTTCACCCAAAATTCAGCCATGAAGAGACATCAGGGTATGTCTGCTTTCAGGCTCTGGGAAATGTCTGCCTGGCCTGTGTCCTTGTCATCTTCAGTATTCAGTTGGCACTGGGAGAAGTGGCTAGCAACAGATGCATTTTGCAACACACTTTTTCTCACCTGGTGACTTCTGGAGTGCCCCATGGACACCCCAAATGGAAAATGTACATACAGCAGTGGCTTTTCTTAAGGAATATGTGTGTTTTTAGGTTGCATTCAGCTTGGGCAAAATACTATTGAGCAGTGAGATAGCTTTTTGCAATGAGATATAGCAGACTGGTAAAAATCAGCTTCCTGGGAGCCACTGGAAACATGTTTGCTCTTCTTTTTCTCCAGCAACATTCTCCTAGCTCTGCCCTCTTCTGATGAACAAACCACCTATGCAAAAGAGAGTGAAAAAGGGATTTTCTTTGATGAGACCAAAGCCTTTCATAGCATTTTTAGTTATAAGTATGGAAGCTTTAATGAGCAGGAAAAGATGAGTCACAGTCTGACAAGAAACTATTGGAAAAGAGTAAAAAAGTTCTGTTGGAAGCAATGTTGTAAGTTACAGCCCTTTCTAGCAGTCTTCGTGACAATCTCCTTTGTCCGAGAAAGGTAACTTTATGCAAATCTCTGACAAGTGCCAACTGAGGGGTTGCAAAGGGATGAAATCAAAGCTTTAATTGCTGGGATAGAATTGAATCCATACTCCACCCAGTTAAGGCCAGGAGAATTTCCTATCAGATTTTCTGTGACCTCTTGATTCACAGCCTTCAATGATCTCCTGCAAATCCAGAACCAAAAGGAAGAGAAGTTGTGAGCTGATCTTTCTAAGACAGGCGAATAAAGCAAATTTTATAGGTCATAAATAGGTGTGGAAAGAGCTGAACACAGTTTACACAATGGAAGCTGATGATTCATCACTTATTTAGGAATATGGCTTATGCCTATCACCTCATTATCCTGCTATGCAGAATTCAAGCTAAAAGCAGAAAACTTGTGACAGTCATGACAGATGTTGACTTTGTATTACTTTTTTCTTCAGCACCAGTGTCATGAAATATTGATAATTAATATTATTAATATGCAATTAATAATAATGCAATTGGTGAATGAAAAACTTAATATGAACCAGCAGTGTGCACTTATAGCCCAGAAAGCAAACTGCACCCTGGGCTGTGTCAAAAGAAGCAGAAGCACCTCAAGGGAGGTGATTGTTTCCCTCTACTCTGCTCCCATGAGAGCTCTCCTGGAGTACTTTGTGCAGTTCTGAGGTTGCCAACGCATAAGGTATGTGGAGCTGTTGGGGTGAGTCCAGAAAAGGCCATGAAGATGGTCAGAGGGCTGGAGGCCCTCTCCTACAAAGACAGGCTGTTCAGCATGGAGCAAACTCCAGGGAGATTATAGCAGCCTTCTAGTACCTCAGTGCAGGACTATAGGATAGATGAGGAGTGACACTTTATCAGAACATGTAGTAATACTGTGAGGAATGGTTTTAAACTGAAAGCCAGTAGATTTAGATTAGACATTAGGAAGAAGTTCTTTACTGGGAAGGTGGTGAGGCACTGGAAAAAATTACCCAGAGAAGCTGCTGCTGCCCCATCCCTGGCAGTGTTCACGGCCAGGTTGTGTGGGGCTTTGAGCAACCTGGTCTAGTGAAAGTGTCCCTGCCCATGGCAAGGGGTTAGAACCAGATGATTCTTAGGGTCCCTCCCAACCCATTCTAGGATAATTCTTAGTGTTCACTTGAACAGAAAGCCAGCAGTGCTGTTGGCTGTCCAAAGTACTTCAAATACAGATCAAAGAAGCAGAGAAGGAATGTTTGGAAAGAGCATCTGTTTGAGCCAAGAGGCAAAGGTCTGGCATTTATGGAGGATGAATGTTTTGTTGTTGATGAAAATGTTATTACCTGGGGCCAGCCAGTAGCAGAGCCTGGAACAATGATCAGTCCAGACTCTCTTCTGGTTAACAGGAGGGAAATCACTGTTCAGTGTTATTAAGATGTGGTTTAGATTAAAGATTGCAAAGACTAGAATTTTATGAAGGAACAGTTTTTTTCTCATCACAAAATGTTACACAGATGGATTTTTAACATCATTACAATGTATGTGCTAATAAGTTAAACAGGGGAAGTTTAGATTGTATATAAGGAGGAAGTTTTTTACTGTAAGGGTGGTGAGGCACTGGAATGGGTTGCCCAGGGAAGTTGTGAATGCTCCATCCCTGGCAGTGTTCAAGGCCAGGTTGGACAGAGCCTTGGGTGACATGGTTTAGTGTGAGGTGTCCCTACCCATGGCATGGGGGGGTTGGAACTAGATGATCTTAAGGTCCTTTCCAACCCAAACCATTCTATGATTCTATGATTCTAAGTTATAGAAACAGATAGAATGCAGTACTGAGAGTTTATTGTATACATAATCCTTATAAATTATTATAAAACGTATGAACAAGTTTTGCTAAGACAAAAAAGGGTACAAAAATGGCTTTTAGGATCTTTCCCCAAAGATGAAATTGTGCTTACTATTTGTCTTGTCCCTCCTGTGCTGGGCTGTACATTGATTGCTCTGTGTAAAAGTATGCATCCTTTCTGGGAGCTGTCATACTGATACTGTAAGTAATGTCAAGACAGGGGTTGAAGAGCATAAAAACAGAGTCCTTAGCACTTGTGAAAGTCTCAGAAAGTGTACTGCAGCTTCATAGATGCATGTCCCTTTTGGATGCATTTTTGAGGATAGTAGCAGGGCCACGTGGGTGGGAGTTGACATGACTTGTGCTGGAAAAGCCTGTTGTCAAGGCTTTTTGAGACAGGAGTACGCAAAAGTCTGGTCTCCTTCTTACAGGATTTTTGTAGGATTTATATTCTTAACCCCAGGAATCCATGTGCTGCTCTATCTTTCTGGTGTGTCTCACTCAGGCTTGGATCATACTTCCATAGACAGCTTTTCTCAAGAGTTAAACCTCCAAAGTATTTAATGTTGAGACAAGACTGTTAGCTCAGTTTCAGTGAGGCTCAGTGCAGAACTGTGCTGTTGAATGGTATTTCATTATCTGTAACAAGAATAACTGAGAGGAGAAACCATTGTGGGAACTAGAATTTGGTAAAATTATCTCTGCGGCTGACCAAAGCATGACAAAAGACAGTGTTTAACAACACAATAAAAGTTGCTTGTGCCTTTTTTCCTCCATGTGAAGGAAGAAACACTGTGGTGTGTTTAAGGATTGACCCTACTTTCTCTTTGCAAAGTGGTGACACATAAGCACTACTTATTAGCTACACCAGCCACAGGCATTTTCTGTGGCCACTTCACACTCTTGAACCCCTGGAGAAGTGCCGTTTTGTGACCACAGGATTGCAGTTACAGAATGAAAGTACAATAGTTTTTTGTTCTGTGGGAGAGAAAAATCACAGTGGCAATGAAACCAGCAGCTGTGAAAACAAATCTCATATCCTTCTGCAGGAAAAAGTAGAAGAAAATATATTTATTCTGAATCAGCAAACTTGAGCATTCAGTCAGGTTGTAAGAAAAATGGTAAGATCAGACACTATTTATATTTTATCATTAAGACAGGTTTTTTTGTAATTTGCTGGTCCACTCTCTCATGATTGGTTGATTGAAAGGAAGAAAGCAAGGAAGGAAGGAAGGGTAAGTAATTGTGAAAAATATGTTCTGCCACAGAAGCATGTAATTATGTGACAAGAAAAACCCCAATATCAGGCTGTGCTGCAGGCAAGATGTTGTGTTTTATTTGGTGGACTTGAGCATAAGTGACATGTTTCAAAACTGTTAACTGCCTCTAGTTCTTCTTCTCTGCTTATACTCACAAACAGTCCTGTTCAAAAATAGCCAATTCCCGGAAAGAGACTTGGTTTGGCCAGTTCTGTTTCTAATAGTTTGCTTGTGGAATTAAAGGTGCATGTGCTTCAGCAGCTGCACTCTGAGAGGCTAAAAGCAGGCAGGCTGTTCTCAATAAGCAAGCAGTAATTTTTAACCAAGCTAATGATACAAAATTGGTCTGTGCAGTGTGTTATGGTAACTAGCTTAATTCAGTTTTCAAAAACCGGTGTTGGTCATACTAGGTATTCCTGAGATGAACAGGCAAGAAAGCACTTGCAATCCAAACAATCCCATTTTGAGATGCAGTATTTTCCTCCAGTGGATGAGACTGAATGCAACAAGAGCATTAACAATGGTAGATTCACTTGGGGTTGTGGATCAGTGCCTTAATTCTGATATGCTGCAGGCCATTTATGAAAAAACTGAGCAATCTGCAGCTGAGGGTGCAATCTCATTTCTTTAATTTCATCCTTGGCCACCCCACCAGCTAATAATTGAGGTAAAAATTAATTGCCTGCTGAATTTAGCACTTTTTTGATGTTACTAGGATTTGAGTGGGGGCAAATGGACTGCAATGCAATCCTTGTTGCTTCAGTTCCTTTCACTAGCTTTGCATTTGCAATATTGCTGAAATACATGCAAGCATCTGTTATTTAGTCCCTTTCCAAGGTTCCATCTGTTAAGGCAGTAGAGAGGAAACGGAGGTTTGTTTCTTGGTATCCATAGGCCTTTTGAGATGCACCCGGTCCCATCATTTTTAGTAGCCAATGCATGCTGATTGATTTCTCATTGTTTCTATTTCCTTGAAAGACCAGTGTATGAATTTTAACATGCCATAATACTCAGTGACAGACAATAATAAAGCATACTACTTTGACCTTTTCAGCTGCCTGCACTTTAATTTACTGTCTGTTCTCATTCCCCTTTGTTTATGGCCCCTGAATATAACTGGCAAGGAGAAAGTAGAATGGACAGCTAGTCAAGATGCAGATCATTTAAAAGGCTAAAGCATAGCTTTACCATTGTGTAAAAGTTTATGGTCTTTTGTGGGTGACAGTGAGCATTGGAATAATGATAGGGCATTCTTTGCTGTAGAAACACAAGTGGCAAAGTTCAACTTCATTTGTAGCAGTTTATGGGCCAGCATCAAGTTTCAGCAGTGGCAGTGTAATCTGGATTAAACCTTGTAGGAGTTAATGGATTTTCTCTGAGTGTTATGAATAAGCCTATGTTTGATTGATGGCTTGGCTTCTCGAGTGAAGATTTGGGAAGGGCTTTAACTGCTCTTACTACAAGCACGGTGACCAAGGGCATGTGGGATATGCAAATCTGGTTGGAAAAAAAGGGTGCTTAGGCAATCGGGAAGTGTCCGACCAGGACTGTCATCTCCTGAGCAATCTTGAGCTACCCATGCGCTGATCTGCCCGCATGCAAGGTTGGATCTGCAGCTTCCCATGCACCTTGTCACCTACCATTTAGACCCTCACCCGCCCATACAGACAAGTGAGAGTAAGCTCTTCCAGCCTGCGCAGTGGATGTTTTAGGTGAGGCGCAGCTTGAGCAGAACTGGCCCCACCTTTTACACCTGAGGTTTAACTGCCACGGCCTAGCTAGCTAGGACGGTGACAGCAAAGTCCTCAGGTAGTAGGTTTGGTTAGAGTGTCCTTCTCTTTGATAGAAGACCATACAAGGCTAGACGAGCTCCATCTGCCCGGGTTTGAAGATAGGAGTTTTCCTTCTCCTGTGAGGAAGGCCTGTCTTCGCTAATGAAGATTCAGAAAGGGCTTTAACCCACACATTCTGAACAAGGCTGTCATCTCCTGCGTCCATCTTGAGTGGCCGATGATGCAACAGCACAACATCAAGCATCTAGGTGGGATTCTGATTTAGAGGCACTCAGTCATAAGCCCACAGTTGGTAGCCTCGTGCCAGTGGCTCCTCAGCCAAGCACACACACCAGGGGTCTGGACCTCATGAGACAGGTTCGTTTTACCCTACTGATGATGTGTTGTTGCAATAGTAATCCTCCTCAGTACGAGAGGAAGCCTATGTGATTTGTTTGGAAGTGGCTATGGTTTCTTTGTGTTCTCGCCTGGCCATTGCTCTGACTCCAGCTTGATTTGCAATACCTAAGCCTGCTGCAAACTGTGGCAAATTTCCTCAACCTTGGAGTCATGAAGATGGTAACTTGTCGACTGATGCAGAGAAGTGAAAAGGGGTAATGGCTGCCTGTGATCTGTCTCCATGCGCTTGTGAAATACAAGCCACAGACTCTCTGTGTTTGGTTGTTATCAGCACACAACAAAAATCCTGGTCATCCTTCAGCTTGATGCAAGTTAAAAAGATATTTTCATGGTAAGAATGGTAAAAAGAGAACAAAATGCTCTGTTAAAGACTTGTTTGTGCAGGGAGGCCTGAGATGCAATGGGAAATGAAAGTGACAGCAAAGCCTGGATTTTCATGGCAGTGCTTTTTTGGTGGTTCTAAAAAGCTACAAGTGAGATCTATACAATGAAAAGAAAAGGAGTGATGAAAAGGGTTAAAAAAAAGGCAAAAAAAAAGCAGTGGCTTTGGTCATTTATTTGTTTCATTTTCTCTCCATTTAATTGTTTTGATTTCAATCTTGCTGTTAGGTTTTGAATTTTTATGTCTCTGTGGTGTTGCAATAAAAAATACAACTGGGGAATGGGTAAGGATAGCCAAAGGTTGATTACATTCTGTTGCTCATTGCATAGGTTTGTAGATTTTTAAGGTAGAAGGGACTATGATGCTCTTCTAAACTGACCTGTATGCATTAAATTTTACCCACTGAGTACTGCAACAAGCTTAACAACCTGTGGCTCAACTGACTCAAATTTCTTAAAGCATGCATCAGTCTTGATTTAAAAACTTAAAGACTTAAAAAGATGTAGAGAACTTTAAGATTTAAGAAGATAGAGAACATCCTGGAAGACCTCTGGATAATCTTCTGCCAGTTATAAACTCAATTTAAAGAAAATGTAAAGAGAAGCACACCTCTCTATTTCATTATTCTGAGTTCAATTTACAGCCTGTAGAGGTAGGAATGATGTGCCTCATAGACTGAAGATCTTAAAAGCATTAGAAATGCTCTTTCTGATTGAAGAAATTAAGACAGTGGTTAATTACTAACCTTTCACGTTTCTTTTTAGGAAGCAGAGAGGAAGCCAAGAGGACATCCTACATCATGAATCCATAGAGCCCAAACTCACTTAACTCTGCTTCCAAGGTGGCATGGGTCAGGCATCGCTGTCTGGCATGTGTTGACTGCAAAGATGTCACTCAGCTCCAGGAGATCAATGGGGCTCAGTGTGGAGTGAAGCATTACTAGCAAGGTAAAAATGTCAGAGTGAAAGAATGAACGTATTTGGTACAGCTGGCCAAAAATTTCCCATCCTAGTGCTTTCCTACTGAAAACTCTGGTTAGGATGAAAGTCTGTTTTCCTGAAGCAAAATTTGCTGTGATGAACTTAAATGTATTATTTTCATTTGGGGTTTGAAATGTTCTGGTTTTGTTTGGGGCAAGAGAAAATGAAGATCTGTGTTAAAAGGTCAAAGCTCAGCAAAAAAACATGCAAAAATTCAGACACAAGGTGTATTTCTATAGGATAAGATAAATCTAACTTCCAATTATGTTTATTTAACATTTTCATCATCCAGTCCTACTTTTCTTTAAATATATCAGGGTTTTGTGGATATACTAAAGAGGTGGGCCAAAAAAGGAAGGAGAATTCAGGCTATGAGCTGGTTTTGAAATGCTTGATACTATGGTAAGAGGGAGCTCCGACTGTGGTTTTACAGATACAGATATTTGTCCCAGTTTTCTTCAGCAACATAAATTAGCTCAGCTCTTTTGCAGTCATGGGATCAAATTCCTAGCTGATATGAATCAGAGCTATGAGTCAAATTTACATCTGGAATAAAATGACAGAGCTTTCTTCATTAAGTCAGGTGGACCAGATCTAAATTCATAAAGTTACCTTGATGCAGATTTGACCTATTTGAGGTTTTACTGAACAGTCTGAACCATTGCTGAGGAGTTCTCAACGCAGAGTTCAATAACTGAGAAGCTTGGAGCAGGGTGGCTTGGTCAGATGTTTCTAATCTCAGTCTTCAGAGGTATTAACACTGTTAATACTGTTCTTCATATAAGAGCTGAAAAGGAAGAGAAAGGAATGATGCTTGCTGATCTTGCAAATTACAGTCTAAGTTGTGTAAGGATACAGGAAGTAACCTGCATTCTGTACATTCTGTGCTATCATTTTTTATTTTCCGTTCTGTCAATTTTTTATTTTTTTTTTCTCTTGGATGACTTTTACTGCTGCACTAAGTGATCTGCAGACACAGTCATGTGCGGGGGGGACAGAGGGACAGAAATCACAAGGTGCCTGTGCCCTGACTTACACAAGCAGCTCAGAAGGGCAAAGATGCTTTCTTCCACTGTGGCTTCTGCTTTGTGCTCAAGCAGCTGCCTTCTGGTGCCTCACAGGGAGATTTTTTTGAGTTTAGATGGTTATCTATTAATAAATATTCCAAGGCTTTTCATCCACAAAGTTTTTCATAGCCACTAAACCTTAATGAAGATCAAAGAAATTGTCCTATTCAAAGAGGACTTCACAATTCTTGTTGGTGTCATGTGCCAAAAAAAGGCCCCTCCTGAAAGAGTAGACAGTCCTATAGACAGTCCTGTAGACAGTCTTGTAGTACCTTACTGGGCACCCTTACATTACCTTAACACGTCTAGAACTGTGCCAGCCACATTTAAGGTACAGCTTTGATTTCTGCTGAGTCCTTCTACCCTCCTCTGAATACATAGATACCTTTGTATTTCAGTCACTACTGCCTCTGAAGAAATAGAATAAGTTTATATATAATTTTTGCTACTGATGGCAAACAGAAGCAAATGCCATTGTAGCAGAAAGATGCAGTCATGTCATGCCAGCAAGATTTTACTCAAGTCCTTGCCCCTCCCCTGTCAGAAAGGTATGGGTTTCTAGCTGTCAGAAACAGACCAGCAAACCCCAAATTCAGAAACCTACTGAGAGCCTGAAGGACCCGATGTTGGGTGCTTTTTTGGTCTCAGCTAATGTTACTTTGTGGTCTGTTTATAAGCATTAATTTAGGCATTTGCTTTTTATATATTGCATTGATTAAGCAATGTAAGAATATGTAACAACATTAGAAGACCCCTTGTCAGAAGAAGAAGAAGGCTTTTCATTGACAGGACTTACTTACAGAAGGTAAACTTTCTGGAAAAGATGATTGTAAGATGACTGTTGATGCTGTCTTTTTGCAAATCTCAGCATGTGCTTGTCAAAGAAAAAAATGGAAATAAGTCAAATGCAAGATGGTAAAGCTTATAAAAGTGCTGCTCAGAAAATTTCTTGACTGTTATGACAGTCCTTGTGCTATGCCCATTTAATTTTCTGCAAGACTCTCCCAAACCATTCCTGTATAATATCTTTGCAAAAGGAAAGGATTAAAAAGAAAAACCCACTCACTATGAGGACATCTGTTCTTCCAAAGTTATTCCTGCTTTTCTGACCTTTGCTTTGAGTAGGTAAGTTCATTTAGGTACATTTCAGGAAAGACTTGGTCTTAACTGCGCTTTCAGAATGATGTTGTGTCCCATCCCCTATACATGGCTCTAAAACTGGGCTGTGCCTTCAGAGGTAGTTATTTGCTGAGACAGATCAGTGGTATTAGGTTCATTCTTTTAATGTGCCAGGTAACTTGGACTTAAGAATAAAAGCACATCTTCAGTTGAAGGAGTAGTTTTTCAAATGGGAACAAAATTGAGGATATCCTTGATGAAGGCACTGCTTAGCTGCTTCTGCCTATTTATTAACACAAGGTGCACCTTTAGTACCCAAAATGAATGCTGCTAAAATGTGATTATGTTGCTACTTTTACACTGTAGTTGTCTTTCTCATTGTTCTGTGTGATTGTTCCATGGTACATTTGGCGAAGTCTTAAAGAATGAAGAGTACTTTTCTACCCTATTCCTGAATAGCAAGAGATTGGCATATAAATTCAAAGAGTCTTACACTGTAAAAAAGAGTTTATTTAGCTTCTGCTCAGGGTACACAACAACATAATTTTGTGCTTTTCAGAAAAAACAATGCAGAGACTATTTTTTTATATACTTTCCTAATTGCATAGGTTGAGAAGCTGGGATTATAAGAAAGAATACCAACTATCAAGACTTATGATAAAATTAGAAGTGTTGGTCAACTACATAATCCATGTTGCTTTTCAATAAGCTCTTGCTTGTAAAGTCACCAAGACAGATATGCAGAGTAATGAGATAGTGTGTATTTTGCTATATTAATATAAAGATTATTTTTTTCTCTGATTCATGAGGTTTTTAGTGTAAATTCAAAATAGAATTATTTTACCAGTGAAGTTAAAAAAAATTTACTTCTTCCCACTCAGCTGACATTAGTAGATGTGTTTGCCTCACCTAGAATGCTATGCGATATTCTAAATTTATTGTGACTGTAAACAACAACTCAGCTTGCTTTATAGCTTTCCTGAGCTCCAACAGTAAAACACAGTATCTCTATCTGGTTGGAATTATGTGTTATAACAGTTTTATGGGGGGGGGAGTAAAGCTCTGATAAAGATAAAGTAGTTTTGCTTTTTTGTGTGACCTTGTCATTTGAAAAAACATTGCACTCTAACGAGATATAATTTAAAAGACCTCTGGGAGCAAATTGAGTTTACTGAGATATTTCTAAGAGTAATTACTTACTGTGAATTGTCAGTGTGCTCTGTTACAGTTCCTTTCCTAGCAAATGTATGTATCTGGGACTGTGTAGAATGGATTAGAGCTCCCACCATTAATGTTTGATGGGAGACAGTAGTGAAAAAGATGGATGCTTATATAACTGACATTTCCAGCATTTATGGCCATAGACTAAAATGCCAGGCACATAATTTCAAGTAAAATGGCAGACCCAACTCGATAATATTTAATGATGTAGTAGACCTTGGCTAGGAGAATAGCTAATGGAACTCATTGCACTGCATTTATCGAATTGTTAAAATGAGTTGAATAACAATTGTGTTTTGCAGGAGTTTTGTTTTAGAAATTTATTTGAGATCTGCTACTCCGAAAATAAATTATTTATCATTGCAGTCAACACAAAATATAGGAAAGACTTCAAGCTAGTTAACTGATAACAAGATTTTTACGCTGACTTTGTCCTGGTGTTTACAGCACAGAAATATATTCAGTAGCTCAGGACATAGTTCAGAAGATTGGGTAAGATTAATTTGAAAAGGTAGTGAAAGATTGAATTACCTCTCAGAAGAATCTCCTTTTAGTAGTTTAACCCTTTACAAAGTTAGATCTTTTTGTCTATCGTCATACTTCAAGGAATGTCAAGATTAAGATTCTGTGGAACATATTATATCAAAGTGATACTTGCATAGCAGGACTATGATATTGTTGATGCCAACAAATAGAATATTGACTTCTCCAGTACCCTTCTGCTACTATTTTAGAAAGCCTGGAATAAGCAGTAAGGATTTGAACTGATGGAGAACCACAAATTGATGAAGGTCTGTATGTGTCTTGATACCAGGTCTGCAGCCACATAGTCTCCCAGGACTCTTTTCCGGGCAGTTTCTCCATGTTGAAGGCACAGAACAAAGGTGGAGTGGAGAAAGAAGTGTGCATGCCCTTCCATTTGTGGGCCTGTAGGATTTCCATAGGGAAGCTAATGTAGCAGTGTGTAAAGTTAGGTCTTCCAGCCAGAGCCAAGTCATTGTGCAGGCTTTCCACAAGTTTGCAAATGAAAAATGGCCAATATATGCATTCAGGTTCAACGAAAAACTAAAAAGCCCTCCAATTATTGCTTTTTGAAACAGAATTTTGAAAGCATTTGTCTCTTCCAAAATCCAAACATCTTCTTTTCAGTATTGTGAGTATTCTACCTATTAAAAAAAAAAGAAAATTTGTGACTGGAAAGAAATAAAAAACCTCAGTTTTTCAAATGCCAAGGTAAAGTTGAATTTTTCAGGTTAAATTAAATCCAGATACACTACATAAATAAACAGAACACTAGAACACTGAATTGGCATATACATCTCCATATCAGTATATAACAGGTTCTTTTAGCTGTATATGAAAAACTCATCAAATTGAACCACTTTAGCCTTAAGATTTCAGGGGTCACAGAAATTGAGGACATGAAGGAGGGGGTGGTAGAAAGATTCCTTAAGTCAAAGGCCTTTTCCTTTGACTGCATCTTTAGCATGACCTGTTCAGCCTTGACTTCACCACAGTGTCTTGCACCACTGAAGATGCCTTTCCAGTGGATACAGTCCCCTCAGCCCCCAGCAGAACTTAGTGAGAGAAAGAGCATCCCACTTGATAGAGCTGCAGAATGGGCTTTAGTTTTTCACTTGTGGACTGTCACCTTGAGGAACCATTTTTAACTCTGTTCTGCCATTACCAGAGCTTGTTACTCCTTTTTTCATTTTTTTTTTTTTTTTTGCTAGAGGCATATAATTACCTGAGGTAAACGTAGGAAAATTTTATTTACCATATCCCCAGTAAGCCACTGTAATAGCTATCTGAAAAGACCTAGTCCTGAATATCTAACCTGCTTTCTTTCAGTGAAAATTATGCTTAATTTTGCTCTTAGCAGTACTTAGTAGGTCTTTCTGCTCTGTGGAGAAGTAAAACTGAACTAGGGAATAGCAACACTTCACATCCAAGAGGTAGACCAGGTTTATGCAAAACTTCAGGAGATTTTAGCTTAATTGCAGAATTTTTTAAAATAGTTCAAGCATGGAAGGAATGGGAAGGCTGATGTTAATAGATCTCATAGGTTAAGGCTGCTATAAACCCCCAAGAAATGGAATGATGGAAAGTTTCCAGACCTTAGAGTTGTAAGGGGCATCTCAAGACCAGTGATTAGGTGCTTATTTTTGGCCTCGTTTGTTTGGTACTGAAAGAACCAGTTGGCCAACCTCATCAGCTTTCTGAGCTGGTAAAACCACAGGGATAGAGCAAATGGTAGTCAGAAGTGTAAATTCCTACCAAAGGCAATATTTCCTCTTGTTTCAACAGGGCCAGGATTTTCCTGTAGTGTGAATTTCTGGAAATTTAAACGTAACCTCTCTTGTTTCAGAACTTTCTAAAAACAATACCCAAAGGAATTGGAAATTCCCCCTTGGAGTGTCAGCAGATGCCCAGAAGGCATCTCCAGGGACACTTAATTCTCTGGATCCTACCCAACTTATACTGAAGTTAATTGAAAAAACTCCCATTGACTTGAAGAGGTTTTGGATCTGGCTCAAAAGGCTCTTAGTGGCAGCAGATTACAAGAAGGAACCCCACTGCGCAAGTTCAGCCATCTGCTTGGGTAAGCATTTGATGATACAATGCTTGGAATATGTCATGAGGCACTTTTCTTCCAATTAGGAGTATTTTAGACTCAAGAAGATCTCTCCCTCTCACCCGAGGTCTTTGTTATGAGAGATCTATTCTGAAATGGTGATCTATAAATTAGCAATACAAGCTTATGCACAGCAGTGTCACAAGTTTCTTCTCTCTGTTCTGCATATGTAAAAGCTTAAGCTAGTGCTAGATTAAGCTGGTGCTCAGATTCCTTCTTGTCTGCTGGCTGGATGTAGCACTGCCTACATGAAACAAGAAAATGTCATCCTTTCTATCTCAAATCCATGTTCAGTGATACCATTGTCATTATAAATCTTTTACTATATCAGCTGTTAGGTTAGATGTGAGAACTGTTTTGGAAACAGAAGTATGCTGGGTGCAATATATAAGGACTCTCTTAATTAGCACACACAGCTGTGTGTTGCCCTTTTCATCTAAAGCTGGTAAAGAAAGGGAATGGTGCGTGTGGAAAGCATATTTAAAGGATGGTTGTCTTTAGTAGTATTGCAACATACCAGAGAATCAAATGAGGTTTGATGTAAAACACAGCCAGAAATTGTGTAAATTGCCACAGCTGATTAGGAAACAGCAAAGCTGTTAGCATCCTGGAACGATGCATGTGACAAAATTGCTCAGTGGTGTGAATTTGGAGGAGAGTAACTGAGCAGCCTTATTGCGTGCCAGGCCTCAGCAGTGTCCTGTTCCTGCTTTAATCATCAATTACTGTAATGCTGGGGCAACCCATCAACAACTTAATTATTGTCTGGAGCTCCAGGCCATAGGTGGCTCTTCTAGGCTATCTTGCGTAGTAAAGTAAATCAACCAGCATGCGGGCTAGAAAGAAGTGTGCGTTTGCCTCTGTCTCAGCATAGGCACTCCTTGAGCTTGTGCTGGAAGTGTCTCAAGGTCTTTCTCTGTCAGGGAACCTGTTAAAAAGACAGGCGACAATCTGTTTTATGAGCTTGAGGCAGCTGTGAACTACCTGTGCAGGGAGAAGTAGAAGGCAGCAGTTCTGGTTATGGAAGTAATGTTTTTTGCCCAGGATGAGCTTGCAGTGGAGTCTCATCCAAGCTCACTAAAGCTCCCAAGACTCTCTTGATTGCTTTCAATCAGTTTAGTCAAGCCTTTGGGCTCTTTTCCAACCAAGTGTTTGCCTCCAGGCATGAGAGTCTGATTTAATCTCCTTTCTGTGCTGGGCTAGATAGTGTCCTTGAGAGGAATTTCCAATATGGATAATACAGACCTTTTGTTGCTTGTGGATTTTTGCTTATATTGGTCAGAAACATATTCAACATTCATTGTTTTGACCAATGCACATTTCAGTAAACATACATGTAAGCAAGAAGCAATTTCTCTGCAGGAGAAAGCCTTTAGCTCAGCTCTGAGAAACAGTTATGATCGTGAAGCTAGTGACATGGTTATTTTCAGTTTTAATATGGACTGCAATTGTCCTACAGTAGCAGGGCTCATAGGTCATAGATGAGTGTCATTTAAGGAAATCACTTTCCAGATGTTATATGCTACCATACCCTGACATGGCATGAAATGTTGGATTTCACCCTGCTTCAGGCTGCTCCTATGGACAGGGAGTGTGCTTGCAGCAAATGCCTTGCCCAGTCTTGCAGAGTTAGTTTACAAAGCTCTGTCTACTTTTTACTTAACTGTTCTTAAAAACTCGACATGCCAGGGCACAAGGTATTGAGTAAAGGTGCCTTTAATGAGATGGACACTTGTGACAGAGTAGTATTTATACTGCCCCATGGAAATGGAGTGGAGCTAACTGAGATTGAGCCAGTATACGAAAGAGCTGAATTCCTGGGATCCAAGCAAGACTGGTCAAGATGCCTTCTGAATACACTGAGGTGGTGCTAACTGGAAAGAATAGGTTTAATATGGGGCTAACAAGGCTGTCCTGCTTTAATAGGGTGCTGCTGCTTGACGTGTGTTTGATAAGAACATTTACATCCTGAAATCTCATGGTAGTCTCCATGTGTGGCATGTAGCCAGTCAATTTGTAAAGAGCTGTAGCGAACTGCAGAAAACTAAGAGTTAATATGCAGGCCAGCAAGTCTAAGTCATCAAAATTTCCTTCAAGATAATAGATCAGGGGAGCTTGCCCATTGTGTTAAAATGCCCAGTTAATTTGAGAGGCAAACAGATGGGAAGTTTTGGGAAGGTAGGAGAGAAAAGGAGATAACAGAAGCTGCAGTTACATACACAAGATCTGCTCTGAAATAACAGCTATATATGGAAATGATTTGCAGGATATTGCCCATATGCTTCCCAAACCTGCATCCTGGCTGAAATGTTTTCAATTACATCCCCAAATGCTGTCACATCTTTTATAGTGCTGTAGCTGAAAGGGGGGTTGAATGTGGAGCTGAGCAAGCAGCAAGATTAATTTCAATATTAAAAGCTGATGGTCTTCCACAAAGGTGTGCAACAGCACCAGGCCACCATGGCTGCAGATCTCCCCATGAGCAGGCTGCAGTAACAGGTCTGTTGACCTGTAGCTGTGTGGCTCATACCAGCCTACAGAAGCCTTGAGCAATGCACACACCTGCTTTCCCAGTGACAGAAGAAACGTCAAGCCCCATCTTCAGGGCCCTGTGCTGGACTCCCCATCCCAGCTGCATCTCCTTCCTGTGGTTTGTGTTACTGTAAAATCATTAGCTAGCTTATTACTAGATGTCAAGATTTTAGGTGGTGGTTTAGATTTAGTTTGAATGTTTTGACAGATGCTTTTGAATACTTTGGCATAAAAGACATAAACCCCCTGTCCTTGTACCTAATTTGTGGCACTTTAAGGATTTGTTTAGCGTCTCTTCCTTCCTTAAAATCTCCCTGATCTCATCTTCCTTCCCATGTTCAGTTTTTGGGATTTTCCTTTTCCTTCTGTTTACCTGCTCCCTGCTTCTGGAAGCAAAGGGAAATGGCTGCTTCTGTGCAGACTCCCTCAAACACTGCAGGTATACAGGTATACAAGAACATTAAAGAAGTTTTAGAAGAAACATTTTCTCACGTGAAAAAAGTGATGATGCAAACAGACCCATCTTTTGCCCTCTCCTCTGTTGAAAACCCTGTATAAGTCTTCATTTTTCTATTTCTTATCTGTGAACAGGGGGGCAATGTCATTAACCTCACTCTTCTGGATCGTCGGATAATAAAATATCAAATCAAATTCAGTGTAGGGAAAAAAAACAAAAACCAAGTGGTGCACACTGGGAAAAAAATCAGTCCTTACTGCACATTCATCAAAGGGTCACCAGCTATCTGTTAGTCTTTCAAGAGGAAGATGATGGAGTTAAAACAGATAGTCCTGCCACAGTGGCTTAATGATCAGTAGCAATCCTAAAAGCAGGTGTAAGGTTAGGAGTTATTATGAAGACATAGACAACAGGATAGAAGTCATTATTATAGCACTGTATAAACCCATGACTCCCACTTCTTCAGCACTCCCTCCCTCTGTATTTCTGGCAGCCTTATGTTTGAATAAGATTACTGGGAAAAGATCCAAAGGACATATCAAGGACAATAAAAATATGGAAGAGCTTCAGCACAGGGAGTGATCAAGCATCTTAGGACTATTCAAGATGGAAAAGCAATGGCTGGAGGACTGTGAAATGAGTTCATGGTAGAGAGCAGTGCAATTCAGGGAAGCGTTTCTTTATAAACCATATAGTTCAGCCATGGGAACTCTTGATGCAGAATGTTGTAACTACTGAAAGTTTACAAGCATTCAAAAAACCCCAAACCTTAAAAAAACAAACCAACCAATCAACCAACCAAACAAAAAAAAACAAAAAACAAACAAAAAAACCAACCCACACACACAAAAAAATCAAACAAAAAAAAAACAACCAAACAAGCAAAAACAAAAACAAACAAAAAACCCCAACAACCCACACCAATGGAAAGACCCACACAAGAGATATGAAAAGCTACCTGTTCAAATAATGATGACACTTGTGTGTCTGAGGTCTCCTGATCTTCAAGTACTTATGCATGGAGGGAGTTATATTGAAGTTTGTAGCTTCTAGTTGAATTTCATGTGAATTCTTTATTTTATCCTTACTTAGGTCTGTAAGAGAGCTTTTTCTTCTCACTATCAGCACTGTGGAGACATGTCTAAACTGGTCTTTTCCCTCTGGGAAAGTCTAAGTGAGGACTATCTCACAGAGAATGACAACGACCTTCTGTTTGCAGGGTGAATGACAATTTCTTTACTTCATGGAGGACTTTCTCTCTTGAAACCTTGTCCTAGAGTTCATAATCTGTGAAACTGATCTTTTCTAAAGGAATGTTTTTTCCTATGGTTCTTGTCTCTTTGAAAGGAAAGTTGAGAAGAAAAATACAAGAGATCACAAAACACTTATACTCACAGTGTGATTCAACAGGACACAGAAGGGCAAGAAAATAAAGTAGAGATCTCTCGAGAAGGGGCTGAGGAGAGGAGGCAGGAAAGAAGCTTTCTGTCTTGCAGAGAGGCCAGAATCATTCCTTCGTTTATTGATAATATAACCTGAAAAGGTGAACTGTTGGAAGTAATAAATGCCCAGCACTGAATAGAGGCTCTTTCAGACTAACGGAGTTGCAGATCACTCATTTGCAACAGTGACTAGTCTCCAACAAATAAATTATGACTTCATTCCCTCTTCTATCTCAGATGAGCACTGCCAGATACTTCCTAGTCACAGTGTAGTATAATTAAGTTTCTGGTTGCTTTTTAGCCTGGTCTGGTTAATAAAACCCTGGGCTAGGACTCAAGAAAACTGGTTTATATGCTACATTCTGCAGCTGAGAGCCAGTTCCTCATGACTGCGTCTCAGTTTCTCCAGCTGCTAAACAGAAAAGAAAATGCAGACATTTTAGAAGTGCTTTGAGATAAACAAGAGCAAAGAACTGTGTCCTGGGTTCAGCAGTAGCAGTCATTTTTCTCCTTCTTAGTAGCTGGTGCAGTGCTGTGGTTTTGACTTTCGGCTGGGGAACAGCACTGATAGCATCGATGTTTTTAGTTGCTGCTCAGTAATGTTTACTCTGACCAAGGACTTTGTGAGCCTCATGCTCTGACAGGGAGGAGGGTAAGCCGGGAGGAGGCAGAGACAGGACACCTGACCCAAACTAGCCAAAGAGGTATTCCATACCACAGCACGTCATGCCCAGGATGTAAAACTGGGGGCAGTTACCCAGAGGGGTTAGATCACTGCTCGCTCAGCCAGGGTATCAGTCGGCAGGTGGTGAGCGGTTGTATTCTCTTCCCTTGTTACTTCCCTTATCATTATTATCATTGGTGGTAGCAGCAGTGATCTGTGTTATACCTTAGTTACTGGACTGTTCTTAACCAGTGGGAGTTACATTCTTTCGATTCTCCTCCCGATCCCTCTGGGAGCAAGGGGGAGGAAAGGGGGCAGTGAGAGTGCGACTACATGGTTCTGGGTTACTGACTGGACTTAAACCATGATAAACTGATAAATAGTCTCTGAGCCAGCCCCCTGCTCAGCTATGTGCCCCTGTTGTTCTAGGTTCTAGACAGGTTGCTCCTGCGGGTCTGCTGGGAGTTGCTGAAGGTGTGTCACTATCTGCTCCTTATTTTCCTTTTCTCATCACTTCAGGAGGGAGACACTTGTGGTGTCTCTCAAATCTGTGCAAGATTTCTGATCTTCTGCAGTGCTGAGAATGATTTAAATGAATCTATGTTACTAAAATGAATTAGGAGCACTTAGATGAGCCATTTGGCTATGTTAGCTTTGATGTGTTATAGCTAGTCAGGGCAGTGAGATTTTAAACTACTCCACAGAGCCCGCTAGAGAACGTTTGTCTCAACCTTTTTTTTCCATCTATCTGTGCCACTAGTTGTATGACAGACCTTTCAGCTGATACTGGAACAGGCTTCAGCCCTCACATCTTTAACCCTTTACGCTCAGTCATGTATCACCAGTGACAGTCTTTCTGGGGGCCTCATCAAAGTATTTTTGAACTTGCATGTGACCTAATTGTGACAAAATTCATATTTGTCTTACATATTTGTCCTGCTTTCTCTTTGGGAGCAGGCTCTGAGGAGAAACAGGGAGCTGCTTAGTAGTGTAGGAAGCCTTGAGAAAAGTCATCACGTGTAGTTGCTCAGAAGAGCTGACAAAACAAAAACATGATGCTTCCAAATGCATCCAAGAATCTGTGGAAGCTCAGAACTGAGTTCTCTCAAAGTAAGGGTGTGGGAGACATGGCTCAACCATGAGGTACCAGAGATGTCTTGAAATGTTTTTGCCTGGAGAAGTAGTTGTAAAGCAGCATAGAGCTTGGTCCAGGCTGCTGCATAAGCCTGGAAACAGAGGCTGCTTCTCCTTCCTCCCAAGTCAGAGCACAGGTGAAGGCTGACCTTCTCATGTCTGTTCCTCTCTCATTTAAAACTGTAAATGTCAGAGGCAGTGGTGGGTGATGGGCAAGCCTGTGCCAAAATGTGGCTTCCTGGCTGTGGAGGCAAAACTGGACTTTGCTCCTCCCTAGAAGAGGGGAGATGGCAGGCTCATCTATAACGGGCTTTTTTTTCTCTACAAGAACTCAAAAGCCTGTCTAGTATAACTGTTTGAAGAGAGCTGATTCAATATATGCCTGCAGCCTAAGCTCAAGGTAAATGCCCATGATAAGCAGAGAAGATCCCTTCTGTAACTCCCCTGGGTGTTTTCTCATTTAAAAATAAATAAAAAAATAAATGATTGCTCTGTCATTTGTAGTCATCTAATGAAATCAGTACTAAAGAAAAGTTGAAGCTCGGTGATGAGTCTGAAAGGCTGGAACTGAGGTTCCAAATCTTTTTCTGAAGATACCAGGATCTAGTTACTCATTAAAGCAGTGAGAAGTCTTGCACAACCTGTCCCTGTTGACAGGCATGCATGTTATTTATTCAAGTCTGGTATGTTCAGTGAGTGATTGTTGTGTCTGTGGTATTTATGTAAATTCTTTTTTCAACATTAGATCTTCCTTAAATTTTTTTCTGCACAATTATCTTTGTACCACCCTGTGTTATAGCTTTTATTATTTAGGGGACAAGTGAGACAGGGAGGCTAAGCAGCCTAGTATTATTCTGTGCAACATACAGCTTTCAAACATTCTTCTGAAGCCATATACAGACAAACACCCACCAAGCTGTCTCCATCTTCCTCTGCAAAAGAAAGGAATTCCTGCTGAGAAGTGATGAGAAGAGATCCTTGCAAAGAGGCAGGCTGAGTAAAATGCAGCAGGACATGGAAGTGTGCTCATTGCTCCTCATTAGTGGAGGAATCTGTACAGCACATCACATCACACAGGCTCATGTGACAGCTACTGCTCCTCCATGCTATAATACAGTAAAGTTGGGAGGATACAAAAGCAAGAAATTTCCCTTTATTCTCCTAATATTGTTTTCAGCAGGTTTTAACTTATGCAGTCTCTCAGAATACACTGACAACTGCTTTCAAAGATGAAATTTTAAAGTGAGGTCAAATTGCTTTGTGCGGGAAGATGTTGTGGCTACATTTTCAACTCTCAGTTTTCAAAATCTGAAGCTGAAAAGCATTCCTTTCCATATAATCTATTTTAATGTAAAAATAAACTAAACCAAACCCCACCCACAAACACAAACCTGCTCTCTCTTTTCTATCAAAAGTAATAAATACTCGGTTTGAGCTAGTATTTTATTTTTTTCTGAGATTCAGCAGTGATTTATTCTGTTACACAGAAGTATAAAGCTGCTGCTATTTACAGAAAAGCAAAACAAATGTTTGTAGCAGAATCATAGATTTTTGTGCTCAGAAATGTGTCCAGAAAACACTGTAAAACATTGATTCATACATTAAAGCAATAAAAGACTACAGGCCTACAGGTTGTACTGAATAGCTGCTAGAAAGCTTGTAAAGGGTTTTGCATTATATACATTTGACCTTGGTAAAAGCATAAATAAAAATGCGGTAAGAAAACCTTGGAAGAATAAAATGCCTACATCTTTTCTGCTCTGTTACCATTGACCTTTATCAGAAGAATATGTTTGTTTATCACAGATTCCAATTTTCAATGACTTCCTTGGTAAAGGACCAGGAATACCATTCTTCAAAGCAGTTGTCATCTTTCCAGTGAAATCCATAGGGATTTTACCTTTGCAAGCCAGATAAGCCAATAATTATTTTACTAGAGTCTGTATAAGCTGTGTATCATGAACAAGTGAAATGAGAGAAATGTAGGCTGAAATTAACGGAATTTTATTTTTCTTAAAATCAGTAAGATTGACCACTAAACGGTAGATTTGTTCTTGTATGGCATGCTTTAAAAAGTGGAATTCCTTTACTTGAACTATGTACTTTGCGCACTGGGAGAAACACAGGGGTTTGGGTTTTGTATTGGTAAGTATTAATGTACAAGTAGTCTCTCTACTGCTATTTTTGCACAGCATAAAAGTATGGCAGGATATAAAGATGCAAAACTCTTGGGCTAATTGGAAATCCTGTCAAAATTAGGGTCTTGGTTGTTTTTTGCTTTGTTCTATTTGATGTGATTGTAGCCATCCTTTTTATGAAAGTTTTGAAGGGTCTCAGTCCACCAAAGTCATAGAATTAGTTGCCACTGACTTTACTTGGATGGGTGAAGGATGCCCCCATGGTCCAAAGAGCTTCAGCCTGGAAATTACTACTCAATCAGACTCTTGTCCAGAGAAATGCACTAATCAAAAAATACTTATAACTCCATTCATTAATGCCTCTCTGCCAGTACCAAGTCAGAAAGCACTACTGATTTTCATCATTAAAGCTTGCCTCAGATCAGGAGGTGACAGCTCTGCCATTAGAAAGCCAAGAAACACTGATACCACATATATTTATCTTCCTACAAACGGAACAAACTACAGTAGAGTCATGTTTTCCGATTTATAGGTGGGTATCAAGGTTTCCAAAGCACACTGGAGTGTGAGTGTGATGTGTTACAGAGTTGAAGGTTAGTCAAGGCTAGTGAGATATAGCTTAAGCAGGAAAAAGTAAGCACATTCCCAAGCAGAAAAAATAATACCAGCATCATGCTTCATAAATAGGCTGTCGGCAGCCTTTGTGTGTGAAAGAGTCGGGGACAATTAAATGAGAATCAAAGCTCATATAATTAAAAAGAAAAAAAAAAAAAGCAAACCCTTATGATATTTTCATGCTGTAACTCAAATATTTTCCTTCTTACTGTTTTATTTTAATGTTAAGTGTGAAACAAAATCTGTTTTCTAACACACTGAAGAAATAAAATAAAAAAACCCAACCAACCAACCCCCCGCCCACAAAATTGATGTCTCCTGAGAAAGTACTGCATTTTGTGTTCTCTTGGGGCTACTGATGGGTTGGATGTGATTCAGTGCCCTGGATTTTAACACTGAATTTTCCTGCCATTTGTTCTGATAGTTTTTGGTTCAGATTCCCAGATGAAGACTTTCAAACAATTTTCACTGCTGAAGCTTAATCATTATGCATTCAGAAACTCCACTGTGCTATTAGCTGTGAGACTAGTATCCCTGATCAGTGGCTGCACAGTTATGGTGATAAATTAGCCAGTTGAGGTCTACACTTGAGGAAAAAGAAACTGAGGGTTTGGTGGGTGACCTTCCAGTTCTAGAAAAGGATAGAACAGAAAGGAAAAAAAAAAAAGAAAACCAGAAAGAAGAAATAAGTAATATTCAGATGTTTCTTATCTCACTTCTCCCTGACACTCATTTTTGCCAAAGCCCATGTTGAACTACTATGTTTTGAATAAGACCTCAGAACTATTTAAAAAAGAAGACAATTTCAAGGATATTTCCAAATGAGTAACCATTACAAAAAGAAAAATTTAAATGTTTTGTCACAGATTCTTAGACAGATTCAGAGCAAGCAGTGTGGTTCAGGGTAGGGATTTGTGACATGCTTGCTGATACTGTGAAATCTGTAGTCTTGTGGCTGAAAAAACCCTTTGCTTGGCCTGGCTGTGAACAGAAGCACCCTGATTCCTTGTCGTGAATGACAGAAACATTTTATTTTGTGCATGGTGTCATGACTGTTAATGATAGACACACAGAGCTCTCAGTGGGTTTATCCTCCATAGAGTATTTCTGTTAACTTCTACATAGAGTTAGATACAAGCATCCTAATTTCTTACTAAACTTGTAGGTCAATGCTGCAGTAATTTATTATTAGTTAATAATTGCGGTTGAGTACTTTTTTGCCAGAAGGGTTTAAAACATATACTCGTTCAGCTGCAGTCTCACTGCATCCCAAGTTGAAATGTAGCCAGCCATAGTAGCATGTTTTTCAGTCCCCATTAATGCAAAAAATCTGTAAAAATGAAGCTCCTGTTAAAACATGTGTTCCTCTTAAGTATGATACATGAATGTTTGAGGAGTTGGGGAGTATGGATGAATCCTCTGCAAACATGTCATTTTGTTGGTTTTTTTTTTTTCAAATATTTTTAATTAATTTATTTTCCTTAATCTCGAATTATGACAATCAGTATTAGCAGATCTAGCAGTGGATGTGAACAATATGTCAAGGTCTTGTTATTGCTCAGATTATGAAGTTGGTTGGTTTATTGTCAAGAACAGCTAGAAGGTGGAGTATTTAGTAACATTCCAGTGCACTATTATGATGTTGAACCTGCCATAATAAAGCAGAGATTAGAAATGAGATTGTAATGACATCATAGGTGCACAAAATTGAGGAATTAGTTTTCATTGGATTTAGTAGATATGGGGATATCCCCTGAAGATTACAATTATTTGTAGCTGAGGTGTTTGGATTGGTTTGGTTTATTTGCAGGGTTTCCTACTAAGCAGACTTTATGGGTTTAGTCCTTAACATCTGCTTCAGGCTTTGGCCCTTGTATTAATTTACCCTGTAATTCTTGGCTCTGTCCCAGACTTGGAGGGGAGTATCTCAGTTGCAGAGGAACAGAGAGACAAAAGTGCTGGTATGAGTTTCAATTTGCCTATTTCCGTACTGGTACTAAACTAGCCCCCATTAAACAGATTAAGTTTTTAACAAATTATTCAGCATGCTGAAAGGTTACCCAATGTAGCTACTTATTAGTCATTTCTCAAATCATTAACAAGCTATTTATGACACCTTCATGTGCAGGTACAAAGCCTTCTGGAGAATTCCTTTGATTTAATTTCTCTAGTTTAAAGCCAAATAAAGAGAACAAAGGCAGAGCTCGCAGTCACTAATTAAGAGGATGAAGGAAGGCAGAGGGGATGCTGACAGGAGGTGACAGGCTCATTGAAAAGAAAAAGCTACATCCTGAGAATGGGGAGATATTAGACACAATTCTTTGAGGCTTGCTGAAGTGCAAAACTAATCCATGAGTATTTTGCTACCTCTTTTTGTTAAAAACTGCTTTGTCCTTAACTGTTTACTTAATACTGCACAAAAGTAGCTTATAATTTCACATCTGAAATAATACTGAGTACAAATGCTGTTTCTCTTTCCCAAAGGACTTTGGTAGGTCATGTATCCTCTTGATTACCAAATGCTTCACAAGAAGCTGTCAAGGGGGCCAGGCTGGGAAATAGGATTTCCCCAGTCCCATGAACACACTATCTGAGCTTGACATACCACGCACATCAAGGTCTCAGCAAACCTTGCTGTCCACGTGGCCTGAGTGTCCTGCTAAGTCCTCTAGCAGAGAGAGATTTCAAAGTTGGCAATGGGAGAACTTTGCTCTGTGGGGAAAAGATAGGCTTTTCTATAGGTGCCCAAAGGTTTTGTAATGTCAAGGGCAGGAAGACAGGAGGAATTTCTGTGGTTTGGGCAAAAAAAACTTGCCAGTGTGGAGTCACCTTCTCATGTAAAAAGCCCCAGTAAAAAACAAACAAACAAGCAAATAAACAAAAAAAAAAACCCACCACCACCAAAAAAAAAAACCAACCCCACAACCAAAAAACCAAAACACAAATAGAAAAGGGAGACTAATTGACCATTCTCTTTGGCATAAACTCATCACCAGTCCTTCTACTGTCCTCACCTACTGTTCATTTTCTTTGTGGTTACTTGGCCTTTTCATTCCCCAGTTTTCCATCTTTATTTTCTCTTCTCCTTTACTCCCCTGATTTTTAAACATTAAGTTGCTGGATTTTGTACAGCTGTAATAACACCAAAATACTTTTCTCACCTGTAGACTAGGGAGCAATTAGAATCATAGAATCATAGAATAGTTAGGGTTGGAAAGGACCTTAAGATCATCAAGTTCCAACCCCCCTGCCATGGGCAGGGACACCTCACACTAAACCACATCACCCAAGGCTCTGTCCAACCCGCCCTTGAACACCGCCAGGGATGGAGCATTCACGACTTCCTTGGGCAACCCATTCCAGTGCCTCACCACCCTTACAGTAAAGAATTTCTTCCTTATATCCAGTCTAAACTTCCCCTGTTTAAGTTTGAACCCATTACCCCTTGTCCTATCACTACAGTCCCTAGTGAAGAGTACATCCCCAGCATCCCTATAGGCCCCCTTCAGATACTGGAAGGCTGCTATGAGGTCTCCACGTAGCCTTCTCTTCTCCAGGCTGAACACCCCCAACTTTCTCAGCCTGTCTTCATACGGGAGGTGCTCCAGTCCCCTGATCATCCTCGTGGCCCTTCTCTGGACTTGTTCCAACAGCTCCATGTCCTTTTGATGTTAAGGACACCAGAACTGCACACAATACTCCAAGTGAGGTCTCACAAGAGCAGAATAGAGAGGCAGGATCACCTCCTTCGACCTGCTGGTCCCACTCTCTTTGATGCAGCCCAGGATACCATTGGCTTTCTGGGCTGCGAGCGCACACTGCAGTCAGCTCATGTTCATTTTCTCATCGACCAACACCCCCAAGTCCTTCTCTGCAGGGCTGCTCTGAAGAATTCCCTACTCAGTGGCTGCATTTCTTCAGGGAGTAATAAGAGGCTTTGCAGCTACAATGTAAATGCGTATTCTGCAATTTAAATTTTCTCTCGTTTTTGCTGCCTCAGACCTATGGCCATGATGACTTTGATATCAAAACCAACACAAATTGAGAGAAGCACTCAATTCCTACTTGTGAGTCTGATATTGTCTGTACCCAAACCTGTGCCATTTGGTGGCAATTATTGCCTTCCTGAAGGTGTTGGCAAAACAGGATACACATTGACTGCTTGACTGCTGCTTTTTACTGCCCCACGTGTTAAATGTAAGTGAAAATGATAGTTTGTCAAGCTACAAAAAGCACAAGGATAAGTGCCTATCAGGCAACGGGTAGGTAGGTAACTGCATCTCCAGAGCTGTCTTGGATGGGCCCCTATTTGATCTGGCTGCTCTCCATCCTGGCATGCACCCAAGTAAGTCCCCATCAAGTAATATTAGGAGTAAGGACCCTTGCTGTGTGTTCATGCAGTCCATGACTCAGAAGGCCCTGTTCTCAACTGGAGTCTGGACTCTTCAGGTGTGACTTTATTACAGTAATAGCCGTAAGACTGACTTGGTTGCTCTTGATAAATTCCTGCAACACTTCTAATTAGTTCATGATCCTGGGGAAAAAGAAATCAACAGTTGAAGTAGTAAAGCTTAAGCACTACTTAAGCACTGCTGAAGTGCTATTTTGGGGCACTCGAGTTGAATGGGAGCCCCAGCTGAAGAGGAGGCTTAATTTGTAAAGCTGCTTGCTTCTTTGCCAGTTTCTAAAAATTTTTATTAATGGAACAACTGTTTCATTAGTGCACTGATTAGCTGCAGGATTTCTCTGCTGTCGAAGACATGAAGGACAAGCTCTTAACACAAAAGGAGCAATCAAGGGGAAGCAACTGGTTGCAGCATGAATAACTGATTGCTAAATGTTCTTACACCATCCTATTGTATTTACTCATGTACAGAGATCATGGTCCTTACCGTACAAGGAACGGGAGACAGGGCAAATTGTACAAACAGCTGAAAAAAGAGGTAGAGAAAGCAGAAAGCTCTGTGAAGCACATCTGTTTCTGAGTGTTGTCCAGCTGAGGAGGTAGATGCAATAGGGAAGATAGGGGATGACATACACTGAAAGATCCTCATTATAGGAGCCACAGAGGTGGACGGGAAATGAACTGGGAGGGAATAAAAAGTTTGGATGTGCTGAGGCTTGCTATTGAGAAAGACTTCAACAAGTGTTTTTGCTTTTGTATGAAAAGCATTCAGTCTCCAGTGAAGGAAGCCTCAAGTCCTTATTTCTGGGGTGATGCTGACTCTGATCGCTGTCAATTCAAACCATCCATGCTGGAACCATGTGTAATGCAAGAGACACTTGAGCTAGTTTTCATCTTACACATTAAAGTGATGAGCTTGGATGAGCAGCTTGGGGTGCTGCAGGACAAGCTGTATGAACTTACTGAGAACAGTGGGTATAAACTCTGGCTGGTGCATCTCAGGGCGTCCAGGCCAGGTGTCCATGCCCAAGCTGCAGACAATATAGGCAACCCAGGATCTGGCACTATTTGTAGCTTCTGGCCATCCTAGCTTATGAATAAAATAAAATAAATAAAATGTGTGTGCTGTGGATATTGGGAAGCTGGCAGTATGACAGAGACAATATTTATCTTTTCTTATCTATCAGGATTAGTGCAGAAGAACTGTCCAAAAAGGTTTGATTTAATGATCAGTGAATTCAATGGGGTTTTATTTTTTGTTCAATATGAAGTTTTTTTAGAGCCTTTGAGTAATCAAAAGGACATTTTCAAATTTTTTTTTTTTTTTTTTACAGCAGCAACTAATGCCTGATTTTTACATTATGTAGACACTTCATTTTTTATAGTCCTTTTCTATTTTCTCAGGAAAATCAACTTTGAAAAGTTATTCATTTCAAATTAGTTTAATCTTTATTTTCCAAAATTGAAATTAGATAAAAATTTTGCCCAGAGGCTATACTACACTAATTTCAATTTTTCATAGTAAAATAACGTTCTCTAACATAATACTGCTACAGAATGAAGGTCAGATTCCCCATCCACCCATGTCTGTGGTGTCTTAGCATCAGAGTTAATGTTCTTCCTGTTCAATACCTGTTACTTTAATAACCTATTCTGTCTTTTTTTTAACACAATAACTGACTTTTTTAGTGTGTGATTAGTGTCCTCAAACAGGTACAGCTATCAACTGGCATGTATGGACTAGAGATATTACATGAATTATGCAGACTGGTAGATGAAGTTGGCATTAGAATACAATCCCCTTTATAAAATTTGATCTCTCGTTTTCTCCTTTAATCAGTCATTTGTACTCATTTTTTTTTTTCCTCTGATCCTTCTTTTCTAATTCACTCTTTCATCCTCCCCTGAGAGCTTTTGCAGCTTGACTAGAAGCAGATCTGCTGAGGTGGCCTCTCTACAACTGCCATTATTAATAACAGAATCTGTATTAAGACTATGATAAATGGGAGAGTTTGTTTCAACTGACACTCAACGAAGAATAGTACATTTTGTAGGCCATAATTTTAGATGAAATCATAAATGCAGAAAAGTAGGAAATTTTCTTTGCAGCTTACAGTCCTCTGCTTCTGAGCTATGCAAAGCGAGTTGTATAGGTATGTACTATACTGTGTCCCAGAGGGCTTGCAGTCTTACAAGAGAAGAGATCAGGGTGACACTGAGCTAGATTTTTGTGTCCAACTAGGGCCAACTACAAGCAGATTTCTTTTCTTTTACTTTCACTTGCTGATCCTAGTGCCCCCAAATTAAATAAGCTCTGCACTGTGAGTAGAAGGGCTGTCAAGTGGGAGGCCTTTGAGGGTGTGTCATAACTCTCACCCATTTTGCACTGGAATACAATGACCCCAAGGCAGCGATCAAGATACTCAAAAGATGGCTGGAAACATTGTTGATGTTATTTGATGGTGAAAGGACACCTTCTGTTTGTAACAAAGGAGTAGTTAATGCAATGTACGTAGTGAAAAAACTAGTTCTTTTGGCAGCTGCAGTATTCTCTCTGCCAAAGAAATGCTAGAAAGCTTTGATTTGTGAAGTAGTTTTATCCATGCACCATCTTTGTTTGAAAGCTGTCCAAAACAAATTAAATATATGTGTCTATGTTCATATTTAAAACTAAAGCAATCACTATACCTGCAATGTAATTTAGTTACAAGATAACTGCCTAATCGTACTTTTTTCATATTTGTAATTTACATAATAATATCATCAAATGTTTTCCTATATGATTTATAACAATTGTAGGCTAAATATGCTTAGCTATTAGCAGTATATATTTTAGTTTGTTGAAAGGGTAACATATACAATGTTGTTATTACCTTCAGCTTCATGTATATCTCCTTTAATTACATGATGAAAAGCAAATCTTTACAATGGAACAAGTCTGTAGTTATGTAAATCTACCTGGAAAATATGATCATGTCTCTATTAATATCCATAGATAATCCTTAATTTTAGCTGATGTAAACTCTAGCATACCTCTAGTGACTGCTCTGGAGTGTGGGTGTAAGGTAATAAGCTCCTTTGCACTAAGTGATAATCTCTAAGAGGTCCTTCCCTAAATTGCCTCTCACCACTAGCAGATTGTGAAATGTTAAATAAATACATATACTGGGAGGAGAACTAGACCCCAGGGTTTAAATGAGACATGTTTGTAGCAAATGAATAGTTATGTTGTGTTTAAAGCAGATTAAAATACATCTTGATGGATTTCATTCTTCTTACAGCCTTCTCTGCGTAAAGTTGTATTTAGTTTTAAGGAAGGTATGCACTGCAAGCCTGTGGGCATACAGAAGTAACCTTGTGCTCTTAGTGCTGTGCTGCCTTCTCTTCTGGTGAGTCTCCATTTTCCCTTTTACAGAATCTATTGTTCTTCCACCTGTTCCCATTTTTGCAGGCACAGAAAAAAGCAAGGCATTTGATCTCTTTGTACCCTGCCCCTATTCTCTGAGTTCAGAGAATACTGACCTCATGCCAGTATTTTTGTGTGAAGATGAACTTGTGGCAGTTTGTGAGGCCATTATCTATTATGATAACGAAGGCTGTGGTACTTGCAGTAAGTGGAAGATGAGGGAACACATCTGTGGGAAGTGTCTTGTATCACAGGGGAGCTCTGATTAGAAGTTTTGGATGAAGGAATGCATTTCACCGTAATGGTATTCTGACCTGCTAATATTACCGTGGTATGTTATTGAATATCTCTACACAAGATAAAAGGATATAATTAAAGTGGGCAGACTTCTCAAGTAAGTCAAGATTCTCTTTTCAAAGGGTGAATCTAGCTGAGTAATCGTTGTTCAGTGGTCTTAGAAATGAAATAGAAATGTGGTGCTATAAAACATACACTTCCAGATTTTGCCCTAAATTCAGTAGAAGAAAAATACTGTGTGCAGAACTGAACTGGCTGATCAGATTTGGGACAAATTGTGCTAAGAAAAATTGTAAAATAAAATCCAGCACCTCTGCGTAGATCTTTTCATTAGGACTGGCTAAAACAGGATTAGGCCTGCCTTAGCTGGTCCCAGTTTTGTACATGAGAATCCCATGTATATAACCATGTTGTGAAAAGGACTTGTGCAAGCCTAGGTAACACTTTCTTGTGGTTCTAATTCAGAATGGTTGATGAAGCTTTTCTTTGATGCTGTATGGGAGTAAAATGTTTTTGTTCACACTAGTTTAGGGAAGTCAGTGGCTATAGTGTGCCAGTGAGTTATAGGTACCCTTTTTGTGGTTGAAGACCTAAGGTTCTTATAGCTGCTTGGCATTTTATAAAAACTTTCTCCTTTCTGGAGTTTGAGGGACACAACAAAGTTACCCTGCATAAGATTTCCCCAGATTCCCATTTTCCATGCTCCACAGAGCTGCTATCTCAATTCCTGGCTCAGCTTCATCTAGTTTACATTCTCATTGTATTGACACACTTCTTTCCTGTTTAACATGTATGTCATATACAAATTACAGCACTTCAGCAAGGTCTGAGTTTGTAGAGAAAGCGGCATGTCTGTGTGTGTTTGACTATGGGAATGGGCAAATATATTTTACATCCATACATAAAAGATGGAAAAAGAACCGCAGCTCATTAATGAAGTGATTCTTCAAGTTTGTTGTAACCTTTTCAAGTCCAAGGTTTTAGGTTGAATTTTAGTGGCCTTATTTAAAAAAGACTGTGTACTTACTCAGTACTTTGATATCAGAGTCCTTTACAATAACTTCATTTGGAGGGCAAAAAGAGAAATGGCTGAAATCACAAGTCAGTGCTGAACTGACAGTCCACTTACTGTTAATTTTTAGCAATAACACGTTATGCCATTTGGAGAGGCATGATGCTCTTGATTCTCGTGAAAACAGCAGTGCTTAACTATTGTTTGCTTGGGAATAATTATGCCAGCTTTGGAAGTATGCTTTCATACTCCCCTTCACAGTGCTTGAAGTTTGTCAGATGCTGGTATCTGTCAGTAAGCCACTTCTTTTTGAAAACCACACAGTAAATTTCCAAAGGGTTGTTTTATTGACATGGCATAAATGTGATTAAATATACTACAGTTAAGTTACAGAATCCCTGAGCTTTTAATCTCAGTAAACCTGTAAAGTTAAACACCTCATATTGCTTTCAGAGCTTTATTCCATCCAGAAGAAATCATCTGCTTTCCACCAAAAATCACTCTGTTTCCTTGATCTCTTCAAATTAATCCTACTGTGATTAGCTTCAATCCAATTAAAAAGAACATGTCGGCAGCTGCACAGGTCTGATTACATGTGGACATGATAGCAGAGCTCCTCATAGGGGAGCCGGATTAAGGGCTAATATGTTAGGCTAGACAAGGCTGGTAGCTGTACTTCAGACTCTGGTGTCCTGTCATGATATGCCATATTTAATAGTACCTACTTGTTAGTCCTTTGCAGTTAAGGAACTCAGAAGTTGTCGTGTGTGTATATATCATTACACATCCCTCTAAAGATGGTATGAGACCGAGCATTTACGTCTAGAGTGAGATCGTGAAATATGGCTAATTTAGAGCAGACAGCTAAAGCACACCACAGGGGACAAGCATTCTCCCACTGCATTTCCACAAGCCTGTGGTGACTGTGTCTTCCTTGTTTGTTCACAGTGAAACTACCAAAACCCAGAGAGATTTAGTTAGAAGTCTAAGAGCTGCTCAACCTTTTTTCATTTTTATACAAAAGCCTGCAGAGAAAGAGCAAAATTTTAGGCACAAATGCAGATAAATCATCCTGCATCATGTCCTCCGGGCTTGTTCTTCTCACAAGCTGCCTCTGGGTCTTGCTGCAGGAAACACAAGGCAAAGAGTTTGCCATGGAAATTTGTCTGTCAGAGCCTTCATGTTCCTCTGCAGAGTGCTTAGTAGGCTCCCAGCACTGCAAAGGTTCGTTCCATGTCACAGAGGAATTGCTTGTGCTGATAATTTAAGGAGAAGTACTTCTGAAGCATTTATTGTTATAAATCACACTGTCATGAAGAGCCGTGCAGTTGGTGGTGGGCCAGACTTGGAAATGGCTCAGCATCCAGCACATCTGCTTTCAGATACCTAAGTGGGGAGTTTGGTGGCTGGGATTTGATTGTTCCCAGGTGGGATTGCTGGAGACTATCTGGTCTTGAAAAAGAAAGAAGAACAAGCCCGATTTGGGAATTTTTGTAGCATATGTAAAAAAAAGGAGAGAAAATGTCATTCTCAATTTGATCTTTAAGACATCATTGAAGAACCTGACTATGGTGTGACCAGAAACATTATTCTAAGACAATAGGAGGAGCAGGGCACTTCTGAGTCCAGCATTACAAATTAAGGCTTAAAGCTTTTATGACTGAATCTGTGGCATTACAACCTGGGTATTGTCTGCTTTTCTGTGATTGGAATAGGGCTTTTTTATTAAGGCTGTTTATATATATATCCATAGCTTGTCATTAGTGGTTAGACACTGATTTTTAGCAGCACAAAATCATTGCACTGAATGTCACTGCAGCTCCTATTCTTTTTCAATTCTTTCAGTCCTTGCTACCCCTCTCTTTTTAACTGAAAAAAAAGAAAAAGGCAGAGAATACCATTACCCACACTGATTTACATAAATACAGCCCTAATTCAGACTAGCATTCCAGCAGTCACATAAAAATGATTCAGTGCCAAGCTGTTTGCATCTTTAATAGCTTCTGGGATGAAAAGAATCCTCTTCCTAGTAAGGCCACCTCGGAAGGACTAGAAATGTTGCAGATTTTTCAGCACAGCTGCATTGAATACTAGGATGATGAGTCAGTGACTGCAGGAGCATCTAATTCAATTAAAGCTCTGCATCAAAGAGCTGTGGTTGCCAACATTAGAAACCAGGTAAGGATCCTGTTGACCTGTGTATTTAAGATGATCTTCAGAAATTTTGAGAACAGGCGGCCAATATTCATCTACTATTGTTCCAACATTATGCCAGGTAAAAAATACAGAGCTAATTGTTACATGAAGAAATCTGATGATTAGTAAGAAAGCCAGTTATTTATTAGTCTAAAATATTTTTGACTCTTTCCCACTGTATTTACATGTGGCTTTCTTACATGCATCATAAACATCATCCTCTAGGTCACTTCTGTCTACAAAAAGACTGTAAACAGGATGTGCATAAATGAAAAATATAAAGCATTACTTACAGGCTAATGCACCAAATAAAATGAGTTGGCTAACAGGCTCAGCATTAACCCAGTCACTATCCCAATGAAATATTCAAACACTCTTTACTGGACAAGCCAGTAGGGTAGGGTCTTCTTCTATTTCTCCTTGAATCAGCACTGACCATTGATGTTGCAGAGTTTACATCTCCTGAGTCTTCCCTTCTTACCAACACCAGCTTTCCTTTCATGTTCACACTCTGGATTGTTTACTGTCTCTAACCCAAAAATTACACACTCTGTGTTTTCACTTTTCTGACCTTGCATGTCTTTAAGTTCTTATGGACTTTTTCACACCATAAGAACATGTTGCTCAGTAAAATGCACCTGAAGTAAAGCAAGTGCAGGTTCTGAAATACAGCCTTTCAATTAACATTTCCACCGTCACTTCCAACTTCCCTCAGGCACTGATTTCACAATTAATCAAATGATTTTTAGGCACTTGTAAGAGAAGGAAATCAGTGGTTGCCTCTCAGTCTCCTCTGTCTCAGTTTGCACCCTCTGGGCACTGGGCTGCCAAAGCAAAGGAAGTTCTGCCTCCCTCAGTTTCAAGTATAATTGTGCTGCCTTGTACGTACTGTTAGCCTAGAGATATCTCTGTTATCTCAGAGTAAGGGATAATAACGTTTCTCTGTGGAAATCAGCCTTTCTCTCCACCACCAGTGACTTTATAGGGACATATTTCAGCATGAGGAGTTCATATATAGAGGCTTAAATAGCCAGATTTCCTAAAGTACTGAGTAATAAGGTAAGCTGAGATCCCTTAAGTAAAAGTGATAGAGGCTGGAGAGAATCAGTATTTCTGGGTTGGTTTTGGAGGTTTCTTTTGTTGTTTCTTGGTTTTGTTTGGTTGGGTTTTTTTTTTACCCACAGCTAGTTTAATTGGGAGACACTGGTTGGTTACATTTGTAATTGGAACTTATCTTGCTTCTGAGCCTTATTAGGACTGTTGAAATAGCCTGGTTATAGACGCCAGCTTTTGCAGTTCTGTGAAGGTGGGCACTCTTCAGACAGTGCACCAATATTACATAGCTGGGGCTTTAATTTGTGGTATGCTGAGAAGGGCATATCATATACAGAGTAATATTTTAATACAAATTTTGTTTCAAGAAGGGCAGCTAACAAGGTAAGGCAGTTCAGGGTCATTCAGAACCACTTGAAGAGCAGGCTTGGAGACCTTAAACCCTGACTGTTACTAGGGTTTTTTTGGAAGACTCGGTAAGTGACTATCCTTCATAGCTTGTCTACTTAATCACAGAATCACAGAATGGTTTGGGTTGGAAAGGACCTTAAAATCATCCAGTTCTCCCTGCCATGGGCACGTATGACTCACACTAGACCAGGTTGCTCAAGGCCCTGTCCAAGCTGGCTTTGAACACTGCCAGGGGTGGAACATTCACAGCTTCCTTAGGCAGCCTGTTCCAGTGCCTGAGCACTGTCACAGCAAAGAATTTCTTCCTTATGTCCAAACTAAATCTCCCCTGTTTGAGGTTTAAAGCCATTACCTCTTGTCTTATCATTACAGTCCCTTTCCAGTATCCTTATAGGCCCCCTTCAGATACTGGAAGGCTGCTATGAGGTCTCCACGCAGCCTTCTCTTCTCCAAGTTGAACAGCCCCAACTTTCTCAGCCTGTCTTCATATGGGAGGTGCTTGAGCTCCCTTATTATCATCCTGGCCTCCTCTGGACTTGTTCCAACAGTTCCATGTCCTTTTGATGTTGAGGACATCAGAACTGCACACAATACTCTAAATGAGGTCTCATGAGAGCAGAGTAGAGGGGCAGGATCACCTCCTTCAACCTGCTGGTCACGCTCCTTTTGATGCAGCCCAGGATACCATTGGCTTTCTCATCGACCAACACCCCCAAGTCTTTCTCTGCAGGGCTGCTCTGAATCTCTTCTCTGCCCAACCTGTAGCTGTGCCTGGGATTGCTCTGACCCAGGTACAGGACCATGCACTTGTCATGGTTAAACTTCATGAGGTTGGCATCAGCCCACCTCACAAGCATGTCAAGGTCCCTCTGGATGGCATTCCTTCCCTCCAGCATAACAACTGAACCACACAGCTTGCTGTCACCAGCAAATTTGTTGAGGGTGCACTCAATCCCACTGTCCATGTCTCTAACAAAGATGTTGAACAGGATCGGTCCCAACACTGACCCCTAAGGGACCCCCCACAACTTTTTATGTGCAGCCATCCAGCCACTTCTTTATCCACTGAGCAGGACATCCATCAAATTGATGTCACTCCAATTTAGAGACAAGGGTGTTGTGAGGGACAGAGTCAAATGCTTTGCACAAGTCCAGGTGGACAATGTCAGTTGTTCTGCCCCTGTCCATCAGTTCCATAGCCCTGTTGTTGAAGGCCACCAAATTGGGCAGGCATGATTTGCCCTCACTGAAGCCAGGCTGACTGTGACCAGCACCTGTCTGGCATAAGTGGTTTTAGTATCTGTCTGTGTTACTAGGAGGTTATCAACAAGAAGGATATTCCCAGTTGAGTTCTTCTCAGGGGCTGAATGATCCTAAGAAAGGGCAGATAAAATAAGCCAAAGTGTGTGTGTGTGTTAGGTAAGGAAAACACTCTTCTGATGCTGTCAATCACATGCACAGAGAGATTCAATCATTGTGAAAGCATTGGACATTCAGCTCAGCTTGATTTTTCAATTTTATTAACAGTAGGAGGCTCAGAAAGAAACAATGAGGGAAAACAGGGCTATAGAATCAGCAAATACAGTCAACTTTTTATTCCTATGCCATTTAAATCCCAATTATAGTCATTTACTTGGCCCAGAAAACCTGAATTTTCAGTTTTCCAATTTAGGCAGCTGTGACAGCAGACTTCATGTAAAAGTCCTGCTTCAAATTTATTTCCTCCTCCCCATCCCTGTCATTCTGCGATGGCAAAGGTAATCCCATGCAGCTGTTTGTGTTAGAAACAGTACAGACTGTGTAATAACCTTTGCAGTTAGCACAATAAAGGTCATGTTATTAGTAAACTCATAACCTCAGACTCCCATCCTGCTGGACCTCACATATCGACATTGCAGGGCATAGCTTTTGCTTGGAGTCCCATTACCTGTTGCATGGGCAGCTGAGGTTCTGTCTTTTTTGCTGAAGAATCATTTTTAAAGGAAATGACTATAATAGTGATAATTAGTTCTAATCAAATATTTTAATCTGAAAGGAAATATTTCTTTTCTTTCTGTATTTTAAAACCTCATTCCAAAAATGTGACGTTTCCTATGCTTAAGAAACACTGTCTTATTTCTGAAAAGTTGAAGCCCATACATTCAGTCCAGTTAACATCCAACTAAAACAATGTATTCAAAATTGGAAAAGGAAAGCAGTGAAAACCATGGCTTGACCAAAACCCTTGGGCACTTAAGTACTTTGGGGAATTAGCACATAACATTTTGTGGAAATGAGTTAAACATAAATCCAACTAGTTCAGATTCCTCAAGATCCCAATGAGTGGTGTTTTCAGTGAACTGACTAGAGACCTTCATACTCTTTGCTGGCAGGACACCTGGGCACAGAGATTTGGGTGGAATTTTAACTGTTTATGCCTGAAGTCTGGCAGGCAGACTCCCTGTGGATTTCCCTGTATTCAAAAACGTTTTTTTAAAGAGCTAGATTAAAACACCTTTGGAAATTTTAAAATATTAATTAATAAATCCTCTATTCTTCATGTTGCTTCAGGCAGTTCCATGTAAATTGTCTGTGTGCAAGCATCACTTGCCAGGGCATAATCAGTATACAGGACCTCTTCTAGTTATTGTTGAGCACCCTCTCCTGGCTCTCTACTGTTTGCACATAAGTTATCTCATGAATTGAGTGCTCCGGGATAAACTGCAGTGCCCAGTTGATTTTAGGAGAATGCCTTTTCAAATGATATGAGTAGCTGCTCTCCGTTAAGCTACCAACTTTTTAACAGTCCAGCTGGTTTACAGTGGAGAAATTTTCCTATTGAAATGATAAAATTCCTCCATAAGGATTTTTTCTTTCCTCTTAACCCTGCTTCTAATTGATCCCAGAAAAGCACTTATGGGCTAGAGAATACAATGCATCAGGCACAATCTGATAAAGGGATTATGCCCAGTTGGTAAAAGGTTGTTTATTGTGTGACTGAGCCTGCCTTCACATCTCTCAATGGATCTTATCTTTCTGTTAACGCTCAGGAAGCCTAAGGCTGAGTCTAGGGATGAATTGGTATGTCATAAAGCAAGTTTATTTCAGGGATTACAGCAATAAGCAGCAGCTACAATGAAAACAGAAGATGAAGTTGGGGATTACCATGCAGTTAAGAATTACAAAGTGAGAAATAGTCCTCTGATTTTTGGATGTCATAATAAATAAAATATGAAAGTTTTCTAGCACTATGTGACTGTGTGTTTGCTGTGACTAATGCAGTGCAAAATTCTGTGCACAAATTATAGCAGGAAGGACAAAAATCTTCACTCCCTATTGCTCTCCTGTTATTCCACAGTCATGAAGCCAGGCAGCATTACTGCTAAATTTCACAGTTCCCAGGTGCTTAGTCTGGATCCATCCAGTAGCTTCAGGTATCTAATGAAGGCATTACATTAGGTCTTGACCATCATCATCTTTGTAGTTTGTAGGACTTAAGCTTCCCTAAAGAGCCAGGTTCATGCTTTGGAGTGATTTCCCTCTGCTGATTACAGCATAAACCTAAAGAGATGAAGTTCTTAATTTTGGTCCCTGGTGGTAGGTGGGGGCTCTGCTGCTCTTATCAGCCCATGTCCCTGATGGCTTCAGAGATATTTTCTCTTGGTGCATACTGTACCTTAAGGCAATCACTGCACCGTGTACAGAGTCCAAGAAACAGTCTCTACCCAAAGGTGCTAACAAGAGCTTCAAAACAGCATCATAGCCAGTTCCCAGAATGCTGACAATTTTAAACATGCAATTTAAGTGCTTCCAGGCTGTCTTAAATTTGTAACATTGCCCAAGGTCTCAAAGATATTTGTTCTAATTATCATGTTAAATAAAACACTGATTTAGCAAGGAGTTCCTAACAGCAGTTCCTCTCATCTTACTCTCAGGCACTGCTCTTGCTCAAGCCAAGGCTTTCTCAGAGAAAGGATATTTTTGAGCACTGGGTACATTGTCACAGAGCATGCACCAAACCATAGCTAATTTACAGTAGCCAAGGATTAAACTACATCACTTTTTTATTGCACTGTCCTCTGTGGGTTTGTGTTCTTAGACAGTGAGTATAACCCTGGCTTTTATGGAGAAAAGCCGTCATCCTCTCCTAGATGTTATCATGGGACTGTTTGGTGTAAGTAATGATATCCTATTCAGCTCTTTGATTTCAGCCTTCTAGCCAGCTTTCATTTTGGATTACCCTCAATTAGAAGGTACTTTGAAATTTTCTGCTATTTAATTGGAGAATGGGAATAAAGAACCAGCTAGAAACAAAGAGAATACAGAAGTATTTTCAGGTCATTTTGAAATCAGAGCAGCAGTGTTACTGAATTTGAGTGGATGTGAGCAGGGGCTTTTTCAATTTATGTGTGACTTTGATAGAAGCACAGAGACCGAAGTCTTATGGTTTTTAAGTCAAGTGCCTCAAAGAATAAATTGACTGCAGCTGAGATCTGAAGCAAAATACTTTGTTTATTTCCTTTGTATGTGTGAGAGTACACCTTTTAAACTGCCACAGAAACTCCCTAATTTGCAATAATGAGATTAACTGGAAGAGAAAGAGCAGCAGAAGAAGAGACATCATATCATGAAGTAGTCATATTTATTTATTCCATGCTTAAAACAATTATCCTGGCTTTCTTTTGTCTGCTTCCTAAATCACTGGGCCAGAGTTTCATCAAAAATAAATGCAAGTAGTTTTACTGATTGCAGCGGACTGCATTCACCAGAATATCCCTGTTTCATGCCAGCTCAACTAAGCGAAGAATTCATAATATGTGACCTCCCTGTAGATGTAGCTTTGCTAGATGTTTGCACTTGATTATCATTTTAGTCAAGTAATAGAAGCATAGGGAGGCCACAACAAGCATGGAACAAAGATGGCTAGATGAGAGGCTTTTGGGGTGAAGGTCATGGTGGAACAGGTTGCTTGCTGCTGATGGTATTTATGACTGTGTGATTTTATTATAATTTTACTTTTTGTCTGGGCTACAACATTGTTGGCCAGGGCTCCCTGTGTACACACATACCATCCAGTACAAGTAGCGTGGCTCCTGCTCCTGTCAGAACTGTCTAGGTTCATGTTGTGATGTATGTTTAAACCATTTCTAGTACTAGCCTTAGTCAGCAGTGATGCACAGTTTTTGCCTGCACTAGGCTTTCAAGCAGGCCTAGGAGCTTTGTTACTTGCACCAAGTCTACTGCCCTGTGTCTTTCCCATCCCTGTTATCTGGGCTGGATAGACTAATAGGCTTGTATGGGGTGGAATTGTATTTTCTCTTTTTGCCTAACAGAGTGCACCAGTACCTGCTACAGGCAGAGAGCAGTTGCAGAGCGAGAAAGGAGCATGTTCCGATACACCTGCAATCATTTGCAATATCATGCTGAGGAGCAAGGCTTTCCCACTTCCTACAGCTAGACCCTCATCTGAAGTAACTTGACAATACACCACAGAGTCAACGGAACACAGCCAAACTGCAGCAGCCAAGAGCTGGGCCCTGCATCTTCAAGTGAATTTGCTCGGCTAATTGCATGCAATTCCTGCTCAACCAACCTGGTCTCCTTCTACGGTAAGGTGACCTGCCTGGTTTATGAGGGAAAGACTGTGGACACTGTCTATTTGGACATAAGTAAAGCATTTGACAGTCTCCCACAGCATTCTCTTCGAGGAATTGCTCATGGCCTGGATAGGTGTATTCTTCACTGGGTTAAAAACTGGCTGGATGGCCAAGCCCAAAGAGTGGTGGTAAATGGTGTCACATCCAGTTGGTGACTGGTCACTAATGGTGTCGCTCAAGGCTCAGTGTTAGGGCTAGTGTTGTTTAATATCTTCATTGATGATCTCGGTGAAGGGATCAAAAGCACCCTCAGTAAATCTGCAGACACCACCAAGTTGTGTAGTTCTGATCTGCTGGAGAGTAGGAAGGCTCTGCAGAGGGATCTGGACAGGCTGGATCACTTGGCTGTGGCCAACGGCATGTTGTTCAACAAGCCAAAGTGCTGGGTCCTGCACTTGGGCCACAACAACCCCATGCAACGATACAGGCTTGGGGAAAGCTGCCTGGCTGAAAAGGACCTGGAAGTGCCGACTGACAGAGCTTATGCCCAGGCAGCCAAGAAGTCCAACAGCATCCTGACCTGTATCAGCAACAGAGTGGCCAGCAGCACCAGGGCAGTGATCATTCCCCTGTACTTGGCACTGGTGAGGCTGTACCTCGAATCCTGTGTTCCATTCTGAGCCCTTCACAACATGAGAGACATTGAGGTGTTGGAGCAGGTCCAACAAGGACAACAAAGCTGGTGAAGGGTCTGGAGCACACGTGTGACGAGGAACGGCTGAAGGAACTGGGGTTGTTTAGTCTGGAGAAGGTTCAGGGGGGACTTTATTGCTTTCTAAAACTACCTGAAAGGAGGTAGTAGTGAGGTGAGGGTTGGTCTCTTCTCCCAGGTAACAAACCATAGGACAAGAGGTAACAACCTCAAGCTGTGTCAGGGGAGGTTTAGACTGGATATTAGGAAAAATTTCTTTACAGCAAGGATGATCAGGCATTGGGACAGACTGCCCAGGGAAGTGGAGGAATCAATGTCTCTAGAAGTGTTCAAAATCATGCAGGTGAGGCCCTCAGTAATATGATTTACTGGTTATCTTGGCAGTCCTGGGGTAACGGTTGGACTTGGTGATCTTAAAGGTCTTTTCCAACCTAGCTGATTCTATGATTCTAAGTGCTTCTTCCAAGCACCTGTAAATTGTTGAGTTTAATAGGGTGGCAGCTGCTGCCTGCTCCCTAGGTTCTTGCTGCCTTGGAAGTAGTTGGGAGATAAGAGCAGCAGCTTGCAGCGTAATTATCTTTTTCTCCATTTCCCTCAATTTCATTGTCATCTTCTTCTCTCTTAAGAGTGCTTAAAAGCATTTTGTTGCTCCTTATAACACCCACAGGAGCTGTTGTGAAGTGCACTTTTTGTGCTTAAGGTTTTAAAGCCTAAAATCTCTGACTTTAAGATTGTTGGAGAGTGGTTTAGTTTGAAGTCTGCTGCCACACAGACACCTGCAAAACACTGAACTTAAGCTGGCACAGCTGAAGGGAGGGATGGCTTATAATAATGGGTGATTAGATTACCGTGTTTCAGTGCCCTTCTCCTCCTGCAGGAATAAGTTTGTTGCTGACTTAGTGGGAAGTAGATGCCTCAATATTTGGATAGATCTGATCTTTGGATTTGGAAGCTTGATGCCCATAGTGGGACAATCGCTTTAGCAAACCACAGTAGAAGGGACATAGAGTCATTAGCAATGAATGAGAGAGATTTTATTTGTGCAAGTTGATAAAATCAGGGCAAAATCAGAGCTTTCTGTGTGAGTTTCTGTAAATAAGCTGCCTGTATAGTGGAGTGAATTTGGCACATCTGGCCGTAGGATTTATGTGGCTTTTGTAGCCCTCAGTCCGGAGATAGCAGAGGGGGCTGAAGCTCTTATTGCAGATACCTCCATCAATTCTTGAATTATCTTGGCAGAGGTCTTTGCTGTGATTCATTGCAGACAACGAGGAAGGACTCTGGCAGGTGATGTATTGCTCTAAAGCCCAGCTAGGCTTGTCACAACCCTTTCACTGCTCCTGAAGTAGGTAAGGATTGTTGACTCTGCTGTTGTGAAGGTTGAGTGCAGAAAACTCAGCTACTTCAGTTAAGAGTTAGGATGCTATGGACTTTCTAGTCTGTCTGTTTTTTGCAGGATAGAAAGCTGTGTGTGTATCTGGAGTCTTCCAGCAAGCATTGCCTTCACATGTAGCTTTGTGCTGCCATGCCTGTTCTGCCAAGGTTGTCAGGCATGTGTTGGCCCACACATTTCCTTGTGTTGCAACTGCATCTGGGTGTGTGACCTAGACAGAAAAGGAGTATGGGGAGATCCCTTGGTATAGGAGCACAGCCTGTAGTCTTTAGAAAAATGAGTTTTTGTGTTAATATGCTGTTGGTACCAGAGAAACTCCTGACCTGCAGCAGTCAGAGCTATCCTCAGCTAGGGAGTATTTGAGAAAGGCCACCTGTCTGTAACACAGTGGGTAGGTTGCCCCCCTGGCAGGGAATGGTGAAGCCTGTATGCCAGGCCCTGCTTGCCAGTACCATCAACATTTTAAATTCAGCAGGTGAAACAGAGAAAGTACGATAGATCTCATTCCCTGGTCTAACCCCAAAATAAGATGGCAACCAAAGGAAATATCCAGTTGAGCTTTTGAAAACCTGGCCATTGGTTTTGGAATTTGATTTATTTTTTATCCTCACTTTGTTTATGCTTTGGTTTTACTTTGCTTTTGTTTATACTTCATTTGTACTTGCCTAGTAACCAGAGTTTTCCTCTCTGTTCCTGACCACAGATTGCCTCTCTTTGGCTTCAAAGTTTAACTGGTATGTTAATAAAAGGACAAGGCCTGCCATTATTAATAGTCACATGAAAACATGAGAACATTCAGTTATAGCTGTCCTCAGGAGAGAATAGTTTCCCAAATATCTTAACAGAAAGAAAGATAAGGGACAATTTGTCTTTCTCTCCTACCACTGTTTGGATCAGCTAAACTCTGTTTGGTTATTTACAGATATCTGGGCAGACAGGTTAGGGGCTAGCTATTACCTGCCTGGACCGAGCTTTTGGTTGGTGTAAATCCAAGAAAGCCAACTTGTCTCCACTGCACATACGGCCCCATTGCTGTCCCTCTCTTTTTGACTTCAAATTTGGAGAAGGCTATGGCATCAATTAGCCAAAGGGGAGGGCAGGTGATTAAAGCAGACCCAGGAGACACGAGTTGTTTAGGCATAGGCAAACAGCAATTGGTGAGGAATATTGTTATCCACAGAGAGTCTGGGGATGGATTGGCAGTGAAAGAGTGAGGGGGGAAACAAAAACTAGTGAAGCTATTAGAAAAAGTTTGGCTTTTGCTGAAACTTAAAGTGGCACTCCACTGGGAGCTCTTCTAACCCAGGGGCCGTTTGCTGTTTGAGATCATTAATAGCCAGCTCCATTTCCTCCAGTGTGATTGGCTGAGCCAATATATTCCTATTAATTTGTCTGAGCTTGGAGACAGAAAGGAAATACAAAAAACGATTCAAGCTGCTTGGTACCTTCTGGGATCTCAGGCATATACAGGTCTTGAGAAATTCTAACAAATTCAGGCTTGGGGATACATTTTCTAAGCGGTTCACAGGGGTTTAGCAGCATGTTAATGGACAGTGTTCAAGTAAAATGTTGCAGAACAGTTTCAGCGTAAACTTTGTGGTGTCTAGTTCTGGTTTTTAGTGGGAGTGATACTATCTCCAGGAATAATCTAGGCTTTCAGAGAGGCTGATATTCTTCCCAACTTTCAAAGTGTAAATAAAATTGGTTTGGATATTTATAGCCCAGATCAGCAGCTGCTGTAAGATATATACCCCAAATAATAGTAGTGAGATCTATGGAAATGCCTCTGGGCTATAGCCCTTGAGTAGCTGCTCCAGCCTCCTTCCTCCTCCTGTGTTTCACTGAGTAATTAGAAGCCCTTGTCCATTGACTAAGTTCTTTTCTTTTCCTGAGATGATTTAAACTACCCTACAAAACAAGCAAGTGAATTAACAGAGCAGGAAAGTGAAAAATGACCCTTCTGTTTTCTGAATCATTCTGAGATTTGACATCCGAGTCTTGCTGCTCCCTAGAACTAAGTCAGAATTCTGAACTGCTAAGTGAAAACAACAAAAAAAATTTCCTCACTTTACATGTCTCTACGTTTAACCCGGAATTCTGTGCTAGTTACAGTAATGTCCCTGTTTATATCCGCACAGCCCTTAGCACACCATCCTAAAAGTAATTTGTAGGTATTGTTCATTCAGGTGCCTTCATGCTTGGCTATGGAAGTGTAGAAACCCCCAAAACAGTTCCTGCCCAGAGAGCTGCTCTCCGTGTTTAAGATGGTAGACAAGGAGTAGATTCAGGTGCAGACACATGAACAGCCAAAAGAGAAGTAATACCAGGAGGCACAGGGCACAGCAGCCTCAGCACATGGGCTACTTCACTGTTACCAATGATGTCCTGAAATGATGCATGTGTGAGACACCAGTGGGTCAAGATAGAAAACAATTCAAACATGGGTGATAGAGCATTTATACTGCATGTAAAAGAGCAGGTATACAGGGTTTAGTTGTCTGCCATGAGAAACTAGCTTCAGGAAGGACAATGCTTCACTAATAGAAGAGAGTGGCATAGTTTGTGTGTGTATGTGTGATTCAGTTAATCAGCAAAGAGTGCAACAATTTTCCTTAATGTGAAACATGTACCTTGATCAGCAAATTATCTGCTTGCACATTAAATTATGCACTGTGATCTCTGAGATGTATTAAATATTGAAATCAGAAATTTTATCATTAATGAAACCTAATGAACAATGTCATTATGCACCTCAGTTGACTTTTGTCAGAAGCAACCCATTGTAATTGGAAGGTGACTTTTCTGAGTCTCTGGTGGTAATATGCCAATTATTTCAGTTATCAATGCCCCTGGAGGCTCCATATGTCTACCATGGATGTTTTGCCTCAGACAGTTTCTAGAGTAGGGTTTTTCAGTATGTAGATAAAAGCCAATCTGAATGGACTGGAGGAAAGAGACCATTTTTTTTTACCATGCAGTTTTGTAGCTAAAGGCATTCTAGCAGCTTCTGTATTTCACCTTCTTTCATCCTGTGAGGTGGCTTTTAGGATGTTCAGTTTCTTTGGACTTTGGGTAATAAAAGCACAAGGTGATGCTTTCACTTACAGTTGATGTGTAGGCGTCTAAATTAGAATATATACATATGCAGTGCAAAAAGTGCCTGAGAATGACTCTAGGTAATTCCATCTTTGAAATGTTTATTATTGGGATTATTAAGCCACTCAAGATCAAGGTCCTATTATAGCTGTCTGCCTCTCCTGTCCTTGCTGTACAGTTTAAAGAGAGGGGTAGGAAAGTGGTATGACTTTTTCAAGGTCACTCAACTTACCAGTGGCAGACCAGGAGCTAAATGGGAATCTTCTGCTCTTTGGTTTACATTGCAGTACAGGTGACGGATTGCAGAGCACATATATTTATGTCTGAGTTAGCTTTTAACTAGCAGTATGGGTTTCATCTACTATAAACAGTGTCTGTGTGGGCTTGTTGAAGCCCAAGTCACTGCTATGCCTACCTATACTGTCTTTTCAAAGTGTCCATATGATCCCCGTTTGCACCATGAAGCACAGAACAAATAAAGCTGGAGGCTTTGCAAAATGCTCTCACTGATGAACTAACCTGCTTGCTTTTCTTTGCTCAAGTGGATAAGTTGAAGCCAGATTTGGATGCAAGTGTAATTATTCACCCAACGTGGCAGACGTCACAGGCTCACAGCTTGATGGACAACAAGCTCCAATTTCTGGTCTCTGTTCCTCAGCTTGGGGTATTGGCTGCATAGCTGGTTCTCTCCCAGGTGCAGTTTGATTAGGAATGAGTGGAGCTGCGTCTCTTGCCCTTTTCTGCTTGGACCTGTGGGGCTAGGAAGATGATGGATTCATTGCGTTGTAACCATCAGTGTCAGCTATCAGGTGCTGGCATAGCTGATATGTGCCTGTTGGGTGCAGCTGGGTACTGCCTTCCCTGGGAGGCTGTATTCATGCACTGACTATGCTTACAAACAAAGTCTAGCCTGCTGCTGGATGAGACCATTTACAGGATTTAGATATGTCTTGCTTTTATACCTTTCTCCATTGCTGCACACTATTAGACTTCCTTGTCTTTCACAAAGGTTCTAAATTGCTACAGGAAACGGTACTGTTTTCTGCAGGTTTAACTATTGCATTCCTTAAGGCTTGTTTTTTTTTTCAGTGCTACACTTTACTGCCTGTTAAGTTAACTGGATTTTTATCTGCTCTGCCTCTGACTGTCTTCTGCAAAAGCCTGTAGTAAGCCACAGTTTGCCCAGAGGAATATTCCAGGAGAGAAAAGGAAGAATTCAGCAACAATAATAATGCAGCCATGGCAATACTATTGCAAAATAACACTACAAAAACATTTAGTCACGAAAGAGTGGTTCCCCTGCCAGGTATCTACTTACAGTACAAAAGAAATAGCTCCCCAGGGACTTGCTACTGCTTGGAAGAGATTGCAGGTCTAGTTTATCCTCTGTAGATGTATGTGCAGCTTACAGGTATCTTTGAGGTTTGCATTAATGAGTGTGGTATCTTTTCTTCATTGTTTCTGACCCCTTTTTCCCCAAATATTTGAAGAGAAATTGATTATATTCCATTATATACTCCCTTGGGTGTGATAATTGCCCTTGACTGTATTCGTTTAGGAATCTGTCCCCTCTTTGTTCCAGTTCCCAAACCCCTGTTTAATGTGGGGACAGAGCAGAGATTTATGACTTTGCAGCCCCAATCAGAACAGGTGAACAGGGGGCATATGTTGTTCCCCACACCCTGTCTTGTAGAAGACACGGCTGAAATTCAAAATGGGCATTTGATGTCCTAGTCTAGTGCTTTATCCCCCCCTCAATTCAAAGATGGTGGCCTATGCACCTCCCTTGTTTGCTATAGCTTCCTTAAGGGCTTTGCTAACTTTACCCTGAAATATATTCCTACAGACTGCTTATGTTATTCTGAGCCAATTAAATAAAAACAATGTTAAAATTTGTCTTTCCTTGCAGAGCAGCCACTGAGCAATTTATCCTACAGCGCTAGCAAGGGCTGCTTTGGGAGCCGACTTCAGTGCAACAAGGAGCACTTATTGTGCCCATGAAGAACTGATCCCACCAGAGCACGCACCAAGACACACAACAGACACAAACTACTCTTTGCAAGGCATTTTGGACCAGAGGCAGGGATTTAGGGAGGCATCTATATAGATTGTCAGGGTCTTGCAATAATTTGAATAGTTTGAGGTAGCAGGCGTTGAACAAAGTATTCCTGGCAGTGCTTTGATAGCTGAAATTTGTGTGATGAAGCTAAGAGTGTTGGAGACATGTTTGTATCAGTTGTAGGAATAAATGTGGCAGTAGATTTTGATATAAGAAGCTGCTTGTAAGCTACTATTGAGGCCTGATCTATGCAGCAGGCAGCTTGCAGAGAGGTGATGGTGACATGCAGTGTATTGGTTGCTCCATGGCATTGGACATTGGTTAATTATTGACTAGATGATTAATGTGAAGAGGAATAAAAGATGTGTTTTGGTACCATAAAACTTAGGGAACAGCCAGAAACATTACTGAAGCTCTTGTCTTATTGTCATGAGAATGTGAAGGATTCATTGTTTCACAGAGCAAATAATATGTCTTTTCACACAACAGGTAATAAACAAAGATGAGAGAGAAAGATCTTTATGTCTCAGTGGGCTGCGTTCATGGTCAAATTGCATCACATGAAAGAAGGCAGAAATCAGAGCAGGAGTTTCAGGAACATTTGAATAAAATCCAAAAACTCAGTGAAGGGGTACAACCAAGGATAGTCCTAAACCAAGGCCAGATCTCAAATTAATGTTCCTAGCAATGTAGAGGGCTGTCATGATATTTTATTCTATTCTGCTTCTGACAGAAGAACAAGAATTACTGCAGGAAGGAAAGTTCAATTTATATTGCCAAACAGTCTCCCAAACAGTAGGACTGAGACCTAAATCCTTAGATTTCTTTGGTTTTGTATATTTGATGGTTTCTAGTTCTTCAGCAGTAACTTGCTTTGTGTGTTTTAGTTGTTAATTACAGTGCCTGAGTTACAAGAAAAGATTGAAAAAAAACCACAAATTATCTGATAATCATGAAAGTTAAGGGTTCATAGAATAAATATTATGAGTCTTGCAATGAAATGGTGATACTTGTTCAATGAGAGAGTACTGGCTTAATTTAAAGAAATGAGGAGGAGGAGGACACTGGTTGAGTGCAGTGTTGAAATACTGCACATGGAAGACTTTCATGTGCTTGATACAGATGGCTAGGAAAGTGCTTTTCCACTGTGGCAAGTGGATTGCATTTAAGCAAGTTAAAACATTTATTCAGCAGGTGTGTATCTTCAGATACCAAACTGATTTCTGGAAATGAGCAATCAATAGCTAATAATATTCCAAATGGTTATTTTCAAATATTGTCTTTGGCTACTCAAGAGCCAAATGTGCATTAGTTTAGCAATACCCTGACAGTTCAGGTTGCCTTTTTACTCAAAAGACACAGGTGGTGACAGAGAGTCTCCAGTGAAGCTGAGCTGTCCATTCCCATCTTGTCATCTCCAACTTTTTGGCCAGTGTGCCCTTTTTGTCCCTGAGCAGTGTACTTTGAGGAAGGGACAGTCACCCGTTTTGATAGAAACTTGCCCATTGTCCACAGTGTGTAATTCAAGGTAAGCCTGCAATGTTGACTCCGTGAAGAAACGAGACATCCTCTTTGTGTGTGAAACTGGGGTTATCCATGCAGCTGCCACTTGCAGTGATGTGCGGAGCGAGCAGGTCATAACATAGTCGTTCTAGGTAATGCTACAGCCAATTAAAAAACTGATAAAAATAATGATTTTTTTTTATTATTCCCCCACCCTCTCCTCCCCCTATCAGGCTACAGAATACACAGAAATAAATATTCAGGCTCTGTGGCTGCAAGTAAGCCCCAGGGCAAAGTCAAATGCAAACATTTTGGTGACTTTTTGCATAACCTGTAATGGCCTTTTCTTGCTTCTAGCAAATAAGAGTCATCAGGCTTCTGGTCAGAGTATTGGGTTGTGCTTAGAGGTCATGTTATTTCTCCCCTTAGGCTAGATATTGTGCTTTGTGGTTATTCTACTATAAAGGTTAAGCTGCTGAAGCATTATGTGCATCCCTCCTCCTGTATTAGCTTTTTTCTCTTTTTGGTCTGCTTCATTGTTTGGGGTTTGTGCCTTCCTTGTGCAGTTAAAATGCGTGTGCATTGAAAGCAGGTTAAACTCCTTAATGTGCTCTCATTCTGTATACTTTTTTTCTCTGGTTTCACAAACTGTTTCTTATGTTGCACATTGATCTCCCCAGGAAGGCATTCTTTGTCAGGAAGCAAATTAAATTGAGTGGCAATACTTTGCACCAAGTTTATGGGTAATTGGTGATAAAATTACCTCTGAGAAGCATTTGGCTCCCTAAGAGAGGACATATATTCTAAATATGCTCTAGTCTACTTCAAGGTTTTTTAATGGAAGAGAGGGATATAGGATCATAGTTAATACTTCACAATTAGCTCAAAGTTTGGCTTTCAAAGAACAGCATCTTAGCAGGAGCAGAGGCGATATGGCAAGAAGTACAATTATTGTGCTAGTTTGGGGGGGTTGGAGGTGTGTGGTTTGGTTTGGGCTTCTTTTTTATACTTTTTTTTTTTTTTAAGGTTATGACAGATATAAAACTACAGTTAGTTATTGTCCCATGTGGGATATGATGCTATCAGCATCTTGATATAACTTTGGCATCACCTAGCATGGCCAAGGCATAGTCAAGATCTGTCAGCCAGACTATGGTCATTAACCACATGTGGCCAGTGATTCCTTCTGTGAAGAAAGCTTCATTTTCTGTAATATGGCAGGGTTCAAAATTAATTGGGTAATGAACATTTTATTAGGGATTTTATATATTTTCCTATGTTCTGTGAAAATTATATGTGGAGATCATCCTTGTCTTTTCCTGAAGTCTGGCCAGGATAAAAGGAGAAAAGCTCTTAAACTATTTCCTAGACAGCTTTTCTGGCTCATCAAGGTAAAATCATGTGTATAGCGCTGAGCTTCCAACCTTTAATTTTATGGTTAGCCATAGCAGAATTTCTTGTACCTCAATTTACTATTCAGAGGTTCACAATTTTAAGACTGAACAGCTGAATTTCTTCTGCCTTGAGTCCTGATTCTGCAAACAGTTCTCACAAGGGGATTTTGTGCAGGTTGGGCACTTGATTTGCTTTTTTCTCTTTCAGTATAAACATGAAAACCACCTTGATGATCACGGCCTTGTGGTACAGCAAAACACAGCAACTGGTTTTGGGGTTTATTTAGGCTGGTTGTTGATTTGATTTTTAGTTTGGCTTGTTTTCTACAAGCTACTAGCCCAAATTGGTTTGGGAATTGCCAGATGACTGCTTTAGCACTCTAAGCACCAAAATCTCAGTCCAGCAAAACTCTTACACATAGGTTTAACTTTGAACATGTGCTTCATTTTCCTTCATGCAAAAAAGACTTTTGGGAACCCTTGAGTGTTTTATTCAACTCCAGCTACATTTTGGTGCCAGCAGCACACCTGGAAGCAGTGTATTTATCTATGTGTGGCAACGCTGGGCCATGGTTTCTTTCTCTGATAATGAGGACTGGGAAACAATTTTATCTAGAATGTGTGTTATTCTTACAGACTGTCTACAGTATTTAGGATTGAAGGGTGCTCTTCTCCCTAACTGTACTGTTTATTGGCAGTGCTGGTGATGCAGCTGCCTCCTGCTCACCAGTTAATGAATGAAAGGAGCTTGGAAGTGGTTTATGCCCACTGAAACAAGAGCTCTGAGACAAGAAAGAAAGGCAGAAAACATGCAGTTGCTTTGCAGAGATGAAAAAAACCTGCTGCAGACTGTTGTGCCCAGGATGGGACATGGCAGTTTGAAAAACAGAAATGAAAATAGTTTGGGGCTTGATTTCATTTCAGCTGTTGCCAAAATCAGTATTTGTATCTGAATGAGTGATAGCAGGGGTTACATTCCTGCAGAAGGCATTGGGATGAGACATTTGGAAATGCATGCTTCATTTGCAAGGAAAGACTAAACTGTTTATTGCAAGAAATTCTTTACTGTGAGGGTGTTGAGCCATTGGAACAGGTTGCCCAGAGAAGTTGTGGATGCCCCATCCACAGCGTGTAGGAGTTCAAGGTCAGGTTGGATGGGGCTTTGAGCAACCTGGTCTAATGGAAGGTGTTCCTGCCAATGGCAGAAGGTTGAAACTGGGTGATCTTTAAGGTCCCTCCTAACCCATTCTATGAAGACCTTCATAACACAGGATTTAATAATGTGGCAGTCTGTCTGTAGGTAATAGAGACAGAAGAATCTCCAGAGAGCAAATAAGCCCAGCTGAGGCCTGAATTGCTCTGGAGTTTCAGCTCTGTCCAGTGACTAGACAATTAAGACAACTGCAGATCCCTTTTAGGCATCTTGATTAAATGTCTGCTGGATAGTGGAATGAATCATGATCTTGAGAGATACAGATGTTACAGAATTTATACTGCCTGAAGTATTTTTTCCTGGTCATTAGGAATTTTGAAAGTGTAATATGCAAAAAAACTTTTTCTTGGAGGCACATGAAGAGAGTGCCATCCACATGGATAATCTCTCCAGTATCCTGTCACTTCTGAAGGCTTATGCTTAAATCATCATAAAGAAGAGATTTTTTTTCTATTAACATGCAACCAGCATTGCATTTCCAAGTGCTAGGTGTCATTTGGGATCATTAGACTGCACTGCTGCTGCAAGCTTGAGGAAAATTGTGAATAATCTAATGCAAAACTAGTGCTGGGATATTGGAAAACATAATTCATAACTAAGCAGTGCCTTGAGCACTGCAGTTAATTAAAAGGTGGTTTTATTGGAGGGGGGGTTGTTACTGTTGTTTTGGCCTTTTGTTTAAAGGGTCTGAAGTCTATCTCTTTTTGGAAGGCTTGCCTAAGCACTTTCTAACCATTATAATGTCATTATATATGGGATTCATTACATTGCAGACATTAGGAGAGATTGAAAAGGAGCTGTTGGAGGCATTGGCTGAAAAAGAAAAGATAGAGACTAGTTGCAGTTTGAGCTTTTATTATATGGCTTGAAACAAGTACTGAAATATTGTATTTAAGCTAAGTGTGTTTGTTAGAGGGAGCATTAGGAGGGAAAGCAAAGCAGCAAGTACCACTCTCACCATTACAGAAAAAAATCACAACAGTTGGAAACAGTGTGTTAATTAGCAAACTAATTTCCTTGTACTTTAAGTGCATAACAAGTTTTAAATGCTTTTCAAATGGCTTGATATCAATTGTGTTTTGTTCTTTGAATGTAATCGTTTCCATGGCAATGCTGAGTTCTGCTGTCCATGGATTACGTCTGTAAAGCCTCCCAGTCATTTATGGGAAGTCTGTATTAGCTTAGCAGCTGACCTGTATTCAGGTTATATTTTACTTTTGTTGCTGTTGTTTTATAAGCAAATGAACACACAAAAGTCACTGGAAGTGGGCTATATCCTCAGTCCATCCCATTCAGCTTAATTTCACTGATTTTAGTGGAGTTGTGCTGCATTACACCAGTCCCCATTCTTTTGAATATCTTCTGTATATATGCAGGATAAAAGTGCTACAGATGTCATTTTCCTGCTATTATAGGCTATTGTTCAGGTCATTTTTAACTTGCTGCCTAGTGACATGCTATCAAGTAAGCTTTTACTTCTCAGGGAGAGCCTGTTACACCAGGGCATTGCTGTAGGGCTGCCAGCTGCTGCTGGACAGCTGGAAAGGGCCAAGAGGGGACCGTTGCCTTTGCAGCGCAGTAGTCACCAATTGCTGGGTGACCTAAGTATTCCTATTAGTGGGAAGGAAGAAGTCATACAGGAAAAGAACTAACCCACCAACTTGTCTGGTGTGGTTTTTTGAGCAAAGTAACATCACATCCCCTTTTCTCTGCCAGCTGTGCCTTTTCTCCTTGAGTTTTACCTAAGGTGCTGTAATTACACCTTGCTCAGGATCCCTTTACTTTTCCCATGCTCATTAAATTTATTATGTTTTTCTACTGTTGGAAAGAATACTCAGTGTTCAAGAATTTGCTCGAAGCTCATGCTTTTCAGTTTGGCATTTGTTGAATTTACCATCACCCCGTACTCTAATGATCATGAAGTTCAGGTGTTACAAAATATACGGTCTACTTCAGGAAGAACGGGCAAATACATTAAGATACTGGAGGGCTGAGTTCAAGTCCTAGCTCTGGCACAAGCCACTCTTCTAGCCTTGAGTAGATTAGATAGATAGTCTCATAGCCTTGGCTCTCATTGTGTAAACCATTAATTTTTCATTCCCATCGCTATTTATCAGTTTATTCTAATCAAGCAAGACTGATTGTTTGCCATTCTGTGTTGATGCAGCACTTACTATAAAGGAGCAAGAGATCTTAAAGCTGTGGTTCTCACCAGGAAAAAAAAATATTCTGTACTGGCATTTCATTTACTCATTTCATAACTTACAGGCTTCATTTAAGATTCAGTGTCCCAAAACTGGCACCAGCTGGACACTATGGTGTCTACCATATTTTGGCTTTCTATTTTTCATTTAGAAATGTGAAGCAGTTGGATTAATCAGTTTGTTTATATAGTTATAAAAGAATAAATAGAGTCAATACAGAGCCAACTCAGGGAGCAAATGAAAACATTTATGCAGAAGGCTCAGCAGTTTCTAGTTTACTGTGTGTTTTCGCTTTCCCATTTACCTTTGTTTGCTCAACAAACTCAGCAAACAAAATTCTGACCTTGAAGAAAGACTGATGTATGTGACACAGCATTCAGGGAAAAAAAGTGTTGCATAAATGCCTGTGTCAGAAAGGAATTAAACTGTATTTGGGAGTGAAGGAGAAAAGAAAAGAAGCTCAATTTTAACTTTGCACCATGTAACTCCCACACTGGCATGCCTCCTTACATCAATAGCCTTTAATCTTTATTTGCATTCACTTGTTCTTTGTGTAGTGTGTGGTATTTGTCTTTTATTTAGACCCCGGTGTTCATGTTTATGACAGTTCTACATGAGGTGAGGCATAAAGGTATAGTGAGGACAGTCCTTGCCCTCAATCATCTGCTAATGATAAGACAAAACAGAGGAGGGAAAAAATAAAAGCTATCTCTGGTTTACGTGTAAGAAATTAAATTATGGAGAGATTAAGGGGTTTGCCCAAGGTCTCATAGGAAATCATCCAAAGTTGGAAGACAGAATTCACGCACTGGATAGACTGCACAATCACATTTTGTAGCTAAATATTCAACATACTGGAGACTTAAGATATGCAGACAGTGGTGTCCAGGCACTAAACTGCTAGAAAGGTACTTGTACTTCAGTGACATAAATGTGAGGTTAGAGCCAGAGGGCCTTTTTCACCTTCTACCAAGTATTGTCCAGCCATTGAGTTTGAAGCCAGTCACAAGAGCTTCTGCAGTGCCTGAACATGCAGCACTTGGTAGTAGAGTGGGTGAGTAATTTGCAGCAAGCAAGAAATCTAGGAAACAGATCTTCCTTTCATGCTTTGCTAAAATATCCTAAAAGATGAGGCAGCACCCAAAGGATGTCCACCACGGGTATTTCAGGGCACTTCTCCCTGCCTCTGCAATTCTCCCTTAAAATGCTCAACCTGGAATCAATAAAAGTTCCATTCTGGGAAGAGACCTGACTTTCATAATTTCTGCTACCTGGTGGTGTAAAAAGTGTTTCAGACAGAGAAATTGAAGAAACCCTTAGTTTAAGAGCTGTTTATATGGCCAGACTCTAGTTAACTATGCTTAGTGTAAGGACAAATGAGAGCTAGCATTGTCTAAGAGCATCACTCTGGTCCCTCTAACTTAACACAGGCCAAGTTAGGTTAGCTCTTATAATACCTGGCCCTGCAAAGTGTTAATGGAATCTCAGCCAGTGAAGAGCTGGTGGGAAAATAGATTTTTAGTTCATCAGTCAATATGGTTGTCACAGACGATTTGTTTTGTTCTTTTAGGAGAATAGAGAGTAAAAAAAAATAAAAAAGACTTACCTAAACATTTCGTTTGTTCCATTTATTTTAATGCTTTTGCTTTTTAATTATTCCAATTTTAAAGTGAAATTTTGTTCCAACATGAGAAGTTGAACACCTTTATCTAAAAGAAGGGTAAGACAATACTTCACATGTGGAATTCATACCTTCTCATTCCTCCATTCCATATAGTTTTTTTGGCCATAACTACCTGTCCTGTTTGACTCAAAGTTTCAGCTGCATGTAACTGGATTTTGACATCATTCTGCATGGAGAAATTTTTGCAGTAGCGTCCCTAATCACACTTTAACTTGAGAAAGTTCTCTGTTTCCTTCAGACTCTTCCTTTCTCCATGCAGTCAGCCCAGGGCTGCCTCCTCCTCTGGAGCTGCCTGGATCTGTCTTCAGTACAGTACATGAGTTTGTGCTCATTCAGCTGCTACCACGACCCAGACCCAAGAGCAGGCAGGATAAAATAATTCAAGCACTGCATTTTCCTCAATAGCTTATCCCGTGGAGGCTGTGCCCTGTCCCAGCTTGGTCTTCCTTTTCAGCTAGGCCAGGTACCAACCTTTTCATGCCTCTCTATCTCGGCCTCATTCAGTTAAGAGATATTGTCTCTTGCTGCTTCAGATGAGTCTGTGAGGCTATAGCCCTATTTTGGAATGAGTTAATCTGCATGGCATCTAATTTCATGTACTAACCTGTGGTGTTTCATTCACCATGATCTTGTCTTGTCTTTCCTGAAGAGTCTCAGCATTTGCTTCTCCTTTGCTCCCTGTGGGGTTCACATGCTCAGCATTTTCTCTACTGATGGCAATAAGTTTCTGCCAGGTAAATGATGTGTAAGTCATGGTATCTGCGCCGCACCTTCAGTAGATTAAAGAAAACCTAAACTTGAAGACACCTTCCTCCTGATTTAACATGTTAACTGAGTTGGGAGCATTCTGTTCTAAATTCCTCTGAGTTTTAATCTGGGGCAGACGAGAAGGTGGAAAAAAAAAAGAAGAGGATTTAAAAATAACTGCCTTCTGCAGTCAATTCACTCTGCAGGAAATCTGAACAATATTCAGGAAATACTGAAACTCACAGAAAAAGCCTGTTGTTTTTAAGCATAGCCAGCCTGGTCTTATCCACTCTTTGAGGAGCAAATGGGATTGACAGGCATGTAACGGAATTGAGACAGAAAGTGTGAAACTGTGTTTGAAAGCAGAGAGAGGCTTAGAGACAGCCTTATTTTCACTGTGATTGAGAAAAGAGGGGGCAGGGAGGGGGGAAGTGGAGTCCTTAAAGGAATTTGGTTTGCATTTGGAAAAGGCAGTGGGAACCTGAGGGGGGCTAAAGCAAACCAGACTAAAAGCTGGACTTATTTTGTCAAATAAAATAATATTAGTTCATATTGTTACACAGATCATGGTTGGCTTGGTGGAGCTGAGCAAATGTGTATCATTAAACAGCATGGCAGCAAATGACATCCACTTTGCATTCCTTATATGAGTGAGTACATGAGGATTAGGAGCCAGACCAGAGGCACATGAGCAGTGGGAGGAAAGTTCTGTCAGCTGAGCACATCTCTCTGAAATAACTCTCTGGGTGAACAGTCAAATTCATCACTGACTTGAGGCAGGACATCACTCAACTGAAAACTGAAGATTTAGTTTCCAAAACTGCTTTGTGTGACAGTGGGACCTTGTCCATACACATGCTTTGCACTATACTAGCACTGACATTTATGGCTCTGTTTTTGTCTCCTGGGTTTGGAGGGGCTTTTGTAGGTTGGTTGGTTGGTTTATTTCTTTTTAAGAACCAGAACAAAATTTGCATGCTTACTTGTCGTGTACAGTGGAAGTTTTAATATTTAACTAGTGGTGACTTGTGAAAATCCTTCAAAGTGTCTAATCAGTCTTTCTTCAGCTAAAAAACCCTAAACAAATGGGTTTGTTATTTTTCAACTTAGTTACACTCTTCATTAAAGTGCACTTAGCCATCTGTCATGGGCACAAAAAGACAGAAGCAAATAATTAAGCAGACCAGTTGCGCTCCACAAATAACAGATTATTGAGATGAAGTATTTACAGTTAGTTCATAGGCTAAAAGTAATTTTTCGTGCCTAGTGAGTGCTTGTAAAAAATATATGTACTTGTGAGAGAAAGGAGAGGCTCATGAATAGTATACAAACCTGAAAGAAGGTATCAAATCTGCAAAAGGATATTTTGGGACTCTTCTCACCTGCTATGTTGGTCTAAAACGTCTAACTAAATCTGCAGGCACTCTCTAGTAGAGAGGTCTATACACTTATTAAATGAGTTCCCTCTCACTTTAAGGATGTTGCCCTTTCCCACTGCTCCTCCCAGGGTTAGTCAAGACATCTTTCTTCAAACCAGGTAAAGTCAGGGGAAGAGCGCTGCTTACAGAGTGAATTCCCAGCTTCGTTACAATCAGAGGCAATTTTACCTTTGTTCAGTGTTTTCTGAACAAGAGTCTTGCCCTCATAGGAAGCAATATCCCCCAGAAACTTAGATTAAATGTACAAAATTCCAGGGTAGGTTAAGTGCTAAACATTAAGTTTAGAAATAAGCAAAACGGACAGCACATAGCCAATAATTCTGTGCTTTCCCAAAAGCCTGATTTATTTATTTATGTATTTATTTATTTCCCTTAGAAGGCAATATTATTAAAACTGGTATAATCCACAACCTAGAACAGGTTAAGTGAAGTGGGTGAAATCAAAGGGTATCTAGTTTTGGCTGTTGTTTGGGGGGGGGGAGTTTGTCTGTTTTTTAAACAGTGCTTTTGGGTAGAGTACGCTATAGCATCATCCAGCTTTTCCAGAGTGAATATTAAATATTACAGGTTTTGAATTGGGCTTCTCTGTAGCAGCATCACTGTGAGCTTGTCAGAACGTCCCCGTAACGCTGGCTGTGAACCTTTTTAGCATATTTACCCATCCTTAGGTTCCTGGAAGCTAGTAATATTCACCTCATTCACTGTATGGAAGGGGAATGGTGACTCTTTGTGGAAGGCTAACGAACCCCCACCATGTTGGAAACTAACACAGGCTGATCTAGTTGCTTTTTTTTTGTGATGGGTTCTCATACCACTTTGGGAAATACTGGTGGGAGACACTCCTTACTCATGCTGTTACCAAATTGTCCAGAGGGGAACATCCCCCACCATGGTTTGGGTGAAATCTGGTCCAGCAGTTCCTGTGGAGCCATGTGTAAGTTTGAAGTATATCAGACATTATCAACTAATGAATAAAATGACTTATCAGCATTATAGTGGCTGTACTTTGACAGGTATTCCAACTGAAAGATCAATTTGCATTTTCTGAAAGAAGATAATATGCAGTAGATCAGTTTTGAAATGTTTTTTAGTACAAGGAATGAAACTACTTTTCTAAGGTTACATCTGGTTTTGCTGTATTTCTTTCTCCCCTTGTAGATGAATTGGTATTTGCTAAGGATGCTGAGCATTACATTAGAATAAGGAAGACTTGGAGGATAATTTTAGAAAAATAGATATCCAAATCGCTACCATAATCCTTCTGACTCTTTGGAAATGAAAAGTAGAGTGTTTCAGAAAGCTGTTTATTGGAAAGATTGGTTTTATCAGGAAATTATTACTTCAGCACATGGTTTAAGATTGGCCATTACTTTAGAAAGTTCAGAGATGAAAAACCAGGGAGAGTTGCCAATAGAGAAGACCCAATGCTTGAAAAAGTCTTTTTCTTTTCCCTGTGTGCTTTGTTTTTACCCTATAGCTATGTACTGGCTTCACCTGGGAGGAGTAAACAATCATCTGTTAAAAAAGTCAAGGGTGGAAAATATAAGTTAAACCTCTATTGTAAATTTTATAAATCAACTTATTTTGTGGGAGAAAGTTATTTTACTAATTTATTTATTAATAGTGCTGGGTAAATGTAAAAAAAACCCTGACCCTAAAATAGTTATGAATGAGTGATTTTTAAAAATAAACTTTTTTGTGCTTTTTTTCTCAAGAACAATCACGCTGTAAGAGTTTACACGGGAGTCTGGAAAAGAGCTCTTAGTCCTTTTGAATGTGTGTGTATGCATGTATGAACAGCATGTGATGATATAACCATCTCATTAGAGGGAAGGATTTATATGCAAAAGGTAAAGACAATTCCTCTGAAGTTTGGTAATGCATTGTCAACCTTAACCTAGCTGCTTCATTAGAGATAACCTCCTGGGGAAGACCTCACATCACCTAAAACCAGAAACCAGCTGCCAATTGAATGTTTAAGTAGGAGAGGACCCTATTTGTTTTCTTAACCATCTGCCTAGTTTAGTTGTGGAAGGACCCCAGGACCAAACTGTCTTTCATTACATAATGGAGACTCGGTTGCTGTTACTTAAGCTGTGAATTTATGGTCCTTCCACATATGGAAAATTCTGATATCCACAGTGATAGACCTAGTGATAAATATATGAATGGATATGTACTCATTTCCATTCCTGATATGGAGGCACGTATTTTGGAAGATGTTTACTGTTGTAGTCTTTCATTGTATTTTCTCATTTGCTCTTACTCAATTTTAATTTCATTTTGGCCAGGAATTTTCTTGAGTAAAACCTAAATACCTCCATCAGGAATATGTTCTCCTGTGTTATAAAAATGGAAGTTAAAGTAAAGCAAATTTTGAAGTTCAGGGTCATATAGTGAATTTTAATGTCAATATAGCTTTCTTCATGATAAGAGGAAGGGGTATTATTGAAACTTCAGCAGAGAGGGATGAAAGGAGAATGAGGTCAGTGTCCCTTTAAACGTCTCATATAGGTTGCATGAAAGCAGGATTATATCAGTCTCAGGATGCTAAGGTTTTATTTCTAAAAATAAATTCTTCCAGAAAATGTCCTAAACTACTGTCATGTTGTTGAGCACTAATGGCTACATTAACAGTTAGCTGTGGTTGTACATATGTCCATCCATCTGCCTTATGACTTGTATTGAGGAAGGTGCTGTGCGTTAGTTGCTTTATGTAAAAGTCTGCTTTTAATATGTGTAAAGAAAAGGACTGCAGGCGGTGGTGACACACTGGGCTAAAAAAACACACCCTGGTGACAAGATTAAGCACCTTAACTGCAGACAAACTTTTATCTGGGTAGAAAGAATCAGTGTTAAGAGCAGGAATGTCCTTTTTCAAATTTTTTTCTGTCAGTCCTACAATTTTAATTTGTAACTAGAATACCTTTTAAATTGTCAAAACAACTCTTCTTTGAGTGGGTTTGTCTCTTTATCTTGCACAAGACACGGGAGTATTCTCACTGGAGGATGTAAAATGTTGCAATATGGCCTTTGTGTATTCTCATTGCAGTTAAACTGCAGTTTGTTTTGCCTATACCTGGGTTTTTTCTTTTCTTTTTTTTTTTTTTTTTTTTACTTTCCACAAATAAAAATTTCCCTTTTGGCAGAAAAGAGAGGATGCAGACTCAATTGTTAGGGGGACTTTGTGCTGAATCTTCACGTTTTGAGGCTGGAATTTATAATAGAAGGCATACTGTTGCAGTGGGAAGAACAGAAGTACCTGGATAAGGAGGGGTCAACGTCCAGAGAACATGCTGTTTATTAATATTTACTATTTCTCTGTTTAGGAAGTTTCAGTCTTCCAGTGAGAGAGAAGACATACAGATATGTAAGACATACAAGACATCCAATTTGAAGTAATGCAGTATGAGTAGCAAATGACAGCTTTGAAGATGTCTCAAATTCTACATTGTGTAAAAAATCTTTCATATAGATGCCTGATAAACATGCATGGAATTGAGCTTGCAAATATATTCCGATTTCCAATGGTCAGTGAAAGAAAATAAATTTGCAGTTAATCTTATTTTCCATTAATAATTCAGGCTTCTCTATATCAATGAGTTTGTTCCAGCAGCCTGAGAGGCCACAGACATGAGCCAGTTTGCTGTATGCGGTGGTTTATTTCCAACGTTTTGTACATAGGTGTGTGATTCATCTTCAGTTCTGCAGTCCTCCATAGGAGAGCATCTGAGCTGGAGCACAGATTTTAGCTATTGAACAGTCATTATTATCCAAGAAAAACTATGCTTTCTTCAGAAGATTTACACTTACACCCCATGCTTTTTGGAAACATAAAGATTCTGAGGACAGGGAAAATATGTTGCATTAGCTCTTTCAACACTTTCTGGTTGTTTGGTTGTAAACTGCTTTTGCAGCAGTGGAGAAGAGAAACAACTCATGGAAAGCAATGTTGCAAGTGGTTATCCTGCCTGCATCCTTCATGGTTTGGCATAAGTCTTTGTCTACATTTCTTTTAATGGGATGGTATTTGCTCTCATCTCTTATTCTCAGTGTTTCAAGATGGCAAACTTCTTTAGTTGCTTATAAAATCTGTTTGTTGTCTGGCGGTATCTGTCTGGGTTGCTGGCTCATTCAGCTGTTTGTAATCTTCTCTGTGAAGATTTAGGAGTTTTAGGAAATTTAGCTTATTGCTTTAGGAAAATGGATAAAAAAATGATAAATTCTCCCTTTTTGAATAAGTATAGGTCACTAACCTGTCTTCATTGCAGCCTCATGCAACTCTGTCCATCCAGGAAGATGTTTCCTTGTTGTTAATCATCTTTTATGTGGTGTGTGGTTTTCCCTTTGAAAAAAAAAAAACAGAAAGGAGGAGGGGGAAAACACCACCAACAACAACAAAACCCCTCTCAAAGCTATGCCAAGATGGTTAGCTTTTTTTTTTCCTTTTATTCTTAATTGCTCCTCCAAATCTGTTCTTATTTCTTGTAAAAAGAAGGAAAATTTTATGTGATGGAATGGACTTTGCTAAATATAGTGTTAAATTTAGTAGACGTGCTAAATATACTGATGCCTTCCAGTGAAAGCCTGTGGATCTCCTGATGGGAACAGACATTTCCTGACTCTGGCACCAATAAGATATCCGTTATCTGTAACACTGCAGTCCTCTCCTACATCAGATCAATTCTAAATCGATATATGAATTTAAGGCAAATCCAGTGTAACAGGCAAGCTGCAGACAAAATGTGAAATGAGCATGCAGAATTGCCAGCAGTGGCATTTAAATATCACAAATATGTCCACTTCTCCACCCACTCATCCCCACAAGGAAATATTTGGCTGGAATACTGTAAGAATAGATGCCCTCCTCCCAGTCCTAAATTTATTAGTTTTTCTTTTAATTTACAGCAGTGGTGGTTCATGTTGTTATTGATTTCTGTAGAGAAGGTGCTTTGGTTGGTCTGTGCTTCCCATTATTGACCAGGACTTCACCTGACTGTGAAGCAAAGGCAGCTGGCTTGAAGTCACAGCTTTGTGAACTGGGAAAGTTAAAATAGACATGGTGCCCTTAGGGACAACCAAAACGGTGAAATTTGTGCAGAATGCTTTTGCATTTGGTTCAGAGGAGCTTGAATTAAGTTGGAACATTAGCACATTCAGTAGCTGAATCTTACAGGGTAGAAACATGTGTCGTGAGACTTGTGGCATGGAAAACCTATATAAAAATAGATAGCTGTGAGCCTGAAGCCCTAAAGCACATCCCCAGATGAGCACAGGCATCACTGATTTGTGCCCAGTGCAGCGGTCTGATTTCAGTGAACTGTGAAGCAAGTACTAAAGGTGTGGGATCTCCTTTGCAAGAAGGGCTTTCCCAATTTCCAGTGTGGTACCTAGTTTTGCATGGATTTCTGCTCTTCTCCCTTATTTTCCAAACAGCAGCTTTGAAAGTCGTTTCTTTTTTCTTTTCAGAGATTTTTTCTGAAAAGTGGAGAATTTCACATGGTGCAGAAAAGGAAGGAAAAAACAAGAAAACCTCCAAAGCTCCCCAAAGCCAAGGCAATTGTTTGCTGCTCAGCACTAATTAGGCTAAAAAAATAATAGTGGTAATTTGAAATTAATTTCTGTGCGCACTCCTGCATGTAACTGGGAATCTATTTCCTGCCAGCACTTCTGGTGAGATTTCAGAACTTGCACCTTTAGAGAGAAAAAAAAATGGCCAAAATGAATTGATTTAAACATACAGATGCACAATTGTAACAGTCTTCCTGCATTACTTGCCTTTAATGAGAACAAACTGTCATTGGCACTGTTCCCAGGCAAATACCAAGGAATGCTTAACCTTATATAGGGTTGTCATGAACCACACAGTATGCCAGGTAAAGGATGTCTTTGCAACGAAACTAGCTTAAGAAATCATGTAGAAACTGTTTATTTAATCTTATTTGTAATTAGCATTTTGCCTGATTTCCCAGGCAATTATTTTTTTGTCTAACACTTGCTTTACTTAACTAATAGAATCAAGTAAATCCTATTTTTCACGTTCTGGTTACAATATTTAATAAGCCAAGAAGTACTCTAAGCTACAGTGGTTACTATGGGGTCATTTGGAAAGATTTTGACAGTTTCAGAGCATTCCCTCATAATGAAAATGGAAGAGCCAGTAAGCAAAGTATAATGGTAAATTTTAGAAGCTTCCATAGACACGCACATCATGCGTACTGCAAATGCCTCTTTCTCTTAACAGACTATAGCTTAAATAAATAACAGATTGACGGAGAAATGAGTGACACAACTTGCAACATGCTACTCTTCTCCAAAGTCCATAACAGCATCTCATGAACTGAGGGAGGCTTCAAAAATTAATTCAGTCTGGCAGTGACTGAAATTAGTTTGCACTTATTTAATGAAAAAACCCATGTATGTGGTATTGAATATTAATGTGCGTCAAGTTTGGCAGTATCTTAAATCAATTTTTGTTGTTCTATTAGAATTTGATCATCATCATGTTTCCCATCCACACTTCTAAATGGTGCTTGATGACTAAATTGGCAAATAACCTGAACCTTCCTTTGGCAATCCACTAGTTTACATTTTCTCATCACAATATTCTCTTTGAAAGCTCTTATTATTTAGTGTAAACAGCTGATAAAGCAATAAAATAGCATTCAATGAGAAACCCTATCCACTTTTTACAACCACAGTCACCCGCTTGGTGCAGGGTTCTTTGAGTCTTGATGTAAACCCATTGAGGAGTCATGGGAGAAGTACACACATTGGCTTTCACCAGTGTCAGGTATCACTTCACTGGGCCAAGAACATCCCATTTCTCTTGGTGGGTACTTGGTTTAAAAGCAGGGCACATGGGAATGGGGAAACTTTGTAGAGCCTGGCCACAGCATTTTATGCCAGTGGATTCCAATGTTTAAAATTCTGTGAAATATCTTCAATTTTTCATGATCAAAGTGAGCCTGGACGTGCCCCTTTATTTCACTTGTTAAACTGTTCTGATCTCAAACTGTGGGTTTTATGTTTTTCTGATACTCCTCCCCATCTCAGCCAGGGTGAGGGGAAGGAAGAGGAGTGAGTGGGGTGCTGTATGGTACTTAGCTGTCATGTGGGTTTAAACCATGATACAGGGATCATTTGGTCCCCAAACCTGTGGCTGAGGTTAGCCATCAAGCTATTGTAGCTTGGACTAACACCTGTTTACATGAAATCACTGCTGGGCTTGTTGTCTCTTTCCCTGTCATAAGGACTTGCTACTCTGGGAAGACAAACAGGGTAACTGGTGAAGTATTTAATATTCCAAAGTGGAAATCACCAACAGCACCAGCAAAAGCTCCAGTACATTTTCTTACCCAGTTCCCTCAGCCTCCAGAGGACATGGATGAAAAGCGGATAAAAGGGTCAAGAGAAGATATTCTTGTTGACTGTCAAGGTTAAGTTATACTAATTTACATTATTTTCTAGCATGAGAAAATTTTCTGCTGGCAACAGGTCCCTCAAAATCTGAAGCCAGAGAAGCCTTGCTCTCTTGATCTTTGCAGAGAATGACTTTGCTGAATTATCTATGCCAATACACGGACGTGATGTCTTTTTTCTTCTTGCTGAAGAAATTCATGTAAGACCTGCACATTGTAGCCCAAAGCGAGAAAGAGATTTGTGACTTTTCTGGTAATAATTCACACAGACTCCAAAAGAAATGTGCTTCTGAGCAGTGACTCTGTGAACAATAAAGCAAACACTCTTGACTACATCCAAGCCCATCCATCTTTTTAAATCATGTCAGCAGACTTCAAATTGTTCACAAAGTTTTATTGTTTCATAGAGAAAGAAATAATTTGTGGTGAAATACACTGAGCCATTGAACTTTGCAATTGTTTATTACTTGGTCTTGATTTCTTGCACACTGTGCTTCATGATTTACCCGTCATTTGTTTTGGATGATGTGGTTTATCCTCTCTTCATAGCTATATAGATTGTACAGGTAAATTTGTAAGTTGAACTGCTTAGCTTTTCTGCTTGTAATAGCACCCGCCTACTTCTCTGTAAAATTTGCTATAGTGCTGTATGTGCAGTTTCGTTGTAGACTAGGTGTGATTTCTTCCTTCTATCAAGAAAAACACGTTTACCCAACCTGGTGTGAAACTTGCTGGCAAGATTAGCCAAGCTTTTGTTTGAAATGGATGGCTGATGAACAGACTTTATAGAAAGTGGGAAGGTACGGACAATGTAACAGACAGAAAGTGGTCAACATGGCAGGTAAGGTAGCCTTTGTGCCATAAACAACATCTTATAATACATGGACTGCTTAGATACAGGTCATTTCTGTGATATGAGGGAAAGAGAGGTGACTGCATCTGAGCTGAGTCTGCTGTTATTTCTCCCGTGTTGTTATTGCTGCTATAAATGAGTGCCCTAATTAGAACCGAGGGAATTTATGGGCAGATATGAAAAAGTAGTTACTATAGCTACCAGGTGCTCCAGCTCAGTTGGGAAATGTCGCTAGTATAATGATAGCCCAAGGGTAAACACATGAGGTAAATGATGAACAAGCCCCCCTGCTCCAGGAGAAAATCTTTTTCTTCACACTTTGGTGGCTTGTTCAGCAAGCTGACATCTACCACTACAATTCCTTTTCTGTCTTTCCCTTTCAACAGACTGGGTTTGGTTAGACTATAAGGAGCTCTGGGGAGAAGAAAGTGCAAAAATTAAGAGGCATTTAGAGCAAGGATAAAGATCTATTTACCTGTCTTTCAAAAGTCTCTGTGTCCTGGGTTCAGCAGTAACAGTCATTTTTCTCCTTCTTAGTAGCTGGTGCACTGCTGTGGTTTTGACTTTTGGCCTGGGAACAGCACTGTTAACATCAATGATTTTAGTTGTTGCTAAGTAATGTTTACTCTGACCAAGGACTTTCTGAGCCTCATGCTCTGCCAGGGAGGAGGGGAAGCCGGGAGGAAGCAGAGACAGGACACCTGACCCAAAATGACCAAAAGAGGTATTCCATACCACAGCACATCATGCCCAAGATGTAAACGGGGGGCAGTTACCCGGAAGGGCTAGATCACTGCTCAGTCAGGCTGGGTATCAGTCGGTGGGTGGTGAGCGGTTGTATTCTCTTCCCTTGTTATTTCCCTTACCATTATTATTATTGGTGCTAGCAGTAGTGGTTTGTGTTACACCTTAGTTATTGGACTGTTCTTATCTCAACCCCTGGGAGTTACATTCTTTTGATTCTCCTTCCCATCCCTCCAGGAGCAGGGAGGGGGAGGAAGAGGGGTGGAGTAAGAGAGAGACTGCATGGCTGACCTTAAACCACGACAGTTCTTTTTGGCGCCCAGTGTGGGTCACGAGGGGTTGAGATAATGACAGATCTGACTGGAGTGTGTCTAATCATATTTGTGATAAGCATTCATTGTTTTGGATTAATAGTCACTCGTCACAATGCTGATTTATTGGCTCTCGAAGTTGTTGCTCTTGATCTCACAGTTTCAGCATGTCGTACCTTACTTACAGCCAGTATTTGCTATGTTAGTGTTCATCAGCTGCAGACCTTGTACTTTATGGTAATGACTTGTAATACAATAGAATCATTGATCATCAAAACTGATCTGACTTGCGTTCCCAGTGTGATCACCACCCCTATACTTTGGGAGGTATATAATGAAGTGTATAGCAATTACACAACTTTTCCCTTCCTCGAGTGGTCAGCGTATGAGGGAGATATTCCCACACACCCCTGCAACAAGTACATAAGCTACTCAAACTCTGACCACAGCAGACAGCGCAGCTACTCCAGCTCCAAGCACAGCAGCTACACCAGCCCCAATGACAAGTACAGCAGCATCGTTAGACAGTTCTGAAGGTTTTGAATGGCCTTTGGGTACCCTTGAGACCTGCCTGCTGACTGTGGTGGGGATCAGCATGTTGGCACTCATACAGAGTGAGTTTTATCCATGACCATTTCATCTGATCTTGAAAGTTAAGCGGAGTCATGTTTGAGTCTTGTCTGGGGTTAGGCGACAATATAGGAGGATCACCAAGAGATTTTCTCCGAGGCTGTACAGTCATGAGTGGCAGGGTGTGTGTGACAGTATGGGCAAGTATCTAGTCCACTGGGCCACTCCAGTGCTTTGGAAGCGTCAGAGATGGAAGGCAGCTGTATGGAGTCCCCAGCGACAAGTTGCAGAAGCTGCTGAAGGAGAAGGTGAATTATTTTGAGCCTGGTGGGCCCATGACGCTTCAGGCCATCAGGGCAGAGATGCAACATAGAGATTGACTCAGGATCGAGGGGTGGACTTAAGAATGGATACTATGGCCCAGGTTATTCACAAGTGTGAAACGTGCTGCAATTAAGCAAGCCAAATGGTTAAAGCCTCTCTGGTATGGAGGACGACGACTGAAGTACAAATATGGGGAGGCCTGGCAGATTGACTACATCACACTCTCCTGCTCTGAAAGACTATTACAAGAGATGGAGCGTGACATCATGGACCAAATGGACTCAGCAGCTTTATAGGGATTGGTCCATGCACTAAGGAATGATGTCTCTCTCTCTCTCTCTGTGGATGTATATATATGTATATATATGAGTGATGGTATATTGAAAATGTGGGATCTGAGCATGATGTGAATGGTGTGGAATAAGGGGTGGATAATGTTCTGGGTTCATCAGTAGCAGTTGTTTTTCTCCTTCTTAGTAGCTGGTGCAGTGCTGTGGTTTTGACTTTTGGCCTGGGAACAGTGCTGATAACATCGATGATTTTAGTTGTTGCTCAGTAATGTTTAGTCTGACCAAGGACTTTCTGAGTCTCATGCTCTGCCAGGGAGGGGAGGGGAAGCTGGGAGGAAGCAGAGACAGGACACCTGACCCAAACTAGCCAAAGGAGTATTCCATACCACAGCACATCATACCCAAGATGTGAACTGGGGGCAGTTACCCGGAAGGGCTAGATCACTGCTTGGTCGGGCTGGGTATTGGTCGGTGGGTGGTGAGCATTGTATTCCCTTCCCTTGTTATTTCCCTTACCATTATTTATTGGTGGTAGCAGCAGTGGTTTGTGTTATACCTGTTATACCTTAGTTAGTGGACTGTTCTTATCTCAACCCATGGGAGTTACATTCTTTCAATTCTCCTCCCCATCCCTCTGGGAGCAGGGGGGAGGAAGGTGGGGGAGTGAGAGTGGCTGAGTGGCTGGGCTTAAACCATGACAGTCTGATAAAATCTCTCCCTACTTCTCCATATATAGGCTAGAAAGCAAGGTGAACTGTGTGTATTTCCATAAGTTCAGAAACAGAATTTTTATTGCGTTGGTATTTTTCTCTCCTGACCCTAATTCCAGCAGTGACCTTTGATGCCCGCCTAAGCCTATGGATAGGGAAGGAGGAGAATGAGTAGGGATACTGTTGGCTCTCCCTTTGCATCTGTTGGCTGAGACAGGGGACATCTTTGTGCCTTGCTGCTTCATCTAACTGTTAATATTAGTTGCCAAGTGTGGGAGAATTGAATGAGAAAAAGCCTTTCAGATGTGATTGGAGGGACCTCTTGCACAGTGCTGCATACAGGCAGAATCTACATAGTTTATTCCATTTGTTACAGTGAAAGGAAGAATTGTGACGTCAGATTCATTTCTGCTGCAATTTCTCTGAAGTCAACAAGGTGACACTACTGATTGCGTTGATGCAGATTTTTCAGTCCTGAGTAATTACCTGACCTCTTAGAAAAAATACAGAAGAAAACAGAAAATCGGAACAGTTGCTGCTAAGGGAATTGATTTCCCACCACCTTAAGCAGTGCTGACCATGAGTTGCTCTCTGGTTTTGGAGGAGGCACGCAATCGCAGAAAGAAGCTTGAAACATCTATATCTTGCTCAACCAGAGACAGACTTCAATTATACTTAGCAGTATCCAGCATGTTGCTTCCTGCTCCTTATAGATGGGGCCTGCAAAATTGTTGCTCTGTGATTCCTTCTGTGAGTATAGGGACAGACTCTGGTGGTGTATAGAAAAGCAGAGCCACAGCTGCAGCAATGAGAAGGTCAGTGTTAGTACTGTCTCTGGCCATGCAAACTCCAGCTCCTCTTTAGGGATCACTTCAGGCTGATACTTGAGTTTTCTAAAACCAGAGAGCATTGCCTACCCAATTTAGTCTCAGATACCTTGTTGAGGAGCTTTAGTCAGACACCATATCCTTGGTCTCAATCCTTAGAGACAGGAGCTCCAAAGCAGTTCATTTCCCCCAAGTTCTGAAGCCTGGTGTCTCTGCCCATTCATTGGCAAAAGATGCAAAAAGGCTTCGAATGTGATTGCTTCAGCTAGGCAAGCTAAGCTATTGCAGTCACAGTCATTGCTGTCTTGATGAACTTGGCCACCCTCACTGGGCTAAATTACTTTGGATGATGATTTTACTTCATCAGCAAGAAGGTGACATACCAGCTCTGTCACAAGCCTTCCTGCAGGAGGAGTTCTGAGGTGTAATGCCTGGATTTCAACATTAGTGGTGCTTTACAAAATTAAGCAAAATGCATGTGAAAAGGCATCTGATTAAGCAGTGCCTCATTTCTGCAAAAATTTTCTACCCAGAGCTTTATGGAGTGCTGTGCCAGTGCCAAATGTACTTGAATCAGGTTCTCAGTGGAAGTAACTAGGCAGAAGTTGCACATGGATCTGTGTCTGCATGTGAGCTTTACTACAGGCTATAGGCATCACTGTGGCTGCGCAGGGCTCATCTGCTGTAGCCAATCCTCCTATGTAGAGGAGAATACCAGGCTCATCCTCTCTGAAGATGATCTTTTGCTAAGTGTCCTGGGGAGTGAGCATCAGTGGTCTGTTATAGTCTAGCTGCTATTCCTTGTTATCTGCTGTTTGCAGTGAGGCATAGGTTGCCCTCTACAGCTCATCTTTTCAGCAGTGGGCCTACCACAGTTTGTCCAAATGGAAGAAACAGAACATATCTAGGAAAAAAAAAAGACTTTAATAATGATTAGGAAAAGAGGGAGGGAGCAAAGAGGTGAGATATGCATTAGTGATGAGGATGAGGCTGCTTACACTTTTCCTGTGATACAAGAGCTATCAGTGAAACTTAAAAGCCTAAAAGATGCCTGCTGTTGTAGTATTGCTTAGAGCACTGGTCCGACCTAGTGTAGCATGTTTCCCTCTCCTTGATTTTAACAGCTGAAGAAAGCTTCAGTGAACTGGGAATTTGGGTTTGTTGGTGTGGTGTTGCTGGGTTGGGCAGTCATAGCCTCAGTGGGACCATTATGTTTCCCTGGTCAGTGAAAGAGTTCCAGGGAGTAAGCAAAACAAGACTTTTGCACTTCAGCTGGTTCTCAGGATTCATCTTCTCTGGACTTTTTATTTTTTTCTTTCTTTGATGTCTCTATGGCTTAAGAAATTGTCCTGGGTTCAGCCACTGCCCGGAACACTATCCTGGGCCTTGAGAAACAGATTTTGTGGCGACACGGCACCCCAGAGAGAATTGAGTCAGACAATGGGACTCATTTCTGGAATAACCTTATAGATATTTGGGCCAAAGAGCATGGCATTGAGTGGGTATATCACATCCCCTAGCATGCACCAGCCTCTGGGAAAATCGAACGGTACAATGGGCTGTTAAAAACTACACTGAGAGCAATGGGTGGGGGAACTTTCAAGCATTGGGATACACACTTACCAAAGGCCACTGGGTTGGTCAACACCAGAGGATCTGCCAACAGGGCTGGCCCAGCCCAGTCAGAACTGTTACATATTGTAGAGGGGGACAAAGTTCCTGTGGTGCATATGAAGAATTTGCTGGGGAAGACAGTCTGGGTAATTCCTGCTTCAGGTAAAGGCAAACCCACTCGTGGGATTGCTTTTGCTCAGGGACCTGGATATATTTGGTGGGTAATGCGGGAAGATGGGGAAGTCCGACGTATACCTCAAGGGGATTTGATTTTAGGGGAAAACAGCCAGTGAAATCAATTGTATGCTGTTGCCTGCTGTGTAATACTTTTATAGCCCATCAACTAGATGTCTTCGGGTCACCAGCGACTGGCCCTGACTTCCCTCTGACCATCATCCCAACAGAGAATGAACTTTGATAGAACCAGATGAGTTCTGCAGTAAAGGAACGACCAGCATCAGCAGGCAACGATCCAGTACTGCACACAGCCTTTCCTGCCCTGAACGATTGTTACAAGAGATGGAACCTGACATCACGGACCGAATGGACTCGGCAGCATTATAGGGATTGGTCCATGCACTAAGAAAATGATTTTTTCCTCTTGGTCTGTATGTATATGGATGTATATATGTGGGAGAGCGATGGTGTATTGAAAATGTGGGATCTGAGCACGACGTGAATGGTATGGAATAAGGGGTGGATAATGTCCTGGGTTCAGCAGTAGCAGTCATGTTTCTCCTTCTTGGTAGCTGGTGCAGTGCTGTGTTTTGACTTCCATCCTGGGAACAATGCTGGTGAAACCGATGTTTTCGGTTGTTGCTAAGTGATGTTTACTCTGACCAAGGACTTTGTGAGGCTCATGCTCTGCCAGGGAGGGGAGGGGAAGCCAGGAGGAAGCAGAGATGGGGCGCCTGACCCAGGCTAGCCAAGGAGGTATTCCATACCACAGCACGCCATGCCCAGGGTGGGGGGGTAACTGGGAGTTACCCGGAAGGACATGGGCTTCCGGGTGGGATTTGTTTCTTGGCCGGTGGTATCGTATTCTCTTCCCTTGTTATTTTCCCTTATCATTGTTGTAGTTGGTAGTAGCGGTGGTGATTTGTGTTGTACATTGGTTGCTGGACTGTTCTTGTCTCAACCCGTGGCAGTTGCACCCTTTTGATCCTCCTCCCCGTTCCTCCGGGAGCGGGGAAGGGGAGAACCCCGGTGTGGGGGGGGGGCCCTCGATTGTTGTCAGCCCGGCACCACTCACTGGGAGTGAGTGAACAAGTTGCCTGACTGGGTTTAAACCACAACAGAAACAAATGAGAATTCCATCCTACCCACTTCTCTGTCTCTTTGTTCTGTGTGTTTCCTACCCTATGGCTGTAGTACTCATGTGCTTTACAACTGGCATGTACATTTGAATATTTAGTCAGGTTTAAAAATGTTCTGTTTTCCCTCAAACTCAGAGTAAAGGAAATTGGTGTCTGGTTGTTTTAGTCTGGGTTTCAATTTTTGCGTATTTTAAAATGCACACTGAATAGTTAATTTTATTGAAAAAAGATATATATTTCAATCTGAAAAAAAAATCAGTATTTCCTTGTGTAAAATCTTGACATTGACTCTTTTGAGCTTCTGAGGATCTTGAGTTTGAATGAATTCAGCACTGACGTAAGTATTTTGTGGGAGAGATAGTGAGGGAGGGAAATTCTTTAAAAATGTTCAAATAAAGAAATCGTGCTTGGCTGCACCAGAGAAATCCCATCTTCCTCACTTCATTAAGACCAAGGGCACCTGTTGTGTGCTGAATCCCTGGAAAAAAAATGTGAAACCTGGTGCTTCAGACTTCCTGTTCTTTGCTGAGTTGATTACATAGATCCCACCCCCTCCCCAGAATTAATACTCTTAAAGATGCTGTTTTAATTTTGCTGCAAGAATACAGCACACAGCCTTTGCCCGGTGGTAAGCTTCTCTCTAATTGCCTAGGATAGTTCCACTGTTTGAATTTTGGATTGGGCAGGTGTCATGAGCTAATTCTTTATGCTTTGGGGCTTTAGCGAGGCCCAGATGCCAGACTGTGGATGAGCTCTGAAAACACTGTTCTGTGAAGCTCAGCTATTTATCTTGGCCACATCATTAATGCCAAAACAATCCAGGAGCATCTAGCTCTCCTGTGTCTATCAGTCTTAAAACAGTGCTGTGGCTTAGACTACAGAGCCAATAAAAGCAATTTTTTTCTGTACAGTGCCTATACATTTTGTTCTTGCAGGATTTTTTTGGAAGCGCAGTTTATGTGGCAGCCTGAACAGCAGTCTGTTTGTCTGTTTTCCCTCCTTGGAAGGCAAAATTCAAGAATCCTCCAGTATGTTAGGACCCAGAAAATGAGGTTTTGCTCTGACAGCTGAACTGGTATTCTAATACTGTGTACAAGGGTTACTGTTAGAAGTCAGTAAGGCAGATTTGCAGCTTGCCAATTTTTCTGGGTTAGCTTGGAGTACAGGCTGACAAGCCTGATCACTAAGATTGGATAAGTACATACCTCATTTTCACACCTTGTGTTAGCACCAGGATAAATAAGCCTGATTTTGAAAAACAATAAAGCTGGCTGGGGTATGATATCTCAGCTCTATAAATGTTCAGGTTGTCAACACTGTCACTTGATTTCAGCTGGAGCTAAGGTCATGCAACTTCTTCTATGTCCTAACATCTGCTTTTTCTCATGTAGTTTGGGCCACATGGTTTCTTTAGCTGGAAGATGAAGCTGCCAGGAGCCAGCAGCTCTCACAAGAGCAGCAGATGAGGCTTGTGTAGGGCCAGGAGTAATGGTAGCCACCTCCCACTCCCACAAAAGGCAGTCCTAGAGAGCACAATGACCAGGAGGACCAAGAAGAGAGTATGGCATATCAGCCAGGGCATGGTGCAGCAATTTATGCAGGAGGGCACAAAGGGAAGAGAATCTCTTCGAAGGAGGGAAGTTCCACTGGCTGAGAGATTTGAAATACACATAACCCACCAACCAAGGACTGTTGTGAGAACATCTTCACAGAGCAGTTATCCGACCTGACCCTCAATGCGGAATAGTGGGCACTTGACTAAGAGCAAAGGCCACAGCTCCAGCTGGGGTGTCTGCACCATCTCCATCATGGGTGGATGATGCCTCCAGCTGGATGGAGTTGCTGTAGGGAGAGGTTGCAGTGCAGACCTCAGGCTTCAAGAGGTGCCTAGAGCTGCCTCCTGGGACAGGGACAGGCATCAGACCTGCCTGCAGGTGGCTGAGCTGCAGGAGGTGGTAAGGAGGCTGAGGACCAATAGGGAGGATGAAACGGAGTTAGACACTTGGTTCCAAGCAGACTGCAGCCAAACAGCCAAAAACTCCCACAGTGACACACACAGAACAGAGGGACACCAATAATGAAGGGGAATTAAGCTTGCAAAGGCAAGGACCTGCAGGAGGAAGAGATTTCCCCAAAGATTGAGGTGCCCTTGCAGAACACCCTTACTACTCTGCAGGCTGAAGAGGAAAGACGCTTCACAGCAGGATTGATGCTGGAGCAGAGTACAATAGCCCAGTCTGCTCCTTGTATAACAAGTGTAATTAAGAAAAGGTGATGGGTGACAGTAATAGACAACTCTCTTCTGGGAGGTATGGAGGCACCACTTGATGACTTGGTGCACTCTCTAGAAGGACTTTGGGTCTTGTTTGACAACAAGTTAACATGAACCAGCAATGTGCACTTGCAGCCCAGAAAGCCAACCATATGCTGGGCTGCATCCAAAGTGTGACCAGCAGGTTGAGGGAAGTGATTCTCCCCTTCTAATCCATTCTTGTGAGACCCCACCTGCAGTACTGCATCCAGCTCTGGGGCCCCCAGTGCAAGAGGGACATGGACCTGCTCGAGTGAGTCACAGAAGAGGACCACAAAGATGATCAGTTTCCATGAGACTCCTTGTGAAAAGGGAGTCCGATCTGAAATCTGACTTCAACTTCCTCTTTCTTACCTATGTTATCCACTCAAATGCAGCTGAACGACTTGTGAAATGGAGTTTAAACATACCAAAATATTTTGCTTTTTGTTTGTTAGGATTACTGACTGCTTAGAGTCCTCTATAAGCATTAGCCGGTGGTGTCTAGCTATATCAGGTTGCACCATTACTCTTTGGAACTACAAACCAGCAAACTTTCCCCCCATGTGCTGAAACTGGGTTAAAATAAAGAAACATAGAGGCATCTAGATGATCACAAGAGCAGACGTAACAGCAGCATCTCTTAAAAATATTACCCACCTCATCTGGAAAGCTGGGAACTGGGGAAAGGATTGGTAACTAGTTAGAGTTGTGTTTGGGGGTGATTTTACATAGAGTGTTAGAAGGGTAGGACACTCCAGGATGGTGATCCTTAAAGGATAAGACATCTTTTCAAGGATTCAGGTTGGAAAAACTAAATGGTGGATGGCATGTGAGTAAGTGAGCCCTGTCAGAGCTCCCATCAGCTGTGCGCTACATCTGTGCTAGTAGATTAAAGAGCAGAAAGCTGGTTTTGGTTTTCAGGCCAGCTGGAAGGACTTGACCTTGTCCATACTGTTAAACTCCTTCAGTTGCACCACATGCCCACATGGAAACTGCCTCTTGGACATAGTTCCTGGGCTGTGCTAACAGCTGAATTTGAGAAATGCCTTGCTGGCGCAGGCTGATGCATGCGGCAGCTGATCTGCAGATGTAGCATAGCTGACTGTCAGACTTCTGTGCCCAGAAGTGGTTTCTGTCACTGTTTTTGACTTGTGCAGCTTCAGCCCTCCTGTCCTCCTCTGGATACTTGTATCTACCAGTCTGTTATTTCAGAGTTCAGAATTATCATATATGCAGAAATCTGGTGTGGAGCAAGAAGCACTTAGCATTTGGAAATACCTTAAACTCTTTCCTGACTTTCTGAACCTGAATTAGGCAAATCCTCATTAGCCCTGTTAGTGACACGGGATACCAATGGGACTGGGAAGTTGATTTGCAATAGCAGCAACTCTGGTTTTGTGAGTCAGACTCGTGTCACAGAGCTGTGGCCCTCCAGAGTTGGCAGCTCCCTTGCCATCGGGAGACAGTAAGTGCTTTATGAAAACTTACAGGTAGTGTGTAAGAGCATCACCAAGCAGACGGCCCTGATCAAACAGTTGTCTTTCAAGATCTTAACCTACTGAACAAGAACACAGCAAATCAAATGGAAAACACATGGTTTGCTGCTCTCAGTTTTGACAGCATCAGGAAGGTCAATGAAAGATTAATGGGTGTAACTATTTTCTAAGCCTATCTTTGGAAACCAAGATAACGCTTTTAGCTTGGTTTCGAAAGGAAATGGGGTGTATGTAGTAATTCCCTTCTGTTTTTTCCTTTCTGATAATTCTTACTCTGAACAAATCTGACAAGCACGTCAATTCTTACAAGTTTTGTCAAGCCAAGTATAGGAGAGTGTCTCTCTCAGTGTCCTTAGTGAGGAAAAAATGGTGTTTAAGCTCAGCAAAAGACAAGCAGAGCAATTCTGTAAATACCACAGCTGAAGAAACAGCTTCATCCTGAGTTTTATTCTCCATCAATGGAGTTTTATGAGAATGTAGGGCTCAAAAACTCCCTCTTGGGTACTATCCATTGCACCTCCATCTCTTTTCCAGAGGAAACATGTCGCAAATGGGACAAAATATTTAAAAGCTACTTAGGAAGATGAGGGCTGGTGTTTGCAGCTCTGTCTTGGTAAATAAGGGCAGTAGTTGTTAGAAAAGGCAGGTAGCATCGTCATGCTTTGCTCTCTAGAGCTAGCACTGCTTGACACAGCAAACTGCCTGGTCCTGCAAAATGCTGTGTGCTCAGAAAACTGTGCATGCTGCAACTTGTTCACAGTGGCGACACATGAACAGAGAGTTGTGTTTTGTCAGAATGGGAGATTTTATGACACCATTTTTGAATGTGTCCTCTCACTTCTGTGACCTTTTGTGTTTCATTTAGAATAACAGCTTAACTGTAAGGCCAGGATAACAGTGCATGCAAAACCTGAGACAATTTTCAGGAAGGGAGAAGGCAGTAGTTAGAGGTATGGCTTGCTTTCCAAATTTTCTTCTCTTCATTTCCATGTGTATCTCAGCTTTCTCAGTGCCTCCCAACCATTTTCCATTTCTCTCTTCTTTTATGAACTCATTTGCTCCTCACTTTATATTTTTTTCCACTCTCTTTCTCCCCGTTATTTTGTTATTCCAGATAAAACATATTTATCTATTTTGAGCCTTCTTGTTCTATTTAACTCTTTCCTGAGACTTTTTTTTGTTGTTGTTGTTATTGTTTTTGTTCTCTCTTTATTTTGTCACCTTTGTCTCTGTTGATACTGCCTAAATTCAAGCATTGTCACTCAGACTGCAGAGTCTGACATTGTGGACAGCAGACTTCCCTGAGTACTGGAGACCCTTCATTTGATGGGGATTGACTAAAGACCAACCTTGAGCATCTATATTCTAACTAAATCGATATCATGTCTTTCCCTGATTTTTCTGCAGCCCTGAGAGGTGTGAAGAATTGGATGCCATAAGGCCCAATTGTCTCTAACTGTAAGTAACAGAGCTGAACTCTGTTAGAGCAGAACTACCCAGTGTCATTTGACACATGCATGTTGTTTTTGCAATTGTGGTGAACCCAGGAATGTTAATGGTGCTCAAATCCAAGAGACACAATGAAAATGAGCACTTGCTCTCAGCTGTTTCAGTTTGCTATTATTTTGGCCCATTTGCTATGAATGAAGTTCAAGCCAAATTGAACACAAATCACCTAGAACTGCATGTAAAAGGTCTCAGATAAAATTAGCAGTAGAGCCACTAGCCTCATGCAGCTTAAGTGAGCCATCATTGCATATCTGCCCCTAAATGTCAATACTGCTCTTCCTGCCTCCCTGCTGCTTCACGTTTGAGAGCACGTAGCTTTGGCAATGCTTGATTGCCACTGCATGCTCAAATGCTGGCTATATGGATTGCCTTCCTGTATGGCATTTTGTGAGCATGCTGAGTGACTGCTGAAGATTAATAGGATTTGTGACAGTGGGAACTGATGTTTGTTATGTCTCCAATGGCACACAGGTAGCAATGGGGAGGCTGTTCCGCATTGTCCTTCAGGTGACCTTTCCGCTTTGCACAGAAGGAAGGCTCCTTCCACTGGCTACTCATCAGCAACACAGGAGGGCTCTGAAATTACAGGCATCGGTGACAGGAACTCCAGCCAGTTTCTGGACTGGGGAAAAGGGGAACAGTAAAAAATGCAGGAGTTTTGGAAATGCTAGAGGACTAGATGGCTTCTCTTCCAGACGCTGGAGCTGTGTGGCTTAGTAATCAGGAATAGGAAAGAGGCGCTTCTAATTGTACTTCTACTTTTCTTTATTTTAAGAAATGGCTCTTTTGTGGTTGTATCTATCCACCAGGCAGGTTAATACTACTTCAGATGTCTTGTGCAGCGCTCAAATGAATGGGAGGAAAAGTGACTTGGCTGCATGGCATTTATATGGCATTTATTCATTGCCTCCTCCTTAAGACAGAGGTTAGTGTATTGCAGCATGACTGTGTGCTACACCAGCACCACCAGCATCCCCTCATCAGGCTGTAACCACTAATTGGGGTTGTGATGCTACATCCATCTTACTCTGGACTTTGGGGTACGGATGGCAACATGTCAGCCAAGGGGTGTCTGTAATAGTGACTCAGATATCTCGTGGATATGCAAATATGATTATAAGTCAATTATTTTATTTTATAGTGGACAGCACAGCACTTCACTGCAATGGTTTGTACGTGAGGATCTCCCCTTGAATAGGCACATCTCTTAAGGTTACTCCTAGATAATGAGAGATTTCTTGCTGCAACAAATTCTTGGTGAGTGATTAATAACATGCTGAACTTTGAAATCTTAGCCAAGTGATATAGAGGATTGATTGTGCATATAGAATCCTTTAGACATAAATAAGCGAGTCTGGGACTAGGAGTGGATCCATCTGCAACCTAGACTCCTGTCAGAGAAGGAGTTCAGAAAGTGAGGGGGTCTTTTCTGAAACTCATGACTCAACAGGAGGGTCTCCCTGACAGTTTTGCCTGACCCTGTCATCTATGAAGTAAATAATGAAGTATATCGTACCACCAAATCTTGTTAAACCATAGTCACATTTACCATTGAACTTTGTTAACTCACTATTTTATACCAACAAAGTATATTGCTGCTTCTTTCTTAGGAGTGAATGATGCATAACTCCATCCATGACTGATTCACGGCAACAGAATCTTACCTTAAATCAGGGAAAGCTTAGAAAGAAATTAAAATTTACTTCCTCAGGACACATATATTTGTTTTCTTTCTGCTGCCTTTCCCTCACCACAGATTCCTAGCATTGTTGGCATGTGCAATCTAATGGGTACAGGAGGGCTAGCAGTGTGATGGACTTTAATGTCACAGAGTACGGAGTGAAGCACATAGAAAAAAAGGAGAAAAGATCCTTGGACTTCATTGCACAAATAAATGTCAGAACGAAACAGGTCTGGCACGACTTCAACTCCCTGCTACCCAATGTCAGTCACACTGAAATGCTCATAAAAGCAAGAAATACTGTACTGCTCTGGCACAGGTGAAATATGGGGTCTAGAACAAACCTTGCTGACCACTTAAATGCTGTTTAAAATTGAAGAGTAGTTTTAGTAACACTTCAGTGGAGTCTGGGACTTTCCACCCAGCCTTTTAGCAAGGGTAACCGGTACTGCAGGTTATTAAGTCTGGGTTGGAAGAGTGGATCTGATGCTGTGCTGTGGGACTGCAATTGAACCCTCTCTCACGCCTTTTAAGTCCCATGCATTGAACCCAGGAGGTGTGTGTCTTACACTGTGCCATCACCAGGTCTTAAGTCTGTGCTTTTGCGAAATACAGGTCTGTATTTCCTAATTATCCCCAGCACTGGGCATCCCCAGCTCTTGCAGCCAGCACCTCCAAGAACCAAGAGCAGAAGCACATCTTTCACAGAAAAGGCAAAGGACATCTGGTGCCTTGGTGTGATGCTGGCTGAGTTGGGGGTAAGGATATGGTCATAGAAGGATTTAGCAACATGTAGTGAATTCAAATCATACATACGTCCACCTCCAGATTGTTGCCACTGTGTGACAGCATCGCAGGTCAGCTCCATTCAGTAAAGATTAGCTTGGACTTAGCTTGGACTTAACTTGGCTCAGGAGACCAGCCATTGCTGTTTAATGATTTTCACTAGAAATCCTGTAAGTAGAAAAAGGCTGGGCTTGTTTTGCTTTTTCTCTTTTCCCTATTGCTTTCCACAGGCAGGCTCTTTTCCGAATCAGAGCAAAACACTGCATCCTTACGGAATAAAAAATTAATAATAATAAAAAAGCAAGATTTAGAAGTACAAAAAAAAGTCTGTCTTTGAAAAATAAATAGCCTTTAAGACCCATCAAAAATATTTTTGAGCTTTTAGTTAAAATACTGCTTGTTACTGCACAATCTCTTGTGATTGCAGAGTCTTTCCCAGAATCTGCAGTTGTTGGAGGGCAGATAACTAGCAAAAGGAACAGAGCAGCAAAATATTCATTAAATATCTGGCAAGGGTACACTTGTGGCCAGGTCTAGATCCCAAAGATATTTTTTTCCTTCATTAGTTTCTTCATTTCTGCAGGCATTAAAAAGGGGGCTTAGTATATCCACCTTGGTGTGGAAAGTCTAATCTTTATTTGCCAAAACAATAGCTTAAAACTAGAAACTAGCCTAAGAGGCTTCATGTCAATTGAACAAATAATTGTAGCCATTTCTGTGTCTCCTGCAAGGTTTTTATTATTTAAAAAATGATAATAAAAAAACCTGAAAGCAAGCACAGCATCTTTGTGTAACTTGGTGAGTGCACAGACAATAAAATTGCTTTCTATGTGTCCCTCTCATACACTTGTTTTCTTCAAAGTATCAAAAGAGGAAGGCAATAAAAATAAATACTTTATAGCATGGTAACCTCTAAACTGCAGTGTTTTAAATGAGCAGCCGTATAATCTAACACAATATGATGGTGTTGTTTTCCACACTGATGCCCAGCTGATATGTAAGGTAAGGGCTTTTGAGCTCCTACTTGAAAATTTGATTTAGTTAATGTGGTACAGATGTCTGAAGTTACTTGTATGGTGATGGCCTTAGCAGTTCTTCAATTAAAATACTATAGTATAAAATCAAATCATTAGTACAAAACCTTAATGTAGAACAAAACTATATAAATACTATGTTGTTTTTTTTACAGGCCAAGAAAGGAAAAAAAGTTAAATAAAACCTCTTGTTGTTCTCATTTGGAAGAAAATACGACTCCAATGTGTTGAAAGAATTTTATTTCACCTAAATCACTGAAATGTTGACTTTTAAACATAATATTTATCTTGAAATTTAAATTCTATTTGCATTGAGTGGTTCTTTTCAGATATACATAAACAAACTGGGCACTTTCAATACTCACTCATTCCCCTTCCCCACCCCCACCCCTTGTTTCTGTCAGCAGCATCATCAGTTTGCCGCGTTGGCTGTATGGGGCAGCCAAGAGAGCCTGGCTCTTTTTAGGTAAAGCATTGCATATCTCAGAAGATATCTTTTCAAAAGCGCTTGTGATCACCTGCCTGGTCATACTTAAAAAATCATTCTTTCCCCAGTTTCTTAAACTGTGCATTTAATCTTCTTGTTCTTTCCTTTGGAAGATAAATACCTATTAATAATCTGAACACGCTGCATGGGAACAGAGCAATAGCTTCCAACGAGGTCATTAAATCCTTCATAAAAGAGTTTGCCTCCAAGCTGTCTGATGCGCTTTGCTGGAATTACTCTTTGCTGTCTGGGTGAGTTTCTGCAGTCATTGCTGAGGAACCCTGGGTGCCTCAAACATGGCACTCTTGGACATGAGAGGTGAGGGGATGTTTTACGTTGTTCTGGAAAATGTTCTGGTGTGAAAAGAAATGGGCCAGATTTACCCATCTTCACTATTTTATGACCCTATATGTAGTAAAAAGAGGCTGTTGATAGCACAGCTTAAGAGAAAAATATGTTTCTCACTAGTGCAGCCCTTCAACATCAGACAGGAGTAGAATTGAGGTAATTTCTATCAATGTGCTAACAACTTAGCTTCAGGGGAGAGACATGTTACATCCATGCTGCTGTTACTGACTATTGAAGAAATTTCCAGGCTTGATTTTTTTTTTTTTTTTAACCTAAATTTGGACAAAAATACTGTGACATAAATATCAACCTGGAAAGAGTTTTTGGGTGGTCCATTATGTTTCTTACATTTCCTGCAGAATTTTTTGCAGAGATGTCAGCTGCTGTGACAAAAAGCAGAAAGTTAGGACACGACAGTGCTTGATTTACATCTGATCTTAGATATCTCTTTTCTGGTAATAACAGTCAGTGAGTTTTCACACATCTTTGGTTTCATCAGGTGATTCTTAGTGTTCTGCAATACAGATTGCAAACTAGTAATCCTCTAGCAATAAAGAGGTTCAGTTCATCCACTAGATGCAGCTCTAGCAATCTCTTTTTTGTGTTTACTTTTCTGAGAAGATGGTATCTTCACCTGTGAAAAACAGTCTGGAAACTTTCCAGAAGGGTAATGTAGGAATATATCAAGTTTGCAGTTGGTACTTACGGCCAAGTGTCAGTTTAGCAACCTAGGTCTTACTGATGGCAAATGAAAAGTAAATATTGTGAGTGATGGAGTTGTTCTAAGGGCTGAAATGAAGCTTTGATCTGACACTTTTCATTTCCAGGTTTAGGAAACTTTTGCCCACCTTAAGACAAGCACCAAGAACAACTTAGGAGACTGAAGGAAAGCCAGCCTCAGAACTGCAGTTTTGTGACTCACAGGTCCATTCCATTAAGAGGAAGGTAATCAGAAGGTGCTGATGGTGCTTGGTGGGATCGCTTGACGGTTTGCATCTTCTTCCCGCCTTTGCTGGGTCTAATGCCAATCTATAGACGTTAGTGTTACAAAGTTCTAGCAGCACCAGAGCCATCTGAGTGGTTTTTAAAGGAGATGTGATAGAGTAATAGAGTCTTTGTTTGGCACATGTCTGTGGAACAGATTGCTTCTGCATCCAGATCATTTCATTTACTTGTTTTCAGTCCATGTTCTCATGTCTTTAAAATGGGCACTATAATGCTGTCTCATTATGCACAGACTTTATGGGAGAGGTTCAGTAATCATTATGAAAAGGTCAGATGCTTCTGTGAAGGGCACCTATAAATGAGTCTATAAATAAATAGTCTGGAAGCCTTTAGGAGAGGCTAACAACTTATTTATCTTTTATCCTGCTGGTTGCATGGACTGTATAAAAGCACTAGCACACTGCTAATTAGTTTAATGCTCAAATTTTGGTCTGGGGGCACTGAGACACTGCTGGGTGTAGCAATTGGCTCAATATGAGACCTGACTGTCATTGAGCTCATACCAACGCTGAATGCGGCTCCATGAGATCTGTGCTAAGCCTTGCTGAGGAAACGTTTCTTAATTGGAAATGCATGTGTTTTATTGAGATGATGCTAGCTGCAAAATATATCCTCAGCAACAGTGTGGCACCATTTTTTCCACTTGGCTTAGAGGAGAAAAGTGACCATTAGTAATGCTTTTTATTGACTAGTCTGAATGCTGTTGTTTGGGTAGTGTTCAATAGAGTCAGGTCTGGGCTTGAAACACTCAACTGCTTACCAAGAAGCTGGCTTCATTCCACACTCTAGTGGCGTTTAAGGCAGGTAGTAAGAAACACCTCATTTGCTTTGAGGTCATTCCACTTTTTATAGAAGAAGACGTTCCTGATCTGCCTGTGTACCAATGGCATGGTTACTTTCATTTGCCATCTGCCTGTGCAACAGTTTGGCTGCCATACAAAGGGCTGTGGTGGAACACAAAGGCAGTCCCAGTTCTGAGGCATAGCAAGAGATGGGGGAAGTTGTGGGGTGACCGGGGAGATGACTCTCTGAAAGGCTTTACCTTAGCTGGCTCTTTTAGTGGCGTCTGTATTGCTTAGCTTTTTGTCACGTGAGATTCAGCATTTCCAGCTGCAGAGAAGCCAAAAATTCCAGTCTGGAGGTTTTCAGAGCATCTGGCACCTGATCCTTAATTACACTGCTCCTTAGGAGACACCATCCAGCTCCTTGATCCCTGGCTTCATACTGAAGCACAAAAATGTCACTTTACTTGAAATGCAGGACATAGAGTGCCTCTCTCCTTTTCTCTCCAACCACGCAGAGGGGTGTTACAAAAGGAATTCAGTCCCAAAGCATCCTGGTGCTTCTGAACCCATCCTACTCCAGGTTGCAAATATGCTTAGGTCTCTGACTGTTCCCTCTGTCACACAGTTTAATGCCAAGTAAAAAGAGAACATGGCAGTTACTCAGTTGTACCTTTGTCAGTCTTCTAAAAGCATTCAGCTAGGCTGTATGTTTATTTTCTATCTGGATTAAATAACTGAGTAAAAAGCTTGGCTTTTTTCTTTGACAACCTGATCCTATCTCGGTTTGCTTTTATCATCATTCTGAAAGAAACAGGGCTCAAACTTTCAGTTGCTTCATGACAGACAGGCTTTTTCTACCTGCAGAACTTGCATATGATGATACTGGGTGTTGTACTCTTTGCAGGTTGGATTTCAATGATTGCATCCTTTCTTCTGCTGCAGCCCTTACTTTCAGAGGGGTGGGAAATACATGTGTGTTCATGAAGAGAAAGAGCAGGGACTACTTAAAAGGGACTTTTCCCTCTGGTTTTCAGTAGTCCTTAACTGTGTTTTTCAGGGTGCACAAGAAGTGAAGAAGAACCTATTTGACAGGAGTGTAGAAACACCAGAGTACATGTATCTGAATAACTTGAATGAGTCTTTTGAAGTTAGAACTTGAGATTTAGATGTGAGCTTTCTTGTTTAAGATTTGGGTATGAGGATGATAAGGGTGCTCGAGCACCTCCCGTACGAAAACAGGCTGAGAAAGTTGGGGCTGTTGACCCTGGAGAAGAGAAGGCTCCCTGGAGACCTCTTAGAGACCTTCCAGTATCTAAAGGGAGCCTACAGGAAGCTGGGGGGGGACTCTTCATTAGGAACTGTAGTGATAGGACATGGGGTAATGGGCTTAAACTCAAGCAGAGGCAGTTTGAGTTTGATATAAGGAAGAAGTTCTTTACTATAAGGGTGGTGAGGCACGGGGACAGATTGTCCAGGGAAGTTGTAAATGCTCCATCCCTGGCAGTGTTCAAGGCCAGGTTTAACGGCGTCTTGGGTGACACAGTTTAGTGTAAGGTGTCCCTGCCCACGGCAGGGGGGTCAGAACTTGATGATCTTAAGGTCTTTTCCAACCCAAACCATTCTATGATTCTATGACTTTTCAAGTTGAAACTTAAATCGAGTGAATAATAAGATCATGCTGAGGAAACTTGTAGAAGGAGGCATAGTTAAGCCTGAGGTGTATTTTTATTTTTTTTTTAATGAAGAAATTACTAATTTCCTAGCTCCTTGTTTTGCAAGCATGTCAGTTTTAAATAAAGTAAAACTGAATGGGTGCGGGAGGATGTGATTTCTTTATGTATCGGGAAAAGTGCAAAATAATAGTGATCCTGTCTGTATAGTTACCACTATTAGTTCATAAACCAGAAGCTTTAGATTAAAATTAGTACTTGTAAATTAAAGAAATCCATTTCTTTATTATCACTGTCTTTTTGGAGGTTGTAGAAATTCAAGTTTTTGGTTGGCTGGTTTTGGTTTGTTCTCCCTTTTTGCGAAGGAAGCTGGCTAACTTGCACAGTACAAATGCATCTCACTGAAGAGAGTAAACAAATAAAGAACTAATCACAGATGGCTCTTTATGAGTGTTTCTGTTATCAAGTATGTATGTCTTGTTTTATTCCAGGATTACTTCCATTCCTTCTTTGTTTAACACTGGCTATTTTTCTTCTGTTTCAGAAATGGGTTGCTGGTAAATTTGGCATATTTTTGCCTATCCTGCCCCTTAGGAGTCAACAGAAAAAGAAAATACCCTTTTCACTTTGGCTGGCCATAGGCACGATTCCCCTCTTTCCTTCATCATATGGGGAAACATTTGCCTCACAGTCTGGAATTGTGACATAGTAGCTAATGTTGATTCACTGGAATCCTGCAGTAAGCTTGTGAGATTTGAATACATTGTTTAGGCTGCAAATCAGTTGCTTAAAGGCTTATGATCCTGACGTGAAAAAGGACTCTGGGTTGTCCTTTCACACAGAATCCAGCCTGTTCATAGAGACTGGAAGTTTGCTTGCTGAAAGCATCATGTTGGGTTAACTCAGACTCGCATTGTGAAATGTGATCCATCAAAATACTGCCATAACAAAACTCTCTAAATTTTGCCCTGCAGTTAGGAAAAAAATGTATCTGCCCTGAAGATGTAGTTGCTGAGATTTTGGTGGGGGAGGAGGATGTTAATGAAACAAGTTCCAAGGGACAAAATAATTTGCATTTGAAATATCAGCCCTTCATAGGAGTGAGCTACCAAGGGACAGAACTGGTTTAGAGAAGAGGCCTGTAGAAAGTTTAGATCTTGAAGATTGTGTTTCTTACTGTAGGGAGGATTCATCCAAAAGACAGTGGAAGAAACATCCAATGTATTCACTTGAACTCAGCAGTAAAAAGAAACAAAATATGCACTGTGAACCACACGAGGAACTGTCGGATGCCGCCTCCTTTGCAGATGAGAGAGGTCAGCCTGTGTCCAGGCCGCACTTGCAAGGAAAGAACAAAGATGCAACTTCTACACAAGACAAGCAAAATTCAGAGCATGGAGATGTTGCTCCTTCTACGTATCAGAGTGAAGATGAGAGCAGCGATGTGGATAGTAATGCCGCAGCATCCCAGAAACACACTAAACGACAACTGATAAGTCCCAAACTGCTTTCAACACAATCAAAGTGGGATGTAAGCAATCAAAATCTAGAATGTGAAGCTGATAAATGTGAGGATGGGAAGAGCAGCCTTCTGGAAAATAAAGAGCTTTGTCTTCATGCTACTGCTTCAAAGGGACATAGACCAAAAAAGAAACAGTTGCAGGATAACTAGAACAGGCTAGCAGCTCTAGGAGAGAGAGAGAGAGTTACAGAAGAAACTCATTCAAGATGCCCTCTCCAATCTGGTAGTGAGACTCACAACTTCTGTCTGAATAGTATGCAGTAAAATAATTTAATAGATGTGGTTTAAGAGATTTTAAAAATCATATTCTGTAATTTTGGGTTATGTTTCCGCTTTTCTTCTGAGCTTATACAAAATGACGCATACCTAATTCCTGGAAAGTGTCTAGAGTTGCAAGAGGAATAGTCAATTCCTCCTTTCATGTCATGGAAACATCTTTTAGATACTATGTATGACTGCAGCAAGTATTTGCTAAGTTTGACTTGAGTTTCACTCTTCCACAGGATAGCTAGCCAGCAGGCAAGCATAAACATGTGATATTCCATTCAGATGTGGAAAGTGAAGCTGAAGTAGATGACATGTTGAAGAAAGGTGCCAGTTTCTGGAATATGCATGAGGACTTAAGTGTTACTAGGAACAAGTCCAGTATTCTATGAGGTAATCTCATATGGGTACGACTCTGTTTCTTGTTCTGAAGATTTTTTTTCTTAGTGAAGCGACAGAAAAAAATAGGTAAGGTTTGAATTAAGAAGGATTCTTCTTTTTGGTAACATGAATAAGGTTTCAAAGAATTTAACCACACATCTAATGTCAAAGGATGGGGAAGAGATTTGGCTTGATGAATATAGAGGGACTCTGCTCTTTCCAGCCCTGTGGATGAAGAATCTGTATTAATGCAGTGTCACCCTTTTAAAGTGATATGGGGTGCAGGTAAGTTGTGTGGGACTTCCTCCATACACTGCACCTAACTGTGACCTTATTTAGCAGCCTCCTCAGGCTTTTACTGCCATGCTTTCAGCACAATTAAGTCTACTTTTCTGGAAAAGAATTTGTATCATCATCTTTTTCTTAGCCACATCTCCGCTAAAGGGTCAAACCACGGGGATTGTTTTTGCTGGTATTTAGTGTAAATGTAATAAGATTTGGATCATTCTCATTATTTAATTAAAACCATCTTTTCTTGTTTTTTCCTTTGTTTAGCACTTCTTTCACACATATATCCCTTACCCTGTATTTAGAATCCATGCCCTGTATTTTCCTTTTTCCTTAAGAAGACCTTAATTTGATGGAAAATTCTTTCAAAGCCATGGAGCACTTACCTTTTGCAATCATTGATATTTATCAACTGACTTAAACTATGTCCTACAGTTTATACTATACCTGAGGCTTCTTCAGAAACGGCGTAATTTGGCATGGATATCTTAAAATTGATCTCCATGACATAATCAGAAATTTGGATTGAAAGGGCTTTCTTCATGATGAAGCGATGATCAAATCAATGATTGAAGGAAAATCAAAGGGTAAGCAAATGGTGATAAAGAAACGATGTAATGCTAATAGAATTACAGAATCATTTAGGTTGGAGAAAGCCCTAAAGGTCATTGAGTCCAACCGTAAACATAACACTGCCAAGTTCACCAGGAAGCCATGTCCCTCAGGGACACGTCCCCAGCCCCGCAGAGGTGTTCATTCCAAGTGGCATTTGCTGTCCCCCCTCCAGCACACGTGCTGTGTCACTGCACGGAGGCAGACCTGGATGTGTGTGGGCCACATCTGGGCAATCAAGGGATCTCCGCCCATCTCTTTTGCCTGGTGAGTTCCTCTGGGGGCGGCTGCAGCTTTGCAACAAGCCAGACCTGCTGCATACCCCTCATCACCTCCTTGTCTCTTCTCTTCTGCAGTTTTTTGCCTCTGAGCTTCCTCAAGAAACAACCAAATACAAAGGACGGATGAGATTTTCTCTTCATGATATTCAATGTACAATTGAGCGGGCAGCCCACATGGTGAGGATCTGAGACAATCAGGGAGATTTTTGCCAGGAGAGGTTTGCAGGAGCTTAGCCCAGACACCAAGAACAAAATCCCCGCCCTTCCAACCAGCTCTGGGACGAGAGCCTTGCTCCTAGCAGCTCTACAGAGGCTCCAGCACAGGAGCCCTCTCTGCCAGGCAGATCTGTGGCCTGTGACCCAGCAGCGGCCACATTCTGCACCCTGCCCTGAGGTGTGGGGCTGGCTGTAGAGGGCCTGAGCTTGCCGCTCATGGTGGCTGCTGTGCTCTTTCTAGGTCTGCTTCATGTGTGGCGAGAGAGGGCCACAGTCACCTGCTGGGAGACAGGCTGCGACCGCAGAGTCCATCTCCCCTGTGCCATGAAGGGCAGATGTGTTACCCATTATATCCCGCCATTCAGGTATCTCCTCTCCATTCCTCACCATCACTGGGAAGGACCCAGCACTTCTCATCTCACCCATCTCTTCCCCCTTCCCCCAGGTCCCACTGCTGGGAGCACTGCCCGCAGCAGCAAGAGGAGGTGACTCCAGAGAACACCACCTGCTTCACCTGCCTGGACTCTGTGGAAGGCAGAACCACCTATGGGATCATGGTGTGCCCAGCATGCAGACACGCCTGGTTTCACAGGGCTGCGTCCAGGCAGCAGCTGTTCCTTCGTCCCAGGCAAAGCAGGCTCTCAGCAGCACCAGAGCCTCACTCATGCTCCTTCTGTTTCTCCTGCAGGGACAGGCTATGAGCTCGGGCATTTTCTGCTTAAAGTGCTCTCTGTGAAGAAATCAGAATTGGTTTCTTGTGGAAATGTTCAACATGGGGATCCGACTCCCCATAAGGTTAGTGTCCTCCTGCCCGGCATTGTGCCACGCCTGGACCTGCCCCAGCAGTCGTGGCCATCAGCTGTCCCCTGAGTCTGGGCTTTAGCTCCATGGAGGAGCTGGAAACAGGGCGGGGGGGAGAGGGAGGGGTGTGGGGGAAGAGTAGGGGGGCCTTCCATCTGCCTTATGCGAGGTCAGCAGTGACTTATCAATTTTACATTCTCCATCAGACTTCCATCATGGGACGACAACAACGCCTATGCGGAATTAACCAGAGGCACAGACTCTGCGATGCTAGGGAGTGCTTTTGTCCAGGGGGCAGGAGGGTGGTAGAGAGAGACGGGGAAGTTGCCAAAGCTGCACCCTGGGGCTCAGCACGGGACCTCTGTCTCAGCAACGGCTCGAAGCAGAAGGGCTGAGAACAAGAGCTCTGCTGGACAAGAGCTGTGCTGTGGGTGCTTTATCCTCAGAGACATGAACCTCTTTCTTTCCCCACGCCCTGGCAGCTGTTCCTCTGCTGCTCCTGCGCTGCTGGGGGTACGCAGGAACGCTGCTCGGCTTGAGGCACAGCCATTAGGCCAGATGGGAGTGTGACAGCTGTACTGGCCTGGGCACCTGTAAGTGTCAAAGCACCTGGGTGCTCCTCAGCTGGGTCCAGGGGCCAGGCAAGGTCTGGCAGTGGGTGCCTAGTGTGGGTTTGGCAGAGCCGCTCTGTGCCAGGAGAGCTGGGGCACCGCTCCAGCCTATTCTGCCCTGGGCCTAGTGGCCATATCCTTGACCTTCCTGCTTCCCCCTTCCACCTTCCTTCCTCCGTTGCCAGCTCAGAGCCTGCTGGTCCCAGGACTGCCAGCCCAGGAACACTGGGGCAGTCTCCTGCACCTCTGGAACAGGAGTCCAGCAGCCAAAGCACCAGCAGCCCGGCAGCATCGGAGCAGACTCTGGGGCCTCCAGCACACGAGTCCAGCAGCCCCAGCACTGCCAGCCCAACAACATCGGAGCAGACTCTGGGGCCTCCAGCACATGAGTCCAGCAGCCCCAGCAATAGCAGACAGATGCCATCAGGGCCATGCTAGAGCTTCCTAGTCCGTGAGGGCAGCAGCTGCTCCAGCCCCCCTGGGACCGACTGATGGCAAAACCAAACTTGGAGCAACCGTCAGACTACCTACACACGGCCCACAAGACAGTGGGAGAGAAGCTAATGGCCAGCAAGGTGTGCTGAGCACAGCACCCGCAGCCAAGCAGTGCTGAGGCTTTCCCAATATTCCCCAGCACGTGAAACCTGCAGCCGCTGCACCAGCAGGCTACAGCCATCATCATCATCCCATGGCTGCACAGCACAGGGAAGAAGCAGGAGCTGCAGACCCATTGGGCCTGTGTGGGTGCCAGAACATTCTCATTTGCAATTTCAGGACCAAATTCCATACACACAGCCCAGAAAACGCTGTGAGAGCAGCCACATGCCAGCACCACGAGCTGAGAGGAGCCCCCGCAACCAGGCTGTGCCTAGTGCTCACCAGCACATGTGAGCCACAGGCCCAGCACCAGCAGACAGCGGCCATCGGCATCATCCCGTGGCTCTGCAGCTCTGGAAAGAATCAGCAGCTCCAGATCCACTGGGCCCATGCAGGTGCAAGACCGCTCCCTGTTACAACGTCAGGACCAAACTCCCACCACACAGAGCAAAATATGGCAGGAGAGCAGCCTTACACCAGGTCCACGTGCAAAGAGATGCATGCACAGACAGGCTGTGCCGGGGCTAGCCCTGTGCCTCCCAACACGTGCTACCAGCAGCTCCAGCAGTGAGAGTCAGGAGTCATCGGGGTCCTCCTCTGGCTCCCAGGAAGCGGAAAGCAGCAGCACCAGCACTGACAGCCAGAAGGCATTATAACCATGACACAGTTTCCTGTCACCAGACACCAGGAACTCTGGCACTGCAGCAATCGGGCCATGCCACTGCTCCCCAGCATGTGAGGGCAGCGGCAGCTCCAGCCCTCCAGAGCCTGACCAGAGTCAAAACTGCTCCTGGTTGAACTGATAGACCCAGACTCCCTACATGCAGCCCACAGGACAGCAGGAGAGAAGCCAACCACCAGCACTACATGGTGAGAGGAGCACCCACAGCCAGTTGGTGAGGGGCTATCCCCGTACTTGCCAATACCTGACACCAGCAGTCACAGGACCAGCAGGCAGCGGTCATCCGTGGCATCCTCTGGCTCCGCAGCACTGGAACGCGGCAAGCAGCTCCATCCCCACTAAGCCCACGTGGGTGCGAGACAACTCCCGCTTGCAACATCGGGCCCAATCTCCCAACACGTTGCCTGGGTACCTCCGTGGGACCAAGCATGCTTTATCTCTGAGCGACAGCTCTGATCCCCCTCCATCGGCACAATAAAGGTGGCCCTTCATCTCTGGACTGGGAGATTGCAGGCTCATTGGTTGGCTTTCTCCTCCTCCGCTCCCATTCTCAAGGGTCAGCATCAGGGGCTGGGCCCAGAGCCTTGTCCTCTCTCTAGGGGTCAGCAGCACCTTCCCCAGACCTCCCTCCTTGCAGGCTGCCCTTGGCTGGGTGATTTAGGGAGTTCCCCTTCCAGGGATGGACTAGGAAGGGAAAAAGTGAAACTGCAAACTTTGTTTCTCACTGCAAGATGACATATCTTAGGAGGGAAAATTTGCTAAATGGTTTGTCTTAAGTCCATTGTCTCTTCTTGTTACCTCAGAATACAAAATAGACTCCTACTTTGGCATTTGCACTGTGTCACAGGACCAATCATTTGTGACCAGCCAAAAATTAATGTTCAAATTCCATCAACATCAACTACATGAATTCATCATTGCAGGGGGATTGAAACTAGATGATCTTAAGGTCTTTTCCAAACCTAGCCATTCTATGATTCTGTGATTCTACATTGCTGATTCACAAATTGATTCTTAATATTTTATGGCTAACGATACAAAATGCACAATCAGTCACCTGATAAAGGGAGGGTTCTCAACCTCAAGGAGCTGCCTTAGATGGTATCCCTACCCAAGGGGAGAGTCCCCAGCTGCAGGCCTGCTGTGTGTGACAAGAGCTTCACAGGAAGTTTCTGTGAACTTTTGTCAGGTCTTTATTAGAGTGGGTGCATGTGCCACGCACTTCTTCAAGCAGGCTGTAGAGAGCTGCTCCTTTCTGTGAAGGGGAACTGACCTAGCCCAAGGAGGATGCCCTTCAGCCCAAAAAGCAGGAGAATGCCCACTCCAAAATTATAGAGGCAATAGGAGCAACAGCGAAAGGTAAACTGAAGACCGCCTGCATTCAAGAAAGTTCCCACCCTGGTGCTAAAGGAAAGAATTAAGCAGTATGTTATCACATTGCCCAGTTAGTCTAGCATCTAGCTGGCTTTCCTGAGCACCCAGAGCAAGTGCGTGGTTGGGGTTCAATTTCTACAGACTAGCAAAGCTTGTAATTGTATGTATTAATTCAGCAATGTGGGAGCTTTTCCAGTGGCACATCCAGTAAAACTGCATTACCCTATGTAAGATACAGCAAAATGTTGGACTCTTCACTTTGCTAGAAAAACATAGGGCTGAGAACCTAAGTCTGGGCCCCAACTCAGTGCTCACTGCATGTTCCCTATCAGTGAGATAAAGGACTCCCTCATTAGAATGACTTGGTCATTTGACTTTTTCCCTGGAGGTCTCCCCTTCTTCCATGATTTTTCTTTTTTATCCCAAAAAATCCCTTTCTCACAAGTGACCTCTCCATTTTATTTAATGCTGGCCTTCTGAGAAGAGTCCAGACATGTAAGATGAGCTTGGACAAGCTGAAGAAGAGCATGGATAGACATCATTCTATGATTCTATAAAAGAAATCATTAGGTTCCTTGGAAGTTTACAGCAATCCCCTTCTCTCTTTCTGACATGGATGTAGCCTGTTTCTCCTGGGGCTTATTTTTAATTCAGAACGAGGAAGTAACTTCTCTTTGCAATTTTAATCACCACAGTACCAGGGAGTGCTGGATCTTCCCTGAAAAGAAACAACATATTTTGGCTAACCGAGAAACAAAGTGCCCTGATGATAACTGGGGTAAACTTTCCTTTCAACTAAAATGAAATGGCTTTGTCAACCTGAGGCTGCTTTGCTTCAGGAATCTTTAATAATGGGGTTTTAGTCTTTGCTACCTGAAATAATATCAGTCCTTCAGGTTTTGTTTTCAGACATTAGTATGTATCTAAATAAGAGTTTTCCAGACCAAGCCTCACCCCATATAAAAGCCTATGCAGCTGGGGCTGGATGACACGTAGCTTTAGCTGAACTTTCATTCACAGTGTGTTACCGTTGTAGGGATCATTTATTCAAGACCCAATTTTTGCTATTTTTCATTACTGCCCATGAACTCTCCTGGAAAATTTTCATCTAAAATTTCAACTAAAGAACTCAGGTTAGATGATTATCAACTTGCTGCTGGCTGACAGTTACACTTGCAGCCTTTTCATTCTTTTAGGAAAGAGATTTTTTTTTTTTACATTTGCTAAAGGAGGAGAAGTGGGGATATTTGTTCTTTAAATGCCTTCTCTACTTATATTCCTTATTTCTACAATGGGAGCTGTTATTTTTGTCTCATTATTCATAGACCTTTGGAGGATTAATGAAGCAATAATTGTTGAACAGGCCAGATTTCTTATTTAAAGGTTCCAGATCAACAAGGCAATGAATAAATAGGATAAACAGATTTAGCCAAAGCTTACAGTGTATTAACTTGATCTCATTTCTCATTAGTTTGGTATTGAACTTGTCTCTTAGTCTGCTGGAGTTGCACTGTATATAAAAATCTTCTCTCAAAAGCAAGTTGGTAGTTTCTGAGATTTATAAATATTGATGGCTCAATATGGCTTTTGCTTGTGTCATGACATTTCACACTGGTAAAGAAGAAAGTTGCAGCAGCTGTGCAGCATCCCAAGATCCCTGGTCACCAGCCTTCTTTCCTCCACTCTTCAGCCTTCCTTTTCAACTCTCCTGAGGATAGAGACTTTTTTTTTCATGGTCTCAGACCTTCTTGGGAAATAAACACTATGTGTACATAAAGGCTAATAGCTAACTGTTAATTTTATGCTACTTTTGTAAAAACCCTGCCTCTTACACGTGCTTTTATACTGTGCCCTCAGGTATGGTTGGAGGTTATGCTCTTCTGTGGTCTTGGACCAAGATGTCAGATTCAATTATGTGAATTAGCTTCTTGAATTCTTTCTTAGGCCTGGAATTGAGCAATGAATATGCTATGTAGCTCTTAGGAAATAGAGTACACCTTTTTCTGTCTCTCTGCAAAGATCATCATATTTAAGAAAACAAAGCAGAAGATACTTGCATGTATCTTGCACACTTTCTGAGGTAGAAGTGACACTGTTCTTAAAAGCTGACATGCAGAGAACAATCCAAGGTATCGATTTTTGACCCAAGTTTTTTTGGTCCAAGGGAGAAGGCAATTCATCCTTACATTTAACTGTGGCTGCATTACACAATAGAAATTTGCATAGCAAGGCAAAAAGTAACGACTGCCCTAAAACTACATATGAGTCTGAATCCTCTCTGGAAAATCCCTGTTGTAGCTACAAGAACTGGTGTCATCTTACCAGTTCTGAGCAGGAACTGTCCCAAAAAGGGATTTCTTCTGTGTGTCTTGCAAGCTTGCGCCTTGGAGAACAGCTGAACACTGGTCACTGCCTAACAATTGCCTGTGCAACAGCTTTCTCCTGTAATGAGCAAGTCAGGACATTTTTGTGTTTATATACTTCTCTCTGCCTCAATGGCTCTTGTAACAGCCTCACCATGAAAACTTGCTGTTAGGACAAATGCTGTAATAACTGCAGAGATCAGCTGGTTTAGGAAGGAGCTCCACTTGTGCCCTGGCAAATAAACAGAAGGCCTGTTTCATAGTGCTTTCAGGGGGGAGAATAAGGAAGCTCTGTTTCCTCTCATTGTCTCTGTTTATGAAAAAGGTTATCTTTTTCTTTTTCCCTTTTTCTTCTTTTCCCTGACCACTGCACCAAATGAATTGACACAATCAGCTGTTGTCTGCTAGTGTCCACAGCTGCTTTGCTGGTAAAGGAAAGGGATCTGGTTGTTATCCAGTGATGGTTTGTTGCAAACTTAGAGCAAAGATACCTGTTTTTGTTTTTTTTCCCCTTCACCTAACTCCTTAATATACTCCTCCAAGGGGAAAGCAAGCCTGTCTGGGAGGTATAAAAATGATACAATAGAGTCAGGATAATTCTTTTATCTGCAATTCCATTGCAATAAAGGGAATCCAACCTTTACTGCAAGAGACATCTTCATACAGGTGGATATGAAGAATTTTCTTGCCCAAATACTGCTCAATGGTATGGGGCACGCAAGGTTAGAACCTGTGACTGTCTGCAGACATAGTGGTTCAGTTTTGTCTCCTGTTTCCAGAGAAGATTATAAAGAACACAGTCTGGATCCAGAGCTGAAGTGACTTGGTGGAGCAGGGTGTGTGGGACTCAGCTCCACCATTTTTTGTGATGCCTCAGAAAATCTGCCACCATTTCAAGTTTTACCTCCTGTTCAAAATGGTGGACCGAACAAGGACCGTCGTGGCCACACATACCATGTGTTAGGGGACTAAGGAGGCCTACTGGAACAATCCACCCCACCTCGATGCCAGACACGGATTCCCCTTTCCCCCTCGCCCTCCTTCTGTTCCTGTGCAGGTACCCAGCGAGCAGCTGCATGCTCAGGGGCGTGAAGTTCCCGGCCACACCCAGCAGCGCTGACATCGCCAGGAAGTGATTGGCATGAAATGGCTCACGCAGAATGACTCAGCAAAATGCAACTGTAAAAGAGCATCACTGAAGAAGCCGTGTGTGCACTCGCCATCGACTGCTGCGGACCGTCAACACATCCATGGGACACCGCAGGATCCAGGGTGGCGACTATTTCTACTTTTAACCTCTTTTCCTCTCTCTCCCCCTCTCTCCTCTGTATGTTAGATAATTTCCCTCACGATTGTAACTAATAAAACAATACGAGTTTAGGTTACCGTTACTGTGCCTCAGTTGTGGTTTTCAGATTGCCAACAAACCCCTCAAATCAATTAGTCACGCAGCTTTACTTGCAGCGCATGTTTTCCTGCTGTTCACAGAGAGAAGCCATTTGATGTTATCCCCAATTATTTTTGCATTCAGCTTTTCGTGCTGGTTAAGGCAGGTGTTTCATTTTGTTTTGGAATTAGATCCCAGGTAGTTCCTGGGCTTTTCAAATCTGCTATAACCCACACTGAGTATCTGCACTGGTATCCAACACTGTAGTGCTGTCTAGCACATTTGAGGGGAAGGAGAGAGGGTGGCAATTGCTTAGTCCTCCCCAAACCTTACTCTGTAGGGTAAGTAGAAGTCCACTTCTTCCTATAGCTAGATCTTTATCTGTCTTTCTTAGGATAAACTAGAACCTCAAGAGTTCAGCTCAGCAAGCAGGAAAATATGATTGCCGGTTGCATTGGTTTTTGTAAATTGTTTTTATGCATACTGGTATATGCATGTGTATTGTGTGTGCGTATTGCAATCTGTTATATATGTAGAATCGTAGAATCATAGAATAGTTACGGTTGGAAAGGACCCCAAGATCATCAAGGTCCAGCCCCCCTGCTATGGGAAGGGACACCTCACACTAAACCATGTCATCCAAGGCTCTGCCTAGCCTGGCCTTGAACACCGCCAGGGATGGAGCATTCACAGTTTCCTTGGGCAGCCCATGCCAGTGCCTCACCACCCTCACAGTAAAGAACTTCTTCCTTATATGCAATCTAAACCTCCCCTGCTTAAGTTTTAACCCATTACCCCTTGTCCTACCATTACAATCCCTAATGAAGAGTCCCTCCCCAGCATCCTTATAGGCCCCTTGAATGGGGAATGGGCTTAGCACCTGTAGGTGCTTTCCTCTTTTGGGTGCACTCAGAGTTTTTTCTCTCCTCCCTTTGACAAAATTTTCAGCTCTCAGATGCTGGCTTTTAGGTCCCAGCAGATCAATGATCTGCATTGGGATCATTTTTTAAGGCTTGTTGGTAGGTGCAAGTGCAGAACTTTTAAGACAAGGATCCTAGTCTAATGTAGTAGCTCGGCTTTCGTACTCAATTTCAAAACCTTCAACTTCTGCAGCTTCTTTCTCTAGTTCTGCTTCTGTATGTGGGAGATACTGGTCTATAAGGGTCTCTGATTTAGTGAGAGCACTGTCCACTCCACTGCTCACCATTTGCACCCTGTGGCTTCCCAGGACAGTTAATGCTGCTGTTGACATCTGACTTGTTCATTTTTACACTGTCTTGCATTGCTTCTTTAGTCTTGCCCATAACTCCAGTGACCATGTGAGCAACAGTTTCTTTGGCACCAGACACAGTGCTTGTTACAGCTCTGGCTCCAACAATTACATCCTTGGCATTGGTGACACATTCTCGACAACCTTGTCAATGGGTTGATTCAGTATAGGCAGTCTCTCTTCAATTTTGTCTGGACCTCTACATGCATAGTTGTTGGCAACAACAATTTGTGGTTCCAGGTTCTGGATGATAGGCATAGCATTTTTCATGGCCACTGTGGAATTTCATATGTGATCCAGGCATAAGAAAATGTTTTCTGTCCAGTAATGACCCATGTGTTTTTTTAAAACTTAGCTTGAAAAACAAGCTTTCCTACCACAGCGCAGAGTGATCTGAATAACATGGTTGCTGCTACTTGGAAAATTGGACTTCTACGGGAGCTGCATGCCTGTTACATGTTATCCTGTGTTTTTTTTTATTAATAGCTGGTGCAGTGCTATGTTTCGGCTTCAGTCTGAGAACAATGTTGATAACACACCAATGTTTTAGTTGTTGCTTAGTAGCACTTACCCTGATCAAGGACTTCTCAGGCTCTCATGCTCTACCAGTGAGGAGGGTCACAAGAAGCTGGGAGGAAGCAGAGACAGAACACCTGACCTAAACTAACTTAAGGGGTATTCCATACCACAGCATGTCACGCCCAGTATATAAACTTGGGGGGAGCCACCCAGAAGGCCTAAATCACTGCTCTGTTATTGGTCTGCAGGTGTTGAACAATTGTACTGTGCATCACTTGGGTTTATTGTTATCTTTTCTTTCCCTTTTCAGTTTTATGTTCTCTCCCCTTGTTATTTCCCTTATCATTAGTATTCGTAGTAGTAGCAGTAGTATACTGTGCTTTAGTTATTAAACTGTTCTTATCTCAATGCGCGGGGTTTACATTCTTTCAGTTCTTTCCTTCATCCCTTCCAGGGGAAAATGGCACAGGGTAAGTAAGCAGCTGCATGGTGCTGCGTTACTGGCTGGGCTTAAACCACAACAATAGAGCCAAGTTTGCTTGCAAAACAAACTGGCAAGTGATGGTCCTTCTAAATCTGCAGCAATCTCTCCTTTAAGGAGCTTTGTCAAGATTCCACATCACAGGGCAAAGTACGGCCCTTGTTCAGTAGCTCATGATCCTCTGCGTCTGTGCTTGAGGAGAGAGCAAACATGTCCTTTACTTTAGTCATTCAGTCAATAAAAAATTAACAGTCCTTTTACTGTCATGAATCCTTTTGGCTGCTGTATATTTCATATTGGGAGAATTCTTAGATAGAGGGATTATATCACCCTTATTGGCAAGATTTATCTCAGATGCACTTTTACATGCCTTAATGTTAAGCATTTTCTTTTGCTGTAAGAGCTCTTTTGCTGTGGTGTGGGCTTCAAATCTGTGGCTCTTTAACAATGTTCAGTTGCTCCTCTTGGAGGAAGCAAGGCAAGGCTGGATGGTAATTCTCCAACAGTTATCCTGGCACTAAAATTTGGATAACCAAAGCAAATGTGGCTGTCTCTTGCAGACCATTGTCCTGCTAAGGAAAAATGTTATAGAGGAGAAAGTTTCAAGTTAATTTGATATATTTTCCAAAAAACCCTTCCATTAGTTTCTTTATTTGCAAAAGTGCAAAAGTGAATGCTTCTCAGTGCTGAAGGGGATGCTTCTTATTACTTCTCACTCTCATCCACCCACTTGCTCCACTTTTTCCTCATCTCTCCTACCTCTTTTTTCCCTTGTCCTCATCCCCTTGCCCCTAATTCCATCCCTCTGTTAATGGTTGCCCAGGCAGAAGACAACACATTCTGAGGCTTACTCTGAACTGTCCAGTGGCTGCTCTGCTGCTTGGCAGGTAGTGTGGCACGGGGGATCACTGAACCCTTCTTATTTTGAACCAATTTTTCACAGTTTGCTGCAATTCATCTTTGAGATTTCTACCCTTCTTTCTAACTTGATTGAAACCAGGTGAGCAGCTCAAATGCTGTTTGGAAAGGCTTTTCAGACAGCCACAGTGCAACCATGCAAATGCATGTCCTTAGAAAACCAGGGCCAGAAACATTCTGTTCCAGCTAAAGAGTAAGAACATAATAGGATGTTCTCACCACAGTGAAGTGTTTCATTGTGATCTGTGAGAGCAAAATTGGAAACACTGCCTCTGTCTTTGCCCTGTCTAGTAGCTGTCCTAGGAGTAGCCTGGAACCTGAGATAATTTGGTAATTTCATACTTATGGCTTCAGTTTCACTTAATGACCTTTGAAATTGATTTGCTTCATTTGCTTGGGTTTTAAGAGATTTTGCTTAAGTAATGCTTTGCTGCATGTGATGTTTTGTTGTATTGTAATTTACTGTGTAATGACTATATTAAACAATAGTAACAATGTCTGAAATTATTAAGCAACAAAAGATGGCAGATAATGCATGCTAAGTTCTTTCTCTATTTTAAATCATTTATCTCCCAGGTAACATAAGAAAAATGTTATACTGGAATATTCTCCAGCTAATGTAAATCAGCTAATGTACAGCAGCTGAATTTCTGGCCCATTATGTTTTTCCATGAAAGATGTCTTTGCCTTTGAAGTATCAATTATCCACAATTCTTTTACTTTTCTTTTTTTTTTTTTTCTGCCTTTGCAGGTGCTGCTAATTCTCCCAATTTCTTCCAGAAATGGGAAAAAATCATCTATATTAGGAAATGTTTCTTTCATCAGTAAGCTACATTTTCATTTTTGGCATCCACATTTAAATCCTAATGCACATACAAATATGAATGATGTGGGCTTTAGTGGTGGCAGTTTTCAATCTTGTCATGTATCAGCTTCATAGAGAGCTTAACCCCTTCTTGCTTAGGCAGAAAAGTATATTTTTTCAGAAGAAGACTATGGCGTACACTTTGTGACACACTGCATAGAGGTGTCTGACAATGAACCCTCCCCATTTTCAAGTTCTGCTTCCCAAAATCAGTTAAGTCAGGTAATAAATGATGCACCAAGCCTGGTTACTGGAGGGGGGATGAAAGCAAGGCTCGGAGCCTCTGATGCACCAAAAGCTCATACCCAAAGGGACATGGCTGCAGGGGCCTCTTTCCCCAGCCTTGATGCCCCCTTCAGCAAAGCTCAGGCTGAATCCCACAATATCTGAGCTCTGGCATAATTTTTCCACTGTTATACTTCGGAAGCATTTTGGGCAAGAGTGGGTTTTATGTCAGGACAAGGGGCATCCCATGCTGCTCTGGAGGAATTCGTCACTGATGACCTGCATCTATCAGCTGCAAGCCATGTGGGTGACTTCTCTCCCCAAAAGCCTGCGTGTGCAATTTGACATTCTGCAGCGTTGTCCCTCCTAGCTGCAGGGGCACATCTTGGATAGAGGATTAATACTCCTGTCTCTACTAGATTTTAATTGGAAGGGAATCAGTCTTTGACTTAATTTCCTCTCTTGTCTCAGCTGAAGTCTAGTGGATCAAAAGAAATGCAAATTGAAATAGAGTATTTTGGGTGTCCCTGATTTTCAAGTTGAACATGAATAATCTTTCATGCCTCTGACTTAATGTCTTTACCATTTTTCTCACAAAAGTCTTGAAACAACGAATATTTCCTTGTGTGACAAAAAGAATTTACTTTTCATCAAGAAAGGAAGCCTGAGTGGTGCTGTTGCCATATTAAAATGTAGCTACGAACTGCCTGATGTTATCAAACCTGACATTATCCTTTGCATTAAAATACTGTATGTTTTATTTTATAATGAGAGGGCAAATACCCAGTTACTATAAGGTATCACGGTACTGTATGTGGGTTGCCATTATATAGCAGGGGTTATTCATAAGGAAATTTAATCAACTGATTATTAGATTACTGGCTAATGCAATTTAATATAAAATTCTTTCTTTTCCTTTTTGTTTCCTTTTCTTTTCACTGTTATTTTGAATTGCAGCACTAAGAAAGTATTTTTCACGTGGTTAACTTGAGTTTGCTTTCTAACATCTCTTTATTTGGGAAAAAATGAATTCAATTATTCTGTTTTCTTTTCAGTGCTTGTGAAAATGAAGGATAGTTGTGCTGGCACTACAAGAAGGGTGATTTAGGTAAGTGTCTCTGAGGGAATCTGAGTCAATTTACCTTAGGCTTGCTCTGAAATTCTCTATTGCTTTGCTGCAAACCTTCCCAAGGGAAAAGATTTACTCTTGCTAGGATGTATTGGAGTAGAGGGTGGTTTTGCTCTTTATAGCTGAAGAAGAAAAGACATCAACGGGCAGAAGAAAATATTTGATTAATTTTTGTCTATGTATTCAATCTGGGGGTGATGGATATCAGGTGTATCATCTGTAATATTCACATCATCAAACTCGTCCAAGAAATCTATGAGGGTTTTTTTATTACAGGTCTCCTTATTGCTGATTTTCTCTGGTACACACCAGAGATTTTCCTGCGACAACTTTGACTGCAGATGATAGAGTCTTATATGTTGGCTGACATGTTGGTAGAATAAATGCCAAGCCCTCTTCTCAGCCCTAGCATGGAAAGACCCAAATGTAGAGGTGGAAAAAAAAACCCAACACCTATCCTCTCTTCCATTCAAACCCTACTGTCCTGAGCACTTACTCCAGATCTGCCCCATGGAATATATGGGAAAGCAAAGCCCTGAGCTAAAACAAAGGGAGAAGGTGCAAGGACAACTGATATTTTTCCATTACCACAGCATTTCCTTGTGGATTGCAAGGAATAACTTGTGCTTGCTTTCTGAACAAAGCCATTCCTTTGCTCATGCAGAGACATATCTCAGACCAGCTGTGCTGTCTTGAATTGCTTGTTAGCAACACTTAAAAGTGTGGGAAAAAAGCAACAAAAGCATGACAAGGATAAATACTGCTTCTTTACGCACTTACATGATGCTAGCCCAGTTTGTGGTCCAAAAGCACCACTGTGGTCTGGCTCTGAGTAAACAGAGTTATTGGCAATCACAGGAAGCCAACAGGTTCCAGGTTGGAGCTGGCCAGTTGTTACAGAAAAGCAAGATTCCTTCTCTTTTCCTTTTTTTTTTTTTTTTTTGTTTCGCTTAGGTTTGAGGGTTTTTTGAGGGGAGGGGAAGCTGTTTCGTTTTTTTTTGTTTTGTATTTCCTGGGCTCCTTTTATTACTGAATCTTTCACACTCCAGAGAAGAGCACTGCTGTTGTCTAGTGGCTAGAAGCAAAATCACATAAAGGGAGAAAAAAAAGGGATAATAAAACAAAGATGCCTCTCATTCCCAGCTCGATAACAAATGCAGCAAGTGATCTGGTAGGTGCACCAGGTAATACCCCCTGGCTGGCACAGTGTTCATCTGTGCCATCTGCTGAGTTTCAAACCTTCTTCTGCTTGCCATCCAGCAGAACCTCCTACAGCCAGGTGCTGCTTTTCTGCTGAAATCACTGCAGCATGCACACAACCCAGTTTAGCAGTTTGATAGCATTTACTACACAAAAGAGAAAAGGGGGGGGGGAGCTATTTTTTGCAGTTATAATATCTGTTACAGTATTTCTCAGTGTAACTGGACATTTCTCCAGCTGTTTACAATAGGTCAGGGCAAGAGCCCTGCTTCTGATATGCCATCTCACTGGAAATGTGGACGTTTGGCTATTTTTGTTTGCTGAATGCAAATGTAGATGGAGTCTAGTGAAACAGACACATTGGAATCATTGATGTGATTAGTGGGTTGGAGGAGAGCAATAAATAAAGATATGTTGTGTATATTACAAGATGCAGGACTCAAAATGATGGGCTGTCATGTAAAATTGGGATTGAAATAGGAAATTGAGACCCAAAAAAGAGGCAGTAATAAAATGCTCAGTATTTTATTCCATGTCAGATGTTTTCTCTTCTGTCTAAACTGGCATATTTCCTAAAACACTAACATTTGAGGAAACAGCTGTTCTATCAGAACATTTTCCCTCTGCTGTGTATCATCTGCCCAGCATTTTGCTCCGATCAGAAAGGTAAAGAGCATGAGCACAGAGCAAGAGTAGGCAGAAGAAAATTTCCATGCCCCTAAACAACAATGCAGCAACTCCAAGCAAAGTCACAGCAGTATAAAAGAAACCCACTGATAAATCAAGCATTGACATTTTCAGCAGGAGGAAATATGTCCCAAATCTCATTTTTTTTTTTCAGGGTTTATGGTGCCAGGTCATAGTATTTCAGCTCTGTAAGAATGTAAGAATAGTGTCTGAGATTACTGTAAAACCATCTGATTTTCCATAGTATGAGAGATTTCCAAGAAATTTTGTAAAATTCATAAAAAGCTGATCTAGAAGCCTTCCATGTGAACAGAATTTTGTTGCTCTAGTCTTAAAATTGCAAACATAAGATGTGGTACAAGATATTTTGAAATGCAATATGATTCTCCCCTTGGATCAGATGCTTTTAGAGAAAGCCTGTTCAGGGTTAGAGAAGTAGGATTTAGTTCAGCTTCTGCAGGTCTGTGTTAAGAGGTCAATTTAGGAGCCCTTCTGGTTAAAAAAACTTACTAAAACATTTGTGGTAGTGCCCTATTTCTTCACAGAAGAGTTTAATGTCCAGTCTCATAAGCCTGGATTCTTCAGCGAGCTCTCCCTTCTGGCAAGCTATCTTTTTATTTATTTATTCCCCCCCCACCCCCCCCACCCCCCGCTTGCAAAGTTTGGAATCTTGGAAATGTATCAAAGTTAAAGCAAGGTGAACCAAAGAGGGGTTTTGCCAGGAATAGTGCAAGTTTTGCATGATAGTGCGTTTAGACTGCTTTTATTTTAAACTGAATGGGCTCACTGTACTTGAGAGCGGATGCATTTGCAAGAATAGCACATACATTGACACATACATTAACAACACATACCTGATGTTGGGTTTGAAGTGTTAGGTAGACACCTTTAATAAATAGTGTGGTATTCAGAGAGGATGAGTACTGAGTGGCACTCAGTGAGTTATTAACCTTTACTTTGTTCATTTTATCTTCTACATTCCTTGCTAAATTTCTTGCGATGTCAAACACAGATCCACTAGTTTAGATGATTTTCTTCTGCAGCAGCTCTGCTTGATTAAAACCAAGGTTTTCAAGGCAGACTTGCCAAATTCTCCGATTTGATCTCAAAGTCCAATACCCACATGTTTTCTGGAGTGGAAGTGCTGGAACCTGAGTATCTTACAGATGTCAGCTCTTTCCAAAACATAATGTCTTTATTGCCACCTCTGCTCAAAAGTCCTGAGATCTTTTGAAAAATTCAATTCTAAGTGTGTATGCTGAGCATTTAAAAATTAGGTTCCAGGTTCTTTTTGAAAACACATGTCTGCAACTCATTTAGATAAAGTTAAGGTAACCACTGTATCTCCTAAGCTCTAGTGGCTTGGTCCAGGTAGATGGGGAAAAAATGCCAGGTAGCCTTGCACTGCGACACTTAACTACATTTGACAACAGCACAAATACTTGCTAAAAACATGTCTTCCAAAATGCATGCTGATGTAATTTTAGAAATGCTGAAATTAATTGCTTAGAGCTTTTTTCTTTTGTTAAAATACAAGTCAATGCTTTTACATTTAAAAAAAAACAAAACATCATCTCAGTTTCAGGAGTTTTGTTGAGGCTCTAGACAAAAATACAGACCAGCTGTATTGCACAGACACAGGAAGGAACCTCTGTATATTTTTCTCCAAAACAAACGGAGAAAGCATAGTTTCTGGTCTTGGTACAGTTGATTTAGTGTAGTTTTAACTTGGCAGTCTAAAGTCATATGTCAGAGGTTTTCATTGCTTTAGTGATAATAAAACTATATCTATCTCTTATACAGCTTGGTATCAGCTTAAGTTGTCTTCACTGTTTTTTCCAAAAGCAGGATGATGGGGTGAGGAGCCTCCCAGCTCTGCTGGAATGGCAGTGCTGCCCCAGCTTGACACCCAGCTGAGGCAGCAGCCCCAGGAAAGGGTGCTTAGGGCATTTCATCAGCCCAGCTGCAGCTACAGGAATAGCCTGCATCAAGCCCAGAACTTGCTTTTGGGGATGGCCACAGTACATTTGGAGGAGCTTTTTAAAGAGCTGTGGGGCTTCAGACTCACAGGTGAATAGTGGTGAAATTGGGATTACTTCTCTGTTCCAAGCAAAATTTCATGTTAGCATGACTTAAAGCATTCTGTTCAAACACCACCAAGTGTTTCAAGTTGCTCGTTTAGACATTATGGCTTTAGGTTGTGCCTTTTTCAAGTGTCACCCTCAAACATTTCTTTTTGATTCCATTAGCATGCAGTGGTCCAGCATTTTTTCCTGCCTCTTTTCTAGGTAGAGCTGTTCATCAGAAAAACAGGATTTGCAGTTTCCATCCGCCACAAGCTGGTCCTTGGGCTGGAGAAGTAGCTGCAAGGCTGCTGCTCTCCAAAGGAGCACAGGAATTTATCACCACAGAACCAAGAGTTTGTTTACCCTTTTCTGGTAAGTACATGCAATGTGGGCACACTTGTAGCTTATTCAAAGACTTTATTTAGGTGAGCATGTAAGGGTCTTCTTCGAAGTCTCACTCCCTTGAGACTATGTTGTGGCAGGTACACCTGCCCTGACAAAAGCTTTGATAAATCCCTGACCAAAACCTGCAGAAGCTTCCCCCTCACAGACAAGAGGCCAGGAGACCCTGTGTATGAACAGCTCTTCATCTCATCCATATAGTGGTGGTCAGCAGGGACAGGGGCAGGAAGCTGGGTTCTAAGCCCATAAGGGCTACGTGATCATATTTAACCACGGCTCAGATTCAAGCAGGGTATAAATGGAGCCCTGTGAGAGTTGGTCCTCCTTGAAGCAGCGAGAGAAGAGCCCTCTCTTTTAGGTGAGTGACTATACATTTTGGATCACTGACCATAAAGTTTAAGAATCAGCAGTGTAGTGACAAGTCCATGTAACATCCCAAATCTGTAGTTGATGTTGGTGGAACCTTAATTGAATTCAAACAATAAATTTCATTTAGCTTAAATTTACTGGTTCCATGACATATGTGTTGGGTGAGTACATCCCATAACAGTTCTAGTACACTCTGGAAATGTTCATATAGTAAAAGCAGCTCAGAGTTTCTACTAGCTGTGCTGCACACATCACTGAGGAGTAGATGGTATCATGGAGAGCATGCAGCCTGAGCAAGGTTGTGTGGGGCAATTGGGCTGACCTATTCTGTCAGAGTTGAATTACAGCTCAGAGCTGTGCACAGAATTAAATGTGGTTGAGATGACTGCAGGGCTTTTCCTGGTTGTCATAAACCCCTCTCACTAGACACAGGGAAGCTGGAATTGCTTTATGGCCCCCTGTACTGATACAGCATAATTTCTAACATTTAAACAGTTTAATTTTTCTGGGTAGAAAATGTCTCTAAAATTTCTGGGGAGAAAGCAAAGCAAACCTTCAGAAAACTGCAGATGGAAAACTTGTATTTATGTAAAATGAAAGCCTGCTGTGAATCATTGGAGAAACCCTATATTTTCTTGCCAATTATAACAATATTAGGTAGCACTGAAGGTTTCCAAGGCAACCTGGCCACGGGTGCATTCATGTGGAGTCTGTGCGACTACCTGCTTTGTCAAGCCAATGGATGGATGTCAGAAGGCAGTGTGGTGGGGGGGTACAGACCATTTCATCAATCTGCACTAGGAATGCTATTTAAAAGCTGAGAGTTTGGTTGTTGGGTTTTTCTCTGGAGTATGTCTGATTGTGCTGAGCATCTCACTGCTTTTGTTTCTAGAACGGGTAATGCAAATGTATGGGAGCCATGCTGAAGGCAGCTGGCTGGTGCAGTATCATGCGGTTATAGGAGACTCTGGACAAGTTAGTGTTGAGTCTGCTCATGTGTTCACTACTGGCTTAAATAAATGTACAGCACTTTCCCTGAATAATCTTTCTTCTTCCTTTGGTGCCTAAATTGACAGGAGCCTGTATTTTCCAGGGTGCTAAAACAAAGGAATCCTTACAATACCTCAGGTTTCTTGCCCCCAGTTGAAGCACTTGGTACCATCTTGCCTTTGCTTGTCTCTCCTCATTCCTCTCCACCATGTCTCTGTCTGGTGTATGAGAGCTATTGTCCTGCAAAGAACAGAAAGTGCAACACACAATGTGATCTCCGGTATTTTGTTCTTCAGGCCACCATTTTTGTTCCCTCTGAAGAGTCATTATATTTAAATGTTACACTGTCAGTCTCCAGGAATTTACTGCCTTGTCTTTGACCTTCAAAAAACTTCCAAGAGTCACAGATGTGGTTGGTTTAGAAAAAAAAAAAAAAAAGAATTCAGGGATGCAGAATGCCTGATAATGGGTGTCAGGAAATTAAAAATCCATCCCCTAGCCAGCCAAGGGAACTGCGAAAAGAGTGTGGGTGACATTCATCAATCCTGACTGCTTTTTAGGTTACTGGGGCAGGTGTGACACAGCCATGACCTAGAGCAGCCTGTCCTGCATTCTGCCTGGTCAGGTAAACTGAGCTTACAGGTCTGTGCTGACATCACAGCAGTGCAGGTCATCAGAGCATGCAGCCATAGGATGAGATTTGGTTGAGTGTTTCCACTGTTTTCCAACATCAATCCCCTTTCTGAATCAGTTTTACTTCAGAAAAAGGCTTTGTGTTTTTGCAGTTATCTTTCTCTAAACCAAAATTATTTTAGTACTGAGCACACTGAAACTTAGCAGCTTCCCCTGGGAATTAACCAGTTACAGGAGGTGTTCAGTGAAAGGGTTATTCAGGTATTGAAAACTGCCTGCATGATCCCATTCGGCTCTGGCATGAGGGCTCCAACCACCTTAAAACTCTGGTAATATGCACAGCCGCATCCCTTGCTCTGTACTGCTTTTGGAGTAGCCATGGTGGCTGCTGTGTGTAATGAATTTCAATCACACCCTGAGTACCCAGAAGTAAGCTTGAGTTAAAAAAATTAAGATTCTGGGCATTTGTGTTTAAATTATTTTACCTAACTGTTGCTTTTACTGTGGATTACAACGTCTCCTCTGTGCATCCAGATGTGCTCACAGCTAGATTGCACTCTAAGAGCCTGCACTTTTGTGCTTACAGCTGTGGTTCAGATGTGAATCTTGTCAGTGCCTTGTCCCTCTCCCTGCACCAGTGTGTACAATGACGCTCAGAGGTGCCACAGGAGCATATATGGGTACACCTCAGCTGGCTGTCAGCTTACTGCCACTGTGCAAATAGCAGTGAAACCACACTTGAAGAAAGGCTTTGCAGCAGGCAGCCTGGGGCTCCCAGTGCACACATACCTTACAGCCATGCTCCTTTTGCACCCAAAGCAGCCAAGCCATGACTGGTGCCATTAGGTTTGTGCACAGTGCCCCAGCCGTAGTGTGCATATGAGGGAGTCTGCAAATAGGATCCTTTTACCAAAGCAGATGTTCAAGCAACTGCCAAAGCCACACAGGGAGGAAATAAAGAGGGGAGGATGCAGGTCAAGAACCCACATAGCTGGCCATGCCAGGAAAATGTACTCATCTACTATTTTCCGCTACTTTGGCTGCCCTGAAATTTTGGACATAAGCCCCTTTTTGTGCTTATGTGCAAGGAAAGAAGAGACTTGAAAACAGCTAGCCCAGATTTCAGAGCACGCATGTATGGGAAAGGGTAAATTTAGGCAGTTTGTGCTTAAGGTAGTGTAACCTGAAAGATAGGCACCAAGCTCTGCCCCAGTGCAAGTGAGTATCCAGACTGCTGGGATATGTACCAGTTGTGTGTGTTGCAGTTCACGTATGTCAAGAGAAGACGTTATCTGCTGGGTTACAGTGTTGGTGAGCTGTTCAGTCTGCTTAAGGCTTTTGAGATAGTTTTTAGTGATAGAAATACAAGCACCATATCCCTAAGACATTGATGGCAGGCACCTAAAGGTCCAGTAGCTCTTAAGTGTTGAGTATCTTGTAGAATATTTGGACCCAAGTGATTCAGGCACTCCTGACACTTAAGTCTTGTGTTTAGGGACCCCAACCAACTTGGGGTTCCCCATTATTTGGCATTTTGGGTTCCAGTGAAAGGTATATCAAGCTCTTGTCTCTGGAGGCAAAATTAAACACAGCACTGAATTGGCTTTCCTTTGTACAATATGGAACACTTGACAGAGCTATAGAAATCCCATCTGAAAAACGATAGCTGTTGATTTTCTGCTTGCTGAGAATTATTAGTGTTTCTCTATCCTGCAAAACCAGCCATTAAATCAGCAAAATGCTTTGGCATTAGAGCCATTTGGAATGTAAAAATTCTGCTGCTTCTCGTTGAGCTGCAAATGTTCAGTTGCAAAGTTAAGGGAAAATCTAAAAGGACAAATAATGATCTTAATTTGGAAGACATTTTACAAGTAAACATGCTGCAGTTGTAGCTACAAATCAGATAATTGCTGAACATTTTAACACCCAGGAGTATAAACTTAAAAACAAGAAAAATCAAATGTAAGTGCAACAAATAACGGGTATTTTTTAATTATTTTTTTTTATGGACCTTTTCTTTATCTTTGCAACCCCAAATATTGCTCAGTGGTCTCTATTTCATCATCCAGGTCATAATATTTAAATGAGCAGGCACGTTAACATAAAATGGTTTACAGTCATTATTTCTATTACTGTATAAGAAATGTACCCATGAAACATAAAAAGGTCAAGCACTTTAATGAAATAACTTTTAAAAATAACAGAGTTTTACAGCCATACATAAATATACGTATTCTATTATGTCAAAGAATATGAAATAATATAGCTCAGTGTTAAGCAGCAACTTTTTCAAGGAGGATACATTAGCTTTAAACTGGGATATATGATCACTGAAATACATTATTTCTGCTTTGGACTTTGCATTTCCAAATGAAAAGGTTTTTTTCTCCCTACTTCCCATCTTTAGTTACTCTTTTCCTCCACTTGTACTGATTTCCCTAACAAGGTACCAATATGTCTTGTCACTATATATTTAGCAATGTACGGTTAGGAACTGGGGTCTCTGCTGGATGCCCCACATGCTGTTCAAATCCATGGCCTAGCTCTGCCAGCCCAGGACAGCCCAGCTGCTCTGATCTGCGTTTTGGGAGAGTAATAGCAGCTGGGTGGGGGAGCAAAGCTGAGGTGCTGCCATGATGCACATGGCAGACAGGTTCTGGATGTATCACCAGGTGGAATGGGACTTTGGGAGGAAGATGCAAGGAAACGATGCTTATGATGGTGCATATGGAAAATTGTTCAGCAGAACTTCCTGAGAAGGTAGAAGGAAGGGGAGAAGAGAGTAAGAAAATATAGTTTGTATAGGCATCAGGTGCTCCTCTCTATCTGTGACAAAGAATGGCTCAGTCTAAGCTGATATTGAGAGAACTTCCAAATTCCTGGGCAGGTTCTGCAGCTTCTGACAAATCTCTAGCAGATAAGACCTACACCTAGCTGCAGCTAGTTCCTTCTGTACAGCCTCCCAGCATGTCCTACTCGACTGTGGGATCCCATGAATACAGATTCCCAAAGCATCCGTTGTCACAGTTAACTGACATCTCTAGGCCATACCTGACCTAAATTTTATGCAAGTAATAAAAGGGTAAGTTTATTTCTGAGGAGCAGCTGTTCACAGAGTTGGGAAAAGAAGTAAGGTAAAAAGCATTTCCATTCACTACACATCCTTCCTCTGAATCAATCAATAAGTTTAATTAGAGTGGTTAGGAATTAACTATGAAAGCAGCAAAGTTTGTACCACAACATTAGGGAAACACTGGGACAGAAGATAAATGAATGAAATTTCTAACAGAAATCTGATGTACATAATTGCCAGTGCTGCCTGTTATGCAGAAGCGCATGCAACAGGACCTTGCAGCAATGGAAAGAAAGTCCATTATAATCCATCCATTTCCCACTGTAACTGCAGTATAGAGAAGTAATTGTTGGAGAGAGTGATATAGTACCCATGCCATTCTTTTTTCCCTTTGAGAAACATTGGTGTTCTCTTGCTTCCTAGCCCCTGAAGTCAGTGGATAGCGTACAGTTTGATACAATGCTAATCCTCCTGTTTGCAAGTCATTACATTTCTCATGTACACTTTGCTTTTCCCTAGTGTAGAAAGAAATCTCCTGCAACTGTCTTTTCTGAGTACCACTTGGGACAAAAAGAGATCCCAAAAGACATGACACCCCTAGATTTATCCTGCTATTTCCTAGATGCAGTTAGAAGTCTAATTGGCACAGGAGAGCAAATGGTACTTCCAGCTGCCCACCTACTTCATTCCATGTTGGAGATGCCTGTCCCTCCAAATTGACCATGAAGACCCTGCCAGAACAAGTGTGAAATATCTTGGCCAATCTTTCTATCAAGTTTCAAAGGTTATCTTGAGTGATTCAGCGCAGCTGTCATCATTGGACTGGGTCATGCAGGATATCCCTGAGCCCTTTCCAGACTGCATTAACATCAGCTCCACACACAGTTCAATGTGCCAGTTGCTGAGGTGAGTAGCTCGAGAGAGGACGCCTTCAACACCTGAGCAGGGGAAAGCTCAGCTTCCAAGAGCCTCAACTCAGAGCGGCAAGAACCACCGAGGGAGCCTCAAGTCCTCGACAGGAGCTGCCCGGGAGCCGGCAGCTCAGTGACGAGAGCGAGCAGCTGACTCACACGGGGCGGAGCCTGAAGCAGCGGCACCAGCCCTGAGTGGGTAAAAACCTGCCCCAGGGAGCGCGGCGGACAGGGCGGGTGGAGGCGGTTTGTGCGGGCAGGCGAGCGGGATGGTGAGCGCTCGGCGTGTGAGCAGGGCCCGGTCCGGGAGCTCTGCTCTGGCTGCCCCGGCCGTGGCAGCGTAGGCACCCAGACAGAGCCGATGAGAGGGGAGGCTGCAGTGCAGAGCTCGGGGTGCAGAGAGTGCCTGCACTGGTCTGGTGAGGGGAGGGTGCACAACGGGCAGGGCTGCACTCGGTGCTCCCTGGTGGAGGTGCTCCTGCAGCAGGGGCTGAGCTGCGGATGCTGTTAATAGGCTGCGAGATGTCAGGGAAGCTGAGAGGAAGCAGGAACGCTTGCTCCCGGCCCAAACTGTGCAGGGGCCTCGAGCTTCACCTCTACCACATGAAGGAAAGAAGGAGGCCGTTAACCTGGGAAGCTGGGAATTAGTGATAAAAAACAAACAAACAAACAAAAAAAAACCAAACAAACAAAAAAAAAAGAACAGGACAACCAAAAGCAAGGGGCTTCCCCCTAAATCCCCTGTCCCCACGCAGAACTGCTTTGCTGTCCTGCAGGGGGCTAATGAGGAAGCACACTCGAGCCAGAAACAGCCGGCTGATGCACTGGTAAAGAAGATCTCTACTGGTGCTGCTAGGAAAAAGTGGCGGGTCATAGTAGTAGGGGACTCTACACTGAAAGGGACAGAAGCACTCGTCTGCCGGCCAGACCCCGTCTCAGGGGAGGTGTGTTGCCTACCGGGGGCATGGATCAGGGATGTGGCAGACAGGCTGCCTGCTCTAGTAAGTCCTACGGACTATTACCCACTCCTGGTGATACATGTGGGTGCTAGGGATATAGATAGTAGTAGCCTGGGGAACATAAAAAAGGACTACAGAGCCCTGGGGGAGGTGGTTAGGGGCTCTGGAACTCAGACAGTCTTTTTGTCAATTCTCCAGGATACAGGGGAGGACCTAAAAAAAGGTAGGAGGATGGGCCAGGTTAATAAATGGTTAAAAGGGTGGTGTCATAGTCAGGGGTTTGGGTGTCTTGAACACGGGACCCAAGCTTGTAGGCCAGGTCTAGTAGGGGCTGGTGGAGCTGGTCTTATGATAAAGAAGGGAAAGAGCAGTTTTGGTAGGAGGCTTGCCGGACTAGTCAAGGAGGCTTTAAACTAGATGTGTTGGGGGAGGAGGGCATCATTGCATTCCAACACACCCAGTCAGTTGCCAGAACCTATAATAAATGCTTGGAGCAATGCAGAGATATCCCAGCTGCTCCAGCCAATGAGCTGGCTTCAGTTGGAGCTTGGCTCAGATGCCTCTATACAAATGCCCGTAGCATGGGGAACAAAAGAGAGGAATTAGAGATGTGTGCATGTCTACGGGGGTATGATGTAATAGGCATCACAGAAACATGGTGGGATGGAAGGTTACAGGCTCTTTAGGAAAGACAGGCCTGGCAGGCAGGGAGGGGGAGTTGCCCTTTATGTTAGGGATAGGCTGGAAGAATGGAACTCTGTCTAGGGACAGGTGAGCAGTCCACAGAGAGTTTGTGGGTCAGGGTTAAAGGGAATATAGCTATGGGAGACGTTACTGTGGGGGTCTGTTACAGACCGCCTGATCAAGGAGAACCTGTGGATGAAGCACTCCATAGACAGATAGGAAAAGCCTCACGCTCGCAGGCCCTTGTTCTCATGGGTGACTTCAACCACCCTGACATCTGTTGGAAGGACGGTACAGCCCGGCACAAGCAATCCAGGAGGTTCCTCGATTGTGTAGAAGACAACTTCCTTCTACAAGTAATAGAGGAGCCGACAAGGCTTGACCTTGTGCTCACCAACAGGGAAGGGCTTGTTGGAAATGTGACGCTCCGGGGCAGCCTGGGATGCAGTGATCATGAGATGCTCAAATTTGAGATCCTCAGGACAGCGAGAAGAGTGTGCAGGAAGCTCACTGCCCTGGACTTCAAGAGAGCAGACTTTGGCCTCTTCAGGAACCTGCTTCGGAAGGTTTCATGGGATACAGCCCTAGAGGGCAAAGGGGCCCAAGGCTGTTGGTTGATATTCAAGGATCACCTGCTACAAGCTCAGGAGTGTTGCATCCCAACTGGAAGGAAGAGCAGCAGGAGGGCCAGGAGACCTCCTTGGATGGATAAGGAGCTTCTGAGGAAAATTCAAATGAAAAAAGAGGCTTATAATAAGTGGAAGCAAGGACAGGTGGCATGGGAAGAGTACAGGGATGTTGTCCGGGAAGCTAGGGACCAGGTTAGGAAAGCTATGGCTCAGTTAGAATTAAACTTAGCTAGAGGTATTAAAGATAACAGGAAGGGATTCTACAGGTATGTAGCAAATAAAAAACAGACTAGGGAGAATATAGGCCCCCTCATGAAGTTCTCAGGAGAACTGGCTACACAGGATTTGGAGAAAGCTGAGGTTCTTAATGACTTCTTTGCCTCAGTCTTCACTGGCAAAGGCTCTGACCACACCACCCAAGTCTTGGAAGGCAGATGCAGGGACTGTGAGAATGAAGACCTTGGGCCCACTGTAGGAGAGGATACAGCTCAAGACCATCTTAAAAACCTGAATGTGCACAAGTCCATGGGACCTGATGAAATCCATCTGCGGGTCCTGAAGAAGCTGGCGAATGAAGTTGCTAAGCCACTGGCCATCATATTTGAAAAATCATGGCAGTCAGGTGAAGTTCCCGATGACTGCAAAAAGGGAAATATAACCCCCATTTTCAAGAAGGGGAAAATGGATGACCCGTGGAATTACAGAGCAGTCAGTCTCACCTCTGTGCCTGGCAAAATCTTGGGGCAGATTCTCCTGGAAGGCATGCTAAGGCACATGAAAATCAACAAGGTGCTTGGTGACAGCCAGCATGGCTTCACAAAGGGGAAATCCTGCTTGACCAATTTGGTGGCCTTCTATGATGGGGCTACAGAACTGATGGACAGGGGTAGAGCAGTTGATGTCATCTACCTGGACTGGTGTAAAGCGTTCGACACTGTCCCACACGACATCCTTGTCTCTAAATTGGAGAGACATCAATTTGATGGATGGACCACTCGGTGGATAAAGAACTGGCTGGATGGCCACACACAAAGAGTCGTGGTCAATGGCTCAGTGTCCAGCTGGAGACCAGTAACGAGTGGTGTCCCTCAGGGATTGGTGCTGGGACCTGTCTTGTTCAACATCTTTGTGGGTGACATGGACAGTGGGATTGAGTGCACCCTCAGGAAGTTTGCTGATGACACCAAGCTGTGTGGTTTGGTTGATACAGTGGACGGAAGGAATGCCATCCAGAGGGACCTCGACACGCTTGTGAGGTGGGCTGATGCCAACCTCATGAGGTTTAACCATGGCAAGTGCAAGGTCCTACACCTGGGTCGGAGCAATCTCAGGCACAGCTACAGGTTGGGCAGAGAAGAGATTCAGAGCAGCCCTGCAGAGAAGGACTTGGGGGTGTTGGCTGATGAGAAAACATGAGCTGGCTTCAGTGTGCGCTTGCAGCCCAGAAAGCCAACCGTATCCTGGGCTGCATCCAAAGGAGTGTGACCAGCAGGTCGGAGGAGGTGATCCTGCCCCTCTACTCTGCTCTTGTGAGACCTCACCTGGAGTATTGTGTGCAGTTCTGGTGTCCTCAACATCAAAAGGATATGGAACTGTTGGAACAAGTCCAGAGAAGGGCCACGAGGATGATCAGGGGACTGGAGCACCTCCCGTATGAAGACAGGCTGAGAAAGTTTGGGCTGTTCAGCTTGGAGAAGAGAAGGCTGCGTGGAGACCTCATAGCAGCCTTCCAGTATCTGAAGGGGGCCTATAGGGATGCTGGGGAAGGACTCTTCATTAGGGACTGTAGTGATAGGACAAGGGGTAACGGGTTAAAACTTAAACAGGGGAAGTTTAGATTGGATATAAGGAGGAAATTCTTTCCTGTTAGGGTTGTGAGGCACTGAAATGGGTTGCCCAGGGAGGTTGTGAATGCTCCATCCCTGGCGGTGTTCAAGACCAGGTTGGATGAGGCTTTGGGTGATATAGGTGTCCCTGCCCATGGCAGGGGGATTGGAGCTAGATGGTCTTAAGGTCCTTTCCAACCCTAATTATTCTATGATTCTATGTCTCTTCCCTCTTTCTGGTGTGCTGGACCATACTTCTCCATGGAGGCATGCTGACTGAGAATGCTTAAATATACATTTTTAAGGAAAAAGTCCTTCAAATGGTGGACACACTTAGCTCTAAGGTGTGAGGGCTTTCACAGTAGGGATAATTTCTAACTTCAGCCATTGGCTTCCTGGAGAATGAATTTTAAGAAGACACTTTATTTCTAAGTTGGATTGGGATGTGGAGAAGAGGGGGCAGAGATGAATAGGAAAGGAAGAGATGCTGCTCATATTTTTGGAGTTAGGCACATTGTTAAGAGCTTTGTTCAGTTTGGGTGACAGAGCCAAGAGAAGTTTCCATAGCAAGCATCTCTTTTGGAAAATGCTGTAGATCTGTCAATATCAGAATGTTTTGCGAGAACTTTCTTTTAGTTCTTTTGATGTGTTAAAATTTCTGAAATTTTATCTGAGACAGTGACATTTTCTGAGGTACTGAATTTCAACCTTTTGTTTGCTGAAACATCCAAACTTTCAGTTTAAAATATCTCCTCATGCAATTTTATTTTTTTAATTCAGTTGAGACACAAAAGCAAAACATTTTGGGAATTATTTTACTGTGAGAAAAGAGTTTATTTAGTTTGGAGAAGAGAATAAATTGGGTTACTTGATTTAAAGGAGAGAACATGATGGAGGACACCTCTCCACATAAATAAAAGGCTGCTGCAGAGAGGAAGGCAATAAATCTGCTCTCTGTGTTCGTGGTAGATACAAGAAAAAGTAATGGGACTCCAATTGCAGTGAAAAAAAAAGAAAAAAAGGTCATGCTAAGCATTAGAAAATTTTCTGCTGGTAGTGCTATATCTCTTGGAGAAGACTTTCTAACTGGATATCTCCACCAAGATATCTCAGACTTGTTCTTGAGGACAAGCACCCTCAGGATAACGAAAAGGACTTGTCCTGTCTGAGGGCTGTATGGCCTCTAGGGTCTCTCCAACCTTTAGTGTTCGCTGATGCTGAGGGCTGTTTTCTTAAAGATAAACCACTACTGATATGGAAACAGTCTGGTAAGAGATTGTAGGTGCAGCAAGCAGACTCTCAAAAGAGTTTCCTCAGGCATTACCGGCATTGGCAGATTGTTGTGACTGTTCCCGGCTTTCATGTGTGCGTTGCCTGTACATGGTCTTCATGTGCACAGGCACAGATGGGGCTGGCAGAGGCAAAACATTTCTTTTAATCCTTCTAAGAAATGACAAATTAAGATGTGATTATAGAACTGTTAAAAAGGAATTACCAAGAGGAATTTCCAGATGGTCGTGCAGAGTAACTATTGAAGAGTAACAGCAAGTTATCCAAGTACAGTTCTCTATTCTCTTTGTTTCCAGTTGGCAAGTCCTGTTCTGTCTTTCAGTCTGTGTAAAAATTTCTTTTTCGGTCCAGCTACAGCTACCTTTCTGCCTGATAGTTCATTTTCTTGTGCAGTGCTGCTAATATTATTTTAAACATAATTCCTCAGGAACATAAAATGTATGGGATCAGTTTGTCCCCTGTGGAAAATAACTTGGGGATTTTTTTGGCTGAAGTCAGCCAATAGTGGACAGTGGATAACAGGTATTTCAGTACTGTTATGAGGAGCAGTATGCAATTCTGCATGGTAGGGTATCAGAACAAATCACTGCTGATAACCTCCTAGGTTAATTACTGTGCAGTGAGTGACCTTCCACTTTAAAATCAACACATTATTTTTAATCTGAGAACACACTGTGGCTACCTCTTTACAATGACTCTCTGGAAATTCCAACTGTTATTTACACTGATGGGTGACACTTGTTTCAGAGCCATCTAAATGATTTAGATATAACAGTTTAACAATTTGCAGGATCTCATCCCTGTAGCATAATGTACACTGCAAATGTTTCTACACGTTCCAGCTAATGCCTAGGTAATTCTGTACTCCGCTTTCTCATCAAAGCTTATAAATCTTCATTTATTCTCTATACAGTGGCTAGATTTTTTAAATTTTTTTTTTTAAGCACTGAGCACTGCACTGAATTGCAGACGTCACCATGAGATCCTGATGGAATTTGTCAGCTAACTGGAGGTTTATGTATTTGATAGGGTGAACAGATGTTGTGTTTGTTCTAGATGGTTATCTGAGAGATAATCCTAGGGATGGAGGAAGGTGTAAGTCAAATGAGTAGAATCTTGTTGCCACTCCTTTGAGTCATGCCTTTAGAAACTGATCAGAAATCAAAAATCTTGAAAAGCATGGGATTTGCTGTTCCTGCTTAGAATTGGACTGGATTGCAGTTTTACAAAGGAAAATTTCCCAAGGCATTTTACAGGAACTAGATCCACGTTCCTATTGGATTTTGCTGCTTTTGCCTTTATGATCTAACTGAAGCAAGGCTGCTCTAGTCCTAAAAGGCACACTGCTAAGTCAAGCAAAGTCAAATTTCCCTGGGTTAAAATAATGCAGGCTAACTAATATACTTAAGAGCAGAACTGAGTGGGTTCTTGTTCACAACTTCACTGGACAGGTCATGACACCAGGGGGACTCTGCAACGTACTCAGTGCTTCTTCACTATCCCTATTGCTTGTGTTCTGCCTCCTTTTTCATTTGGTCTTGCACTTCCAAATCATAACATGTTCACAACCAGCTAAGTATTCTTGTCATGGAAGGCTGCAAGGGAAGGCGGATTCCATTCCTCTTTTAATCTGTTTTCTGAAAAATTGTGCCTCTGCAGTGTTCTTTCATTCACTACTGTATTACACGCATTGTATATTGCCTCACACCTCTGTGTTTGCAGTATCCCATCCACAGTAATCAAGGGTGTGACTAAATTTATATCACCTTGTAATGTGGGGAATGGGGGAAGAAAGGAAGGAAGACAATGCTGTAATCACCCTGTTCATCTAAGCAAAATGAAGTCTGTGCACACAATATGAAGTTACTTAAGCTGTAGCAAAGCCCAAAGAAAATGCTGTTTTCTTACATTGCAGTCAGCTAGGAGCTATTACAAATTCTGCTATCAGCATTCAAAGAAATCTTTGCTTCCAGATAGAACAGTAAAAGTTTTCTTTGCAGGTTCAGAGAGTAGCTCTTAATCTACATCTTATATATGGAATTTGTGGAAGGAAAAGACATTGACTGTTTCATCAGAATGCTGATCTTTGTAATTTGTGATGCTTTTCATTGCTTTCTCATTGCTTTTAAAGTTAGTAGTGTGCTGACAGTGAATACTAGTAAAAGTTTTTTTTTGCTCAATCCTTCTCTATCATGTGCTTAGACCTGTTGTCTAAGCCTGGCTTATAGCCTTTAAAGTTAACCTTAAGTATCCATGAAAGTAATTTGTTGCAAGGGCAGCAGTGGTCTCCTTGTAACTTTTCTTTAAAATTTTAACATATTTTAAATGAGGATTTAAACCAAAATATTATTTGAATTCATAAAGTACACCTTTGTAAAAGAAAGCATGAAGATCATAATATACATAGACACAGGAGTAGACAGCTCTGGAAGTAAAATGCTCCCAACAGTCCTTCCTATGCAGAATGACTCACCTGTTAAAGCCATATTTATCTGCTTGTACAAATGAGCAGATAAGGTTCAGTAAAATGCAGGATTTTTTGGATTGATTGCCAACATTTTCATGGAAGTGACAATGATTTTGCTACTTGGTCTATTTCTGTGTATGCTTTATGTGAGTACTATATACTCTTCAAGTTGTACTCGTGTGTGAGACATTACTGGCTGGAAATCATGATTTCTTGTTTGAGGAAGGTTTCTGTAGAGAACATCTACTGATCCTGATCGAATCTTGGTGTAGTATAGCTCTGCCCAGAAGAATAATCTAACTGAAGCAAAGAATTGATAAAAGACAACAGCATTTGTCATGTATGGATGTGTCTTCAGAGGAATGACTTACAAAGAAACTGTGCAGTGAAAGGAGTATTTGATAATGGCTAAAACTCATAAGCAGTCAAATCCAGTGAAGACATGCATTAGAAGTTAGCGGTGCTACATGAGAGAAAGGTGCAGAAACTCAGCACATTCCTCAATATAATAAATATTTTTAACAGAATAGGCATACGATGTTGCTGCACAAGGACCAATCTTTTGTTTCTTGTGTCTTTTAATGAGAGCATAGCAACTACCTTTTTTCATGAATAATAAGTGTTTTCTTTGAACATAAGTGCTGGTAGTTGCATAGTATGAAACTTACTGATGCACATAATGGTAGCAATGGGCCGTCTGAGAACAGTGTACTCTTTAAAATGAATCTCTGCACAGATCAGCAAGCACATGCAGACTCTCCCATGTTGACAAGAGCAGTGTACTTCTTTCAGATAAGCCAGACTTTCAAAGCCTGGCAGCTGGAGTTTGCAAGCTTGTTGTTCCATTATTAACTTTGTAGGCCTTAGGGAAGGGGTAATGGATGAGGTGATCCCATGTGGTCCGTTCCAGACCTACTTTGTTTAATTTCATGGTTCCTAACCAAGCAAGCAATAAGTAAAACTGTTCTCTGAAATGAGCAAAGGGAAAGGGATATATATTAATTATGCATGATGCTCCATCCAGTTCAAAACAATGTATCTGGTGCTGGTATCTGCTGGTCAGAGTTCAGCAAAGACAGGTGAAAGAAGCTGCAAGAATGGTATTTGCTAGGGACTCTAGCGAGCCCCAGTGTTGTTGGGATGTACCTTGAAGAGCAACCATGAGACCGTGAAGAATGGGTTTTGAGGAAGTTTGGAAAGAAGTCTACTAGGGAAAAACTTTCCCAAGAGACCGGAGACTAAAATGAACAGGCCTTGCCAGCAAAGCTCATCAAAATCTCGTTTTTTTTTCAGCAAGAAGTGGTATTTTCTAGTGATACTGAAATCACTTATACTGTAAACACAGGGGATTTGAATCACAACAGCAGAAACTTACTGGATTTCTCTGTTGCTGACTTGTGAGCTGTGATCTTTTAGAAAGCATGAGACTTTCTAAAAGAAAGAGCGTAAGACTTTTCGACAATGAGGCAGAGGTGGAGTTCCAGCTAAAAGCAAGCCCAATGCTGCATCCAGGCAGGTTCACTCAGAGCTTTGTCCAGTCAGCACCTGGAAAACCCCTGAGGTCTGAGATCCTGCAGCCCCTCTGAGTCCTGTACCTGACTGTCCTCACAGTAAGTACAATTCAGTCCTAAAAGGAGAGTAAATTGTAAAGGGCCAGCCCTGCATGAAGCAGATCAGGACTGGGGTTGCCAGAGGTTTGCCAAGCCTGACAGGGTCAGATTGTAGCTGTAGCTCAGCTCTATAGAGACCTTTCTGTTGTCATGTTCGTTTGTCCCTTGCAGCTTTTTTTGAGGGAACGTTTCTTGCATATTTGGTAATTTCAGATAATATCTCCAATTCCTTTTGGAAAGAGAAGGAGGAGCACCTGTTTTTGAATAAAATCTGTCCCCATCTTTTTGCAATGCTTTGACTAGAGGGAAGCTATAGCAATGCATTTGTTTGTTCCTACCTTTGTTTTCTTCCAATAAATCAAACAAGCCCTCAGCTCACATTTTCAGTGGAATCCAGAAGATTTATAGGCATTTTTGTTAAGTATTGTAGAATATATGCAAGTTTGTCACCCAGGTCTAAATTTTCCTGTGTCTAAAAGAATTAGATAGTCTTCCCCCATCACCTTTCAGGGGGTTTCAGGAATGCATGCAAAAGACCCTCAGTGATTTAGATGCCTACTGAAAGTCAGTTGGGCAGAGGACTCTATCGTGCTTTTAAAAATGTAACTTCAGTGTCTTGACAATCCTAGCTGGGATAGCTGTAGTCAGAAAGCAATAAGTTGAACTGTGTCTTTTTCTAACATGGGATAATTTTTGTCTGTGTTCTGGCAGATTTACAATTCAGGAAAAGAAAGAGAAAAAAATCATTAAAAGATTAATTTATAAGGATAAACAGAGTTGATAAATAAAGCTGTCTTTTGAAACTAGGCTGAAAAAGTAGTTTTTTCTGAAGAGGTAATGATAGGTTTGAAAGCTGAGCCTGTACTCCCTAATAACGACCCCATAATTCCTTCCCCAAGTAGGTAGCTGAAAGGCAGCACCATCTTCCTATTCATAGAATCACTGAATGGTTCGGGTTGGAAGTGACCTTAAAAATCATCTAGTTACAACTTTCCTGCTATGGACAGGGACACTTTCCATTAGACCATGTTTGTCAAAGACCCATCCAACCTGTCCTTGAACACTTGCAGGGATGGGGCATCCACAACCGCTCTGGGCATCCTGTACCAGTTTCTCACCACCTTCAGAGTAAAGAATTTCTTCCCAGTATCTAATCTGAATCTATCCCCTTTCAGGTTAAAGACATTCCCCTTTATCCAGGCTGAACAAGCCCAACTCTCTTAGCCTATCTTCATAGGAGAGGTGCTTCAGCCCTCTGCTCATTTTGTGGCCCTCCTCTGGACTCACTCCAAGAGGTTCGTATCCTTCTTACTTGTCACATTACAGGATTTATTCAAATGAGATACAAAGGGTAGGACAAACTGATACCACAGTCATTACCTGAAAGGAAAACCTCCAACCTGTCCAATACTATGGAGTAGAATTCTATTATGTAAAACTACTTCCATATTTGGGAACAAATAAGAGACAGGACATAAAGTGGAAAAATAAATTATGCTCACCTCAGCAAAAATAAGTCAGGCAATATAGTGAGATATCATTAGGGCTGATGAATCACAATTATAATTGCAAAAATAACATATAATGCTTCAAAACTACCATCATGGTTGACTTCTTTGCTGATGAATATTTATGCAGTTTCTTTTGTTTAGTGTGTCTAATAGATACCAGGCGAAGTTCAATAGGCAGATTGCATCTCTGAACTGTCATAGCCTTGTCCTTGTTTTTTCAAGGAAACTGAAGTTAAATAGCAAAATGGAATAAATAAGCAGAGGTCAGAACCCCCATCTCCCTACGAGATTCAGTCAACTGATAAATAATCTGTGGAAGGATTCAGTTTAGATCAAAGGAGAAATGAAAGTTAAATCTTCTTTATTTGAAATGAACAGTTTGCTTATCTGTACTCTGAGGATTGTAAATTATTTAACCACTGTGTATATCATAATCTAATTGCTCATTTACCTCTACTAAATTTCTCAATATTCCTTGTGACTGTGCTCCATACCTGCAATACAGGATGCTAGAATTATTATATGAGTTTTATTAGCAAATAAGGTTTTTAAACAAATAAAAAATTACAAGGAGGGAAATAAAGATGGTTAGGTAATGGTACCTGTGGGCACAGAAGCTGAGGTCAAGATCATTTACAAGGTTTTTCAAGTGGTAATAAATCAGTTCAGTTAATTCAGTGTCTTAGCATAATCTTGTTCCAAACCAAACTTCTATCGTAGCATGGTAGTATTTATGGAATGTGGTTTTCTGGCTTTTGGTTAGGTGGTTTTCGGGTGGTCTTTCTGATTGGGTTTTTTGTGGGGTTTGGGATGTTTATTTTTTATTATTATTTTTATTTTTTTGTTTGGTTTTGGTTTTTTAGTGTGTGTGTGCCAGGGACCTCCGAATGTACAGTCCTATTGATTTGCTTTGCAAGTTTTCTGTAGAAGGGAGAATCAATGGTGCCCTGTCACCCAAACAACTCTGAAGTAAAATTTATAGATTTGAGGAAATGGCTTAATTGCTGGAATGATGCTTACAGCTAAACCCAGCTACTTAAACTTGTGTGACTACTGTACATTATCCAAGGATCAGGCATAAAATACCTAACAGTATATAAGAGTAACTGGAAGATAATGTAAGTATTTCTGGAATATAACCATTCTTATACTGCATTTAGCTTACACAGGGGTACAATTGCTGAAATGTCTCCCTCATTCTGCCTACAGCAGTCTTGAGTCTCTTGACATCTTTTAAGACACACAAGACTTCCCACAACTCACTTAGGCTGTATGAAGGCAGAGTTTGCCATTTAAAAGCCATGCCAGGCAGAGTTAGGTTAAGTATTTTCTCCTACCTTGGTACTAACGATTTCTTCCTGTTCTCATGTGGAAAGCCTCTGCTTGCAAAGGCAGTAAATGGGATTTGGTAGTGATTCAAAGGACTAAACAGGATTCTGAGAAGTCTTTAGCTTGGCATTGCTTGGCTAAGTGATATATTTGTAAACATCATGCATGTAATAAGTAGAAACTCATGCAAAAGTTGATTCTTCCTTGTCAGCCTAACTGTTCCAGTTCCTTCTTTTTTTCAACATAGGCAGTGCCCATCAATACAATTCCTGCCAGTCATTGTGATTACTCGCAGTCCAACCTCTTCTAAGAGGTCTTATAGTCTCTATGGTCCAACTTCTTCAAGTGAACTTGCTGATATTTAGCAGTGACAAGACTGCAACCAAGCAGTGAGTGTTTTTTTTTTTCTGTCTGGTAATGAGACACCAAATATATACCATCCAGGTGACTGAGTAATACAAAGCATCATATACATATTTTGCTGAACTTTGTTCCCCTTTCTAACAAGGCCATTATGGATCAGGCAGGAATGCCTCTTGTTTCAGGCCAAGATTTGAAATACTCAGCTAGAACTGAATCTTGCATATCTTCCCACAGTCCTGTAGCAAGAGTGTAGCTGCTCTACATCTTTTGGGCAGATTTACACAGGAAATTTTAATATCTTCATAGAAATCTCCACCTGCCTTGCCTCCCTATACAGAAGGTACTGAGGCTTGCACTGAACACTTCCGAATTTTACTGTGCTTGGCTACTCCTAGTATGTTTTCCAGTGATGCCTTTGCCAAAGGATCCAGCACTGTGCAACCCCGTGCTATTTGCTATCACTTCCCACTCCTGAAGAAAGCATTAGGACTAGAATTTGATGAGTGTTTTTTATGCAGAAATCTTTTCATGTACATGCGTGGTTCTGGTTTTAGCCAGTAGCTCTTCAAGTGGCAATGTAAAGTCATTTGACTCACTTGCTTGGCCAGTTTCTACTTGGCTATATTGAAGCAATGTGAAATAGCTTCTACCACTTCTTGAATATTTCTTACATCTCTGTGATAAGACCAACAAGACCATACATGTGGGGGGCTCTATGCAAATGATTATTCCACCCAGCTAATCAGGCTTAAGTGCTGTTTCAGCACCCTTACATTTTTGTTCACTCATCCTTAGTTTTACACATCACACTAGTCTCTGCAAGTACTATATGAGCATATTGGCTTCTTAGCACAAAGCAAATACATGGTCTATTGGTATCTATTACACATACACACCTTTTGCTAAAAATCAGCTCTTTGTTAAGTATATGGTATTTCTATTTAAAACAGCAAGCATGGTCTGAACTGTCCAACCTACACTGTGACCAGGTTGCCTAGGCAACAAAATTCCTCAGATTGGGAGGGTCTGTAACAGAATATGTTTAGATAGCTTTAATTTTGGGGCATGGTTTCTAAAAATCTTGACTCTTTTCAAATGTGTTTTATCTACTGATAATACTGTGTTTCAAGTATCAACTAGTACAGCTTCGTCTACTATCTCTCTGCTACAAATTATAGCTATAAAGCATACAAAATAGAGACAGGTTAAAGGGTAACTTATTTCAGAGTTTGGCAAGATTTTAGGTAGTTGAGCCTTGCTTGTTAGCTATTATAATTGTACATACTTTGTACATACAAAGCATCAAAAAGTACCTTCTTCGATTTGATTGCTGTGGGGCTACCAGATAAACAATTCTTAACCTTGTTTTTATTAAGTTCTGTTTTTTCTGTAATTATTTCTATAAGTCTTCCTGTAGCACACTTGCTCGCTACACATAATTTAGCACCACGCAGAGTGGCTCTCTCTAATTCTAGAAATGGTGCTGAACCCATTATTGGGGTTTTGTAGTTTTGCCTTCCTCACTCTGCTTTATGGATAAATGAGATGGGCCTTTTAATCAGTTTTTATCTTAGTAGAGCAGTGTGCATTCGCAGCCCAGAAAGCCAACCGTATGCTGGGCTGCATCAAAAGGAGAGTGACCAGCAGGTTGAAGGAGGTGATCCTGCCCCTCTACTCTGCTCTTGTGAGACCTCACCTGGAGTATTGTGTGCAGTTCTGGTGTCCTCAACGTCAAAAGGACATGGAACTGTTGGAACAAGTCCAGAGGACGGCCACGAGGATGATCAGGGGACTGGAGAACCTCCCGTATGAAGATAGGCTGAGAAAGTTTGGGCTGTTCAGCCTGGAGAAGAGAAGGCTGCGTGGAGACCTCATATCAGCCTTCCAGTATCTGAAGGGGGCCTATAGGGATGCTGGGGATGGACTTCATTAGGGACTGTAGTGACAGGACAAGGGGTAACGGGTTAAAACTTAAACAGTGTTCAAGGCCAGGTTGGACAGAGCCTTGGGTCACATGGTTTAGTGTGAGGTGTCCCTGCCCATGGCAGGGGGGTGGGAACTAGATGATCTTAAGGTCCTTTCCAACCCTAACTATTCTATGATTATATGACTGTGGCCTCCCTAATAATCCCTCCCCGCAGATGGATATGGGAGCAGGGCCATGTGTTAGCGTGGCTTTGGTGCAAGGCCATGGGGCTTATTGTGGGGCAAACCCCCATGCAAGGGGCTCTGGATGTTGGTTCATTCACAACAGGACATCCGTACTGTTGATAAGGCTGGACTTGGCTCTCATGCAAACGGCAGTGTTGCAGGGCATAGCTGTTGTATCAACATGAAGACTGTACAACTAGCTGAGGGGGTGCTGCAGCATGGAGATAATGAAGATAACCATTTCCGAGGTACTCCAGCATCAGTTTCCCAAGAGTTAAGTGCCCACAACTGGAGGGGAAATGCCAAAAGGCTTATCTCCCACTAGTCAGTAGCTAACTGATGAGATAGTCTGAAACATTCATTAGGTAACCTGTTGATTCTGTAGCACTGCAGGACTCTAAAACTAAACTGGTCATGGTAGCACAGGTATGACCTGCGTGTCTGTGGCAGCTGACAAATTGCTTTCAGAGGGGGCTGTTGGCACAAAGCTGTCCCCATTCAGGGGATCCCTTGGGAACTAGGTTTGCTGTCTATATATGTGTTTTGAAATGAACGAAAATTAATAGGAAGTGAGCATTCAGATCTCTTAACAAGCAGTTTCAAAAGCACAGGGTTAATGTTTCTGTACGTGATTTTTCCAGAGCACTTGGGAGATTTGAGAGCTTGAGGCTCCCTGCAAGGCAGCAAGACTGCATTCCTCAATCCTTTGAGGGAGAAGATTGTGGGTTGCCTACCCAAAGACAGGTATAAAATACCTTATAAAATATCTGCTTTTCAGCACTGTTTTCTGCAGCTGTTTTGTAAAAACCTGTGGTAAGTGTATCTTGAATGCACCATACAGAAACATTTGTGAGCAGTTGTGCTTGTGTCTTCACAAAATAGAAATTAAATTAGTTTAACACTGATTTGAAGAAATCTGATGAAAATGACCTGTCAAATGTTACCAAAATGTCAGTGCCAAATGCAGGCAGCACGTTTTCTGCTCAGCTGAGATTGGCTCACCTTCTTCTTGCTGAATGTCCATGCAGTCACTCTCCTGAAGGCAAGTTCTTTCTCTCTTACTAAGATTCCCTGAAAATTCAGACAGCATTGTATGTTATTCTCTACTGACAGGTTTTGGCCTTTTCAAGATCAGTCTTACTGCATCATTCTGAAAGTGTTACTGAATCTTGTGATTCGGTATTTTCATTCTTGATTGCCCTTCAGTTTTTTGCATCTGAAAATCTCAGCCATTTAGACAAGAGAGATGTCAGAGCTTAAAGAAACTGATATGATAGCAGTCTGTTAGTAGGATTTCTCAGTGACTCAAGCTGTTTTGTTCTTAAGTTTCCTTTTTCATGCAGCTTTTTGACATTTTTTGTGAAGGATACATCTTAGACAGATGTGCATTGCATGTCCTGTCTTGCTCTTACAGTAAACAGGAGAGATCGAAATATATATAACTCATTGCCAGTGGTGTAATGAATCTCCCAATCCTTTGGCAATGGCTCTTAATTCAGTTGTGATCCTGTGAGTTGTTTAACCAGTTAACCATGGAAAAAGGTAGAGACACACAGCAGCTGGTACTGGGACTAGGGAGATGCTGAAGAATAACTAGAAGGACCTGTTACCCGCTAGCTATTTTAATCTAAAATTAAATTTCTATCTAGCTTGCTGGAGGCACCATGTAAAATGAGGGCTTCATTTCATGAAACTAGTACATAAAATGTATATATATACTAGCGTAAAAAGAACAGAGAATTAAAATGGCAACAATGGGTTGGACTTTTCTGGATAATCTACTCCACCCAGTATCTCCTGTTTTATACCAGCCAAAAAACAACGCATAGGGAAGTGTATGGCACATATGTAGTTTCCCCATGTAGTTGTATCCTCTAAAACTTGGAGGCTTACTGAACGAAATAATTTCTTTTGGCCTATTTTAATCTGCTTACTTTTAATTTTTTATGGTGCTCCCTTAATTAGAAGAGAGAGTGAATGATCTGTCCCTATGTACCCACTCCATGCTACTCAGGATTGAAACGTAAGATAACCTCTGCTTCAGGCTGATGCAAAACAAACACAAAATACAAAGTTTTAGCAACTAAAATATTTTAGAGCAAATTTTCTCTGTTTGTTGTTTTTTTATTATTCTTATTTGTTTGGGTTTTGGCTGAGGTTTTACGACATTTTAAAGTAAGATGGAAAGGGAATGAATAGTCACTTGAAAACTAAAACTAAACCCAGCATACCAACCTGAGATGTCTACATCATTTCAGTCCTCTGTCTGATTCCCCCCTAGCCCCTCACTGACATGGTAAACTGAAATGTTCATTTTCCAAAAAGTACTGTAGTATTACCAGATTACCATTTTCCCCAAAAAAGCATTCTTTGATAGAGAACCGAATTATCTATTTTGTGCTTATCTAGGAGCATGGAGCATCCATCGGAACTTGCAGGTGAGCACAAGGACTACAGATCTTCTGCAGTCAGTGAAAAACAGCTTTAGAGTTAGCTCTGCACTTCAGTTGTTGAAATCCTCTTCAACTGAAGGCAGCGGCAACACAGTCCTTTAGGAAAAGAACAAGAAAACTGATACCAATCTGTGGGGAATTTATTAAGTCACATAACCGGAATTCATGCGTATAGTACTTCAGTCAGTAAAATCTGCTTCTGGGAAAAATATTTGAGAGCAAAAGTACTTTCAGTTTCTTACCATCATTTTACGTTGCTTTAATTTTCAAGTTAGATTTGGAGTAGATGAATTCTTTTTCTGAAATGTTGTAGTGCACAGAATCTAACAACTGGAAAACTGCAAGAAACCTAGAAATGGAGGTCAGAAGAATATGGTGCATGGCTTACCTGAAAGCCAGGCGCCTAATGCTGCTATGATATATACTTCTTTGCTCTTATGTGTAGTGTAATTGGAAAATGCTAAGGATGCTCCCAATTATTTTTATCCCAGGTGAGGGGAAATTTATTTTGACACATTATTTGGCAGTATTGGATGGTTATGTTGAAATTTTAGTTTATTTCCTGTCCCTGCAGTAGTAGATGGCCAGTCTAGTTAAATCAGATTACTGTTTCAAGTTTTCCACTTGTATCCCCCTCCTTAGGACCTACAGTATCCATTGTGACAGGTTGATCCTCCTCCACTTCATCCCCATGCTGGCTTAAGTACAGGCCCAGATGTTTCTGCATGCAAAAAGGCCAAACCCAGTCTCTTCTCCGAGCTTCATTTCTAGTGTCTATTGCCACTGGTTTGTCAGAGTGCTTCTCGTTTATAACATGACACTGAAAACATTACCTTAAAAAGTGCCACTGTTGCGCTAATTCACCTCCACAGATGCTAAGGAAATGCTATAATGGTACTCAGAACTTCTTTTTTGCAATAAGCCTTCCCCAATCCTTTTTGAAGAACCCAGTTCATTCAACAAGTAAAAGACCTACCTATAGGTAATATTTACTTCTAGTGAATGCCTTTTTTCCTTTCATATCTCTAGAAGACTAAGACAATTCTTGGGATTTTTAAAAAAGATGCCTGCAGGCTGGTAGACTGCAGTGGTCCCAGCACAGCACAAAAGATGCCAGTGCCAAGGAGTTTTGTGAATCCATGCTGGAAACTCTTGAATCATCTGCATCAAAGTCACCCGCAGAACAATTTAGGAATTATTTTCTATGTTATATATTTAGCTTGTAGCAATAGGTTGGGGAGGAACTATTTCAGAAGCTTTATGGTCAACAAAAAGGCCTGGCTGATTAGAGATGGGTGTCTCCAACCTCCATATGTAGCCCGCTCACAGAAATTAGGTCTACTCATCAAAATGTCTTTGAAGCCCATTGAAACTAAGGGAATTGACTGTGGTTCAGGCAGGTAAATGAGGGCAAATGTTCCTTAAGGGAATCCCATTCTTGACAGGGAAGCCTAACTCGAGGCACATGGATCTGGGAATATTTGCAGTGTTGATCTGTTGGCTGAAGGGGGAAACTCAATTCTTGCATTTCAAGGATTTTCAGATTTTTTTTTTTGTGCATTTCTCTAAGCTGCCCGAATCTTCTGAGGGCTAAGGTCACTTCATCCTGCTCAGCAGGATAAGGGACAGGGTTTTGTGACCTCTTGTGCCCCTGGTGGCATCTGTCCTCTTTCTTTTTAATCATTTTTCTTTCTTTCTCTATTTCTATGGCAACTTTTAACAATGACCGTTCTATTATGCAGTTCAGCGTAACTTGGGAAAAAAAACCTTTTACATTTTCATCAGGGTCAGATGTTAGGCTTTTTAGAATGAGAATGGAGGTTTGGCTTGTGATGTTCTTGGCAAAATAGGGGGAAAATTCCTTTGTGAAGAAGCTTTTTCAAAAATGTACAATATGTCCTGTAATTGCGGGTGAGACGTCTCTGCATTGTATCCCCAGCATGAAGTAAAGTCAGGGTGACAACAGCAGAAGGGAATCGGACACCTTTCTGCACTACCTGCAGCCTTTTAGGCAATTGCATGCACTTCTCTCATTGTGCTGTTTCATGGGTTTTTCTGCAGGAACAAGGCAGTCCAACCCACTTGCTGGCCCTGTGACAAATGAATAGGATACATTGAGGCATTGCTTCTCATCTTGTTTTAATGACAAGAATGCAGAGCTGCCCAACTGCTCTCACCCTCGCTTACTAACAGCACGTCAATCCTGTACAGAAAAATGCAATGGGAAAACTCTCTATCCACATGGCACATGTTATGTTTATTTGTTCCTCAGCAATTACCATGATACTCATAATGAGCCACGCAGGCAGTCACTGCACAGGTATGAATGACAATATTTTAGCAAAGGTCTTGTAAAAGTTACCGGTATGATGGTTAGTTCTCCACCACCTTAAGTGGTGGAGAAGCTACAGGCACCTTGAAAAGCTGGGCCTTTCAGTAGAGGACTAAAATATTGATGAGGAGCTTCCATAAATCTGTCCCTGAGTAGGTTTGCCCTAGAAAAGAGATGACTAGAGGAGTCTCTGACCTTGTTTGTATGGTGAAGAAAGAAGGAAAGAAACCCTTCTTGCACACCAAGCCTGTGAATGAGTTCAAAGGGGGCTCAGAGATCAGAGCTTAACTGGACTTATGGGAGAAGAAAATATTGTCTGCTTTCAAAAATTCAGATATGTACGATGCAGACCAGCAACTTCAGAAGATGTTATGGTTATCACTGATACACTTATTTTATTTTTTTTTTATATTTTATTTTGTCTTCTGCCCTAAGAAATGACAGTTTGCTAAATGAATGTAGCGGAGAGGATGGACATGCCGATGAAGGCACCTGAAAACAAGTGGCTTCTCTCAGCTGAATGGAGGAACAAACATGCGCATTGTTTACACACTGTTCATCATCCTTACAGTGCTGTAACGTGAATGATAGGCTGAGATCTCGACTGTGCCTCCCCAGAGATGAGAGTTGAAGTCTGTGCCTGGAGCATTTCTAGAAGGAGATGGCAACACGTGCCTCCAGACAGCCCCCATGAGTTGTGAGAAGCAGAGGGGTTGCACTGGTGTAGCTGTCCCCTTTGTAGCTGTGATGGTGTTTGGAGGAAGACAGAAATGTGGCAGGTGTTATATTGAAACAGTCTCTCCCTCCATTGCTTTGAGGAAAGCAGAGCAGCTGTCAGGATGAATATCCCTATTCCATATGGCTGCTCCATGTAAAGATAGCACTGTAAACAAAGACCTGCCTGGGAATTAATCACAAGGTGACTAAAAATACATGGCTATGTTTCTGCTGGCTCTTCTGCCACATAGCACAATGCTTTTTCCAGTCATAACTGGTAGATATTTCCAGTCCCAAGCACAAATACAGGCTGAGTGGAGACTGCATTGAGAACAGCCCTGAGGAGAAGGACTTGGGGTTCTGCTTGCAGCCCAGAAAGCCAACTGTATGCTGGGTTGCATCAAAAAGAGCATGCCCTGCAGGTCAAGGTAGGTGATTCTCCCCCTCTACTCCACTCTCATGAGAGCCCACCTGCAGTATTGTGTCCAGCCCTGGGGCCTCTAACACAAGAGGAATGTGGACCTGCTCAAGTTAATCCAGAGGAGAGCAACAAAGATGATGAGATGGCTGGAGCACCTCTCCCATGAAAACAGGCTGAGGGAGTAGGGGTTATTCAGCCTGGAGAAGAGAAGGCTCCCGGAAGACTTTGTAACAGCCTTCCAGTACATAAAGGGGGTCTACAAGGAGTCTGGAGAGGGGCTTTTTACAAGGGCTTGTAGTGACAGGACAAGGGGGAATGGCTTTAAACTGAAAGGATATAGATTTAGATTAGATACTGGGAAGAAGTTCTTTACTCTGAAGGCAGTGAGGCACTGGCACAGTTTGACCTGAGGGGTTATGGCTGCCGCATCCCTGCAAGTGTTCAAGGCCAGGTTGGATGGGGCTTTGAGCAGCATGTTTAGTAGAAGGTGTCCCTGCTCATGGCAGGGGTGTTGGAACTAGATGAGCTTTAAGGTCACTTCCAACCCAAACCATTCTATGATTAATGCATGCACAAGCAGTTCAAAGAGTTGCTAACAGAACAGGCTCTGACTTTCAAGTGTCACTATCCTGAAGACACTTTTTTCTCCTATGAGGAGAAAAGAAGTCATGTCCGTGTTTGCGTGCCACGTGACTGTAGGCTAAAGTCACAAAAAAAAACAACAAAACAAAAAAGCCCAACCCACTAAACCCCCAAAAACACCAACAACCAACCAAACCCAAAATACAAACAACCAAAAAACCCACAAGAAACAGAGACAGGAATAAACCTAAAAAAATGCAAATGATGCTGAGAAACTGAAAAGTCCTTGATTTAGAGTAAGCACTACTTAACAACAACTAAAACATCAGTGTATTATCAGCATTGTTCTCACACCAAATCCAAAATGCAGCACTGTACCAGTTATTATGAAGAAAATTAACTCTAGCCCAGCTGAAACCAGGACACATGCCATGGTTGCATACTGCCTGGTGTTGGATGCCATCCTGCCTCCTTAATTACCCAGCCTTTGGGAGCAATTTCTCCGTGCCTAGCTGCGTCAGTCATTTTTCCCCTAAAGAGTCCACTGGAAGAGAATTGAGGAATAGAGATTGGATTATCTGTTTCAAAGAGATTCCTTTATATTTTGCTTGAAGGTTTTCCTGCTTTTGTAAAACACAAACCTTCTTCCTCCTCATTTGAAATCACACTCATATTTTGATGCTTCTAGAGGAGGTCTGCATTTTTTTCAGTGATTTGAAATAAATTTTATATACAAATAACCCCTTCCTCACTCAGGAACTCCTGAATTTTGAAAACTAAGGAGAACTTAAGGGTATTGGCAAGTGCATTCTCCAAAATGGTCCCATGGTTCAGATTTGGAAATATTTATGAGCTGTTTCAATAATTGCTCCACTGAGCTACCTTATAACTCTCAGTTCCAAAATACTTCCCTGACTCTGGACCAAGTCATTTTAAGAATGTAATTTAGGCACTTAAATAATTAGGAGAAAAAATTCCTACCAGTACTCCCTTCTAGGAGTATGACTCCATGTCTTTGGCAGCAAGTCCATAGAACCACAGACAACAAAGCAGGTTTTGCTAACAAAAAAATCCCCTCAACTTCAAGAATTAAACTGCCATGACACCCTACAAGTCAGATGCTTTTTGCAGCAGCCTGTCATCAAAGGTCAACATCTTGTTCAGGTCTCACACGTTGAAAAACAGTTGCCTACATAAACCAGAAGCCACACAGGTATCCGTCAAGAAAGGGATAATTTCTTCTGTGTTACATCTCCTATAGGAAAATCAAGAAAGGAATTTAAAGTGGTACACAAAGAAGCAAAAATAATAGGTGTAGACAGCTTAGGTGACCTACTTATTTACATAGTAAATAGGTAATATCTTTGTAGGCACACACAGGAAAATACAGATCCCGACTGGATCTTCAGTGGAAGAGTGTAGTCTGTTGGTTTCTGCCTGAGAAGGGTAAATCTCACAATCGCTCGAACAACTGCAAATGTGTCACCTCCTCGTTGTGTGTGTGCCCTGCATTAAGGTTGCACCTAGAAGTAGTTTAGACATTCATTTTATCTAAACCTGGATGTCTCTTGTAGTAGTTAGCTGCACGTACACAAACAGTGAAATACAGAGCAGGCAGGAAGAGATGTTTTGGTTTTCTAGCTTTTGAAGAATGACATCAGTAACTTTGCACATCTTTGTTATGGCAAGGTAGCTACAGGGATGCATTTTTTTATTTTATTTTATTTTTTTTGAGGGGGTGGGGGTGGGGGATAGCTAAGCTTAAATAGCAATAAACATTTAAGAAACAAGGTTCTGAATAGCTCCTTTTACTTTGGTTATTTTATTTTGAGGTAGTAAAAATAAGAAAAGATATCTTGCTAGAGTTAGTGTAGCCCACAAGGAGGTTCTATGAAGACAGGGTGATGGATGTGTTTGACTGTTTCAACTACTTCTTGGAGCTGAAATACTCAACCTAAATACGTGTGAAAGAAGGCAGAGTCCGTCTGACTACAGCCCAAATGACAGGAGAATTGAGAAGTCCATTTGTTGAATAATACCTGGGCATTTCACCTAAAAATGTTCTGTCTCCCCCATAAAGTTTTCCCTGAACTCAAGCATTAGTTACCTGAGGCCCTCAAAGCAAAGTATGGGGCAGATCACCATAAACTTCTCATTTGCAGTCTAACAGGCTGTGCCTATGTCCACCACTCCATCTGCTTAACCTTTATAGGAAACTGATGTTCATCTTTGGGTTCCAGTGGGTGGTTTTGTTTTTCCAAGATAAAAACCTGGCACAGTAGTACTCACTGGGCTGCCGAACAAAAATGCAATTCAAAAATGTTGGCAATTGCTCTCATAATCAACAATCTGCTTTGAAATACTCTTGACACTTCCTTCTCAAAATTTACTTGAGAAATATTTTTACATGCAGTGTTTAGGAGATTTTCCTGATCCTGACAGTTTGAAGATTGTCTTTTATATGCAGAAAGATGGAGGGATCTCCTGAGAAAGCAGTCTATAGGAATTCTCAGTTTTAGTGCTTTTATTATATCCAAAATAGGCATTACGCAGGTGAAGGCTTTCTGTTTTTTTTCCATTTTGTTGTTGTTGTTGTTTACTTATAGTTCATGTGAACACTAAAAGGAAATTTCTTCAGACCCAGACAGGAGTGAGTCCTGCTTCAGTTCACATTCTTCAGGTACTACCTGCTAATCCTGGAAGTTTGGCAGTGGCATGAGAAAGTTTGATTTGTGTGGGATTTCCCATCGGGTTTATGAGGTCTTAACATTTGGGTTTCTGGACTGCTGGGGACTCTTCTGTATCAAATACAGAAGATTCATTCTTGCTTTAGGGGTAAATTTTTTATTCAATGTTTTCTAACCTGTGTCAGCCATACTCAGGTTCCTCCAACCATATCATTCTCACTTTAGACCTCTTAGAAAAGAGGGTCATATACACACAAAACAGACCTGAACACATGCTGTTAAAGGGATCTTTGTAAACTGAAAGCCAAGTACTCAGGTGTTTGAAAAGCATCTTAGTTTCATCTGACCCTGCTCAATCTCCTTATTGTTTTTTTCTCACCTAGAAGGCTAATAGTGTTGTCTGGAGGAAGCAGGCTTGATCAGCGCAGAAGCTGCAGCACTAATTGGCTGTTAAGCTTTGTGCAGGTGCATTGCTGGGAAGTACTTATTGGCTACCTAAGCAACTGTTAGCTACTACCCTATCTTCTAAGCTCTATTTACTCCCTTCCATAAGGGTCTAAACTCTTAATACTAGCCCAGAAGAAATGATAATTCAGACATTAAGGACAATACTAGTAGGCATGCAGCCTTCAGGATCTGCAAGTGCAAGATGATGAAACTCAAGGGAAGAGACAGAACACATGGTACAGGTCAAAGCCCTGCACAGCTCTCCAGTGGGAATGACCGTAGCACAGCATGCTGTAGACATGCCCTGGACACAGCTCTGACAACAACCAGTGTTGCAGCTCACCCCACTCTTTTTGCCCACTGCTAGGGCGAAAGCTTGCACTGTACACATGCAGTAGCCCAGATGCAGTAACACATACATTCACATACACTTCACACTACAGCAGATGTTAGTGACAGTTTATAACAGGGTACAAGACCAAGTGCAAGAGGCGTGAACAAGTTGCACTACTTGTGTAACCTCTGGGAGGTTACCCTGTCTTGTAATTGAGAGACTGTACAGACTAACATTTTGGTGTGGTGGATAACCCAGGGAAACCTGTTTTAGAAGCAATTTTAGCCTGCAGTGCTGGCTGCTCCCCTTTTGTCCACAGATTCCCACAGACCCAGTTGCTAATGGAGTCTCTTCTACTACAGGTACGTTGCAGGTAGCAATTTCAGACTGTGGTCTTATACTGCAAAGATGACGCACGACCTCTTTTACTGGCTATCTTGTTCAAAGGATTTAAATGGAAAAATAGCTAACATTCAAAACAGGAATATAGTAACTTTATGTTTTTATAATTACTTGGTTAGCCATTTGATAACACTTTCCTGTAAAGTTACATGTCTACATCCTACAGATTTTTTTTTTTGTTGACATCTCTAATTGAGGAAGCTCTTCTATCTGCCAAGTACGATTTTTAACCTATTTTGACCTACTCCTTTTTTACCTGTTCAAGCACTACCAATTCCTGTAATGGTTTTCTGAAAGACATGAAAGTACAGTTCTCACTGCCAAAGTTGCCGAGATGGCTTAATCATAAAAAATTTTACTTTACCAGATTGCATGTGGGAAATATTTGCACTTAATTGAATCACTTGTTACTACCAAATCAAATATCATTTGCAAATAAATATCATTATATCTACGCAGACTTTTATATACACTTCAGAATTTGTGCATAAATATATTCATGATCAGGTCATTCTGATCCTATTTAATAGTGGGAGGGAAACAGAATTTCTCTTGCTTGGACTTTGAGACACCCTTGAATTTGCACCATGGATTCCTTATTTTCATCTTTTTAATACCTTCAGTCTTGCCCCTAAGTTAAGTGTTACATCTTTTCCTTCTCATATAAATATGTAATGATGGAAAATAATTAAAGCAAAGTTAGGCAGCAGGTACTTACTAGTATCTATGAGGTGGGATGAACTACTTGTTCTTCTGTGATTCTTATGGAAGACATTTAAAAATAACATAAAGCTGTTGTTAATTATTGTCTTAGTTACCCATGCTAGAACATCTTCCTCCATAGGAGTCAGATTTTAACAGCCTAGCCAGCAGACTTCTTTTTCTTTTTTTTATTCAGTTTAATATATATTATTCTTGAAAAACAGATTTTTTGCTATTTCTTGGTTCCATTTTTTTCCTGTAACAAAGAGATAAAGCTTATAATTCAAAGTTGCAGTTGCTACATTTAGGCATAGATTTTCACCATCTTTTTTCTTTCACAGGAAAGGTTTTAACCCATGACTTACAATTATGTGCCACAGTGCCAGCTTCAGGAAACATGAAATACAACAGTTAAGCCCCAGTTATAAACAGGTATGATTGTCCTTTACTATTTTATTGGTTTTAGCAGGATAGATTTAGTTTTCTTCATAGTAGCTTTTATAGATCTACATTTTTGATTTGTGATGAAAACAGTGTTTATGTGTAATGAAAACACAGGGATGTTTTCATTATTGCTTAGAAGTGCTTACACAACACAGGCTTTTTCTGCTTCTCATGCTGCCCTGTCAGCGGCTAGGCTGGGGGTGCAGAAGCTGGAAGGAGACACAGCTGGGACAGCTGACCAAATGCTACATGGTGTCATGCTCAGCAATAAAAGCTGGGAGAAGAGAGAGGAAGGGAGGACGTTCAGCATTTGTTTTCCCAAGTATCTGTTACCTGTGATGGAGCCCTGTTCTGGAGATGTCTGAACACCTGCCTGACACTGGGGAATAGTGAATGAATTCCTTATTTTGATTTGCTTGTGTATGCAACTTTTGCTTTGCCTATTAAACTGTCTTTATATGAACCCATGAGTTTTCTCACCTTTATCCTTCCAATTCTGCAGCTGCGGGGAGCTGAGTTGCTGGCCAGGGTTAAGACACAACAACTGTTTTCCTTCAATGTTACTCCTACTCTGGAAGAATCAATCTTTTACTATTCATTATTGTCCCCTTTGAGAATTCTCTCATACTTGCACACAGTTGCTTGAAAGAACATGACTGAAATCCATAGCTTCAGCTGCTTCTTTAAATGTTGTCTGGTAGAGGATTACCCTGTACAACAAACCAGAGAGCCCCACCAAGGCCATGAAGATGCTTGAGTTTGGAGCACTTTCCTAGCGATTGAAGGAAACTTACAAAATCTTTTTTCTTTAAACAATCTGTTCTTGAAGTATGGACTTTTTGTCAGAGTCTTCATTTGCTTCATGATTTAGGTAGCCACCTCTTGCTCCTTTTGGTTTATAGTAGGTTTTTGAGGTGGTGGTTTGGGTTTTGTTTTTGGGGTTTGTTATATTTTTTTCCAATTAAAGATACTATTTCTTGACCTTGCAGTCTTTTCCTACTTTTTAACTGAGATTTCTGGGCCATTAACTGATTCTCATTTTTTGTGATTAGCCTCTGCAGCAGGCCATCATTACTAATTAGTATTTGCACAGGAGCTTTGATGTATTCTGCTTGCATATTCAGCTTCGCCCTCTTAGTTATACCTGTAAAAATGTTGTAGCACTTTATCTTGTATTTCAGTAGTGATTTGAATGGCATTCTTTATGGTCTGCACCTCCCTAAAGTTCCTATATTATGTTAAGGGATGCATCAGTATCTTACACTACCCAAGAAGTCTTAGTTTAAGTCATCTTTGAGGTTTATTAAACTTGAAACTGCAAACTGAAAAGCTAAGTAACAGATTAATTTGAATTCATAGAATTACTGTTATTCCTTCTTTTTTTCCTAATCACCATCTTATTTATAGCAACAATGGCACATGTGGGTGCCATGTAACACCTTCCAATCTAGGAACTAATGCTTCTGAGGGCAAAAAGCGGAGTAAAAACCACCATAACAATGTTCCCACAACTAGGGCATGGGTTGCCTCTGTGCCTTGTACCCCTTCCTTACCAGCTGCTGCTCTGCCCTTGTGCCTGATGCTGATTTCTGGGTCTTCTGGGGTTATAGGTGTGTGCTGGCACAGGTGTGGGATCAGCACCTCTGGGAGCAGCTAAGTGGCTCCTGGGATTGCCTGTGACCTTTCTCCTGCCTCTTGCATTCACAGGAAGAAGTTGTTTGTGAGCAATCCAGCTCTCCTCGTAGGACTTCTGGGCTCCTGACAGGGGACTTGTTGGCCACATCCTACAAGTGGGCAGGGGCTTGCTTTGTCTGCCTTGAATACAAAGTGGCCCTGACCAGCCTGATCTTCCATGCCTGAAGACACCAAGACAATGCAGGGGCGTAGTCTGCTAACAGGAGGGATGTGGGAAGAGGCAAGATGCTCTAATAGTTTCTTATACCCACCCTGTTAATCCTCCGTCCTGCTCACACCAGGAGGAATCCCTAGGGGAAGCCATTGAGTTCCCCCTCCCCACAACATCTCCCTGTAGACAGCCAGTGGCTGAGGGTACATACCAACAGGTCTTAAATGACCTTGAGCAGTCAGTCATGCCTGGTACCTCCTAGGCTTTCTTTCTGAAGTAGAGAAATGCCTCTGAACAGTGACAGGATTTGGCAAGGGCTTGGGTGTGCTGTGCCCCAGGGAGCCTGGATAGTTGCCCTGGGCTCTGTGGCAAGTCAGCCTGAGCTGTTGCAGCTTTGAGAGCCTCAGTTAATCCTAGTCTGGCCTTAAAGGCTCTTTCCTTCACTGAGTTGAGCAGCTAGTTTCATGAATTTGTGAGCTTGAGGGATTTTTTGGATTAACATATACTTGTTTGCTTATCTTGCCTGTGCAAGTCCTGCATAACAATCCCCACAGTGCTCTGAAATTGAGTGCTCCAGCATCTCCATGTGCTCTCAGGGCAGTGCTCATATTCATAGAATCATAGAATAGTTAGAGTTGGAAAGGCCCTTAAGATCATCTAGTTCCAACCCCCCTGCCATGGGCACGTATTCATTAACTCAGCATTTTTGTCAGAGTACAAGTTTTGCAGATACGCAAATATGAGGGGAAAAGCTTCTAGATCCATTAGGTGCACAAAATATAAAGCCCCTGTACATACTTCAAAGGGCTTGTTTTCTGCCATCCTCTGACTGCCAAACCAGCCATCCCTGTGTTTTTCTGATGAGCTGGAACAGGACTTATATTGCTTCTTATGATTGCTCTCCAGATGGTAAAGGCTTCCCTCGACAAGGACAGGCCACTGACTTGATGCCCAATGTCCTGCATAACTTCCTGTGTGTCAGACCAACAGTCTGAGGGACTGGATGGTCACCTTTCTGGTGGAATGCAGAAGTGAATACTACAGGAGAGAAGATGCCTTTTTCTTATTTTTCTCTTTGACTCTGGATTTTTTCTTCCCTGATGATGAAAAAGGTTTTGCTGACATGGGCCAGCCTGGCTGCTGTTGGCAAAGGGCTCTGCGTGTCATGTAAAAGTGTCAAGGGGATGGGGAGGGATGTGGGCAGCTTGATTTAGTGAAACTGTTCCTCTGACTCAGGTGTGTTAGGATGACAAGGTAATGGAAATTAGCTTCAAGCTGGCCTTTCCAGTGGTCCAAGTTTGGCCAAGTTTGGAAAGTCTTGCATGCCACAACCAGCAACTGAGGTGACAATTAGTATGTGGGACTCCAATTCATCAGCTGGGGAAGAGATTTTATGAGCATGCAGTGTTCACACCTGGTAGCCTTTTGCTGGCACTCTTTTTTTCACTGGCACAGAACCTTGTCTGAGGGGAAGGTAAAAGCATGGCTCTTGAAAAAGTCCCATGTGACAGGTATTCTCATGCTGTTACTAAGGCTGTGGAATAATGTAACTAACTGCTGAAGCTTTGGAGCAGTGAAGCTTCCAAAGATGCAGCTTGTCTGCAGACCAAAAACCATATCAGTTATTTCAGAATTAAGATAAGACATGTTTTAGATGACACAAGCACAGAGCTTTTGACAGCCGGAAAGCTTACATTTGAGTCTGCCGATAAAATCGCTTCAACTTTCAAGTGATTGTTGTAAGTTTCACTGGAGAATTTAATATCTAGCAAAGGCTCTTGCAAAACCTTTAAGGTGACCTGTAATGAAAACAAAATTGCAGTTCTATTGTTGAAAATAACTTGATCAGTTAAGAGGTCTATTTCTTGCTTGATTTCCTACCTCTCTCTTTGTCCTTAAAGAAAACCTGAATGACAGTCCTCCTTCTGAGAAGACCTCTTTCCACCTTTAAGACCAAAAGGTGCAAGTATCTTTTAAGTACGTACTTAAGAAGGTGATGTTTGCATGAGCTGGGTTTTCATAGCTTTGAAACAAGGATCAGAAGTACAGTATCTTATTTGCTGGGGATTTTTCTTGCATGTTTGAAATACAAAACAAGTAGTGCAAATTACTAGTTTTTGAAACTGTTCCATAATGGGAAGGGAGCATGGTTGGAAGAATCAAGTGCTGTGTATGTCGATCTGGCAGAAGAGTTCTTGCCTTTAGTCAGCCCAGCCTCCTTTCATGCACTGCTGAGAGCATTTGTGTGAAGCTTAGCGTGGGTAGGCACTGATCAGACTGGAAGTACTAAATAAATCTTGAAAAGTCATATGGGTACTTCTTTTGGTTGCTTGTGCTGGCAACTGAGCTTGAATCCAAGATACGTTTCTGAAGTCTGTAGAGGTATTGTCTATGCTGTCCTGCTTATGAGTGAGAAATAGCATCATGCTAAAGAGCTGATGATCAGAACAGACATGGCCAATGGGATGCCAAAGGCACAACTGTAGAGACTAAGGAAAGAAATGTTTTATTATTAGTGCTTTTCAGCATTAATAACATCCCAATCCAGTGATCTCCCATACATACCTGAAAGTACTATACCAAGTGCCCCCATTATCCTGGATGTGTGAGAGCGAGCAGAGCATCAAAGGATACAGATATGGAAGAGGTTTGCTTGATGCTATGTTGCTCGCTGGATCCTGGCTGTGTGGCCTACCTGCAGAATACTTTCCTTTAAATGTTGAGTGGACAATTGATAATATAGAGTGTAATTTATGTGTTTTCACATCCCTTAGTTTTAGGTTCATATAAAATGTCTTGTTTATTTTCCTGATTATTCATTTCAGCTGAACATATGATTAAAAATAATGAATGGTTATTAATTTTTATCGTTAGTACTGTCATTACACCTACTCATATCCTTTGATATTATTGCAAAAATTATCTTTAATAGTTTTAATAGGAGCTATTCCCCCATGCTAATGAGGATATAAATCAAAGTATTAAACAAGATTGAAAGTACAGTTTTGGACTATATTCTGAAATTGAATCCCCTCTGTAGAATGGATACCTTCAGTTTTTTCTCAGAAGAATAATAATATGTGTCTCTTCCGTGTACTTATGCAAGAAGGGGTTTAACAACTTGATAGGCATCAATTAAACTGCGCAGTAGGGAGACAAATTCAAAGGTAGGAGAAAGAGCAGCTAGGATGTTGCATTACTGAACTCTGTCCTTAAGTTAGGAGGTTTTATGCCACTTGCTGCAATGAGGTGGGCTATACTAGGTACTCTGGGGAATCCCACCTGAAGGACTCCAGCATAGAGTACAGGACAAGAAGCCTGTGTTCTGGTATCGAATATATAAGTCCATATGTTCATGCAATAGAATTTCCTGATTAATTACTGTTATACCATCTCTTTTAAAGCTGAGATATGGCAAAAAGGAATCAATAATCTCTCTGGTAATCTTCCAAGGATGTCTTCTAAACATGTCCTCTTATCCTCTGTTGCTTTGCTGCTTGTAATAGAGCAAAGCCTGGAAAGGTTATGGTGCTGGCAATGAATCAGAAAGGCTGGCTTCCTGTGCTTTCTTGTTTTATTGTGTGTTTCACCCAGCTCTAGTTAAAACGCCATTAATTTTTGCAAGGCTTTTTTTTTTTTGGCTTTTTTCTTTTTTTTCTTTTTTTTTTTCCCAGTGAATATTGAACTAAAGCTCACTTCACAGAGCACAGCACTTTTGCCAATATGAGCAAAAGCAATACAGCAGGATAATACTCTGGCATGTTTTGTGTATTCCTAACATTTCCTGTTCAGAACTGAGATCCTGCTTAAGAGGATTGCAGGCTATTTATTTCAGATCCTGCTAATGAAAGGGCTTCAGATACCTAGTTTAATCTAATCGTTGCTAGTATTGTCATGGTTCTTCATGACAAGGATATTGCTTTGCTAGAAAGCAGAAATAAGTGCAAAGGAAACAGTTGTGCACCTAGCCTATTGCTGGTCAGATGCTCTGAGCAATTGTGGGGTTTCGTGATTTCAGTTGGAGTCTGCTTGCTGCACCTCTAAGGTATTCGCTTTCTCCTCCATTCTGTGGTTAAACCCTGTCCTGGGAGAACAGCAGTGATGGCTAGTGTTTAGTGCCATAGCTGTAACTAGACAGTGGGTTTGTTCCTGTATGTGTGGTGGAGAGTAAGAGCTGTTGAGAAACTTCTCACAGGAAGAAAATAAGGCAGCAAATGAAGTTGTTGCATTTAGAGTTCAAACCTGTTTTTCCCTTGCAGTGCTAAATTAACCTGTGGACCTCACTGCCAGAGAATGCTACGGAGGGTATTAGTAAAACTTCATAAAGGTTTAGACAAGTTAGTGCACATGCTGAATATCCATGAATGCAGTTAATGCTCTAGATAAACTCTTTCTTGGGAACACTCACCTCTTACCTGTCAAAGTGGAAGGAGGTAGTGGTGTCGAGATCTGTATTGACTTTTGTTCTAAATAACTGATAGATAGAAGGCACCAGTTAGGTAGACTCCAGTCTGATCCTGAACAGGTCCTCATAGTTTCCTGTTCCCAGGCTTTGAGGACAACTTGTTGTTTAACAGTTTTGGTTCCAGCCTTTAGGTAGGTCACTGAGAAAATAGCCCTGAGACTGAAAAACTGGAGTTGGGTCCTATGTAGAACTGTTACCAGCAGTGCTGAGAGGCAAGAGGCTATTGTAGGATGGGAGTCCAGAGCTAAGTGACTTGGCGAGGGTTATGCTGCAAGCCTACAGTAGTCAGTTTGAACATGGGTCCGTGATGCCCTGAGACAGCATTGGATGTGCCCATCGGTCCCTTTCAGTCTGCAACCCACTCTGTTGGTCCCTGGTAAGTGTTCTCTTTACAATAGTATAAGGCATATCTGTGGATAAATGCTCTCGAATCTACTTGGCTTTGATAATGGACTGTGATTGAGCCAGGCTTGAAAAACTTCTTTTAAATATTATGCAACACTTCTGCATTACTGTTGGTGCTTTTTTTGCGAGAGATGATGAAAACTATACAAGCAAATAGGGGGAATTACAGATGCATTTTCTCTTTGACCTTAGTAAATGAGGTCTTTGGTGCCAGTCATCTTTCAAACTACTTGATTATATATCATCATCTTTGTCTGTCTGAGAGCGTCTCTCTTTTGAATAGCAACAGCTCCCTCTGTCTGCCCTGAATAAACAGTGGGCTGTTGCACATCAACAGATGTTATTTTCTTGTTTCCTGCCAGTGAAATTCATGCTCTCTAGATATATTTGTGGCTTAAATGCATTAACTTTGAGATGGTTTTAGACTTTCCTCATATATTTTTAGAAGTGGTCATAAAATTTTTGCTATTACTTCAACCTCCAGTTTATGAATGGAACAACGGTTTAAAAAAAAGGGGGGGGGGGGAGGCTTGCATTAGTTCAAGAGTCTATTTTCTGTTAAAAGTGAGCTTTGAACAACCCATGAATAACTGTCACATTGAACATGCCTCTGGAGATTTCAAAGTTTTATACCCTCTTCCAAAGTGCTGCTATTGTCTGTTTAACAAATGTGAACTGAACTGTTCTGTTAAAAGTAAGTCATGCACACTTAAGAACATAATAGTAGCTCTGCGTTAACAATGCTATTACATTCATTTCAGCAAACTTATTGTAGTACAGCTGAAGCTTTCGCAAGCAGTTTGCCTTGTGATGAAGAGCCAGTGTGCGATTAAAGGCATTTTAGCATTTCTTAGCTCATTTCTCACTTTGACATTTGTCCCATATTAGGGTTTTCAAACACAGTCTGAGCAATGGACTTCACTATGCATAGCCCTTGAAAGTTTCACAGGGCTGCTTGTAAAGGGTACATCATATCTCATCTGGTTTTTGCTGCAATAGGTAAAGGAGAAAAGAAAGCCTGGCTGAAGTTTGTTTTGGTATAGAATATCTTGCCCAACACCCTCCTTTCTTTGTTAGTATTTTTTTAACATATAGAAACAGCTAGGGCTCCATCTCCAAGGTACAACACGGATGATGGCTTGATGCAGCTCTACTACTAGGAAGGTGTTTGCAATGCATTAAGCTACAGGTTGTGTTCAGATGACAAGCCAAAAATTGTTATTCACCACAGGAAGAAAGCTTGGTGGGGTTTGTAGCAGAAATAATCCAGCACTGGTGCACTGGATTTAGGCAGCACACACCATCTTTTAAGATGGCTGTAGTTTCTGTGAGGTTCAGCTGCAGTCTTTCTGAGTAAGTCTTTCAGTTCTAGTGTTTCAATCTTTGAGGGATTTTCCTCTCAACTAAGAATTCCTAGCTGGATGGGGGAATGTGTTTTTCTGTTGGGTTATTGCTGCCTCCTTAGTGAATAGAATAAGATGATAACTTCAAGTGTTCTCCTCAAGCAGCTAGATAAAAACAAAAAAACAAAACAAAAAGCCTGAAACAAACCAAGAAAAAAAAAGAAGAGCCCCAACCACCAAAACCCAATGAAACCAACTGCTGTTCATGAGTTCTGCTTCTGGCGTGGAGATGCCAAGGTTGTCTTTGCATCTCTGTGCATGGTCAGAGATATAAGAAAAGTTGCAGTGAATGTGGCGTTGAGTTTTGTGGCGCGGCTCAAACAAGTGTGTATGCCTATACTTAAGAAAAATCCTGTATAAGAGCAGCCATGTGTACAGTACTCTGATCTTTCATGTTTAGAACCAGGCCTGAGGGATGGGTTTTAGAGGCATGCAACTTGTGGAAGACAAAAGTAAAAGCTTTGGCAGAATTAGAATGTGCTCACAAATTTTGATACCATATGCCATTAGCTACTGAAACTGTTTTAGCACCCAAGTCTTCTTAGAGGTGACAATCTCACTGTGAATTGTTGGATGTCCTCTTTTGGATTTAACTCCTATACTTTAGGATGTCTCTATACATATAAAATAAGACCACTTTATATTTAAGAGGTCACTTTAAATTCATGATATATTTTTCTGCTGTTAATAAAATACTAAATTCTTTCACATGATGAAATATTTTATGATTTTTCTTTTAATTAAGTAAATGTTGTTAAATTCAAGAATCATTTTTGAATGAAAAACAGTATCTTCTGTAGGGGGAAGAAAGCTGAAACAGCTGAAGCTGTACAGCTCACTGACAGTCCGCTCAGCTCTAGGGTACATGGATAAATTACTAATTCAGTTGCTGCTGACTGTTCAGTCAATGGTGAAGGCCTGGCCCTTCAAATGCCTTGGCTCTTCTTTGTATTTTTTTGTGGCCCTCTGATCAGCCTATGCTTCTGCTTGCCAGAAGGATGACTGCAGCCCAGCTGGTGGCTAGCTGTGGTCACATCATCCTGATCATCCCAAAGTCACAGTGGAAAGCTGCTGGTTTCTGCTCCCTATGTGCCAGCTTGAGCTGAGCCTGAATCTGGTACTGTACCCATTAGCCAAGTGTAGTGTAACACTATCTATGCTCCATTTATCTCTCTATCAGGGACAGAGGTGTCTCAAACTGTTCTCTGTAGTCAAAATATTTTTTTAACTGGAAATCTTTCCTAAATCTGTACAGTTTTGATTTTTGGTTTTGGTTTTTGGTGTTTTTTTTTTTTTTAGGTTTTTTGCATATATAGATAAAATGATCCTAACTAGCCTTATTAGGAAGGGAAGTGTTATTGTCTTAAAAGAATTGTGCTCCTATGAAACCCAGTTATGTTTCACTTTGCTAAAAGTTGTCATGTAAACTTGCCTGAAGAAAAGCACCATGTGGTGACTGCAAAGACAGTATGCTTCTATGTAAGAAATCATCCTGTTAATATTGACAACAGATCAGCAGGAGGAATTAGATGAACAGCACCTTATTAATGAAATAATGAGGGCTGTTGGACTTGGTGAGCTATTCTGTGGTTAGTTGCATGTTTTCAAAGCAGATGATTCAGAGTTACATGTTATTTTGTGCAAAAGAACTAGGTCTATGGTGAGTTCTGTTCTTTTTTCTGTTTGCAAACAATCCCATGCTAGTCACAGCAATGGCTGTGTCAGGCTTCATATGTTCCTGGGGGCAATGAGCACATGCTATAGGCAGGCAGATATTTTGCTGATTGGTACCAGTTAAGTGAATCTAGCTAAATAGATTGGATAGATGAATGTAGGAAACAACTATGTTCCCTACCATGTACTACTAAGCCAGATGTCTGGCAGCTCCTTCCTGTTACTTTGGCAGTGCTTGCATGAGCACCCGCTTGTTATCTAAGCCAGCTGGCCACAGGGAATCTTCTGATCTGCTGTCTGAGTTTACTACTCCCAGAGCACAGCCTTGTTTTCAAAATCTGGAGATCCAGTCAAGAGGCATTGTAATCTGTGTGCTTGGGCCAAGGGTGTCTGAGGCAGTCTCTAAAGCCCAAGGGTATAGTTTCAAATTTAATTAGTATTTTGGATCTTTCATGAAGTATTTGGGTAACAGAAGGTGTACTGTGCATGTTTCTGTGATGGTAGTGGGAGAAGGCTGGATTGGATTGTTTTGCAGGTTAGTGAAGGACTGTATTGCCAGTCCAAGGGGAAGTGAATGAATTTCCCAGCTGTTTTGATGCTCAGAGTTATAATCACAGAATCATAGAATAGTTAGGGTTGGAAAGGATCTTAAGATCATCAAGTACCAACCCCCCTGCCATGGGCAGGGACACCTCACATTAAACCATGTCACCCAATGAACAGACCCATGTAAACCATGGGTCTGTTCAACCCAGCCTTGAACACCGCCAGGGATGGAGCATTCAGAACTTCCCTGGGCATCCCATTCCAGTGCCTCACCACCCTCACAGTAAAGAACTTCTTCCTTGTATCCAATCTAAACTTCCCCTCTTTAAGTTTTAACCCATTACCAGGTCCCTCTGGATGGCATTCCTTCCTCCAGTGTATCAACTGAACCACACAGCTTGGTGTCATCAGCAGACTTGCTGAGGGCACACTCAATCTCACTGTCCATGTCAGCGATGAAGATGTTGAACAAGACAGGTCCCAGCACCAATCCCTGAGGGACACCACTCGTTACTGGTCTCCAGCTGGACATTGAGCCATTGACCCTGACTCTTTGTGTGCGGCCATCCAGCCAGTTCTTTATCCACCGAGTGGTCCATCCATCAAATTGATGTCTCTCCAATTTAGAGACAAGGATGTCATGTGGGACAGTGTCGAACGCTTTACACAAGTCCAGGTAGATGACATCAACTGCTCTACCCCCTGTCCATCAGTTCTGTAGCTCCATCATAGAAGGCCACTAAATTGGTCAGGCAGGATTTCCCCTTTGTGAAGCCACGCTGGCTGTCACCAAGCAGCTTGTTGTTTTTCATGTGCCTTAGCATGCCTTCCAGGAGAATCTGCTCTAAGATTTTGCCAGGCACAGAGGTGAGACTGACTGCTCTGTAATTCCCTGAGTCATCCATTTTCCCCTTCTTGAAAATGGGGGTTATATTTCCCTTTTTGCAGTCATTGGGAACTTCACCTGACTGCCATGATTTTTCAAATATGATGGCCAGTGGCTTAGCAACTTCATTTGCCAGCTCCTTCAGGACCCGCAGATGGATTTCATCAGGTCCCATGGACTTGTGCACATTCAGGTTTTTAAGATGGTCTTGAGCTGTATCCTCTCCTACAGTGGGCTCAAGGTCTTCATTCTCACAGTCCCTGCATCTGCCTTCCAAGACTTGGGTGGTGTGGTCAGAACCTTTGCCAGAGAAGACCGAGGCAAAGAAGTCATTAAGAACATCAACCTTCTCCAAATCCAAGGTAGCCAGTTCTCCTGATAGCTTCCAGAGAGGGCCCACGTTGTCCCTAGTCTGTCTTTTATTCACAATGTACCTATAGAATCCCTTCCTATTATGTTTCACATCCCTAGCCAAGTTTAATTCTAACTGGGCCTTAGCTTTCCTAGCCTGGTCCCTAGGTTCCTGGAAAACATCCCTGTATTCTTCCCAGACTGCCTGTCCTTGCTTCCCCCTTTTATAAGCCTCTTTTTTCCCTCTAAGTTTCCTCAGCAACTCCTTATCCATCCAAGGAGGTCTCCTGGCCCTCCTGCTGCACTTCTTTCTAGTCAAGACGCAACATTCCTGAGCTTGTAGGATAAGGGTAATTTCTGTCAGCTGCAGTGACAAAGGGTCACCAAGTCCTTCTCATGTGCATTGGACTTGTGTTGTGGGACTTAAATTCTCCATGCATGCAGGGAAACTAGGAATAGTGGTTGCTTCAACAGTGTGTCTTCTGTCTGAAGGACCGAGGGGAAAAATGCTTCCCATATCCTCATCTGATGGTGAACATAAGAGTGCCAGGGTGAACCCACCTGTCCAAAAGACTTTTGCAGTGAGTGAGGACCAAGGACACTAGAAGGTCAAGGAGGTGTGTCCAGGCATAATGTCTGAGCCAACCTCTAAGAGCACCTTCTGGCTGGTGCCACCACCACCAGGGTCTTTGGTACACAGGTGGCAGGCAGCTATCCAGGCTTGTCTGCCACTACAGCTATCACAGGGGGGAGCTGCCCTAGCACATAGCCTGTCTTGTCTTCCAGCTTTGGGAAACACCAAGCTTTTGACTTCCAGCCTTACGTAATGGGGTTCTCATACATGATGGGAGCACAATGTGAGGCACAAACCCCAAGTGATGTCTAAACTGAAGCAATAGCCGGATGCCTTAACCAGTCCCTGGTTACTCTGAGAATGCTCCCATTGTCCCTGGTTTTCTGTCTACTCATCTGCGCATGCAGGGTTGAAAACTTGTAAAGAAATCCTGTTCAGCCTGAACCAAAAATTACAGCTGGGCTTTGTGTGCACAGAGGACTTTATAAAGGTCATGAATTGAGCTATTGTGCCAAACTTTTTGTGTTTTACTTCTCATTGTTTCTAGTTCTCCAGGAATTCCTCTTCTGAATTGCCATCTGTTAGCTTTTTTTAACAGCGAATTGCGTAGCAGGTTTTCTATTAGTGCATGTCTTAATGCCTTTGTGCATGAAAACTGAACCACTGTGGAGTTCTGCCTCTGCCTCCCTGTGCTGCTAAACTTACTGGGGTAACTCTGGAGAGTTACCACTTGGTTTTTGGACGTGGAAGAACAACTAGCTCCAAATAGTCTGCAGCAATGGGTGTAACCTAATCTCTGGGACAGCAAGGAAATCCAGGGTGTAAGAAAGACTGTTGAGTCAAACACAGATTAATTTGTTTTTACAATCAGTTTTGTACCTTAGGTGTGAGGGGTTCATTCAGACTCATTCATAAGTCTTCTGTTACCTGTTTTGTGCATGTTTTGAGCCACTTTCATTCCAATGATGTGAAAAAGGATTAGGTTAAAAAGACCTGCTACAAAGATGTTACATTTTGTCACTTGTTATAACTTAGGTTTACTGCTGTGCTCAGTCCTGAAGATAGCTGATATAGTAGACTGACAGCTCGGTGTTCAAGTGGAGATCAGTGGTGTTCTTCAGGTGTTGGTATTGGGAGAGGAGCCATTCAATATCTTTATCAGCAACATGGACAGTAGGATTGAGTGCGCCCTCAGCAAGTTTGCCAACAACACTGAGCTGTGTGGTTTGGTAATATGCTGGAGGGAAGGGATGGCATCCAGAAGGGCACTGATGCGCTCGAGTGGTGGCCAATGCCAACCTTGTGAAGTACAGCAAGGCCAAGTGGAATGTCCTGCACCTGGGTCGGGGCAATCCCAGGCACAGCTGCAGGACAAACAGTGAATGACTGAGAGCAGTGAGTCATTCACTGATGAGAAGCTGAACATAACCCAGCAGTGTGTGCTTGCAGCCCAGAAAGCCAATTGTATACTTGGCTGCATCAAGAAAAGCATATCCAGCAGGTCAAGGGAGGTGATTTTCTCCCTCTGCTCCACTCTCATGAGAGCCCACCTGCAGTATTGTGTCCAGCTCTGGGGCCTCTAACACAAGAGGAATGTGGACCTGCTCAAGTTAATCCAGAGGAGGGCAACAAAGATGATGAGATGGCTGGAGCACCTCTCCCATGAAAACAGGCTGAGGTAGTCAGGGTTATTCAGCCTGGAGAAGAGAAGGCTCCAGGAAGACTTTGTAACAGCCTTCCAGTACATAAAGGGGGTCTACAAGGGGTCTGGAGAGGGGCTTTTTACAAGAGCTTGTAGTGACAGGACAAGGGGGAATGGCTTTAGAGAGAGTAGATTTAGATTACCACTCTGAGGGCAGTGAGACACTGGCACAGGTTGCCTAGAGAAGCTATAGCTGCTCCATCCCTGCAAGTGTTCAGGGCCAGGTTGGAGGGGTCTTCGAGCAGCCTGGCCTAGTGAAAGGTGTCCCTGCCCATGGCAGGGGTGTTAGAACTGGATGATCTTTAAGGCCGCTTCCAAACCAAAGCATTTTATGATGCTATGACATACTTCTGTCTCTCACTTCAGTAACAAGCACTATAAAATGGTCAGGGTGTTTTTGGTTCGTAGTGAACATAGTTATGGCACGTGTTTCACTTTCATATTTATTTCTTTCAAAATAATGAAGGTCACACTATTGGCATTAAAAATTCTTCATAATTCTGCTCTTGGAAGAAGCCAGCATCTCCTCCTGTGCAAAAGAGTGATGGAAACTTCCTCACTTGAAACTCAGACAGGTAATGTTTCTGTTTGGGAGCTGAAATGCATCAGTTGTAAATAGAGGATTGTTGCTACTGCTTTGTGGTTTCAACTATGGCAGTAAAGCAAAGGCTAGAATATGCAAAATGGGAATCCCGGGGAAGGATTAATTTGTCCACCTGTGGGCAAGTGTCCAAGTGCTAGCTTAAGCTCCCTCTGATATGATAAAGTGGGTTGTATGTGAGAGGCATTGGATTTCTTTAAAATAACTAGTTTAGCCTAGATACCTGACTTTTAGCCATTCAGTGTTGGGCAAGATGATTCTTTCTTGCATATCTATATTAAGAAAGAAGCTGTTGATCCTTTTGATTTTTCCAGTCTTAATAACTACAAGATTTCAAAGGATATCCTAGCAAAAATAGAAACTGGTATGGGTTGTGTGCGTTCCCCTATCCCTTCCTAATGCCAAACTCATTTTGTGGATGAAAGGCTGAGATCAGTGAGTTCTGGGTTATGCTGCACCCTGAGAAAATGCTGAATGTCAATATATTTTAAATGCAAGACAGAAACATTATTAAGTAATGACAGGTGTCTGCACAAGGTAATTGATGATCCTCAGGGAAAATGTACTGCACCCCTTAAATGTTGATAGACCCCTCTTGATCTGTGGAGGTTTGAGGAATCAGTAAAACCCAGCATCTCCTTTACTTTCATTCTGACAGGTGAAATCTTATCTAGTGCCTCCCCTGAAAAAGTCAGGCCCCTTTGCCTTTTGTATCACCTGGGGTCTCTGAACGCCAGTTTGCTCCTAGTTTCCTTGTACAGATGTATTTTCAGACATGAGTTAATATGATGCTCCATGGTCACCCAGACGTCTAAATTAGAGTCCTTCAGATTTATTTCCCAAAAGGTAAGCTTGTTCTCAGAAAGCTGTATTCAGATAGGGGAGAGAGCTGTAATCTGGAAGTGGTATTTGCAGTTAGGCACTCTCGTATCATAGAAAATCAGAGGAGCAATTATAATGAATTAGCTGCCAACTGAATATCCTATCTTTAAAATTAAGGACTTGTAAAAACATCTTGAAAAGTGAGAAGGAATTGAAAGGTGGTATGGAAAAAAATCTAGATTGCTTTTTTCTCTTGCACAGGTTTGCTGTCGTGGTTTAAGCCCAGCTGGTAATTCAGACCCAGGTAGCCACTTGCTCATTCCTCCTCTTCTTCCTCCTCCTGCTCCTGGAGGGATGGGGAGGAGAATTGAAAGAATGTAACACCCACGGGCTGAGATAAGAACAGTCCAGTAACTAAGGTATAACACAAACCACTGCTGCTACCACCAATAATAACAATGATAAAGGAAATAACAAGGGAAGAGAATACAGCTGCTCACCACCTGCCAGCCGATACCCAGCCCAACCCGAGCAGCAATCTGGGATTTACCAGAAATCTTTCTTACCCAGAAATCCAACAAAAATAAAATTACAGGGGAACTGTGAAGGTTTCTGCTGACATTAGTAAGTTTGATGTTGTGTTTTAAAATGAGGAAGAGCAGCCCACCACAGCCTTCTTGAGATCTCCTGTTTTAAAATTTGATAGAACACAGTAAGATAGATTGGAACAATATAACCCTATAAATAATAAAAGTTTAGCTGTAATGGTTGAGACAGATTAAATGGTGTTTTGTGGACAAACAAGGCCACAATAAAGACATGTTTCAGCTCTTGGGTTTGGGGTAGGTTTTCCAGCTGCTTTGTCCTCTTTCGGTTAAGACTGCCTCATTCTTCTGGATTCATGAAAACTGAAGCTGACTCAAGACCTTGTTGGGTCCCCAATATCAGCCTAGAACTATAAGTTGTTGCTGACTGTGCAGGACTTTCTATATCAATTTTAACATTGGTTAATCACAGTTTAACCATCACAGTTTAAACTCTTTTCACTTTCCAAGGCAGATAAGCTTTGTGGGTCTCAGGTTTTAGTGCATTATGCAACCTTCAAAGTCCAAAATAAGCATGCAGAAATCCAAGGCTTGACAAAATGATTTGATCCTGCAAATAACAATGCAGTAGGTTCTTCCATTGAAGAGGCTTTATTGCCTTTAGGATTTACTGTAATCAAGACTATCACTTGCTGGATATTGATAATTTAGCTGCTGCCACTCTAGAAAAGGTAATTCACTAGGCACTGTATAACAATTTTCTCACAAGTTGTTCCCCAGCTGGCTACATGAATTTCTCAAAGGTTTTCTTCTTTCAGTTTTACATATATTAATATATATTATTTTTTCTTTTGCATAAGATCCCCAACAGCAAGTGCAGTTCTCATGCTGGAAAGCAGTATTTCCATTTTAAATAGTCACAAATCCACTTCTGGGCAGGAGGCAAAGGAGCATAGCACTACTCTCATAGCTAGACCACTGAGTAGACATCTTTCTACGCTTGCTGAGCAAGACTGGCTGGCAGCAGAGTGACAACATGGGGCTGATGATAGGCAGAGCTGCCTTCCTCAGAAAAAGAAGTCCTGGGGTTAGCAATTATGATACAACCTTCCTAAATCCCTGTAGCTAAGGACTGGCTTTTACACGTCAAAGTCTGAGAATTTCCAGCCTCACCAGATTTTTTTATTTTAATGTTGTTTTCTAGCATTTTTGTGCCAGATGTATCGCAGTGTATGTCAGATTGTCTCTTGATTCCAGTTTTGTCAGCTATAATCTTGTTCCACAGGTTCAGGGGTAAGTACCAGCCCTGCAGCATACAAGTTTACAACTCAAACAGGAATTGATTGTTGTAACATGGCTTTCTAGTCTGACAAGTCCACCTGGCTCCTAAAGGGCTAGTTTGGCCATGCTTATCTTAAAGCATTTCTTGAACATGTTCTATTGTCCCCAGTGGTAACTGTTCTTCTAGGGGCACTGTGGGGCCCAAGTGAAGCCATGGCATGCTGCTTTCTTGGTGTACCTCTCCTCCCACTGCCAGCAGGTCAGAGGCCTCTAAGAAAGATCTACCTTTTGCAAAATACTCCCTGCTGGGGAAAACTGCATTTTATTATTTAATATATTCATCAATGATTTAGATGAGGGAATTGAGTGTACTATCAGCAAGTTTGCTGATGACACTAAGCTGGGAGGAGTGGCTGACACGCCAGAAGGCTGTGCTGCCATCCAGCGAGACCTGGACAGGCTGGAGAGTTGGGCAGGGAGTAACTTGATGAAATATAACAAGGGAAAGTGTAGAGTCCTGCATCTGGGCAGGAACAACCCCAGGTTCCAGTATAGGTTGGGAAACGACCTGTTAGAGAGCAGTGTAGGGGAGAGGGACCTGGGAGTCCTAGTGGACGACAGGATGACCATGAGCCAACACTGTGCCCTTGTGGCTAAGAAGGCCAATGGCATCCTGGGGTGTATTAGAAGGGCGGTGGTTAGTAGGTCGAGAGAGGTCCTCCTTCCCCTCTACTCTGCCCTGGTGAGACCCCATCTGGAATATTGTGCCCAGTTCTGGGCCCCTCAGTTCAAGAAGGACAGGGAGCTGCTGGAGAGAGTCCAGCGAAGGGCAACAAAGATGATTAAGGGAGTGGAGCATCTCCCTTATGAGGAAAGACTGAGGGAGCTGGGTCTCTATAGTTTGGAGAAGAGGAGGCTGAGGGGTGACCTTATTAGTGTATATAAATATATAAAGGGGGAGTGTCACGAGGATGGAGCCAGGCTCTACTCAGTGGCAAACAATGATAGGACAAGGGGTAATGGGTACAAACTGGAACACAAGAGGTTCCACTTAAACTTGAGAAGAAACTTCTTCTCAGTGAGGGTGACGGAACACTGGAACAGGCTGCCTAGGGAGGTTGTGGAGTCTCCTTCCCTGGAGACATTCAAAACTCGCCTGTGTAACATTATCTAGGTGTTCCTGCTCTGGCAGGGGGATTGGACTAGATGATCTTTTGAGGTCACTTCCAATCTCTAGCATACTGTGATACTGTGATTAGCAAGCCTTTCTCACTCAGCGTGTGGGTTGGTTGCCATGGGTAGGAGGACTTTCTGTGCTGGGCTGCCGGTGGGTTGTTTCTTTGCTTGCAGTGCTCTTTCAAGTTCTGGGCCCCGATGAAAACAAAGGTCCCCAGCTGCTAGGCAGCATCATCTTTTTTGATGCCACATCTTCAGCATTTGCATGATTTCTGGAAGGAATAGAAAGCTGTAAAACAGCTGTAAACAGAAAACTGGCACAGTAGTAAACAGACAAGATCCAGGCACTGCAGCAGTGGGGAGTGCTCTAGTAAGTCTTGCAGAGAACAGGAAAGTCTTTGCAGACCTCAGGTGCACTTAGTAAAGCTGAAAATGGCTCCATAAAAACTCAGCAGACTGACTATGGTTCTATGTTTAAAAGGGATCCATGTTCCTCCTTGCAATTGTCATGTACCTTTGGTGTCCTGCCTGGGGGGAAAGATGGGAGAGTCATATACCTGCTGATAGTCAGGAGTTCCTCTCCTTTCTCAGGTGGGTGAATTCATGGCTTTGAGAGACATGGTAAGGTGGAGTCCTAAGTCAGTTATAAATCACTTAGGCTTTCTCAGTCCTGTGCTTCCCAGACCTTGAATATTTCACTGTTTCAGCTGAATAGAAGTTCTACCTTGGTAAAATCAAGGAGTGCCACTGATGGCAGCAGTCTTCTCATTTTCTGCTAGAAGTATAATGAATGATTTATCTCAGTGTGTTGCAAAGAATCAACTACCTGTTTCTTTTGCCTGTAATGAATTATGTGCCATTTGATCTGATTGTGCAGCATTTGTATTTGGATTTTTTTTTTGCCATTTTTGTTTTGGATTGTAAACCTACTTAAAGAGGTGTATTGTAATTCTGAAAAATGTAATATTCCCCCTGTTGTCCCTCTTTATTTTTAATGAACTAATTTCACTATTTTTAATGTACATCAGCTTTTGTGCTTTTACCACCCATCCATATTAGGACTCAAGTTTGTCGATTCTAAATATAATGTTCCACTACTTTTCATGCTTATTGTCAAAAGCCAAACCAGCCAGATACATCTCTGGTCTACCGGCCTAGCTTTTCATGGAGATAGCACTTTAAAAATCAAATCTCCTCTCTCTGTTCATGGTCTAGAGAAGATTCTTCATGGATGTAAATTGCTGCAGCTCCATGAGCTATTCAAATAGGGACACCAGCAGGGGCTGTGGTCTTCCAGAGCCGCACGTTTTCTGACATATCTGTATATTGGAATCACTCAAGTCAAGCAGTACTTAAATAATTCAAGACTGTGGAAACACTGGGCCCATTGATTTGTCCTCTTTCTTAAAGTTATTTATACTAAATTTTTCCTCCAATGTTCTTTTTGAGTTGAAATACTGTAAGCACAATAAGATGGAAAATGAGTTGTGTGGAAGCATCTTCACAGGAGGCTTGATTGCTTTCATGCCAAGAGCAGCTATCTTAATTTACTAATGTATCATTCACTTCCAAATGACCCTGTAATTTTATTTTGTAAATTCAATACTTGCTATTAAATATTGCATAAGCAATATTGCTAGTTCAGAGAACTAAACTTGCCATAGAAGGTATATCCACTATACTTGTTTGGACAGTTCGAAAGTCTAGTGGATTTCTTGCAGCAACATCGCAGGTGCATTGTTGACTGACTTGCTGCAGTGTAGTTTGTCACAGATTAACTCTTCAGATAACTGAGGCTCAGATTTTACAAGTGGTTCTGAAAAGCCCAATGACTGTGTAACATAATCCTGCATCTCACTTGAATCTTCCTGTCTTCAGGAAAGGTCACAAAACCAAAGTGGTCAGAGTTTCTTGTTGACCCACCTTCCCAGGACAGTGACTTGCTAGTCTTTTATTTTGATTCTCTGCCCTTATTGAAATGCTGTCTCATAAGCTAATGTGTTTTGAGGCCAATAAGTGTTTGTGGATCTTTTTAGTCATGGTGGTGTGAGTTTTGTTCACTGCAACTCACCTGCTGTCTGTATAACTTCCCTTGGCATTAGGGATGCTTTTTTAGAAATGTGCAGCTGATGCAATGCTGAGCTGATGCATGTTTTTCCATCACTTACATTCAGATAGTACAGGTGACCTTAGAGGTATCTACTCATTTTATGGGCACCCTACCTTTGAAGTCATTAGTGCTTCATTTTTACTGCTGCTTGCACTCAACAACGTTAGTACTGGCTTCATGAATTACTTATGTGGTGCTTAAAGGTGAAAACTAAAGACCTCATCAAATTCTGGATATTTGCATATATACTGAAGATAATTAAGTATCTGAGAGGCAATGCTTTTTTCTTCTCTCCCTTTTTGATATGTGATAGGGAGTCCATTGAATATATTTTTGCTGCTGAGGATTAACCTTTGTTTAATGCTGTCCAGTCCTGTATGATATACCTGGACTTGTGCAAAGCGTTCAACACTGTCATAGAATCATAGAATGGTTAGGGTTGGAAAGGACCTTAAGATCATCTGGTTCCAACCCCCCTGCCATGGGCCAGGACACCAAGATACCCGAATAAGTCACCTCTCAGTTCTCAAGACTCTCAGCTTTTGGTGAAGAAATCTTCAGCTTTGTTTCATTTAAAAAATGTGCAGAAAAGGCACAGTTTTCTTGACTCAAGGAACTAAGGTGGATAGGACCATTCCTGGCAATAGCATTCAAGCAGCTGCATCGGGATTTAATATTTGCTCCAGAGCCTAAGGAGCACAAAGGCTTGCTGACTTTTGGGTGTATTTTGCTGCTGTAGAGTGCTTCACAGTTCACGTAGCACAAGCACTCCTTAGTACTTGAAAGTACACTTTGCAGCCCCACATTAAACTAAGCTCACCAATAACTTACTTGGATATAATTCAATATGAAGTCTCTAAGGCCTGGAATAGCTTGGAAAAATGCTCTTTCACCATATCAAGAAACCAAGCCCCACAGAAAGGACTTCTTACCCACAAAGGTGCTCACTTGAAGTCAGGTTTCATTAATGCTTTGACATTAATCAAAATTAAGCAGTGATTAATAATTTCATTATCTCAGACTGACATGCTAATGTGTAACGCCCCTCTGAGGTGTGAGCACAAAGCAGGTACCCACTGCTTTGCCCACAGTAGTCAGTGCTAGTGGACATACCACCACACTTGGCTCTGTAAAAAAGGCAGATGATGCTTTCTTCAGTGGATGAACTGCAGGAAAGAACTTTGAGTATCCAGCTCTGGTGCTTAATCAATGTTAGTTTCTGACAATTTTCAATGTGAGAGGTTCCCCTCAAAAACTCTCTTTTCACAAAAGAAAGAATTTGTGAGAACTACAAATGGAACAGTATTCTCCATCCACCTCCACAAAAATCAGTGATGTCCTTCATGACATCCTTGTCTCTAAATTGGAGAGACACCAATTTGTTAGATGGACCACTCAGTGGATAAAGAACTGGCTGGATGGCCGAACGCAAAGGGTTGTGGTCAATGGCTCAATGTCTGGCTGGAGACCAGTAACAAGTGGTGTCCCTCAGGGATCAGTGTTGAGACTGGTCTTGTTCAACATCCTTGTCAGTGACATGGACAGTGGGATTGAGTGTGCCCTCAGCAAGTTTGCCGATGACACCAAGCTGTGTGGTTCGGTTGATACGCTGGAGGGAAGGAATGCCATCCAGAGGGACCTCGACACGCTTGTGAGGTGGGCTGATGTCAACCTTACGAAGTTTAACCATGACAAGTGCAAGGTCCTACACCTGGGTCGGAGCAATCTCAGGCACAGCTACAGGTTGGGCAGAGAAGAGATTCAGAGCAGCCCTGCAGAGAAGGACTTGGGGGTGTTGGTCGATGAGAAAATGAACATGAGCTGGCTTCAGTGTGCACTTGCAGCCCAGAAAGCCAGCCGTATCCTGGGCTGCATCAAAAGGAGCGTGACCAGCAGGTCGGAGGAGGTGATCCTGCCCCTCTACTCTGCTCTTGTGAGACCTCACCTGGAGCACTGCGTGCAGTTCTGGTGTCCTCAACATAAAAAGGACATGGAACTGTTGGAACAAGTCCAGAGGAGTGCCACGAGAATGATCAGGGGACTGGAGCACCCCCTGTATGAAGACAGGCTGAGAAAGTTGGGGCTGTTCAGGCTGGAGAAGAGAAGGCTGTGTGGAGACTTCATATCAGCCTTCTTGTATCTGAAGGGGGCCTATAGGGATGCTGGGGAGGAACCCTTCATTAGGGACTGTAGTGATAGGACAAGGGGTAACGGGTTCAAACTTAAAGAGGGGAAGTTTAGATCAGATATAGGAAGAAGTTCTTTACTGTTAGGGTGGTGAGGCACTGGAATGGGGTGCCAAGGGAAGTTCTGAATGCTCCATCCCTGGCAGTGTTCAAGGCCAGGTTGGACAGAGCCTTGGGTGGCATGGTGTATTGTGAGGTGTCCCTGCCCATGGCAGGGGGGTTGGAACTTGATGATCTTAAGGTCCTTTCCAACCCTAACTATTCTATGATTCTATGATTCTGTGATATGCTGCATTAACCCTCATTTGCAAAGCAGCTTCTTGGATTCTGTTGTGTTTACACTGGCAGTCTCAAAGAGGTAATTACAGAGCTCCTCTGTTAGAAATTAAGTGCTGCAGACGAAGTCTTCTCCAGTAGATCAGAAATCACATATGCAGTTTAGTTAAAGAACCTGGGGAGACCATCTTTTTCATTTCCCTCTGAAATTATTCTCCAACAAATCAAAAGCAGTTTTCGAAGCATCAAAGTGTATACTTAATATTACACTCCTGAATTCGCTAAGACACTTCTGCCTTTACTAAACAAGCATGTCTTTAGGCAAGGCACTTAAACACATGCTTAATTAATTATTGAGACAAGAGGTATAGTGAATGTATACTGCTCACATTTAAAGAAGGGGATTTTTTTTACCCACTATATATGAACTCTTTCAAGCAGAAAACATGCTTCTAGTTTGAGTAATGACTCTTTTCTTTTTCAACAGCATTTCCATTCAGTGTAAGAATAGGTCCAAGGTTTAAATACCTGTTTTGCCAAATCCCTTTTGAAATCCAGTTCAGACTTACAGCTACTTCGAAATAAATAATTGTGTGAGAAGCTATGTTCATCAGGAAACTGGTTTTAGTATCACCTGTGTAAACCAAATCACAAATGCTTCAATCAAGGGTGATTTTTTTTAAAGAAAGGCTTTTAATTGCCTACTCTGTAGTATCGCATGCTTACCTGTAATTTAGTGCCTTATCCAACGGAGTGTAACAGGGATTAGCTTCTGGGATGTAAAAGGGATTAGCTTCTCCTGGGATGTAGAAATGATTAGAAGATTAAAAATCTATATACAATTCTCTGATTTTTTTTACAGAATACTGAAAACTTCTGAAAAATGTTTAAATTATTATAATTCTGATAATGATGTTCTAGACATTCTTTCTGCCTCCTATTGTACAATGTATTTTTCTTCCTTTTTTTTTAAAAAAAAACAAAATGATGAGTTAAACTTTGGATTATATATTATTGGGGTTTTTTAAGTTGCTCTTTGTTTATTAAAAAGGAGATGGGTCAAACTGACATTGTGAGCAGAGGTGTACTGCCACTCTGGCAAGCCTGAGCGCTCTACATAGTATTACTTGAAAGAGGAGCTACAAGGTATTTTAACTCTTGTACATCTGCATCATTTTCTTTAGGAATAGAACTGGGATGTTCTTCATCTTTCCAGTGTTGGGTAACATCACACATATGGCATGAGACTTTCAAAAGATGTCATTCTGTTCTAACTTATGGTTGGACATAACCATCAGTTGACTTGGTGGGATTAGAGGAGAAAAGTCTGGTGTCAGTGTAACTAAGCCACTTCTTATTTTAAAATTACTTCAAACTGTCTGTTCTGGCAGTGCTAGTGTCTACAGCTCTCTGCAGTTTCTGTTGTTGGTGTTCTCTGCTGTTGGTGCCTTGTGTCATGGACCAAGACAGCCCATATCTTGTATTACTAGAACATGTATATGTAGTGAAGCATAGATATTTTGGTTACGCAAGAGGGAGGTAAATTAACTTAGCAGCTACAGCATCTGGAAGAATCATGTTGAGGGCGCTTCTGTTGGTTCTAGGGCCATTAGCAATTTCTGGTGTGTTAGTGAAAGGACTTGTGCTTTGTGAAGGCAGGAGTGGGTATCATTACCAGAGCCCTTCAGGAAATTGGTGAATGGCAGTCTAGTTTGCTGTAGACCAGCTAGAGGTGCGGAGATCCAGGATGCTATTTCTACATATGATGCCACTCTGCCTGTAATATTGCTGATATTAGTCAGCAGTTTTCAGCTGATGGATGTCTAAGAGTTTTCTGTTCATTGCAAGCCCATTTGTAAAGTTCATGTGCACTACGTACACATTGTAGTCACCATTTCTGGGTGCTAATGTCATGGTAAAAATCACTGTTAGTAAGAAGAGCATTGCATCCTGAGTAAAACTGATTGTTCAGAGCTTCACTGGAAACTGGTCTGACATGCATTTATTTATAACAAATGATAGAGAGAAAATTCTCATATGCAGATGCCCATTTACCTGACTGTGTTTGTTGATACAGACTGAATCATGTGCTCCTGAATGCCTAACTGCGAAATTCAGACTTCATCACAAATTTAGGGTCATTGATTGCCAGTGTTGAATGGACATCATGCTTCATTTGAAAATGTTTCAGCCTCTAATTCATCTAGCTGTGACTAAACTGAGTGAGAGTCATAGGGGTCTTGAATGTCCTTTTATCTAGTTAAAAAACTATCCTAAAAAAAAAGCCTGCTGCATATTTGCAACATTGCTTGTGGAGGTACAAATGGAGTGATACTGGGAGTGTAAGCTCTATTAAATTCAGAGGTACTCATGTTTCTACATAGTTGCACCTCATGACTAATAGGTAACAGACACAAAGGTCTGTTGCTCTTCCAAAAGATATATTGTGCATTTTCATTGTTATTGTTGTAAGGCACACAAATATCAGTGTACATTATAGACAAATTATATTACTAAAAGAGGTAATTAGCTGGAAATACTACATACATAGAAGTTGTCATAACAACTTCATCGTTAAGTGAATGCTTAACTATTAATTTTCTTCCTTCCAATTTGCATAGAACTTCCCAACGTACCCTGTGGCTTGAAGCAGAAGGAATGATTTGTCTCCTATTAATATGGGGATGTAGGTCTGTGTTTGGCAAGACTTTCTTTTGTGATGCAATCAAGACAATTCAATCCTATTAAAAGATTAGTTTTGGGAGACAGCAGTTGGCTATGCTTTCCTTTCACATTCTTGTATTCCCCAGGATAGCATCTGCAGATGCAAAGATGACCTACCACCTCTTTGTAGGAGGCTGCAAGGTCTTCAGTTACCAGGGTCTGTGCCTCTTGCAGCATCTTTGGAAGTCAAAGGAGTGCCATTATCCTTGATCGTTTGTTCAAGATCACAGAGTAGGTGAGTGGCAAAGCAGTACTTGAACCCATGCCAACACTAATCACTCTACCCTATCACTGCCTTCTCTTTAATGACTTTGAAGACTAATAGCAAAACCTCTGGAACACTGCTTTGCTGTAGAGGATCTGTCTCGTGTCCAGTGTTCAAGCCACCTACTTGTGCCCAGTGCCACAATACTTAAAAAGTTCTTGATTGTAATGTGTGGTGATTGTAAGTACTGAAATCTATAAACACCTGTTCAATGTGTAATGGTAAGCACAAGCTTAAATGTAGCTTTGCATAGCAGTGAATGGTGACAAAAGCTGCCGTGTTCTGGTGTGTTTATCAGCAAGAAGTTTAAATATCAGGAAGAATAAAAAGTTTCCTTGTTTGTAAATGTGGCTGTGTTGTGATATCAGGGAATGTCTTGAGAAGTTCTACTCAACCAGCTGTCTAGCTCCTACCCTTACTCTTTGCTTTGATAATGAACTCAAAAAAAAATCAGTCTCAAGAGATTTATGTTTGTACATTCAATGTGAAATTTAAACTGTCATGGAGAGTGTTGGAGGGTGAGAAATGAAAATCTCAGCTCCAATCTTATTTTTCAAAGGGTCATATCACCACCTAGTAAGTATTTCCATCAAATTCAAGTTATCAAGATGTCAAGATCATTATCTACCTAGCAATAGACACCTGACTTTATATAGGCAATTTTGAAATAACTTGATCCTTAACCAATGTGATGTGATGTACAGGCATCTAGACACCTGACCTTTACAAAAGCAGCCCTAAAAGTCAAATGTCATCCTTTTCCTAGCTTCTATTCTTCTGCAACCAGGCTACCCTTCACTTGGTCTTTTCCTTGTCTGGGCTTCATTGAAATATTTTGGCATACATCAGAGTTGCTTTGCTGGTTTATACCAAGACTGGATCTGGCTTTGAACTTCAAAGCTTGCAATAAAGATCTTGCAAATTTACCTTTATCACCCCAGAATCCCCCGCAAAGACATTAGGATTTCTATGTCTCAGTTCCCATATTAGCAATGCCATTCGCCAGCTTCAATCAAACCTGCGAGTGGATATATTTATGGACTCAGGTTAGGCTTGGAGGCAAAGCCCACCTTGTCTCCAGCCTTTAAGAGGCACCTACCTACCAGCAGAAGTCTGCAGGGGAAGAGAAGGGTGGAGTAACTATCCCATCAAACTTATTTTTTTCTAAACCTTATCTAAACAGGTTCAGGCTACTCAAAGTTTTATAACCTTTCAAAACCCTAGAAGCCAGCTGTAAAAATAAGAGCTCCCCTTGTTTAATAGCCAGAAAATCAAGGTGTGAAGCTAAGGACAAGCAGTAGCAAGAGAGATAAGAAATGTGCCTCTTCTGCTGCATTTATGTTTAATAAGAGGATGCCTAAAAGCTTCAGCTTTCTGTTATCTTTTACAAAGATTTACCAGAACAAGTGGTACTAAGCCTTTAATGCTCTTGCTTTACATATACAAAAATGCTAATTTTTGTTTCCATTTTCAGTCAGCCTTATTTGAATTTTTTTTATGTTGAATAGCAGTCTCTCATTTTTGAAGTTATTTTTTTGAGATGCCAAGCAGTACTGATTATATCAATGGAGTACACTGATTATTTTTCCCTCCTCGTGTTTGCCCTATATAGCCAGTAAGCATGATATTTGACATGAGTTGTTTCTCTTTTCATCTCCAATTTTTTGTGGAAATAATCAGAATTACATTGAAACCAGCATCAGAACTTCATTGCAGCAAATCTCCTGTGCTTGTTCAATCTAATGCAAAATGTACAATGTGGAACTTAAAAGCCTTTATCTGATTTCAGGATCTGTTTATGCAATACTAACTTGATTCTTTTTCCTCTGCCCTGTGGTTGCATGATAGATGATGCTCTGCAAACTCCTAGTTTTGGAGGTGAGTTGCAGCATGTGATGGTCAAGATACCGTTTTTGTGTTTGTCTCAAGTCAAAAGACAGAAGGTGCTGACAGCTGGTTATCGCTTTCGAAAACGGCAGGGGGGGCACAGCAGGGCTTCTGCTCCAGGAAAGTGAGGATGTTTCCCTGTGTTGTCTACCCCGAGGCCTCAAAGATCAACTGCCCCAGCAACAAACTGCCTGGAGACAAGGGCACAGACACTGGGCACCTGCCGGGTCACAACGTGAACTAGGTCTGGGGCTCACCAGATCCCCTGTGGATGAGTCGGACCTATGGGAGGGGTCCAAGAGACCCTGACCCTATAAAAAGGCAACCATCCTTCAGTTGTGTGGTGCATCCCTCTGTCCTGGATTCCAGCAGACTCGCTGACCACAAGGATCACAAGGACTTGACCACAACTGAAAACTGAAAAGACTATAACTGAAAGAACTTCAACTCACTGACAGAGGAGATGTTGCTGGATCCAAGAGTTGGTGATCCTATTTGTTTTCTTTCCTTCTTTATTTCCTTTCTTCTTTTCTTCTTCTACTTCATGTCTTTTATGAAAATAAGAACCAGCCAAGAATTTTGGTTGTCCTGGCACAGTTTTAGGGAAGTTTATAATAAAAGTAATTGTTGTTTCATTTTTTATCCTCTTAAGAGACTGTGGTTTCTCCTGTGAACCTGTGAAGAGTATTGTAAATGATGACCTTTTCCCACACCTGCTGAGTGGGATGGGACACAGCCCCTGTAAACAATTTCTCTAACCCTTTGGTGCTGGTACAGGTCTATGGTAGAGCAAGGGCAGTTGACTAGAGGATGGAACTGGGTCACCCTGGATTTATGGTATTCCTTTGCCATATGCTAGGACCAGTGACTGTAGTTGTAAGGGGAAGAATGGCATTATATATAGCCATTCTTTCTTATGTCAACTTTTGCAATGGCTTGTCTCCCACCCAGAAGCCAAAGTAGCACTTCCTACTACATAAGTTAAACAGCTAAGAAGGTTCAGATTTTTATTTTAATTTGATTTTATTTACTGGAGAGAAGAAAAGAAAAGAAAAACCCCAAACCAACCCCCCCCCCCCCAGATTAATTGTTCTTGCAGTGCACAAAGAGAGCGATTAATCTCCTGCATACAGAATCATTTGTCTACTACTCCTGCTTGAATTCCTCAAAGGCTAAGGGTGTTTCTAATGGTCATTTAAATAATAAATACCACTACACTCATTAGAGGTGTATCACTCGTTCCTTTTCTGCTCTGGTGCTTGTTGTATTCTATTAATATTTATTGAATTCAAGGAAATACATTCTGAGCAGGTGGTCCACATTTCTTTTCAAGGTCGTCAAATATAAATATTTTATTTATCTAATTTAGAAAAATGACATTAGTTGTGATGCAGCAAACATGACAGGAGTATGAATTAGTGGAAAGCTTCTCTTGGGAAAATGTATTCAGGTACCAGTAATGGATAATTATAAGTCTAATAGCTTCTCTCTTAGCAGGTAATAAAAATACATAATGGCAATACAAACCCTCACCTGAAAGCGTGCATATGGCAATAGCAGAGAGTAGTAAAATAGGCTATTTACTATGAGGGCAGTGGAAGGATCCAAATCTCTTTCTGGTACTTGGGTCCTTAGTAGGCTTATTAGAGCTTCAGCTTCAAACTTTTACATGGATATGCATGTAGGCTATGTAGCAGATTTTCAGTAGTCCTTTGGGAATGAATATGCCTAAATCCATTAAATGTTGGATGTTGTGTCTTATGTTGGCTTAGAGGAGCTGGCTAATAACTATGCTAGTAGCAATCCTATGAGTGGCCAGAGTAGTTTATCCTAAGTACTGCACAGTGTTTTCTTACCCCTGGCAGTCTACTGTTCTATGTCAAACAGGGCTGCATTACCTATTGCTGCACATGTGTAGCCCAGGAAGGTCATATTTTGTTTGCACCAGTACGAGATAAAGAGAAGATCCTGCTGAGATGCTGTGTTCTGAATGTTCATGTAGGTTAAGCCTCCCTTGCCTTTTTCTGCTGCATATTCAACTTCTGCACACTTGGAGCCTGTTGTCTTTTTGTTCCCTGGAAGTGTAGAAATTATTCTTCTATGATAATTTCATTCTGAACAAGCACCATCTTTTCTTTATATTCATCCTGCCCTTTCCAAAAAGAAGGCAAGATGATAAGGGCTACATTTTAGAAATTAATAATTGCATTCTTGCAAATGCTGGCTATAAGAAAACAATACTTCAAAAAGGGAAAAGCCAGTAGATTGTGTTTACCTCCTTAAAACGTTCACCAAGGAACAGTTCCCCCAGATTGAGTTTTAAGCTGTCAAGAATCAAAGAAAACAAATGAAGTGGCATTTAATTTAATTGAAAATTGTGCTTATGGGGTTTTGTGTTTGCATTCAATTTTTAGCACATGTAGTCTTTTGATATCGCTAAGGTTAAAATTAAAATTATGTATTTATTGCTATTGTCTGGAAATATTGCAAAGTACAGGCTCTAAAGAAGTGGTGTTGAATAACTTGTGTCTTTGTAGCAGTTCTATTTTTAAATAATACGCAGTATCTCAGGAAAGATGTTACAATAGAATTGGCTGTAAAAATGAAAGGTAGTAACTCCGGAGCTTTGATTTAATTGGTGTGTGACCTGTGCTGCTTCCTGACAGAAGCCTGTCTGATAGAGCCAATGCCAGCCAGCTCCAAGATGGTCTCACCCCTGGCCAAGCCCATCAGAGATGGTGATAGCACCTCTGGGATGCCATTTTAAGAGGGAAAAAAAAGGAAACCTCTGTGCAATTGCAGCTGGAGAGAGGAGTCAGGATATGTGAGCAGAATAAGTCTGCAGACACCCAGGTCAGTGAAGAAGGAGGGAAGAAGGTTCTCCAGGTGCCAGAGCAGAGATTCCCCTGCAACGCATGGTTGGTGAAGACCACTGTGAGGTAGGCTGTTCCCATGCAATCCATGGAGATCCACAGTGCAGCAGATCTCCACCTGTAGCCCTTGAAGGACCACACAGAGGAGAGGAAGATGCCTGAAGGAGGCTGTGACCCTGTGGGAAGCCTGTGATGGAGCAGGCTTCTGGCAGGACCTGTGTCCTCATGGATAGAGGAGCCCATGCTGGAGCAGGTTTGCTGGAGGAATTGTGACCCCACTGGGGGGTGAGGAGGTAGAAAAAATCAGGAGTAAAGTTAAGCCTAGGAAGAAAGGAGGTTTAGGGGATAGGTGGTTTTGAGATTTGGGTTTATTTCTTGCTATCCTACTCTGATTTGACTGGTAACAAATTAAACTAATTTTTCCCCAAGCTGAGTGTGTTAGGCCTGTGATGGTAATTGGTGAATGATCTCTCCCTGTCCTTATCTTGACTCACAAGTTTGTTGAGATGTTCTTCTCTCTCCTGTCCAGCTGAGGAAGGGAAGCGATAGAGTGGCTTTGGTAGGACAATGGTTTCCCACCAAGGTCAACCCACCACACCTATTCTGACCTATAGAACTGGAGATTTTACTGCCCCCTCTCACTGTTGGCATTACTGGTATTGAGTTCTGGTAATATACCGCTAATTCACACTCACTGGTATACTCAGTAGTAAGGTGTTGATAAGAACAGGCATGAGGAATAAATCACTCCATTTCCCCTCTTGCGAAGCTTGCTTCACTTTGTAGGGAGCAGGTCTGATCTGCTGACTCTCAGTAGAAACCATGTCAGATGGAATCCATGGAGTAAAACAGAGGAGAAATAAGGCACCTGTGGAGTCATGGGAACAAGCAGAGCCCTGATAGCTGAGTTGCTAAAGTGTTATAAGCATAGAGGCTCATATGACTCTAATCCTGAGTAATGGAGATGGATGGGAGGAAACAGGAGCACAAGATGCCTGGAGAAGGAGGGGGAAGATTGAGAAAACTGAGGTAGTAGGAGTAACGGAACTAAATGGAAGAAGCAGATACCTCTGGATCTGCATGTGTAATCAAAACATGAGATCAATGACTGGCTGACCTTTGTCTTGAATAAAACAGATCCCTATGTACAGGCACACAGAGCAGAAAGCAGAAAGACACCTGAAGACTAGCAACACTCACCCTAAAATGAAAGGGTAAGTGTGACAGGAAGCTGAAAAACCTGTGTGGCAGAGCAGGAGCAGTGAACATATGACAGGGGTGCAGGGAGAAGGAGTGCTCTGGGGACTGCCAGAGGAGCAAGCCAGGAGAGCAGAGCAGCAGCAGCTTGTTGAGTGGGTCTGAGCTGGAACTAGCTCTGGAGATGGACCTATTACTGCAAGAGCTTGAGGGTGTTATGCTGGAGAGGGAGGAGAAGCTTCATGTGTTTGGCAAACAGCCATAGTAAGGTTCTGAGTTTTGTCACATGGTTGAGCAGAGCAAAAATAATCGTGGCATCTTCATTGTTGCTCTTCTCTAGAATTATATCAGAAGTTAGGCCTTCTGTATTAATGTATGTATCCTTATGTGATACTCCATATTTTTCCTTTATTTCATACAAACATAAAAAACGTGTATGGCAAAAATATCCTTAGCAGCCATCTGAAGAAGTTCTAGCATGACAAGCTCCTAAGTAAATACTGAACAGTTGCTAATTAAAGCTAAGTGCATAGTCTCTCATTTTTCAATTAACATGCTCAATATATAGTGATGCCTTAATTATTTTTTCTAAATATGCTTAGAAGAAATCTCTAAGTCTGGAGGTGAACTTTACAAGGTAGATGGTTCTTTCTGTTTTCAGTGGAGGGCGGAGGTAGGTTTAACTGAAATTGAAGAGAGGCTTATGAAAATGTGTCATTGTCTGAAAAACTTTGCTCTCAGATAACTTTAGCTCTTCCCGTCATCTTCCATTTAGCTTCACTTTAACCTCAGGTGAGCCTTTTTCAAGCAATTGCTTGTCCCTTAACTAACTTTGGTGACAACTAGTCTGCAAGAGAGCATGGGGACAACTAGTCTGCAAGAAAGCACGTCTGCAAGAGATAGTTCTGCCAATTACCCACACAGTGATCCACATTCTCTGTTGTGAGCTGTGGAGGTGCTACAACATTTTCTTCAAACCGGGCAGATGCTCTCCTGTAGCTGTTGCAGGGAAGGCTGAATAGCCCTATCATGAGATCAGTGTTTGATAGGTGAGATGGATTGCCCTCTAGAGGTGTCTGCTGTCACTTGGGGGTGAATAAGGTACCTTGAACAGGTCACCTAATAATCAGACATAAAAAGGCAAGCGGAAGTGGGGAGATGCCCATGGTTTACCTGCTGTCTGGTCTCCCGGCTACCTATTGATAGCCTGCTGCAAGCCTGTTCCCATGGCAGCACCTGTAGTGGCCATTTGTACAAAACCTGCTGTTTCAAAAAATACACAGCTATGCAACTTTGGGATAATGGTTTAAATCTGTCAGTGCTGGAATTTTTCAAAAGCACTTAGCATCTGAACTGCTCAGGATGATCTCAAATATTTTTAATCATAAAATGCCATCTTATTGAAAGATAAAGTTTGGGGACAAAGATCTGTTTTAAAGATGTTGACAACAAAATTAAGGAAAAAAAAAGAATTTTAGATTTAATGTGTTTTCACAGCAGCATGTGCAGACTGAAAAGCTTCTGTCTTCTAGCCTAAAGATATATAAAAGCATCTGTTTGGTGATTTTTGTTTTGATAACTGATCAAATTTAGACCAAGACATATGATGTATTAAACTGAGTTGAGCTGACACTGTGCATTTAATTTAGGGTGTGGTTTTGTGGTTTTGCAATTTCAGTGTTAGTGTCAAATTGATATGGGGATTTTTTTTTTCCAGATTTTTTTTATTTTGCTAGGCAGGTAAAATAATATTCTATCTGTCTCTACTGAGTGCCGGTCTAAATGGATTCCATTTTAGTAAAAGGATGATTCCTTTCTGAGGCCCAGTAGGAGAAATGTTAGGAAAACTCAGAACACCTTTGAAAAAACCTTCCTATATGTTGCAGTGGGAATCCTACTACATTTAGGGTTTTAATGCCAGGAAGTGTATTTCCCTTTAAAACGGGAGCTAGGAAGTTGTCTTCTCTTTGGAGAGACTGAGGAAATGGGGACACATGTCTTGAAGGATTGATATTGCTTTCTACTGGTAAGAAACATAGGCTGCCAGTAAACCATGAAATTCAAACCTCAAACCAAACTAATTGGGCTGACAATTGCTCTAGCAGTTGGCTGCTAATTCTGAAAAATAATCTACCACCTGTTGTTTAGTCTGTAGGATTAGAGACAGTTTTAATGTTTGAGGCAAGAGAAATTTATTGCTCCAGATGGAGCAAAATTTCTTTAAAAAAAAATAAATACGGGCATAGATCAGCATTCAGTGCAGTAGTCTTCTACTTTTAAAAATGCAGCTTGGTACAACTCACAGCACTTTTAATAGCAGCCTATGGCCAGAGCTGTTTTCCACCTTCAGAAATTGTTTTCTCTATTTGGAAGTCGTCACAGATGAGTTTATCGCAGTTCTTGAACAGAAATGCTTGCAATTGTCACTTTTCTCCCTGTGTACATCAGATTTTAATAAGAGGTGATAATTTTATTGTCCCACTGAGAATGTAATCAAAGATGTGTTTGATACACAGGATAAATAGTTGATGGAGATGGAAATGTTTAAATTCAAGGGTTATTTTGTGTTTGCTATTTACGGACCATGTGGAAGCAGGAAATACTGTCAATGAGACTTTCAGAAATCAGCAGTATGAAATAGATGAGAAGACAGGGTAAGGTAAATCTACTGGTTGGACAGATCAAATGATATTGCTGGGAATATTTCTGCTCAGCAAAAAGCAGACAACACTTTTTTGATAAACATATAATTTTTGTCACAAAAGTGTTTTCAGGAAATATTTCCCAGTTTGGAGAGGAGGGGGTGGGGGGATACTCTCTGGTAGGGTGAGAAGAGGGGATTTTACTCTGAAACAGGACCTGGGGAATTTACACAGAAAGGGAGATAAGGGTTCAATTCCTGCTCTGGCTCAGCCTGGGATAGGAATTTGAGCTGATTGCATCCCACACTAATTGCTCTAACTAACAGATGTGTGTCTGTTTAATTTGTGGCTGTTTAACTTGGGACGGTTTGGAAGGCTGGGTTTTAATAACTTGTTGTTAGGGCATTTGGTGGGAGTAGGGGAAACTTGGCCAACATCGTGCAGGGTGTATGCTATCACACAAGCCATGTTGGTGTACAGCATGTTGCAGAGGTGACAGTCCTCTGGAACCGATAACCAGAATGTGCAACAGGAGCCCCTGACACATGACTGACTCATCCTTGGAATAGGTTTGGGGATATATTGAGTGGAAAGAAAACTTGTCCTACTTCTGGTTAGGCTTTGTATTGAGCCTTTTTTCCTGGCTTGTGATTTTAGCTTCTTCTTCCATTTTCCCCTCTGTAGTATTTTATTTCCCTTGACTTCCATCATCATCTCCTTGCTTTTTTCCTCTTCAGCCGTATAAATGTCAGGACTGTTGGGCGAAGTAAATTAATTTTCAGAAAGTAAATCTCTGATTTGCCCACAGAGCCCTTTTAGGGCAGGTCATTTATTCCAATTCAGGAGTTTTCTGGAGCATCCCAGGGGGTTCTATGTCTTCCATGTCAAACTCCTAGGGGGTTCCATGTCTTTGAGTCATCCCTGAATTTAGCTATGCAAATGCTGGCTATCAGCTGCTCCTTTCATTCAGATCTGGTAACTCTCTCTCCCTGTTTTCCCCAGTCAGGTTCATCCAGCTGAATATATTTAGGCTGGAAATGCATAGTAGCCCAGATCAGTCTAATCACAGTCATCCTGCTCCTGCTGCCACTATTCCCTGGCCATATCGTCCTGGCCTGTGGCACTTAACAAGTGGATCCATTCAGTCTGCTTTAAAGGCAGGGTTCTCTGGTCAAAGAAATGATTTCTGCCTGCTGGATGGTCATACAGCAGAACAAGGTGGTAACCAGGACAAGGCAAAAGTCTTGTTTCCTTTTGCTCAGCCATAGCTTCTTAAGAAAGCTGAGGTCGTGAAAACTGAGAACAAACTTAACAGTACTACCATCTGTAATAGGTATATGGAATGGCCACTGGTGGCTTTTGGAAAGATTTGTAGATAGTAGCTTGACCAGCACAACCTTACAGTGCATATTATGTACAAATTTAAAGCATTGAATTTAAAGGTTTTGTTTTTTTCACCACTAATAATTCACATTCCCTTGGCAATAAATATTCAAAGGAGCCAAGACATGATGAAACCCTTTGGATGCTGTAATTGTCCTTTGTTTTTATTTAGCACAGACATGATCATTAGTATAGCTGGTTAAGAAGCAATAGCTATATCTAAGTGAAATGATTAAACCAAAGTATTTTTGGTTAGTGAAGTACTTTGGTTTCTTGAAATTTTCCAATGAAAAAAATTCTTCCTTTCTGTCCTGCTTGGGTTGTTACTCCTATCTCTTCAGGTGAACAAATTCAGGCAGGACTGACAATAGTTCTATGTCTTATGATGTCCTACTATAAAGTGTTTGTTGTCTTCTAATGCTTTAAGGAGTGTTGATGTGTTGAAGTAAACTATGTCAGTCAACAGCTTATAAACAGGTTTAACAGACTGGTGATGATACTTGAGAAATTCAGTGGAAGAAGGCATCTTCTAAATATCTTAATGTCTGAGGCACCTTCTGCCTTATGAAAGGTTACCATTATAGTGTCTGATCTACCTCAGGTTTATGGTCTAGTAGTCATAGGATAGGATGCCAGTGGGGAAATTACTGTGCCTTTGTTCTAGATGACTTGTGACTTTTACAGACTTGAGTCCTACTCTGGTATGAACTCTTTCTGCCAGCTGCTTCTTCAGAAGTGGTTGCATACTCTCCATTAGCAAGGCTGGTAGACCCATATATGTAGCAGCCCCTCAGGCTAGTGCAGTTGTCCTGCACTGAGAGGTTTATCTTATACTGTGTTTACAGCCTATTGCATGGGTCTGTTGCTGGCTGCACCTGGAACATGTAAAGTGCTAAGAAGACTCAGGAAAAAGTAGATACAAATTTTTTGTTCTGCTCAGTCAAAATGGACAGCCATCATTTTAACTATACTCATTCTGTTCTTAAGCTGAGGTGGATGTCTTTATGTTGGCTCCACTTCAGCTTCCACAGAAACAGAACTTTTTCTGGCATCAGAAAAAGATGCAATTTTCATGCAGCAGGTGTTTCAATCAAATATGCTGGGATCAAACTAATGTTTATCAAGTACCCAAATCACAGCTTTATGTACTTGGTGGGCATTGCCCATAGGGATGTAATGCATCATCAGGTAGAGAAGCTTAAAACTCAGTGAAGGAGAATAACAAATCACAAATCAACAAACTCAATTGTATTAAACATGCTGCCCAGAGAGGCTTTCCTCTGGCAAGGAAATATTCAATGCAAATTTACTATTATGAATTTTTAAAATAAATCAACTGTAGATATATCATAGTTTTTTGGTAACATAGAAGCAGTTGGGATCCATAGTTGTTTGGTAACATAAAAGGAGCTCCTTTTCAAATACCTGCTTGTTATAACCTTGGTCCTGGAAGGAATAGTTATTGCTGTTTAATCAACCTGAATTTGGTATGACAGAATCTTACCAAATACTTGCTTCTGAAGGGGTTGTTCTTACTAAAATTTGAATAACATGCTATTAAGAATGATGGTGTTTTAAATCAGTAAGGATACTAAAAGAAGTAAAAATAGACAGGACATCATGAGATTTCCCAGCAGCTGACATGTTTGGCCTATTATTATACAGCTGAGTTGATCTGAAAAGATACATGAATTTCAAGGAGTCTTAAAAGCAGTGCCAAATAAATTAAATAGATGGGAAAGAGTTTTACAATGTGTTTTGGTTAGTCAAAATCAGAAAACTTTGAGATGTTCTCTTTTGAAATTATTAGTGTCCAGGAGGATGCTGGATTATGGATTCCCCGTAACTATATCTTTCATGTAGCCTTCTAATCCCTTGTAGTTTTGTGCTAGGATCAAGTTAAACACTGTCAATTAAAGACAAATTGATACAGGGGGGATTGTTATTTTTGCTGCTTTATGAATGGGTAGGCAGTATCTAAATAAGGAATACTGCCTTAATTATTGTTATAGCTAGAAGATCCACAGTAGTTGGGCAGGGAACTACTGCAGGAATTAAGATACCCTGCAGTCTGTGGGAACTTGGTAGTTCCCTCTTGTGGACCCTAAACACATGGGGCCTGGCATCTCAGCCTGGCAGCTCCTAGTTTCTGGCATGGGAAATAATGAATGAATGTATAAGCTCTGGTACCCATATCACGTAACATCAGAAGTTAGTAAAAGACATGAAGACCACACAGAAACCAACCTAATGTTGCCCACATAATAGTTCTGTGCAGTTTTCATATGTTTCATTTCTGGAAGAAAAGTAGTATGTTAGGGTCTCTTGGTGGCATTGCTCAGAAGGGATAGATTTGAGGTGGTTCAGAGATATTGCCCATGTTTTGCCCATCTTGTTTTGTAGTTTTCTGTTGTCTTTAGTTTGTTTCTCTTATTTCTCTTATTTCAGAGGTTGAAGCACTGGGACGTTCTCCCCTGGGAGGGTAGGAGTCACTGTTTATACTTTGCACCTCAATTAAATCTCTGCACCGTGAATTAAAGTTAGTAATAAAACCGTTTGCCTCTGTTTTCTGGCTCTGCCACTCCCCACTTTTTCAGAAGGCCTTCTCTACCGGTGCAATACCATAATTTCTGTCAGTGACAGCTCATAACAAAGCTTGTATCAGAATATGTCTTAATTGAGCATCGTTCAACTCTTTATTTTGTTTTTAGTTTCTCAGCTCCTTTAATGTTGTCTTAATAGTTTGTTGGGTTTTGTTTTTGTTTTCTCTCTGAAAACTTCCTTCCAGGGCTTCTTTTCAAATTAACCAGCGTTGAAATGATCATAACATAGCTTCTCTCATCTTTTTTATTTTTTTTTCTTTTTTTAAATGCACAAAATTATCTCCAGTGGCATTAAGTTCAGAGATTCACACAGTCTAATGTGCATTCATAAATCTGAGCTGACTTCACTGATGTATTTGAATTTACAGTCTCTTAACAGAGATCACAGGTTGACCTCAGATACCACAATATTCTCTTTATTGGGAAATTTAGAATTTTCTGGTGCACTGTGTTCAATGACACATTGATAGGATTATCTGAGGATGGAAAGCAAAGGCTTGCATTCCCTTCTCCTTTCTATACATCTTCTCTGTTTGAATGGTAAATTACAGGGACTGAGATTCAAGGAGATCATGTTAATAACCAAGGTTGAATTCAGAACAGCACTTTTCCTGGGAGGATCTTTCTTTCATCTTTCATTAAAAGTGTTGGCCATGGTTTGGATTTATTTTGGTCTTTGTTCTCTCAGTAGTAGACTTCCTAAGGGCTTGTCTGTGGCTGCAGCACTGCCGAGTGTTTTTTCTCTGTCACAGTCACTTCCCACAATGTCACCCCACTGACTACTTGGGAGCAGCACTAATCAAAAGTAAGGACCCAGGCCATTAATACAGATGCACAGGGTGAGGGGTAGTGGTGTGTGAAGTCCTTTAACTTGCACAGAGGTACTCTGGATGGCAGTACTCATCTTGTGCTCAGCTTTTATCGTTAGGTTTTTGCTTTCACACTGCAATTTATTAACATGCAAATACTGTCTTTATGTGTCTTGGTCATGAAGGTTTCTAGGTGAGAGTGCTTTCTTTTTACTTGTTAACTTTTTCACAAATGGAATTCTGCATCTGCAGCGACCCGTCTCTTATTTGTTTGTTTACAATACCAATCACATCCTTGTTTTATCTTGTCTCAGGGTTGTGTGATTTGTTTGTACTCTTCTATCAATGATAATCAAGGATCTGATCAAATGTACATCTCTTTGTCTTGACTTTGTGGAGCTTGCTGATTAATGTGGGGTGGAAAATAGAATGTAGTAGAGGCTGTTCATTTAGTGAGGTTTGTATGCACAACATGATGTGTTGAACTCCTCCCCAAATATACTTTCCTTCCGTGTCCTGCTGTCCCCTGTTTGTCCACTCATGTCTTTCCAAACTTTGTTTCTGGTGCTCTGCCTAGATAAATGTTGGCCTTCTGGACAGGAATGAGGAAATCAAGACTGCATTCCTGTCTCTGCCAGTGTCCTGCTGAACCCCCTCTGCTATGTTGGCTGGAATGTGGCAATATTAGTCCCTTCTGCCCCACATCTGTGTCATATTGTTGTACATGATAAGAGGACCAGATAACACAGGCCAGTGCAGCTGATCCTGGAACCTGCATTCTGCTGCGGCAGCATGGTGCTCCTCTTCTGACCAAGCTGTGGGCTACCTGAAACCCTAAGACAGGCCCTGCTTCTGTACATAGCTAGCCTAGATCTGCAATGACAGGTGTCAAAGGGTCCAGGTAATCCAGGAATACCATGAGACAAAGATAGCTGCTGGATAGAACATGTCACGTGGCATTTACTGGAGAAATATCCAGCCTATTATAAACCACTGCCCATACTGGGGAGCAAAGGGCAGACTAAGGTCAAGTCTTGTTTTCTTCAACATCCTGAAGAGAATTTGGTCATAGCCAAATGAAGTATAGAACTTGGCTACTACAAAGCAACCTTGTGCATGCTTTGACCATGGTGGAGCAAATGCCCCCTGCATTACATAAACATATCCAGCTCCCATAACAACAGCATCCATGTCACCAATTCAGTGATAACCATGTTGAAGCAATCTGCAGATATTTAAATTATATACGATTGACTTGTCAGTTTTGTCACATATGTTTATATGCAAACAGATCTCACGACTAGCGCTTCCAAAAGTCACTAGGAATGTGTTAACGCTGAAGACTCAGCAGCTTTTGCTGGTTGGATCTGACCTGAATATTAATCATGTTTTTCCTTAGATGAGCATTAAATCTTTTCTGCTTCTGGAGACCAACATCCAAATTCAAATATTTAATTTGCTCGTTGACATTTATTAAAATAGCTCCATGCTTGAATATCAACTTAAGGCAGCAGTCCTAATTCTGTTAGTCTAGATGACGTTGGAAGTAAATTAAAATCTGATTGAGAAGCATTTCATACTCACTAAGAAGAGGAGGAAATGAAAGGTCAGTGGTATAAAATGTTGATATCTTCAAACACAGCAGAGTTTAAGATTTTTGGTTTTTGAAGTAACTGAATGAAACCTCAAAAAAAGTACAATAGGGACATTTCAAAATGTTAGGAGAGGGGTCTTCTAATGCTTCCCAAAACAGGCCTCAGCATCCTAACGAGGCAGAGACCTCCTCTTGCTTAGAGATGAAATAAGGGATGTTTGAAGCCCCTCAGATCGTTTATGTTCAAGTCTTACTGTGAAAATTCTTGGCTTGGTAGGTTAAATATGGATTCAGTAGAGATGAATGTGTTCTGTGAGCATTTTGCTACACCAGAGGAGAAAGTTGCTAATTCAAAGGTTGCCATTTAAGTGGGAAAATATACACATATATATGCACATATATTTTAGAAATCCTACTTTTGAATGATATTAGACATGTAAGGTCTTTTAACTTCCAAATAATATGAGGAAAGACATTTACAAGTATAAATGTGAAGGAAAGGCTGCATTTTTCAGGTAAGGTGAAAATAAGAGAAAGATGGACAAGAATCTTTGTTGACCTCTTTAATCAGCTTTTCAGCTGTAAACAGCTGTTTACTCCTATTAATAACTGGCTTATTGGGTATAATTCCAGTTTTACACCACTTGCTTTTATGATTGCTTGTACTGTTGACCTGGAAAACTTAATTGTGAAATTATTGTTAAATTCCTTTTATTGTGAACCCATGTGGCTGTGATAGAAATGTGTTTAATCCCCTAGGAGTAGGGATCAGCTAGAAGCATGTAAGTACAAAGGATTATTTTTTCTCTTTTTAAGAAAAGCTACTGTATATTTACAGATCAGTAGATTGGTACATATTCTTTCAGTACAGAATAAAGGGCTAGTTCTTATTGCAAATAGTGTGAGGTTTGGTTTGAGGGCTTCTGTTTTGATTCACTTTCACTGCATTTCTCTAGAAACCCTTCTTTTGGCCCCTTTGAAGTGGTCTTGCTGTTTCCTCAACCTTGGCTATCAAGCTGTGCTACTAGTGACCTGCTGGAGTCAATGATAAGTGAAACTTCCCTATCCTAAAATACAGCTATCTGCCAGCATGCACAGGGTTCCAGTGACCAATAACAGTTTGAGTAAAGCTGGTTGCTTACCTAGGAGATACTGTTCTGGATTCCCAATGGAGTATTGTACTGAAAAGCCTGAAAACTCATGAAATAACTTGGACCAAGAGTCAGTGTGAATTAACTCCAGCTGGGATTTCATACTGGAAAGTTCTTCCTGGGTGCAATATTTCAGGAATGCATGAGAGGTAGCATCTGGTCATATTAAAGACTGCAAATAAAGGACATTGCTGGTGACAATTATTTTGTCAAATGCCTACCCTAGGAAAAAGTGACCATCCTATTTTGCAAGCAATGAAAAGAGACACCAGGCCTAGTGCATTATGTAGATGACATCTGTTGCTTTTTTTTTTGGCAGACATGGCTTTTCCCTGGGAACTAGGAATTCTCTGTGCAAAGTTTGGGGTCAGAAAGAACTTCTGTTGATTACATTGTTTTGATAAAGATGCCATGAAAATCTTTAAACAACTTTAAAGGTTGATAAGGCTTTCAAAAGAGTAATTTTGTTTGTTTGGTTTGCAATTGCATGGCAAAGTACAATGATGCTTCATTGTCTCTCTTTTACTCTCAGTTTAGTTGAAGGAACACAGAACAATTTATTAAGGCATCTGGGTTCTCATTTTTTTTTAACTTAATATTTAAAGAAAATTACAAAGTATTCATGGTCTCAGTCATTCAAGAAGAGGAATTTGGCCCAACACAGTTACTCTCCCACTACAGTTCCCCACCGCTCTAGTACTCAGCTTCTCTGAGAAATGATGCTCACTGCTTATTTACACAATCCCTTTAACAGCAGATGAGCAGCTTCGCATATGCTGTTTGCAGAACATGCCTTTCTGCAATCTGGAAAGACTATGTAGGAGACAGCTGAGTCTCTGTACTCTTGTAGTCTTTGAACTGAGTCCAAGCCATGTCAGTCTTCCTAGGCCTTTTGTGCTGAGAAGGCTCCTCTTCACAGCCAGTAGAAGACAACTGAAAGCAAACTGCTTGGTCACCACAGCACACTCTCTGAGATGAGATCTAGAACTTGTTAGGAGAATCCCTTCCCAAAGCCTCACAGCATTCAGTTTTAGAAACACCGAAACATCCGCAAAACTGTCATTCTCCATTTCTTGACAATGTGGTTGACACCTCCAGGTTCAGCAATTCTGTGGAAGTCAATCACAGAAGTTTCCATGATGCTTGGAATACTTTGCAGTCTGATGAGCAATCATACTTTTGGATCTGGTCTGTGGTCCTGGCTGTGTGGAGATTTGAGATTCATAGAATCATAGAATAGTTGGGGTTGGAAAGGACCTTAAGATCATCAAGTTCCAACCCCCCTGCAATGGGCAGGGGCACCTCACACTAAACCATGTCACCCAAGGCTCTGTCCAACCCGGCCTTGAACACTGCCAGGGATGGAGGATTCACAACTTCCCTGGGAAACCCATTCCAGTGCCTCACCACCCTCACAGTAAAGAACTTCTTCCTTATATCCAATCTAAACTTCCCCTCTTTAAGTTTTAACCCATTATCCCTTGTCCTATCACTACAGTCCCTAATGAAGTCCATCCCCAGCATCCCTATAGGCCCCCTTCAGATACTGGAAGGCTGCTATGAGGTCTCCACACAGCCTTCTCTTCTCCAGGCTGAACAGCCCCAACTTTCCCAGCCTATCTTACACAGGAGGTGCTCCAGTCCCCTGATCATCCTCAGATTGATTGGCTTGTACTAAAGGAGGCAAAAATCATCCCTGAAATCAGGATTTCCAAGCTTCCCATGTTCTGTGCTAGGTGTCAACATGTGTGCAAGCATGTGTGTACGATTGTATGGACTGTGGCTTTTCTTTACACAGAAGATGTCAGAGTCTGGGACTAGAAGAAATCTCATATTGAAAAAACTATTTTCTTATTAAATCATATTTATCTTTTGTTTATAGCTCTATCCAACATGTCAGAAAATTAAGTATTTCCAGTTTGAGGCTGAATGCAAAACAGGTCATTATCAATGTGTCTGTACTCTCCTCCATCACACTCTGTGACCATTCAGATGGAAGGTCTATGTGAGTACACTTCTCTATTTCTCTCCGTCTTAGCTAATTTTTAAAGATTTAGATTTGGGGATGGCCTGTTTTATTAGCTCTTAATTCTTAGTTTGAAAACGCTCTGAAGTGAACTGTTAGTTTTGCTTGAGCATGTTGAAGCTCATGATCCTCCTAGCCAATTTCACCAGGGAGTTTCACAGATGTTAGCAAACTGCCAAGAAGATGCTTGGGTTTACAGCAAGTCTCTATCCTAAAAACAGCAAGCGCATGAAGAATTAGTGTCAGCCTGTTTAGGTAACACATGTGCTTCAGTCATGTGGGCAAAGTGGTCCCCCTGAGAGAGCAGCAGTCCTTGGAGGACTTGTCCCTAGGACTGCTGCTTTCCTTTGGCTGCTATATTAAGTGAGAAGCCACAGCAAGCAAGCCAAAAGAAGAAAGATTATGCTTGTATTGCTTCATATTTAAGGCATTTTGAGCACAGACTGTTGAGGGTTACATACCCTGTTTTCAAATACCAAGGCAAAAAAGGGCTACTCAGTTCTTCCCAAATGATTTTCCTGGCCTGGGTCTGGGGACATTTGCTGTAGGAAGGTGCTGTTTCCAGCAGTGTGAAGAAAGAAGCATCACACAAGTTTCTGTTTTTAAACTGATCTTAGATAATAAAGGAACAGATTTTCTTGCATCTCTTTGAGGGTGGGTGTGATGTCTTGGTCCTGTGTGCATAGGAGAAGTGCTTATTTTATTGATGAGCTCAGAAAGCAGCTTCTAGTGATCTGTAGATCAGGCACATGTAAAAGAAGAGATAAACATGATAGCTAATGATACATAGTAAAAGCAAGCCTTTAAAAGTTGTTCAGGCTCCTGATTATGTCCTCTTTCTTTGTCATTTCTCCAGCCATGTCCAGGCTTAGATTTATCCAATCTTTCTGCATCCAAATATTGCATTCCTGAAGGATTGGCACAGCTAGGAGCTAATGCTGTTTGTATATGATCTAATAGAGATACAGAGCTGAAAGACCTAACACTGCCAGCTGGGTCTAAACCTTCTCACTATCTGTCTGTGCAGCTGTATGTACATGCCAGACTGGTTAGGGAAGGAGATTTGCTCATTTTGATGGTGCATTGTTATATGTTTTATCAGCTCTAGCAAGAGAAGGAAAATTCACTAGAACTGAGCATTTTTATGAACACTACGGAAAATCTTGGCATCGCATTTTGGTTTTCCTCTGTTGTTTATTAAACTCATGATTGTGACCAACCCCTTTGCCTTTGGGACAACATTAAAGATGTAGGCTTAAGCATGAGCTAAATCCTTTTTATAAACTACATGAGAATCACAGGCCCTGGATAGCATGGTTTATGTTTATTGAAAAAAACTGTTAAGGGTGTAGTTGCTGTCCTTCTATAACTTGTCTGCTTTGTCAGGGAGTGAGAAGCCCACAGCTGTGTCTAACTACCTGTCCACTCCTGCCATTAATTGTAATATACATATGTGACCAGCTTGCCCTCAGATTGCAAGGTAAACAATTTTAAAATAGGGCAGGTATTGATAGACCTTTGCTAAAATGCTTGGGTCTTTTTTAACTTTTTAGATCAAGTTTCAGGGAGAGATGAAGGGGATACATTAGAGTAAGCAAGGTTTTAAATGTTTCTTAGTTCCCAGGTGGGTAGGGTAGGCATTGGGTACTTATCTAGCTTTTTTATTCTCAGGTGCTTAGTATAGGACAAGGGTCTCTGCCATTGGCCTAGCATATGCCATTCAGAATATCTTCCATATTATCATCTCAATGCCCAGATGGGACCTGTTGCCTGCAAACTCATGTGAATCATCGCAACTGACTAAATCTATTGTGTTGCATATACCTCAATGGCTGCAAAAAGATCTTTGTGTTTGGGAGGAGAAACTGATTTGCATAAGCTTCATTTTTATTCATGCAATAGCTGTACTCTGCCAATTATGCTATAAATAAACTAATGTGTAGGCAGGTAATGTATAGTACATTCATGCCTGTCCCCTCTGTAGCGAGAACCGTGTTAGATACAGACAGTGTCAGAGCATTTCAGGGATTACAGTTTCTTTCACAAGCTGCTCAGGGAAAATAATTGACATACCTGCATGCCTGCAGCACTCTGAGTATACAGCAGGAGAGTAGATTTCATGGCTTTAAAGCCACATGCTGTGTTTTGGAAACTCATCACTGTCTCTTCAATCTTTGCAAATGAGCACAAGCAAGGACCTGATACACTGTTTTACCAGGAGCCAGTTGTCATATATGGGCATGTCAGACTATTCTATTTGGGTTTCTTAAACGTCTGCTTTCAATGTACACAGTCCCCCAAAAATTAAATCAAACCTAAGTAAGTTTGCTGTACAGATAAATTCTATTTGACTCCAAGGATAAAGGGGATATAATTCTCAGACCCACCTCTTCCAGTGGGGAGTATGGAGGAAAAGATTTAAAAATAAAGGTTGTACATAAGTAGCTGAAGGGATATATGGAAGTACAGAAATGGGTGAGATGCTATGGAAAATTTTATTATATACCCACTCATGCTTCCATGCTAGTCTACAACCCATATTTCAAATGCTACCTGTAATTAAAGAGTAATTTTTAAAGACATTCTGAAGTCAAATAGGATTTTTCAGTAGAATTTACACTCCTCAATGATTTCTACAAATGGATCTTAAGCTCCTAAAACAGGTAGGTGGTTTGGAAAATTTTACCCTGTAGGGCTTATTATTGATACTTATTTTGAGTTGCTGGCAACAAAATTCTTGTTCCTTCTTCATGGCTTAGACCTATGCACTGCTGGGAACCTGAACAGAGCAGCTGTGTTTCCTGAAGCAGCAATGCTTGGTGACACATTTTAACTTAGGGAAAGTAAATGTCACATGGAAAGTGAAGGGGCAAAAAATACTGAAGGAACTGGTTTGAGATAGTGAAGGTAACCTATTGTACAGATCTTCCATTCCTGTATTAGTGGAAGATACCCCTTTGGAGGCTTTTTACGGCCTGTGAGGAGGTCAAAGCCAATATGGGGGGACACCTGTATGGATTCCTGACAAGGAACTAGGGGCAGAGGACCATCTCCTCTGGTGTCCTTTTTTCCTAATCCTTCCAAGGTGGTGTCCAAGACTGGATCTCTGTCACAGACTAGCTGTCTCTCTTTAATTTTTCTCTCACTTAATTATTCCATATCTTATTTGCTCTGCCAATGCACCTACCTTTCTTTTTTTTTTTCTGTTTCTGTTTTAGTGTCATCAGTTTTATCCCATCCCACTCTCTCAGGACTTTATTCCCCCAATCCTAAATCCAATTGAAAAAAAAGCAATCTTGTAATCAACAAATCTTCTTGCTTGACTGACTCTGTTCGGACTTCTTTTAGTTTTCCATAAGAGAAAACTGACAGTTATCATTTGCAAGGTGCATGACTTATTTTTCCTGTTGCTCACTTCCAATATATTTTGCTGCTCTGGAAAGGCAAATAGTTTTTCACTTTCAAAGTTTCTGTGTTCTAAGTCGTAAAAAAATTGAAGGTTTCATATTGTAACAGCAATGAAAAGGTATGACTGAAGAATAAAAATTCCACTAGAAGTTAATGTGTGCGTGCTTGTACATTTGTGTATCTATTAATAGATGGAAAAGGGCGGATAGGTTGTTTTGAAGGAGGAGATGGTTGTTCTTTAGTCCTGATTTTTTTAAAGCTTCCAGGGGAATTTTTCTAGGGGAGAGACTCAGGTAATTACATGGTAAGGCAATTCTTCAATAATTTTAAAATCTCCTAATCCAGTTGGAAAAGGAGATACTTAAAGTCATTGTGCTCCTATGTGATTAATGAGAATTGGTGGCTGGAAGAGGTGAGCTGTGCAGATTAGTGCCCTTGCTAAGGGCAGGGCACCAAATATAGCCCTGAGAAATTGTTAAGGAATAGCTAGATCAGGGTCTGGGTTCCATGTACTGGACAGTATAATCTGCATGAGTTTTGCTTTAGATTGGCCACATAGCTGCTTCCAGGCAAGACTGTCCAAGAGTAAAAGAGGTCTGGGGAAGGTACAAGTATAGTATCATGGGACATGCATCCTATAGGTACAGGATGCCCACCTTCAATGGTTTCACTGCTCACTGGACAGCTTGTTTGGGTGGGCTTTTTTCCATGCAACTTCCACAAACACCAAATTATTCCAATACTACGTAACACTGCTGAAAGATATTAAAGGGATTCACTCACAGGAGGCTTGGCCTTTGGCTTTAACATTTCTTACCAGTAAAAGTGTAGATTATGGGATTAAATATACTGTACACTGCACTGAAACCAACTATGGAGTACAGCCATTTATTTCTCAAAATAATTCACCGGGACTTCTTGGATATCCTAAAATAAAGTTGGAAATACTAAACATGGAGGCAGAAGGTGCATCTTTTAGGAGAGATACAAGAGATACACATCTTTGCATAGAAAAGCAAAGTAAAGGTGATATTGCTACGTGGAGTTCTAATACCGGGTTGCCTGTCATTAGAAATGTTATCATGGAGGACATGTGCTTTCCTTGAGCTCCAAGAGAAACTAATCACTCCAGTTTCTCTTAAGAATTTCAAAAAGTGCTAGCAAGAGTCACCAGCTTCTTTCCATTGGTACAATGGCAAGCCTGATGCCCACTCCTGAGAAATTTTCTCTTCCACTGGAGAGAAATTCCACCTGTCATAAGTTAAACTTAGTAGATGTGGGATTTAGCCAGCGTAACCCAATTGAAAGTTTTGTTGGGGAGGTTTCATTTATGCTTTTGAGTACTGTATATTTTATCTGTAACTACAACATCCAAACATTTTCTACAAAATTTCTACAAAACATTTTCTACAAAATGTTTGGCTGTTGAAGTATGATTTGGGATAGTGACCTATGTAGCTTAGCTTGCTACTTCTCTTACTCAGTGAAGCAGTAACCTGCTTTAGATTCCTTGATACAGTTTTTCATTACTGTTAAAAACAAGTGTGCCACTCCCTTCAAATCTTATTCCTTCTGTTTTATGAAATGCTAGGTCTGCTCCTAGAAGCATTGATAATGTATACAGTTTGAAATTTCAGTATTCAAATACTGACAACACCTGGTACATGAGAACCTATTTAAGTTGATAAGGCAAAGCTAAGTGAATCAGATTATGTTTCCTAAGTGTACTGAATAAAATGGTGTGTAACTCTTATACCCGCATTGCTCTTTATGAAAATGTCTGAGAAGATGCTTTAATTCCCACTTGAAAGTACTAGAATTTACATAAAAAAGCATAGAATTCTTAAATTAAGAAGGATATCACCAGTTAGCTAATTGTCCTGCTGGATATTTAGGTTGCCAACACCTTCTTGGCAGAGCTGAGCATAGAGAAAATGCTAAAGATAGAATGAGAAGTTCACTATATGGGATTTCTTTTTTCTGGAAAACCAGAATGGGGAGTGATGTCAGACCTTATACTGATCACTGGGGGTGCAGAGAACCTCAGTCTGAGGGACAGTACTTCTTGTGCTCTTGGCTTGACTTAAGAGAAATGTGTTAATGAATCATCAACAAAACTTCTTTAGTCCCAGGACATTTACCAAAGACTTCACAGGTGCATCTGCTTTTGCTGAGGCATAGCAGGAAGTGTTGGCAGGATCAGAGCTCAGGGAGTAGCACTGCAGGGCCTGAGCCTTAGTGCTTGTGTTGCTCCAGGCTTCCTTTTATTTAAGAACAGCAGCTCTTTATGATTAGCTGGTATGAGGTAAGCATGTTATAAATCTGCAATTTTAGTTGTTCTGGAGAGTTTCTCCAGTGGTTTTGGACAGTTTAACTGGAAAAGTGCCTTACAGGGGAAGACTGGAAAAAAAAACAACATGAGGAGAATGGAATGGAAGATGGGGCAGCTGGTGTGAAAGAGATTTCACAGGCTTTTTATGTTGCATGGCATGGAAGATTCATCTGAGCTGTCTTTTCTCTGGAAGGCACTTTACATGGTTCAAAAAAAGAGCCATCCCCTTACATGGGATGTGACCCTGCATGCTGACATGCATGTTCTTTCTAGCGTGCCTTCCTCTGAGGGTGACATGCCTCCTTCATGTGATCCTACCATACAGGCTGGACTTTGTGTTCTGACTGCTCCTTAAGTTCCACCTGATCAACCCATGCTTTCTCTGGAGACTTTTCAATCATTTCACATCTCATTTAAGGTTCAGCAAGATACAGAAGCCTTACCAGCTTGAAATAATCCTATTAGTCTCAATGGGCTTGCTCAAATACTCCAAGCTGGAAGGTGCTTTGCTAGACTCTAGAACACGGCATGAGGAAAATGCAGCTTTTGTTCCTTTTGATTCCTTAGAAAACTCCCCCTGGCTCTGAGGAAAACTTCAATCAGGAAACATTTCTAGGAACATTAAGAGAAATTTCAATTAATAAACATGCACATCATAGGGAGCCATTGCTTAGGATAAGTAGGTGTTGTTAGCAGTCCTTGAAAAATCACAGTTTTAAGTATTCCAATTCAAATTAAAATGCTATTGGTACTTGCAGTTGCTGCACAAGAAAGAAGAGAGAAGCAATAAGATGCTTAAAGGCTGGATTCCTACTGATGTTGATAGGAAAACTTGTCTGCTTCACAGCAGTCTGGTCTTGCCCACTTTTCTATACTTAGCAGAGGAAACGAGTACAATGGCCTGAAAGCTGCTGCTTGGGATGTGCAGTGTACATAGGCTTTTTAAAGTCAGAGCCTGTGTTTGTTTGTAAAAAGCATTGCAGGGCTGATGCACTTTGGATTGTGCACAACACAAGTTTAGCTCCTTAAGCTCTTACCTGTCTCATACCAAACCGCGTTCTGGCCAATGTCACCAAACTGGAATAACAACATTGTAATCCTGCTCAGGTCTTCTAGGTTTTAACTATGATTGTTATAACCAGGTTGTTAGGGAAGAGAAAGAAGACAAGGGATAAAGGAGACATGCTCAGAATTCAACTAGGGTTATGAGGCAAGCTGTGGAATTAAGTAACAAACACATCCTGCCCCTTCTGTGTACCTCTCATTATAAAAGCATTCTCACCTCCCACAGTCAGAAAACTAGTGAACTGCCTGCTTTCCTGAGGGCATCTGTTTCCTTCAGGAGCTGAAATAATCTCAGGCCTTATGACCATTTGGGTAAAGGAAAAAAGTTCCTGAGATCTTTGCTGAGAGGTAGCAGAACTTCAAAAAAACCAAATGGCAGCAGGAAGAAAATACACTGCAAGTCACAGGGAAATTTTATCTAAGGCCCTGCCACTTATCTGTTGCTTCTACAGACTGCCCCTGTCTGCTGGCTATGCTGAAACCATGAGAGAGCTCAGCAAGTTAAGATGAGAGACCTGCAACTCTAGGATTTGTGCGTGAAGGCTCTGAAGAAGGGGAGCATGGCTGTGTCCTTCCTGTTGTCTGGCTGCATGCCTCTACAACATGCCAGAGGTTCCCATTTCAGCTATATGCAGCAGTAATGGTGGCAGCAGTGTGGCTTTTGCAAAGGTGACAGAGAAGCTGCTGGCTGTTGGATGCTTTAGGACTTTTCTGTTGTACCTAACTGGGACTGGAACTCCCTAAAAACCTTGTCCTGTGTGTGGTTAACAAGTGAAATCTGGCTATATCTCCACGATATAGTGATCCAAGGCAAATGCTTTACAGAACTGTCTGTAAGCATTTCTTTCATTAACTATGACTGAAAAGGCATTGATTTATTATATCCCAAAGTACAGTGAGTCATCACCTCTTAAAAATCTTCAGTCTGATTCAATAAATGATTCCTTATCTTGGGCTAGAACTTTCAGTTTTATTTAGAATATTAACTTGGTAAATAAATGTTAGAACCTTTTTAATGCTTTACATAAGGCATAAGAAAACTTAATCTCAGGGTTGTAAACAGTGCTGCTGCTAATCAGACTGGAAACACTTCCAGCTGGCATTTCTGAAATCTAAATGAGTCCATTTTATCTCTTCATCTTCACAAACCTCTCATTGTGTTGCCACTACAGAAAAGGAGAAAAATAATTCTGGCATCACTTCCAAAAAGACCATGTGTCTATTGAAACTGGCCTAGAGATAGCTATAGACACACTGTTTAGTACAATTTTTATCATTATTTTTGATACAGATTCACCACAAATGGTAGCTTGCAGCAAAATCTGGTTTTGTACTGACTCAGATGGAATCATAATCATCATCAAATCATCATAGAATGGCTTGGATTAGAAGGGACCTTAAAGATCTTTGGAAACTTTCAACAATAGCACATCTCTCATGCAGTGGAAAGCCACAGACTTCCTTGAGCGTGTCTTGCACAAACTCGGTGTGTCATGACAGTTGCACTGCCTGGGGTTGGATACGTTCTTTGTAACCTTGTAGTCCTTGTTGGGGATATGTGTATGGGATAGCAGATCGCCAAGTCTGCCACTCTGCTGATGATGCCACCCCTGTCATGGGCAGGAACACCTTCCACTAGACCAGGTTGCTCCCACACCCCCATCCAGCTGGTATGGGGCAGCCATAGCTTTTCTGTGCAACCTGTGCCAGTGTCTTACCACACTCCCAGTGAAGGACTTCTTCCCAATATCTAATCTAAATCTACCTTGTTCCAGTTTAAAGCCCAAATTACCACATGCCCTGTTACTACTTTCCCTTGTAAAAAGTCCCTCTCCAGATTTCTTGTAGTCCCCTTATAGGTAGTGGGAAGATGCTCTAAAGTCTCCCTGGAACCTTCTCCAGGCTGAACAACCCAAACTCTCTCAGCCTGTCTTTGTAGAAGTGCTCCAGCCCTTGGATCATCTTTGTGGCCCTTGTCTGGACTAACTCCAGCACATCCATGTCACTGTACCTATATATGTATCACCACCTTCACAGTGGTGATGACACAACTGCTAAATCTACGCCTACCAAATGCACCCAGTGTCATTATCATATATGTAGATATTGAGTAAGCAGAACACAGCTTTGAACTGATATTTTTGTGAATGTGGAGAGCATACTGAGGAAATAATTGTCTTGACTGATGTCATGAAGTCTTGCAGACCCTTTGTAGAAATACACTGTTGGATCTCACAGTATCTTTTGATTTACAGCTTACTCCTGTCTAGATTCCTTAGTTATGTTACAAAGTTGAAGAGCAAGGCAGAATATGAGCCTTTGTGGGCAGATCAACGAAAAGGAGCAGTCTATGAGATGAACTATGCTATATAGAGCTGAGAAGAGCCAAACTAGAAGGGCTGAAATTTCCTAATGTTTTTACAGGACAAGTGAAGAATCTAGTCAAGCTCTGGAACTACTTTAATTTTAAAGGGCTTAGAGATGCAAGAAACCAGTGAGGGGCCTGGGGAAGAAGTGATGCCTCAAGGAATGGTGGGAAGCTAGGTCTGTTTAACAGATGAAAACACCAGCATTTTTGCCACTTTTCCACCAGAGGGTAGAATCTCCTGTGGTTTGCAGCAGTTATGGGACTGCAGTCTCACAAATCCTCTAGATACTTCCGAAATTGGAAGCTAAACAATCTCCCACAAGTTTCACCTGCTGGATTTGAGACTGGGAGTTTGAATGGTAACTGAGTTGCAACTTCACTGAGGAGGATTGTAGCTGTTACGTGATAATCAAATTTCGTTTGCTTGACACATAATGGGATTATTGATTAGACACCCGCAGCTTGTCATTTCAAATCACATCTCCTCTTCATTTCTAAGGAATGAGTGACATAGTCTAACATGCTCAGCATCATTAAATGGAAGCAGTTATTTACGGTGTGCATCCGAATTTAGCACTAATTCCCAGATCTGACAGAAAATAATCACTTTGTGCAAGGCATTTTTATCTTGCCGTTAAAAAGTGTATCAAGAGCTTTAGATAAGAACTGAAGCTGAAATGCCTTCCTAGTCTATACCTAGATGGTCTCATCTGCAAAAAAGAAGCAGGGAGTGGCAGGTCATGACTTAACACAGTTCCCGATCCTTCAGTAACTTCTGACATATTGTGGCTGATCCAGATGTGAATCGCATGTCAAAGCATGCTTATGCTGAATATCATCTTTGCAAAGTTCTCTTTAAGCCTTACTTTCCCCATACACCACTAGATAGCAGCAGCAACAGTCACGGGCAGATTTTAGTTGTCACATAATGTACTATGTAAGGCTTCTTTTAGGAATTTATAAGACATTGCTTCTATTCAAAAGGAGTGTTATTTACCAGGAACAGGTTTAATGTGCTTTTATTACCTCCTCCTTTTCTTGAGGAGAAAGGTGCATGGCACCTGAAATTGTAAAGGAGAGACTGTGGAGGGGAACTGTGCTCTTGCTACTGACCTGAAGCTGTTGGATTTTTTTATCCTGAATCTCAAACATTTCTCCTTCAAAATCTCCCTCTGATAATTTGAAAGAGTTGAACTGGAATCTTGCCAGAAGCAATTATTTCAATTTAAAGTAGCAGTACATAAAATCAGACTGTTCACCCAGTTCTTTCGCAGATGTTTGTGCCATATTCTTCCAATGGAGCTAAATAGCTCTTCTGGATAAAAGTACATTTGATAGTTTTTGTGAATAGTTTCCTTGTCTTTATGACAGTACCTCTATATATGTAAGACACCACCAGCCCCACACGTGGACTTGTCTGGAACACCTCTGTAATACAGAGTCCTATTCTAGACTTCGTACTTCCGAAGTATTGTGAGGTTGGAGAATGTTTGAAGAAAACACACATGGTTAAATGAGCCGGAAAAATGCACATTATACATGGAGGCTCCAGAAACTGTCTGTATTTGTCTCATCAAAGCAAAGATAAATGAGCAACTTCCTCATAGGCTATAATTACCTCTAAGGGATACGAAAACATTGACAATTGACAGCTTTGAGCTTGACCCTAGGAAATAACAAAATCCAGTAGTTAGAAATTGAAATCTGGACTGGAAATCGGATACAAACATTTAACCCTGTGGTTAACTAACTGTTGGAGTAATGATGTTCAAGTTGTGTGATCGGTGATTTTAAAGCTAAATTGTGGGGATTTGCGTATTCCTTAAAACATATACTTTTCTTCTAATACAAGTTAAAGTCTTTGGTCTGTATTCTCTCAAAGACCGGGCCAAGAGGTTTTAAGAGCTTAGCTCTTGTTTTGGCAAACAGATGTTGTGCAGGTGATAATCTTCTCTGAAAGACACCCTCCCATCTTTAAGTTTCTGAAAGGGATGAGGACTGCATTTCTGAAAACACATTCCCAACTGTGGGATTTGAGACTATGAAGGACTAAGCAAATTAATTTCTCTTTCTTTCCATCCATCAGCATGGTAATGGCTCTAGAGCAAATCAGACCTTATGTTTTGAATTCCTCTGTTACTCCCTGGCTTGTATTCTGTCATGCCTGGAATTTCCACAGCTGTATTTGCATTACACCTATTATTTAGGCTTCCTAAAAATCCCACCTGCCCAAGAAGAATGCAATGTGAAGGCTAAACCTAGTCACACAGCACATCTGCAAACTCCTACGTAATGGATTCATTTCTTCATGTACTCCATGCGCTCAGTTGCAATTGCTTCCTGCAGGATTATGTACTTCCACATCCCTTCTGATGTACAGCAGCTGAAAGGGGCCGACAGACATTCTTTTCCTCTGCTCAGTTTCCTTTGCTCTAAGTGTCCCTCCCCACACGTTTTTTATTGTTTGTTATTTTTTGTTCTAAATAACTCCTTGGACAAAAAGGGATCATCTCCATGTTTGGTCTGGGTTCAACATCCGTATGCCTATGCAAGGCTAAGCTAAATTCATGTTTTGCGTTTGTTCCCAAACTGTAGCTGACTCTTCACTCATCTTTAAAGAAAATAGAGCTTTTCTTTATTTAATGAACTTCCTGATTTCTGTATAGCAAAAAAAATCCAAAGTGGGACCATGGATATGTAGTTGTATCAAGGCTAGCCAACACAAATGACTTGTTTAGACTGTTCTGCTTTTTAGATGGTACCTAAGGATCTGAGTTGAATGAAAATCGGAACTGATGCAGCTGGGTTTTCACTCACTGTGCTCACTTATTAGTTTTCCCTTCTTTATGAATCCAGAACCTCCATGTGATAATTACAATATCCTATCAATATTTATGTTAACCATCAAATTTTAATCCCTTTGCATCCCTTTCTTAGCAAATGCAGCGTGTGACAATATCTCCTGCATATACCTCAGCTCAATTCTAAATCTCCTATAATAAGAAACATCTGTATAATTTGTGACAAACTCTCAACATTTTGTCACAAAAATAAAATAATGACTTTTTTTAGGACAGAAATGCCCACCTCACCTAAAGTATGATATGTTTTAAAGTGGAAGCTCTGAAATCTCTGGAGATATATGGAATATGATACTGAAATAAAACTGTAGGTTTATTTTTAGGGAAACAAGGAAGAATTCAATCCCATAAACAATGAGTTATGATTCTAAGTTATTTGAAATAAATTTTGCTGTCTTAGGTAGGCAAGCTTGTTCTGCCACAAAAACTGATTTTCAATGGTCATCTGATTCCTTGAAGGAAAAAATAAATAGCATTTTAAAATTTCCACTTATGTTTTAAAAACAGGGGAGAAAAATATTTTGAAAACAGTGTGTGACAGCTGAAATCCATGGTTTTGCAGGCTTTTAGTTGTTGAAAATAATGGGAGAAAAATATCCATTTTGGAGTAAGGGGTGGAGGTCTGTGTGGGAAGAATCAAAAGTGAGATTTGCTACACTTCCACTGAAATGTGCATTCAAGTATTAAGTGGCCTTAGCTGCAATTTTAATGTTATAAGTTTTACCTCTACCATAATTCTCAGAAGGTAGACCTCATTTTCTTCTTGTTAGAGGAATGCACATGTATTATAGATTATTTGCAAGGACAGCAGAGGTGTCTACAGTTGACTCCAAGCCCAGACTTTCATACCAGCCTTTTTAGTGGCCTCCAACTGGCCTAATTGTCACAGCTCTGCTGAATTTCTGGGTATAAAGTTTGCCTACTGTACACTGTCCTGCCATGTAGCTGGAGCCTTTCTTCATGCTGTACTACTTGAATGGAAAATGGAGCCTGCTGAAAAATCAATGTTTGTATGCCAAATTAGGATTTTTTTCTTCCCCACGAGTCACTTTGCAGGCTGCATTGAATTTTATCTGCTATTACATTGGGTAGTCACCAAGTCTTAGATGTTCTCCCTCAGCTCAGGCAGTTAGTTCGTCAGGCAATCCTCACCTCTCCTGAATAACTTGGTATCATCGCTGGAGATGAGAGGACTTGCTCTTACATGAGAGAGAGCTGGGCCCAGTGTCATTACAATGAGAATAACGTGGTAGCATAAAAAGCCAGAATCCATTAGGGTTGAACCAGCCATAAGGGCCCAGGCTGGGATCAGTGAATCTGATAGCTATGAAACAACTGTGACATGCAAATGACATGCAAAAAAAACCTGCAAGAAACCTGACTGCCTTCCAAGCCAGCCTTAGTCATGGGAGTGGTTGGGTGACACTAACTGTACCTTCCTACATTGGAAAAGGGATTTGTTCAGTAGCACCTACGTGCATCTTGTCTGGGCCACAGACAGTTGGTCATTTGGCTCCATCTTCTGGGAGAAGACGGAACCAAAGTCACCTGAGCTGACATTTTGCAAGTCTTGTCACACCTAATTTATTGGTATTTTATTACTCTTCATTAATGCTTCCATGCAAACTCACAATGGATACAAACTCAGCGGGAAGCCTATTGCTTTTCTGGAGTTATTTTAATGGGAGCAAGAAGTCAGCACACAAAAAAAGTGCTGAAAATCAATAGCTTTATTTTTTTCCATGGCTAAGAAAGGACAGTTAGTGAATGTTTGACTTGCAATTTAACGGTGATAGAAAAAAGCAGAGCCCAGGTAAATGGCTCTTTGATTCCTGTACAGTTTTGTAGAATTAGCTCTGACTCTGCTTCAGGCAGCACACTATTTGTTCTCTGTTTCTGGGGCTTTGAATGCAAAAAGGGGACATGGCAATTATTTTTATAGCAGCCTTCAACTGGGTGCTGTAGTTGGTCAAAACACATTATCTGTTTGGGATGGACGTTTTGACCATCACAGTCTTCCCATGCAGCATTCAGAACTGGGGGCCAGCTAACCAAGCTGCAGTCACATTTACTTACTTGGGGGATTATTTTCACATTTCTGTTTAGTCTTTGAATTTCTCCACTGTTCCAAAATTCACAAAAACTAAAAATCTCCTCAATTAGATCTTTAAGACTTTCATCTCTGAAGGCTTTTGCTGTGTGCCTGCTGTTGCTTAGATACCTGGCATGTTAGTCCATTACTGGGGGCAGCAGGAGGATCCCACAGAGCTTCCCTGCACTCTGTTTGGGCTCAGACAAAAGCAGCAGCTGGACCACAGTCATTCACTGCATCTGTTGGTCGACTGCTTGAGCTGTGCTTGCTTCTGGTGCTCAAGATGTTGCTGAAGAGTTTATGTGGTATCTGTTGGGTGGTAGCTGGCAGGCTGTGGCTTTCACAGTGGGGTTTGCAATCCTGGGTGACAACTGTGTGTTTGGTGTGCATGCAAGCCAAGAAAGGGTGTCCCAAGGGTGAGCCCAAGGAAGCAGGTAGGTGAGGTTTTGCTTAGGTACTGAGAGGAAGTGAGTCTCCAAAATGTGTGACTCTACTAAATGCACTGGGGTGGGGGAGCAGAGGAAGGGAACTCAGGCCCATGTTGTCTCCAGCTTTACAGAACACAACCAGGCCTTTTAATGAATTTACAATCTGAGCAGTATTTGTAACAGAATCACCGTGCATGCCCTCTGAAACAAGGTAGGACTGCTCAGAGGAAGGAAAAATTAGTTTAACTTCTAAAGCAGCCAAGCTGTGGGGTGGTAGAGCAGAGCAGTAGTTCCTCCCCTGCGGTTCTGCACATGCCCAGGACAGACACCCTTCAGGTTATCTCCAATTAGTGGAAGGTCAGGCAAGGCTAATCAGGAGTAATGAAGATACCTGTGAGTCTTGTTACTGCCCAACACTGGGGGATAGACCTCTGTATGGAAGTTGTGTGGAGGAACATAGGTAAAGTACTTCATCTCTGGAAAAGCAGCAGCATCTAGGTAAGGGAGACATGTTTTGGAGCTTCTTTTTTGCTGTTCCTGTTTTTATTACACTTTAATTCCTGTGTGAAGCTTAAATATTTGGCTTTGGAGGCTGTGGATAGTGACTTGTTGCTGGTAATGAGTTCCCAGAGGTGGTACCGGTTGATACCTGACCAGCTCCTGTGGTTGGAGCTGGTTTGTTATAAGTACAATAGCTGCTTTTGCTTTGGAGTGGTGATAGCAATGCAAGACATGGGAAAGTGTCCCTAATGCCAAGCTGTGCTGATTTTTGGCTTGTCAAATAGAGTTCAAAGCAAATTTATTTTCTGTAAGTGAAGTGTTAAATCACTTAAATCTGTTCTGATCAAAATTCAGCAATGCTTTATATTTTGCTTCTTTTTGGTGTAATTTATTAGGCATGACTAAACAGTTAATACACCTTTATATAAACTGGCTTGACATAGGTTGCCTGAAAGAATGGTTTCTATTCATGTACGTCATGTCTACTTTTCAAGTAACATACTTACAATGTTTACCATGTATTTATTGTACCTTTATGAACACATTCTTAGAGGAGTCTTGACAGAAAAGGAAAAGCACCTCTCTTTTTGTCTTCTGTATGAGGCAAATTTTGTTTAAAATTTGTGGTTTTGACTGGAAAATGACTTCTTAATGTCTAAGATGAAGCTTGTTAATGAAGCAGTGTGCACTTTCATCATAAAAATCTATAATTTTGTAACTGAAACTTAATAATGTGGTAGTGAATAACCTTTAATTTAGAATAGGTGAATTATCATTTGGAGGAAAAGGAGCTGCCAATACAGCTGCCTCCAAACAGCACAAAGGTGCTTGTGGCAGCTGCTTAGTTCAATCCTACAGTTTGAACTTCTGGGAGCTGTCCTTCTGGTTTGATTCTTTCTCAAGCTGTTTTAGAGGAAGACCCTTTTCCTTCAGCCTTTGGGAAGGCAGGAATCTGTTGCCTTCTTTCAGAGGGTTTTGGCTTTGTTGATTTCTGGCAAGCCTAGTTTGGTAGGCTTTGAGAAAGTTTTGAAGGTCAGGTCCCTTAAGAACTAGAGATGGAGGGTTGGTAGCTTAGAAAAAGAGGAGGCTTTGAGCTGTAAGTGACATTAGGTCTGTCTGGAATTAAAGCTTTAGGGTACAAGTGAAATTTCAGAGGGCGAATGTGTGTTTGCAGACTTCACACCTGTTCTGCATGTCCAGCAGTTGATATAGGACTGTGCAGTTTAGAATTTGTTAGATATAGTTTGCGGCTTTCATATAACCATGCAAGTCCTTTAGCAGGTCTTGTCTTTTCCTACCCTTTGCCCTGAAAGATGATTTGACACTTTGCACACTGTAAGCTTTGGTCATCTTCATCAGGCTGTAAAAAAACAAAACAAAACAACCAAACCCAACACCAAAATAAAACACTGAATTTCAGCCTAGAATTACAAAAACGATGATCAGAAAGAGTGAAAAACCTCTTATCATCACACCTTTTCCCTTCATGATTACCTGTGACACAGAAAGCCAAGGTGATATTTTTTTGCTTAGCATTAAGACCAGCAGGACAGGATAAATCAGAGAGAGAAATCTTTAAAGATCTGTCAAAGAGATCTGTCAAAAGAAACGCTGCACTTCCAGTTCTCCAGTTTAAATTATATATTATTACATTATATATATTATATATATATAATATATATTATATATAAACATTATATTATAAACACAGATCACTTTGGTTTACTGTGCCACAAGCAATCATAGAATCATAGAATGAAGGGAAAAGGCATGGGGATTGGAGACCTTTCACTCTTTATCCTCATTAGTTTTATAATTCTAGGCTGAAATGCTCTTTCAAAGAGCCAAGGCCTGTAGGGACATGGGACACTTGGGCTAAAGGTATGCCCTGAAGACAAGGTATCCCATCGGTCATATGTGCCCTGCATGTTGACACAGCCAACTGATGTGTGTCATTTAATTCCCTTTTATCTGTTGCTGAGTTGTTGTTATGTTCTCATTTAATACTGAAGGACACATCAGCAAAGAGTTGGAATAGGTGGGCCTTGCCTTTTATTCTTATGTACTCTAAGCTTCTTGACAACAGGAAGAGAAGATGAATTGGCAGTGGCAGTCAAATGCCTAGCCCTGGTGTGAACTGAAGTGGATGAGACAGTAGCCAAGTTCTCTGCGATTGTTCCCATTGCACTGTGTGGACATATCAAATCAGACAAAGCTCACCAGCAGCGAGTGCTTGACATACTTGGTTTGCTTCAGGCAACCTTACAGTAATAGCTGTTATGTGCACTTATGTGCAGCATTGCAGATTCCCAGTTCATCTACATTGCAGTCTGTGATGAGATAAAATATTTTGCTTTGCTATAGATAGCTAAAAATAAAGTGTTGGAAAAAATTATAAAATTGCTGATCAGATGTAGTGAGAAATTACTTGCTCTTCCAGATGGCATTTGAAAAGGCACAGAATGTCACAGGTTAGTATCTTAAATTGAGTAACAAAATAAGCACAAGTTATTTTACAGCTGCTTTACTATCTGATTTGTAAAGTGCTTGCCAGCTAATAAAAATAATAGTTGTTATAATTAGGAGTAAGTTATTGGTAATTGTAGAACTCTAGAAGACTGTTAAGGGAAGGGAATAGAAATAACTTATCATCTGAACTTAGTAACTGTTTATTGGCTCATGGATATTAATGAATTATTGATTAACTAGTTACTACCTGATATAGATATCTATAAATGGAGGTGAAATATGAGTTTGTAAGAACATCTTTGTGGTGAGTCCAGAAAGAGCTGAACAGCAAGCTGCTTTGTCTTTAGTGGGACTAATAGCTAAGAATTCTTGAGTATGGTCCATATGCAGTCAGTGGTTTTTTTAAACACAAGCTGCTGGACTTTACTGGCTGCATTGATAAATACAGTTTCACTGAGAGCATAAAGATGACCTAATCAAATTAAGCAACAAGTCTGGCAGAGGCATGAGTTTAGGGGAGCCTCAAGTGGAGAGAGAGTGGTGGCATTTCTCTGAGCTGTAGGCGATCCAGTTGTTCCTTGTATTGGAATCATACCGTACCTCTGGTTGCCATTCTCCTTTCTTCTTCTATATTGTATTTTTGGAGATCTGCGAACAAGCCAAACCTGTAAGCAGTATTCAAAAATCGGAGCCACTTTGGATTTCTACACACCTTTGTTTTGTTCTCTGCCTTTTTTCACCTAGTAATTCCTAGGATTTTGTCTGCCTCTGACTGCCACTGATTACTGATGGAGTGTTTTAATAAAACTCTCTCTTTTAATTCTGAAATCACTTTCCTGAGAGGTAAGAATTTGTTCAGACCCCATTGTTTTAGATATGAAGTTAGAATTGCCTTTTGTTAGGTGCACCACTTTACGTTTCTTCAACCTTAACTTCATCTGCCATTTTTATTGCCCATTTACTCAGAATCATGAAATCCTTTTGCAGCTCTTTGCAGTCAACTTTTGGCTTTTTTTTTTATTTTTTTTTATTTTTTTTAATCCTGAACAGCTCAGACTCTTTTACCTTTGTGTTTATCTCTGTTTCTTGAACGTACTAGAAAATGTGCAACAGCCTATTGCCGTGTGCTGCCCCCTTACCTCCTGTCCTAGGATAAAACAGCACTTGCGGACAGGAAATAGCACACACATTTGGGTGTATTGCCAGACTTTGAAGCCATAACGCAAGGCAAGGGGGATGCTATAGGGATGCTGGGGAGGGACTCTTCATTAGGGACTGTAGTGATAGGACAAGGGGTAATGGGTTCAAACTTAAACAGTGGAAGTTTAGATTGAATATAAGGAGGAAATTCTTTCCTGTTAGGGTGGCGAGGCACTGGAATGGGTTGCCCAGGGAGGGAGGTTGTGAATGCTCCATCCCTGGCAGTGTTCAAGACCAGGTTGGACGAAGCCTTGGGTGATATGGTTTAGTGTGAGGTGTCCCTGCCCATAGCAGGGGGGTTGGAATTTTATGATCTTAAGGTCCTTTCCAACCCTAACTATTCTAGGATTCTATGCTGCCTCATACCTGTGTTGGTTTGTTCTGATGTGGATCAGGGCTAGTCAGCCTTTATGAAAGTATGACTGAATAGCACCATGCCTCATGTCTAGGGTGGTCACAGAGGTGGAGATGGATTACTAGCGGACCAGGCATGTCAGCAAGTGTTCTGGAGTGGATTGTCAAGTCAGGCTGTACACCTGGGAATTTTTGCCCAGATATTTATATGGAAACATGTGATGAAATCTGTAGTTGTATGTGCCTGCCTCCACTGCCAGGCACAGGGGCAGCTCTAGCTCCATTTGGGGTCTCTTCTACCTCAGCTCCAGCTCTTAACTGAGAAGAAAATGTTGAGAGCCCATCTTTAGAGGCTTTCCCACCTCTTGGTTAAGTGAGTTCTATCTAGCAATTGTCAGCGCATTGAGTTCACCTCTCTGGGAATTTCTTGTGTTCAGTATAATGTTTAAGTACAGTGTAATTTGGGGTTGGGGTGCTGGTGTTCGAAAGGCACAAAGGCTTATGGAATAGGCAATGGATTTCTCCACGGGACAGTTGCGGATGCAACTATTTTCCTCTAACTGAGAATGGATATTGGTTACTTGCTTCTTCTTTGCTCTGTCCCAGTGAATGTGTCAGGATTGCTTCCTAGTCCAGATGTTGCATCTGCTAGATTTCCATGTTCATGTGTTAAGCAGTTGTTTAAAAAATGACAACAAAAAACCCCACTAGTGGACCTGTGAGATAGGATTCTTCCTTTGCAAAAGCTACATAGGGTCTTCCTAAATATACTTAGCTTTATGTCTGTTTTGTTCTTATTGCACTTCATTCAGCTGATCCAACTTGGACAGCAGGAAAGCTAGCTTTTAATCCTCTGGATTCACCTAAGAATATCTGTGTGAAAAACTGGAATCATGTTTTCCACTGTTCGCCCTTTTCAATAAGCAGTTTTAAACATTTATTCTTTTACTTCAGGTTTCGGTTTATAGATGAGAAGAGACATCAAGAAGGTTAAGTTAGGAAAATATTTCTGTTAAGAATATACTTTAATCATAGTCCCACATGGAGCTGCTTGCTCTGTTTTTTGGTCATGATCACATAATTTTTCTACCATTGGAATGAAGTTTGAGTCTATCTTTTTGTGAGTTTAGGAATGATTGACCTGTGTTCCATACAATGATCAGAGATGCAGGAATTCTGTGACTATCCAGCATCAAGAATGAGCTGTTTGGACTGCAACTTCTTAAACTTGCCCAAAACTTCCCTACCAGGGGCTGATTTTTCCATATCAGAAGTGGTGAAAAATGCATCTGAAATTCCAGTGGCTCTTTAGGAAGTTGAAGATGAGCATGCAAGAAGAGACAAGGAACGAGTTTAGGATTCTGCAGGCCTCATGCTGTACAGGGAAACACTGTTTGCTGTGAAAACTGTCCTTTCAGTTTCAGGCCTTCAAACCTATGTCTACCAGATGCCAGTCCCAACCACAGAGCTGCAAGCTTGACTGGAAGGCATCAGACAGCCTTTCTGTTGAAGAAATGCTTTGTAGCCAAGCTGAACCCAGGAAAATTAACTAGAAGGAATTGCAGTCTCTACTCCCTGCACTCGTGCACCATTCATGCATTTTGCATTCAAGTCATAGATTTAAGGGAGGGAGGGTAAGAAATGGGACAGGACAAAGAAAATCCTGAAAGCAGGTGTTTTATTAAAATGCAATTAAATTATTCTTTTAATTCTATTTTGTAAATGTAGAACAAAAGATATTTGGCAAGACTCTTTTTCTCCACATGCACCCCTTCTCCACACGAATTTATTTACTGTAAATAATACAAAGTGGTTGTAAAAAAAATTATTGGCAAATTTGTATTGCTTCTGTTTCTCTAGGGAAGTATTTCACTTGAGGCTATAAGCAATTCCAACACTTAAGGGACTGAAGAAGTGAAAATGTTTGTATGTTTAAAAGCAGGATTAGTCTTTTAAAGAAAGGGATTTCTTCTGTTTGGTTGGTTTTGGGTTTGTTTGGGTTTTTTTTTTAACCCACTGTGGCATTTTTAAAATGGCTGTATTAATATTTAGGCTAGCTTCTGTTATTATGAATTACAGCAAAATGTTACTAGCATAATGGGGATAGACAGGTATTTGGGTGTTGGGAGAGGGGAATAACTCAACTTCACATATACCATGATAGATTCTGGACTGGTTGCCACTACCCAGGAAGTATATTAGGGATTATAATATTAATTGGAAGTAGCAAAGATAAAGGACATAAATTGTTAGTAACTAATTATCAGGTGAAAAGATAGAGAACGACCTGGGTATTTTCATGTATTTTTTACATCCATAGTGTGCTTACATTTTGACTGTGAGCTCAAAAGGCATATAGAAGGGAAGAATGGGCAGGCTTCCATGTTGGTGCTCATCAGCCAGGACAACAGACAATAATCAGGGATGACAGGGATCTGTGAAACCTTGAGTGGGATACAGGAGGTAAATAAGGATCATCTGTGCTTTTCCATAATAACACACAGCACACTGATATCACTGGTGGGATAAAGTGTGCAGCATTGCCTGCACGAAATGAAACCATGCACCAGGTGAAGTGCTACTCTCTATAGTGCTACTTAGTCTATGCAGGGCTTATTACTTATGTGGGTACCATATTTTCAGGGCTAAGATTGTTCAGTTTGGAAGAAAAAATCTTGATGAGACATCTCCAAGATCTTAGGGTCAAAGGCTATGTCCAGTCCTCCCCCAGGTTTGCAGTGGAATCTCATCTGATACGTGACAGTAAATTTTTTTGTGTAGTAATGATCCCTTAGCATATGTGAAAACTTATCCTTCCCTTATCTGAGCCTGCAGCTCCAGTTCTTGCTCATTTTCAGCAGTATTTGCTGAAGGAGGCCAGTTGTAAGGATTACTGATGTGAAATATGCCTGTTCCTCAAGAACTACCTAACCAATTTCTGTGATTGGAAGGCCTGTGTGTGCAAGAAATCACAGACTTCTTCCTAGTGTTTTGGAGATGTGACACGCTTTCAGTATTCACTGTCTGCCTTGGGACCACATGATGCAACCTAGAGCACGTGTGTACCAAAGCGATAGGGTAGAGAATCTAAACAGCATTGAAAGCTTTGGTTACTTTATATTGGCAGCAAGCTTCAGTGCACCTTGTTCCAGCTGTGGATTACTCATTTCCAAAGTATTTCTTCTGTGCTGGTGCAAAGGAGTGTCAGCCTTTTTAAGTTAATTCGCAAGTTTATGAGAAGGACAACAAGTAAGCAAAGAAAGAAGGAAATGGGATGGTGACATTTTGAACTGATGATTAACTCTGCAGAGATACAGTGGACCAGCTGACATTTTCTTATAGTGTGATCAGGAAGACCTGCCAGTGTGAAATTATATTAGTCAATCTGTGAACTGACAAGATACATGGACTAGTGTTTGCAAGAAAAAACAAGATTTAGATGGTAGATAGAAGCCTTTATCATCTAATTCCAATGGGAATCTAAAGATAAATGGTAGTCCTTTCCTAAAGACCAGCTACTTTTTTTACCAACAAACACAGGAATTATTGTCAAAAGCTTTACAGAAGAGATGATCCCACTATGAGTATTTCCAGATTTCTAGGACCCAAGCAATTAGCAGCAGCTGGTTTTAAGTATCTGATACCAGAAGGATCACAAATGTTGAACAACAGAGCTATTAGATGTACTGGAGAACAAAGAATCTGATCATCACTTAGTTAGAAATTAATATTTCTGTTCAGCACCATCTAAGAATATAAAAATCCCAGAAGCATAAAGTAAAAATATTGAGGTCTGAAAATAATAGGACCTGGAGGACCATCAGATTTTCAGCAATTTTGCCTTACACACAGTAAGAGCAAAGTGGTCAAAATAATGACTCAGTGTAAGTGCTAAATGAGAGAAATTGCTAGGGAAAAAATGAGGTTTGGTGGGATCATGTCCTTTTTAGGGTAATAAAAATCACTGTGCAGCTTCAAAATATGAACACAAACTGCAGTGAGAAGGGAGGTGGAGATTATTAGGGAGTGACCAAGATGTCTGAAATATCTGTCTTTTCTGTGGTCGCTATTCTAAAGCTTAGAACAAGAATTACACTATTTCAAGTAATTTTTAATTTACCTCATGAAATAATGTCATGCTTTCTTTTCTCAGCCATGAGCATTTTGCTTTTTCAACTACGTATTTCAAGTCTCTCAGCAGCCAGGTAGGCAGAAGGGAAAAGCTGTTGTTATTGAGGCTTATATTGCCTTACTTCTCCCTTGAAAGCAAACTGCTCTGAAAGTACTGTGTAAAATGAGAAAGTTGGGAGTGAAGTCTGACAGCCTGCCAGCATTCAGTACTCCATAGGAAACAGAGTCTCTTGGTTTTGAGTGCTATAGGTTTCTGTAGAGGATTTTTCGAAAGGGATTCTTGCATTTGAAACTGGAAGATTAAAAAAAAAAGAAAGAAAAAGTTATCATGTAAATGGGGAAAGTGGCAGGTTAGAATGAGTTGAATGACAAATAGCTATGGATATGCAGACATACAAATAGGCTGGAAAGCAGGTTTTGTTACCAGGGATGGTATAAACAACTCTATTGTTTTCTCTCTCCTTTTGCTGCTTTTCATGGAATAGTCTGACTTTTCTCTCTTTGTATTCTGAGAATAGAAACATTTCAGGTTTTGAGAAATTAGTTTTTCATATTTCTGTCTGTGGATAAAATGTTGTTCCTTTTCCTGTGAGAGTGTCTTTGACTTCATAAAGAACAGTGATTTATTTCTGTTCTGTGGTGGGGCTTTGTTTTCGTTTTGTGTTTTGTTACCTCACTCCACACTCACCCTCCCCACCCCCTCCCAAGGAATAAATCATGTAGGTACTTCATGATTGCTAGTGAGTCACAATTGCAGAACATCTGAAATTGGGAAGGACTCCTGGGGTTTGCCCAGTTGTATTCTGGATGTCCCCTTCCATGGGGACTCCACAACCTCTCTGGGCAGATTGTTCCAGTGTTTGACCACCCCAACAATAAAAAAAAGTCTTCTTTTCATATATATAAATGGGATTTTCTATATTTCCATTTGTCTATTGAATCTGGAATTGTCACTAGGTACTACTACTGAGAAGAGTCTGGCTCTGTTTTATTTACCATCCTCCCCTCTGCTTCCATCAGGTACACACACGCACACACACACACAGTATCTTCCCCCAGATTTCTCTTCTGATAGCTCTTTCAGCATATTTGAGGTGTTCCAATCCCTTAACCATCCATCTCTGTGACCCTTTGCTGGACATGCTCCAAGGTGTCTATATTTGTGTTTTAAGACATCTTAAAAAACAGTCTTTAGTCTGTGAGAAGAATGTCAAATATTACAGACTTCTAGAGATAGTATTTCTAGGTACTAAATCCAGGATTGTCAGATACTTGGGTGTCAAAGCTGGAATGTGAGGGAGCATCAATAAATCATAATAAATTAGTAAATCACTGCCTTCTCTAAATCCCACTGCACAGATGGATGTTTGTTATGCCTTTTCAGTGATATTTTTCTTATATGATACCTGATAAATTTCTCGAGGGAATGAGGAGGAATGAAAAAAGAATAAAACCCCCAAACCTGACCCTAAACAATGTTTTTAGTAATGTTTTACTTTAATTAGCAGTTATCGTAGTACTAAAGGAGTTGTACAAAGTCCTTGCTTTGGTATTTTCAGGATTTTGAAAGTTGGACTGCTAGACAATACTACCAGAGCTAAACATCCCATAATGTGTTCACCTGAGGAAAGTGATATTACTCCCTGGGCATGTAGCTATAGTAATATTGAAACAGTGGAACTGAAGAATGGGTTCTGATAAGTGTGCAGCTTCCAATGATTGCTGTAAGCAACACCACTTTAAAAAAGGCACCTTTTTGGAGGACTGGAAATGAGAACTAAACTTTACAGAAAATCTATTCTGGATGACTTCATTATTTGAGAATTAAAATGAACTGCTAGTTATTTCACATTAACTAAACAATATAGGCAAAATATAAATAGTTGGATAGCATTTGAACACAGAATTCCTTTGAATTTCTCCAATAGCTCAAGGATGGTCATGAAGTATTGTTAAAATAGGAGAATAAATAGATGCCAGCAAACATGCCTGGCAAGGCTGGCTCTCCAGTGCTAAGGCAGAATGGGAGTTGCAGCTGAATTGAGAATACCACTGGTCCTGCTCTGAGAAGAGTAACATGGCATGTGGGATTTTCATAAACTTGCTTTGAGGCAAAGTGGGGAAAAGAAAGTAAGTTGCTATTTATGGCCCAAGGGAACCTTATCCTTGAGGTGTGTGGTATGAAAGATTATTTGCACGTTTCTGAACTGCAAAAATAGTTACAGTTCCAAGGGTTGAAGAAATCCCTGTGCCATAGCTCAGGGTAGGACTACTGTTGTCATTAATGGTGAGGTACTGCCACCTTAACAGCATGCTGAGGTTTTTTTGTCTGTGAAGTACCCCAGTATCCATAAACTCAGACTCCCTTTGTAAAATGTGCTCCAGATGTGATGTCAGTTCCCTGAGATATAGAACTCCCTTTTTTGACAAGGTACCTTTCTTTCCCTCCCTAGTGGGTTTGGTGGTTTGAATCCTTTTTTTCCCCCTCATACATCTACTCACATAGTACACAGAATTAGTTACTCAAGTCTCTGATCCCCCAAGTGAAGTGAGACTGTGGGCTGTTCTGCTCACCCTAAAAAGCATATCCAGCACAACTGAGGGGGAAGGGGAAGGATAACTTGTGTTTTGCTGATTAGCTGGAGAGGGGCCAAGGGAAGTCCTGGAGGAGCAGGCTCTGCTGAAATGTTTGCAGACAGCTTGCAGGCAGCAGAAAGAGGAGGTTTATAGACCTGAGGAAAAGTACCAATATTTTGAGGATGGGCATGGGATTAATTTAGGTTGACATAATAACTCTTCAGCAAAAGGATTGGTTCTAATCCATTGTTTTAAAACACATACCAAAAAATACCCCTGAGTTAGATCTCTCCATTTTTATGGTAAATCCACCATTTTAAAGAAGTTGCAGGTGCTTGTTTCTTGACTACATGTCAGTGGTTTGCAGGCTGTTATTGGAAAGAAGGCAGAGAATTAATGGTGAAAGCAGTTACTTACATGATTCAGTCTTGTTTCTTTCCAGACAATAAAAAGTGCTGTGCTTGAATAGAAGAAGTATCAAAGAGCAGGAGAAAGAACCAAATGACAGGAATGTCAAAGGCTCAAGACTTCTTTTTTACTTCCCTTCATATAGCACTCAGACTAAAAAAATAATTCACCCTAGGATTTCCTTGAGGTTTTTTTGGTCTTTTTTTTTATTCAGGGTATTTCTGTGCTTCTCTAGATTTGTTCCTGCATGTCTGCCTAAATTGATCTGTTTCTGGAAGATTTTAGTCCAGGCTGCAAGAGCATTTCCTCTCGAAGTTTTGGGCTTCCTATAACACAGATTGGCTTAGTAGTAATGTCTTGCTCAAGAAAAGCTTTGTGTTCTTCATTTGTAGCCAGTCATTGGAAACTTTTCATTATCAACATGGTACAGGAAATTAAGTAGCCTACAAAATATTTAAGACACTTTGGACATGTATTGCAGTACTTTTTTTATTCAGGAATTATTTTCACCTTTTTCAGTGAACTGCCTTTTGCATGTTTTAAAAAGCCTTCTTTGAGCAAGGATTTGTAGTACAGCTTTGTTTGTCCAGTTCTCGGTTCCCCAGTGCAAAAGAGAAATGGAGCTGCTGGGGCAAGTCCAACGAAGAACTACTAGAATGATTAAGGGTCTGGGGTATCTCTCATATGAGGAAAGGCTGTTCACCTAGGGAAGAGAAGGCTCAGGGGACATCTGATTAATGTAAGTAAGTATCCGAAGGAAGGGTGTCAAAAGGATGGGACCAGACTGTTCTTGGTGGTGCTGGATGATAAGCTGAGAGGCAGTGGGTGTAAACTAAAACACAGGAAGTTCCATCTTAACATGATGAAAACTTCTTTAATATGAGGCTGTCTGGAGAAGTTGTGGAGTCTCCTTCCATGGGGATATTCAAGAGCCATCTGAATACAGACCTGTTCCGGATGACCCTGCTTGAGCAGGAGTTTGGACTAGATGACCTCCAGTAGCCCCTTCCAACCTCAGCCATTCTATCATTAGTCATTTGTTGTCATTTTAGATTCTGAAATTTCTGTGTCGTAGTGCCTGAATTAGCTAAAGGCAGCAATGTACAACTAAAGGACTGGCAGTCGGTTATCGGTGCAGATAACAGGATTTCAGGCCAGGCCCACTGAATGCAGTAGGTTACCTAGGGTAGCTTAGGATCAGGTTATGGTCATTATAACTTCTTTTGTAAGTACATTTAACAAGTCTTGCATGAAGATCATCACCTTGCTATTCTCAGTGAACTTTTACTGCCTACCATCAGTATGTGTAGATGGTTTTGGAGGAATAAGAGGATGTGAAATTGAGAGATGTGCTTTTACTTCCTTCCCTCTGGTGAATTAATTGCATTGAATATTTGGCTTTAGTGTTGTGGTTTTTTGATATTCTTTCAAATAAAGTAACTTTCTGCTTTGTGAAGTCATATGTGTACCAAGTAATTTATTTCCTGGTAGCCTCATTTGCCATCCCCATTGGTAGCTAGGTATTATGTAGTCATTTTGCAGCTATATGAAAGCTAAATCAAAGTCACTGCAAGTGATTCATAGAGGGACTATTTCCCTTCTGTTTGAATGGAAGGATATGATTTCTGGTTAGCTGACACGTATGGAAAGTGTGTGTTCCACAGGACTGGAGAATTTCCTGAAAATATGTGAATTAATTCGCTTACTGATTTTTCTCCTGAAAAATTGTTTACAGAAGGACTATAAAAAGCAAAATAACAAAGCTTACTAAGGAAGGTGAGGGCAGAGATGATGCTGAGGTCATATTCATTTTCTGCTCAAACTGTGTATGTTCCATGCCTAATATCGTGTTTTAGGGTTGATTTTAAGATGACACATGATGGAGTTTTGAGTAATGCTTAGCTTCTTCCACATCTCTGCAAATGCTTATGCAGTGTTTGTATTAGACACAGAGCAAACTGCACTGTTTTAAAGGAGGCGTCTCTCTGCTTTTGCACCCTGACACTCAGCAACTCTGCCTTGGGAGAAAGAAAAGCATTCATTGGAGCAGCATGGCTGACACAAGGGTGCTCTGCAAAGCAGAGGGGGGTCCAAGTCTTGCTTGCTTAGATGTAAAACAGAGGTCAATGGCATGATTTCAGTACAGGTGAAACGGGAAAGAAGTTCCTAATTTGTCTTCCGCAAGCAGAATGTCTTCAGCCTCAGAGCAATGCCTTTCTGACTTCTACCCCATCCCGTGGTGGAAAGTGGAGAAAGCAAAATCCCCTTTGTTAGTAGTGCTGCTCCACAGTGTGTTAAATGAACCTTTTACTTAGCATCTGGAAAGCCTTTTGCTGTCCTCTGATCTGTTAAATATTTGGCTCACAAAGAGAGGACATCTTTAGGTGGCAAATGGAATTATCTAGCTTTCAACTGGGACATGGTGCCACAATTTAACTGCTGGACTTAAATATATTTAAAACATTCAATATTTTATATCTTTATTGCCTCAGACAGGCAAACCATGAACAATGTGTTGCCACAGCAACAGGAGTCCAATGCATTTTGGGATTCAGCTGACAATGTTTTGAGTACTATTTTCAGCTAAGTGCACATAAAATAACTGCAATTTATAAAAGCTGTAGTAACTACTTTAAATGCATTTATGCCTGAAGAGAATTTTTCATACATATGTATTCCTTTAAACTGATCCAAGAAGTTAAGGAAATTGTTTTAAAATGCTCATTACCAACGTATCTAGACTATTTCAATGGTTAAAATGTATCAAAAATATATTTTGGCTATCTTTTAGTTGTATTTATTTTTGCCTAATATCATGTACTTAAAGTAATCTTTCCTCATTTTTAACTACTGATAAAAAGTACAAAAAATGAGAACTGTTAAAAAATCTTCCACGAAAACTACTTTCTAAATCTCTCTTCAGTTGCATGTTAGAGAATAAATTGTTTACAAATTGCACAGTGCAACTTGGCACCCATATGCACTATAGAAGAAAAACTAGGTCAAGAGTGAGACATCCTCATTTCTAATTGAGCTATTCATTTGAGCGCTATTAGTTTATTGCAGAGTTTATTATCTCTCTCATGTTTTTCACACTTGCAGCCTGTTACAAATAGTATTAATGCCTTTTTAAGCTGGAATAAAATTGTTTTTTTGCCAGAAAAGGTAAAAAGTCTAATTTTTATTATGCTAATATTAAATAAACCCATGTTTCTTCAGTGCACTCAAAGGCTTGTTTCATTTTAGATTGCCATTTGGTTGAGCAAGGAGTGAAGTTCAGTAATGTACAGTGTTGGCTTAAGGTCTGAAAGCCTTTGAGTCTCTGAAACAGAAGATGCAGGTGCATCGCCTCCTCTGAGGCAATGGTGTGAAATCACTTCCCTTGGCAAACCTTAAGCAGACCAGAACATACTGGGTCTGAAGAGTTTTGTCGGGGCATCTTCTGAACTGTTTCAGCCAAGCACTATGCTGTATATACAAACGGGAGCAGAGAGAGGCTGACCTTCTATGGGATGTACTGATCATTGATGGTATGTGTGTTTGGGTTAGGAGACTCTAACACTTGCATTCACAACCCATCTTTACTGAGGAGATTATTAGAAGGTAAGTCCCCAAGTTTCTGTGCATGAGTGGTTGAAAGCAGAGATATATGAGTATGGCCATTTCAGATTGGAAAATTATAGTATTCTTGTAGGTATGTGGGTGCTCAAGTTTGGATTTTTCTTTTGGGGGGGATTTTGTTTGGTTGGTTGTTGGTTGGTTGGTTGAGGGTGTTTTTTTGGTGTTTTTTTTTTTTCCTCTTGCTACTTTGACAAATCCACCTATGGGCAAGAAAACTGGTACTCAGATATTGCAGGCCCAAAAATACCTCATTTGGCTACCAGTGACAGCCATAATGAAGCCTTACAGAGCGTGACACAGATTAAAGTCTCGCTATTTGACTGATTTTGTAGCTGTGTTGAGCTGAAAGTAAATTGCAGCTTACTGCATGCTATTGTAATGCTAGGCTGGGCTTACCAAAGTCATGTCATTGTTGCAGAAGACCATAACTATAGAAATTGCACAAGCCACTTCTTTAGGATATGGCTTGAAAAAAACCAATTAGTGGTGAGAATAAAAGACCATGTTTCCTCACGAGGAAACTTAACTTAATCTTCTAACAGAAGTATTCCTTGTGAAAACCTGGCAGACAAGAATGTCTGTGGAAAGGGAATTAAAGGAAATTGATTTTATTTCTGTTGTTAGGATGACTGCATGGAAGCCCTTTGGGTAAGGTATTCTCTGAGCTCCACAGAACCTTATGATGTATGTCACTGCAAGGCACTAATGCACTTCTTCAAGGAAGTTAGTGTTTAAGCTGTGGGAACAACCTGGGCTCTGAGCAATCACATCTCATTCCTGAAATCCAACAAAATTAAGAAGCGGTATTACACACTATAAATGCTAAGTGAATACAAAGGGCAGTGTTTCTGTGTCACTAGGGACAGGGCAAAATTTAATGTTTTTTTTCATGTTTATGTGTCTTTCTGAAATTATTCCCTGCTATTCTGTCAGTTAACTTGCTCATAACTTCAGAGGTAGAGCCCTTCCTTGGAATGACTGATTCCATGCATTGCTGTGAATAATCAAGGGTGAGGTCTGCCTTGTTTTGTTCTAGGTTGATGTGAAATAATTGTGTTGATGTGGATACATATGGAAATGGCATGAGTCAAAAGATCCTTGTAGGTTCATAAATTCATGTTTACCCCAAAGGTAGCTCTTCTTAATGGCTGCTATTTTCTTTCCTGATCCTTGTGTTGTCCTCTGACTTAAGAAATTATCAAGAATAAAGAAGAAAAAAAAAAAGTGTATCCTTAAGAAAGCCATCCTTCGAAAGGACAAGAACTTTTATATTTTGAGGGAGAAAATTCCCAATTGAAACTTCAAAGGGATAACTGCACAGAACTGATTGAGGTTTCTAATGCTTAAAAACACATCAAAGACTTCTGAACTTATAATCTTCATATTTTATTCATGAGCTTCTTAGAAGGAAGTGAGTCAGTGAATTTACAAACAAGACACAAAGGAGGAGCTTTTAGAACAGAACCCTATTTTAATGAGGGGGGAAAACCTATAAGAAACCATTGTAATCAATATTGATATAGGGAGAGGAGCAGAGTGCCTGACTAGATTAGGAATTAGGTTAGCCTTTAATAGCTGAGGCTTTGTTTATGATCTAGGCCCATGTATGTGTGATGAGTCAGCTGGCAAGGCTTCAATGCACTTTTTTTTTTTACTTCAGGGACATCCACATCGTAAAATGCCTGCTTTTTTTTGGGTCTCTACTCCTGTGCTGGTTGAGGTTAGAGGCTGAATTTTTCTTTCAACCTGAAGAAGTGTGTCAACAGATCCTTGATCCCGTGCTGACATGATTTCTGGCCTAAACTGGTTTTGGAATGACAGGTTGATCTTGGTTGGAGTGGTTTCTGACTGTCTGGTGCTTTGGGCTCTTCTTGTACCTCAGTTTCTGTGAAGTTGTGCAAGTCGCATTATCCACTTTACAGAATGGAGATATCCATGCCAGTGTTTTGAAATATGCCCAGTTTCCTCTTTGAAATGGACTCTGTAGGACCCCCAATTACCCACCTTTACCTCTAAGCTTCCAGAAAGACATTAGAGGATGAGCCAACAAACTGTCAGCTGAGCTGGTCAGCCAAGTTTGGCATTTCCCTGGAAGAAGCTGGCAGAGGTCTCTGCTGCCTCTTGGTCAGCAGCTTTTACCAATGAGGTAAAATTTTTACCTTTTTGAAATGTCTTCCCATTCCATCCTTCTGACAGAGAACCTTTAAATCCCTTTTTACTCTCATGGACTGATTTCTTTGTTTACCATAAATATTCTTCTTTTTCTACCCAATCCCCAGTCTTTTCTCCTACACAAGTGTTCTGAAAACATAGAACCAAGTAGTTAATGTCTGCTTACTTCCATGTTCCCAAAGAAGAGTGAAAATAAAAGTGCAACAGAAAGTGTTTGTGTTTTGTCCTTCCCCATTTGTTCCATAGCACTGAGAAACTGAGATGTTCATGAGCAGGGCAGCAGTCCAGACATGAGTGTAGTGTAAAAGGTGCTTGCTGAAAATATATATGATTTTATGCCTGCTTTTGTCATTTGTAGCTTAATGTCTAAAGAAAGATACTTAATTTTTCTGGGAGCATAGATGACTGAAAACTTTGACTGCAAATAAAGAGATTTGATATATATTTTTCTATAGTCGCTAACTTGCTTTTAATTCTTGTTCCTCTTTCATTTTGCAAGCTTAGCCATGGTCTTTACTCTTTGTCTTTAACACTTGAAGAATGCAGCCTTTCTAAGATTAGCGTCTTTCAAAATTACTGGAATTTCTAAAGCTGACTATTCTAGCTGCTTAGGAAATCTAGTAATCTTTCATTGTTCATTTGTTATAATGAGATAAAGGTCTTGCAGACCTCAGAGAGGAAGAAAATGTTAATTAGAGCAGCTGGTAATTGCTGAGAGGGCAGCACCTTCCTTCTCTGCAAAGAACTCTGCATAAGAAAATGTTCAGTGAAATCTCTGTCACCTGTCTGGCTAGGGAGAGCTGTTACTGTTAGTCAGGATCACCAAATGGAATACTGGCCTGTATTTTCTTATGAAAACAAATATGGTTATTCCATAGTCATAGAATACTTTTGAGGTAGATAAACGGTTTACTATCAAAACTTTTTAAGTTTATAAACTTTTTACATTACTTTAAGGTTTATTAACAGGTTCTCACTAGAATTTGTTGCACCTTTTGATTTAATATCACAGTTGACTGAATTTGCATATACATAATTTTGTCAGAGGTCTTAACATTGAAGGCTTAGTAAGGACCCCAGACATTGCTGGAATGTTATGCAGTATTAATTGGTTGCCTGATACAGCCAGTGAAGGCTCTGCCAGTAGCTTTTTCATTTTTGTAGTCTTTCAGCCTAATTTTATTAAGCTTGTTTTTATTCTATTGCGACATAAATGTAGAATGTTTTAGACACTCAAGTTTTGTTGAGGAGCACATATCCATTCTTCTTTATTGTCACTTTTTACCTCCATCAGCTGAGTTTGGTATATGGGATAAAACCAGTGATAGATGGTCTTGTCTCTCCCAGCCAGCCTTGTGTGTGTTTTCTGTAGTCCTATTTGTCTGTCTTCTCATCTCCTTTCAAATGTCTGGTGTTGGCAAGTACTCCATACTGCAAAATAGTAACTCAGATATATCAAGAGCTGCATCTCCATGGTGACCTCTTCCCTGAAAAGGCATGCCAGCTTAGTTGTCTGAAGTGTTCATAGTTTGCTCTGGAATAGTTATAACCAATCTTTAAGTTGTCCTTGTGTCACCTTTCTTGCAAGCAAAGCATTCCTGCGAGGTGAACTCTGTCCTGTACCCGTGTAGCTGTTTCCTCTGTCCAGTGTGGCATTCACACTGCAGCATGGGTCTCCCTCAAAACACTGCACATAGTCAACTGTCCCCAGTAAGATGCATAGCAAACAGCAGAATTCATTTGGACCTGAACAAGCAAAGCAAAAGCCAGAAGAAAAAGTAGTTTAATGTTAATGTGTGTTGCATCCCATGAAGCTATGGGGATATGACTTCTGTGGGCTCCTGCAGAGGTGGCTGTGGTCTGGGATTGCACAGCACACTGTGTAAATCTAAGTGGTGATCTGCTGGGCACTCTTCTCAAGTTACTTCAAGGCTGTTCACATGGCATATTCCATTCCCTTCAAATGCACCTTTTTGTTTACAATATGTACTTTAATTCATTCACATTAGAAGCCTGTATTGTCTAGTCTTGTAGTTTTGATGATTGCCTGTCTGGATGAATAGTGAAACACACTCAAACAAGACTCCTAAACTTATTTTGCCGTGGGAGCATCTTCTGCCCATTCTGACAGGTTGTAGGGTTTGATGAACTATTTCAGTGATAGCTGTAGAGAAAAACTTTGTTCCTGTGGATTTCAAGAAGACATCTGATCCAAAGCACACACAGCTCTTATGCTGGGGGTTATGTGTAAAAATACAACCATTCCTCCAACAACTGGCAAACTTCTGACGCAGCCTTTCCAGAGCTATGACCCAAGGTCAGAATAAGGCTGTTATATGGCTCTTCACATAACACTACCTTTAATCAGAGAAATTGTCATTACATGGAAAAGCTACTAGGAGATCTTAAAAAATATTAGGAAAATGATTTTGCAGTCTCCGTTTGCATGAAACTTCAATGGCACATTTCACTTTTCCAGTAATGGTACTTTCTTTCTGTAACAAAACGTCACTTTTCTTTTGCCTTGGCTCAGAATAAATCCAGCTGGTGCTGGGTAGTGGAGTAAATCCTATGCTGTCCTCTAGAGTCTGACGCTAGATCTGTTCCCATGTGGGGATTTCGTGGGAATGGAGTCTCTGAAACACACACTGGCTTGGTTCTTCCCCGTTCCCCTATACTCACTTTCAATTAGATGTACAAATTTCCCATCGGCTTTGAAATTCCTTGCACAATTTAAAATTGCAGGTCTGTGCAAGTTGTGAATCTACTTTTAGTGTAGCTTTTAAATGAAGTCAAAGTACCAAGCTAAGTGGGTTTAGTATGTATGTGACATTGACCAACTCTTAATGCTGTATTTTAGTGCTTCAAGATGCCTGCTTATCTGTGAAGAGGTCTTTCCATTGTATTAATACTTGTAGTCAAGGCCCTCAAAAACCTTTGTCTGCAAATGATTCAGGATATGACTAATACTGTTTTCTGTACATGTACTGTTGAATCCTTTGTAGCAGAATGAAGTCAGTATTTGTATATGGCCAGATATCTAGAATTGGAAAATCAGCCATGAAATTCAATCCACATTGATATCTAGCTTTCAAAACAATACTTACAATTGTGCAAATTACTTTGACAGCCATAACATATCTGCCTGTAACCATTCCCTTTATTCCATACTGGATGCCTGCTTCCAAGAGGAAAACTGCATTAAGATCTGCAGGTGAGAGAGAAATAGGAATTAATCCATTTGAGAATGTAGGTGGAGGGAAGGAACATAAAGATTGCTTGGTACTCTGGAATTTGCAGTCATCAGGGGAATAACTGTTCTAGGTTTGGTTTGAAACCAAATTTCCTCTTTGTGTTTTAGGAAGTATGGGCAGCTTACTACATGTGGTACTTGATATCAAGAAGTGACATAGAGTATTGACGAATTAATGAGGTGTCTTAATGTTTGGAAACACAATGATGTTTTTCATTACTTTGCACAATGATTTTAAACTCCTGGAGCAATCCATGCTTTAACAGCTCTCCATTTCTGTGGGATTAGGTGTTGGGAATGTCTAAAGCAATTTTGCAGTCAAATGTTGCAGGTCTTAATTAATGTGAGAATGACCAAGCTTTGCTTGTGTACTCAGCAGAGGTCTGATCTTGGATCAAGATAAATTAGAGAAAGCTGGGTCAAGGCTAGTACAACCAATGTTACAGCAGACTGCCCATCTGCAGTTCAGGCTTGAGGCATCCAAACTGTACTATAAAAAACAAAAAGTAGTAGAAGACAGCCATAAGCACAAACATTGGATTCAATGTGTTCATTTTGCTGTCAAATGTACTTATGTTTCAATACAGTCAGCTTGTGCAGTTTTCTGTCATCATTTTGTTTCTTACTACCAGGGTGCTGAGGGAGGAGGGGCTATGATATTTTCTTTTTACCCAGATGGTCTGAGGCAATAATCTGAATTCCTGGTTTCATGCTTACGTTTCTCTAGTTAGACTCCTACCTAAAAACATTCCTCTGTATTCTATAAACTATACCAAAGATAGATACAGATACAGCCCATCTCAAGGGAACTCTTGGGCAGGAAGTCTGTGGTGGTTTAAACCCAGTCAGGCAACTCATTCACTCACTTCCCCCCTTCTTTCCCTCCCCTTGCTCCCAGAGGGATGGAGAGGAGAATCAAAAAGAATGCAACTCCCACGGGTTGAGATAAGAACAGTTTAGTAGCTAAGGTATAACACAGATCACTGCTGCTAGCACCAATAATAACAACAATAAAGGAAGTAACAAGGGAAGAGAACACATCTCACCACCAGCCTACCGATAACTCGCACCCCCCAGCCCGACCAAGCTCTGACCCATACCTCCTCCAACCCTGCAGTCCCAGCCCTTCTGGGTAACTCCCAGTTACATCCTGGGCATGACGTGCTGTGGTATGGAATACCTCTTTGGTCAGTGTGGGTCAGGTGTCCTGTCTCTGCTTCCTCCTGGCTTCCCCTCCTCCCTGGAAGAGCATGAGGCTCACAAAGTCCTTGGCCAAACCAAAACATCAGGCCAAAAGTCAAAACACAGCACTGCACCAGCTACCAAGAAGGAGAAACATGACTGCTACTGCTGAACCCAGGACAAGTCTCTTGAGAAATCCTAACATAGATCTTATCTAAACAGCACCTGAAATCTCTACCCATAAGCAGAGCTGTTGTTGCTTTGGCATGCTGATCCCTCCTCTTTTAAGCATGAATTTATAAGAGATAATTGATAGCTGGGTGGGCATCTGTGCCTCTGTGAAATAGTAATTGCTTATATGAAGAGAGAAAGAAGGATGGGTTCAGCATATGAATGGAGAGGGAAAAATCCTTCAGTAGCAGTATATGAAACACCAGCTGTTTTCTGCTGGCCTGTGAATTTTGGAGGAGCCTAAGGATGAAGGAGGTTCCCTGAAGACTTAAAACAGGGGATTGTTAGTCCTGAGGAGTGTGGAGAGGAGTATGGATACTCTGAATGATAGACTAATGGCCTTTAAAGGAATAATTATATAGCAAATCTAGGCTGGCTTGCTTCTAGAGGGACTCAAGAAGAGAGGTTCCTAGGACAGCAGTTTGCTCTGTGACCCAAACATGATACTTGGATGCCAATGCAAAATCCGAGTGACTAGATTTCAAAAGGTATCTTTATTATCCTCTAATTCTGAGAAATCAGGAGAAAATATTATTTTCTTCTCAAGCTACATGACAGTGACTGTAGAAGAGACTTGGAAACTTAGCTTGGGAAGCTCTTCACAGGGTCTGAGGGATGGATGTAGGGCCACCTGTGCTGAGCACAAGGCAGACTGTCTGGTGGGAAGCTACATGGGGCTGAGAACAATACCTTATCCCTAGCTGATGCAGTGACTTGCTTTCTGCCACCTTGGCAAGATGAGGTGGCTCTGGGCAGGGTTGGAATAAGGCCAGTGCTGGCACAGAAAGGGTGTAGAGCCACAGTCTGTGATGGACAAAGAAAGCAGGAATGTGGCAGCAAGTGATCAGTTCAGCCCAGGCTGCTTTGGAAGCAGAGGCTTAATCTTCTTAATTATTTTAGAGGCTTTTACTGGTTTCATGCTTGAACCTTCCTCACTCCCTCAAAGTGTATGCCCAGCAAAACATCTGAGCTGAAGGTGTAAGCTCTTTGGCTAAACCTGCTTGTGAAAGTATAGAGAGAAGCACCCTTGAAATCATGATTTTCAGAAGTAGACATATTTGTACCTCACAGGCTTAAGAAGTGGTACAGTATGGGAAAGAACAGAAGTATGTTGCCGAGATGATCTGCTGGTGATGCTCCATTAAAAATGGTCTTTTAAGTGCACCAAAGAGTACTGACTGGAAACCTCTTCAGTGAAGTGCACAGAAGATAATGTGAAGAGATGGTACAGCACACAGACAACTGTTCCTGAGTATGGCTGTGGGACACTTAGTTGAAGTTCCCATCTCTGTTCCTTCTGGGTGCTCTCTGCCAAGCTTCAGTAATCCAAATCCCTGTTCAACTGGGAGTCTTGGTTGTTTGTACTGTCCTGACTCACATGAACAAGAATCAGATCTGTGGTGGTTTATAACTCCAGGCAATTCAGATAGCAGTCCAAAATGGATGTGGAGCAAACAAATTGTGGGCTTGGGGAAAACATTGATCCATGTTTGCATTTCAGAAGTTCTTAGTGTTGCAGTCAGAGCCAGTAGTTTCTGACTGTCTCTTTGCATTTACACGTAGTAGTTGGAAGCCGCTGTAGTGCAGCTATCCATCTTTACTATATGGCTTCCCTATGACTGACTAACAAATGATGCAAGCCTGGTATGTATTTGTGGATGATGATATTGCAGACTTTCATGATGTGTGCTTGTATTCCTGGATTCCTGTATGTGGCCTCTGTCAGCTTCTGGTGCTTCCATTTTTATTTATTTTTTTTTTTTAGTCTGTCACCACTTCTAAACTTTGCTTCTATTATGCTCAAATGGCCACATCTTTTGTTTAAAAAGGCTTTACCAGAAGGTCAGTTCCTTCAGGTGTGTAGAATAGTGATTAGAGGAAAGTTAAAATGAGCATGTCCCATATGTGCAATGCGCTCTTCTAGTTTGCATGAATGGGGCGATGATAGTGATTACATGAGATAAGCAGGTCTGACTGCTGATGGGAAGGCATTCCTTTGTATGAGCTCTTGTCATGTCAGAGTGAATCTATTCCCTCTTTGGTACTTTAAAGATGACTATGTTGGGAGATGATAGATGACTCAGACTGCCCATATCCAACAGCTTTGATCTGGGATAGCTGTTTGCTAAGTTGGGGCTGTAGATCTTTGCTGACCTGCATTCAGAGACATGGGTATTGACAGTCTGATCTGGGAGATCCTCGGTCCTTGCAGCTCCCTTTGACGAGAGGTAGGATTTGTGATGGATGATCCTGATGTGGTTGTGGAAGTTAACCCCAGGTTGCAGGCAGTGTGGTTACCTGAGTAGGGTGCTCAAACCCCCATGATAGCACAAAGAGAAATGTGTGAATAAATGAATATTGCTGAAATGATGCAGATTCTCTCAAGGTTTGAAAAGCTTTGGCTTCATTTGGGGATTTAACAGCAGCTTTGCCCAGGTCCCTACATACATCATGTGATAACAGCTTGTGATAATGCATATTTCTCTAGTCTCAGTCAGTGTTCCTGTTCTGCAATCTTTTCTAATGAACATTTAACTGTCAATTTTGAATTTACATGTTATATATACTGTTTAAACACAAATTCCTTCTACTGTGTTTTTTCCTAAAGGATTACCAAGATCAGTCGAAGGAATGATTAAGTGTAATATATGTACAAAATATGTACATATGGGTACAAATTTAAATAATAGCCATCTGAATTAAGAGGCCCCTTCTTGGCAAAAAGAAAGGTACTTGTGCATAATTAAATGTTAAAAATCTATATTATTGTCATAAGAACTTCATGATGGAGCTCTTGGTCTTCAGCTTCGCTGAAGAAATATACATAAAATTAACTCTACCTGTTATTATACTGTAATATTTCTTTGTTACCCTCCATTGGTATAAGGCTTATTTTTGTGCCAGTAATGTAATAAAGGCATAAATGTTAACGTGAAGACACTGTCTCAGGTAAACATCATTTACTCTCTCAGAAGAGTTGCTGTGACTTACTTTAATGGAGCAACATCTGTTCTTTCAGAATTAAATGAGTTCCCAGAACAATAATTAATAAAAATATTGCCACTAAATACAGCTGGCGTATCGTTTATAGTAACAATATAAACCCATACAATTGATGTAAATACAAATAGCAGTAAGTGCCCTTGTCTGCTTCACTCCGTCCTGCCCCAGTGGGCATCTTTAGCAAAGATTTTCACTAGACAGTTGAGTTGTTGGTCTGAATGCTTAAACACTGATAATGTGTTTTGCTGAGAAGAGTTGATAAGGTTCTGATAGCAGTAACTGTAGAAACATTCCTAGCTCTTCTGATTGTGTGACTCTATGGAGTTAATAATGTGAAAGCATTGTTACTAAGATGCTCAAGAGTCTCAGAGTGCAAAAAAGGGCCTAATGGAGGGGTTTTTTTATGTTATTCCTTCACAGCAAAGATCACTAGTTGCGTGAATACATCACTGGCCTTTCGCAGATGCTGAGGATGCTTGGGAGGGTCTCTTCATTAGGGACTGCAGGGATAGGACAAGGTGTCATGGGTTAAAACTTAAACAGGGGAAATTATAGATTGGATATAAGGAGGAAGTTCTTTATTGTAAGGGTGGTGAGGCACTGGAATGGGTTGCCTAAGGAAGTTGCGAATGCTCCATCCCTGGAAGTGTTCAAGGCCAGGTTGGACAATGCCTTGGGTGAAATGGCTTAGTGTGAGGTGTCCCTGCCCATGGCAGGCAGGTTGGAACTAGATGATTTTAAGGTCCTTTCCAACCCTAACTATTCCATGATTCTATATCAGGAAGCAGCAGTTTGTCATTCTTTAGAATGTATTTAGAGAGCCTCATCCTCAAAGTATGGCAAGAAGAAAATGGTGAATGTGCTACTGTTTGTTTTCTTTATTCCAGCTCTGAAAGTATTAAGCTCCATTGCACTCATGTTGGACATCAAATGGTAAGGTGTTCTTAAGTTTGGTAACCATCTCTACTGTAACTTTGCTTCTGGTCATTCATTGCAAAGAGGTTGACCATCTCACATGGCAGCTAAACAGGGCAAGTTAACATGCTGATGGTACAATAACACTGCTGTGGGAAAGATATGTTTTCTATAAAAAACTGAATAGTATATCCATGTTATATAACATTATTGGAATATATTTTCTTCTGTTGGAAACTACAAGAATTACAAGTTGGTCTTTATTGTTCTCCTGTTGGGTTGTTTTGGTGGCTGTGTTTTTTCTCTATGGGCTTATGCTAACAAAGGGAAAGAGAAGCCTGGGTAGTTGAATTAATGTCCCTTTATTTTTAATTTCTCTGGCTGTAATTACTACTTTCAGTGACACCTTTGCCCATTAAATTTACACATCACTTGATCTAAGACTGACATCTATATGCAGGTCTGTTTCTGAAAGGGCATGTTGGGATTTAGCTTCCCTAGAAGCATGCATCTTCACTAAAAGGCAAACAAGTGGTTAAATTTAGTGGTGGTGGAAAGCTTTTATGTTCCATTATGTAGGAAAAACACTTTCAAACAGTTCAAGTTCCGCAACTGTTAACAATGCAGACTATTAATGGGATAACAATCAGCCTGTACACCAAACACACAGATTGAATTCTCACTGCTTGTCATATAACCAGAGATAAAAGTATTTTCTAGTGACTCTGATAAAGAAAATGCCATCATAATGATTCTGAGTGAACCTCATCCAGATGTTGCAGGCTTCTTGCTGTGATATTTATTCATAAATCTTGTTAAAGTATAATCAGAGAAAATATGTCTGAAGTATAACCATCAAAACTCTGTGACAGTATTCACACAAATACAACAATAATTCTAATATGTTGACACACAATTAGTACATTAGGTTACTGGTATATCTAGGCCTGCTGACTAGAGCTTGCCAATAAATACAAGACTAACTTCTACCAAGTGAAAGGAGAAAAGTAACTTCCTTAGTGAATGGAGAATTGGAATATGCCCTTTTTGTGTGTATGCGTATGACTGATGGGACTTCTACAATACTTAAAATTCATAGATTTTCGTATATGGCAACTTGTATGTACACTCATAACTTGCTCTTTTTACTCATCCTGTGCAACTGTTATCTGTTCATGGTGCATAATACTATTTAATTCAACAGCCTGGTTGAGTAACATAAGTAGAGAAGAATATGAAGATGAAATGGAGTATATATGAACAACCTAAAGGACAGACTACTTTGCATAAACTAGGATATCACCACTCTTCTTTCAGACACTTGACTGTGCAGCTATAGCCAGGCTGCTTTTTATTTCCCTTTGGTAGGCTGTATTTGAACAACCAAAAAATATTTTAATACTGCTTTTCCCACTAAATCTGCTGCCCCACTATAGGAATAATACTTATTTAGTACTGGGAGAGAATGGTTCTGAGCTGACGATTGTTAGGGTGTGATGGCGAAGAGACATATATAACTGGCAAGCTTTTGTGAATGCCAAAAAGAAACAGCTTGGAAATTTTAACATTGTGTGTCAAGTATCATTTGTAAGCAGAAAGAGCACAGGGATAATTATTTAAGTTTAAGCTCATCGTTATAGGCTCAACAAATCAAGACATGACTGGCCAAATGTATCTTAGCATTCAAAATAGCTAGGTGAAGCACACTTGGTTATTTAGCTTGCAGGATGTTGTTGCTCCCTAGTAACTTGGTTTGTGAGTCTGGGCCCATTGTGAGAGAAGTTAAGACTCCTGCTAAAAATCTGTAGCAAACATGATAGACATAAATTCTCACACTGCAGGAACAAAACCATAGAGATGACATGACTGTCCCACATGACATCCTTGTCTCTAAATTGGAGACACGTCAATTTGATAGGTAGACCACTCGGTGGATAAAGAACTGGCTGGATGGCCGAACGCAAAGAGTTGTGGTCAATGGCTCAATGTCCAGCAGGAGAACTGTAACAAGAGGTGTCCCTCAGGGATCAGTGTTGAGGCTGGTCTTGTTCAACATCCTTGTCGCTGACATGGACAGTGGGATTGAGTGCGCCCTCAGCAAGTTTGCCGATGACACCAAGCTGTGTGGTTTGGTTGATACGCTGGAGGGAAGGAATGCCATCCAGTGGGACCTCGACACGCTTGTGAGGTGGGCTGATGCCAACCTCATGATGTTTAACCATGACAAGTGCAAGGTCCTACACCTGGGTCTGAGCAATCCCAGGCACAGCTACAGGTTGGGCAGAGAAGAGATTCAGAGCAGCCCTGCAGAGAAGGACTTAGGGGTGTTGGTCAATGAGAAACTTAACATGAGCTGGCTTCAGTGTGCACTTGCAGCCCAGAAAGCCAACTGTATCCTGGGCTGCATCAAAAGGAGTGTGACCAGCAGGTCGAAGGAGGCGATCCTGCCCCTCTACTCTGCTCTTGTGAGACCTCACCTGGAGTATTGTGTGCAGTTCTGGTGTCCTCAACATCAAAAGGACATGGAACTGTTGGAACAAGCCCAGAGGAGGGCCACAAGGTTGGTCAGGGGACTGGAGCACCTCCCGTATGAAGACGGGCTGAGGAAGTTGGGGGTGTTCAGCCTGAGAAGAGAAGGCTGCGTGGAGACCTCATAGCAGCCTTCCAGTATCTGAAGGGGGCCTATAGGGATGCTGGAGAGGGACTCTTCATTAGGGGCTGTAGTGACAGGACGAGGGCTAATGGGTCAAAATTTAAACAGGGGAAGTTTAGATCGGATATAAGGAAGAAGTTCTTTCCTGTGAAGGTGGTGAGGCACTGAAATGGGTTGCCCAGGAAGGTTGTGAATGCTCCATCCCTGGCAGTGTTCAAAGCCAGGTTGGACAAAGCCTTGGGTGTCATGGTTTATTGTGAGGTGTCCCTGCCCATGGCAGTGGGGTTGGAACTAGATGATCTTAAGGTCCTTTCCAACCCTAAATATTCTATGATTCTATGACACTTGCAAGTTGTAAATTGATTCTCTAAGCCACAACTGTGCAAGACCAATTGCTTTACCTTTCAGTAACATTGTGTACTGTTTCAAATGATTCCTTAGGATATGCTCTGATTGCTTTACCAGAAGGTTTTCCTGTCTTTGACCACTGGCAGGCACTTTCTACTCTCCTATCTCTACCAAAAAGGCCTACAGAGCTTCTTGGTTAGCACAGACAGCTACTCTTTTCATCCTAGGAAACAACGTGCAGAAGTGTGCAACTGTTGCACTAACGTCTCAATTTAAGAACTTTTACATCCTGTCTTGATGCTAGTCAGGTATTAGAAACTTCAGTTCAGATTAGGTGAAGGTGAAACTGGAAATAAAAGAACATAAACCATCCCAAATGAAAGCCAGCATACAAACTACATCCAAGTTACGAATTCCTAAAGAAATTACAGGTGAAGGAATGAAAGAAAAGCTTACTTGTTAGAAATTCACTTCTCTACAGAATATCTTTCCTTTTACTCAGAAGAGTTCCTTTAGAATCTTTCATCGTGAGAGATTGTGTTCTCCTGCATGCCCTACATCTTAGACTGGCTTTATCCAGAGAGATCTTGGAAGAGGATCCTAGTTCTTACACCTGAAAATTTGTAGTCCTCCAGGGGTTTCTTTCAGTAATCCTATTTTCCCCTCCAAAATGCATTACTGTTAGCTACTCAGGGAATACAATTTTAGCTTCTGCTGGTAAAAGCCTGTTTCACGTTTTTTGAGGATTCAGGTGCTACTTTTGAGGACTGGATGACATTTCCTGTCCTGGACTGTCCTAGGGGCTGTCCTGAACTCAGAGCTATTTTCAGCCCACTCACTTCCATGATGAGCCAATTTGTAGGGTTCACTGTGAAGTGTCTCCATCCACTAAGCCTGTCTTTCTCCATGTGCAAGCTGATGTAAGGATGTGTAGCTCATTTTTTCTTTTGAGATCAGATGTTTTTCTGAAAAAATAGGTTTGGAGAGATTAGTTTGAAGAGTCAATCTTTGGTTCTGTAACACACAAAATTGAGCTGCATACATTTCTTTGTTCTTGCAAACCACACTGAGAGGCAGGAAAATGCTATTTTCCTTATTATACCTAGTAAACTGGAGTGCAAAGAAGCTTAAGAGGAGATTCCTAGCTGGATTCTGGCAGTCCTTATTGTTTAAGTTCCCCTCCGTGGCTAAATCAGTGTGTGGGACACAGGCCTCCTACTGTAAGTGCCCCTAAAGCATTTGCATCTCAAGAGTTGTGTTCCCAGAGCTGTTCTCATTCCACGTGGGCACAGGAAACAAGAAACTGTCTTCAGCTTAGCATCCCTGTCTAGGCATTTCCCTGCCTGTGTTTTGAGGGTTTTAGAAGAGATTGAAGGCGGTGAAGAAACTTATGTTCAAAAGCTATCAAATAGCAGTACAGCAGCCCTCTGCTGAGGTGGTGTGTTTGGGATGTGGGGAAAGGCTTGATGCCCAGTTTTGCTTACAAGGTTCAAAACCATTAAGCATTTCAAGTCTCCCACTAGAATAAGCCATAGCTAGGTATCTAAGATGTTTTATGGTGGAATACCTTCTCTTTTCTCATGGAACATTAGAGCAGAAAATAATGCCAGATTTACTAGGCCAGAGTGGAGTGGACTTGCTGGCGAGTGCAGTCAGCTTGGCAGAGAATGGCCAAGTCCCTGCTCCACAAGCATCATGTGCTCTCTGATAGACTGTCACTGTCAAAAAGTTACTTCCATCTCCTCATGGTGCTGCAGGCTTAAATAACCATCTTTCCAGCAATTGACTTGATTTTATACCCCTTATTTGTTTGGACTTGTGTTTATTAGTTAAGATATCGAGACATTCCTGTGTAATATTATCTAGGTGTTCCTGCTCCTGCAGGTGGATTGGACTAGATGATCTTTTGAGGTCCCTTCCAATCTCTAGCATACTGTGACTGTGACCAGAATTGTCTTGGTGAAAGACAAAAAAGCAAGTTCTGAAAAATTGGGGAATGGCAATTTACAGTAAATGTGAAGTTTCAGGCACTCTTACTGGAGTATGCATGTTCAGTGTGTGCTGAAGGACTTTGCACTGACGTGATCATTTGGATGTCTTTTACCTCCAGCTGGCATTGAACACACTGTGTGCCTGGGTTGGTTTCAGCCAAAAGGAATCTTTCATGGTCAGCAGAAGAACTGAGATCCAAAACAAAACTGGGGAAGACCTCTGAAAGCAAACTAGCCTTCTCAACTGACTTGTCACATTCTTCAGCTCCTCTTGATGTTTTTGTGTTGCTGGTGTTGGACCATGGGTGGGTGCTTTGGGAGAAGGTGGAAGGTGTCTCATATGAATTGCTATGTCTGCTGTCTTCTGCTCCAAAGCCTTTGATAATTTAGCATCTGGATAAACAGTAGTGTGGCATTTGCTAACATCTTGTAGTCACCCAATCCATTTGGTTGATTTATGCATCTATCCTACTCTTAAAATCTTGGGGTGTGGTATCGCTTCTTGTTTTCATGTTGCAAAAAAAAAAAAAAAAAGAGTTGTTATTTCCAAAGCTATGAAGCATCTGCCAGTTAAAAGTTATAAACTTTATTTCCATAACCCTTTATTTTCTCAAAGTGTGTATCTAAGGAAATATCTCAGCAGACAGAAGTAGACTCCTTGCTTAATGGATCTATAGCAAATGTTACTGCTCTAAGGAGGGCAATCTGAGGACTGTGGTCCAAAACCTGCAAGTAATAGCTGAAATTTAATCACCAGCAGCAAAGAAATGAATCTATGTCAGGAATGACTGTAGGAAAAAAAAAATAGCTTGGACAGAACAAATACTTCCTGAAGGATGGCCGCATGGCTTTCTGCTTATGATTGGGAAAGTTCAGGTTAAGTTTGCTGAGGGGGATATTTCTGCAAAATCTTTCTTGATGAAAGTCAGGTCCTTAATTTAAAAAGGCTATCCTACTGTTTGTGATCTATTTATCAAAGTAGGATGGAAGACACTTCTCTTCAAATTTATAGCCTCATCAGCCTGTAAATGTAGAAATAAACTGAAGTAGAAAGTGCTGTGTTATTTTAAAAACTGATTACTTTCTGGAAAAGGGCTATGTCTGTTTGCTTGTCTCATTATTTTGACAGCAGTTCTCTGATAGCAGGATGCTGCCACTCCATATTACACAGGCAAACACATAGGTGCTTTTGTGGGGGCTGCTGTGTTGTCTTCTAGATTCATTGTTTGTCTTCCCAAACTGCCTCTTTGTGGGCTACTGCACCTCCTCACTGGGAAACTTCTGATTTCAAAGGTAGCAATCTTGTACTCCTAGCTTTAATATTCAACTGTCAGAGCAGCCCCGTAATCTTCATCTGCTCCAAAGGTGTGAGATGGGATCCCTGTGCACTAACTTTTCAGTGTTTAAATAATCCATAATACTGGCTGAAGCCCTCTATATAATCACTTTCAGAGACACATCTGTCTGCTTCTGTTACAATTGTAAAGTGACAGGCACAGACAATTTAAATTTAGGTGAAAGCAATGTCACTCATTTTCGTTAGACCACCCTGGAAAGTGTCATGATCAGGCACAGGGGCTCACTTATTCAGAGGAGCTCAGCTCTCAGGTTAGGCACTTAAATGAGGTTAGTTTTTCACCTTTATTTCTCTCAATGTAAACTAGAAGGTGCTTAGCAGGACTGCAAAGTGTGGTTTTGAAATCTTAGCTCAATGTCAAACATAAAGCAATGACAAAAAGAGTTGGATCTGATGTCTTGGGAAATTGCACCATTGATCTCAAGCAGGGGGAGGTTGAAATGCTTCAACAAAAAGTTCGGAGCACAGAGGTCTTTTACTTCATTATTTTGTAGTGATAACAGAATATTTCAGCATTTGTGAATTGTGGTGTTGGTTTTATTAAACTCTTATGGGGTCTGAGGCCCATGTGGAGATATAGTTCCAGAATATTTTGTGCCTCTATCTTCCATTTCTAAGGGCACCTTCTACTCATCTTGGCTGTAGTACATGCAATGCACTTTTTGTCTGCAATGCTTCTCTCTCTGCTCTGTCCCAAAGGAAATGTAGAACTGGGCCTTCGGAGTGTAACAGAGACCACAGGGGGAAAAACAAAAGTAGGAAAACAGGAACATGTTTGATTTAATGCATTTTCTAGGCCAACAGATGAGCCACTTGCTGGAAAACAACTCAAGTGGGATGAACTGTAGCTATAAATAAATGATTGCTGGTGTTTGTATGGGGAGTTTGGTAGCTTGTCATAGCACTTACTTTTTGTTATGCTGCTCTTTGTCAGTGTTTGACACATGCCCTGACTTGTACAACCACAACATTTGTGTGCTCTCTTTCTTCAACCAAACAAACAAGCCTGCTGCTTTCTGTTTGGGAAACAGAATCTGTAGCTATGTGTGTAAAATCTTTAGGAATGCAAAGTGCAGGCAGCCTTTCTCCTTCGGCAGATATTTTTCAAAAGGAATTGGATTCTTAAATACACAGGAGTTCAAGTGGGTTTGTCAGGGCTGTGAAACCCACCAAATCTCACTACAGGTAGACCACATTTATAGCAGCCCCCTCCTTTCAGGCATGCAGATGTCTTCAGTACACAGCTGCTGCATGAAAAGAATAGGGCATAGGATTTGTGACAGCTGACAAGGGGGTGTCCTTCTGTCCTGCTGCTAGGGTACACCATCCACTAAGAAGGTGGTGGTCTTTGAGACTGGAATGAACAGCATTCATAGTCAGCATGGGAAGGGTTAGCAAAATCTGTCAACCTGAGCCAGGAGCTCTTCTATAAACTTTGTGGCTCCTCAGCAGTGTTGCTTTCCGAAGGTAAAGCAGAAAAGTGCTTTGACCAGAAGAAGCTGCTGCTATTGCTTTATCCCCCACATCTTATCAACAATCAGGTATGTTGAATTTGCAGTGTGCAAGGCCACAGTACAACAATAATTGTTTTCCTTCTCTTATAAAATGCTGCTGTAAGGTAAGGTGTCATGGTTTAAACCCAGTCAGGCAACTCGTTTACTCACTCTCCCCCCCCCGCTTCTTTCCCTCCCCCTACTCCCAGGGGGATGGAGAGGAGAATCAAAAGAATGCAACTCCCACGGGTTGAGATAAGAACAGTTTAGTAACTAAGGTATAACACAGATCACTACTGCTACCACCAATAATAACAATGATAAAGGAAATAACAAGGGAAGAGAATACATCACCTCACCACTAGCCAACTGATAACTCGCCCCACCCCAGCCCGACCAAGCACTGACCCATACCTCCTCCAACCCTGTAGTCCCAGCCTTTCCGGGTAACTCTCCATTGCATCCTGGGCATGACATGCTGTGATATGGAATACCTCTTTGGTCAGTTTGGGTCAGGTGTCCTGTCTCTGCTTCCTCCCAGCCTCCCCTCCTCCCTGGCAGAGCATGAGGCTCACAAAGTCCTTGGCCAAACCAAAACATCATTGTTATCAGCTCTGTTCCCAGGCCGAAAGTCAAAACACAGCACTGCACCAGATACCAAGAAGGAGAAACATGACTGCTACTGCTGAACCCAGGACATAAGGACAGACGGTTTATTTTCTCCCTACAAATCCAATGAAAATCTTGTTATTTCTAAGAAAGGGTTATTTTAGGGTGGTATGGAGGCAAATGTTACATGATACCTAGGTTTAGTTGGGGGCATCACAACCAACTCTGTAGGTACAGCACAAAGTACTTTGGCACAAATCTGTCATTCAGCCTGGTTGTCAGTTGTTTCTGAAGTTGCATTAGAGGAATGTGTTTTGGGAAACTGAGGTACCATGCTCCTTCTTCCCTTTTCTCTGGTAGAGAAAGTTACAATGAGGGGGGAACAAGGGTACCTTGAGAGGGCATGGGCAAAAGAGATGCAGTATGAAAAATAATGTGTTAGAATGATAAGGTTCTGCCCACTTCCTTTAACCTAGAGCTGCTGAATTCTTCCAAAAAAAAAAAAATCTGAATAGAAGAAAAATCAAGTACAAGTAAACAAATAGACAGTGATATTTAAAGTTTAAATGATTAATCTTCTCAGGAGTCTTTCATGCCGTGCTGCATTAAGGTGTTGACTTAGTCCAAATGAGCAGTCTTTGTGCTATGTGCTGTGAAGGTCAAAACAAAAGCATTGCTAAGGGTCTGGCTAAGTACAAGACTATGCTGCAGGACAGATGGGTCCAAGTAACAGAGAGAAATTTGAATGGTACCGTGTGTAGTGGCCTATCCTTTACCTGTCTTCCCATTCTCAGATGTGTTAGTATCTTGTCAAGGAGAGTTCTGCTGAGGTTTTCCATTGAGGTTATCAGTGAGGCTTTGCTAATATTTACAGTTGCTTTCAAAGAAAAGGATAAAGAAGCAATTTTTTAGAAAGTCAGGGGTTGAAGCCACTGACTACTCCAATGGCAACTCTTGCCAAGTTGTTCATGCAAAGTGGGTAGAGGTTCCTTTCTTTTGTATTTTGTTCATCTTTTTTTTTTTTTTCTCCTGTTTCTTAGAGGAATGAGTAAAAAAGGAAAGTTTTTTCCTGTTGAAACTCTGACAATAGGAATACTGCCTACTTTCCTACTGACCCTGGCTGTGACAAAGTTGAAAGTTAATGTTGTTGCCTGAGGGAGCTGGTCTATGGCAACAAACCCCCTGCAGGGTTCTTTGAAATTCCCTGCCAAAAATTATTTAGAGTATTTACGTAGCTTGTGCAAACAGTGATTTGCACCCATGAATACGATCACTGGTTCTGTCACTAGTGAAAGCGTTATAAATAACTGTGTCATTGGGACAGGTATGTCCTCAAATTCAAGAATCATTTAAGTTTTTTAACATTTGAGGAGTGCCTCAGGGTATGGCACCTTGCATTGGTGGGCATCCTACCAACTCCAGTTTATGCTTAGGGTAGGAAAGAAAGTGTCTTCCTAGTCAGCAATATGACTAGATTAAAGAGATTCTAAGGATATCAATTTATCCAAAATATTTTCTAGGGGATAATGGGAATTGGTCTCTCTTGTAAAGTTCAGAGAGCTCTTGCTCTCCATTTCAAAAGGTACATGTTGAGCCCCCACCACCGTCATTACTTGTAGAGTATTTTTGGACTCTCAAATGGAAGTCAGACTTTTTGTTTTGTCAAAACAAAATGGTTTGGTCGCTCTGCTGTTCTACAGAATTCTGTTTGGAAAGAAGCTTTTTATTGAAGGATTTTTTTTGGGGGGGTTGGGGGGTGGGGCAATAAAGTGTCTATATTTCTTGCTAAATTTATACTGCTCCCTAACAAGTCTCTGTAAGAGAGCTGTGTTTCACTGAAGTTGTACTTTCTTGTCAAGACTGGATTCCTCTTCAACAGCAAATAAAGTCCTCTACTCCTTGAAGACAATACTGTTTCCAAAATATTAGCTGTTTGCTTTCTTCAAAATGTTTACTGGGTGTAAATAACAGCACACTTAAGTTCCCTGAAGTTTTCATTCTACACTTTATGTGTCTAAACCAATACTGCAATACAAGGACTAATTTTCTATGGTATAATGTAAATATTGGTGGGGTTCTTATTTTTATGTGTTTATCTTTGACAATTCAGACATAACCAGGTTGGACAGAGTCTTGAGTGACATGCTCTAGTGTGTGAAATCCTGCTCATGGCAAGGGGGTTGGAAGTAGATGGTCTTAAGGTCCTTTCCAATCCTAACTATTCTATGATTCTATAAACTTCAATTTTTAAAGGGTACTGAATGAGCTCAGGGTATTTTTTCCATAGTTTTGTTATAATAACATGACTTTAATAATGCCTCACTCTCTTCTTGGAAATCAAGTACGTCTGTATGAGATGATTGTCCCTGTTGAGGAGGGAGGAGGGAATGGGCAAATATTTGGGCTGCTTAGACAAAAAAATCTTAACTTTCCTTTGAAGATGAATGGCTTAGGAGAGCTGGATGTTATGATCAGGTAAATAAATGGAAGCCTAGCTGCTTCTCTCTTCTCCCTCCACAACAATATTTGACCCCACTCACAGGTGTGAGCCAAACTGAATCTGTGATTTCTTCAGAGGGCATAAAAGTGTATTCATTGGCTCCTATTTGGATCAAAACTATGAGGAGGAGTTGGCAGAATACAAATATATGAAATTATTCCGATGTTGTAGTGTTTGCATGACTAGGTTTTCTATCATATTACAAAAACCAAAATGGAGAAGAGCATACACCAAGAATTTAAAAAAAAAGAAAAAAATCAAATGTTTCTGATTAAAGGCATGAAGCTCTTCTCCTAAAGTAGGAAATCTGTGCTCAATTTCACTAAAATTTGGCAGCCTTATAGCAAGTGAAGTACACAGTAAGATACTAAAATATTTTCTGTCATTTCACTCCTAGGTTATGAAGCACTTGTGGTTAATCTGGAATGACAAGTAGTTTTGCTGGGGATGGTCAATTTGTTTGTGTTCTTTAATCATTAAATTGATGCTTAAATGAGAAGTTCACTCTAGAAAAGCGTTTGCTGTTTAGAAAAACATGTCAGTTATATCCTGGCTTATGTAGCCGTGCTTCTTGGTCACCTTGATTTCAGTTTGACTGTTGAGTACTTGGGATGCTGGACAATAGGTTTTCAGGTCACTTCTGCAAATGTAACCTATGTTCTTGGATCTTCCTGTTGGTTAGATTATATAAACATTCAGAAAGATTTTGTAGTTGAGATTAAATCTTGAGTTGAAGTTCAGGAGTTTGGAGCTTTGCTCCTAACGTTGCTAATGATAAACATTTATGGCCAAGAGTTGCATACTCTTTTTTTTGCCTTGTTTTCTTTCCCAGGCTTTGACTAATGGCACTACAGGGATTTCTGTGTTCTCTGTATGTGTGTAGAGTGCTTAATGTTTAGCACAGTGTGGTCTATTTTCAGTGACTCCTCTAGATTATATAGCAATACAATAGTCCTGATGTCAGCAGTGGGGTGGAATAGCTATGTTGCTGACTTGTGGAGCTTGTGGACATGCTTCCTTTTTGCAGGATAACTCCTCCAACATGTAGTGTATTCTGCTTTCTTTCAAGTATCTCTTTCAATATAATTTTAGAAATGGCTGTATGTCCTGCAGTCTTATTCCTCTGAGAGTGTGTGGGTAGTGAAGACATGCTGCTGTAAGATAATACTTATTTGGGGAATTTTAATATCAGAGTTCAACAATAAATATTATAGCTTTGGAACAAATTGGTGTATGTGTGCGAATTATTATAGCCAAAAATATATTTTGGTTAAAAAAGTCCCTTTGTCAAAGGTACATTTGGGGATTGACTGCCTGTTGTAACCAATAAAGTGAAACTGAAAAACGTATTTTGTCTTTGATTTTTTTTGAAATGAGATTTCAGTTTTACTCCTGAAATAAGTTGTGAATTGCTTGTATGTAGTACTAAAAAAAAAAAGATTCAAAAGTGACATGGAACAAGAACTATTGTTTGATTTAAATTCTTTTTACTTGTCTATATAAATACAAAAGATGACTGAAGGTTTACTTGAAGGAAGTGTGCTTTTGATGTTTGTTCTGGGTTACCTTTTTGTGATTCGCAGGAAAACAAAAATCAATTGTTTGTTCATCTTGTAATGGGTTTTTTCTTATTTGATTAATCAGCTCTTACAGGATGAGCTTGGTGTCTGTTTCCAAGACTACTACTGAAAACAGAATAAAAAAGGAGATAAAAATAGAATGTACAGAAGAAAGCAGTGTTTACTGATGCTTCCATTTTGCATGTGTGTGCGTATAAGGGGGCTTTTGTCATAGTTACCTAATGATAAAGATCTTTAGTGATTTATTCCACCACCACCTCCCCCCCCTTCTATAAAGAAATATGCCTGGAGAACATGCTGATTTTGCTTGTCATACAGCTGAACAGTCATGTTGTGACAGGTATTAGAGCACGTTCAAATATACTTAAGCAAGCACACAAAACTTTAATCTCAGTACATTGTTTTTTCTTCAAGTAGGTCTCCATGTTATAATGTTTATCTACAAATGAGCCTCCTTGGCCAGTGCCCAGTCCTACCTTCATGATTCAAGGCGAACAGAGTGCTTGTTTGGAGATGGACAGAAAGGAATAAGATTTCCATCAATTCTGTGTATTGGCATGCTCAGTCTGGCATATTTTACTTCACAGCTACCCAGAAGGTGGATGAAGTGGCTGTGTTACTTCTCTCCATGCCCTCTCCTTCCCTCTCCACCCAGCATTACGGGGCAACAGTATGGTATTTTTTTGAAAAGACAATTTGACCCCAAGAAAGGAAACTTACTTTCAACTGTAACCTGAGAGCAACCCATTCTTTCTCTCTGTCCCTATATGGGTCTGATAAGAAATATAGTTAGAGATTAAACAATATGTAGCCAATAAAAAGCACAGATGGCAAAATCGGAAAAGACAGCAAGGAATGCTGAGCCATCACCAGAGAAAGAAGTCAGTGACAGACTCTCACAAAACGCTGGGACTTGTTCTTAAAGGTCTTTCCCAGCTTAGTTGATTCTGTGATTCAGGGTGGGGGAGGGAAGGAGAGAAGATGTCGAAGGTGAAAGTCACATCAGTAAGAAACTTGGCCAGTGCAAAGATGATCTGTAACAATGTGGGTATCTAGAAAACTTTGAAAATGTTTTTCCTGTTGTTCCCAAGTTAGAATAACCAAAAAGTCAGAATTGTTTTGTGAAATTCCAGTAAAAATTCATAAAACCACACAGATTTATCAACTGTTATAAAATCTTGGGAGACTAAAGAGGTCAAATAAGTGTCAGAAAAAGATACTTCCATACTCATCTGGAGTGTTTGAATGGCTTCTGTTTTGAAAATACGAAGTAGGTAAGAGACAACCCTTTTTGGTCTCCCAGGTGGTGTAGTGAAGCAAGGCTTTTTGCTGTTCTACTGTGTAAATTGGATCATTTCCCCATTTGTAAGTGCATAAATATCCCTTATGCTGTAGCTAGCTGATGCTTTTTTGCCCTTTGTGCTTGAATGATGCATGTGGTGGGTATCTAGTTCTGTCTTTGGAAAGCTTCTTAATAATTTATTTGCTATGAAATAGAGTCCGCATCCTAGTTTCCTTGCTTCTATCTCAGCTGAACTCCCATGGCATGTCCTTATCTACTTTTTTTCCCATTATACAGCTCCAGGCTGTGCTGTCCAAACTTGTAACATATTTTATCAAGCACACTGTCCTGCTGACTAGAAAAGATTTTATTTGCTTTGGTGGCACTTGGGCTTTGGAGAACAAAACTGCATTTCTTTTCCACACCCACAGAACTGTTTTTAAAAGGAGGCAAAGAAAACTGATCTAGTAGTACTGCAGGTTCTCCACATGTATAGGGAGTAAAACAGGAGCCCTACTTCCTCAGGACCTCTGTTTCTCTGATTTTTTTTCTATCTTCCCTGACCTCCATTTTCTGTTGTCTTGTTCTCAATAGGTCTTTAGCTTTTGGCTCTCTCTTCCTTACCCTGACTTTTATGCAGGTTAGTTAAGGACTGACTTCCAAGTCTCAGAGCTTTGTGAAAGCTGCTACTTGTAATGCAAGTAATATGCTTAAAAATATGATGGATGGCAACCAGGAACAGAAGTTTCATTTCTTTGCTATGTTTTCAGGTAATTCCTTGATTTCTGTTTTTGAGATTGAGTTAGTGGGTTTTGAATGTGGAGATGTTATTTTTAAATATATGTAAAACAATCCAGGTTGCAATGTGGTGTGGTGCGTAGTGGGTTGAGAGGTCTCAAGATGGTGGCAGTGCAGGAAGAAGTATAAATGAAAGGAGAAACTGGATGTAAGGGGGAGAGATGGGATGGGGGTACACACAGACCATAAGTTTTTAAGTGCTCCAGCAGGAAAAAAGAGGGCCGGAAAGATTCCTTCTCCCACAAGCAGCAGCGTAGTAGACCCAGAAGGACCCTCAGAGGACACCTGTTCTCTGCTTTCCTGCAGGCCACAGAACATTTGTACAGAAAACTTTACAGATGCTGTTTCAGCTACACACGTGAGGCAGCTAATGTCAGTTTGCCTTAGGTGACACAGGAGTGTATATCTAGCAAGCTAATGCCTGTGGCGTAGAGGCAGCAGCACAGATGGAATTGAGTTTGCTTGTTTTTCTCAAGGGTGATAACCTACTCCCATTTCCCAACCAAATGACTTAGACTGTAGTCTCCATGCCCTGAATCAGAAAGACTTGATTGCTGGCATGTGTTGAGCTCTGGTACAGGGCTGATAATTGTTCTGACGTATACACATACATATAATGTCTGCCAAGTTCTCTGCATTCCTTGGCTTTCCAACTGAGTTGGCCACAATTCACATGCCAGCCTTTGCTCCAGATGGAGCAGGTAGGGAATGAAGTTATGATCCTTGGTCAGTATAAGAGCTCCAGGACCTGGTTTCAATCTCTTTTTAAAGGAAGCACCTGTATTGCTCAAAGCTGACATCTGAAGATCCTAGAGCGGACAGAAGGCAAAATGGAGAGAGAGATGAGATCAGGCTGCAACTAAGAAGTAAAATTAATGGTATATATTCAGTGGTTTACAACAGCACCTCTTCTCCTTCTCCCCCTTACATTCAGTGATATAAGGAGCTGCTTACAGCCAAAAAGAACCATAATCCCTATTTCACTTTATTAATCTGTCCCCTTGGTATTCATAAATAAAACCCAAGCAAGGCTGTATAGAGAATATTTTCCATCACTTTTTAATAAAATCTAAGATCATAAATGTGCAACCCATAGCAAAATTTTGTGTCTGCTATCACTGCTGTAGCCAGCTCAGAAGGCAGAAATTTGGCTTAACGGTTCCATCCCTGATCTTCTCTCTAGCTGGAAGAATCTTTCTCATTGAGAAACGGGTGGACAAATTCCAAATTCCCTTAGTAGGAATGAAACCTAACAACAGGAAAGATTTCTTGCTTGCAGCCTAAGGCACAACAGTCAGCAGCTTTTTCTATGTACTTGGGCTTTGCGTAGTCCTCCAAGCTGCCTGAAGGTCCTTCCTTTTTGCCCATACTCAAATAGTGTCCAGCAAAGCTCTCCCATCTCCCTTTTCAAAATTTCTTAATTCACTTGTGCCTTTGATATCCTTCCTCTTGGCTGTTGCAAAGCTGAACTCTGGTTGTTAACCTTGCCAACTGCGGCAAAGCTTGCTGGAACCTGAACAATATTTATATGGTTTCTGTTTAACTGGGTGCTTTTTGGATATGCTCCACTGAATTAGAAGCCAGTTATATTAAAAAATAAAAGTCACTTATGAAACTGGGAATTAGAGCATCTTAAAATTTTAAATCAAACCGCTGTTCGAAAAGGGATGGAGTAAATGTAACTCTATAACCAAATCCCAGTGGTGTTTTTTTGTTTCTGTTCAGGCTGTTCTCTTACTTCCTTACGAGAGAGGGTATTTCTGGTCCAGAAGAGAAAACATTTTCCTACTGCAACATTCATGGATTTTAATACTCGTAACATTAGACAACGTGGTATGTGAAGGGACCTGTTATTTCTCTTGGTTTCTCTTGTGGAATTTTTACTTCATTCTTTACACATTTAATCTCCTATTCGTTTTGGCAGAAATATATTATGCAGCCATGTTTTAGTCAATATTTGAATCTGCTTCACAAAGCAGAGGAAAATGCCAGAATTTACTTTGCAAACTTGAGTCATCATTGCCAGGGGATGTTTTTGACATCTCTTTTTGGTTCTTGTTAGACATGAAAATTCAGGATGCTGGTGGTTGGTTGCCTTAGAGGTGTCAATACAGTGTTTCAAGGGAGGCAGAGAAGGATGAAGGATGCTATCACCCTCTGAGAAGGTTTGGGATGGTACAGCGTCATGTGATGACAGAAAAGATGCTATACCTGGATGGCAGAGGAATTTTACTGCCATGTCATCATGACATCCACATCTAAATTAACTGAATTTTGCAGTCCTTTATTTTTCTTAGAATTTTATATAAGACCTGCACCTTTCATTTGAAAATATGTCATGGCATGTTTCTGAATGTTTCCCTCTTCCTGTCTACTTGTGGGAGAAACGAAAGAAGTGAAGCATGGAAAAAAAATCCCAAAACCAAACAAAAAGACAAACCAACCCACAAACAGATGGCAGCTAAACCAAACAAGCATCCCATCACTTCTTTATATTTTCAATTCTTGCTTTTTAAGCCTAACCTGTGTATTCTTGGAACCAGACCCGAGATTTGTGAGCTAGGTGTTTGCAGCAGTGCAGCTGACATCCTGCTCTCTGCATCATCCCACATTCTCTCTGTTTTCACCTGACGCACAAGTTTTTAATGCCAAAGGGACCATTATCATGACCTGCAGATCACAAATGAAAGAACTTTATCCAGTAATTCCTGCAATTTGAATTAAATGTGTAATGAAAGTGCAATTAAGATACAGGTGAAATACAGACCATGACTGTTTGAGATTAGAGTGAGAAAAGAGAGTAAATCTTTTGGGATAGATACTGGAGTGTATCCTGTATTTATTTGTGTAAGCCAAATATATGTATTAAAATGCATTTTGACTGGAAAGTGGTTTTTCTGGTGCTGTAAAATGACATATAAAATAGGATTGTGTTGCATAAATGGAAACATTAGGAGGCTTAGAAAGCCATTTGGCAAGCAGATGTGTGGAGTTCTATTTTATAGATCTCTCCAATGTTATTAGGAAGCTGACATCTAATAAACTTAATTCCATAACATTAAAATACTTACTTATTTGCCATGGTAAAAGCCTCACTTGTGGGAGAAAAGGGTGAAGGGGAATGCTTTTGGTCACTAGGCAACACATTGCCACATTTCTACGTTAGTGCAAATGAGACATTACAGGGTGAGTGTGAATGAAATACTGTGATTACGAGAGTGCTTTCAACTTGAAGAAGTTATCATATGCAGATAAACCAGGAAAAGAACAGCAATGAGTGCATTATTAATGTGATGGGGAAAATGAAAGCTGTGACACACAAAACTCTAAAAATCTGTAAAGCTCTCTTAAGGGTTATAGCCAGTCAGTCCTGCCTCTGTATTACAGAGAGCACTGCTAGCACTGGTCTTGTGGGGCACAGGCTAGAGAGCAAAAGCTGTCCATACAAGGACTGGAGATTTTGCTGATGGACAATTGACTTGCTACAGCAATGAGAAAGTCTCTGGTGCAGAAGGTGAGGCCACATCTATCTGTCTGTAGAAGGCCTCATCCTCTCTCTCTTCCTGGTTGAATGGCCTGTAGCAGACCTTCACTATAATGCCCTCTGTCCCTGCCCTCCCTTTAATCCTGATCCATGAACTCCGGGCATGCTCCTCATCCATCCCTAGGCAGAGCTCTGCACACTCCAGCTGATCACTGATGTAGAGGGTAAGACCCTCTCCTCATCTCTCCAGCCTGTCTTTCCTGAAGAGCCTGTATCCTTCCATTCCAGCAGTCCAGTTGCAGGAGTTGTCCCACCATGTCTCCATGATACCAACGGGTTCATAGCCCTTCAGGCATGTGCACACTTCTAACTCATCCTGCTTTATTTCCCATGTTGTGTGCACTGCCATAGAGGTATTTCAGTTGGGCCCCTGATGATCCTAAGTTATTGGCTGGAGTGGCTGGAAGTCCTCTGTGCTGCTCATCGGGTGCTCACTTGCTGACCTGTGACCACTTGCCAGTTTCTGAGCATTCCCAACTGGCACTAGTATCAGACTGGTAGGAGGTTGGATTGAGGTTCCTCTCTCCCGGCAAGTTTTCTTTAAAGCCCTCTTCACCAGCTTGGCAAGCCTGTAACCTAAGACACTCTTCCCTTTCTCTGAGAAGTGGACATCATCAGCTAAAGCAGACTGTATTTCTCAAAGTGAGTCCCATAGCTGTGGCACCAGTCCCATAAACACGTCTTGGTTTGCCAGATTTTACTGGCCCTTTCAAACCCCTTCCCTTTGATCAGGAAGACCGATGAGAAAACTACCTGTGCTCCAGAGTCCTTTACCACTGCTCCCAGGGTTCTGTAATCCTTCTTGATTGTCCTCACATATTAATGCATTCTTTTCATCTTAGAAGTACTATTTTCATTTAACTATGCTTGCTCATCCTTCCAAGGTCTGCTGTGAGAGTGTGCTGCGTCTCAGGTGGAAAGGTTGAAACCTCTTAGTCCAGTTAAAATCATCTTCCACAGGGTGTGTTCTATCAAGAATGTGCAACTGTACAGTACAATAGGAAGGGTTAATTACAATCATGTGAATTATGTCTATGACTATTGAGTTTTGTGGCTCATTTTTAAACTATATTGCTAAAAATAACACTCCACACTACCATGTACTTGATATATGATACTTTGCATATTATTTTGATGATTGCATGGTGATAGCAGGTTATCTGTAACAGAAAAATGTCAATATTTGTATTTATACTTGTATACAATTATATCCTGACCTGTGAAGAAAACTGCCCATGAATTATCTTCTTTTTCTAGTTGCAAATGTTACAGTAGTCGGTAATTTAAAATGGTATCTCTAAATTAAATTCCTGTTGAGTGAAAACATTATTTGCTGGCATTTAAATTTCATCATGCTGTTTTCATATAGTCTTTACTCAGTTTACATTTATTTGCATTGGTGCCAAAAATGCTGCTTTGGAGATCCACAGCGTTTAACAGCTTAGGGTGGCTGGCATAAATTTTGCTTACAAATTTATTATTTTTCTTCAAACTACGGGTCTAATTTTGACTCCCGTGCTGTGGATCCAAACCAAATAGCACACAAACTCAGTCATGCATTTACTTAATCGTGCAAGAATGATGCAGAGCTGGGAGACAATGCTCTTAGAATTTAAAGCACTCTCTCTGGAAGTATCCATATAGTGTCTGATTGTGTCTTTTGTCTCTTCAGATGTATGCCCTCTGTCTGGTTTTTTTGTGTGTTTTTTTTTTTTTTGTTGTTGTTGTTGTTTTTTTTGTTTGTTTTTTTTTTAAGGAAGTTTAAACTATCCATTTCCTATTCCTAGGGAAAGTGTGTGCATGCATGCATACAATCCTGGCCCAGAAGGGCTGGAAGTGCACATCTTCCATTGCTGGGGCTAGTCAGGGATTTAGAGCTGCAGCAAGCTGGGAGCTTTGCTGAGTGGCCACCTGGGATCCCTCAGGGTCCTTGCAGGAAAAGTGGAGGTATAGCAAGTTTGCAGGCCTTGGAGACATGCAAGTAGGTGACTACTGCCAGCAAGGTTTAACTGGAATAATGCAAATACTGGCATTGCTTTCAATTGGTTTTTAGCCTTCCAGTTTCATGAATGTATGTGTTTTTCAGCCATGAGGAATTGGTTACTCTAGCATTATGTAAAATACGGTAATAATGACAACCATAAAAGCTCACCACTGTTTCCGGTTTGATCAGAACTTAGTTCTTTTTTCCTTGTAGATGTGTTTTTGTGGAAGAAGCTAGTATGCTAGAGGTAGACAACTAGGTAAGCTGTTTTCATAGTTGTCCCCCATGCTGTTGGTTGTTACTGTATTCCTACTCTAAAATGTCAAACTTCAATCACCAGTGTTATACACTGCCACATATGGAATTACAGGATAAGGTAAAAATGATTTGTTTTTTCACCCTGTGCTCCACCTCATTACCTTTATTTGCTGTAAGGCTGACAACCCATATCACTCTGCACAATACAGTGATGAGGTATCTATTTCCTCTAAAGGCAGAGAGGCAATACCAGATGTAGTGTTTGGCCCACTTTGTGAGCCTGCATGTTCAAACTTCTTGCCACGAGATCTGATAGGCCAGGGGAGGGAGGGTGGCACTGCCCAAGGTGTCTGCTGGTCCCATCGCCCAAGAGACTGTGCCAGTCCTTTAGTATCTCAGCTGCTTTGCCTGCTACCTGTCATCACCCCAAACTGGCAAGGAGACCATTAGCACTGAAGCAGGCTTACTGCTTCCAGGTATTTGTCTGTATTTGCCTCCAGCTATGAGCATAGCTCTGAAGGAAGTTCAGTGAGCTTTTCCAGAGAATGGTTGACTAACAGTGACAGAAACAAGAGCTCCTACAAAGTGATAAGCATTGAAGGAATTTGGAAGCCCAGGTAGAAAACTTCTACCTTGATTTAGCATAAGAATGTACATTATAAGGATTTCCAAGTAGCATCACACTGTTAAGATGGTGTAAAGGGTTGACAGAGATTAAGAATAGGAGGAGAGCTTCATAGCTAACATACTTGGCTGAAGAGATGCCAGTTGCTTGGTTTGAACTGCTACTGCCTAATAAGATTTACAATTAAAGTAGAAAATAAGAATTCAAGTCCGTCTGTCAGGCAAAGATCACAGGTCAGGGAAGAAAACAATTTGGGAGATTGAGATCTTTGAAATAGGGTAGGTATGATGGAAACAGGGAGTGTGCATTTGTAGGGGGAATGCTAATGTGCTAGGCACTATGGAAACTAAAGCCAAGGTAGCTTTATTGGATAATGAGAAATTACTACTGGTATGACTTTTCACAATTATGGAGGGAATAAACTTTGGGAGCTAGGCTAGCTGAAAGCACTGCAGAGGTGCATCCTCCATAAATGGATTATTCTATGCTGTCAGTCACGCTATTTTGTGCTTTACCTATGAAGCAGCCTGCACTGCTGTGGCGCCGGGTTCAGGACATCGGATAAGTGTAGAACAGGCTTAATGTGTTCTGACAGTTCCTGTGTTGAGAAGCATGTGAGCCATATAGAAAATGAAGCTATGTCAGGTAATCAAGTATTATTATAGTTTCAACAAAACCAAGGTGACTCACTCAAGAAGTATTTCAAACATAGGATAAATCTTTCTTTCAAAAGTGGATTTCAAATACTTGATAATCAAGTATCTAATTCAATCACTCATTAATTTAGGAGTATTTTCAAGTTTGAGCATTCAGGAAGTTGATTTATGTAGTATTTAGTGGCAGAGATTGCTGGTGAAATTCTGACACACTTATCTGCAGGCCTGAAGATGAGAAATAATGATAAAACTTGCTCAGAACTCCCTAGGCCTCAGGCTTACCCACTAAGCCCTTACCCCTCCATGAACTACACAGTGAAGAGTTCTGTTCTCTCATTTGGCTTATTGGAAGATCAAGATTTAATTTCAATAAATGTGTATTTTTCATTTACTTTATGATATGGAAAGGGGTTAGATGTGTTCTTAGTGCCTTTGAAAATCCTATTCAAATGATCACCTGCTTGGACAGCCCTGAAAGCTCAGCATGTAAAAATACAAATTCAGAACTTTTTAGAGGTTTAAAGCTGCTGCCCTGCTCTGCTGATCCTTTAATTGCTGAGTGGAGGACATCTGAACACTGTTTCCCAGCCACTGAGTAGAACAAAACTCTCAGATCCTACTGAGACTTGTACCTGCAGGTCTGAAACCATCACTGACCCAGGGCAAATATGTTCTGAATTATAAGATTAATTTCCTCTTGTACATGACCTGAGAAGTGATACAGCATAACATCTTCACTTATTGTTTTAAAGATTTTTTTCCAGTTAATTAGCACTAAGGTTACTAATATTAATCAATTCCTCTTTGCAGCCTCTCCCTTTTCTGTCCCAGTACAGCTGTTTTGGAAGTGATTCCTCTCCTGAATTTATTGTACTGAAGTGTTTGTCTTTTTCCATTTTATCATGTAGTGGAACCTGCTGCATGTTCAGTGTCTTGCATTGTCTTTAAGTAGCATTGTTAACAAGTACTTTAATGTTGCTTTTTTTACCAAACACGGGAAGAGGAGAAAGGGGGCAGAATTTGATCCAGAAAGGTTTTATTTCTTATCAAACTGGTTTTGGTTAAATGACAATGGCTCTAAATGCAAGTAGCAAGAATTGTCCATCCTACAGATTCTACGACCATGGTCAGGAAAAAAAAAAAAATCCATTTTCAGCTACTGCTAAATTCTGGTTTTCCTCTCATTTAAAGAATCATTGAAAGATAAAAAGCTGCTGGCAGCACACAGGTCTTTTTGTATCTCCACAAAAACCTTCTGCTGTAGGACTAGGAACTAGATCTTAGGATGCTACTTTACTTCATTGTCTTGTTAATTTTGATATACTTTGGGAAAACAAAAAGTCCAGTATCTTTTGCTCAGACTTCAAGCTCTTTTTCACAAAGCAAAGTTTTGCTTTTACCTGAGCTAGAGTAAGGGGAAGAAGTGGCTCTGTACTTCAGAAATATTCATGCTGTAAGAAAACATTCCCTTGTCCTAGTCCATCCTGACTGTGGAAGTCTGCATTTCCCTGAGATTGATATGATCCTGGCAGCATCTCACTCATGTGTTCCCAATTCAGAATCGGCTCCACATGACTGTTTCTCTCTGGCTGGACTATTAAAGGAACAACGGCTTTCTACTAGAACATAAATAATCTGTGGACTTCTGTGCTTTGCTACTTGGAGGTGATTTCCCCAAGGATGTGCTGACACTCATTCTTCTAGAAAACTTTACAGCTGCTCAAGTATGAATTCAGGGCTTTAATTTTGGATTTAAGGAATTCCATTACCCCATAATGGAGCTGTGAAATGCTGACTTTTGCAAGTACCACATTTTTGTAGCAGGGACTTCACTTCTGAATTCCTGCCTTGGACGCAGGTGATTTCAGTTCCAGTAACAAACCCACTAAGCCTTTCTTTTGGAGAAAGGTTACCATAGTATATAGTTAAAGAGAAGTTCTCAGAGTACCTTGAAAAATAATACAAGCTCATGTGCAAGTGCTGCCTGCACCTGCTTGCAACCTACAGTCTGTGAGCATCTTGGACACTGATGTGTTCCTTAACTTTTCTCAGAGAATATTTGTGATGGATAGGATACTCTAAGGGAAAGTAGTTTACTTTTTTGACACTCTTAAAACTGCTTCTTTAGGAAGCTTCTGCAGCACCATGGCTTGACAAGCCTCCCCATATCTAAGGACTGGTGTCCAGTACTAGTAAAGGTCAGTTATTCTATTCAGCTTGTAGTATATAGCCTTTGAATCAAAAGTCTTACTCCTAATGGTGAGCAGTGTGAACATGACATGGTTCACACAGTGGACTGTTAGTTTTCTGTATCAACAACACAAGGTTGTAAATTGTAGGTGACTGGAATGTGGTTCTTAAAGAGTCTAGGCAACTCACCTATATATCTTGAATTACTGTATCAGCTGTATAACATGTGCTATACTTTTGTGTATTGTAACACATTACCTGGAACTTTATTGTGCATAGGTGACAATATACCTCAGTCTTGGGACATGAACTGCATTTTCAGTGCCTCTTGTGTAAAAATGTGAGCATTACAAGATAATATGCTTATTGATATTAAAATTTTTTTTCTCTGTGTCAGTGCATCTCTGAAGCAAGGAGGTTAAATATTTATCCTTCTTTTATAGTTGGTTGGTAAAGGCATATTAAGAGAAACTGAGCAAACTCAAGAAATCAAAACCAGATACTTTACCAAATAGCTGTAAACTATATTCCCTCTTCAGGCTAGGTGACAGACAATACCGATGCCATCCTACGGGATTGTATATGTAGATTGTATATGTATTTCAGTATATGTTTTTAGCAACATATACTGAAATTGCAGCAGCAGTGCTGCCTAGCATGCTTCACTGGTGCCGTAAGCCCATCAAGCTTCCGTTCAGTTTGGCAGCTGATAAGCACCCTGTCAGCTTGAGCACTAATGGAAGCTATTCTCTGGGTATAGCCATCCTACTCTGTAAGTTGTGCTGAAGTTCCCTTTTGCAGGATAGTTGGCCTTTTGTCATGGTTTAAGCCCAGCCAGTAAGTCAGAACCATGCAGCCACTTGCTCACCCTGTCTTCCCCCCTCCTAGGTGGGATGGAGAGGAGAATCAAAAGACTGTAAAACCCGCAGGTTGAGATAAGAACAGTTTTAATAATTGAAATAAAGTAAAATATAGCATTAATAGAAATAACACCAGTAATAACACTACTGATGTTAATAATAAGGACCAACACACACACAAAACAAGAATTTAAAAATGAGAAAACCCAAGTGATGCGCAATACAGTTGCTCACCACCCACTGACCAATCCCCAGCCTGACTTGTGCAGCAATTGGTCTCTTCGAGGTAACAACCCCGGTTTATATACTGGGCATGACGTGCTGTGGTATGGAATACCCCTTTGGCTAGTTTGCGTCAGGTGTCCTGTCTCTGCCTCCTCACAGCTTCTTGTGCCCCTCTTCATTAGCAGAGCATGAGAAACTGAAAGTCCTTGATCAGGGTAAGTGCTACTTAGCAACAGCTACACCGCTGGTGTGTTATCAGCATTGTTCTCAAACTAAAGCCAAAACACAGCACTGCTGGGAAGAAAATTAAATCTGCTGCAGCTGAACCAGGACACCTTTTCTCTTTGTGTGTCAGAAGCTGAGCACAGGGAAAGGTACTGTTTAGCTTGGTAAATAATGTGTGTTATTCCCTATGAAATATCAAAAGGGAAAACACAAGATGCAAATGAGAATTTATGCTTTGGGATACAGACAGAATGTAAGAGGGAACATGTACTTTGAGGCCAGAAATGGGCAGAGCCATGTGGAATTGCTGTATGAGAAACAGATGTGGTTGTGGTTTTATACCTGGCGTGTGATTTGGACAGCCTGTCCATAGCTTGACCCAAAATTGTAAGCAATTGGAAGTCATTGTATGGGTAGGCTGTTTTACAAAGGAGGGGAAATGTCTATGTGGTCAAACACCCATTCCCCTGATCAGCAGCAGTGTTAAAACATACAGCTCAACACATCAACAGCATATGCCCTCACTTCTGCTGCCTGATGAAGTTAACCCTGCTCACTTTATAACAGACAACTGGTGGAACAAATTTGCCCAGTCCTTGTCCACCTCTTCTAGGGAAGGAGTCGTCCCCTGATGGCCCCAGGGTTGTACACCTGCAAAGGTCAGCCCAAGTTGTCATCCCAGCTTGTCATCCCAGAGATGCTGGATCAGTCCCAAAATAGTAAAGAAACTGCACATGTTTGAGAGGGAATTCTGCACAGAATTAGTTAAGGCCACTAGTCTATGGCAGCTGGAGGTCTTTCACTGGTTTTATGAGGCTTTTTTGGCCGTAGCAAATATCTGCTCTTCCTGTCTTCTTTCACAATTGTAAGCCTTATTGCATTGCTGTTTCTGATCATGATATTTGTTTGGCAGGATGTGTACCATCAGGAGCCTTGCCACATTTTCTCACTAGCTCTGTTAAAAAAAATAAATAAATAAAAGAACCAAAACTTCCACATCAACAAATTTTTAAAAAGCTTGTAATTTGTGTCATTTTTTCCCCCCCTTTTTTTTTTGCAGGACTTGTAATCATAGAATTTCCACTTTCCTTCAGTCTCTCTAGAAGGGAGGTATTTCTTGAGTCAGAGGAATGTCTTACAAGCAGGTTGTAGAGGCAGACTTGAAATTTCTCTTAAAGGGGATTGCTAATATGTTACATCCATTTTAATTTGTGCTGGGCTTTGTAAATAAAATACACAGCAAGTTGTAGTAAGAATTATTCACAGAACTGTTCTTTGCCTCTCTGAAGATAGAATAACCTTGCAAGCTCCTTCTGTAGTGTGTTCAAATTCATGTTACGAGTGAAATGTTAATGTACAGACTTTGCTAGTTGTTGACTGTTCTATTCAGCACTGTCACTGCTGCACTGTCTATCTTGGTTGTTGTTTTTTTATTATTATTAATAATAATAATAATACACTATAAATAGCATCAAATGAGATAAAATTGTGGGTGATCATTTTCCAGGTGGTATGCAGAGTAAAAGAGATCTGTTAATAACTCCATGAGATGCCATCTCTCTCCTGAATGGCAGTCAGAAGGAACAGATGCATGCTATTTCTGCCTCGGGTTGGAGCTCATCTCAATAAATTGAGATTGGCTGCGTTTTCTAAGACTCTGTTAGCTGGCTCGTTTGTAACAGCCATTCTTCGGAGCTCTCACATCTGTCAAGCCTCATACAAATCCTCCCCTGGAGGAAGCAGATGTTAGAAAGTTATAATTTAGATATTTGTTTTGCCTCTTAGAAGAATTCTGGACAGCAATCACTGTGGTCTGTTAAACATCATTAGCAGATGCAAATTGTTGATGAACCTGGATTAGTTTGTAAGTGCTTTTTGTAACAACACTTCACCTCAAGAATCAGAGCTAGGGGAATAAAAAGGTAATCTACTATTGCAAACATCTAGAATTTTATAACCTATAGATTATAATCTATAGATTGGTGTACAAAGTTTAAGATGGTTCAGTTATAATGCTATAAATATGTTGCTGGAGTTAGTAGTAGTGTAGACTAAATGGAGATATCCAGAGAGTTCTGTTAATGTCATTAAGTATGTGAGCACTTTCCAGAGAAGACCTTTCCTCACCATTATTTTTCAGGTTGGCTCTTTGGCAATCTGATGCTTACTTTAGTGGTTCTCCTTTCCTGATGGAGGTAGAACAGATAAGACCATCTGCCTGGCAGTCTGAGGGGCTGCTTGTTATTCAAGTGGTCTGCCAAGGTCCAGAGGGAGATCTTGTCTGTGTATGCTGGAGCTTGGAGAGAGGAGCATAAGCTCAGTTTGTGTATGTGTGTTTTCAGAATTTGCTCTATCATGTTTGCACTATCATGTGGGTTTGCTTTTAAAGGTCATATGATAAAATGCTAATAGCGATGGGGGGGGGGGGGGGCAGCACCTGGCTTCTGCCTTTTGGGGATTAAGCAGATGAACAAAGAGGTATTTATATTGGTGAGCAGAAATTCAGCGCTGTGGTGATCAGGATGGGTCTCTGCGGAGGTGAGTTGAAAGGGATAAGGCTGTTTTTCATGCAACTGTCAGCTTTCCTAGATGAAGTCCTTACAGAAACACAAAACGCAAGATAAGTTGAACCTATTTCGTCCTCTGGCAAATGTAATGCTTCATTATGTACTTTTGTAAAGATCTAAAAAATGTCAAAGCCCCCCCCCCCAAAATGGCAAAATGCATTGAAGTAGCATGGTCCTCCTCTGACTGCAGTGAAATACATGCTTGTGTAAAAATGTGTAATGCAGCATACATTAAATGAGTATGCTGCACGCAGTACAGGATTGTTACACTATCTCTGCATTTCAGGCTTTGGTGTACTGAGACAGGGTCACAGGGCAGATTTTAATGAATTAACAAAAACAGTCTTTTTATTAATATCTCCTAAAATACCACACAATCGTCAAATCTGATCTTCTCTAGTTTTCTTTTAAAATCTTAGAAAGTTTTCTCCAAGAACACTAGCTGTATTTTTCCTTTAAAGGATGATAAAGTGTTCTGTCTGTTCAAATGCAGAGTTATCATAGATGGTTTTCCAATGTAATTATGATCTGTGGAACACTTCATTCTTAATTAACAACAACAGCAACAAAAAATTCAAGAGCTGCTGATAATAACTACCAACACATTTTGATGTAGGAAAAATTATTTATCCATGAACAGGTCAGATTGTCAGCTGAGATAAGGTGTCAGAACTGAAGCTGTTTCTCTTGTCCCTAGTTTAGTCTTTATACTAAAATAAGTTTAAAAGAACCTTTTATCAAGAAATGTTTCTCTGATCCAGTGGATGAGAAGTGAAACTGAAGTGAATTGGGCAGAATCTCCCCTGTTTTGCTCTGTTGCATAAGCCTGAGCAAGCTACTTTAATCTCTGCCTGGGATTTCACCCCAGCTCCTACTATTCTCTTCTAATTAGACAGAACTCTTTGCAGAATTTATGGTGCATTTTGTAGGGTGCTCTGTCACACACACTGCAGGTATCTAGTTATCAGCAGTCTGTCAGGCTGGGACTGATTGTGGTAATTCTAGAAGTGCATAGCTGTCTCCCAAGGGAGATGAATGAAGCTGAATGGGGCATAACTAGGAAAAGTAGAAGGTAAGCAGTCCACCATTTGTATGAGGACAATTTACAGTTTTGGGGGGTACGGGACTTAGTGAGACACTTAATCTCAGCATAACTGAGACTAATTATCAAAAACTGCAACTGAAATTGTTTTGCAGATGTAGGTGTTGTTCTGGTCAGTCACGTACTCAGTCTTCCCCACAAAAATCCAGCACAGAGTGGCCATTGTCCTACTGTAGCTGACTGAAACTTTTTCGGTTGCTTTGCTTGTGGAGAAATAATGTGTAGGACCAAGCAAAACTGTAACCCCACCAAAACTCTTTGTCTATGCTGAATTCTGAAGACTGATTATCCCATCTGCTAAACATATGTACGTAAAATCACATCTGTTAAATATATGCACCTAAAATTGTCCTTTCTGTTCTTTTCTCTTCCATTCTAGTTACGGATGATGTTATGACTTTTCTGAGGGATTGGAAAACTCTTCTGTTTCAGGTTGTTTCCTGTATTAGCACTCAGAAGACATGATCAATTTGCTTTACATACTATCTGGTATTTTACCAGTTTACTATTCCTGAAATGTGCTTGATGAAGAGAGCTGCCAATATGGGGCGTCTGTTTGCAGAATGGATTGTTGAACCATTTAAAGGTTTCTACAGTCTGTCTCTGTTACCTGATGGCAGAATTTATTTCCTTATCTTCCAAATATCTCTTGTAGGTAGATATTGCACTCTGCAGCATCCCAGAGCTTTAGAGTCATGTGAGAGTGAATTCTAGAAGATCTCATCCTTTTTTTATTTTTTCTTTTAACAGAATGAAATCACAGTAGTTGTCAAAAACTGTGTAACAGGATATGTAACTGTATAATATACTGTTCTTAAAAACTATATCATATTGGCTTTTTTGCACTGATAGGAGAGTATTCTTCTGCATTATTAAATATAGGTGATTCCAAGAGACTCCTTTAGATCACACAGCAGGACTGGGTACATCTTTGTTCTACAGTCTATCAGCTGAGATGTATACCATCTTCCACAGGTGGTGAGGGGGGAGGCAGGCAGGAGAAACTGGTCAAAAGCATAAATGAATTTATGTTTCCCAAGGGAATTAAAAAAAGTCTTAAAGTTGAAGAGGTGCAAAGGTATAGGAAGGATAAATGCAATTAGATCAAGTTCTGGCACATATCTTGAAATAAGTCAGATCCCTTTTAAGGCAGAGATTTTGCACAACTTCAGAGGGTTCACTCAGTTAATGCAGAATCTACAGCTCCTAGCAAGTAACTTGAGGAAGGTTAAGGGTTAAGAGGACAAATTTGAGTAAGGGTTGGCCTCTGGTGCAGCTGTCAGGTAGGTGTTGGTAGGCTGTGAACACCTATCAGGAAAAAAAGGAGCATTCCAAAGAATACAGCTGTGTTAGTGGAGAAAAGGATGTGTGACCATAATGCTGTGATAAGTCTTTATAAGCTCTTTCTATGTCAGCTGCTTGCAGCATTTTGTAATGCATTTACCTGCTCTGTTGTTTGTGCCAAAATGTATTTTAGCATCACCCTGTAAGCTTGGTGCTAGTGATAGCAGGAAATCATCCCTTAAACACCGTAACTGATTGTGGTTCCTTTCTGAGGGACTTGTATTTTTCTGGAGCATCTGGCATAGGCCCACTAAGCTACTTGCATCTCAGTACACCATTTCTTCCTTTTTTTCTGTATAGACAACTCTGAGCTTGTATAGATGCATCTGAATTTGTTTTAAACCCACTGTTTGGGAAGAGATCACCTTGGGAATTTCAGCTTGGCCTTCAGTGTAGATACACCTGGCTTACCAACCCTGTGCATAAGGGGACTCTATCATCTGCATTAATGCCATGTTGATGAGGTTTATGTGTTCCTACCTCTACACAACAGCTTGTTTGGCTTCACAAATTCCCCTGTTTCTTTTCATTCAAAACAGGATTTAATCTGCTCTGGAAAACTCATTCCTAGTGACTGGGTAGCTAGCTAGTACTGAGCTCAGGTGTAGGTAGCAAGTATCAAGTGCTTGTACTAGTCATTTAAGGACTGGAATGTATGTCCTGAAGACACCTGGGTTTGCAGCACGGCTAATGCATCCTAGGAGCAGCATATCATAGCTAAGAATATTGCAGCAGGGCATTAGTGCAAATATGGGTTAATATACTTCCTTGGTCATGTTTCCGTATGCATTGGCTAAAAGACTGAATCACAAGCCTTGAGAAAATTTGACTGTGCAAAATCGTAACTGTTTAGCTAGAACCAGAAGGAAATGTCCCTAACATTGTCTCGATTATTTAAGCATGTTTGGTTTAGGAAGCAATTTTCAACTTGTTTCAATATGCCAGTCAAAGAGGAAATTGTGGGTGATAAGTGCTGATATTGTCAGGCTTAAGTGTATAACTGAATTGGGGTCCAGATCTCTGTTTCATTACTTAATTCTCGGTTAGCTTAAGTGCAGGTTCCTGCAAGTAGGTTACTTTTTTGTTGTTTGTATGTGTTAAGTAATAGGCATTATCAGCTTTCCCTCTCCTGGAAAAAGTTTGCAGACAAAAAAAATGCATTATTTATTTACAAGCTGCATATATCACCAGCTCTCTTAGCCTGTCCCCCTTAATGTGTCTTAAACCAAAGGTATACTGGTTTTAACTTTTTTTTCTTGCCAAAATATCTGTGTCTGGCTACACTGGTAGGAAACCTGCAGAGTGATGTAAATAAGGTTTGAAAGGTTCAGAAGTCACCACTATCAAGTCACCACCCAGGGGAAGAACGTTCTGCAGCAGCAGTGTAGCAAGCAAAGTGCAATTGAGCCGATCACATTATTAGTGTAGCACTTGCAGTTTCGTTGTGAAACGGTAGCAGTTTTCCACTGAGTCAGAACAGTGGCATCATTTGTTGTTTGTTTGTTCTTCCCAATAATGTGCTCTGAAAATTTCAGTATCACTAGATTGTCATTACAGTAAAAGGAGTAACTGTATCAAGAGGGATCCACTTAATGAATATGTTCCTTCTGTGCCTCCAAATACGGTTTGTTACTGTACTGATGCTGACTTACTGCGCAGTCCAGACAATGTCTTCCCTGTACTGGAATCCTTATGTAGCATTTCTTTTTTGTTCTGATTATTGTTGTTAAGGTGTATTTAAGTGTAGCATCTAGTAGTTCTAGTCAGTATTAAGGCCCTGTTATGCTACTGATTACATACGTGCATTGTAAGGGACAGGTCCTCAGCCTGCAAGTTCCCAGAGTGGGGAACTGAAGCAGTTACTTGACCAACACAATGCAACAGGCAACTGGCAGAGCCAACACTAGCATACAGGTATCTTGGAAAGCAATTAGCTACTGTCTTCTGCTTTTGAAGAATATGGTCTGTTGTGGATGACCCAGTAAAATGAATAAGCAGGGGTAGGGATATAAGCAAACTTAAGTTTTCTTCCAGGAATGAGTCTGGAGCAAGCTGGAGGCTGAAAACTTTTTTTCAGGCAAACTCAGCCAAATCATTGTAAATACAAGTGAATGAATGAAAATAATGACATGTTTTCTGGCATACTGTAAGTCTGTGAGAGACCTCAGTTTGCCAAGTTAATGAAACTTGTTAGGACTTTGCCCAGATCTGAACAGAAAAACCATGTACAAATTGTTACTTAACATTTTCCAACTAATATGGCTGCTACCAGAAAGTAGAGATCCAACAACTCTGAACCTGGTCTTCAAATGTATTCCAATATTCAGGTCTTCACTCAGTAAAACAAAGAAATAAATCACCATGCCATTGAATTTAGGTGGAAATACTGCTTTTCCTGCTTTTCCTGTCAACTGAAAAAAATTTAAACAGGTGGTTTAAATGTCATTTGTGAGAGTTCATTTTTAAAAAAAAGGTTTTGATAGTTGTTTTTACTTTCTTTTACTAAAAAAAAAAAAACAAAAAAAAAAAACAACAAAAAAAAAAAAAAAAAAAAACAAACCAAAACAACCCACCAAAACCCCCAAACCAAACAGAATTGTCAGAATACATGAATATTCTCTCAGCAAAACCATTATTACTTTTGGAGTTCAGCTGACTTTAAAAATCTCCCCAAAATAAAGCTTTTTAAGTATTTTTTGTCTCATGGGTGAAATTGCTTAGAATAGAAAACCTCCCTTGAAGTTCAGTTCAGTTCTTATGTTTACTCTGCATTAGATGAATGATCCTATGTCTGTTGATTTTCAAATCAAACCTCTAATGTGTAACTGCAGCTGTAGATACAGTGCCACAGAGCTATTGAGAATTTTGTCTTTAATTCTGTACTCCGCTGAATTCCATCAGGACATTGGGAGTTCCTGTTGGGAAGTGTAGGCAGAGCTTGAACTTTTTATTTTTTTAATGGCAATGAGTTATAGGTAGAGACAATTTCATATTTTGCAACCGATCTTACATTCGTGCTTAGGTGAAACAGAAGCTTAAGTTTATGGGCATATTTTTTCATTAAGGTTTTCTTGTTGTGAGGAGGAAACAACAAATGCCCAGTGTCCCGTTACCTTAATGGAGAAGCGCATAGCAAGGACCTCTGTGCCTGCTATCTGTCCAGGTGGCTACCCCACACCTGCATCGCTGCAGTGCCTACATGTTGCCACAGTGAATTAGAGCTTTCTGATGAGGCTGTCAGTAAATATAATTAGTTCAGGTGTCCACAAAGGCTGTATCATTTTTCTGACAAGAAAGGCAGGGGGACTGTCTGTGAAGCTGGATAATAAATTATTGACTATTATTAACTACATTATTATTACATGTGAGGATCTGTCCTCGCTGGCTTGTACTGATGTGAGCAGGCTTTTTTTAAGGAAGTAGACGTAGTTGGGTCCATGTGACTCCTCCTGAGAGCAACACTTTGCAAAATCTGATGTCAGCACTTTAATAAATTAAGTCCTGCTAACAAAAATATGCTTCCTGTCTGCAGGTACTGAACCTATGTACCAGATCCATGTCAGTGGGGAAATATGCCTGTCATTGAGCAAATGTTCTAGTCAGCAAAGCACAAGGATTAATGATGGAAAATACTAGATGAATGAGTATTATAAAAGTTGCCAAAGCTCAGACTCCCATATCAGTTACATTTTACCTGACACATCCCCTAGGTGTAGCAGTAAATTATTAACGCTGAAAACTGTTATTTCATTCATGAATAATTTAATATGGCACTGGATGGGTGATGGGGAGATAGTATGCAGTGTAGGAACAAAGGCAGCAACTCTTGCTAATCCAAGATGCTGTGTGCTGTACACAAGATAAAGCCTGGATCGTCATTTGTGCACCTAGCAGATAAATAAGAGAAGGGATGGATTCTGGAGCCTTTAAAAGTGCATCTGGACTGTGCTACTGAGTGATACCAGGAGCAGTATCTGCAGAGGCAGTTTCAAGGAGTGACATTTAAATGAAACTTCACGGAGAGGATGTATTTGTCTTAGCTTAGTACTGCATAGCACCTTCTCTACAAAGGGTGGAGAGGGAGAACGGTATTCGCATCTTCAAACTTGGGAGCCTGAAGGAAAAAGCTGCCTGATCTCTGTGCCAGAGCCTGCCTCATGCTGTCAGGGAGGCTTGGAATGGAATTTGCTGTACCCTGGAGCTTTGCTTGAGAGCTATGAAATGCTGTCTGGGGAACACTAGCTGTCTGGGATCTCAAACAAGTAGATGCCTTCAGTTAGCTCCTCAAAGCTCTGCTAGGTTCTCGTTTTTGTGGTCATAACCCTTTTCTATAGCTGCTCAGGGCATGATTTCTTTAAGCCCACCAAAATGCCAACTATAACATTTATATTATATATATAATATATATATGTATATATAGTATTTCCTTGTCCCAGGAAACTTCCCCAAGCCCTTGGGCCTTTTAACCCCATGCACACTGAGGTGAAATAGGTCTGTTTTGAGAGTTGTAGTTGGAAGTTTTCAGTGGATGCAAAATGTTGAGTAGGCAACACTGTCCTGTGCTCCCTGAACTTTTCTAAATGCCATTTAGTATTGAAAATTATTCAATCTCTAAGAATGCAGAGCTCTGTTTAAAATGCACTTGTTTTGGGCATGTTCTTCTGCCTCAATCTTGGCACAAGAGTAACATTAAGTGACTGCAGGGCTATCACTAGGTGTCACCTTCCAGACTTGTAACCAGTGGGAATGTTGGGTTTTCAGGCTTCACTTATTTTTTTAGGCTTATCCTGAAACACAGGGTAAATTACCAAATTGCTGGGGTCTCTTTGTAAAAGCTTCACAGATTAGTTTTTCCCAGCTAGCAGGTACAGAAAAGTCAAAGTGTTGTGGATGAAGGAAGGTTTTTTGCTTTGCTATGCCAATTAATTGGTTCAAGGCTGAGCTACGACTGAATGTGTTTAATGTATGGGAAGAAAACAGGGAAAAGTTGGATTTACCCCCACAACCAAGAATCTGCTTTTGAAGAAACAGGCGCCTGACTTTTATGTGCAATTTATTTTACAGTGATTTCAGGGGGAATAAGGAGCCTACCTCACCTTCTTCTTGCATAAAAAAGACACCCTATCATGCATGCATGCAAAAAGAGAGGAGTACTTGGAAAAGCTGCTATGTTGGGTAAGGAAAAATGAGATAAAATGCAGTTACTCGGTGTCATCCTCCATTGTGCTCTTCTTCCTACTGTTGTTCTGTCTGCCTGTCACTTTACCTTATTGAGTAGGTGTTATAACTAATTTCCAAATCCATTTTCTGTTGTCTTGAACAGGAAAAAGGCTTCTCCCCTTTACTTTCCTCTCAAGGCAGCAATCCCATGACTCACTATTGAAGAATATTATTTTAATGCTCTTAGTTTTGTTTAGCAGCATTTATATCTGGCCCAAGTTAGGCCATTCTGGGAGTTAATTCCTGACTTTGCAAATATTACCTATCCTAATGAAGGGGATTTGTTTTGTTTAACTGGTACGGTTTATAGTATATGATGCCATTGACTGTAAATGATTCTAAACCACAGAGATAAACTCATAAACAAGATACGGATGAGAAGACTAGCTGATGCTTTTTTTTTAATTTGCAGAGATATGGTGAATCTAAGTAAATTAAATGATTCATTTGTGCTAATTTCACATGCACACCAAATAATGCATGCCACTTTTGTACTTGATTTGTGATATCACTAATTTATGGAGATTATAATGTAAAATCAGTCATGCTGTGACTTGAGTCATTGGTGGAAACTCTATGGCTCTCAAAGGGAAAGGAATCTGCATCATAGTGGGGCCATCTTTAGAAATGACAGAGTGGGAAAGAAGGGGGCAGGGGGTAAGAGGGAACAGTCACGGCATAGTAAAACAATATGTTTTAATTAGGGAAACAACCTAGAACAGCTCACTTGGAAGAGAACAGGGTAAAATGACCCATCTGTTTGTACAGGGGGAAAAGAACAATCCGAAATAATTATTGATGTAGCTGAACCTAATTTAGGTCACACAAAGATCTGTCCTGCTGCATCAGTAAAAAAAGCATTGGTCTTATGCAACTCTTACCTTATATCAGAAAGTAAGAGTCAGCTCTTGCTTGCTGCAAATCTGTTTCAATGCAGTTACTCCACCCTCATAGAAACGTATCTAATCTGAATAGCCTGCTTACCTGAACCTGGTCTTTACCTGTGAGACAATTTAAAAGCCTTATTGAGAGAGCTGCAACTGAATGAGGTTCTGAGTGTGGTAGATGTGAGGAATGACTCCTCATGCTAACATGGCTTGTGGACAACATAAATATCCAGATTTCATCTTTGGAATTCCTTACTGTATTGGCAAAGGTTACTTAAGTTCACTATCATCAATTTTATGAAATGTTTGATTGGAAGGGTAATTTGTGCTTGTTAATTAGAAATAACATTAAAGTATGTTGTGACCTAGATATCAGGATAGCTTTCATGTAGAGACTGCTGCATGCTGTAATGCCACAAAGTTAATGATTTTAGATGTAGTAATAATAAAATTATAGTTCTTTCTTTATGATATTTTCCCCTTCTCATGTTTTCTCTTCTTCAGAAATGTAATTATTACCAATGCAGAACAAATCTGAAAATTACCAGCACAACTCTGTGACAATTATATTGCTAGACCGTTGCCATCTTAATCCGTATCTGAAAACTGCATAGACTTGCATTTATTAATAAAAATGACACCCCACTTTGAGCAGAGGAATCTCCCAACCACAACTTTTCCTTCTTTTGTTATTAATATCCTAGGTCAAACAATATTTGCTCTGACGCAGCAAGATATAGTACTCTCTTGAATCATTGGCAAACATTTAGTGTAGAGACAAGGAAAATTCTGTTTCAATAAAATTAAGGTTCTTGTAGTGGAAGCATTGCAAATTGTTTTTTCTGTCTCTAAAAGTTCAGATGCTTCAATTTTCTCATAGTGACACAAGCTGGTGAAGTGGAACTGATGTCAGTTAGCATGCAAATGTTGCTCTGAGCTACTTGCACACATCTCAAGGAGTTGCTTGTCTTTATTTGAGCAGAGCACTTGGAAAGGGTTCTCACCCATTTCATACTTCAGAGCTGAAGAGTACCAAGTGGTTGATACTGAGAGAAGGTTGATAGTGTTGCATAGCTCAGGTCCCATTACTGAAAGGTTCTCTGGGAGAGCAAAAACTGTCTAGCTAGAAGCCAATGCTAGACTTGGTAAAACAGCGTGGCCAGGTCACCATTATAGAGGATGTTGTAGAAATGCTGTATACCTTTATAAAAAATGCATTCCTTTATGGAATTGAGTCATTCTCCTGCTGATGCTGCATTTTGAAAGGTAAATGAGGAAGTTTGAGCACAGAGAAGACAAAAGCGGAAGTCCATCTTCTCAAGAAATAAAGACTATTTTCCCCAGCATCTAGTTTGCTTTGTTCCCCTCCTGATATGGGAGAAGGAGGTTGAGCTGATTTCAGCTTATGCTGTGGCCGTAACTTGCTTTTCCAAGTAGATATGGGTTTCTTTGCTATCAAAAGAAGCCGTAGTCTTCCTGGAAGTCAGGCTCTGTGCAGCTCTGGGAATATTGGGAAAGATGATTTGGTGTGGTATGGGATGCATGTAACAGCCTCAGATGTAGAGGCTCTGTATGTGTGGACTTGCAGTTATTAAGATTCTTCTGGGATTTGCAAGGAAAGTTTTTTAATAAAGAACCAAGATTTCCTATTTTTTATTTGAATCCTTAGTTTCAGTATCCACGCTATCGTATCTTCCACCACTTCACCTCTTCCCAGTTAAAAAATCTTTATTTCATATAGGGAAGTAGACCCAAGAGTGTTTGCAAAAGGAGAACTACCATCTGGTAGGTGGGATTCACAGAAAGTCTCTCAACAAATTCTGTGGAGTGGAAATAAAAGTGCCCAAGGGCTTGATCCAACTGTTTTGTTAACTTTTGATAATGCCATGAAGCCTTAAACCTGAGTCCTTACTGTCTTCAGCAGCTGGTTATAAGTATTAAGCACGCAAATCTGCTACCAATCCTTTTATTTCAGTGGCAGATAAAGTAGTGCCGGTATACAGTTGGGATACTTGGAAAACAAGGTTCATTTAGGAAGATTTTCATCTTGGGAATGTTTTTAAAAAGCAACTTCAGGTTTATTAATGAATGGCTCCTAATTTACTGCGATGTGTCTGAGATCAGTATCTGTCTGATTTAGGACTGAGGCCATAATTAGATGCAGGTCCGATTTTACTTCAGGATGGACATAGCTTAAAATACTTGGCTGGTTAATGCTATATAGTTACCTTAGGTCCCAAGGTAGGACTTTCACAGCCTTGTGGCAGTCGCTACGCTTCTCCTGAAGCCTGAATGATGCAAGATCAGTTCTGCCACAATTTCATTTACGTTTTACTAATAAGGCCCAGAAGGCCTTGTTCTCTGATTGGACAAGATTCCAATTTCTTCCCTTGCCCATTTACTGAGAACTAGATAAAGCTGAGCAGAACTGCTGATTCATAAAAAGAACAGTTGCTTTTGGAAATGTTAATATCCTGTGATAAAGCAGCATTGCCATTTTATGATACCTGACAGAAATTACCCAGTTTCTTTGCACACAATTAAATGGAATTATCATCCCATTACATTAGATATATTTCACAGTAGGAAAATAAAACCTAATGTTTACTTATCGATGTTTAAATAAATTGTAATTATCATTCCATGATAATCTTGTACTGCTGTAATTAAGCTTTAAAATAAAAGGTGATTGGAATTAAGGGGGCTTATCTACATTTCATTTAGAAGTTATTGTTGAAGTCAGCTGTGATAATATGCAATAGCTTTCAGAAAACAACACTCACTTGTTTCTGCCATGGATTCTGTGCAACGGTGCTGGCACTGTAGGAGAGGAATTTGTGTACACTTCATTGGGAGAGGAGAATCAAAACCATGAGGAAATGGATGTTTAGAGGAAACTTCTTCACACCAAGCACTGATAGTTGTGGTGTCTTTTTCCCTTTTGGGGGAACTGAGTGCCTTTTGAGACCAAACATGTTTTGAGACTGAACCGAGCTGCCTTGTTTTCATCCTGCTCTTTGATTTCTGTTTCTTGGAAGAACAGGTTTTTCATTTTTCTGTTTTTTTTTTCACTCTGCATGGCAAATTGAGTGATATGGATTGCTGGCAGTTCATTCAGCAGGCTTGGCATACAAACCTTTGATTTTCCAAGGAAAGTCAGGATGGGGGAACAAAGGGCCCAAGCCTACTGCCTGGAGACTTGTCAGTTTTTTAATCTAGGCAACAGGATTGGGACCTTTAGTGGAGTGAATGTATATATTCAATGAATATGGGGAGGATGTGGAGAACACAACAAAGAGGGAAATCAACTCTGCTCAGTAGGAGAAATTGGGTGAGGGTAACGAGTCAGCCAAGACAGCTCTCGGCACTCCTCTTGAAGTAAGTCTAAAACTTGAAGGTTCCTTAAACACTTCAGCAAAAAGATGTTAAATAGGCTTGAACTCAAAACAGTCAAAACAAACAGCCTTCTGCCAGAGGTGTCAATAAGTGGTGTATTCAGGTTCCCACTAGCAAAGGGATGCTCAAACATTAGAAAAGTTTCAGCCTGTCTGCTTAGGTGAAAATGCTTATTTTCAGGCTATGCCAGATACTGGGGAGGAGTGTGATCAAATCCATTGTGTGACAGCAGGTTGATATTCTTTCAATGTATGTGTATTTCGAGGGGCTGGAGAAGCATAGTGTTTAGTTTTCTTTAAATTTCATTTGGATATTGTGAGTATTTCTTATTCCACATGAATGCTGATGAAGTTTGAACAGTGTTGCATGTAGTCTTTACTCCTTGTTCTCTTCCCATTACAAGTAGGATGAATTTTCCTTTTACTCGTGCCTGTCTGAGGCTCCTTGAGTCAGTGGGATTCTTGCCATGCTGTTAGGGCACCATACAAAATGCTGAAGTACCAAGAAGTATGTCCTGAATATCATCTGTATTAAGTTGCAAGGATCTCAGAAGCCTGGCAGAGGCCATCTATCTGATGTACACACACAACCTAAGCATCTCATGGTCCTGTCCCATCTCATAAGGATAGCTAGGTGGAGTCTCTGCTCTGTAGTTACCTGTAGTATCTTAATTTGGGTGGGGCAGATTATGCAAGGACATGACGTCAGGAGTGAGAGAACACTGTATGCTGCATAGGTGCTAAAACATGATTTTAATTGCTTAGATTGGTATTGTATTTTGTTTGGCTTCCCATTGTTAGCTATTCGTATCTCTCACAAGGCTATAAAATTTTAGGGTGGCACTTTTAACTATAGATTTGAGACATTTTTTAATTTGGTAGGGGTCTTTAGAACTCTTTTGGGAAGTTGAGTCTAGAAACATTTGAAGTGCTCCAATCTGATCAAAAGAAGCTTGTTTTTAAAAAAATGTTTTGAAGATTGTTTTTTTTTTTAATATTAAACAGAAGCTTTTTGAAAAAAAAATAAGTGAAGTTTAATCAGGTTTGGTTTGGTTATTTTGTTTTGGGTTTAGTTTTTTGTTTTTTTTTTTTGGTTGGTTGGTTGTTTTTTTTCCTTTTTGGTGTGTTTGATATGAAGGATTTGGGTTAAGGCTCATCTTCACCTTAAATGCAATTTAAGAATATGGAGTAAAGACACATAAAGATATTCAGGACTAGCAACTATGTAATTTTGAAAAGTAATTAAGGAGCAAATCAAGCTAGAAAATCCTGTTAGTTATGCAGTACTACTACGTAATAATTCTTTTCATAAAGCGAACAAACACATGAAACTATTGGTCAGCTAGTGTAGATCGGATTTGTTCCTGCTGCTGTGGATGTCTGTTAGCTGTGGATTTAGCTACTCTTACTTTTCAATGTCTTTTTTTTTTAATTTTTCATCTATTGGAGAAACCTGTGATGTGTAGATTGCAGGAATTCTCTTCCTCCATCCCCCCACCCTTATATAAAAGGGGAGGAACAGAGCCTAGATGAACTAAACTAGCACAATTGAGCCTGGTTGCAGATCCACCGAAGTTAAAAGTAAAGTTTCCATTGTTACTGGGCTTTGATCAAGTGGTTGAAAAAAGGGAAAGTGAAAACACATTGATCTCAGTGTTAGTTCCGTTCACAGTTAAATTAGTGGGTTGTACAGTTTCCTAGGTTGGACCTGCAGTTTTGTGAATGCTAAATTAGTGCCTTATGCTGTGTCCTTTCAAAGGCAATCGCCAGAAAGAAACGCGGAGAGTCAGGAAAGCTTGCTGAAAAACAAAAGCTATTCTTCCTGTAGTTGGTTGGCAAGAGAGACAACTGAGGCTGGCAGGTTTGTTATTTCCCAGGAGCTGTGTCTCTTTAGCAAGGAAGTTCTTATGAGAGTTGTGGAGCTGGTGCTCTGTCCTTTCTCGGGACCTGGCACGAGTGCCATGCCTGACTTTTGGTGCAGGGCACCCTTATTAGTGGAAGCTGAGGAGCTTGTGGAGTAAGATCCCTCTTCCTATAAATGAGAGCACAACAGAGTAGCTGTTGGATGCTATGCCTTGTGATTTGATTTCCTGAAAGGTAAGAGACATGCAGTCTAGTAGACACCCACAACCTTAACTGCACTTTAACAGGCTGGAGTTTGTGAGGGAACATGTTGTAATAAATGTGTTACATATAGCCAATTTAAACAGTAAAAATAGTTTTAAAACCTCGATGCTTGTTTATTCTCAGTTTGTGATCTTTACCTTGGAAAGCAGGTGACATATCACCTCTGGTTTTGCCTGAAGCTGTAGAGTGCAATCATGCTTTCCTATTCCACTGTAAAATTTTACTTTTAATTCAGTTGACATTTTGGTGCAATGGACCATAAATTAGTGCAGGTATGAGCTATAAAAGGAAGGACATTAGAATAATCAAGTGACTACAGAAGTAGTTGAGTGTGTGAGTGTCTATGGCACAGAATTTTTCGATTATCTTACTTTTATGAGCCTTTTCTGTTCACATTGTCTATTCCAACATACCTTAATTTCATTTTCCCTTGCCAGTAACTCAAGGGATTGCTGAACCTCTTCAGTTATGAGATTTTTGAGTCAACAGAAATTTAATTACTTCAGAGAAATGAATCACTATAACTCATAATAAAAACTCTACAATATAATATTCTAGAGAATAAATTTTCTGTTGAACCATAAGGTGTAATCTTTGTCAACGTTTGTCTCTCAATTAGTATGATCATGTTAGAGACATACTTGTTCACTTTTTTGTTTCCTTCTCTGTGTGCTTTCACTTCTGTTAGGGTAAATCTCTGTTATGAAGGTAAGGACCTGTACACGCACATCTCCCACACTGAGATTTGTATTTTACAGAGATGCTGTTAGCACTACTAAAGTGACTTGCCCGTGTTGTGTTAGCTGTTGTGAAAGCAACTGCTTTACACTGCAGCCGCCATTTTTTTACCCTGCCAACTGTTTAATCTATGTTAATGGCACATTGAATTACTTCAAGTTGCTCCTGTTGTTTTAGAGAGTAAGTCCTGGACTACTTTTGTGGGAATTGCTTCCCATGGCATGAGCACTGTCAGGAGTTAGGCGTTAAGGAATTAAAGTAAGAGGAAGAAAGGGCTTTGCTTTGTGCTGCAGCTGGGAGGGAATCACATGGTCTGCTCTGGGTGTATTTGACCTCTGTCCATTTTGAATTTCCTAATTTAATGAGTTCTATATAGTAACAAGATAAGATTTTGTTTTCTAACTACTGAGTGAAATAATTTATTTCTCGAGGGTTAAAATTTGTCAGACTATGAAACAGCCCGAGCAAAAGAAGTGTGGCTGTGACTGGTTTGGGTGCTTATACTTCCATAGGAGCTTCTATAGGAACGGTTCTTAATTGCCACACACCTAATTTTCAGCTCATCAAAATAAAAATGCTATTGAAGCAGCTCAAAATTTCTCTTGGCTCTTAAATAGGACTAATAGAGCTTGTTCATTATAGCTATTCCTAATGATACCAAAGTCACAGAGAATTTAGTGTAGCTACATGTACACAGAGAAAGAATAAAAAATATTCCTGTTTTTCTAAGAATAAGAAAAAAGTAATATGCTGACAGGCAGGTGAATACAAAGGACCATAATGTGCAATAAAGATGTGCCACTCTGAGAGGAGGCTGCCCAAGAAGTTATGAAAAATCTCTGCTGGGTACGCAGTGTCATCTGAGGCCATCAGCAAGCTAGCAGATGTTTTTCTTCTTTTTTTTTCTTTTTTTTTTCTTTTTCTTTTTTTTTTTAATTAAAGATGCATTTGGTGCATGCATGTGTTTTATCCATACATATATGTGTGTGTGTATGTACACACACATACTTGACACAGCTTACATGCACGCTAAGCATGTAAGAACCAGGTTTCTGTCCCCACTGTTTAGTGGCTGATAAGACTCAGAGTCAGTTCTTGCTTACAGAAAAATATATTTTCTCTCAGCCACCTATAGCTTTGCCTACTGTAACCCTGCTTGATCCCTCTAGCTGGCTTTAGGCAGTATTTTGAAGTTTATTTATAAAGTGAATGTCATGGTAGCCATTGGTGGGCATATTGGAATTGTTCTTTGTTAAGGCTCAACGCCTGCTCTGCTTGCCAAGAATGATATTGAAACAAAACTTATTAATATAAAGTAATTTACTGCTCATCCACCATTTTCAATCTTTCCAAAATGTGTGCTTGTCATTGAGCAATACCATTTCTGTTTAAACATGTCCACAAGATACTGACAAAGATTGCTGCTGTTACAAGCCAACTCCTCGCTGTAAATCACTGAAGTTGATAGAGCAATACCAATTTCTCCAAACTGCACAGAAATGATGAAAATACAATTTTCCAACAGAAACTGCTTATTCAACAGGATCAAAACATTCTGTGAAACATACAGATTTCAATTAAACTCCATCTCTAAAAGAAATCAAAGTAGCTTTTTGCCTCATTAAAACATAGCTGCTTTTTTTTTTTTTGCTTTGAAATTTACATGAGAAAATTATTATATTTTAAAAGATACTTTTTAATTGATGAAATGAAACCTTGCACAGATTTATACTTGAAGGGCTATTTAGAATTTTGGTTGTTCATTCTAACGAATTAATTGCAAGAATAGTGTAAATTCCTTCACAGTTGAGGACTTTTGCTAGGCATTCTGGTATCCAGATCAGAAGCTATTATCACTGATGGTTTCTCTATATTTTCAAGATAGCTAAAGAATGATGAAGAGGGGAGGAGCAATTTATCCCTGAGGCAGGAATGGTCCCTGTGAGGTCTTGTCATGAGGAAAGTCTAGGGAAGTTAGCATTTCATAAAATATTGCATACTTGCATACACGTGTAAATGGCTATGTATTTACGGACCAAAAAGATGCAAGATTCTTTCCAGATTTATTTCTGTAGAATATAAACACACAACATGATAATCATGTCTTTAAGTATAGCTAATGAAACTTTACTAGCCTATGATAGCTATGTCAATAAAAATGTGAAGGATATGCAGCTGTTCTGAAATAGGCTTTGAATTGTGTGTGGTAATAGAGTTACTGGCATCTTTACTGCATGGCAATACCCTGTAGAATCAACAGAGTTTTGAGGAAATGAGCAGGAAGTTGAAACTATTTCAAGATCTGCTGCTTTGCTGTGAAAGTGTGCACACTGTTTTGGAAGAGAAGCAGAAACTGTGGCCCTGAGACTGATTTAGCCAGGTGGATGACGGGGAAGGTAACAGGCAGGCAAATGGAAAATCTCTGAGGAGGGTATTTCTTGGGGACTGCTGTCATCAAGATTGTGGAGGTGTTTGGGTTCAGTACTTTTCTGGGACTGAAATTCTGATGATTAGAGAAGTGAGAGGGGTGGGCACCATGTCTATGTTCCTTTGTGAGATCAGCCAGCGCTATGGTCATCAGGCCAAAATGGGACTTGCTGTCATAGGTAGTCCATATGCATTTGTATTGTAGCCAGGAATGGTCAGGCTGTAGAAAGACTTGGAGATGCTAGTTGAGGTATACGGTAGCTGCTTCCTGCAATCCTTGGAGAAATATAATCTTTATCTTTGATTAATTAAGAAAAAGAAAAAACACTGACTCCTCAGCTCTAGCTGATATGTGAATGTAGTCCATTGCATGTTTGTATAAATGTGAAAGCTAAATAGGAAACAAATCCGGTCTATAAAATCAGGGAGTGAATGGTATAGTGTTGAGCAATGCTTAGATCCCATATATTAAAGATGATTTGTACATTATAAACAACTAATAATCACATCTAAAACTATTTGAAAATATTACCTAATATATGCAATATGTGTGACAATTTGATAATATTTATAACTTCAGACAGTGTTATTTACCTGTAGTTCAGGTCCATGTAAGTGTGTAGAGATACGACTGCACAGGTTTCCAGGCTCTACCTTTCTAATGATATATAGAATCATATTGTCTTGTAATATGCCATTTGTGTGGCGTGGGCATTTCAGAGAGGACCCATGCTACTTCTGCCACTTATATTAGTCTAGCTACTGCTGTTTATCTGTTCCTGGGTTCTTCATTTCTGTAGTTGTACACAGTTTTCTTCTGCTTTCATAACATTAGTCTAGTTGACAGCAGTAAAGGATCCCACCCGAAATGTAAGAAACACCACAGTGTAATGAGAGGTAAAACAAGTTTCTTCAGAGCTACTCTGATGAATTTCAAATTATCTAATGCTGAGTCATACTCATGAATAAGCCTGGCTGAAACTGGATACCCTGAGAATTAAGAGATGCAAAACAAGTTGATGCTGCTCATTTCAGCACTGGGTTTCTATTAGAGATCTGCAATTTCTGCTTTTATTTTTTTTTTTAATTTGTGGATATCCTGGGTTCAGCAGTAGCAGTCATTTTTCTCCTTCTTAGCAGCTGGTGCACTGCTGTGTTTTTGACTTTCAGCCTGGGAACAGCGCTGATAACACCAATGATTTTAGTTGCTGCTCAGTAATGTTTAGTCTGACCAAGGATTTTCTGAGTCTCATGCTCTGCCAGGGAGGAGGGGAGGCTGTGAGGAAGCAGAGACAGGACACCTGACCCAAACTAACCAAAGAGGTATTCCATACCACAGCATGTCATGCCCGGGGAGGTAACTGGGAGTTACCCGGAAGGGGACTTTTGTCTTGGTCAGTGCTTGGTCCGGCAGGGTGGGGCGAGTTGTCGGTCGGCAGGTGGTGAGGTGTCGTATTTTCTTCCCTTGTTATTCCCCTTATCATTATTATTATTGGTGGTAGCAGTAGGGGTTTGTGTTATACCTTAGTTACTGCACTGTGCTTATCTCAACACATGGGAGTTGCATTCTTTCAATTTTCCTCCCCATCCCTCCAGGAGCGGGGAAGGGGGTGGGGGGGGAAGGAAGGAAAGGGTGTGGGAGGGGGAGTAGAAACTGTGTGGCTGACTGGGTTTAAACCACAACAGTGGGAAGGAAGTAAAACACTGTCAGAGTACATTTGCACACATGTTTGCAGTTGCATTCTTTTACTTCTATAGTCACTGTGGAATTCAAGGTTCACAATACCAACCCATGCTGCAAAACATAAAAGCATTGGTAGCAAAACAAATTACTCAAGGGCCTTTTTTCTATAGGGAATTTTTCTTCCTGAAGAGAACAAATCTGTTTTCTTTCCAAGTACAAATTTAAGAACAGGAATTGCATTACTGTTAGCAGATGAAAAAATGGCTTTTTTTTTGCTGTGCACTGATCAGGGCTTAGAACGTGAAACTGAAGTTACATCAGTTATTTCAACACAATTCCTAGACAGAGCAGATTTTTCCACTGTGTTGCAGCTTTTTCATGACAGAGTGTGTAACATCTGCTTTATGGTTCAACTTTCTTCGATGTTTAGATACTGGAAAGATTAGTGACTTTCTAGAAACTTTCCTAGACTTGATAAGCAGCATACAAAAGAAGTACCTCCTTCGTTCATAGCCTCTGGATGCTATCCACAGTTGTTAAGTGATCAGAATATTTTAGCATGTCTTTGCATTTTTTTTGTCCCTCCAGGTTATATTATTCATTAAAAAACAGTTCATTAATTTACTGTTGCATTCTCCATGTAGTCTTTCAAAGTGGTAGCACTAATATTAAATGCTATCAGTTATTGTTTTCTTCCAAAGTATTTGGTTGTCTCAGCTTTGTAGAAGCCAAGAACTTTAATTGCAGCTCTTAATCATTCAAAGTGTTTTGCAAAGATGAATTAATTAATCATCATAACAGCCTTGTTGAGCAGGTACGCTTGTATTTGGCATAAATTACAGGACTCTGGGCTTACACTCAAGTGCCCAGTTAACACACACGTGGGTGCTGTATAGGGAATACGTCAGAGGATTTCAGGTAATCAGATTCTGTAAATTACTTTGGGAAATTTAGAGGCTCTGGCTGCAGAGATGAGGTAGCCTTAGGGAGATGTGCCCCAGAAGACCATGGTTATGGGGTGGAGACAGTGATCTTTGTCTTAGAGCAACTAAAGTTTAGGTAACATAATGATACCCTTTTTGTGACATCAAATATGCTTAATTTAGTGGAAGTCATGACCCTGCAGGTCTCTTGTTTGATCATAGTGGGAGCACACTCCCCCCAGTCTTCTTTGCCATTAGCTTAGTTGGGGAGTTGGACAGCTTACTACTACACTGGCCAGTTCTAGGTACTCTGAGAGGCTCACCTAGGTATAAAATCAATTTAGATCAGCAAAAGTCATTTTCCTTCCCTCTCAACACTAATGTTTGCACCCAAGGTCTGCTGTGGGAGCCTTCTACATGAAATGCTGTTTCTGGTTGAGACAGCAAATTGGACGCAGTCATGTGTCCTGTAAATCTTTGACTAAAAAGATAGGTTGTCAATTTTATCAAAGTTGCACTGCAGAATAGCCCTAAGCAGAAGTCTCTAAAACCCTACTTCACATTCTACAGATGAGGATAAATTATAGGCCTCCTTGCTATATATTTCTGAAATATAATGTACCCATGTCTGTAACACAGCTATAAAATGGAAATGAGATAGCCAGCATTCTGGTATTTTTCTGATGCACAGAGGTTATCCTGGTAATATATCTCAAAAACGCCCAGCAATATTTTAAACTATCAGCAATGTCAATTTGCATAATTTGGCATATAATCTTTCCATTTTTTCATAATGGCTGAGGAAGAGTGAATAGAAATTTGCACCATTCTCAATAAGAACAAATAATTCAATATGTGAAAATGCAGATGTTGGTTATACAAGAACCAAGGAAAATATATATACATGTGACATTCAGAAGCCTATCAAAATTATTTTGGGCTTATAAATGGAAATTATTAAGTTGTCTCTTCTATAAAACTGAATAGATGTGGAAATTCTGTGTTTCACCTTTGACATTTTGCTAGACTGTAATTAATTAGATTGAGCATTTACAGTGTACTTGGCTTGGATTACTGCTGCGGTGGATGTATGCAACTTTGTAAGAAAAGTAGGTTTCTCAACATTGGGGTGCAAAATTCAATGAGACTGACTACTGCAAGATTTTTTAACTAGATCTTCACAGAATGAAATCTGTTGAGCTTCACTGTCTCAGGGTTTTCATTTTATTCTAACAGACACATTTGTGCAAAAAATTGCAATTGTTGTTCGGGGGGGGGGGTGGGGAACCCAAACTCACAACTTTGAAAAATAGATTTTCTTCTTGTTTTTTTTGTTTGTTTTTTTTTGGGGGGGGGGGGGGGGGGGGGGGGGGATTGAACATTTGCAAACCAATACGAATTTCAGAAATAGTTCACACCAACCTCAAATTCAGTGTGGGTTTATTTGTTTGCGTTTTTTCTTATGAGGTGGGAAATATTTTTTTCAATTTGAATGAAATTTTAACTGTGACTTGGGGGCAAAAAATATAAAATGGCATTTTAGAAGCGAAAAGTCAATAACTCCATTTTAAAACAGAGACAAACTTCATACTTGGGCTAAACTTTTGACCTAAATTCAGATTGACCCAATGTTTTTCTGTTAATATGGTAGCTGTCAGAAAACCCTAATCTGCCTCACAACCACATGAAACATTTATTTTGAGTATAGCTGCATTTGACCTATTGATATGACAGGCTGTCTAATCTACAGATATTTCTTCTACATCCACCTCTTTGGAAATATTTGTTCAGCAAGTTAAAATTATTAACTGATGTTTTCCAGCTTTTGAAAACTGATCGATTCCTTGGACTCAAAGTATATAATTTCTCTCTCATACATCATCTTTTCATCTCATTGATCCCGATGTTATAACTTCCCTCTATGTGTATTTCATCTGGGGCTCTGTTGAAAAAGAACTGACCAATTTGAACTTGAAGCTTGTAGTTAATGTTTGTTTACTTGGGTTTTGTGAGAGCCATCATAGATGCTGTGGCCCTCAAGCTCCTACTGTGCTGTGGGCCAGATGTGCCCGGGTGGGAGTACTTTGGTTCTGCCCAAATGAGATTCTAGCATATGACTGTGAAAATGTATTTTCTACAGGACTGTGTTCATTCTTGCATGCACTCACAAATTTGGAAGTAATGCAGGTACCCTTTTTTATAGAGTGACTTAAAATTCATGATAGATAAGGTTATTGTAATTTTCTTCTTTTCCCAAAAGAATTATGGCTGGGAAGATATATCTTGGGTATCTTCAGAGCAAATACAGAATGTACTTTATTTCTCAAGCTAGCTATTCTGACAAAACCCTATCTGTTCCCTAATGAAAAGTTTTGGTGATTCACCTTATCCTTTAAAAAAAAAACCAAATCAAAACACACCAAAAAAAAAAAAACAAACCCAAAACCAGCCTATTTTAAATCATTTATTACTTTGTCTAGCCCAGAGTTGTTGTGAATGCTAAAGCTTGAAGGATGTGCTCAAGTTCGATCATTGTTGAAAAGTATGCAAGGATAGGACTTCCACAGTTATTTTCTTTCTATTTCATTTTAAAGCCAGAGGTGGTAGACCTGTGTTGTAAGGCCCAATAAAGGAATAAACTGAGACTGAATGGTCTTATCACATCAGCAAAATATCACCTGTACATTTAATGTTGCCATTTCAAACCGCTTTTTCAGGTAGCTTCTCCCAAAGGCCCAGGTGCAAGCTCTGATTGTGATGAGAGAGGTGGCTGTGCTGGGTTCTCTTCCTCATTCCAGAACTACAGGTTCAGTCACCCATTAACAGCTTCTCAGAAGGCTGACTATCAGTTTTTCATGTGTGGGGAGATTCTGTCATTGGTCCCAAGCCAATCCTTTCAGCTGTAAAACAAGAGGTACTCTCACATTACATCCAATGTGAATAGCGGAAGTGCTCTGTTGCCTTGGTCCCCAAGAGCCCAGATCTTCATGTGTTGCTGTCTCATCATGCACAAAAGTCCCAGCTGTCATCATATGCACCTAACTGATGCCTGCTGCATCCAGTATCATCTTGCATCTGTTCTGTGTGTGATCACTGTACAGTCACTGGTTATTCCTTCAACACCATATGTAGTCATTCATGTATCAGTGGTGTTTGCTTCTTGTTTCTGATCTCAGATGAAGGATGTGGAAAATAGTTTCAGCTTCATCAAGACCTGTGGCTAACAAGCCTGACTCTTACCCAGGTGGCAGCACTGCCACTGATTGAAGTTCAGGAACTCATCATAATGGTTTTGTGGCATGTTTTTTGCAAGCCTTCGTCCTGTGACCACAGCCTTAGTCCTGTGTTTTTTGTAGAGCAGATGATTCATTGAAAGTCCATAGGCTAAAGGAAGAATAATTCTACTACACTTTACCCTCTAACTGCAGAGAGCAGAGTCAAGAAAAGAGAAAGACTGACTCTGAAGTATTTGAAGGTTTGAAAAGGTCTCTGTTAACTCAGATGAAGACTTGGTCTCTGCAGGTGCAATACAGATCTGAGCAGTTAAGACTGGCTTTGTTAGAGATTTCAGAAGGGAAGGGAAATACAGAAAGTGAATCCTGGCAAATTACCTAAGCCAAGTGAACAAAACCAAGCAAAATCTAGTATTGGAGTGATTTGGGAAAGCTCAAGCCCTGCATAGCTGATCTTCTTCTGTGTGACTTTGCAAGCATTTGTGCAATGTGTAGATCCAGGGACAATACAGGGTTATTCAGAGAATGAGATGGTGTACCAGGACAAGACAAATGAGCTGTCAGCCTGAAAGTAAAGGGACACTTATTAGTTTGAAGTTGGACACATGTTCAGAAACCAACATGGTGCTGGAAACAGTGGTGTTAGCACTGTAGAATAAGCTACAGATGCATGAGAGAAAATAGTTAAAACTCCAGGCTGACAGCTGGAGCCTGGCCTCTGCTTCAGAAATATATGAGCCAAATGTGTAGCTAGCAAGGTGAAATAGTTTGTAATAGCATCTGGGAATGGATCATCTCTGGGTTAAAAACACACCTAATCCTTAATTACATATGAAAAATGCTGCTTTTGACAGAACAGAGATTTACATATCAGTCTTCTTGAAGTGCTCAGACACTTTTCCTCAACCTTTTTGCACTCTGTCAGTGTCTGAGCTTATCTGCCTGGGAATCAAGATGCATTTGAATCGTCAGCCTTTGGCTCAGAATGGTTATGGGATCCCTTGCCACAACATACAGAAGGTATCTGATTCTTTTCCTCATTAATCAATGCCTGCCTCCCTACTAACAGGACACAGTATTTCCAGAATAGGAAATATTTCCAGAGGCAGTTAACCACCCAGGAATGTGCAGTTGAGTATTTTCACACTTCCCACTTTACCATGGGAGTTAAGGGAGTAATGCTGTGCAAAGATGGAAGTTACTAAACTCCAGTCTGTTAATCTGTAAATTGTATGGCAGTCAGTAAGTTTCTAACTCAACTTTGCCTTTTATTAATATGGTTTTCAGTTGTTTAATTTTTGGGGGGGAGCTAAGTAGCCATTGAAAAGAAAGCTCTAGATGGAATGATGTAAAATTTTTATTTCAGTTCATCAAGCTTCAGTTTGGGTGCTGCACTCATGCTCTTGCAAAATCATCAGGAATCGGGCTGTTTCTTGGCATTTGGTGAAAACAGCATTTAATTGAACATCCAACCAGTAGTTACAGACGAATACTATTCCTCATTTTGCTTCTGGACACTTTAATCAACCTGCCTGCAGGTTGGGATCAATCAGTTTCAGCAGTTGTGTTCATTCATCTTCATCCTGCCATTCATCTCATGGCAGCAAGGAGAACACTGTGTAATTGAATTTAGTTGAAGTCTAATACAAGGACAAACTGTGACAAGCCACCTATAATCAGCTTGAATCTGAATTTTCAGAACAAGCATTAATTTTGTATTTCCAGGAGGAGTATATCCAGGGTCCCACAGTACTTCAGTGAGAAAGGGCAAAGACTGTGGAAAATGGAGATGTGGGCTCTGTTTTGTGGACTGGTTTGGGGTTCTTTTTACCATTCAGAGTTGGCTAAGGAATAAATCATGATATCTTGCTTTCTTTCACTCAGCTTGTACTGTGTTTGCTTAACTTAGAAGGGAAATCCACAACATGGTCCCTTATGTAAAATGTTTAAAATGACACTTTGTGCTAGTGTGTGTTTTGGGTTTTGTTTTTAAGGCTAATGTTATAAGCCATAGGGGTGGAATCTCAAAATATTTTCACTGAAGCAGATGTAGGACTAGATTTTCAATTGCCTAAAGTGCTTAGCTTTTGATCCACCTTTCCACATGGGATCCTTTAAGAAGAATTGCAGTAGTGTCATGTTCATGGAGTTATCACTTTATTGACATTACTGTAAACAGAAAACAACTTGGGAATACTCAAGAGATTTCCCACTTTCTGCAAGTTCTTTGCTTTCAGTAGCCATTTTATGTATGAATTATAAAATGTATTCATAGTCTAAAATAAAGGAGCTAAAATTTGGGAGGAGAGGTTTCTGTATACATACATAAGTGAAGGCAAAATACTCCATCAAGGACTTATGATAGAGATTCATGTTTTCCTCAAACATGCTATTTAATAAGACGTCTCTTGGAGCATTCTTACAATACTTTGCCAAGCTCTTACAACAGAGTTCCTGGGAAGCGTGTGTGTGAACTTTTTTTCAGATCAGGTGTAATGGGATGACTGTGTATCAAGAAACAGTTCTTATTTTTCCAGATATAACAGGTAGACCCTCCAAACTTCACTCTCTTTTCAATGCATATACTGTAACTATTTATGGATATACATATACAGCAATATTTGTGGTCCTAAGGTTGTTGGAATGCCACGTGACCTGATTATGCATGTGTACTTAAAGCAAAGTCCATCAAAAATACGATCAGTTGTAGAAAAGGGATAATAAGTTTATTCTTCACATACTGTTTAAAGAAACCTAGGAAAATCTTTTCCTAGCTTTTGCTGGGCTTTTAGTGCTGTAGCTGTGTCACTGAGTAACAAATGTATGTACTCAGCAACACCTGAATTTTTGGTGATTTTGGGTAATGACATCCATGAGTGCTTTAATGTTTTACAATTGAGAATGACTGCATAACTACACAGTGTAGCATTTAACCCTTTGGCGATGCACAGTTTTTCATTTGAAACTTCATATATTTCAGGCACCATGTTTTCAAAATATTTCAGTGCAAATGAGTCTGAAAAAATGTAGATTAATCATGTCAAAATACCATTTTTGCTTGCTAAAGCACTATTTTAACAGTGTGTGGCTAACAGGCCAGTTGTGCCTAGCTACAGGAAAGAAGCAGCTCTGTGTACAGCAATTTTTCATGGGGAAAGGAGGAAAGCATGTTGACGTGGACATGTGCTGGCAGACTTGATTTTACTCTGCCTTTTCCCCACCCTGGCTAGAGACAAACGAGTTTTGGACCAAGGCTGTGCCCAAGCTGATAAGCCTCATTCATCCTCTCTAATTCAATTACCTGGATTTCCCAGGTCACCCAGCTCTCACAAGTCCTCTGCCTATTGTCCATCTTTAATAGCAGTCAGTCACTTCAGGTAATCGGGAAGTGCATAGTAAATTGCAGGCAACTCTATTCTGTACCAATAAATGAGATTCCAGTTTTTTAAATTATCTGTGTTTTTAAAAACAAAGTCCTTCTTAAATAGCATTACAGGCATAACAGTTAATTTTAGATAATTTTAACCGAAAGTAAAATTAATCTTACTTGTTTGGATGGTTATACTTGCTGTTTCTCTGCTCTGGGAGTAAGGTCTTGTTTAACCAGCCCAAGCAAAAAGGATCCCAGACCCAAAGCCTGTAACTTTAGTGTTAGATAGCTAACAGTGGGGAGAGTATTACAGGATGGGCAATGATCAGTGCGCAGGGTACCAATGAAGTCAATGTGGTTAGCACAATAAATTCTGGCCAAATCATAGCAGTTGTCTCTTCTGTGCCCAGAAGTCTCATGCTTTTTTTCCTACCAGGATAACATGTGGCAAGTACCTAAGCAGAAGTGACTACATCTTTGTTTTGATTTTATCTGAAATGGTTTGCCCTTTTTCACTCTTAGTAAATAAAATTTCATTATAACTCTCCCTGCTGCTTTCTATTAGCGTGGTTTTGAAACCAGTGGGATGCTAGGAAATTAAATCAACAGAACATCCAGGATATGCTAGGATAGGCATGAATATTATGAGGAAATAAAGCTGTTAAATGTGGTTTATCCACAAAATTGGAAGCACATGTAGATTATATTCTGAGACATAACATAATTTAAGGGGTATGTAATACCTCCCATTAGATACCCAATAGCCAACATCATAAACCACTTCCCACCTGTGGAAAATTTCACAAGAATAGACTCTGGCATTGTATACATATACAAGATGCTATTCATGGTAGTAATTGAGTCTTGCAGTTTCTGAGGTATTCTGAACAGGTACCTGACCTGTGCAGTCTCCAGTGTCACACATACCCACTCTTCTTTCCTAATAACTCACTATAACAAATTCAAATTTTCAGTCTCTGTTTGGGTGGCAGAGTTATCCTTCAATAACTGTGGGTATAATTGTCTTCTGATGAAAGCAGGCCACTGCTAAACAGAGCATGTTCATTAAAGCAAAAAGGCTTTTTACATTCTAAGGTTTAATATGCTGGGAGAGGGTAGGGAGAAAGGAAAGGGGAAAAACTGGAGTACTTTTATAAAAAAAGGTTTTGAATTAAATTAGCTGAGTTAATCAAGCTGCTTCAGCCCAGCTGAAATGGTTTTTAAAAAAGAAAACCTTCCAGCTTCATTCTACCAATGAGTAATTCAGGTTTTGTATAATTTGTCGCGTATTACCAGGGTCCTTATTGTGTTTCTAGATAATTCTGTTGACATCAGTGGAGTTTACCCTCCACTTATTGTGTGCTTTCTGCCAAATTTTACCAATTTTGAGAAATGGTTTAAACCCTGAAAGGATTATTTCATTATCTGAATGCATCTGCTGGTAAAATGCTGAGACATCCCCTCTGTAATACAACTCAATAGCAGAGCAGTTTCCTAGGCCTGGGGAGGGGTTGGAAAAGTGGGGTCCTTGATCTTCATTTTTGTGCTCTCTGTTTATCCATTTTACACTAAACAGTTATTGCTTTCTTAAATGCACACAGCTGCAGAGAACAGGGACAGGAACATGTGATTTCTCTCCTTCTCAAAGGATGCATTTCATATCAACAGCCCTTCATAGCACAGAATGTGAAGAAGAACTCTGGGTCCAGAAAGCTGGTGAGAGTTTAGCTGATTGCCCTAAAAAGGTCAAGATTTTGTCTCTTATGGTTTAATTTGCTGTAAACAGCTAAAACATTCTTCACTTATGTGGGAAGTTCTGTATCATTGTAAGTCAACGCAAACAGAGGAAAACTTTATATGCAGCCTGTCAACAGCAAATGTCAATGGAAGAGCATTAGTAATAAATGTCATGGTGTGCTCTAATTACCTCCTACAGCTCTGCTCCTTTAGGGTAGATGTTCTCTCCACTGAGGTCATGCTGTGGTACATATTAATTAAGTCTCTTCAATGTTATCTGCTGTTTCTGGAAGGCAGCAAACGTAATCTGCAAAATAGTGGTTTATCTGGAAAGAAAAAAATACATCCCAGAGCAAGGAAATATCTTTATCTTTTGAAATAGATATCATCTATTATTAAAGAAAAAAAAAGTGCCTACTAGATTTTCTGCTCTTGTTAAGAGCATATTTTAGAATGAAATATTGACTAGAAGAAGGAAAGAAAAATGTGACAGACGTGAAAGCACAAGTGCTATAGTGAGTGAATATGTGTTTCTGTTGATATTATGACCCTGTAGAATCAGTGGCTGGTAAAAAAAGACTTCCACAAGCCTCAGAAAGAAATGCAGCTATGAGCAGCTTTTTTTTTGCATGTGCATGAAGAGATTCCTTTATGTTTGATGCAGAAACAAGTTGTTCTGATTTAAAGCCCACTAAAGTCAGCCAGTGGAAAACTGAGGCTTTCCCTTGGTGCATGTCTCTGGCTCAGGTTTCTGATGACTGTATTCATGTATATTAACACTTACATAGTCATTTTTGACAGAGCTATTTTAAACAACTACCTTTGAATCTTTATTTCAGCTGCAAAAATATGTATCTGCACAGGCAAAACCACCTATTTGTCAGTCAAGAAATAGGATCACTGCTTGATAACACAGTAGAAAGTGGAAATTTTTGCAAAGTGTCTAAGAAAGGTGAGAATACACTTTGGGTGTGAGGCACTTTGAGGCAGTTTGCACTCTTGTTTGCTTGGGTTTTTGGGGTTGTGTTTGCGACATAAACACTGAAGGACAAATATTTAGAGGAGCTCAAAGTGTTTAAGAACACAATTCCCAGGAAAGCTCAAGAATAAGCAGTTCCCATTGTTCCTAGATGTGCAGAGCTGTTTCAAAACCTGGCTACTACTTCAAGTTTTGGACAGACTAATCATCTAGTCTTTTAATTATCTGACCCACAACATTTTAGATGCAGCATCTGATCAGATGCAGAAGTCCAGCTCTGAGTATAGCATGAATGTAACTCACACATTTCATAAGAAGCATGGGTCAAGCCTGGGTTCTTCTTAAGGCTAGAAAATACAACTTAGCTGTACCTTGGGTGGAGGCCTCCACTATGTAGCAATATGGTGTGTGAAAGAGCTGGACTGCTGGTCATCTTGAATGAAAATCATCTCAGGCTTGACAGACGTAGATCTTCACTCACATACATGTGTTGGTTGTGCACAATATGAGTGTACATATATACAAAATGATCCTGGCAACCCCAGGGTTACTGAGCGTATGCTTACACTGGAAGAGTAATGCTGAGACTGTTTCCTTCAGCTTGTCAACTTCAGATATTAGCTGGTGACTATTCTGGGTGGAGAAAGCAGTGCTTGAGAAGGTGTCTGCAGTGCTGCTAGGGGACTTGAGCAATCTCACATAGCTAAAGTTGTGATGCATACTGAAAAGCAACAGCTAGCACAGTAGTATTAGCATGAATTCTAACTTTAAGGGGCATACTTTGGTCTGCTGCCAAGCAATTACAATAAGTAGTGTTTAACTAGGTATTAACATGAAGGAGAAATTCTTTCTTCCCTGTATATAATTCAGGAGTTACTGAGTAAGCTTTGGGAGATTAAAGGGAGAAAAAGAACACAGTGGAAGAGAACCCCATTGCTCTGTTACTACTCAGCTCAAGTCTCTGTCTTCAAAAGCACAAGGACCTAGATGGGTTCCTGGTTTTACATCCAAGCTTCTGTACTGAACTTTTCTCTGGTTTAGGTCAAATCCAAATTTTAGAATTTTGGAGAAGTGGATGCAGAGATTAATATCTGGCTGATTCTGAGCTATGGTGTTTAGTCTAGATGTGGTGTTCTGATGCAGAGTTTTGCTTCAGGTCTGTTTCAAGTTAGAAATGTTTTCAGACTGGACTGTTTCTTTCTGAGGTAGTGAGAAAGCAGTGCAGCCCTGGAGAAGGAGGGTGGTGTTTTCACTGTATTTTATTTTTTTACATTCTCTTATAAATATTTAGCTATGAATATGCTTGACAGTTTACTTCCATCCTGTACCTAGACAGAAGGCTCCTGCAGATAAACACCACCACTTGTGTGCCTTAACCTATCTGCCCCTGAATGTCCCTAAATACAGAGCTGTGTTCTAAAGGGTCTGGAAACTGCTTCGGTCCCTACACATCACAGGTTCCCAACCTCTGGGTCACTAACAGGTGACCAGAATTCACAGATGCCTTAGCCTCCCACTACTGGCTTCTTTTTTTGATCAGACAATAAGAGATTCTGTGGTATTTATGCGGAAATGGAGATCTCATTGTGGGAAGAACAGAATGTCTGGGTTTCTGTACTAACTCTTGACTGTAGTTCAACATTCATGTGTCGTCACCAGTGTCTGCAGACTGTCATTGTCCTTCCTCAGCAGATGTGAGATGAAAAGTCACATTGGATGAGCTAAACAAAAATAATTGGTTTATATTTTCAAGTGAGAGTATGTAAATCCTTTTTTTGCAGCACCAGGGCATAAGTATGCTATAAGTAATTGGAGGTTTGCATCTGTTACTTGATATGTGACTGTCTCAAATAGTGGTTTTCTGATTATTCACATGGTCATAAAGAAATAATATTAATTACCTAAAATAAATAGATCTTCTCTTGTATCAGTACCCAAAGATAGCTGTATGAGTGTTGGACTTCTCTGTTAACCTGAGGTAACAACAATATGCAAGAGCATCACATAAAAGAAATTTATGCCACTAATGATGTTGCAGCTGTCCAAAGACATCTGTTCTTTTTACTGCTGTACATCTTTTAGTGATGTGACAGATGATATAGTTAAGATCATGGCAGAGAAAGATAACCTGGATGTCAACTTGCACAAAGATGAGAGTTACTTCCTGCCAACAGTTTGTTATAAAGTCACTAAGCATATGTAGTTGCACACAGATTTACAAACACTGCTTTTTATCACATCAAGTTGTATCTTTAATTTCACTGAGGCCACCCCAATTGATTGTCCAGTTGGTGACTGTACCTACTGGGACACTGCACCATTTTGAGTGAGCAATGTCAAACATAACAGGACATTCATAGTCAGACTAGGCTTTATTTTGTTCTTCTTCCCCCACCTTACATATTAATTTAACAGGACAAATGAAAACTTCATAGCAATTTAAAATGCTGCTTATAAAGGCTGACATTTAAATGACAATGTTTATAAACAATCATTTCATTATACTCTTTGAGATATGGCTTACAGTCATACAGCTTATTTTGGTCTGTTTGGGAAATACTGGTGGTTTTTAAGGCACTCTAGGTAAGGTGATTCTTAGGTTATTCTACTTGCTTCAATGAATCGGTCTTGCAGGATGAGTGTCCACATTAAGTTACTAAGTAAAGCTTCAGGTGACTAACTTATTTGCTCATCTTCAAAACCGTGAGTTCCTGAATGCTTCTGCTAATTTCAAGAATGTTGATTTCCACAAATGCCGTAAAACAAAATTGAATACAAAAGTTTTTCTATCAGGTTGAATAAGGTATCGTATTTTGAAAAAAAAAAAAATCTTTCAGCTTTGCTCTAACAAACCATTTAGTGAGTTTCTTAGGTAAAGCGCAGTGATTTTGTTCATGCCAATAAGTTTTTGACAATCTCCCTGCCCTTCCATTTTGCTAAGTATTGATTATTCATTTCTTAGAGGAGAAGGAAGAGGAAGGAATTAAAAAAAAAAAAAAAAGATATATATGCAGAACTACTTTGAAAAAACTGTCACTTGCAAAAACAATTGTAAACATCCTTGATATTTGTATTTATTATGATTTAGCAGAGTACTAACAGTAACATAAGAGAAAACAGATTCATAAGAGATGGTATTTTCCTTCTTTGACAGAGAACAAACTGTAGCCCTTTCTTATAAAAGCATTATTTGTATTGGCACTGTCGTTCTGACAGATTAGGAATGAAGCTGCAGAATTTTTCCTTTGAAATCTGTAGTTCCAGAAGATTTATAGTGGGGACAGAGAACTCTTGAGTCTGCTGAAAATTTTGGGCATAAAAAGCTTAAGTCTAAAACTCTTTTGAAAAGAGTCTGAAGCAATTGGAAAGATCATTTTGAAGGGACTATGGCTTAAAAAGCTGTTTCAGAGTTAGAAGTTCTGCAATGAATTTTGTGCTTTTCACAAAACTGTGATGTAGTTCTCCTGCAATGGCTAAAGGCCAAATACTCACCACCACTTTCAGGTAAATGATTTACAATGTTGTTGTGCCTTTAAATAAGACAGGTTGACTTCCCTCTGAGATCTTTCCTGTCAAATCCAGTCATTGCCAGTCTTCAAGTATATTTCTTTATTCAGCTACCCATTTGGATTAGATTTTGCTACAACTGGTTTTGTTATCTGTCATCCTTCATAGTAGCATTGAAAAATAGCAACATTTTAAAATAGAGGCCTTTAAATCTGTCTGCTTGTATTACGTCTTTTCTCCTGTTTTATGACTGTTGAGGAACAATGATGCAGATAAATACATTTTTAAGCAATTTTTTTAAAGGCAGTAGCCCCAGCCAAACCATTTTCTTTAATGCCATTTATTGACAATGATTGAGTGTACCATCTGTCTACGCATGTTTGGAAACACTGCATTAAATTCAGATAATGAAAAAATTCAGTTAACTTCTGCAGTAAGGATTGTAGCGCATGTGAAGGAGTAAGAGGCTTTTATGTAGCTCTGAAGCTGGCTCTTTCAGAACCGAGAGTATCACAGGTAGGATATTTTGAATGTTACTGTATGAACAGTCTTCATGCTCTTTAGAAGAAGAGTTCTGCTGAACTTGGGCAGATTCAGTTTTCACCCCGGTTTTGATTAATTAAATAATATTTGTACTACTGAACTAATTTTTTTAAAGTGATCTTCTACCCAAATTCAGTGCTGGTAAGTCTTCATCTTCTAGAATGGAGCAGACAGAATCTAGCCTGGTCTTTAAGGAGTCATTTTTCAGGACCTGCGTTCACGGTTAGAAAGGTGGACTGACATAGGATTTTGAATTATGGGAACTACACCCTTGAGAAAGCTTGCTCTTAAATACACAAGACATAGCTGCAACTGTCAGAAAACTTAGTGAAAGTGGTAAGATTTAAATAATACTTCTACTTCCCTTATTAGTGCTTCAGTAAAAGTGGAGCCTAATTTTTACATCCAAAATTTTCTGCAGCTGTTCTTTGAAAAGGGACAGGGTGGTGTGGATGTTGCCTTCTGTGTCAACTGAATTTCTGACAAGTGAGAAACTCCATGGCACTCTCTTCAAGCACAGTTGCCCACCTCTCAGTCCTTCTCTTGTCCCCACTTTAACCCACCCACTCTCCCTTGCTTCTGTGCAGCAGCAGTAACCTTAACTAGTGAAAAAGACTTGATGGACATGCTTCTTAGTTTCATGCTGAAAGTCTGGTCTACAAGTGCTTAGAAAAAAACTGCACTTTGTGTCAGCAGTGAAACAAAGTATCGCCCCTATCCTTTCTGGTTTGGAACAATAGTTTTTCTTTGGTTTTCCTCTTGGATAGACGCTTTTCTCCAAGTTTGTTCAGTCTACCTGCTTTACACCTGCTTCTACAGTGACTAACCAATGTGTCCTGCAGGACTTCTTTTCTGGACACAGGTTTATTTATCTCCATTCCTATTTACTGCTGTAATTTGATATAGTGGAGTCAATTTCTAGTTATGTCCTGATTTTATGCAAATTTGTTTTCAGGTATGTGCGGGAAAGCCAGCTGACTTATATTGATTGTTATGATTTTGATGGACATCAGCATTTGGATGTCAAGCAGTTGGTTATCTCATCTTGTAAGGATGAATAAACTGCTTTTGTAAAGGATTTGGCATCACCTTTCCCCTCCTTTTTTTCCCTGTTGCAATTTGCAGTTTTCTGTACTCCAGGCTGTAATATTTAGGCACCCTTCTGTGCTAAGTTGCCTGGTGTAGCTCATCATACGGTGCTGTGTCTAAGAATGGCTTATTATCTCTGTGCTGAGTGTCAGGATGTATAGTGAAAGGAGTTTAATTTTAGCAGGTAAGATCCAAATACTCTTACAATCACTCCCAATTCCTCTTGAGTGCTAGAGACACACCACTTCAAACAACCATAAAAGTTGAGAACTAAATATTTCTGCTCTGCAGCAAATATGCCTCTGTGGAGGCGAACTGTATCCTCAGATGCTTCTGTGCCATTCCCACTGGAGTCTGGGACCTTCCTGCCTGGGAATACAAAGCAGACTTTGGCATGAGAGTTAAGATGTTATGAATTAGCACTTTCGGTCTTACTGCTTTTGTTATAAGACAAAAGTGGGAGAAAAAAAAAGTGCTGTGAGGCTTAACAGTCACTTTGGTTTTCACAAAGCAGGGATTGTCTGCTGGGGAGATTTTTAGACTTACTTTTACATTTTGAAATAAGTGTCCTGAATTTTATATATATTGCAATATATATGTCTTTTTGAAAGTCTTACCCTTCTCTTCCCTGCTGCAGCCAGCCTTTGCTGTTCTTCATTGACCACATGGGGTTATCTTACTAACTATGAATCTAACTGATCCCATGCCACATATTTTTAGACTGGAGGCCAAATCAGCATACAGCCAGATCAATGACCATAACATTGATCCTATAACCTATTAGTTATAGGAGCTCAGCCTGTGTTCAGCCATTTTTCCCGTTCTTGCAGAAGCCTCTGGAAATTATATGTATTGGTGGTATGGGCAGCACTTATCCCAGGGGAGAGCACTGCCAGCTCAGTATTATGACTTTTTGAACAGCACATTCCTATAATGGTAGGCTTTTAAAATATTTTATGGGATATTTGTATAGGATGGAGTAAGAATAAATAGAATTGCACAGAGAGTTTTCCACAATATCTGCTTTAAACCTCCAACAAGTCAGAGCTCATTTCAGACTAATTAAAGGGATCCCACTGAAATGAGATTTGTCTTTATTGCTGTCCTGGGTTCAACAGTAGCAGACATTTTTCTCCTTCTTAGTAGCTGGTGCAGTGCTGTGGTTTTGACTTTTGGCCTGGGAACAGCACTGACAACACCAATGATTTTAGTTGTTGCTAAGTCGTGTTTACTCTGACCAAGGACTTTGTGAGTCTCATGCTCTGCCAGGGAGGAGGTGAAGCCGGGAGGAAGCAGAGACAGGACACCTGACCCAAACTAACCAAAGAGGTATTCCATACCACAGCACATCATGCCCAGTGTATAAACTGGGGCAGTTACCCAGAAGGGTTGGATCACAGCTCGGTCAGGCTGGGCATCAGTCGGCAGGTGTTGAGCGGTTGTATTCTCTTCCCTTGTTATTTCCCTTATCATTATTATTATTGGTGGTAGCAGTAGTGATTTGTGTTATAGCTTAGTAACTGGACTGTTTTCATCTCAATCCATTGGAGTTACATTCTTTCAGTTCTCCTCCCCATCCCTTTGTGAGGGGGGGAGGAAGGTGGGGGAGTGAGCGAGTGATTACGTGGTTCTGAGTTACTGGATGGTCTTAAACCAGGACAATTGCTCTCACTTGAATAGCCTGGAGTATAGCAGTGTAAACAGACTATAAGATTTTTAAGATCAAGGTACAGTAGAAGTATTTAATATTTCTTATTGTTTAACTAAAAAGACAGTAGTGTGCAAGCACATCTTTTAAAGCTGATCCAGTATTTGGATCTTCCCAGGCAGTTCCCTGCACTTTATATAATCTCCATATTGTGTGCACTTTCTCTGTAGGTGTCAGCACCCTGCAGCTCTGCTGAGCACCCCGTGCTGTGAGGACTGGGATTTGCTGTGTTTTATGGGTTTGTTGTCATTCTGTTAGGGTTTCAACACCTTTTATGTGAAGCCTGAAGCTGTAGCAATATCCTTGTGCTAATAGATGAATAAGAAATAGTACCTGGCTTTAGATAGATTAGGTGCAGTATTCTTCCAACTTCTCCCTGTCTTTAGACTTTCCCAAATGCTCCTGCTCTGGGAGAAGACAACAGATGCCATAATCTTGATCCTCAAGAGAGAGAAGATGTCTTCATATGTTCTGGGTTTTTTTATTTTTAATCTGGCCTCCTGAAAGTTGGAAGAACTAAATGTGTAGTAGAAGGGTGAGAACTTTTTTAACATGTGTGGTAATTGCAATGTCTGCCTTGATGTGTACTTCATTAGATGCTGATAGTTTATTCATTAAGAGCTTTATTAAGAACACAGGCATCTGATGCTTTAGTTGAAAGAAAGAGAAAAAATGTTTTGCACTAAATTCTGAAATAAAAATTACAATTATTCTTCCTGATAAAAAATGCTAGCTTTTTACGTTTTTTCCCTTTTTTTTTTTTTTTCTATGCTGGAATGCTCTACTTGTGAAATTTCATCCAAGAGTGCATTTTAATAGCCAAGTTCTTAACCCTTCCAAATAGAAGCGTATAATGGGAATCTTAACAGAGTGAAATTCCACACTTAATTTGAGGTGCGTTAGGGAGAATGTGGGTATAGCATTATTTTATCACTTTTTCATTTTCTGAAAAAGACTGTGTACTTCTGTCACTTTGCTTTATGCATATTTATGCACCATTTATAATCCTTTACTCGGATGAGATATTACCTAGGTAATCTGGCTCATTTATCTTCAGCAATACAACTTGTGCATGACATTATTCACCAGTGGACCTGTTAGACTAAAATGGATTATTTTTTTAGCAGTAATGTGTATGTTTTTTCAGTTGTGATAAATGCTAAAAGCTATATATCTAAACTCAAGTGTATTTCCACATGACAGAGCCCAGTTCAGGAAATACTATCTTTAGTGCTTTACAGACCCTATTTTCCACTACATTGTCCTCCCTGTATGCTAGTGTGCCCATGGATGACTTTGGTATAGGAGTGCTAAAGAGGTGAAGTGATAGAATGGACCATCAAATTCTTTCCAATCTGTTATGAATGAAAGCTCATTGCTGGCAGACAACAGTGCATGTGAACTTCTAGCTCAGGTGACTCAGTTGCACAGGAAGTTAGAAAGAAAATTCAGGAGAATTTGTTACAAGTTAACAGGAAGGAATTGCTCAATCAAATATGACTGCAAGTCTTTTGAGCAGAGTCTTTAGGATGTAGCATCTAATGAGGGCTTCTCTGATACACAACCGTTCCCCAGAACTCCTGTTGCCAGTATGCTCATGCAAGCAACTGGAGTTCAGTAGTGAAGTCCTGCATGTCACAAGCTGTTTATTAGCAAAGTTCCACCTAAGATGATTCAAAGTCCCTGTGAGCCTCTTTTTATTCCATCTCAAATTCCTTACTGGAAGACTGAGTGGGCTCACAGTTCTAGTCTCACCTGCAGTGCCACATCCTGGCTCCAGCATTTTCCTGCTGCTCTCATGATGTCAGGGAGACTTCGGGCTGCATAAAGCTACAGCATGGCTTTCTTAGTGGCATCTATCTTACCCCAAATACACGGGGCCAAACAGACAGTTGTGATGGCACAGCTCTGACACAGTGAAAAGCCCCTAACCAGTATGTTCTTTGCAGTGGGAATGGTGAAGTCTGATCTGATGGTTAAGTGGTAAACAAGGAAAAAACAAAAAGGCCCAAGTGCCTTTTTTCCAAGTAAAAAATAGCATATGAATCAATGACTTGTTTAGAAGAGTGAAGAGTTAAATTCTAGCCATTTTGGGCTTCTCTGACAGGTTCTTACTTAGACTGTGAAACGATGTACTTTTGTCCACCAGTAAGTGGCAATGGAAGGGGGGAAGCACATTTTAAGTTCTCCCTATCACTGAAGTTGAAAAGGGAAATTGCTGCTTTTGTTTTTTTTTGTTTTTTTTTTAATGACTGAGAAATATTGTTACTCTTTAGCTTTAAACTTTAAGACAATCAGTGGTTTATGCCACACAATGTAGAAACAATTGATTTAGATAAGCTATTCCCTGCCACTCCCTACAAGAAAGAGGATGTTAGAAAAAAGCTTTGTCCCTGTATAAGCAAAATATCCTTTTAATGCAAATGTCTCATTAACAGAGGTCTGTCAACCTACATACATTTCAGGAAAAAAAAAAATTAAATGTTTCTTTCTCTTTGCCTTTAGGTGTGAATGATTCATAGAATCATAGAATAGTTTGGGTTGGAAGGGACCTTCAAAGGTCGGCTAGTCCAGCTCCCTGCAATGAGTAGGGATATCTTCAGCTACATCAGGTTACTCTGCAAGCGCACTCACAACTTACATCCAATCATTCATTCACCTTCAAGTCTTCCTCCTCAGGGATACTCTCAATCCATTCATCCTCCAGCCTGTATTGGTACCAGCAGTTGCCCCAACCCAGGTGCAGTACCCTGCTCTTAGCCCTCTTGAACCCAGGTTCTCATGGGCCTACTTCTCAAGCTTGTCCAGGTCTCTCCGGATAGCATCCCATCCCTTGCGTGTGTCAACTGCATTCCACTATGTCATTGATGAAAGAGTATTGGTCCCAGTACAGACCCCTGAGGCACACCACTTGTCACTGGTGTCCATACAGACATTGAGCCATTGAGCAGTACCCTCTGGATGCAATCATCCTTCCAATTTCTCATCCATCGAACAGTCTACCCATCAAATCCATACCTCTCCAATTTAGAAGGATGTTGTGGGACCATGTCAAAGGCTTTACAGAAGTCCACATAGACAACATCCATAGCCTTTGTCCACTAATCTCCTTTGTCCACTAACGCAGTTACCCAATCATAGAAGGCCATTCGGTTGGTCAAACAGGACTTGCCCTTGGTGGAGCTGTGCTGGCTGTCTTGAATTTTTAACAAGAGCCTGTTGTTTGTTTACAGTGGGGTAGAGCCCACTTCTTCTCAGTGAGGGTGACGGAACACTGGAACAGGCTGCCCAGGGAGGTTGTGGAGTCTCCTTCCCTGGAGACATTCTAAACTCACCTGGACACATTCCTGTGTAACATTATCTAGGTGTTCCTGCTCCAGCAGGGGGATTGGACTCGATGATCTTTTGAGGTCCCTTCCAATCTCTAGCATACTGCGATACTGTGATAGGAGCACATATAGATTTATTGATAGATAATCCTTTGTTTGGGACTCTACTATGAAAAAAGGTTTCACTTCATAAATATCACCATCAGAAAATATTAATTACCTTTTCTTTTTAAATTATGAATCTTTAGTAGCAGGGAGAATTCTTGACAAGCTGTCTGTAGGACCAGGAAACCTCATATATTGGTAGCATTAGTTCAGGAGTAATCTCCCCTAGTGCACATCTACATGGCCCATTTCTGTACAGTGGAGATGCCCGTGCTGGCTCAGAACAAGCTGCAGTAATGTAAAATTGTGGGCTGTTTTTTCTTCTCTTTTAAACTGTGTGTATACCCTGTGTAGCTCAGATAAATACAGTATGGAACTGGTCACAATCCAGATGCTTGCAGTACCTGGCCGGGGCTGCATGGCTCAGATCTGGCTTGCGTGTTACAGTTTAGCAGTGAGTTAAATCTGATGTGTGTGAGGAAATAAAAAATGAGTGCCTTAGTCTTCTATAAGACTTAGAAAATGTGAGCTTAATAAAGAAACAGGCAGAGGAAGTCGGGGCTGTTCAGCCTGGAGAACGCTCCATGGAGACGACTCCATGGAGACCTCTTAGCAGCCTTCCAGTATCTGAAGGGGGCCTACAAGGATGCCAGAGAGGACTTTTTGTTAGGGACTGTAGGGACAGGACAAGGGGTAATGGGTTTAAACTTTAACAGGTGAATTTCAGGTTAGATATAAGGAAGTTCTTTACTCTGAGTCTGGCGAGGCGCTGGAATGGGTTGTCTGAGAAAGTTGTGACTGCTTCATCCCTGGCAGCATTCAAGGCCAGGGCCTTGAGTAACGTGATCTAGTGTGAGGTGTCCCTGCCTGTGCAGGGGGGTTAGAACTTGAGGTCCTTTCCAGCCCAAACCTTTCTATGATTATATGAAAAAAGTGAATGCTAATATTGAAGTGGGAAGAACTGGTCCTGTAGGTCTGTTATAGTCTCTGTGTTTTTAGTAGTACATGTACAATTCAGGGTAGCTTAGCTTATCATGATTCCAAGACTCTGAAGAAGAGCTTTACATTGATGTTTCATGAGTTGCTAAAACCTGCTGCTAATTGCCTTGGCCTAAGGGCCCCATAGGGAAACCAAAACAAAGATCCTGCAGGTGTTTTAATCAGTGTTCACAGAGCAGCCCTGTTGCTCTTCATGCATTTGATTCAAGGTGTTCTTGTATTGAGATGTGAGGTCGCAGTGCTGTTGTTACTCTGTGGGTGCTGCAGCCTCTCAAGAAACCCCAGCAGGAACTAGGGTTTCAAAGCACCTGGTGCTGTGCTGTCAAGCAGGGCAAGGGTATTCTCCTCCTCCAACAGCCCATGCTCTAGGATCCCAGCAGTATGGAGCAGGTGATGCAATATGGGGAATAGCGCAGAATAGCAGGTAACATAGCACAGACAGTTGCAAATACGATGTAGTAGTTAAAGCCACGTCAGTTAGCACTGTAACTGGTACCTGATGGCAGTGCTTTCTAGGCACTTTTGCAGTGAATGTAGGTTATTTAATAAGATAAGGAAGTTATTTCTTCCAAAACACTATTTCCTTTGAGAGTTGTTTTATGTCCTATAATATTCAGTTGATTCACTATGAACAGCTCAAAGAAGTTTAGTACATGCTTTACAGCAAACACAGTGCTTAGGAACACTGCATGGGGATTGGATATGCGCTCATAATAATAGTGGCAAATAAAGGTAAGCCTTGAATACCTGCCATTGGGTATTTCAGTATTTTTGTCACAGTGCATTATCTCAATATGCTTGCGCTAGAGAGCATTGTTTTTCCTGTTAGGCATGAATTGTGGGTACAAAAAAAAAAGGCAAGGAATTAGCTAGAAATTAATATTATTGTGAAAACTGCTGGTTTAACTGCTTGCTTTTGTTTATTACATAGATTGAGTCAGTTGTGAAGGAATAGTGCTAAGTGCTGTTAAAATAAAACAATGTTATTTGGCATTTACACACCATTGCGCATATTCAAGGCATTTAAAAATATAAAAGTTTAGGTTATGATCCACTGCAGCTAATATCAGCTATGAGTCACCAGTCAGCAAAGAAGGCAATGCAGCATAATCATGTCTATCCCTGTGTTAAATATCTTTTTTTATGTATAAGGGGGAAAACTACCATCAAATGGTGTTTACGGGTCTCCACAATTAATATGTGCCTGGAATATCACAAAGCTGTGACTGTTAGTCAAGCCTGTTCACACAAAATGTGAAGTGCAGTTCTCATTTAAAGTAAAATAAAAGCAGAAATAGGTCAGGCTCTTCCCGTTGAAAGTTGATTGGAAATGTATGCCTGAATGTCTTCTGCCCTTTGCAAATTCAAGCTAGATATTTTAAGAATTACAATCAGTTAAACTTGCAGGGTTGGAGGCATGCACAGTTGGATGTGCCATTTTCTATAAGGCTGTTTTGTAGGCTGGTATAATCCTACACAGTTCTATAGGAACCTGAATTTATGGTGAAAAACTAGTTCACTCAAGTGCTCTATAGGTTAATATTATCTTAATTTCCCTTTCCTGTAACAGAAGTGTAAATCTGATGCTTTTTTTCCAATGTCAATTTTAGACCCCCAGAGAATACGACTTCAGGCTAGTGGGCACGACAGTGAAATGTGGGGTCTGCCATAGCTGTTAGACTGCTGTGAGTGACATATTTTGCTGTACTTCAGCTTCTGTATGTGGCTGTATTTAAAAAAGCGAGCAATGGCCTGGCCTTCTCTGTAAAGTGCTTGGGAGTTACCTACCAGTTAACATTTTTAGTTTTGCTTGTTGTCTCAAAATCTAATTTCTGGAACAGAAATGTAACATGAAACCTTAGTGCTAGAAAAGAACCTTGGAGTAGTCACTTTTTTCTCAAAACCAGAGGTTTTATTACAAGAAAGCAATGAATTAAAAAGCTACCCCAAAACTCTAAACTCATCTCCTTGAGTTTCTAGTTAGCCCTGCATCTGCTAATGTTGGGTAACTTCCCCTCACAAAAAATACCCCTGTCCCATGCAACTGTGTCAGGTTTGCTCTTGTGCTAATATATTTAGGGCAGGACACTTTTTAATATGTTGACAGGCTTATAGTAGTGGAATATATACAAAGAAATCAGTGAAGGCTACCAATGCCAAATTCATGAATTGCACTACCAATGCCTTATGGAAAGAGCCATGAATCAATTTCAAGATAAAGAATGAATTTTTCCCCTCCACTTGAAAGAAAAAGCAGTATATGGTCTGATGTCTCCATTTGATATTTCTCTCTACTGTTCTTCCTCTCAAAGCTTTCTTAAAACCAATAAAATTCACAGGTTTGCCATATCTTATTCAGTGAGAAGGCAAGTTAAAACTAATGTGCTGTATTGGCACCAAGTGAAAGAAATTGATTTTGAAGATGACAGCAAAGAGGCCATGCTGAAATGTGTATAGCCAGGCAGTATCACACTTCCTTGGAAAGCATTCAAATTAATTTCTCATGGAAATGTATTCCTGAGGAGCTGTATCGGACAAAAAAAAGCTTCCTTCAGGAAGTGCCTATTCTTCCCATGGGCTCCCACCAGCACACTACCGCAGTACCACCCCAGATGGATTTACCGGATTAAGTGTACTTTAACCGTTGCTCTGGTACGTTAGTGCAGTCTTTCTGAGATGGAAGATTAGGCTGGAGCCCAGGGCACCTGGTGCTGATCTTAACTCCTTTTTTGTCACTTGATCAGGGGCAAAACGTCCTTTTCAATGCACTCCAGTTTCCTCTGCTACCAAATAGGACAACTGAATCCTTTTGCTCAGAGGGTGAAAAAGAAGTGCCTGAGGAAGAAAGGCTGAAATAACTAGCTGTGTGCTGCTGCTACAGTTGTTAAACTTTAGTTCAAAACATGTCTCATTCAGGTATCAGTATTTAAAACCCAAATAGATGACACACTTTTCTGCTCCTATGCTGTATCATAGGCAGTTCTGAGCCTCAGACTTATGCAGGAAGGACCAAATTTCTGACGGAAATTGGGGGATTTGTGGATTGCAGTGTAAGGCAGACCACTAGCATTTAGTTTTCAACATTAGAGTCACTAGCCAACACAAGTTTCTCTTAAGGTGTTAGGGATCACTGCGTTTGAACTTGTACAATGACATAGAGCCAGGTGATTCTCTCAGGAAGCAGTAAGTTTTGGTGAACTCACAACTTCATGACAAAGACTGTTGGCTTAAAGAGTCAGATAGGTAATACCTAGAGAAATGGAGATTACATCCATAAAGAAGGGCAGTGAGATTAGACTGTTTAGAAGCTTGCCTTTTAAGAAATAGTGGCTGCAGGTTTTATATTCCCAGGGAATGAGATTGCACCCACACAGCAGTACAGAGAAGGAATGATAATGTGAAATGGAAATAGAGCAGGTGAGCATTCTGGTTGCTGCTCTTCACTTCCTTCCTTGAATCACAGAGACTGTCTACAGAAGAAAATAGTAGAATCAGTTGCTGTTATTTTCCCTGGCAGCCAGAGTTTAGTAAGTTACTAACTCAGAGGTTTTTTGCTGTTTCATAAGAAAGATCATAATCATTCTTCATATGAATGAAATCCTGTATATCAGTTCAGTGCTGTTGAACTTGCTGCTGCTTTGGCATTCATTATCTGGGGGATTATTTTTCTGTTCAACTTAATGGTTTTTTCTGTGAGGAGGTTTTTTTGTTTGTTTTGTTGTTTTTTTGTTTATTTTTTTTTACTACATAAAAATACACTTGAAAGCATTTCCTGTATCTTCAAAATAAATTACTCAACTCAGGTGCCTGTGTACCATCAATTTGGGTGCATAGTTCCCTTCCTTCTTCAGCCCTGCTCTTCGGGAGACAAAAGTTTGCTGTTCCACTAATCAAATCAGAACCGTTTCTCTTTCCCATAAAAGTCTCCTATGTTTATTTTATAAACTGAGAGCTGGGTTGGTGTATTAGAAGTTGGAATTTGCTTGCCAACTTTATCCTAGCTGGTGGGGAATGGCAGCAGGCTGTGAAAGGTCATCTGCGTAAGGTATGGAAGGGAAGCAGTTTTCTTTATGCCTTGGTTTCTAAACAACCTAGACTACATGGATGCTGTTAAGAGCTACTTTTACCCTTTCAGATTGTTTCCACCATGCTCAGCAACCGGTTGTTTACAGTGGTCAGTTTTCCTCCAAGTGGCAGCTCATGGACATCTTATGTGAATCATGATATAAAGCTTCACAGGGAATTGCATAGACTCTGCTGCTGTGACAGGAGTTAGGAGGGTAAGAATATAAGCATAACCAAAGTGGTCTGACCACAGATGCATGCATTCACTCCTCCTACAGTAACGCTAGCCAGTTCTGCAAATGCTTTAGCCTGTTCAGGACAGATCTGTCTTTGTTACTGGATTCCTTAGCAATCCACTCTGGAGTGGGTCCCACTCCTGAGCAATTACTGTGCATCTGAAGTTCAGTTGGTATTGAAACAAAACAGTGATGCCAGGAAGCCTCTCCACATCAGTAATTCATTTCTTACAAAATTTTTATATATCTTCTATAAGCACATTTTGTAGGTGGCTCACATCTGAGTGCATTTGGAGCAGCTGGAGGCACTGCATTAGTTTATTCAGTTACTAAAAGAGAAATGAAGCTCTTAATAGGGCCTCCTAAAAACATGGGTAGAGCTGTTATGGAAAAAAAAAAGAAAGAGCACTATGAAAAAAAAAAAAAGGCACATTTTGTCATGCTTTTTCCTTGTTTCTTTGAGGGAATGAAGTGAAAAATGTTGGTTTAAAGTGAAATATAAATTAATCATTTTCATCTAGATGCTTTTTGAAGGCGGATGGAATGTTTTGTTTTTTCCCCCTGAAGCTATTGCTCCCTGTGTATAATTTTTGTCTGTTATCTCAGTCCACTTTTGTAATAACAAAAAGGAGAGGACAGGGAAAGAAGAAAAAATGCAAAACCTGAAAACCTAAGTTAACTTCTGATTTGTATCAGCATAGAATTTCTTTCAATTTGAAATATTTTGTTAAAATTATGTAAATCCTTGAGCCACAAGAAAACTTCTTTAATAAAAATATTAGCACTGAAAAACTTGGTTTTATTCTCAGAAGGTTTTACCTACTGTCGTGGTTTAAACCCAGTCAGGCAACTCGTTCACCCACTTTCCCTCCTTCTTGCCTTCCCCTTGCTCCTGGAGGGATGGAGAGGAGAATCGAAAAGAATGCAACTCCCACGGGTTGAGATAAGAACAGTTTAGTAACTAAGGTATAACACAAATCACTACTGCTACCACCAATAATAATAATGATAAAGGAAATAACAAGGGAAGAGAATACATCACCTCACCACCAGCCAACCCATAACTCGCCCCCCCCCCAGCCTGACCAAGCACCGACCCATACCTCCTCCAACCCTGCAGTCTCCCAGCCCTTCCGGGTAACTCCCAGTTACATCCTGGGCATGATGTGCTGTGGTATGGAATACCTCTTTGGTCAGTTTGGGTCAGGTGTCCTGTCTCTGCTTCCTCCTGGCTTCCCCTCCTCCCTGGCAGAGAATGAGGCTCACAAAGTCCTTGGCCAAACCAAAACATCGCTTGTTATCAGCTCTGTTCCCGAGCCGAAAGTCAAAACACAGCACTGCACCAGCTACCAAGAAGGAGAAAAATGGCTGCTACTGCTGAACCCAGGACACCTACAGATCAATCTAGCCAACTCTACCTATTGGTAAAGCAAAGGAGGCAGAAGTGTGTCAGATGGATTTGTCTGAAATAAGGTAATGTTGCTTAGACTGTAAAATATTTTATAATAAAACACTCTGGTCCTTTGCAGCAAATGGAGTAGTATGTGAAGAGCATGGATAATTATTCCCAGTTTTCAGTCTGGTAATCACTGAGTGTAATGTCAGTGTGTCAGTTTTCCCTGAGGAGAGGACTAAGTAGAGATTATTTGGGCTGCTGGCATTTTGTTTTCCAGCTGTTATATGGGAAAGGTCTGCATATTTTCAGATATCTGGCAATCAAATATTGAGGATTTAACATCTCTGTAGGTGTTCTATTGGTAGGTCAATACTAATGGCTCAGAGAATGATTTTGTTCTGTATTTGTACAGTACTTGTGTCATTGGGTTCTGGCTGATCTCTCCTGTGCAACACATACTGTAATTTCTTCAGGACCTAAAAGTCAGCAACAGCTCTAAGCCCCAGTAGAGGGGCTCTCCTCTAAATCATCTTGGGTGTTTGAACATAAACCCACTACCTGCAAAGATCTGGCCGATTTGCCCTGTTCACTTATTTCTTTTGACTAATGGGCACTACTGTAGCTGTTTTAGACTCTGCACTGCTCATAAACCCCAGGTTTTATGAGTATCAGGCTGAAAGCTGAACAGTGGCTCCTTCCTTCCAGTGCAGAATACCAATGTGTCCTTGGCATCCCCTTGTAATTGTGCTGCAGCAGAGCTGAGCTATGGCCTATCAATACCACTCAGGGTGCACGGATTGGCTTCCCGTTTTCTCTGGTGCTATATGATATACAACACTAGAGATGAATGAATTGTATATTTTATTTAACAAAGACTAAAATAAATTAGTTAGCAATGTACTTCCTGACCTGAACACCCAGTAAGTACTAGTAGGTTTCATTATCCCTCAAGAAATCATTGACTGGTTTATGTGATGCAGTAATGTATTATTCATAGACAATTTCATTGGTGACATTATTGCAGATTTTCAATGTAACGAGAATGTTCATAAAGCTGTGAAATCCTTAGAAAGAGAAAGATGGTGATCTTCCATAAAAATGAGAATATACGTGCATATGCATGCACACAGAGGACTACAAGTCTGTGGAATCAGGCAAATGCCTTTTAATCATGGCAGTGAGCCTTATTCTTAAAGCATGTCTGTTACTACTCCTTATAATCCACTAATCCCTCTCAGTTTATTAATGATAAATTTTGAACATTGGCTGAAATGTTGTTCTCTCTGTGAAGCTGAATGTTCCTGTCCCATTGATAGCAATTTGCCTGTATTTATTACATGGATGGGCGTCCGCATTTCCAGCCAATTTATTCTCCAGGCTTGGTACTTAAAGAGTATGCACCTGAAGAAAACCCATCTGCACAGAAAAAGTCCCATCTTCTGCAATGACAGGACAGGGAGCACAAAATCGTATACCCCCCACTGTCACTGAAGGCAAAGGACTCAATTTCAGAGTTTCTTTGGCAACATAAAGAGGTAGTGACACACTTGTTCAGCCCGTCCCTGGTGTAAAAAGGTGTAACACTTCTAGCATCAGGGAGGTTCAGTTATCATCATTTCAGGCTGTGTTGTCAGCCATAACTCTGCCTTTTCTGCTCCTTGAATTTCAGGTTGCTCAGCCTGAATGTTACACCCCAGGGCAACTTCTTCTGTTGCCACAGCAGGGTTTTGCTAGCAGAGCACTTCTTTCTAAGCTGCAGTTCCCCAGGCATTGTGAAATGGAGGAATGAGCCTTTACTCTGGTGGTAGCAGGTGGTACTGGTACTTTATGATTCCACCCTGAAGCACTACCCAGTTGTCTTGGGCCCTAGGGCTAGAAGGTGTGAACTGAGCTCTTCCTCACTTGCTGCTGCTACATAAGCTCCACCTCAAAGTTTAGCACACGGCCTCAGCTGCCTTTGGGGACCCTGATGCTGTGGATGCACAGACAGGATGCTCTAGAACTTACTGCTATGCCCAGCATCACACCAGTATCTGCTTAAAGGAAATGGAGAGCTTGGATTTCACATCATCATCAGAGGTCAAAAACTGGAGTGGTAGCCTCCCTAGTGTGTCCTGATTGGGCAGTTGTGACACTGAGTCATGAATAGAGACCTTGTGATACTTGCACTGAATGTAATATAAAAGCATATTGTGTTATTCGTTTTATTTTGCACTATGTCTTATGGTTATACTTGCAACTTTGCAGGCAGTATTGTTATCTAAGGGAGATATATTGCAGTTAGAGTTTGCTACACTGGGTTGAACACTTTAGAAAGCTTTTACCACGTTATAATTTGGATGTATGTTTATCTTTCTTTTATGGAAAACTATAAGGAGTGAAAGGTTTGTGTGTGTGCACTGTCTGAAGACTGTTTTGACTTTTGATTACCAAGGAAACTGCTTTAATGTAGAATCGGACTCCAGTGACCTTGAACTCTGTTCTGTTAGGGTTTGTGCATCCTTCCGGATGGGAACTGTTTCATTAGGAAACTGTTTCAAGGGACTTTAGTCCCATCTGGTGTTTAGTATATCTAAAGCTGATGGGGCTTGAAAGTTCAGCTGGCACTCACACTTCTAGCCCATTTTTATGTTTCTTATGGATCAAGAGCTGGACCTGACACCAAAATTGCTGACTCAAGACTTTTGACTACATGCATTGTTACATTACCTTGTACCCTGACTCTTATCCTCAATTTCTTGTCTACTTCTTTGCCTGTTCATACAAGTGGAGTACGTACCAGTGATGTCAAGTTTTATTGAGTGATAGATAGGTGTGGTACACTGGATACTATTTGTGTTAAAGCAGCTATAAAGCTGAGAAAACTGCCTGTTTTAGACAGCTAATGATAAGATCTCATATGAAAAAATCAAAGGAGGTGATAGGTCTACAGGTCTGCAATTCTTATCCATCTCATGATTAACATATTGAGAAAAAGAACAAAATGATCTCTGTGATAGAAACCCATGTTGAGACTAGGATGCCTCTTAATTCTTCTTTCAGACAGCTGTGTTCTTCCCAAAGACCCATATAATGCGTAGGGTCTTCCAAACTTAGTTTAGAGCTGAGCCATGAGAGTGTAGATTGTGGATTTGCTAAAGCCCTTAGAAATACTGGCTTGATTGTGGTATTTCACAGGCAAGTCATGGGACATCCAAGAATGCATCCTCTGTCTTGGCTGCTCATCTCATGCCTCCTAAGGCTGGGAGTGAATAGGCACCTAACAGCTGAACCCTACTGGCAGCAGGGACTCTCTTCTCACAAGCTGTCAGAGCTACAGAGCAAATAGATGTTGTGGTGCAACCTATGGGACAGGAGGACATAATTAAAACCGGTTCTGTAGTGGAGGGATTTCCTTTTCATAATAAGTATCAGAAAGTTGCTTGGCAGACACCTCTTGTGCCCACTTTATTTAACAAATTGCATGGGATGGTGTAGGAAGGCACTTTGTACTTCATGATAGTCAAGGCATTGCGTTGAGGAAACAGACTGGCAGGGAAAGACTCTTCTTATCTCAGCAGCTCAGACATCTGTCAGTCAAAAGTAGCTTCAGATCACACAAGCTGCAAAAGTGTCCTTCACCAACAGCTCTGTCCCAAGTCAGGAAAAGACAAAGCTTATCTACAGTGGTGACTATGGGAACAAAGGCTAAAAAAAATAAAATTAAAAAAAATATATATATATATTTTCTCCTGGAGGCACATCCTTACATTTCTCATCCTAGAGGCACATCCTCCTTTTATGTGGAGCATGAATATGTTAGTACAGAGGAAGAACTTACTTCAATAGCTGGCTCTGCTGTGCAGCAAAAGGCCATGGCTGCATAGGTGTGAGCAGCCAGCCCAGAAGGGGAATTGCACATCAGCTTTGGAAGCTAATAAGGGCATGACCTTCTCGCCTAAGAAAAGAAAGATTTCCCAGGGGATGTTGTTCCCTGCTGGCTGTTTTATGTTTTTCTAGTCACAAGCTGCAGTTCTGGCCCTCCTTTGCAATCAGTAGCACTTGCATTGTCACCCTGGCACCAGCTGTGGGATGGAACAGGTCTGGCTGGACATGGAGCTCTGGGTGAATGATCAGGAAATATTTTGAAGGTAAAGAGGTCAAGAAAAAACCCAGTTACTGCAAAGGGAACATAGGACTTCCAGAAGATTGGCAAAGAGAATTCTTGATGGTGGTAGGGAGGAGAGGCATGGGTGATGAACCTTGTGTGTCTGAATGCTTTATATATCTCAGAGTTTAGGCCATCGGGAGCAATACAGGTAGGCTTTAGGACATCTGGGCAATTTTTCCACTCCTGATAAAATATATTATTGTTTTGAGTTTTGAAGGTTCAAGCGCTGAACTAGCTTGTAGGACGAAGTTGGCTGGAGAAAAGTTGGTGAAACTGATGTACTCATTTTGATGTCATCACAATCCAAATACTTCCTGAAAGTGAGCTGATTTCTGTTCTGCTACTTTGAAAGGAGTGTGTGAGGAAAACCTTGAGCTTGAGACTCCTTTTTTGTTTGTTTGGTTTTTTGTTTGTTTTTGTATATATATCATCATTTTGAAGTTATAATGCAATGTATAAATGCAGTCTAAATTATTTCATAGCACAATGTCAGATGAGTTCAAAGCAATGTTTTTTTCTCTAAGAATGTTGTTTAATTTTGCTTCTTAATGAATTCAGAATTAAAAATCTTAAAGCTGTTAATGAACCCAAATGTTCATCGTTTTTTGGAGGGTTCTTTCTAGGTAGTCTACTTTTGGCTGTGGTAGAATCGCTCTGTAACACAGACACTGTCTTTCTCCTATCCTGAATCCTCTCTGGTTAGGGTGAAATCCCTTCAGGAAATAACTTTTTCCTGTGTAAACTGTGAAGAAGAAAGGAATAGTAATTGTCATCAGGTTTTCCAGGGTCTACTACAGTACTAATTCAGGCCACGTTATCTTGTAGCAGGCATTAACAAGGACTGTATATATAATAAGCTTGACACGTTTGAGTTCTAACAACCTGAAACTCCAGGGATTCAAGCCAAGGTCATTAAAGCCGTGGGAGAAAATGTTAGCAAGTAATTTTAAATGGCATTGACATATTTACACCTTTTGACTTGAATCACTTCCTGTTTTCCCAGTAATTTAGTCTGGATCTTCTGGCGGACTGCGTGGATGTAAGTAGGAAGTAGTATGGTTTCCTTAGAGTCACACTGATGCTTTAGCTGTGTCTTTGCAGTACGTAGCTCCCTCTCTGTGTGTATGTATGTACACATATATATACACATGCATATTTATATATTTGTGTGTATATATATATATATAGGGTAAAGCTTGTATTTTCCCATAAGCAAAGTATTGTGAAACATAAGCCCAGGTTTTAGTGCCTAAATCTCTTTAAGTGTTTTACACCCTGGATGCTAAGGCAGGTTGTGGGGCTTAAATAATTCTACTGTCTGGACATGTATATTCGTCTGTTTGGCCTAACAGGTTTTGAAGCTGCTGTCCAATTTCAGTTATATTTGGAAAAGAAGCAGAGGTGTCAAAGGGACTGCTCTCCCACGAATTTTTAAGTATCAGTGGCTCAGAGAATAGCCACAGTCAAGAAGAGCTAACCCTTTATTACACACTTGGAAAGCATGCAGGAGAGAGACTTGTGAACCCGATTTACTAGTTCTGATGGCTTGTTCAAATTATTTGTTTAAACCTTAAATACACTTAATTTATACAGAGTGCAGCATGTTGGTCTGTTATACAAATGCACGTTGTTCACTGAAATCTTTCCAGAAATTAATTGTGCTCCCCTTTGTTAAAAACATAACCTCAGCTCCATCTGGTGGCTCTGTAGATTAATAAGACAAAACTGATGAACTATATCTTGTCTATAATTTTGCTTGTTGTCTAGTGAAAAAAATAAGTATAGCACCAGACATACAGACATGTGTCAACTCCCTTAAGACAGATATGATATATGTAAGAGAAGACATCTTTTGATTCCTGTTTTTTGGGGGTTCCCATTTTCTGGCCTTTATGTCTTTAGAAATCAGTTTTTTTCCTCAATCATCACAGCTAAAAAACTATTTTAAAAAATTATATATATATATATATATATATATATATATATATACACACACAGACATATATATACGTATAAAGTTTCCCTCAACTTCACCCATATATCTATTTAGAGGAGTAGATAAAGCTGTGTGAGGAAGACTAAATATTGTATTGCCTTCCTCATTTATAACACTCAATACATAACCCCTGAAACAAAGCTTTAAGCCAGCTCTAAACCAGAAATACTCATTGACTGCCCCATGCAGTTAATTCTTCACTAATAACATGTTTTGCTAGAAGTTCAGTACTAACTGCGAGTATATTCTTGCTTCATTGCTTTTTATCTGCTTATATTAAGAAGGTTTTTGGCATAGCTTTCCTATTATGCAAGCTGTTTTGTAGTCAGAAATTATTTTTATTCCAAGCAGGATAACAAAAAGAATTCTGAACTGAATTTTTCATCAAAAATTAGTGTTAGATCTGGCAGTTTTTGTTTTGATTTTGATCACGTTTTTAAAAAACAAAAAAAAAATAGGTCAAAAAAACCAACATGTCAGACAGTGGCTGACATGTTTTCATGGCTACATGTTTTCAGCAAAATAAATGATGCAAATGGATGAAGCAATTTTTTGGTGATAAAGAAAATGACTTGCAGCAGTGGATTGTAGAAGTGACCTGTGCTGCCTCTCTGTCTTTGGGTGAACATGAGGGCCTGGAAGCAGGACAGTAAGAATCAGTATAGCTTTGTGTAAGGTCAGCTGAAAATTAGTTTCTTTGTTGTTTTCCTATTGTGAAATGATACAACAGCACTACTGAAACTTTAAGCTAGTTCATATCATTTAATTGCATTGTAAATTGAAAAATTTGTTTAAAAATATTAAAATTTAACAGCTTTATTTCCCTCTGTCTGCACCTGCCTTCTGAATCTGACTTACATTCTATTAAAGTTTGGATACATTCAAAAAAACGTATTTCATTAATTTTAATAATGTAGTGACACATATAATTCTTCACCCCAGTTTGGCAGTTATCAGAGATGCTGGCTTGCAGATCTTGTTTTGTGTATTGTATGTGGTCATGAACTTGGAAAACCATTGCACATAAGGTGTTGATCAGAGTAGGAAATTGTGGACTAGTGTGATGGGAGGAAAGTCAAATCATTTCTTCAGCAGATACCTGCTAAGAGAAGAAGCGAAGCTGAAGGTTTTGGTATTGAAACAGTAAACCAGGACTGGAATACATGTATTCCTTACACCTTCTTAGTCCTTTTGGCCATGCTGTCTCTGCTTTATAGCAACACCATCAATGCTGTTAGTGCTACAGCAGAGAGCAAACCTGAACCTACACAGAGGAAGAGAAAGGAAGACTAGGCCAAGGCATTGCAAAGTGCAACAAATACATCCAGGTGGAACAAACTTCTGAGTCAAAAGTCAGTACAAAACAAGGAAGTCTTGCAGGCAGTTTTTGTTCTTAATACATTCAGGTTTTCTACAGGGGTCTCTTCACAGAAGTTTATGGTCTCCATGTGCTCCTGTCTTATGTCACACCCATTGTTAGTCATTTGGGAGTGGAAGAGTTGCATATTCTCTCCTTTTTATACTTTGCACGTTCCTATTTCTAGTATGGTGAACAGTTTTATATAGCCACAAAGAGTTTTATATGTCTTAGTGACATTTAGCCTTCATATTCTCCTCTACTTCTGTTTCCTAATGAACAAGCTGTAGGCTGCATATTTGCATACATTAATGTTTTGTCACTTCAAACTAGAGGCAGAAGACTATTCCAGGCAGAAATACCATCTTGTTCCTGTCAGAAGGCTTAATACAGGAGAACATAAAACCCACAGCATTTAGAATCTTTTAACCAATTCTTTGCACAGGGTGTTTTCATCCTTCAGCTGTTTATAACAGGTTTTAAGATCTCAAATGAGAGCAGTTTTTTGGTGCATAAAGCATGAATTTGTTAATAATTAAAGACACCCTTTATCCCTAAGCTGTGTACACTTGTGGTAGACAGAGGCTGGGGAATGACCATCCCTCTCTCCAGGACCTGGTGTAAAAATCACCAGACGTGCCCAAGGTTCCACAGTATGGTTCTGTCAGAAGGCAGATTTAAAGTCAGCTGACAAAAATAAGAACACACATAAATTTAGTAAATTTACTTAAGACTGAGGCTAAAATAACATTACTGCTAAGCAATTTACTTTGCAAAAGAAGGAAGTGGCACCTTTTGCCTTGCAAACTGTATGCTCCAAATAAGGGAGATATGCTCAAGGGTTAAGCAAAGCCCATGTGACAAAACCATATCCCTATTTCTGCCACCTGTACCCTTAAATTGGATGCTGAATGCATGTTTGAATGATGGCCTCTCAAGACAGTATTTTCCCAAGAACAAACAAAATCATGCTGGGGAGCAGAGCTGTTCAGTATTTTCTATTCCACTTATGAAATACAGTATGAAAGCGATCATACTTGCGTGCATCTCTGTTCGCATTCAGGTGCAATAGGGGATTACAGTATAACAGGACCAGGTATTGATCTGGGGAGCAGATACTTCTCAGGAAAGGCTGGAAGAATCCACAAAGAATCGTCACAGCCTCAGGGGATCCCCCGGCTCTCCCCCATCTCTTTTGAAATTAGCAACTCCACTTCTGCTTCATTGTATAGGGACGCAATCCCTACATGTGCTTGTGTGCACCTCTTAAATATGACATTAAGGACCCAGGCTGTCTGTGTATGTAGGCAGGATTTACTGAGGGAGCATCTTGTGCTACCTCAAAAAGGGCGCTGACTTACAAGTTTACAATCCCATGTTCCCATAAAGGCCATGGAATGTCAAATCGTTAAGGTTAGAGTAAATCTAAAATATTTGATTTAGAAGGAAAGTGTTCTTGCCCTGCTGATCTGTAAGGGGCATGGGAAGGAGGATGACTTGACAGATAGATAAACACGTAGCATACATCTTTCAAATCCTCTTATAGCTAATCAGACACTTTTCAGTGGTAGCCTCGTTATTCTTAGGGATTTTTTGTTATTTTGTTTGTGCAAGTAGACAAATGGGCATAAAAATCCAGAACTGCATGTTCACAGCAACACTGCCTGTCCATAGCATCACCAAGTCTGAGTCTGTTTTGTGGAGGCTGCAGTATTCTGTAGCACTCCTTTACAGCAACTCAGAGAATTATTAGCTACAGATCATGGGAGTTATGTGGCAGCAGAAGTAGTATCCACTTTCTTTTGGAGTAGTTGGCTAAAACATTTCCTTTTTATTTTATTTTAACCCAAATGGGCAAAATCAATCATAAAATTCATATATATATTCCTAAATCAATGTGTTTTTCTTAATTGGAAACTTTTACTGCGGCAACAGCTTTTGACATGCTTGAAGACAATTTTGACATGTTGCAATTTGGTCTGTGAAGTTTTAATGATTGTACGTGAGGCAACATTGATTTTCAGACTCATTTTGCTCCTTTACTGTTTTCTTAGTCACCTGTTACGGCATTTGAATCTGCAGACATAAAAGGAAGTATAGCTCAATCTTACCGCAGTCATGGCATTGTCATTCCATCCGAGCTTCTCTCCTTTGATGTTAAAGCAGCCTGAGACCAGGCTCCTGGCTTAAGCTTCTAAAGGTAACTGCTTAACACAGGCTGTGTGAATACCCCTTTTCTGCCCCTTGGCAACTTTGGTAAGGCTTACTTAAAATCAAGTGCTTGCTTAATTACAGCATTTTTAGAGGAATCTTTAGTATGGGCTCGGTGGATTTCAGATTGGGAATATTTATGAATACCTTAACAGAAATATAGTGTAGTTCTATGTGGTTAGAGAGGAAGAGAAGAACAGTTGTAGTGGTAGTTTGTCTGTCTTGCTGGTGGTTCACTCTATGAATCTGCTTGATCTGCACCAGATCTGAGGAAGAAGGGTGACAGTGGGTGCAATGAAAACATTGGGAGTTCTCATTAGGGATGGCTAACTTTCCATCTGAACTGTGCATCTTCACTGAGTTCTGTTAGAAGCAAATGTCCAAGGACCTGCTCAAAATAAGTCATCACATTACAACAACTGTATTTCTCTGCTTTGTTGGGACTCCCACACACTTCTTGGTCCATAGAAAAGTAAATTTTCAGGATCAGAGAAATACTAATTTGGGGACTGTCAGAAGGTAGACCATTTTTCGCAAAAGTGATAAATTCATGGTGCTTTGCCTAGCACTTTTTAAATTGAAATATCAGACACCATAGGTTTATAATTCGACCTTGGCTTCTGAAAATTTGGAAATGAAACTAAAGCAAGCTTTGGCTAAAGAAGATAGACTAGGCAGTCAAATTAATCTACACTGAGCTTTTGAATAACTTGAATTTGTTCTGTGTTGGTTAAAAAGCTGAATTTTTACCATCCTCCTCTAGAACATGTTTTTATTCTTGGCACTGGTATTCATGGTATTGTCAATGATTGATCACTTTGTTTGTATGTGGTAGACCCACTCCTCCTGATCTATCACACATACTGCTCTACCCAGAGATGCTTGCAAAGGCAAGACTTGGTGCCCAGTTACAACAGCAGAAACTCCTCCCCGTTGAGCTCTGATTAAAATCATGAAACAAAGCACTGCTTAATTTAAGGAAAGGTAATACCCAAGGGTGATGTATTCCATCACAGCTTAATTGAAATCAAATAGCATGCAAAAAGGAGAGACAGCAGACAAAAGGTTAAGTAGAGCACCTTGTCTCAAATGTTCAGCTGAGGATTAACTATTGATTTGAAGCATAAGCCAAAAATCAAGTTTTATTGTGTGCCCTACAGTGATTTCTGTGTTCAAAATAAAATATGAACAGCAGGCGCTTGTTTATTTCTGTACATTACTGAAGCATGTGAGACAAGAAAATAAAGAAGTCATGAAATATCATCAGTGTTTTCTTTTTGTTGATTACTGAGTTTCTTTAGCTGCAGGAAATACTGGGGAAAATGTATGGCTCCAACTTTTAGTTTAAAATTAATGTAGCTGTTAGGCTTTGGGATTATGAACAGCTGTTTGTCAAACAGCAATAAGAAGAAACCTTTACAAAAACCACTTTATAAGTCTACCTTACCTAAATCAGGGAACTTTTACACAATAAGACAAGCTGATCGGTAAGAGTAATAATCTGCTTTAAAAGGGGAATGTAGGTGACAGTAAATAAGAACAACTGTTGAAACTGGTGGTGCAAGGCACATAATGAAGCTATTTCAAGGAGATTTGCAGTAAATAGAGCTTTTTCAATATCAAGATATTTACAAGTTCCTCTTACTTTTTGCTCCAGACTCCAGCACAGTAATTCCCCTGTCTTAGATGGCACAGTAATATAGACAAGACTGATGAGAACTAGATTTCTGTTCTGTAACTAAATCATACCCACTTCTGCTCATAGTCCACTTCTGCTCAAAAATGTTTCCTGTGGAATTCTGTTCTCTTCCTTCAGAAGAGTTAAACAGTGGGGGCAGAGGCTTTACAAATAAGACATTGGTTCATATCAGCCCTCAGAATTGCCACCTCTTCTGCTTATAATTCTGTAAACTGCCATTGCAGTGCTGTTGTCTCTTCCATGGAGTGGTGCCTCACTTTGCCCCATTCAGAGTGAACTGGCCTTGCATAAGTTCTGTCTGCAGGGACTTGGGAGAAATCCTTTAAGAAAAACCCAAACAAACAAAAACCAATTCAAAACAAGAAAAAACACACAAACCCCAAACATTTTTAAAAGGTTGCTTCTGATTTTATATTTCTGTTCCTAAGGTGTCTTTCATCTGATAACTAGTGTTTCACAGGCGATTAAGACCACCCTGTCTCTCACCTCTGTCTTATTTTATCTATAGCACTTTGGATGCCATAAAAAATTGGGTACTGAGCAGAGACTGCAGAAAACCTTGCTGAGCTAGAAAATGGAGGGGTGCTTGGGCAATATCAGAGCTGGGTCTGGGGCCACAGCTAGCTTATGAGAAACAGAGTCTTAGGATGGCTAGCAGATGAATTCGACGAGTAGCACCACAGATAGGATCTGGGGTCCTTGAAAGTAGATCAGAACTGGGTGTCATGGTTTAAACCCAGCCGGCAACTTAAGTGCCAAACAGATGCTTGCTTACCCACTCCTCCCCGACCCCCCTTTACCCCTCTAGACAGGCTGGGGAGGAGAATCAAAGGAATGTAAACTCCATGGGTTGAGATAAAAACAGTTAATTATTAAAGTACAATATACTACTACTAGTAACAATGATGCTAGAGGAAATAGCAAGGGGAGAGAATATAAAATTCAAAGAGGGAAGTGGAAAAATAAATAGTAGTGATGCACAATACAATTGCTCACCACCCACTGACCAGTACCCAGCCTGACCCAAGCAGTGATCTATCTCTTCCGGGTAACTCCCCTCAATTTATATACTGGGCATGACGTGCTGTGGTATGGAATACCCCTTTGGCTAGTTTGGGTCAGGTGCCCTGTCTCTGCTTCCTCTCGCCTTCCTGTGCCCCTCCTCAGTGGCAGAGCATGAGACTGAAAAGTCCTTGATCAGGGTAAGAAATACTTAATAACTACTAAGACACTGGTGTGTTATCAGCATTGTTTTCAGACTAAAGTCAAAACACAGCACTGCACCAACTACTGGGAAGAAAATTATCCCAGCCAGAGCCAGTACAATGTGAAATATAGTATCTCACAGGAGGTCTTCTGAGGATCTGGTAAGGGAGGCCAGTCAGCCAGGACAAAAGCAAGTGATCATACTTCATCAAAAGGGTCATAGTCCACAAAGCCTTTTAGTTCTGGCCATTAGCTGTTTCTAATGGGAACAGTTTTGCTGAAAAAGTAACTATCCAATGTTAGCTATAAGCCTTCACAGATGTTTGTACATGCTTTCTATTTGCACTAAGGAATAACCAAAATTATAACACTGAAATCATTCATGGTAGGAAAATTGAATGAGCACCCTGTCTTTGTAAGATTGAATGAACAGATATGACCATGGCATTCAAATACCTATCCAATTAATTGCCTTGTATGACTTTTTCAGACATCTATAACACCCACACCAGGGATGATTGTTTAAAGAGCTCTGCACTCAAAGGAACCAGATTTCTGAATTGCTTGTCACTCTTTGAGAGCTACCTATTCTCCTAGCATCATGAAGAGATATGCACAGGGTGAGCTAACAGAGCATATTCTGACCCACTACAACAGATACTTATCTCAGCCTTCAGTAACTATATGTAAGTCTTCAAAGACGGTACTGAAATGGAAAAGGATATGAAGCCTGAGAAAATAATGGCCAAATTTGTTTAATATCCTTTACAACAGTGGTTATGTCACATAATTTTAAGCGAATCTTGTTTGTTAGAGGCTGAACCTCTGTATTCAATACTGTAGATGTCTGAAGGAATCATGAAGAATTTGTCTAATTGGCATCATGCATGAAGGGTGCTGAAGCATTGGAAAGGCTAGATCTTCTGCACCAGTAATGATCTTATTGCTATAGTTACAGTTGTCTGATTTTCCTTCTCCCTGCAAGCTGACAGATCGCATTAAGAATATTTTTGAAAACCTCAAAATCTCACCTAGGATCCAATTAGCTGAACAGCTGCTTTAAAAGCCAGCTCTGCTTATAGTCATGCCTAATCCTGCTTCATCTGTGGGTGAAGCCTTCACTGTTTGTAGAACAAAAACATCTACCCGCTCTTTAATGCCAGGTAATGCCACCCCAGGGAGTTCTTGAGCAGTTACTCTGTGGAGGCTTGGGGTATGCTGAGCCCTTAGAGGGCTATGGGGTAAAGCAGAAGTTTCTTATGTGTCTTCCTTCCTAGGAATTTAAGTATAATGTTTGTGAACCTGTTCAGATCAACAGCCTGGGTTACATACGTACACCTGGGCAGAGCCACTTTTTGGGATCAGGGTGAGTTGCCACTGACTTGTCTTGGCAAGCTTGAAATGCCTCTCCTCTCCGTGAGGTGAGAGCAGTGATTCCAGGTGCCTCTCAAATATGGGCAAATGGAGCCATCTTTCGTTCCCTGCCAGGAAGCTGTGCTTTACCTGAACTATGCAGGTGTATAATACAACAGGCTGTAGCAAGGCACCAGAGCAAAGGCACTTACCACTTTTAACTGAAAAGCCTGGACTATTCTGTAAATGAAAGAAAAAAATCCTCATTCCATGTTCCCATTGCTAACCCACTGACACTTTTAATGGCAAATCCCATTTCAACCCATTTTCTACCTCAAGTTTCTTTTTCAACTTTTTGCATTTCCAGCCCCTCTTGTCTCAAAGTAAGTAGTAAACAGGAGGCCTGAGTAAGACAGGTGCCTAACAGGGGTTAAGAGGAATTTTCCCTTCCAAATTGCGTTGCCTAAATTTCCTGGTCTGTATGGATGTGTGTGGTGGTTTGGGTGGTTTCAACATACTCTGTAATCCATTGGCTGGCTGTCTTCATGGAAAGTGTGAGCATGTCATTTTGTGCTGTGCTCAGAAAATAGACTAATGGGCATTCTTGCATATATTTTCTTCTTATTTTGCAATCTGACTTGATAAATTGAGTGGCTTCCATACAAACAAGTAGGCTAGCAGAATTCAGAGGAGGCGTTTCCCAATACCTTGCTTACTACAGTTACTGAGATGGGCAAAGGGTCTTTCTGTCAAGCACATCGTCTTTGTGTTCATCAGCTGCCTCCTTTTCCAGTCTCATTTAAGGTGAGTCTGAAATGTGTTCGATGTTTCAGGAGAAGCACCCATTTGAGTATTTTAATTGAGCTCAGGTAAGCAGAAGCAGCATCAGAGTTAAAAATGTGGAAAGGGGGAAAAACAACAGTTTGGGCCTGAGAGAAGCCTTGTTGCAAAGGGACAGAGGTTTGGTGAGAGGCAGGGCATGGTTTTTTTTCTGGCAGTTTACTGCAACTCTTGGGGAGGGTGACAGTGAGCCTCTCTTTCTCTCACAGGGACAGAGCTTCCCCTCTGGACCATAGCCCAAGCAGAGCTCTTAGGGGAAACCTTTCAGCATCTCATGGAAAATGTAGTGGACCCAGGAGCTTCTGATTTGGAGTGGAGGAGGCTCTGGCACCTCATGAGGAAAATACCTATGAGGACCCACAGCGGTATCTCCGTTTGTGGCACTTCACAGCTGTCAGCGTTCAACTTTCCATTAAAAAAAAAGAAACTGTTCTCAGTGAAAAATGTTGTCTTAAAGTGTTTGGGGTTTTGTTTGGGTTTTTTTTGGTGGTTTTTTTTTTGTTGGGTTTTTTTTTTGCGGGTGCTCTCTTCTCCCCTTCGAGCTTTTGCCTACATCATTTGCACAAATAAACCCTATTATCCAACAATTTGGGAGGGATGAATTCTGTATCTGCCTGTCATGCTCCACACTAACTGCATTAGCTTCTCCTTAACCTTATGGATTAAGGGTTTGAACTGTCACCTGTAGGGATTTCATAATGTCTGTTAATAAAAGTACACGTGTACTGAGGAGGGAAGGAACCAAGCACTCTCTTCTAGTTAGCTGAACGGCTGCTTTATATCTGTATTATCTGGGTGAAGTGACTATTTTCACCTTAAACCATGGCTTTTTTCTTCTTAGTTGTTGAGTGAATTGACTAAGATTGCATCAGGTGTGACTTAGAAGGCATTAGACCAATGAAATACAGTGACTTCTGCTGTATTATGCCATTTACAAGTTTTTTGAACAATGGATCAATAGTTATTAATGTTTTGCAATGAGAGATCAGGCTGTGGTCTTTGATATGGTTTTTAAGTTGAACCCTACTGATTTAACTGTGCATGCAGAGTATATGTCTGCAGTCGCATCTTCAATTTTAACTTATAACTGAGCTGTAGAAAATAACAACTCCATAGTGAGTAAATTGTAGAATACTTTATTTAATCTTGCCCAGCAAGCTAAAATAAACATGCATCCTTAAATGTATCAGTAATTCATGTAACATGTTAATTACTCAGTGTGCAGTCATTACATTTCCAGTACCACTCATTACTCCAACAGCTCTCAAGTGTTTCTGCAGCAACACTTGGCTTGTAGCAAAAATGATACCATTTTGCAAGTTTCTGAAGATGTATTTTTTACTCTGACTTGCATTGATTGCATTCCATTTACCTTTTTGTCACTGCTATTGTTTATTACCAAGAGCTTATCAATTAACTCAGTCAAGATCCCAACAAAAACTACTCCTTCACTCACTAAAAATCAATAAGGAAACTCAATAACTCCTTCCAAAACCAAATAAAGAAGCAGCAAATTAAAGTGTTCACAGCAGATATGTGCACAGTGCTTTTGTTGAATAGTTTATCTGATGAAAAAATGCTGGGTTTTGTTAACTGTAGCTACTCACTGAATGCTTCCTGAATCTGCTAATATTTTTTTTCTGCCTTGCCCTTTTGATTAAAATTACTGAAATAAAGGTAGCATTTTCAAAGAGAAAATATTTTACTTGTTTAAAAATCATATCTTGAGATAAAGTTTATGAAAATGTGAAAGACTGCCGTTTGTGGAAGTTAAAACTGTGCTAAACCCAAACTTCAATGTTGTGTGTGGGGATGGAAAGGGAGAATTTCAGTGCGAAGAAGCAACTTTATGCTGATCAGCTTAGATCAAAGCAGCCATTCTTTGTTTCTGCTTCCCGTGTGACTTTGTAGTTGTCATTTTGATATTGGTGGACATCCATTTCTCATGTTTAAAATGGAAGTCCATCTGGAGTATGATTTCTGGGACATGGACTGAAGCTCATTTGTTTTGTTTATGCTGAGGTTAATATAGCAGCCTTTGTAACAGAAAGCAATAAGAAATGACTATGCATTGTAGTTTGGGATGAAAAATTCAAGAGGAATATATCTGATGATGAGCTAACTAATTTTAATGCAGAAGCAGTAGGTGTTTTCAACAGAGTTAAAGCAGGACCAGCTTTCAAATGCCATTCAGATATGGCCAGTAATTTTTACTCTTTATACTACCATAGCAGATAAAGGCTACTGACTGAGCCAGGATCTGCTGCATTGTGTGATGTTGTTCTGTTTGTGCACAAAGTTCAAGAAATTCCCATCCTAGAAGGTGTGCTAATATAAGTAGATAAGACAAAAATACCAAGAGAAAGAAAACATTTTTTATTTTTGCTCAGTGGAGATAAGGGAGAAGTTAAGAGATACTTTCTGATTACCAATGGAGTTGCAAGCACAGCCCTGAGGCAGACACTAGGACCTTGGTTTCCGGTAGGATACTTTAATCTTATGATTATCCTACATGTGTACAGGAATCAGAACACAGAACATTGTGTTTCTCACATTTTTAAAAAGTCCAGAGCTAGAGGCTATTTTTGCATAACAAAACTGCTTAAGGCTTGTCAACAATTAACAGTATGTGAGAAGGGAAAACATATATTTTTTTAAAGCTGCTTCACTCTGATCAGATTAGGAAATACTGTCAAGGCAATTAAAGGAAAATGAAGAAGGATGAAACTGCTCTCAGAGTAATGGAGAAATAATTATCAGCGTGCTAGCTCATTGCATGTCGTCCCTGCTGGATGCCAGAGGAGAAAGACCTATTTCCAAAATATTTTTGGGGCCCCACCCTAAATCATGTTCAGATTGTTCAGTTCCTATGCAATGTCAATGGAAACTAGAGTCACCCAGCACCTCAGTGTTTGCACTAAGCATTTTCCAGGATCAGCTCACCTGTCATTGACAAAAGCAGCTCATGTACTGGCAATGAGAACAACACAAAGGAGTTAAAAACACAACAAATGAAAAGAAAATGTGTTGAAAAATGTGGTAACTAAAGATGAGAGCATTTAACCATGATTTATTAACATAGTTGCTGCCATGTTTCCAGTGATTATTTGCTGTTTTGGAAAAATGTCTCCTTGAATGTGCTTGCACATTTGTATCTGTTTATCGTGGAAGATCACGAAACAGATCAGCAGCTAGGAGAATGCCAGCCTGCTGGAAAGTGTGTGCAGCTCCTGGGGAAAAGTTCTCTTGACATTGGTGATGAGGATGGAGGTTATTGTACTTTGAAACCTTGCCCTTCTGCTCACAAGCTAATCCTATAAAGGGGCATAGAAAATAAGAGTATGGAAGTGGCTGTCTTTGAAGGGCCCTAAATAAGACTAAATATGTTTAGTCAGTGTTGATAGGAAAAGCGTAGAGCTCAGGAGCTCATTGGGCTAGCTGTTGTACAAGCATAATTAAGAGATGGTCCCTTCCCATGGTGATCAGTATAGAGATGGTAAAAACTGTGTAGTGAAATGACTTGTCCAGGGCCCCAGTGTCAGAGGCAAGAATGCATTTGGTGGTGAAATTTTGGTTTTACTGAAGTCAGTGTACCTTAGAATTCTATCTGCACCTCAATCCAGTACCCAAGTCTCATACTGCCTTATACTAATGCAGATACCCAGTTAATGGCCCTGACTTTAATTTTAATGACAACTTTAGAAAGGTTTACATTTACTTTTATGGCCTTTGGTTTACAGACTCTTACAGCAGCCAAGGGAAAGGCCATGGCAGGAAAAGTTTAGTGAAATTCATTAAGCTGTTTTTCTCTTGCTTTGCTGCTGTTTAACAAAAGTGAATGTATTCTGAAGACCATGGCACAGCAGTCATATGCTCTGGCCCATGAGATGAGCACAGATATAGAACCATTTTAAAGTTCTCACCTTCTTGGCCCAAAAAGATGATGGCAGCAGGAGTGCTTATGCTTTAACCCTCCTGCTACAAATGTACTTAGGCCCCTATAAGTAACAGCCAGGAGACGGGGACACACACACACAAACTTTATTAATCAACATTACTGGTGATCTGACTGGGAAGGTCTTTAGCAAGGTTTATTATTTTCCTCATCTTTGCCTTGAGCTGGTGAGATGGGTAATTAATTATAGTTTATCCGTTTGTCAGGATGATTAAAGCAGCTCGGCTGTGTAGCTTGACCTTCAGGTAACCAGAGTACTCCTTTCACTTAATGCTACCTCCTATTCCATGAGATTTGTGCAACCTTTGGCATGTAATATTTTTCTCCATGCTTGTATTCTTTTAGTAGAATGATTTTTTTTTATTATTTTTTTTTTTACTGGGAAATATGTAGACTCATTCCTGTTTGAATTGGAAGAATTTCCGGAGCCCACAAGAAAATTCATATTGAAAATTGTGGGCTTTTCTTGTAGGTTAATCAACTTCTCTACACACCTACAACTCCTTTATTGAAACTAATATATAAAAATGTTCTGCCTTTTAGTACTTCATAATCTCTCTTTCACCAAGCTAAAGTTATTTCTTTTGCAATCCTGCTTCAAGAGGTTTCACTGAAAAGTGGCCTCTTGCCTATAGAGGATCCTGACAGAACCATCTTAAAAACCTAGCAGAGCGCTGGGAGGGTAGTGAGGTTTTTGTGACTGCAAGCCCCAACTGATGCTGGAAAGGGCATTCCTTCAGTTTTGCATGTCATCCTTTTTTCTTAGTTTTATTGCTTCAGCACAATAACGACTTACAGATTATCTTTGTCTTTACCATTCCTTGACTTTAAAAGTCTCTCAATTTCTTTCTCCTTCCAAATTATCTCTTTTGACTTGTCTAACTAGACAATGTCAGCAGATGCTCCAGTTTCTGTCTTTGGTAGGACTTTTGACCTAGGATCCTAAACCTAGCAAAACAGAAGTGTCAGCATGATAGAGGACAGTAAACCTGAAGCTTGGCTGCCTTCCCTCTGATGCGCTCTTGAGAAGTGCCTGCTTTTTATTCCCTAGCAACTTTTTTTACAGTATCATTGTGTGTTAGTTCACTGCATTTCAAAGGAAAATGTTCTAATTTAAAATACAATAGCACCTGGTTTTGATACTGTAATTGCGTATTCATATTCATGGATTACTTCAGAAGAGTTCAATACTTGCCAAAGTAGCGAATTTGTGAGCAGAGATTCCATAAATTATGAGATTGCCTTAAAATCCTGAGACTCCAGGATGTGTGCCTGTGTATTTCTCTTGGGTATTTCTTTAGCAGTTACATTTTCAAGCTTTCCACTGCCAGCTGAAGGGCAAGTCACTTATGAATAATAGAAAAGCTGAGAATTTCCTTCATGTTAGAGGACTTCAGGAGCCACAACTTGAGCATGAAATGTCACTGGATTTGTAATGAAATCATAGAAGCTGGCAGGACTGCAAACTTACTGTCCTTTGCCTACTCCTTTAAAATTTGGACTAGTGTTCCTGGAAAACTAGATATCACTGTCCTTTAATACATTCGCCCTGTAGACTTGTGCTTCATTATTTTGCATTAAACGTATGATTTGCAGCAGAGCAGACGTATTTAATATTGATAAATAGATGAGTATTTAATGTATACCATAGTCCTACAGATATGCATTCACACCTTTTCTTGCTGTTTGACTGTTGCTACACATCTGCAATAAAACTGTAGTAAATACTTTGAGGAAACTTTTACATTATACTTTCAAAAACTGTTTTTCTTCAGATTGCAAACTTTTTTAATTTAAACCCAAACATATGCATTGTCCGCAGATTTCAAGAGGCAGCTGAATTAAAACCTTGTGGATGAGATTTTAATGAATGACTGTGTTCTCTCACTGAATCAGTGCAGGAACTAAATTTTTAATGACTCATTAACAAAGTTAATAGTTTTGAAAATCATTACAGTGTGATTCCATTATTTTGTTTCCTTTTGCAGTGTGACTAATGCTCCATGCATCATAGTAATGTTTTCTTTTGTTGCTTCCAGCAGAAGTTGTTTTGAGTCAGAGCTTCCTCTAGGAAATGTGTTATGAAAATGGCAATGTAGAAATATTCTGAGACATTCAGGAGTTCTTAATGGATTTAGGAAAACTACAGACCTACTCGAGGGTCAGACATCACAGCCCACATTGGTCCCTTGAGAAGCAGAATTACACCTAATATGATTTTCAAAAGTATTTTACTGGCCTAACATCTTGATTTCAGTCTGAATTAGAGGCCAAATCTCCATAGGCGCTCTGTGTAAGATGCCTAGCTTAGTTTTTCTTCCTTCACTGATAGAAATGTTTCAGATGTTTCTAGGTTTGCATTCATATGGCTGCTGACCAGCAGCCATTTGCCTGGCATGGGAGAGCTTTATACAATACTATATATCCTTTTCTGTCTACAGGCAGCACTTTCTGCTAACTGTTTTTATGCACAGACATCTTTTATAGAAGCCTTTTTGCTACAGCTGTTGCCATGAAAATTATTCTGTTGCATTCATTTCAGATTGACTACTTCTAGTGGATAAAAGAAAGTACCTAAAATTATTTGCTGCGATTTATCTCTTAGTCAAATGTCTGTAAAGTCCATTGCCCGCTGAGTGAAGAGTATTTATAATAAATGCTAGCTAACAAGCTTCTTCCTTGCTAACTGGAGCATTAAATTCATTGACAAATGTTGTCATGGGTTGGCTTGTGAGCAAATAAATGTAGTTCGGAGGTAAGGAGAAGAAATATGAGGCCACAGAAAGGGTCCTGGAGACATCTGAAAGCTTAGAGTGTAAGCCTTAGAGAAGGCTTTTATCCTGACAAAAACATTACAGGACAAAGTTTTATAAAGTGATTTACAGAAGAGATAGTATGGTTACCCAGCCCATACTGAAAAGTATATAGGTGTTCAGAGACTCCAAAATATATTACTTTAAAACTAAAACAATGATTCCCATTGATTTGAGGTACTAAATTATATAAATACGACTAGTCTTATTTCTTGTGAAGATTGCCTCCCTTATGGGCTCATGGCCAGACTACTCAAGAAGTCTGTGGGTATCAGGAGCAGGTATTTATTATTTTGCAGACCACACCATATTTAAGCCTACACCCAGGACACTCTGCAGCTTGGGCTGTATGTAAAATAACCATAAATAACCAGCTTCTTCTCCTGACCTTTAGATTACATCTCTGGGGTCAAGAAACGTCCTAACCTGCAGCACATACCTCTGCTGAGGCCTTGACATGCTGCTATGGTGGTGGCATTATATTTGTGAAAGATGCTAAATTATCATTTCTTGTCAAAGAACTTTGTCTCTGCTTTACAATTTTCTGCTGTTCCTAACAGCCTTACTGCGGTGTTTTTTCTTGACCTATGTCATCATCTTCATATGTACCTGTGCCATCATGGGGACTGTCATCCCAGCAATCTTCATGGATGAGATTTCCTTCATCTGCAGAAGGACCCTGCAGTAGTTTCAGTCTTGCTGTTTTGCAGGGCCTAAAGCCTGCTGTCATAACAGTGAATTGGGTTACTAGCAGAAAAGAATTTGAAGTGCTTTCATGGATAGGGCTACAGGGAATAAAGGGTTTATGAAATGTGTAAATAGGAATTTGTAAGAAACACTACATCCACTTGCTTTTACCTACTGATAATAAAAATGTATTTCTTTGGCTGCAGGCATATTATCTTGCTCGTCAGTAATACGTGATACTCTTAACCACTGTATTTAGACTTGCCATTCATTCTGTACTTTTGCTTTCCTTTCAATGGAGGTACAGAGACAGTATCTTCTCAGTGTGTATATGCATGTAAAGCTCTTTTGTTCTAATGGAAGATACATGTGACTACCTTCATGCAAAAAGGAGCCAGCCCCTGATGCTCCTTTATCTCTCTTCTCCCCACAAGAACAGGAGACTCCATTTATTTAACAAGGTGACTCTACTTAGAATATTTGCTTATGGACTGAGGGGAGGTAATCTTGCAGTCTGTTGCTGAGCAGGGCTCTGCGAGCCTGGTGCCATGCTTGAGATGGGCTGCAGACCTAGCTGGTCTCTGGGTATGACTTCTGGTTGCCCTGTCCAATTGCTGTGCTATCCTCAGCCCCATAAGCCTCAGTGTGGTGGATAGCTGCACAGGCAGCATCTTCCACTGTTCTTTGTGCTTCTGGTTAGGCTTCAGGGGAGGGATGTGTGTGAAGGATACACAGAAACATGGAGTAATTGTTTAGAAGGCAGTTTTCAATGCATCAGGCTTGTAGCAGAGAAGTTGTGTGGACTGCATACAGAGTTGTGTGGACTGGGGTATGCAGTTTTCTCCACACCTTCCTGAGCAGGGTCTGAGCAAGCCCTACCTACCCAGGAATCACTTGCAGATCCCACAGTTTCAGTCATAACAGGGAAGGTGCCTGTGTCTCACTTATCCACTCTCACCCCTGCTCCTGATGCTCCCCAGCTCTGGATCCTTTTGACAGGGGCATCAATTTCCTCGATAGTCTGTTGGTGGCATGTGTAGAACTCAGAGCTGGCCCTGTCTGTGACAGGGGCTGGGTGGTGCTTAGCACAACTGAATAGATCTTCAGGTAGTTTGATCTCAAATGAAGAATTTTATTGTTTTTTTTTTATACTGGAAGTGTCCCCTGATCTTAAGGACTATAAAGGGATCCGTGGAAAAGAAATACCCATCTTGAAGGGTTAGGCAATGTTGAAGAATGTAGACAGGTAAGAGACGGAGCCCATATTTTTGGGAACCAGCCAGCAACCATCAGGCCTGATTGCTTCTGCAGGTGCACTGTAGTTTCTTAACGCAGTATTGCTGTGTTATTGTAGTTGTTATACAAGTTATGCCCAACCTGTGCAAACAGTCATAAACTTTTGACTTGTGCATGCAAGTTTTGGTCAATACACTGAAAACGAGTATCAGTTGGAAGGAAGGCTATTTAGTATGTGCTGCATGTCACTGGGCATTTCAGTCAAGGGGAAATTCAGTGTGCTTTGTCCTCATAAGAAAGTGGTGAACTACGATGTACACTAAAAAAATTTGTGCAGAGCTCTTAAAAATGGCAGTGCTTGAAAAATAAAACGCACTGTAATATAGGCACGTTCAGCATTGCAGTATTTTTAAGACTAGTTATTGCTAATATATAGATTCTAATTGGTAATTCCCACTTTAAATTATCTTACATTTAATTACTGGAAATAGTTCCCTTGTTCTTTAAGCATAAATAAATTTATGTGAGCATATGTTTAATAGCATCTTTCATATTTTCCTTTTCACCAACACTGGAGTTTATTCTACTCAAGCTAGACACCTCCATATTTTGTGGTGGTTTATTTATCTATCCTTTTTCTGAAAGTATCACAGTCAAGATAAATGGATTGGCATAAATTTGGTGCTGGGGTGGTTAATGTGAAAGCCATTTCTGAACCGTTAGTTTGTTGTACATGGCATTTTATCTTTATTTAGGAAAAATTGCATTAATTGCAGATGCTAAATATAGCTTAAGCAAATTTGATTTTCTTTGAAATATAATAAGCCTTGGAGAAGGGATTAGCCCCAAAGGTAATGCCCTCACTTATAAATGCTCAATGTGTCAAAAATCTGTATTTTAAACCTACTCCTACTTTAGTTTGAGGTGTTTGTTTAAATAACACTGCGCTCCAGAAAAACTAATTCATGTTTTGTTTAAAAGAACAAAACTAACAAAAAAACCCAAACAAAACCAAAACTTAACACCACTATCACTACTCAAAATGCATCTTTCTGAAATGTGTGTTGCTATTGCTATATGTTCTCAGCACCTCAGGGCACTGAATAATTTTATATTCAAATTCCAGTGTAAGATTTTGTATACATCACTTCTGAGTGAAGATGTTTCATCCCCAGAGTTTTTGTTAACATTTCTTATCTAACAAATGCTGAAGGCTGTCCTTTAATGCTTTTTTCACTGATTTAAGTTACATATGTGATTTTATGGCTGTATAAAGGGGTAAAGGCTTGGCTTTGGTTTCATGCATCCTTCAATTTTACCAGCTGCAATTTCTGCTGAAAGCAGCAAAATTTCCAGCCAGTTAATGAGGGACAAATTTCAGTCCTGAGTGTGTCACTGAACAGTGGATGTCACAATGGCCAGCTATGTGCATCAAACATTGGAAAACTTTTGGGAGGGCATGATTCTGGGTGATACAAACTGTAATACAGATGCACAGTCACTATTTGCAGTTTATCATCTGAACTTGCAGTGTAATAAAGCAGCAAAATGGTACTATCAATTACCATGAGCAGAGAAAGATGGTCAATAGTGTGATATTAATGAAATCAAGGTATAGATTTCCATTTGCAGCCACAGTACTACTGGTAGAGGAGTAGCAACTGTGATGTCTCTAATGAACATTAGATCTTATTTGCTGTCTATTTAAACCCTAGTTTTGTAACCCAAATCAGTTCTTGGTAGCTATGAAGTTATCCAACAGCCCAAAGAGAAAGAGGTGACTTTAGCCCTTGATTAGGTTAGAAATAGAACTTAGAGTTGTTTGAAACAGTGTGATTTATTCTGGCTTCAACCCTTAAATATTATTTTTTTCCTTCTTTATTGTACCTACAAAAAATTTAAAACTTCAATATTTGGGGATTTATGTGCCCTGATTCTTGAAAGTGTTCATCTCCTGTCAGCAGCCAGGAGATGGGAGAAACTTGCCACATAACTGAAGACATACTGTCAAGCACAGTGCCCCAAGGACAGGCTTTTTTAAAAGCCCTGTTTTCCAGGAATCCCTATGGAGATCAACTTGTGCGTCCCAAACACTTTTGCAAATCAGATGTTGTCAGTGAGGTATCTTCTTGCAAATCTGAACTGTTGATAGTCATGTATATTAGGTTTCTGCAGAGTTTACTCATACTGACCTCCTGTGGACTTTGACTGTTCAAAGAATGCACTGACTCCAGAAATATCTCAGTGTGTCCTACAGTCTGTCTGTGTGGCATCTCACGTCTTAGTAACAAATGAAATAATCCTTGAATTGAATAAAAAAGAAAAAATTGCAAAATGAGAGCTGGTGAGAAAGAAAACTGAATGCAGGGAGATAGAAACCAGCATGATAGTATTAATGGATTAATCTGTTCTATTATTCTTTGAAGTATGTGTCAACTTCTTTGCCTTTGATTTGTAGCAGATGGATCAGCATTACTTCCAGGAATAAAGTCATCGTCTTTTTGTTCTTTCTGCTTTCTTTCCTTTCCTGTTTAGGACACATAAATGATATCTGAATTTCTTTATTTTTATTGCTCCAGTGTAAAAGCTTTTGAAAAAGCATACCTTTATCTTATATCTCTACACAGCAGCCTCTTCATTCCTGGGTAGGAAATACTGCAGGTTTGTTAGCCACACATATATAGCATTCTGAAAATACAACATTAGTTCAGATTTTGGCTCTGTTAAGGACTTCTGTGCAAATGGAGGGGGCAGCCCTTTCCTCTTTTTCTGCGTAGAAATGGCCTCATTCTCCCAGATTTTATTTTCCTGACAAACTATAAATCTTACAGAGCTAGGATTGCCTTTCTGCCTCTTTTGATGTGTATTAGCTAATGTTTGGTGATTTGCAAGTGGTTTCCAATGGATGGGGAAAGTGTTGATATGTTTGAGACTGTGTTGCAGGAGCAGCAAGCCTGACTTTCCTTTCTCTCTGATCCTTTTGGTGTGCCAGCGAACGAGGAATGGTCACTAGGTGAAAATGAATGAGGAAAATAATGGAGATGAATAGAGAATGTGCGTGCTGATGTGGGTCTATTATTTATTCCTAGATGAAAGATTTCAAACCCAAATAGATGATTCTTTTCTGACCTTCCTAGGTCAGAGCTCATAAATCTTACATGGAGCCCATAGTTTTGGCAGAGATACTGCCTCTCCTAAAAGGAGACACTGGATCCTCATTTAAGTACTTCAAATTGTGAAGAAGCCCATGTCACCCCTTAATTAGGTTGTGATGTTAATTATATTCTCTACTAAATAATAAATAATGGTAGGCAGTTCTCACCAGCATGCATTCAGCTCACCTTTCAGTCAAATAATCCCACTGTAGTGTTGCTGGTTACATGCAGAAAAACACAGTAATCAGCTATTTTCTCTACTGGTGTTTGACCAGGGACAGTAAGATAATTCATTTCACTGAGACTGAGCTGCATTTTGTTGTTTCCATCATTCAGCAGTGATTGCTGTCTACCTTACCATATCAGTGTGAGATCTGGGGCAGGGGGTCAGTATGTTGTGTGTGCATACCCCTTGGTTTATATTGCCTCAAAGAGTTTCTGCTTAGGATTTTCCTCAGTGTAAAAGAAGCAGAAGTTACCACAAAGCTGTATTGTTTCTGGGTGACATTTTCTTATTGGAGGGGCAATAGTGTAGACGTGAATTACTTGGAAAAAGGAAGATTGTGACAGTATGCTCAAGGGTTGTATATTAATGGAGTGAATGAGTGCACACACATGCATTTGCTGTACAAAACACAGTAGGCCTAAAGTTTATGCTTGTAAATTTATGCGTAATATACAGCAGGCTTGCCTGGGTAAGGAAATTCTGAGACTTTGTACAAGGATCTGTTATGTGCACTGATAGCTGGCTTTGGAGGAGCAACATCATCTCCTGGCTCATTCTCTGCAAGAAATTCCACATACTGCTTTATCCTGCATCGGAGCTGTGATACCACTGAGGCTATAAATGCAAGCATAAATAAGAAGGGTAGGTGGAGCAGCTCTGCACTCACTTGATGGTCTGTTTGCTACAATGTCTGGTATCAGGTCAGCATATGGGTAATCCTTTTCTCTTTCCACTACGTATTTGTATGTCCAAAGGCAGTCCTCATCAGAGGCCACATGATAGCCCTTCTCTGGTGAAAGATGAGTTCATTGTTGTCAGTCCCACTACATAAGCTCTGAAAGTGGAATTTCCTGGCAGTTTCTTCTAGGATCTGTGGGGACATCAGATGTCATGAATGAATGCATTCATATAGAAAAAAGACCAAATTATCAAAGGCAGCCAATGTTTTTATGCTTTGTTTTTATATCATAACGTAACACTTAACCACAAATACAGTCTGGGGTATGGGCAGGCTCATTTAAACGTCCGTATGTGTGTCCCTTAAGGGGTCAAGTCAGCTGCATCTCAGGTAGACTCTTTGGTTCCAGCTCACATTCCAACAGTCTTCAAAACAGACTTATATGAAGTCCTGGGCCAAGAAAAATGGGAGACTTAAAAAAATTTAATTTCTAATTTGATCTGTCTTTTGGCATGTGTGGCTATAAGACATCATTTGTATTATTTTATATGCGGGCTGGTCAGAGAAATAATACGTTTTACTGTCCTTCATGGAGCACCAGTTCAAGGTGCAGCACAAGACATGACAGCTTGGAGGGAAGGTGGGTCTCTGCAGCAGATGGGAATCAAGCTGTCATTTTGATTTCCCTATCCTGTGGCATCAACCCAAAGAGGAAAAGGGGCTGCTGCAGGCAAAGCCTGAAGAGCCAAGTGGCTGCTGAATCTTAATTCAGCAGCCCTTCTTAAAGGGCTAGAGGAGGGATCTCCTGGGACACAGTGACACTGCATTGTACCTCCACACACTTTTTGAAGCGATTGAGTAATTCTCTGTGTGTGACTGGGGCCACTATACAATCTTGTTCATGATTTTTAACTGTAATGTAGTAGTATATTTGCACTGTATCCTAATGAAACTATTTTAGGGCTATACTGTAAGAAGTGTGGTATAAGTTGGCTGCAGTTCCAGCACAGTAGCAGAACATAGGTGTTCACAAAACTTCTGCAAAGCAAAAAAGATAAAAATATGGAACCTTTTTAGAAATACATGGTTTGATCAGAAGATGATTAAATATGCATTTGAGAGTTTTCTTTCCCAATTTGCAAAGGCTGATGAGATCATTTCAGTGTGAATGGCTTTCAAACAGGCAACAAGATGAAAACAAAAGTCAGGTTTAGAAGAGATTTATGGTTTTAGAGGTAATTATAAGGAACGATACTAAGACAGAACACCTAACACAATGGAAATGGAATTTGAAGTCTTTTTGGTTTGGGGTCACAACCATGATCGTCAGAATTAACCTTTTCTACTCTTAACATAGCAGCAAACTCTTTACAATATTGTGTAAGTACTGTTATATTATTAGTGTCTTTAAAAAGTCACAACTTGTGGGTGAAAAATCAGTGTAAAATAAACCCCCTGAAAATAGAGATTAGTATTGGTAATTATGTTTTTCTGCTGTATTTAATGCCCTTTGCTGTCCTGGAATCAGTCCATGGTAATACCGTAAGCTCTCTCACCTACATCTTCTTCATAAAACATGCCTGGAGATGTGAAAACTCTTTTCTGCTATTCAGGTCAGGGCTGCATGTAGGCTAAGAGCTTGCATCTCAGAAGGGGCAGCTGCCAGGATTGCTGAGTCAAGTTCCCAGCATCGTGAGATTGAGTCCTCTCTGCATGTTGTTTTATTTCTTCTGTAAATGAAAAGTCATGCTATCTGCCATTTCCTCCTGCATGTAGAGTACACTCAAGTAGTGCACCGTGTAGGTGCTTGGCTATAAATATTAATAGGCCAGAATACTTGACTCGGTGACCTAATATGGGCATTAACTCAACAGGTTCACTACTGATAGCGTTAAAACGTGCACTCCTTTAAAAGCTTGACCTTTTAATTGCACACCATTTTGCTGGCTAAATAATAACCTTTCAATGGGTAGAAGAGGCTTGCAATGATCTGGATTTTAAAATTTCAAGTGGTGTCCTTCAGTGGCAGCTTTTCTTCTTATTCAGCTTAGCAGAACCTCACTTGCCCTAGCTGACAATGAAATCCTTTTGCCAAACGGGAGGACACGCTGGCTGGTGTGTCAAAGTGGCTAGAAGCTCTGCAGACAAAAACCACTTAACATCAATGAGATACTTGGATTTATCAGAGGAGCATCACTGGGTAGCTGCAAAAAGGCTCACTTGAGTTGACAAGTTGGAAAAGGAGTTGTAAAAGATTGTGAAAGATTGCAAAAGAGCATTATGGTTGGCTGTGTTATGCTTAATAATGTATATTTTGAATTTGGGAAGGTCACAATCTGATATGGGTTTCTAGTGATAGTTACTAGAAATGTTACTGCTAAACCCTGAAAAACACACGGTGTTGATCAACCAGATGTTGCACCTGGTCCCATCAAATATGTTGTAGCTCTCAAAATTCAATTAAACAGAGAAAATTGTCAGGCATGATCTGAAGATTTCTTGGCAAATGTTCATACTTTGAGCTAAAATGGGCATCATTTTCAAAAGACCTCACCATCTACTAGCTCTCCCTGCTCAGATAGGAGTTGCAAAAAAAGTGGGCTCTCACTATCATAACCAGTTTGCTTACCCATGAACAAGGCAGTGGAGCCTTTTTTTTTCCAGCAGACTTCATATTCTACGTGTAAAAATAAAAGCAAAGAAAAATGTGGCAAAATTAGGGTTTTTCACTGGAATACTGCAGTTTCATCAAAGCAGACATTTCATGGGAATGTTTACATTTTGATGTCGTCATCTTCAACGGGAAAGGGTGGAAGCAAATAGCTTGCCAATGTCACTTAAGTAACGTTGAGTTGCTTGTCTCAGTGAGTTAAAACATTTAATTTTCATGCTATTTCATTTAATTCCATTGAGACTTCTGTATTGTAACATTCATTTTATGCTAAAAAGCTATTTTCTTGTATACTGCTCCAATGTTGATTTAAAACATCCTCTTCTTAAAAAAAAGAAATAGATTCAGCATTATTAAAACAGGCTTTTGGTATTCCACAGTTTTCAAGTTTCACAAGAAATCTCAACTGTTGTGCTATTTTACAATACAAATGCATTTCAAAATGTCAGAAGATCCCACTGAACAAAAGTATTTTCTTTTCAATTCTAGTTCATAAATTGTTTTTGGACTGTTACAAGTACTGACAGGATATATTATTACTTCTGCTGGGTGGTATTTCTTCATTATGTCTTCAACCTGAGTTCTGTCTAGAATTTGTTCAAGTAGTCATCGTATTGGTCTTATATCACAAGCTCCTTCTTTGCTTTAAAAAACAATAGAGCATAATTCATTGTACTGGTAACCATGACCTTACACTATATAAAACAAATTGTCAGTGACTTTCCAAAAAAGACATTTTGTGCAATTTCTATTCAGGTTATGCTAGCATAGCACTTGCTGCTGGTTGTTTTTTTGTTGTTGCTTGTTTTTTGTTTTTTTGTTTTTGTTTTTTTTTTTTTTGTTTTTGTTTTTTTTTGTTTTTTTTTTTTTTTTTACAGTGAATGGGCTAGGTAAAAGCAAGTTTAGGCAGCATAGCCAGCATCCATGGAGCTCAGTCTGGACTAACATCCAGGGCATCAGGATGTGTGCCTCTTTGAGTCTGTTCTGCAGCCTACAGTCAGCTTGAAGTCTTTACACACTATTGTCAGTAACAAAAGTAGCTTCTCTACAGTGACCTTGATAACACTTGCCCACAAAGTAAAAGGTCATTTTAATATCAGGATGACCTATTGTGACAGTGATTGTGATTTTATTGATTCTGGTCTGTAATCTATCCTACTCTGTATTGTTTGGAGTGGCATGTGGTCTTCATTTGCAGGCGGTATTTGCCCTGTCCCTGACGACATGACTTTTAATATCAGTTTCTTCTATGGCAAAACTCTTGCCTTTGTGAATTACACTTTTTGTCTTGGATAAACCTAATCACATGTCTTTAGTTTCTCCTTATGAAGCAGGTGACCTACCTCCTGACCAGTAATAGTGTTTTTAATCTGAAAAACACTGCAACAGATGGACATGCAGTTCAGTGCTTTACATGATGTAGCTGTGCAGAAGCAACTGTATTAGGCAGATGTGCACTAAGTCAGAGTTGGTAGGCTGTAAGGACTGGTATGACTAAGGCTAGAGCCATAAAAATAGAATTAATTGGTACTGCTCACACATGACTTTGAGGGTGAGGTCTATATATTAACAGCTTCAGAACAGTTTGATATCTGTATTGCATTTTGAAATTTAGTCTTCATGCAGTATTTCTAACTGAAGATTTCTGCATTGATTTGGGTTTGTGGTAGACAAGAGCATAGCCTTCCCTTCCCCCTCACTCCCCATGCTAGTGCTAAGAAGCAAACCTACATGAGGTGTGCTACAAGTGTGCTTTCTACCCTTATTTTTGCAGTCTTTGTAATCCATTAACACACTTTGACTTTGGGTAAGGTACATTTTGACAGTACGACAATTACCAAGAAAGGATGATATGCCCTCCTGTATAATGTCTAGCTAAATACCTGAGCTGCTTTGGATAGTCCTTCACCTGTATTCCTGTTGTGAACTTATCCCTAGGACTGCATTATTGGATGGTAGGACGTAGAAGAGGGAAGAAGAATGACTGCAAATGTAATTGTTATCCCTGTATAACAGGGAAATTGCAAACCTTATCTCTGCTGTCAAAAAACAGGTACCAGGGATGTTATGCTCTATATTATTGGGAAGTTGTTTTCCCATTTATTTAATGCCCTAAGAACTATTAAGACTGTAACAGTCCTCTGCATTAGAGAGGAAAACTGAAGGGAGATAACAGTGTTTTTCTTGTCTCCCCTGCTAACAAAACAAGCAAACAAAAGCTTGTATTAAGTCCACAGAATGCCATGTTCCTTACTCCTGAGGTTCTGCATAGGAGCAAACCAAGTGTGAAAAAAAGAAATAAAAACACAAACCCCCCCGAAATAGAATGATAAAATGAGCATTTCTAATGGTGGTATTAAGGGATCATTTGCTGTCACAATGACATTCCATCAGTGTGTCTGAAAAAGGTGAAGGCCTCCTTGGCCATGCTGATCCAGATCTTTCATGGCACATTTTCCATTGCAGAGGGTCATGCCAGAGCTGGGGAGAGCCAGGACAAAGAAAATAAAAAGTACTATCCCCTTAATGATAATTTCCAAGGTTAAAAACCTGAGAAGTAGAATCAACAGCATGACTGTCGTTCAGTGACACTGAAAATGTTTTGCTAAGTGTTCCAGTAAAGATGATACAGTAATGGTGTCACATTGTGCATTTATATGTCACAATGCTTTTTACAGTAGCTATAGACTTGCAGATACACTCCTTGATAATCCTGCAATTTTATCATCAGGGAGTGATAGCCTCTCAGATATGAAAGCTGATGTAAGCGTCTTCTGCCACTTTGATCTGCGTGAGCTGATGCCTTGAAAATTAATGAGAATGCTATATGTGAAATCAAAATCAATCTACTGTGGATTTTTCCCTCTCTTTGCCTTTCCAGCAGAGCTGGCAGGGGGAGGGGGTGGGTGGGAGACATGCATTATCAAATCTGAAGCATGGCAGAGTATAAAGGCTGTAATCTCATCTCAGGATTCTTATGGCTTTAATAAACTCTTCATGCTTCATTCTTGCAGTTTACTGCATCATAGGGACCCCTCTGCAAAATTGCAGCCATAAATTTTCCCTTCTGCTGGACAGATTTTACTCCCTTGCTTTGGTATATATGTCATCCTGCTTTCAACAGAGTCAACATGACAAAACTGATTAAATATTTGTATTCATATATAAAGAACTGCAATTTCTTAAATGGAGGGAAAGAAGGCAAAAGTATTATTGACTACAGTTCATGGGTACTTCTTGGTGCTTACAAACACACAAAGAAAAGCAAAATTCAACTCCTGTCACCTCTTGGAATGAAAATTCTTTGTCACTTGATCTAAGATGGGCAAAATATCTTTACTATCACTGGCATTTGGTAAAAGGTATTAGTCAATCATCCAAAAAAACATCGTTGTCCTGCCATCTGCTCCCACATCTGCCTAAATCCTGATGGCACCCAAGAAACTGTCTGCCATTAGCAGTGATCCCTATAAGTCCTTCTTACTATGGGTGAGGTAAGTAGACCACGTTCTCCCCTAAGGTGTTTGTCTGACTGTGATTGCACATTATGTTTGGGGCTGGCAGCTCTAAATTGCAGTAATTGTTTGCGTACTTCTGCTGGAAGATTTTGTGTGGTGGAGCCTATTTCATCTGTATTCTTTGTCTCCAAGGCCCATGCATGGTCTCAGCTCACCCTGCTGCTAGCAGAGCTTTCTCCTGTGCTGCGTGTATGGCTCGCTGGGGCCAGCTTATGTGGTACAAGGCTGGTGGTAGCAATTGCTGTTGAAATGAGCACAGCAGTGGAGCTACCTGCCAGATGTGACATCTTTGTGTCGCTGCTGCTGTCACGCAGGCTGAGCCAGTGATTTTAGCACTGCCTGTAGGGCCCATTCTAAGGAGGAGGCAAGCACTTAAGACCGTGGTTTCCTCAGCCGGGAGTGCCAGAGCAGGGATGTTTTCTCTGTTCTGCAAAGATGGGGTATCTGTGCTTGGGAGAAAAGTGTTTTCCAGCAGGGAAGGCATCCCCAGAGCTGTCAAGGGAGGGAAACTGCAGAATGCAATTACAGTCAATACAAATGGCAAATATTTCTGTGCCCATGACAGCGGTCTGGTACACTCAAGTGAGTTAGTATCAAATCAATAGTCAGAACTGTCCCACACGACATCCTTGTCTCTAAATTGGAGAGACATCAATTTGATGGATGGACCACTCAGTGGATAAAGAACTGGCTGGATGGCCGCACACAAAGAGTTGTGGTCAGTGGCTCAATGTCTGGCTGGAGACCAGTAACGAGTGGTGTCCCTCAGGGATCGGGGTTGGGAGCGGTCTTGTTCAACATCTTCGTCGCTGACATGGACAGTGGGATTGAGTGTCCCCTCAGCAAGTTTGCTGATGACACCAAGCTGTGTGGTTCGGTTGATAACACTGGAGGGAAGGAATGCCATCCAGAGGGTCCTTGACATGTTTGTGAGGTGGGCTGATGCCAACCTCATGAAGTTTAACCATGAGAAGTGCAAGGTCCTACACCTGGGCCAGAGCAATCTCATGCACATCTACAGGTTGGGCAGAGAAGAGATTCAGAGCAGCCCTGCAGAGAAGGACTTGGGGGTGCTGGTCGATGAGAAAATGAACATGAGCCGGCTTCAGTGTGTGCTTGCAGCCCAGAAAGCCAACCGTATCCTGGGCTGCATCAAGAGGAGCATGACCAGCAGGTTGAAGGAGGTGATCCTGCCCCTCTACTCTGCTCTTGTGAGACCTCACCTGGAGTATTGTGTGCAGTTCTGGGGTCCTCAACATAAAAAGGACATGGAACTGTTGGAACAAATCCAGAGGAGGGCCACGAGGATGATCAGGGAACTGAAGCACCTCCCGTATGAAGACAGGGTGAGGAAGTTGGGGCTGTTCAGCCTGGAGAAGAGAAGGCTGTGTGGAGACCTCCTAGCAGCCTTCCAGTATCTGAAGGGGGCCTACAGGGATGCTGGGGAGGGACTGTTCATTAGGGACTGTAGTGACAGGACAAGAGGTAACTGGTTAAAACTTAAAGAGGGGAAATTTAGATTGGATATAAGGAGGAAATTCTTTCCTGTTAGGGTGGTGAGGCACTGGAATGGGTTGCCCAGGGAGGTTGTGAATGCTCCATCCCTGGCAGTGTTCAAGGCCAGGTTGGACGAGACCTTGGGTGATATGATTTAGCATTAGGTGTCCCTGCCTATGGCAGTGGGGTTGGAACTAGATAATCTTAAGGTCCTTTCCAACCCTAACTATTCTATGATTCTATGATTCTATGAACTTGAAGAAAGCATCTCTAGGCAGTTCATGCACGCATTTTGACTGTGGTCTACACTACATGGAAACTGTACTTACAGCTGGAAGTAAAGTTTGATGTGTTTGGTCTTCACTGCAAACTGTTTTGAGCAAAGTGTAATATCAGCATTGAAATGGGGTGACATTCGTAAAACCTTAGCTTTGTAACGTTTTGGCCACTAGGAAACAAATTAACCCTAACCTTGCCTTTGGTGGTTTGAGGTGATCAGAGAAGTTGTTAAATGGACAAGGACATGAAGAACTCTATCTTCCTAAAATTCTCAAGTGAGTTGTGGAAAAGGCAGAATATTTCTATTTTAAAAAAGTGCTTAGCTCTAAACCTTAGGATTTATAAGAGTTCTTCTTTTGTTTCAGGGGCTTGCGTTCAGATTAATCATGACATAACATATTGAAGGCTTTTTTACTGATAATGAAAAATAAATTCAAATAACCCTGGTGCCTTGGTATAAATGTCACAAAGTTTGAAAATGCAAGTCTAGAGTATCAAAACTCAAAGGTCTTCAAATTAAGAACCAATTTTAAATTTGCAGCTATCATGCTGGTTTCAGCAGGGAGCAAGTCTAAAAGGATGCAGTGCATGAATTGAAAAAGCAGTTAAGATTTATGTGTCTGAATTACCACTGTCAAAAGAATCTTTTCCTTTTTTTTAAAAAATGGCTCATATTAAGTCTGTAGATTCCTAAGGAAGGGAAGAAAAGTTACTCAGCCTTAAATATGAAGACAACCATGAGACAAACATTTCATAGTTAAGGAGGATTGTAAGATGGATGGGAAAAAGGATAGACAATCACTGGGAGTTTCTTCTGGCCTGATTTCTTGCTGTCCTACAAATCTGAGGACTGATTCTGATTATCTACACCCATGGTGGGACCACCACTGATGGGACCCAGTGGTGTGTGGCAGTGGAGGTACTGGTGCCTTGCTCAGCTCTTTACATATGTACCTACTAGGAGCACTTCTACAGAGTGTTGCATCTCTGGTGTGTAGAATTTGCTGCTTCTTGGAATCCAGAATGCTTCCACAGCATGTACACTAACTGTATTAAAGGCCCTGAGATGTATATGCTGAAAAGACTTTGAGGATACTTTATAGTATCTCACTGATGTTTTGCCTAACAGGACGTAGCAAAAAAAGGTGATTAAAATATGGAAGGCCAGATTTTTATTCTCAATGGGTAGGAAAAAACAACCAACCAACCAAGTAAAATGAGGCTTTCCAAAATAGTTATGGGATTTAGAAAGACTGGTTTCAGGTTTCAACATTTGAAATTGTAGGAATCTTTAGAGTTTCATTCTAAGCTAATTGAATTAGAGGTTAAGATATGCATTCTTCTAGTAATCTGTACTTCCAGCCCTTTCCATCTGGATAGTACTGGTATTTCCAAGGAGACACTATGCTAAATATATGTAACCAAACTGTTCAGCACAACCTGCCACCAACATAGTTGCAGTGTTTTAGGGTAGATGTAGATTATAGCAGGAGCTTGGGCCGCAAGCAGGTCAAAGAAGTATGCCTTCTACAAGACACCTTAGGGACCTCAAAGGAAGAAGCAACCACTGTAGTGTTTTTCTGCCAGTTTTAGCCAGACAAGGAGTATGCCCATTAACCTTCACATCACATTGCAAGGTCTATTTGCTCAAGACTTTCCTTGACAGAGAGAGGTTATATGCTGAGCTGATTTGACAATAAAGGCATCAATGTCAGTTCTGCATTCTTTTTATGAACTCATAAAGTTTTAAATTGAAATACATTTGTTCGGAGACTGAGATGGGTATACATCCATCAGAGAGGAAAATAAAATATCACACTATTTCTGATTCACCAGCAGCTGTACAGAGCATAAGACGCTGCTGTTTTATGTCAAGTGTGTTACTTAACCAAGTGGAATAGGGGAAACAAAAACTTTCACAGCCCTATCCTCCTCCTGTCCTGCTGTGTTGTTTGCTGCATTTCCAAGGCACTCTGTTCCTAGCCAAAACTTGCCTGAGCACTGGAAATTTTCAAAGACATTCAGGACAGTTTGTCACCCAGCTGCCATACAAAACCCTACCCATTTCAGGATCCAGATATGAGACTACCCAGTCAGATAAGATTATGTTTCTTGTAGGTTTATTCAGTCCTTGTAGTTGTACATACTGAAAGGTGAAACAGAAGAAGAGCAGGGCATCTGAACAAGGTGTAACTTGAACATCTCAAAAGCCAAAGGCAGGCTACAGGTTTGGTAGCAGTGTTTGAACTGTTCTCTGTCATTGTCATGCATTATCCCTGTCACTTGGCATTTGATAGCTTCCTGTCCATTATGCCTGCTCAGCTGCCTAATCTGTTCTCATAACAAAGCTACAAGAAACAGGTTAAGCTACATATTAATGTTTCAGTGCAACACTGCAATTTAATAACAATAAACAGAAGCTTTTATGAGGCTGTAAATGTCTCTTCCATTTATAAATATTGTACTATAACTGCAGGCTCTGGGGTTATCAGACAGTCAAACCTTTCATCAAAGCCAAATAGTTCCTAAAGTACCACTCTTAAAAACCTTTTGCAGGCATTAATGTTTCATTAGTTCTCTCAAACGAGTCTCCTTGGGAATCTGTATAGCAAGTAAAATCTAGCTCAAACCCATGGAAAAATTAACAGCATTTTTAATTCATTTGCTCAGCATTTACTCCACATGGCTTGTGGTGGTTCATAGCTGGTATTCCAAATGTACTCAATTTTAAAGGGTAGCAGTGAGATTAATTACATATATACAAATGCACACTCACTCTCCAGCCAGGTGTCTTTCTATATGTCCATTCAGCTCTCCATCTATCCCTTGCTTTTCTATGGAGAGGGGCTGTATCTACCCTGAATGCGTACGTACTGAACAGAGCATATCTCAAAGCCTGCTGAATCTTTGAGTATGCTTATAGTACTATGCAGCACCCTGCAGGGATAGTTTATTTAATCTTGAAAAGTTTGCTGTTCAGTTAGTGCAATACAGCCCTGAAGTTTGGAAATCTGTCTGTAGGATATAACTCTCGCTGCTGCTAGCTCCAGATCGGTCTCGTTTTGCCCAGACTGGGGAATCTGCGTTGTGTGAGGTCAGCATGCGCACAGGCAGGCAGTCTGTATGTGCATTTCTACAGACCTGGTGCTTCCTGTCTCTGCTTGGCCAAGCCAAATTTCCAGAAGCTACAATGCAGTTGCATCCATGGCACAAGAACCAAAAAAAGCACTATCCAGGTATTTAATTAATTCACAGATATTCGGGTCAGCGGGGACACTGTGACTACCATAAGTACACATATTACCTAATGTACTACTCAAAACAAATTGTGGCAGCAACACACACAGCCTATGTATTCACCATATTCACTGGTCCTCGTTGGGTGTTTTTTACATCTAGCCTTGTAAAATATATATCCTCAGTTCCTGCTCACTGTTTAAATGTGAGTAATTGGCAGCCTGTTGTTACTGCACGTTGGCATAGAGCTTTATAATTGGTGTGAAAGAAATTGATTCGGCATCCCTACTGGCTTTGTTTTTTCCAGTTTGTATGTGGTCTTCCAAGCAGTGTTCAGTTTTGTATAGCCTATCCAGTAGACATTTAATATAAAGTACAGCCAGAGTGCAAACGGGAAAGATTGAACCTACATCTTTCATTTCACAAGGGACTGGTAGTTTATTCTCTGTGGGCAGGATTTTTTGGGACAGTCAAGTCCTGAACTGATCAGTAGATGTGCTAGGTGAGCATTTGTGGCCTTATAAGGCCTCCTAGAAATAGAAGCAGAAGGAAATTCCTTTGTGATGTTAGGAGTTGGGATGGCAAGTACTAGAGGGATAAGGGAGGTAGAGGAAGTCAGGAGCATGAAGGAGATACATCTCTGGGTTTCTGAAGGGCTGCAGGTGTGGAAATGGGCATGAGCTTGTGAAGTCCCATGATCTACACTACACTGCTGCTCACATTATTTGTTTGAACAGTGTTGTAGTTCCAAGTACAGTGAACTGAGCTGTTCCTTGCTTGGTCACATCCAGCTCAGTGTGACTTTGACTCTCACAAGTCAGAGATCTTTGGATTTGAGGCTGAAAAAGCTGTTAGCATTCGGAAGAAGAGCAAGTCTGTGCTTGGCAATAAGCTTGAACATGGTTATACATGATGTCAGCATGTCTGTAGATTTCTTCAGAATGCTGGCATTCATCTCATTCATCTTGCATCTCTCTGCTATTAAACCAATTGCAAGTGTATTTATTGATAGTCACCTAAAAGCATTAGTAAACAGGGACTCGGCAACAAAATGGTCACATACCTAATGGGTCCCCCATGAAGCTTTGTGGACTGATTAGTCTACATTATCTGTTCTTGTGGTCTAGAAACTAGCTTTGCTGGGGGAAAAAAAATGGAATTAGTAGAGTGAAAAAAAGCAATGGGAACAACAGAGGTGCATGGGGCAAGTGAGATTATGTGATGCCATTTTGATTTGAATTACTGATTTAGCACAGTTGACACAGGATTATGCATCCAGGAATGCACAGTATAGTTCCGCTGACTAGATGGTGTTGAATATCTCAGAAAATGGTGTCTCAGGATAGGAACTGAGCATCACAAGAGAGCAGAATATGAGTTGACAACTTCTGCAAAAACCTAGCTGTGCAAAATCATTATAACAGGCCCACAGGGATGCTTTCCTGAGCCACGTGCTTAAAGCATTTGTCCTGAAGTATCACATGGTTGTTTGCAGTGAGCAGAGGCCCAATTTGTGAATTCATTCCCCAAGTTTTCTTTCTTTCTTTTTCTCACATTTTATAAAATTGCTGTCTGTGGCAGTGACAAGGCAACATGTAAATACCTTGCAGAAGAGTTATTAATCATTAATGCAGACAGCTTGAAGGCATAAGCAAACAGCATTTGGCAGGAAAAACTTTTTAATGAGGATGGCATTAAGGAATTCAATTTAAAAACTGTGAAGGGATTCTTTGCACATGCCTCTGGCTTCTCAGCCTTCCAGTTCTTTCCCTGTCCACTAAAGATTTTTAAATAAGCTTTAAAAAGGCAATTTGGGGTTTGTTGATTTCACATGATGTCTTTGCCACAGCTTTTCAAAACCAGGAAATGCAGAAGTGACTTCAGTGTTAGGGGGAAGTGCAGCAATGATTTTTGATACTAGAAATCTTTAGAAAGGGCATCATGAAAATAATTGGCTGGAAAATGAAGCTGGCCAAAATCAGTTTATAAATAAAGTAGAAATGTTCAACAGGGAAGGAACAACTAACCCCAAGTTGGGGTGAATAATCCATCTCTTTCTGTGACATCTCTCTAAAGCAACTGCTAGTGCTCAGTCAGGAATTAGGGGGTCGATGCAGAGGTTATTTGGTATTGATCTTTGGCCTGGCTTTATGTGGAGTAGTCTGTAAAATTACAATGCTCCTTGCAAATTTATTAAAATGGCTTAAAATTTATTAATTGCTCTGGAAATGCAGGTCATGGACTCTGAACTACAATAATAAAGCTTTAAGCCACTACTAATTATCTGAGAACTTTGTACAATGGGTGGTTCAATTACCCTGTGCACACGTTTCCCAGCCAAAATGCAGTGAGGCCACGCTAGCCATCTGTCCTTTCCTAAAGTAAATGGGACTGGCATCGCTTCCCAGTTTAACACCATATTCCAACATCAACAATTAAATCTTATTAGTAAGGCATGTCTGTAAATTATTACAAGGATATTCAAATAAAATATTAATATTGGAATCAAAATATGCCAGACATGAGAAATGCAAGACATTAGAAAAAGCTATGGGGATGTGTCACTGTTCAGGGGAGCACCAGGGGGATGCTTTCTTATCTACATAGAAATTATGGCTGCGCTATTGTATCCCATAGCTCCTGATGAAGGAAGAGGTCATTGTTGTACACGTTTTTTGACAGAATGAGGTCGTTGATGTTATCCCTTATTAGTTCAACAATGGCAATGACAGGTTCTTCATTGTCTTACCTTAGAAATGACAGTCTAATTTCCTATCCTGGCTGACTTTTTTTTTCTTAAAGGGAAATACACTTGCAAAACATCAGCGGGAGCTAAGATCTGTGGATGCTGGGATTTTCTCTCTCTTCTTGTGAAAGGGTAGTGGGAATAAAAGGACTAAAAACTTGAGTGAGTTCTGCAGCAATAAGCACCCCTGTTTGTCTATAGTGATGCATGTGAAGGATGTAGTCTCTACGGCAGGAGAGCTGGTGGAAGAAATTCCTCTTTCACAACCAAGTCAGATTTTTGCCCCTCAGAATGAGGCAGGACTGCTCGCTGCAAGGTTACACTGCAAAAAAGGTCATAGAAACAGACTGAGTTAAAAGCAGTGCCTTCGAGATAGAGGAGCGGGGCTTGGCAGCAAGGGGATGGCACAGAAGTGGCCGTCAGAAATGGATCTGCCCTCACTATCGTGCAGGGTCTCACAGGCTCACAGTGGCTGGAGATGCTGCTTCTCCCATCTCTGCCAGAGATAATGTCCTTGCAGCAAGGCTTGCCAGTTGTTCTTATCCCATGGGAAGCAGGAGGATGGTGGCAAAACCCCAGGGGACAGCAGGCTGTGACAACTCACAGGACTGTGGTGAGGAGTACCCCACCTCCTCTGCCAAAATGCTCCCCTGGTTAAACTTGGTCTGACACAGCTGGGGCAGACCCCTGCTGAACAGACCCTGAACAGCAAAGGGCTGCTCCTTAAAGGAATGATTTAACGGGTTTGTCTGTGTGAGAAATTTCTTATATTTGTAAGCTATGGTTAAAACATTGCTGAGCTGAAATTGGAGCCTTATTATTTCAGAGAAGCTCAGCAATATTTCCACACAGCTTGATTCAAACTGGTACTTTTATACCAAAATGAGAGTTTAAGTTCAGGCTTTATTCATTTTCATAAATTTTAACGTCAGGTGGACACATTAGATCATCTGCTTTGCCCTCCACATCATCTTAGCCCTGTGACCCAGTACAGAGCACAATAATGTGACTAAAGCTCCTCTTAACATTAATTTTCCATTGATGCACCACTCAGAGTAAGGGATTTGCACCCTTCACCTTGGGCATCTAACACATAAAGATTATATTTTTGCAATTCTCTTGTACACATTTAGTCTTTCAGTGCTGGAAGCACAGTTATAAGCAGCTCAGTCAGTCAACATAAAAACCACTTAAACTCTCCTGGCATACACAAGGCTAGAGATGCAGGAGAAATTCAATGTCCTTGTCTTGTTTAGTAAGTCTGCAAGCTTGAAAGAGTTATTAAACATTCAGAAAGCAGAATGTGACACACTTAGAGAAAGTTAGTGGGAATTACCTTTTAAATTCCTGTTGAAGTCTCCTTGAAAAATGAGACTCGAGAAGAGAATTCTCATTTATGGTGCCTTACAGTAATTTGGATTGAATGAGAACTGGTTTCCTTTCCTCTCCATTCATTTAGCCAGCAAATGGAAAATATTTTCCTTGAAAAACCTTTAGGGAGTACATGGGAATGAAGTCATTCTAACCAACCACTGCGATAAAGATGTAATATAAATGAGGTTCATTTATTTGTGGAACTTCTCTTGAATTTGACCTGAAATGCAATGAACTAGATCAGGGAGACAGTTATAGAAATAGCTAAATTATAGGGAATAAGGAGGAATGTAAAAGTTAGAGCTAGAGTTGACCTGTGTCCATACTCTGTATCATCCTCCTTCCTCCCCACCAGGTAGGGATAAATTTGGAGTTTGAATTGGATGTTGTTAATTATTCACCTAAATCAGCTCATGAGAACTAATAAAGCACTAAGACTTCATGAGGGCAAACTTCAGTCAGTTGAATGGCTGCTTTCCTGGGTGAAGTACCATGCTGCATTTCTGACACTGGTGTGCCATGTTCAGAGCATCTCAGGATTCAGTTAGTAAAACAAGGAGATTGTGAGACCCTCTGCAGTGTCTATGCTGGATGATGTCTAGCCTAGCCATCTATGGGGCCCTTAGGGCTTTCTACGCACTCTGGACCTTCAAATGCCATCTCAGTGCAGATGCCTTGGCAGTGTACAATGTTTCCATATCACTTACAAATCTCCTGGAAAAGCTGCTGATTTGAAAGAGGATGAAAGACCATGAAACGCCTTCTCTAGAAGCAAGTTTGTTATCCACCTTTGAGGCAGAATAAGAACTTGTCTCTGCTGTGAAATGCAGAGCACTGAGATTAAGGGACTTGGGTACAGGACATGAGATGGAAATGGCATCAATCACCCAGCAGGGGCACGTAGGGATTCCCCAGAATGTAGCAAGAGATTTTGAGGTGACACTGGCCAGTGTCTTCTCTCCTTCAGCAAGGCTCTGTTTGCTAGCCCAGCCACTGGCCAGGCCATACCGATCTCCCTGTAGTACCTAAGGGCTGGAGTTGTGGAAAGGAAGATATTGTTCATGCAGTGCAAATGGGAGCAGGGTGGACTCTGAGACAGCAGGTCTCATGCTGCAGGTTTTTTGAGGCATATTATAAGCAACATCATCTCTGTTTCTTTACCTGCAATAACTTCTTACTTTGAAACCCGTTAAGAGGCTAACTCAAGGAACTATAGTGATTGGTTCATGATCCAGTATCATGCACTCTGCAACGAAAATAATGATCCAGCAATGGTTATTATATAATGATGTTTGCAGAAAGAAAGAAGGGGCAGTCTGAGATAGAGCAAAAAAATAAACTGACAATCTAAAGTTATAACCACACACTAAAAGGCAAAATAATATTTTCCAAGGTTGTTATCAAGGAAAGTTAATAGAGCTTTAATGAATATTAATTTATCTCCATATAGATTGTTAACTTCTGTGCTTTTGCTGACATGGCGAGCAATCAGTATTTAAAAGTCTAGTATTTCTTTTGATTTGCTACAATTAATGTTTCATGGCATATATGTGAGTTTATAAAATAAAAATAATTAGAACTTGTCGTTCTTGGTTTTTTGTAAGGACTGAATGACAAACAGAGCCATAAAGCCATGTCACACTCAGAATCAGGATGCTGGTGTAAATACGGGCAGATGATGCTAATGACTCTGAGATATTTCTTCTTAATCTCCTCATATTTTGAATGGAAACATGGCTTTAAATGAAAATGCTTATTATTCAAATTAGATGGATGTTATTACTTAGCACATTAATCTTTTTTTTTTTCCTCCAAATGTTCACTTTACAAATGTAATTATTTTTAATCATACTGGTTCCACTAAATTAGAGATTTGGTTTCCTTTTTCTACTAAATTCAAGGCCTTTGCATTTAAAAGCACATATTTTTTTTACAGATTATTTCCTGCCATTTTACTTCAAAAGCACCTAATAAAATTTCAGCAAATGTGATTAAGTAGCACAGAAATGTTGCCATGGTATTTTTCTTCCTTTCTGCATCAGGAAATAGTCGATTTCTCTGTTGCATGTTTGCAGCTTTACAAGAGTGTGGGTGTGTAATTAATCTGATTCCTTAATGTGTGTATTGAAAATATATTTTCTTGCAGTTCAGTGACTGATAGTAAGCTACTGAGTATTTAACCCTGGCAGAAGATCACAACAGGGCCTGTAAGGCATTCAGATACTGCTTATAGTTTATTTTGAAGTCTCACAAGGTACTTAGGAGGCCTCCTTGTCACCTCAAAGGCAAGCATTAATTCTATCCCATGCTTAAAAAAATAAATAAATCCCAAATCCTCAAACCTATAGGAGATTTTGAGGCCTGTTTTTCCCATGGCAGTTTGCAGTAGAAAAAGCAGCACAACATATTGTGTTATCTACTGCCATCTGGCAAAATTTCTTTGTCTGAACTTTTCACTGGCTTTATGAGGAACAACAATTAAACTCCACACTGAAGACTGTTCAGCCTCACAACAAGATCCAGTAATTTTCAGTACCGGCCCTCTGTTAGTGTATATAATTAATACAGACTTTGAGACATTAAGCAACAAATTCTGTAATTGGACGATATTTCATGTGCAGATTAGGAAGCAGCCATCTGCCACCTTCTCTGTGCATTACTGTGGTTTATTTTAGAAAGAGAGGAAAAATCCTAACATATTCACTGTTTTACAAAGACCAAAGATGTTCCCAAGAGTACCTGGCTTTGCCTTTGCTGGAAATGTAGCTCAGCTACAAGTGTAAATTCATGTTCTTTTCTGTGCACATTTTCTCCAGCAGTTTTGCTAATGTGCCAAGGGATAGTACTTCTGTGAGTTTCTGGCTAACAAAAAGTATAAAAGTAAAAACCGAAAGATAAATAAAGCCACACAGCAGTCTATGTATAGCATATTATTTGTCTGGGACATGATGTTCTTTGTGTTGGCATCCAACGCTCTAATCACAGTGTTGCATTCTGTGCTGCCACGCTCCATGTCTGATCTTGAATTTTACTATGGTTCCATGCGTTAACTCCGCAACTGCACTTCAGTGATGCCTCCCCATCCAGTTTATATGAACTTTTTAGAAAATAAAAAATCTACCTAACTTCTATTGTCCCTGACTCTGATGCTGGTTATATGACCAAGACTGCCTCTCCACAATTTTTCTGCAAAAAGGATCATGAAGAAATGCGGATGAAGGAAAGTGATTAATTGATGGGATTTTGTAATTTGGAATGAAGCAGAGATGTGCTGTATCTGTGTTAGTTAAAGGGACCACAGGCATTCTTAAACATGTAAAAGAGAACATCCATTCAAAAAGTATTCCATGAGAAAATACTGCTCATCCTATTGCATTAGGAATTTAATGCACTTTGAAAAATAGTGTGAAAGTGTCCTGGGTTCAGCAGTAGCAGTCATGTTTCTCCTCCTCGGTAGCTGGTGCAGTGCTGTGTTTTGACTTTCGGCTTGGGAACAGAGCTGCTGACGTTTTGGTTTGGCCAAGGACTTTGTGAGCCTCATGCTCCGTCCGGCTGCTCTTCACCGTCCTGGCCCTCGCCCTCGCCTCCGTCTTCGTGAGGCCGCGAGGAGCCGAGGGGGAGCGGCCCCGGGAGCCGGCGGCTGCTGAAGCGGCCCGGGAGAGCGGCCCCGGGGACCAAGCGGCGGCGGGAGCGGGGCCGGAGGCCGCGAGGGGACGGCTGCCGGTGGAGGAGGTCGGGGCGGTCGAGGAGCAGAAGGAAGCGGCTGCAGAGCAGCGGGAGAAGGCGGCGGAGGAGCCGAGCCCCGCGGAAGAGCCGAGCTCAGCCCCTTGGCGGCCGAGAGCATTCCCCGGCAGCCGCCCGCCGAGCCCCAGGAGGATGCAGGAGACCACGCAGCATTTCCCAGCAAGGCAGAGGAGGAAGAGCTGGACTCAGGAAAAGAGAAGCTGGTGGTGGGAGAGCCGGCAAGCACAGCAGCTACACCAGCCCCAGTGACAAGTGCAGCAGCATCAACTGAGAGTTCTGAAGGTTTTGAATGCCCTTTGGGTGTCCTTGGGACCTGCCTGCTGATTGTGATGGGGATCAGCATGTTGGCACACACACAGACTGTGTTTTACCCACCACCATTTTGTCTGGTCTCAAAAGTTAAGCAGAGTCAGGTTTGGGTCTTGTCTGGGGTTAGACGACGGTATGGGGGGACCTGGAGATTTTCTCCAAGGCTGGGCAGTCATGAGCGGCAGGGTGTGTGGGACAGTATGGGCAAGTATCTAGTCCACTGGGCCCCTCCAGTGCTTTGGAAGCATTGGAGATGGAAGGCAGCTGTATGGAGTCCCCAGCAACAAGCTGCAGAAACTGCTGAAGGGGACAGTGAATTATTTTAAGCCTGGTGGGCCCATGGCACTTCAGGCCATCAGAGCAGAGATGCAACATAGAGATGGACTCGTGATCGAGGGGTGGACTTAGCAATGGACACTATTGCCCAGGTTATTCACGAGTGTGAACACTGCACACAGTCACTCCTGCTCTGGAAGACTGTTACAAGAGATGGAGCCTGGCATCATGGACCAGATGGAAGCAGCAGCTTTATAGCTACTGGTCCATGCATTAAGATAAGAGTGATGGTATATTGAAAATGGGGGATCTGAGCATGACGTGAATGGTATGGAATAAGGGGTGGATAATGTCCTGGGTTCAGCAGTAGCAGTCATTTTTCTCCTTCTTGGTAGCTGGTGCAGTGCTGTGTTTTGACTTTCGGCTCGGGAACAGAGCTGATAACAATGATGTTTTGGTTTGGCCAAGGCCCATGCTCTGCCACGGAGGAGGGGAAGCTGGGAGGAAGGAGAGACAGGACACCTGACCCAAACTGACCAAAGAGGTATTCCATACCACAGCACGTCATGCCCAGGATGTAACTGGGAGTTACCCAGAAGGGCTGGGACAGCAGGGTTGGAGGAGGTATGGGTCAGTGCTTGGTCGGGCTGGGGGGACGAGTTATCGGTCAGCTGGTGGTGAGATGTTGTATTCTTTTCCCTTGTTATTTCCTTTGTCATTGTTATTATTGGTGCTAGCAGTAGTGATTTGTGTTATACCTTAGTTACTAAACTGTTCTTATCTCAACCTGTGGGAGTTGCATTCTTTTCAATTCTCCCCTCCATCCCTCCGGGAGTAGGGAGAGGGGAAGAAGGGGGGGAAGTGGGTGAACGAGTTGCCTGACTGGGTTTAAACCACAACAGAAAGACAGTTCACTTTCATTCATTGTACAGCAGGTTGCTGTTGTAGAGCATGGTGTTATAGCACTGATGATCTGTTGTTTCAAAGTCATTTCTGAAAACTGGCAAAACATCTATACCAGTTCTGTAAGCTGTGCAAACACCTGTTCAAAAAGAAGGATTGGGTGAAAAAGGCATTAAAAACATTGATAGGAGAGAGGCCCATTGGTAGCTATTACTTGTAGTGGACCATATAAAACCTGTTGGATGCAAGTCTCTACCCTGCAAGAAAGTGGGAGGGAGTCTCAGAAGAATGGGTACTCTGCTTATGTCCTTCATTATGTTCTTCTGCAAGGGCCTCTTCCTGTCAAACGCAGAAGTAGGAACTCACTTTCTGGATGATTCAGTTGACCCACAAGGGCTGTGTATTTAATTCCTATGTTGCATTTTACAGGTTTTATGGCGATTATTGTCTTGGATCTCCATGTGAAGCTCAAAGGAGCTCTGTTTTACTGAGTTGTGCTTGTCTCAGTTCCATACGGTTTTGCAAAGTCCTACCTGAATTATTTCTTTTCTGCACTTCCCTTTACAGTGTCAAGCTAATTTTTCCTTTCTGCTGTATAGTAGGCATGGGGGACTCATCCCTTCCTTGAAGCTCTAAATATAAAACCCCTCAGGTGAATGACCACAGTCAGGGAAGCAGTTATTTTGCCAGTGGTATTGCACCTCACTGTAATGTTACAGACAAGGGCTCCATCAGTGGTGGAAGCTTAGCTTGGGTTCCTACGACTTTTTATGCCAATGTTGACTTCTTGGAGGCTTACGCAGGTGACTCATCCCCATCTGTTCCTTGAGTCACAGGCTGCTAATATATCTCTCTTTATTAGCTTTTCCAATCTCGGAAAGTTTTTAGGAATTTACTGTCTTTAAGATCCCTGCCTTCTTGTCAAATGCAGTGGAATTGAATTTCCTGGAAAGAATGAAAGCGTAGGTGTATGCATACATACAGCATGATTACCTAGCCTTTGCTTCCTTAAGGAATCTAGGCAGAAAGTGTCCACTGCATTTTCCCCAGTCCCCATCAGTGCAAGGTGGTGAGTCTTGTCTTTCTTAAAAGGCATTTCATTATGGTGCAGTTTTAAAAGAGAGTGAATGATGTGAGGTCCATCTACTTGGTAGTAAATGTCTGTGATTTTTTTTTTTTTCTTTTCTACCCCTCAGAATCCTTGACATATAACCTTTTGCTTATATAAAACTTTTTAGCTGTTCATTCATAGGTTTAACTATGCTGAAGACTATCCAGTGGAAAGAAATCTTATTATCTCTAGCTTAATATTTCATTATCTAGCACAATATGAGGGTATTAGACTTGGATTGCTGGTGGTCTTTAGAGATTACAACATTTAATTTCTTATTCCCATCTTAATTTATTTTTTTTTTTTTTTTTAAACTGGTCACTATTACCTCACATTTAAATTTTGTCTTTCAGGTTTTCAGGGTAAAAAGCTTAGGCGAGAAATATCTTATTTAGGTTTCCACTAAATCGCCCAGATTACTCTGGTGTTCATCCACTCATTTTATGTGCTAACAATATGTAGACATGAAACAATTGCAATGGCCATTCACTATACATCAACATCACACATCTGACCAAAAAAAAATCCCGTCAAGAACTGTATGATGACCTAATACGCCTTTGCATATTACAAAGCCATTTATCTGTGGCAATGTCACCCAAGGTTACAATAAAAAAAATTACTGAAGTAGTTTTATGGGTCACAGTAAGGTATCTATTTGGAATGTGTTGTACACTCAAAAACACATATAAGTTTACCATAAATGAATCTTCAATCTCTGTGAATCTTTTTCTTCTCTTTTTACACATTATAAAATTGCCATTTTTATGAAAAGGCTTGATGTACAATATGGCTGAAGAACTGTATGAGTTAATTAAAGAATAGAAGGCTGTCCCTTCATCTGTATATTTCTGTTTGTGACATTAGCACCTCAGGACCACTGATTTGTACTGGGCAGACATCCAAGTAAATCATATACACTGCAGAAGGTGTGCTCTCATACTGTGCAGGAGTATGTGGTTTGGTCCAAAATCCAGAAGCTTTGTATCATCAAGGCAAGTATATCTGCTCTCCCAGGATGCCTTTACATTTTTTTGAAAGCCTCAATAACACCCAGACTGCAAAACAGAGTAGTTTCTGTAAATGGCAATCCCACCAAGAAAATGGACATGGAAAGTAGGGCAGGAGAGGCTTACTTAAATTCTGGCTGCTGCTATCACAGATAGCCATGCTGTCACAACCCAGTCAGGCATGCATCAGACTTTTTACCTTAAATCTCCTTGACGTTTGCTTTTTGTTGTTTTTTTTTTCTATTTTTGCTTTTTCTATCCCCACTGGAAAGCTGTTCTAGGAAATCATGCCTCAAATAGCTTTTCAGCCAAAATTTATTCATGCCAATTAATGCTCATTTGTTCTCATGCCAACATTGTTCTTCAGCTTAAATTGCTCTTCTCGCTCCCTGATGCTTACCCCAATGTATTTATAGAGCTCAGTCAGATCTCTCTTGGCCTCTGCTTTGCTAAATTAAGAAAGACAAACACTCTTAGTTCAGTCTCAAGGGACAAATCTTTCATTTCTTTGATCATCCTGCCCCCATGCCCTGTTGGGTTTATATTTTTGCACAGAGCTGACAAGAACTGTCCCCTGAACTTCAGTCAAGGTCTCCCCAGGTTGTCTTATCTGTGAAATTATACTCTTCTCTCCTGGGAGGAGGGAATCAGGGTCACCAAAGTGGCCTATTTTTCATCAGCTTCCAGAAGTGAATGTTAGCACCCAAATACCCGACTCTGAACTTCACACTTGCCATGTATTTCCCAGTCTGTACCTTTCATTCCATACCACACCAGAGATAAGTAAAAGTCATATAGGCAGGGTACATCTTTAGTTTCAATATTTTTCCCTTTGAAACCTGGCTTCTCTGCATTAAATAAGAGTTTCTTCCTCTGTAACTAAGTGATGGTATTTTACATAAGCACTTTTACTTTTCATCAAGAAAATATTATCCAGACAGCCAAAAGGAAGGCAATTGTAGCATACGATGTTCATTAGGAAAAGAACACCTAATATTTACATTTTAAAAGCATGAACTTGTTTAGCTTGCTCATCATTATCCAGTATGAACTAAAACATTTTCAGAATGTGTGCTTTCCAAAACAATTAAAAAAAAAAAATACTTTAATTGCTCTGATGTATAGAACATTATTTTTTTTCCTACATGTTAGTCTCAGAGAAAAAGTAGCACAAAATTGCCAGGAACTATAACTCATTGCTACTTTTCCACATAACTTAGTCATATGCCTTAATTTTGAAGCCGACATCCAATAATGCAAGTTCACTTTTAGCAGCATCTTTAATAAATCATCCTGCTTCTGCACAGAAGCTGGGCCCTTTCTGTCATATTTTTTCACATAAATTATATTATATATGTAGATTTTTTTAATATCACATGGATCCTGTGTTTTCTCCTTCAGATCCTTTTGTTCTAAGAAAAGAGGAATAGTCTTTAGTTTCAGTTACAGACAGATATAATGTCTCTTTCCTGGGGGACATTGTTTTGTTGCAAACAGGCTAGAAAGGCTAGAAGCAGTTAGAGAAATAAACATCGGGGATGGCAAAACACCAAGAGAAAGATTTCTAATGCCATGTGTGTTATAGGGCTTTAAAAGGTACATGTCTCTGTTATATTCCTTCCTACAACCCAATAGTATCTTCACAAATATGCTGTACAGCTATCATTCATCTCACATACTAGGCTTATAAACTCCTTCCCCTTTACAGCCTTCCTCATGTCCTCTGTTTGCTCTAATCAAAGTTAATCCATAAAAAAAGGCTCAAAAGATCAAACTGACCAAGCTCAATTAGTTCATTGATTAACTTCATAATTGAGCAAGAAGCCACAGAGCCAGACTTTTCTCATGTGAAGGGGATGGCACTCACAGTGACAAGGTAGAATCTGCTCAGTGTGCATTTCAACCCAATTGTATTTATACTGCAGCCTTTTATATCTTAAAGCATTCATTCTTATTACCTGAATCTTCATGCATTTTGATTTTATCTCACCCTGTTTGTAAGGCAGCTAGCCTCTCTCTATCTCATCATATGTGGGCTCCAGTAAATGAGGATGCCAGCCCTGTCTCTTGGCACAAGCTGCTTAGGCCGTGTAAATATAACTAAGCATGAGTGCTGTGCAAGCAAGGCAGGGGGTGGCCCCCACAGGTGGCCGGAGACTGGACCTGGGAGGAGAATGTGGAGGAAGCTGTGGGGGCTAGCCAATACTGTTATGCCAAGAAGGAGTGGCTGAATACCACTCCTATATATGTGTGAACTGCGTCACAAATAAACTAGAAGTTGCTTATCACCCATATTGGGTTGGCCTGTCTGCTTCTCCTCGCCGCTTACAACTTAGCATGAGTGCAAACCATTTGGGAAAGAAACCTGTAGTTCCTTGTAACGCATTTCAGCATAGCAGAAGGAGGGTTTTGCATTCTAATGAATGTATACAATGATTAGAGGTGTATATCTTGCTTAACACCAGGTAAATAGGTGTAAGACCAAGTTTTCTCTCTTGCTGTGCTCTCTGAATTAGACAGATGTATGACAACTGTAGTCTGTACATGTGCTGTTGCTGTTACGCATTTTGTGCCCCAGAAATATTTTGGCTTTGGCTCTTTGGATTGTACACCGAGCCTGTCTGTTTCTGCCCAGATAGACACACCTGCTGAAGCACAGTCATGAAGCATACGCAGTCTCTTTGTCACTGCGTTTCTCCTCTGTTATCCTTTCTGGATGCTTTTGAAGACAAGATAATTAGTGAGGTGGGCCCTTCATGTGATGCAACACCACCGTAGCCTTGTGCTCTGCTCTGGACCAGGCTGCCCAGAACTGTGCCCAAACCTCTTATGTGCTCCTGACCTTCTCCCTGACATAGTCTCTTTTCTATTTGTGATGTTTAGCAAGGAGGTAGTCTGGGTATAACACAGTAACACGTGTGTTTCTGTACTGAAATATCTGTATGTATAAAACACTATAGATGTTTGGAGGAGAAGACAGAGGAATACATTTTTAACGCTCTGCAAACAACTCAGATTGCTTTTCAGAAGTTTTCTCCTGCAATTGAATATTCAAAAAATGCTCTTATAATAAACATAAACCCATCTGTGATATTCACTAGCAGCTTGTTCCAGCTTTATGATGCTGGAGACAGAACTCTAATCTCAGCGGGTGCATTCTGACTGAAGAAATTGCCCTATAAAAGGTAATGGGTAATTAATATAATCAAAAATTCTTCAGCAATGGCTGGGATATAAGAATTTAGTTCACATTTCCTTTTGGGACCATGGAAATTAAGTTTTATACTTTCTGGCAAAAAGGCTGATATTTCTATTCTGAGTACTTTTATCTCAAAGTGTACATGCAACAGCAAATAGTACATTTCCACAGTTTTGTACCATTCTTACTGGAATTCGATTTCTTCCTTTACTAGTTAAGGAAGGAATATCTGAAACACCCTCAAAGTCTAATGAGATGCGAATGTGCTAGAAAGAGCCCTTGAATGAGCTTAGTTTTAGTCAAAATACTGCAAGTGTGTTAATTCTGAGACCTTCAATGACAGTAAAAATACTCATTGACAAATGCTTCGTTTTCTCTTAATAATACTTGCTTTAATGTTGCTGTAAATTACATCAACTTTGCTGTAATGATACAATGCTAGCAGTTAAAATCTACCATCAATGGTTATTTGTATTTTAAATTTCACATTTTCATTTGATCCCATATGCTTTTGACAACCCTGGATTGATTTAAACCCAGGTGATTACAGAACACTGAATTAAAGCTGAATGGTGGGTACATTACAGAGGTGAGGGAGCAGCTAGATTCTAGGCAGCACCTGAGCTAATGTCTCTCTTCTAATTGAGTGATAGGCAGGCAGTTTGCAGTGCCAGCAAGTATGGTTAAATCACATTGACTTTCAGTGTTAGACCAGTAGTTCTAATAGACTGGGTTCACAGTCTATGAATTGATATGAAAGACATTAAAAGCAAAGGTCATTTTTATCTTTTGCCTTTGGTAGCATACACTTAACTGCACAGAGTTTGTTTCACCTCCAACAAATTATTGTTCCTACAGTTTATCTCAAACGAGTTTGGTAATGAATATCTACAAAGGTTTTTCTTTCTACATCATTCTCCATAACTCATCATCCTCATACCTCATTGTACTATTTACTTCCCTTCATGCTCAGATAGGAGTAGTATTGTTTGCCTTTTTATTTTTGCTTACAGCATCCAGCGCAATGATCTTTGCTTCAGGTGATAATGTGGTAACTAATAAGCAACAACAGGTTCAACTATGAAAAACAGAAGGAGGCTACAAGCTCTCTGCAGGAATGGCGCACATGGTAGGAAATATCTAACATTGCTTCCTTTGGCAGGCAATAGAAAAAGAAATAGGTATCCTGGTGAAATTGCAGCACTATTCCCCTGCTGAGTTCACAAACTCTTTGCTAATGCTAAAAGAATGGCCTTTTCACATGGCTGAATACTGTGGGCAGGGGAAGAGTTTTAGTACTGCTTTCTGTGTTAAGTGTCAGGTACTGGCGGCTGCAGAAGTCTTGGCCCATTGATTTCTTGGGGCTTGCCGTTAACTTGAGGTTAAGTATGTGCCTGTGTCTTGGCTCAGGATAGCAACCAGAAAGCTTTGAATGCTTGTGTAGTGCAGATTAGTAACAGTGCTGGTGGTACATAATAACTACCTTCAGCACAGTGGTAGCAATGACAGCACAGTAAAAACACTGCATGTTTACAGCTGAAGGTTTGTGTCTGATGATGAGGCAGGATGAAAGGAGCTGCATTTCAGGAAGGACTTCGGTGAAAGACAGCAACATCTTATGCTAAGAAATAAGAAAAGTATTTAGTCAGTAAATAGCAGTATCCTTTCAGTACTGATTGTGTCTGAGAGTCCCAACAGCATTTTGGTAATGTCTGATTTGTGGTCTTATCTAGTATGGGGCTTCCCAACCCCATAATAGGCCACTGAGAGCCCTCTGGACAGTGCTGAACCCCACACCAAGTTAAACATGCAGGAGGAGGACATTTTCTTGAGAGCCTGATCTGGTCAGGGGATCCACATGGATGTGCTTCCAATCCTGCCAGCACAGGGTGGGATAAGAGAGAGATCTCTTACTCTGGGTTACAGCCATTTGATACACTGAATGTGATGGCCATGATTCACAACACAGCACTCGCTCCCTAGGCTGCTGATTTACTAAGGTGCTTCTTTCCAGTCTTTAACTTAATGGTTTGTGTTACTGGAGGGTGCATATGGAGGGAGCAACTTCTGTGTGCTTGGGCTTAACAAGCTGAGAACTCTGTATGTTGCTGCTGCAGCCAGAAGAGGCTATCATGCTGCCTGTCACGGTGTTTTTAGAGAGTATAGAAACATGAGGACTGGGGAGAACAGATGCAAGGAGTCCAATGCTGAAGAGCAAGTAGGGCCAGAGACTCATGCACTTTGTACTTTAAGTTACTGGCACATTCCATGGAGCTGGCCAAAGTAATTTCTGTAATTATTTCTTGTTAGAAAATGCTCATTTGTTGACATCTGGAAATTTTGTAGGAAGACACTCAACAGGTGAATTCAGACAGAGCCCTGATTTATAATTATTTTTTAGTAGTTTCGTTTTACCCATAATAGTACTGCCTATTTGTATTAACTTGGAGAAGTAATTTTTAAATGCAACTGTCATGCTCCATACTGTAAATTGCAGTGATTTTACCCTGCTGCAAGGAATATATTCTGTTACTATGAAAACTAAACTTTTTACTCCAACATTTTTGATATCCACAATGGTAAAATTTTGGTATGGTCATCTCATGGCTTCGCTATATACTAGGTTCAAAATTATGTTCCACAATACATTTTGAGAGTGTAAAAAATTCTTATTTCTTGGTTTAGGGAGGGTAGAATAGCAAGCAGGCGGAACACTAAAAGTCTGGACCTTCTTGCAAGCTGAAAATTCCATGGTTTGTTTCCCTCTAATACCAAGAGAGAAAAGGTTAATCTGAAAGTACACAGAAATTCACATTTGCAAAATCTGGTCTCCACAACGCCATGAAATCCTTAATTTGTTTATTTCTCCCAGAAGAATATAAATCACTGTTGCATCCCCCAAATGTTTGTGAGTTTATCAAAAGGAGCATTTATTCAGCATTCATTCCAGTCTGTCATTAAATCCTCTGGATTTTATGGCTGTTGTTGTCTTTTAAATTCCTGGTAAATATGATGCTGACAACCAGCTGTTCTTTTCAATGCATCATATAACCAAGCATCCTAGAGTAAATCATTAGTCCGCTTGCATCCACCTATTTTATGTCACTCAGGGAGATTACAGTGTCCATCTGCAACTGTGGGCAGCTTTTGTTTTGGAGGAAAGCACTATGGCATTATCGAGGGCAGGGGAACATGAGGGGCAGGCAGAACTGCTGGGATATTAGCTCACTCAGAGATAAGGCTTTCTTAGAGCCCAGTAAAGGGACACTTTGTTGTTTCTGGTGACTTTGGCCCTTCTTGCCCTAAGGTTGCTTTGGAGCTAAGGTGTTCAGCCCTCTGAAAACAAAGGAAAGCTCTCCCTTGCACTTGTAATTTACAGTAATTGGTTGTGAAGTGAAGCTTGGTTTGAGGGTAAAGCACTGTGAGCAACTCATTCCTAAAAAGGAGATTGGAGAGGAAGGTCCCCAGTGGGACCCTACGTCATGATTTCTAGTGTATCTGTAAATCAGGAATTGGAAGGAAAAAAAAACAAACCACAGTGATTTTGGGTTGATTGAACTTTTTCTCTCCTTGCTTATGTTTAAATGCTTGGTATTTCAGCTGTTTGAAATGTAAGCAAGCTGATTGATTACTTGTATTCATTAGGAAAGAAAAAGAAAAAAAAAACAACAAAACCAAAACCCTAAATAAAAAAAGAATCCTAGCTGAGACACTACTTTCGAGTAACAGATGTCTTGTGTCTGTAGAGTATTTTGCAGAAACATAAAGGCATATAGTATATCCTCTGGGGATGAAGGAAATTGAGATGGAGAGAAAACATCGCAGGGAAATTCATTAGAAGCTTTAGAAGTAATATAAATACCAGCCATGATTTTTAGTGCCACAAACTTTCATTGGCTTCAAGTATCAAGTCCTACAGGGCTTGCCTGAGATTAAGGCTTGCCCTGAGTTTTCGCTTCTCCTCATCAGGACAGGAGCAGAATCCCCGTCTGCAGATATTTGTTGTGGCAGTGGATGTTTTTCATGCTTTCTCTATCAGCCTGCTTGGCTTAACCTTTTGACCATGTTTCAGCCTCTCTCTTAATGTGAGTGTTTTGTTGACAATTGCAGTTAAAATGGCAGTCAGTTTAACCAGTCCTGTCTGCAGTTGCTTATACTTTTTATGTATCATGACCTTGCTTGTGCCCTTAATTTCTGCTGGAGATGCTCATCTCCTTGCATTATAACCAATGAATCAATTTTATTTTCTCTGCTGAAGGTGTGTGTGGGAAACTAGTTAGCCCCACACTCCTTATCTCTGGTAAGAAAACTCCTACAGTTTTTCTCTCTTTGTAACAGTCTGTTGATTGTGTATGTCAGCCGTACATTTGTGGGCACTGAAGGATTTGATTTTACTTCTCTTTGCTCAGTGATATCTAGAAAGTGACTACTTGAAGGGCTACTGAGAAGTGGAGATCTTGTCAATATGTTTTATAATATGCTATTTTTATGTAATTACAACACAACCTTGTGAATAGAAGAGGCATTTTTCTTCCTTAGGTACTCTTTTTGGATGGTATATGCATCTGCATTCCCGAGGCCTCAGAACTGCAGTAAGCAACATTGCTCCATATTGCCTGTTGTGCGTGCCCAGATTTAGTACTCTTATATAAACTGTTTGCCGGGAAATAAAAGTAATAATGTGTCTAAGTGTTTGATGGCAATGGCTGTTGTGCTCACTTCTGTTGGTCTGGGCAGTCCTCTGCCATTGAGAGTAATTCAGATGTGTGCCATAATGAAGCACAGGCTGGGAAGGATCAGAGTTGCCTAAGGGATGAGAAAGGAACATCACTGACTTGCTCAGGGTCACAATGACTTCAGCACTTGAGGAGTGCTTATGCACTGAAAATGCTGGCCAGGGTCACCACCCTGAGCAAAGGGACTCTCAGAGGGAAAAGCAGTGGCCAAGATGGGCTTTGGTCCATCAACACTGGAACACGGCAGTCCATGGGGACTGTCATGACTTAACTGTCAATGACTCCTGAACTTCCTCTATGAAGCTCATTCCCCTTGACACACTCTGACTGAGTGTTATGTCTGCCCTAAGGATTTTGTATTGCAGTTCATAAGGAAAATTTGACACCACTTCTCTGGTAGGAAAAGCGTTTAATTTCCCTGAGAGAAAATAAAGACAAGTAACTATAATAACAGGGCATGCAGTAATTCACTGTCAAATGCTTATAGTGTCTTTAGTGAGAATTATTCTGCAACTGGTATTTCCAAATCAAGTGCAAAAACGTTTCAGGTGCACCTTCCAGCAAATATTTGCATATCAAAATAGATTACCTGTTCATTTAATTTCAGATCCATAATCAAGATCAGCATTGCCTCTCTTAACTTGCACTGTCCTCTCCTGAGATAGATGTCCAAGGCACTAAGCCCCTGAGAAGATGTCAGCTCTCAGATTAGTACAGCCCTGTTTAATTTGTCTCTGTATCCGTATAAGCCCAATATCCATTTTCCTTTTACCTTCTAGGACCCTCTGAATAAGCAAACATTTCAAACATATGCAGGAGAATGTTGCAGCTTCTATTATTATAGAAGAATTAGACCTGTATTTTTGCAGAGAGGTCCCTGAATAGCTTCAGGCTGCAGACGTTAGGAGCAAAGGAAACAAGGAGAGTCGGGTTGAAGTTAGGGCTCAGGTAGTGCCGAGTATTGCAATTCACTGCTTCAAGATTTAGCTTTATGCTCTGCAAGAGGATTAAGGTGGGATGTTTGATGAGTCTCTGAACATGGCATCATGCTTCACATGGCTCTTTGAAAAAAAAAAAGGCAGCAAAATAATCACATATGTGTGGGCCAACAGGGTTGAGATTGGTCAATCAGTGTACAAATAGATTCTTTGTCCTTATTGTTTTGAAAGCAACAGCTGGTTTTCCTGTGACACCACTGCATGCATCAAAGCTTTAATAGGTAAATAATTAAGAGTTAGAATGAAAGATGTCCAAGTCCAAAAGCAAAGCACCTTCTGCAAAGTAATGATGTAAACCAGAGGGTGGAAGAATACAGTGTTTGTGATAAATATTCCCTGTTGGTTTAAGAATAGGTGCTTTGTTTTTCATTACATACCACACTGGAGATGTGTCATCTTTAATCCATTTCTGTCAAGCTCAGTTGTCAGAAAGAGTGAAATTGCTTTCCAAAAAGACATAGCTGCTAATCCCTAAAAACGCACTGTGACCACATTCTTGTCCTTCCAGCTCTCTAATCAATGTTTCCTTCTGCAAAGTTGCCCTTGCACCTGGGAAACAGCCTCTTATTATTAATAGAAAAGATAAAAAGCACAATTTTTTTCTATTCTTGTTTTGAGGAGAGAAACACCTTTTTAGATATTTGTTTATTTTGTAACTTAGTGTCACGGTGTTTCACCAGTCAACTGAAAACTCATCAACTTTTCAGTATGAATAAGAGGAAAAGACTGTTTGATGTAGTCTGCTTTCTTTTGAGCCTGTCCTATAGTGCTTTAAAAGAGCCCCCAAATGGTGAAACTTGTAATTTTAAAACTCAAGTCTTCCTTACTGAGTTTTCAGAACAATAAATGGGATTGCTGGAAGAGCTATATTACTTTTTCACAGAATAATACTGTGTATTCAGAGGAAGCTGGCTAAAAATCAGATTTCTTTGACAAAAGATACAAAGTTTGCTTTTTTTAAATAAAGAATTCATTAGTATTATTGAATGCACTTATATTTCCTTTAACTATAAATGATTTCTTCTTACTTGGTTCTTCAGACTTCAAAGGCTTTCAAGGTTAGGTAAAAGCAGGTATACATTAGAAACCTGAATATTGTGGAGGTGTTAATATGTGGTAGAGTTTTTTTAATCTAAGCGATCAGGACCCATTAACCTCTCTTTTCCTTTGGTAAAGAGGTTTGTAGATTGACTATTAAATTGCAAGAAAATTCAGGGTGGATTATTTCATTCACGCAGTGACTGATGCTCCTCAACTGGGCAACTGTTTGTCCAGTTGAGCAAGATGGGTATGGAAATGTTTTCTCAGATGCCCTCACAAGGCAGACCTGGGTGAGAGACAGTCTCTGGTGTGCTAGACGAATAAATAACTAGACACTGGGGCCATAACAGAGGCCCTGGGTAGCCTGGCTCTTGGTTCCAATACCTGCAGAAAGAGTTGTATGTTCGAATCACATATGGGTGAGGATGTGCTGACACCATTAAAATAAACATTCTTCCATGGTGCTAAACATGTGATGTGAAAATTGCCTTGAATCGTAGATATACAGCAGCCATTACACACTCACCTATGGTAAACCAGGGTTTTCATAATAAAATATTATTCATGCAGATACTAATCTGTGTTTAGTGACAGCACAACACTTCATTTACATTTACCTATAGAACACTGGAACAGGGATACAGTGTGTTTCTCTAAAAGCTTTCATGAATGTTAATGATGGGGCATATTGCTAGAAGACAAAACTTGTGCCTAGGAAAACAGAAGAGGAAAGCTAATAAAGCATCATGTGGAAAATATTAGCTTGCTGGAAAACTCTTTATAGTTTGAATTAATTTTTAGTTCAGCAGCACTTTGTAAACTATAAATAAATAGTCTCTTGCTTTCCTGTAGCTTCCTTCTTCTTATGGTATGCTTTAGAAATCTTCACATTCAGTGATTTTTATTATATTTAGCTACCACTGCAGGCTCTTTTTCAGAGAACTGCTTTTGTATCAGGCTGTTTTATTTCTGTTCCTAATGTGATAAAAGCCAATTTAGAATCACTTCCTTTATACATATACTAGATATTTTGTACAATATACTAGATATTTGTTACAAAATACAAGATATTTTGGTGATAATAGCATCTTTTAAAAAAGATGACCATCTGGCTTTATTCACTTCTGCTTTCAGTGTCTTTTCCAGCTCAACTTTCCCTATGGAAAGATTAAAATACTGAGATAATTTTCAGTCGTGCCTGCTGCAAAGATGTGGTAGCGGTGTTATAAGGCTCAGCCTTAAGGCCTTTTCCAAACTGGATATCCAGATATAGGCTGCCGAGTTGTGTACAGGATGATCTGCCACTTTGATTTGCTCCCACAATGCCTCCATGCACCACCAGGAAGCCTGAGCTGCTGCCTGCTCTTTTACAGGTTGGCATTTCAAGGCAAGAGCAGGCCACAGAAATGCAGAGCTTCAGAGCCTGAAGGCTTAACTTTAGGTTACTGAATTTGAAAGTCTTGGAAATACTTTGGGAAAGATGAGACTCACCCATCTGGAGGATCACAGTAGAAACCCAGTTGCAAGCTGCAAGGTGAACATGGTAGGACCTGCATGTTGGGCAGCATCTGCAGGTTTACCAGGAAGTGACTATGAGATATGCTTTGAGCCCACAGGCTGAACAATGATGCTCACACAGTCATTGTCAAGCAGGCCAGGAAGGATCCATCAGTTCATCTGAGTTATTTTTTACACAGCCTCTGTCAAAACTGTTGTCTTGTAGGCCCGATGTCCCTGTATCTTCTTATATTTGCAGGGTTGCCTGGGGAAGTATCACAGTGTAGATTCCATGCATGCCATCCGCATCCCACCCAGGAAGTAGGAGCTGCATTTTGTTATAAGATTTCTTTAGTGTTATATTATAACTTTGAGGGACTGGAGGGAGGTGGTCTGTGATTTACACCGTTTTCCCACACACCCATGCCAGGAACTTAACTTACCTGTTCAAATCACATGGAAATGGCCCTGAAAACAAGAGAGGGTGGAATAATACTGAAAGATGTGTGAAGGTGTGGGAAGTTGGATTTATTGCTATTTGTGAAGCCACTTAACACCATTCAAAGCAGTTTTGGCTGGTCAACAACCCATTGGTGAATCTCAAAATATATGCCATGTTTATCTGAAATAGCCATCTGTCAAGTATCGCTTGTTTTTACATAGTGTTTGCTCTTACCCCTCATTTACTACAGGAACCAAAACCCTTTTCTCTCCCAGTCCATGTAATGAAAGATCAACTAATAAGCAGGAAGGTAAATGATTCCTGAAACACATCCTTTGCCTAAGCTAACTGTTGAGTAGAAACCATGATCCTAGCAACTGGAATGATTCTGGAAACACATGCCTTGAACAGACTTAAAGCTGCAGCTATTTTAATCGAGGGATTAACAGATACATAAGTAATTTTGGCAAGTTACCCTCCCACATGAACTTTTTTAAACTTGAAGATTGCTAAAACAAGACACACAATAAACATGAAATGAAAACAGTCCCAGTCGCTGAATTTAGAAAGTAGCCAACAGTCTGGGCTCACACATACACTGGCTGGGGAAAAAAATGAGTTTCAAAAATATTGTTGTCAGGTATAAGTGACTAAAGAATACAGAAAATAATTTTTCAAATATAGGTCTTTATTAGCAGTCTGGGTTAGAGAACTGGGTGTTCACTGTGACTCAGGTTTTCCATTGAGAGCAATAAAAACTTCTAGGTGTTCACAGATTACAAGTTAAAAATATGGAAAGTTATTTATTTACATTACCGAGATGAAATTGAGTTACAGTGGCTAATAGGATAAGTGTTGCAAGCCAGACATGAGAAGAGTGATACGAACCCAATTTACTGAGCAAATTAACTTTGTTAGAACACTTGAGCTGGCACAAAGATAACAGTTTTTTAAGATGAAAACTGCCTGCCTGGCTTGTGTGCTCTGGTGTCTCTCTAATTATTATAAAGTTCTTTAGGCAAGCTTTTTCACCAGCCTAAGGGAGCCAAAAGACGTTGATAAATGAGCAACAGAAATAGAACAAAATCTTGACTTAATGCCCTAACTCTCTTTATCTTAATACTCACTGAAGCAGTTCTGGTTCTTTTGCTCTGTGTAACTAAAATGGTTACGTTTTGCTTCTGCGTTACACAGATGCAACTGATTTGCAAATGGAGCTAAATGGAGTTTTCAGGCCCAAAGAATCCCTTAAAAAATAATGTCCTGGAAAGCAAAGTAGCATATAGCTACTGACCATATTGAAGGGGAGCTGAAGCAGCAGTGTCCACCTGAGGCAGTTCAGATATGGACTGAAATGCAGTTGGCAGGATCCTTTTCAGTAATGAGCTGGTCTCTAGTTCACCTTCTGCCCAAGGATTTCACAGTGCTTTACACAAGTAAGGTGAATGGTGTCTGGCTGCAGTGAACAAGGGTTTTAATATGCCTGTTAGTTCAGAAGGTCTTCTGCTATTTCCAAAAGTGTTCAGTGTGAGAAAGGAGGATGGACTTCAATGAAGTACCCAAGTTTATGCTGCAAATTAGTGGCAAGGTGGGAAGCACCTCACAAACAGTCCCCTCCTGGGATTGTGGGGCTGATCCATCTATCTGAAATTAAAAGAAAGCCAGACCTCTCTGATACATTTAAGCCAATCTGTATTGAGCATTTTGCTACGAGATTCAATTATAAAAAGACAAAGAAAGAAAAATCTTGTAAAGCTAAACTAAACTGTGTTAACAGCATAGTGGTCATTCTTTGATGTGGTGCTTTAGAGGAGCTGAGGCAGAACATGCTGTTCCTGTGCGGTTTAATAATAATAAGGCTGTGAAACATTTTCTGATGCAAAAATCCAAGACTTGTCAACATCTAACACTGGACCTTAAAATCACCAGACCTGAATATATGAAGATGAGCTGTATTAATTAACAGCATCTGTGCTCATTTACACCAGCTAAATGTCTAGCCTAACATTCAATATAAGCGAATTTCTTGTCCCTTCCCAATTAGTTCTATTACAGAATATCTAATTAAATCATATCTTTTAGTAGGAACTAAGAATTCAAGAGCTACTTTTTTTCACTTAATTAGAAGCTCTTCGTCTTGAACTCTTAATTTTCTGAAGAAGATACCCAGCGATTCTTCCTCTAATCCACTTTGGTTACTGAATGAAATGGTTTATTTACTCTTGAATTAGCTCTTGAACTGTACGCTTAGGCTCCAACTCCTCTGAAGAGCTTAGAAAATGATAGGAATCATAGCTGCTTTTCTCCGCACCTCTGGATAAAACCTCTTCAGGTACAGCCTGTGTTTCTTTTGCGCCCAGAGAGACATCTGGATGACCATCAGGAAAGCAAAAACACCAACTACCAAAGAAAAAGATTAAAAAGAAAAAAAAGATTACATGTCATCTTCAGTGTCTGTTTCTATGAAACCAAGAGGGTTTATGGAAAAGTCTGCAGTCTCTTCTGTGGGTAGAGACAAGTTAACTCTACCTTTGCTCTCAGCCTTGCAGTTGCTGAAATACCCTAGCCTAAGGCTCAGCTTCCATGTCAGCATTCACACAGATGATGATATCCCGAACTGTTAGACACACCCTGTATCACCTATGGCTTCATCATAAATCACAAGGCCTCCTACGGCTTTAACTAAATTTTTTTTGGTTTGCTTTTGGCCACGTTTGTTTTTACCTCTGGCTCCCAACCATAGCAGGGAGCTATGCTGCAACTTCCTGTTGCATGGAGGAAAAGCTTGGCCCTGGATCAAGTAAGCAGCAGATGCACGAATACATTTAACTGCCTGGCAGTAAGGTCTTGCAAGGCCTAACAACTATAGTTACCCAGGCCCCTGCTGTGGTTATCAGGAGGCAGTAAGTGATCCCTTGGGAATCTCTCCCTTAGGGCTGAGTGGCACTGAATGGGGAATGCTTTTACAGGTGCTTTTTGCAAATTCATTATCCTTTCTTCCTTAAAATAAGCTGGAGGATCAAAAACATTCATGTGACATCTGGTCAAGTTTTGTTTGGGATAATGACAGCAAGGATGAGTGTGATGCATATGTTGCTGCTCCCTTCCCTTGTAAACGCAGCCCTACAATGTCTCCAAACTTTATGCTCCAAATAGAGCATAAAGCACATAAACATTGCATCTTTTCAAACAAAATTAGAAGCTTTATTTTTGCATAATGCAGTTTAATCCACTTTTGAAATTCCCTTTTCATTTGTAAACCACATGGGGTTATTTTTTTTGTAAGCAGCTTTTATATGTTTTTGGTTTGGAATGGAAAAATAATTAAAAAGTGAACGATTTGGAGAGCTCAGTCCCAAGGACCATATTTGTACAGGTATTTAGGTCTCTGAGGATGCAGGAAAGTACTGAGCAGGAGGTGAAAAAGTGCTACTAGGCAGGCTGCTGTTGTGAAGTGGCTGCCTGCTACAAGCAAACAGGGAACTGCTACCAGGAACGTGTGTCTTTCCTCTCTTGAAATACTATGTACATCTGTTTTCCTCTCCCTGTTAGAAGTGTTTTTTCCAGGTTTACAATGAAAAGAAATTTTATTATATCAAAAATGATTGACCATAAATGAAAAACAGTGACTTTTTTTTTTCTAAATTTCAAAGTCTGCTTTCAGTGTGGAAACAGAAGAGACAATACTTCACAAAAAGCAGAGAGCTGGTTTTGATCAAAAGGTGTTGCAGTAGTGTTCTCACTTTCTGCGCTTTGAAGATTTATACAGTTATGTCAAAAGGGGGATTTGATGGCAATATTTCATATGCTATAAAATTTTGGACAAATTTTATGTTCCCAGGATTCACTTCCCCAAACAACAGCTTAGAGACTATCTTTATTCTGTTCAAACTTACCTGGCAGGGTTTGTGTCATCACTGTGAAACTAATCCAAGACCCAACCTGTTGTAAAGAAAAAGTCACTGTTAATTTTTTACTTTCTGTAAAGCAAAAGGGCAAGTTTTCAAAAGCTCCCCCTTGAAGAAGAGTGGGATATTTTTACTGGGAACAGGCAGGGAAAAATAGCTAGAAAGGAACTCCCCAGTGTGCTGCATGGGGTGAAGAGATGGGTGGTAAATCTTTGGATCACGGGAGTCTGTAGCGGAGAGGAATATACACAACAGTCATGATATTGATGTGAGAGAAGAGAGGGGTCTGGTGGAGAAACAATTGCCAGAGTAAAAAGACTCTGACATACTGAACATAATGATTGATGTGCAGAGGGAACTACATCAAGGTATTGCAGACCCTCTGCAGGCAAAGGCTGAAACAGTAGCTGCCTACACTTTGCATATAATCAGAAGAAAGGCATGTACCTCATACGTATAGTTGGGACAGGAAACCAGAAAGAAGAGCCATGTGAAGGGGTTGTAGGTTGGACTTGGAATACAGGATTTACTTCCTTTAAGAAAGCAAAATAGCAGAAAATTAAAAAAAGACTCAGACAAAACCTGTTTCAATAAAGAGAGGGTGACTGAGCCTTAACCACAACTGACCTATGTAACAGCCATCCCCTGGCCAATGCTTCCAGAGTACAACTTGTTAGAAAAGTTTCAGTGAAATCTTTTCAGACAGCAAAAGCTAGTGAGAATACTGAGCACTTAGTGAACCATATATCAGTTTTTACACAAAAGTCTGGCATGTCCAAAGAATGCAAACTTTGTTCAGCAGAAGAAAGACATGTAGTTTAACGCAGACTATCCAGCAGGTGAGGTCTAAGGGCATTCCTCTGGGTTATAAAGGATGCAGCTCTATCTTATTTAGCCTGACTTAACAATGTGAACTTGTCTCCTTTTGCATCCTCATCCTTCATCCCAGGGTAGAACAGAAAAAAACTCCTGAGCTAACAGGATGACTCTCCACAGCCAATGATAATGGTCACACAAAATGCCACACACGCAATACTTCATTTTTATGTTCTGGCAACAATGCTCTCTTTAATACTTGTAGGCACTGGGAATGTAGATTAATTATCTGGCTCTTGCTGCTTTTAAACCAAATTAGGCTCCTTGAAAAAAGCAACATAAGCACCTGCCTAACCACTGCACATCAAAAGCTTTCCAGAATAGAAACTGACTTCTGTGTGTGAAGTTGATCATACTGTGGTGAAGTATTTTCTTGAATAGAGTGTTATAGTGGGAGATTATACTATTATTATCTGAAAATATATTTTACTTTCTAGTATATATAGTATAATTTTTATTCGCATGGTACAAAAGATACTGAAAACCCATGCTTGGAGCAGCCTTTTAAGAGCATATATATACATTGATGGCTATGTAGGTAGTTATTCGTGGAGTCTTTGTGTATTTGTACATATCTCCATGTGTATCTTTGCACAAGTTGCACATATCTAAAACTCTGCAATCTAGATTAAAAAATTTTGAAACTTATTTAAAATTGAATCTTCTGATGTCAGTCAACAGGATGCTTTAGAGAACTTACATGCTTAAACCCATATTTAAATTACAGTTGTGCCTAATTAAGACAAATTTGCTATAAGCTTTGGAACAACAGTGTTGTTAATGTTGCCTTGACACCACATTCGTTTTGAAAATGTTATACCGATGGCATGGTACCCACTTCATCTTTCTTTATTCTGTGGATGTAGATACATAAATTACTGTATTTCAGAAGATGGATAGGTTGAGTACACTTCAGTCTTAAATAGATAAACAGGAAACAAAGACAGACCTGAATGATTTTGGTGAGCTAAAGCTACATTGATAAAGTGATTTCCAGCTTCACACATCTGCAAGACATTAAAAAAGTATTTTCAGTTGTATGCTTAAAATGCGGCAGTAACTGTACTGCAGTGCATAACCAGAATCCCCCCCGTTACAGCTTAGTCTCTGTATACACAAAATATGTACTAAATGACTTTCCCATGGGAAATGCATTCTGTGATCTTTGTCAAACACACAAGTGTCTAGTGAGCACCATAGGCACAGCCAGGTGTGAAAGCTCATGTTTCACCTTCATAGGGGTCAGCACAGGCAGGCCCTCACTGTGGTTCCCACACCCAGCATGTACAACATGTTTTGGTCTGGGAAGATCAGAGGGGCTGCCTGGAGTCTAAGGAAATTAGCAAGATACTGTCTGAATTGAACGTCATTGTTGTGACTTGGATTTAATCCACTGGTTTTGTAAAGATGTCATGAGTTGTAGTACCTAACCTCTTCCTAAACAAGCTTTCAGAGCTGTTCAGAATAACATCTTTGTTCTGCTGGTTATAGAGTACAATAACCAGTTCTCCAGGTAAGTCATAGAGGAAATTAAAATAGGGTGAATAAAAAGGCAGCAGTTCTCTGAAGAGCAGACTGGTCGAATGGTTAGTAGTCAGGAATTGGTAAATCAAGGCAGTGAATATTATTCTTGTTTCTGCTACTCTGTTTAATGCCATCTTCAGCCCTAACCAAGCTCTCAAACTTGGTCTTTAATATTTAGATGGTTTATACTTTGGATACCATGTCTCCTCACTTGGTTATACAGTACATAATACAGGGTGATTTCAGAGTAGTTTATGGCTTCAGTACTTCAATTACAACTACTGTAGAATCAAAACCAATTACTACCCATACGTAAAGTAGGAACTTGTAGGATAACTACTTTCAATTCCTGGAAAAGAAAGCCTGTTAGTACAACAATCTAATTTTATGGTTTTCATTTCCCCCTGCTTTATGAAGAATACCAAAATGCAGTTTACATTGCAGTCTCAGACTGAACTGGTTTATTCATTTCTCTGTTTGAAGACTGACTTCTCTTTTCAAACTGAAAAAGTGCAGTGTTAAAAAGTTGTGTTTTCTTAAGTCATTTTTCATTCTAAATTTTGGAAAGTTGGAAAAATTAAGAAATGAAAGTAAAAAGGAAGATTGCTAAAGCCTAGAGATGTTAAAAGTATAAAGTCATAAAATTAATAGAAAAAAAAATACAATTGTAATTTTTAAAGCTAATTCTGAAAGTGATCCATAACAAATTTCAGTTAAAAATAATTTAAAGGAATCTGTAACTTAATTTTATATTGAAATGTGACATTATCTGAAAGAACATTTAGACAGCACTGCTGAAGAATTTTGCCTTTTTTTGGCAGAGGGATTTGTGGGGGTTTTGTTAGGAAAGTTTAAATCAGGTCTATTAGCAAAACTGTTTTCTGCATGGAAATGTATTCATGGAGCAAACCCTGCAGTCCTTTTATGTTTTTTAATTACTAACTGGCTGTCATCTATCATAAACACCAGATGTAAAATACTAAATAGCCAGAAAAGGAAATTCTATTATAAAGTACCATATCAGAAGCTGTAATTCCAGCCATAGCAGTAGAAATAATTTTAATTTACATGTTTCCAATTATGAGCTAGGAACATGATTTTTTTATGATTACTATTATTTGAAAGAAGAGTTTTAAAGTTAAAAGCATTTTTGTGAAACACTATAAACACTAAAATGTGCAATGCCCACACCATTGTGGAGCAAGAGAGATTCACTGTAGTTAACAGCTACTAATTTTATCATCAATTCCAAATAAAGCAAGCAAAGGATAATTCTGCAGGGATTTTTATATTCTGTTGTAACTATTCTTATGTCGTTCTTTAGAAATGTGGCTGCTAATGCTCTATATCAAGAAATACTGCTAAATGTACACTAATCCTTAGTATCCCAGATGTAAAATATGAGGCTATGGGAAGCCACACTAAAAAAGACATCATATTTATGATGATAGAATGTTGAAGTCTACATACTATTCTCCCTCTTCATATTCCACATGAGAAAAACATCCCTGCAAAGCTTAGAGTAATTTCTCTAAATATGAGACTCTTTCAGAGGGGCCTGCTGACATGCTTCAGATGACTCAGTACTGTTGTTTACAGCAGCTGCAGGTATATACACTTAAATCAGGGTATGTAATACAGACAAGCCTTTAAAGAAGGGGAACAAAATAATCTTCCAAATATTTTATTTGTATGCTTTAGAAACCTGTGAAAACAGCTTCAGATTATTTTATTTTTCATGTTGCAGGTTTAAGTTCATTGTCTGAGAACCTTCCAGAACAAGGCCTGAAAGGGAAAGGTTTTGAGTTCCCATGGTTAGGAAGTTATCAAAAGAGCTGGAGGAATTTAGACCACACATGAGGTGCTGATGCAGATCTGAAGGGGATGGCCATATTTTATAGCAAATACCCCCAACAGGATTCATCTCTTTGTTTGAAGACAACATTTTTCATAAAAGCTATAACAGGCTGTGTTGCATTGAGTCAAGGAAATTTCATTAGAAAACAAGGTTTTTTCTATGCAGAGGTTTTGACAAGGTTTTACAGGTAGCACTGAATATTCAGGCAAGTGGTTTGCTTGGTTTCAAGTAACCCCTGAGTTTAGTAAGCATGCAGACACAGTAAGGTGCTCTGCACACCACTGTCTACCACTGCCACAGCCTCCTGTCTCCACAGTACAGGAATACTGCTTCCAGCTGTAGAGCCTTACTGAGTGCATGAACTTCATGAGAGTAGTTTTTTGATTGAGTATTCTTTGCTATACCTTATTAGGGCAGGAAAAGCTGAGAACTGCATGGCCAATTCCAGAGACACACACTGCCAAAACCATGATCTTTATGGGTCCTGATTTACAAAACCATTTGAATATTGCTAAGAAGTTGTTGGAATGCTTTTCTGAATAGCGTTTGCCTGAAGGAGCCTAGACACATTACTGTCCCATCTCCCTGTTATATTTCTGGAAACTGATCTGCATCTGATTTTCAGTAAGGCTGACTTGGCTACAGACCCATGCTTGCTTGGGTAAGTTAGCACTGAGCATTTCCAAGATCAATGTGCATGGAGGATGGAAGAGAACGTATGTTCCCATGTAAGAATTTCTTAGTGACTCTCTGTCTCACTATATGGCTATATTCATTCAAATATCAGGTTTAGTAGCCTCAGCCATCCTTTGTCACTTGTCCTTTCCCTTGGCTTAACCCACTTTAGCAGGGATTGTTTTTACTGTTTTTAATAGCTGTTGAGGTTAAGTTATTCCAGGTACACAGTACTACTACAAAGTCTGCTAAGGATGTAATTCTTCAGTATTAAAATACCTTTAAAAAGTGGCAAGTTCCAATCTATCTAAATATAAATGCAGTTAGGAATAGTAATAATTCTGATGATGTTCTCATGGCTATCAGATAGAGTACTTCACATCAAGCTTTTACAGGTAAATAGTACTAGGAGATTCCATGGCCTAGAAACCTTAACAGATTTTCACTAAATCCAGTCAAAGGAGACAAGACTGTGAGCATGAACACACACACACATGTGTATATATATATATATATATATATATATATATATACACACATATATATATATAAATGCATAGCAGCATTACTGCATTTTGCTAAATCATGAGTAATTCTGATTCTACAGTCATTAATAAAACTTTATTTTTGTACATACCAGAAAAGCAAGGGCAGCAAAAGAAACTTGTCTGTAGCCAAATGCTAGAAAATAGAATGAAATTATAAATCGCATTTTACAGTATGCACATGGTTTGATGGGTGAAATTAATCTAGAGCCGTGGGGCAGAAATACTGCTTTCCTGACAGGTTCTGAAGGAAAAAGTGGATATTAACACACAGTATGAAGACAATGCAAACAGTAACAGTACTTGAGAAATGACAGTGTCTCCAGCGCTGATCTCAAGGCAGTTTTCACCTAACTTTTCCTAGTGTTTGTCAGCTTCATATACCCAAAGTGCTCTTGCCAAAGCAGCTGGTGGTGGTAAACTCCTTGGAAAGGCAAGCGGGAGGGGTAAAGTAGAAGAACCAGGTCATTGGCAGAACCAGTCCAGGAATCTCAGCATTATTCATAGGCCCTTCTATCTCCATGGGCAGAGAACCCAAGATGTAACCTATCCATAACTTTTTTCTTTTTTGCTTCCAGTAGTGAGGCAGTAGAGAGGCTTTATTTTATGGCCACTGTCTGCCTCACAGTCTCACCATGCTAGAAATGTATTTAGCTTTTGGAATTTTTACCTGACCTTCGCCTGCTCTCTCCTTTTGGCAATTGTCCCCCGTCCACTGCAGTGCTGTATCATGTTCATCTCCAAAGGTTTACAGGTCTGAGGGCCATGAATCGTGTGTATGTACCTCATTTCCCTAACCAGGTCTCGGAGAGCCTTTACTTTTGAGAGCCCTTTTTCTGGCACATGACTCCTCTGAGTTGCCAAAAATCCTGCATATGCTAAAAATTCTGCATAGCATTCTGCGACTATCTCCTTGCCTTCCCTTACCTGTCCCCAAATCAGCAGTCTCTGGATATGGCTGTGGAGGTCACCTCTCCTGCACCCAAAATAAATCATACATGCTAACTGTGCCAGAGGGCTGGTGATGCTGCAGCTTTAGTCTCATGTAGCTATTATTGCCATTTTAAGGCAGTTGCGAACAATTAGAAGTACTTCTGCATGCTTTCTCTGTTGGAAAGTTATGTCCGGAACAAATGATTCCCTCTATAAAGAAGCTGCACCTTCTGATTTGATGGCCTAGACTGCTAAAAACTGTGTTTAGGGAGGTTTCAGCATTGTTTGCAGCATTACTGTTAAAGCCACACCAAATTCAACTTTCAATTAATCACTTAATTCTTAAATAGAACTTGTGTGTTATTTTGAAAGGAAAGCAAGTGCCATGTAGGAGATTTTTTTTTATTGAAAACAAAAATTTTAATTTAACTGAGTGTAAATAAAAATGGCAAATCAAACCTTTTGTTCCCAAGGCTCATAAATAAGATGCAGAAAAAGGCTCAGGTGTAGCAAGGAAAGTAAAGGAGCAGGAAATAAAATTTATGCCAATTATGCTCAAAAGCAGCAAAATTTCAAAGAGTAAACAAGAAAAAAAAACATAAAGAAACAGCAGTGTAATAATGAAATCTGAGAAGGAATAAAATGATGAATGAAATCTGGAAGCAAAATCATAGGCTTTTTTGTCATTATCAGCATTAATATCTGATTAACTTTTTCTGGTTTCTCACAAAAAATAATCTTAATTTTTATTGAGAGGATGCACCTTTAACAAAAAAATACCTCCTCTAAGAAAATGGAGCCAGCTCTGCTTCAATCCTACATTCTTAATACAAACATTGTGAAGATGAGCAAAATATATCGATCTTTGCATTTTCTCCACTTGGTCAATATTTCCAGTTCACAAAACTAGACAGTGATTGACCCTGACTGAACAGGAACATACATTCAGCAGCACAGCAGGAGTGCCTCATGCACAACAGTCTTCCTTCTGACAGGGAGTAAAAGCTAATCTCTGGCTAGATTAGTCATACGCTCTCATTTGAGAGCCTTCTATTGATTTTGAAGGACTTAAAGTTGCATGCAAAAAACTTTTTAAAAACCAAGGTCAGTTTTGTGTTCTACTTATACATACATGGTGGCGTATATTGTGGGTGATTGATGTAGTATGCAATCCAGGAAGTGAATCCCCAGTAAAAGGCACAGCCCTGGAATGGACAAAAGAGAGGTTTTGGTTTTTTTGTTAGACAGGGCGATAAACAAGTACAAACCATAACTTTATAAATTCTGGTAAGTGCTAAACACAGATGACTGCTGAAAAACTTTGCAGTGGCTTTTTGAGTCACAGAATATAGATCTTTTCTAGATGCTATGAAGCCACTAAAAAAAAGTAAAATGGCACACAGTGTAGATTTTTTGGATTGTTAAATGTATTTTATGCCTTTTGTAGAAATTGACATTTGTTTTCTCCTTATTAGATTCTACTGCTAAAGGGCACATTTCTCAGAGCTGTACTATTAAAAGTCTATGGCTGGTTAACACAGCTGAACTGCTACTATACCTTAATCTCAACATTTCCAAGAAATATAGAACTAGCCAAACAGAATGCTAAACCAGCTAAGACGAGTAAAACTAAAGAGGCTTTTTTTAACCCTGGCAAAAAAATGGCATGCAGTTCCTATAAAGATATTTGAGCTACATACTGCATCTACTCCCATGGATCGAGGCCCACTTCATCTTCTTGTTAAAAAGCAGTACTCCAGCTGCCTTTGCTTGATGAATGAAGTCATGGGATTGGGAAAGCCCAGAGATAATGTGATCATATTCTTGGTCTGTGTAGAGGGGGTTACTGCTCTCGTCCTTTGTACAAGGGCAAAACCAAAACCCACCAGCCAAAGAACTGAAACCACCCTGGAGACTGCAGAAAGCCTTTCTATGTGTCTAAGCTAAGGATCCTGTGCTCAATACCTTCTTGAGAAGAGCAGTGTGCTGGGACTGGATACAGCTCTATCCCATAAGTAGGGCTGCAAGTCAGGCTTTCTCCTTTTAAACTTTTTATCCAGTGCCACACAAGGGGATAATCGTAACCCTGAGTCTTTAACTCCCACATGCATGAATCACTTTGGAAATGGCACTCTGGTTCCAAAGCTCTTTAGCTTTCTCTAGCTGTGCATCTCATTAGCTCCTTTCTGACTGGAACTGAGTCAAGCCCCCTACCATGGCCATACATTTATATCCTTCACTAAAATCTTAAATGTATTGCAAAGCTTTTAAAGGGAGGATCTTTACATCACACTGAATGGGATGGGAAGTCAGGTGATATAAAATTACCAAGACAGAGTATGTGAAATAAAAGAAAGTAGAGCCTGTAAGTAATGACACACAGTTGAAACTGGGGAGGCTTTGGGAGACACAAGACTTTAGGTCACCTCAGTATCTTTCTTCCTGGGGCATCCATCTATAGAAGGAGAGTAATTATTATTTTTTTTCCATCTGTAATTTGGTTTTCACTTCCTAATGCAAGCCTGTCTCATGCTCTATATTTATATTGCACTGAGGAAGTAGAGTGATTTCTGTCAGCATTACTAGATGTTGCAGCAGCATATCTCACAATAAAATAGTATTCAGTCTGACAAATATCCTAGACATGACATTCAGTCCCTTGGGTGGATGAGTCAAAGTGGACATTGACATGCAGGAGCAAAAGCTGACACTGATTTCAGTTCATGTCCTTGGGGACATGGCCCTGAATTTTTTCCTATATTTGTATTTTGACTAATTCCTGGAGCTAGAAATAAATTGTTTTTTATTCTTCTGTCTTCTTCCAAGGACTGCTTTGATATGGGAATATTATCTCTTACAGGAAATGATAAACATATTGTCACCTTTATCATATTTTTCAGAGGAGTGTGCCCTCCCGAAAACTTGTGAACAAATAACGTCTCCAGAAGATGTCTGATGTAGTGTAAACAATGGCAGAAGCAGGCCAAGCTGGAAGGGAAAAAAATCAACGTGAGTGGAAACTGCTTTTCATTACTTCACAATTTAATGTCACAAAAGGAGTAAGGACTAAAATCCTAAAACCGCAGTCACACTGAATTTGTTAAGATATTGTCTTAATTGAAGCATCTGTATCCAAAGATTAATGGAATCATTTTCAATATTATAAAAAAGTTTTTTTCATTTTGCAGACAAGCAACTTATTTTTACTAGCCTTGAATTAAAGAGTTTTTTGAGCTCTGAATGAGTTACATATTTTTGACAAGACATTAAAACAGGACAGCTGTGTATAAAAGCAGGCATCTGCTGTGCTTTTCCAGAAGATGTCTCCCATGTTTTAAGGCCACCTTAATACTCCTGTAGAATGTATCTGACATTTAAAAACATTCTGAATATCTTCTGAATGGTTTCCTTGTCCTTTGCCAACTTGGCTAGCTGCATGGAGGTAGTTTGTATTTCATTTCCTTGTGGATGCAAAATGAGATTTTGTTGCAAAGTTAATCTATGCTGATGGCTTTTTTGTTGCTCTTTACAATGAAATGAGGTAATTGTTGTAGAAATTATTTTACTGATTCTTTTTTGAGGAAGGTTATGAAACAATAACAGGCGTTGATGATTTGCTTCCGAGAATAAGTTGCAGCTCATAGAGATTGAGTTTCAGAAACAAATGTCAAGAGTGATTCCTGGTGGCATTTTATCTTGGTTACATTTACCATATTACCAGAGCCTGTCTCACAGTGAACCAATTATAAGATATAAATGAAAAGTGGTTTTCAGCATATGAAATCTCAAAGAGTCAAAGATTAAACAATTTCAAAGTAATTAAACCAGAGAGAATTGAACTAAGAAAATTTCAAACAATTAACGACTTATCTAAAAGTCTAGAGCAAACTTTAAGCTTTGCTGGGAATTTTAAAATTAATTTGGTTTAGGATGACAACCTCAGATGAACTCATTAAGGGGCAGCCACTGGGAGGATTCCACACATCCCTTGCCCACTTAAAATAAGGTTAAGGTATTTCTAACTCTTCTGTGCCATCAGAAATTATCTTCCTGTGAATGTATGAGCAAGAAAAGGAAGTTAAGCATCTTGCACTCTGGATTTGAATTCAGCTATTCTGTGTTCTTTCCCAGTTCCATTAACTCCCTTACTGTATGTATTTCCAAGTCTCTGTTTCTCCACCTGTAAAAGGTATTATTACTCACTGTGTTTCTCTGCTGTATACCAACAACACTGATTCTGCAATCATAGCATGGAAAAAGTGTTGTGGGAAAGCTGTACAGTTTGTTGAGGCTCCTAGTTCTCTGTGTGCCCTCCCACTTCCAGTGCTCCAACTTGTGCAGCCAACAGGCTTTTCTTTATCATGTTCCACCCCTTTGCCAGGCACTAGTCCTCCAGAATGGAGACAGTCACACTGAAGGGAATTAAGCTCCTTAAGTGTGAAAGTTCCCAGCCTGCTTGGTGCATTAACCACCATCCTGTGGAGGGGTACAGTTGGTGGTGGAAGTGCCTTGATCATCCCTGGGAGTTACTGTGAATAGTGATTGCCACTTTCTTATCTGCAAGAGTTTTTAATCCCTCTCATTCATCAAGTCTGCTTTGTTTTTTCCAGAGTCCTGCAGAAGGTTTGGGAATGGCAGGGGCTGTTGAAGGTCATAAGAAACTATCTTGGCTGTCTGTCCTCTCTTCCTTGCTTTTTTGGCACATTTTTGCATGCTAGAAGACTAAGCAGGTTGTGTTTCATTGTGGTCAGCTCCTGCTGTATTATATCAGAGCTGTTTCATTTTCCTTGTTAGCATTACTGTTCCACTGATGGAAGGAAGCAAAGCTATCTGGTTTATGCTTATATATGAGCTCCTCTGATTTATTTCTGTACAACCTGTTCTCTTCACTGTTTTATACTGCTAGCTGAGCTCTTATTTTTATTTGTCACTTAAGTTTTTTTATTTCTAAAAAGTCTTTCAGAGCACAAACATGTAAAGTATGGTCCAACAGAAATAGTTCATTTTGAAGAGGTTAGTTTCAAAAATCAAAGTACCAGTTCCAAATTCCTATGGTGCTTCTTTTGAGTTTCTCAGTTTTTCTTGTCCTGACTTATGCCATGTAGATCTCTCAGAATTCCTCCTTGTGCCTAGGCAAGAGCTAGCGTGGAGGTAATTATCTTCTGTGCTGAATGCTGATGCTACTCATCTTATGAATGGGAATGTGCTGTAAGGATACTAGGAGTAGGACACCTGAAGTGTTGTCCTCTCTTACCTGTCAAGTGTGACTTTGGATGACTACTGCTGTAGGTTTTATTTCACCTTATGCTGTGAGTCTAGAGTGAAGACTACTTGGGGAAAATACTACACCTTCCACTGTGACGAGGTGCAGTGACCATTGCAACTGGGATCCTGGTTTTGGTCAGGCTTTTGAGTGCTGCTAGGATAACAAATGGCTATTGATAATAACAGTCTGAAACTCCCACTGCCTCTGAGACATTGCATGCAGCCTCAGAGTCTCTGTAACATTTTCAGCCCTGGAAATGCAGTCTCCATCCCTGGCTCCTTGTCCTCCAGGAAGATATTTCACACAAGTATCACTTACTGAACCACTGGGTGCCGAAAGTTCTTCTTAGTTTCCACATGATCATAGATAGTTGAGAGGCGAATGTAAAAGAACAGATATATTAGAAGAGGCCCAGTGTTTTCTGTTAGAAAAAACTAGAAATGAAAAAGAAAATAGATGTATCAGAGTAGGAAATTGTACTAATAAAGGCAAGAGAAAAAGAATACCCTTATCCACAACACGTACTTGTCCTTTGAATGTATCTAGAAAATGAAAAAGAGATTTCTGTGCAGAACATTAACCCAGTCAGGAATACTTCCTGGAAGGCAGTCACAATCACTGTTATCTCCTCTTTGTACTTTTGGCTGTGCTATCGAATGCCTATTAGGAATCTAAATAACACTGAAAATTGTGATCCAAAAGCTGAAGACAGCTTGCTTTTCACCAGTGTTTTTTGTAATTAAGTGTTCCATCAGATAAAACCCAGCCAAGCATGACAGAGGCAAGTATAGCTTTGAATCCTGGTTGCTAGCAGAGTCACCAGGAAGGGAGGGTTCATTGCTTGAAATTTGGTGGCTGGTGCAGGAGCAGGACCTGCCTGCCTGGTGTATGGCCCTTTGAGCCTGTTCTTCAGTGGCTGAGTGGAACTAATCCCTGTACAGAAGAAGAATCCTGTGGTGGGCAGACTGAACAAGTAAGTTATGCTGTAAACCAGAAAGAAATAGTTTCATCTCCACATTGTCACCCCTGCTAGCCATAGAGAGCCAAGAGGACATGTGGGGGCACAGACAGAAGGTAGAGTTATAGTGCTGCCAATTAGCCTCCTTCAGTTTTACATTCTGGCTTTGATTTGGTGCACCCTGTATTGCCTTTTGTCAGAGCACACTCTTAAGCTACAAACAGCTGGAAGAAGGAGAACATGGTTAGAGTGATATGAGGCCTGGATTTGATCATCTGTCCCCACTGGAATGAATCTCAGAATAAAAAGGAAATGGTGTAGTCCTACATATTTACAAAGACCAGCAACTGGCGAATCATAACTCAAGTGCATAGTATTGCTTAAGGGGTAGAGAGTCATAACTAATGGGCCATTTGGCTTTAAGGTGGCTATTTGCACTGCTATGGAATTGTAATGTATAAATACCTGTGGCTTAAGGAAGCAACAGCAAATTTAGACTACCTTTCTTAAAAGCAGTAGTTGGCAGGCAGTCTGAACCCCAGTAGGCTATTCTTCTAATCACTCTTCAGAAGAACTTTGAAACAGAAAGGTTTACCTGCAGAAATACTCTGCAATTAGATTTCCTTCATTTGGGACCCCAGTACCATTTCTTTCCCCTATTACAGCAGGAAACTTCTTTGACATTTCAGCCTTTCATATCAGGACTGTCTCCAAAAGTATCATTCTTAAGTGCTCTCTATCAAGGAAATGTAAAATTCTCTTTTTTTCAGCGTGACACCATGATTTCTGCGCTCCATTTAGGCTCTGCAGGATCCCAAACGTGGTGGGGGGGATGTATGGAAACATTTAATCAAGGAGTTTCTAAGAGCCCACATTGTTGTGGAACACATCACAGCCAAGGGCTTATGAGAATTTTGTCCTAATAGCAGTTGTATGGGCCTATTTCTAACTGTGAGCCCACTGTGTTAGGCACTCTGCAATCACTGGTAAGAGACAGCCTCTGCTACGAAAATGGGATACACTAAGTATAGACAATGGTGGCATAGAATACAGAGATGCAGATTGTATGGTCTGGACAGGACAGTGTAAGAGCTTTGGAGTAAACTGCTTTCTTCAGTGTAGCTTTTCCTCTCAGCTGTTATTTGCACCGCAGAATACACCTGTAACTGCCAGCTTTTATCATCTGTTTGGCATGAGCATATTACAAAGCTGCCAGGAAAAGTCTGGCAGGACTTAGCACCAAATTGCGGTTACTTGTCACTGCATCAAGTGTTCCCCCTTGCTCCCTGGCTGATTTCAGATGCTGTAGGAGAAGGAAAGCTTCAGGATTCAGTAAAAAAAAATACATTCTGTATTTAACAGCCAAAGCTACCAGCCTTGTGATAAATACCTGTGACTGGAGGAGGAGGTGTTTTTGATGTAGGAACGGGGATGCAGAGCCTCCCATCACAGCAATTCAGAGAAGCAGCAGAGAGCACCAACAGCAGCTCTTGAGCTGGGATTTCTGGAAGTGAGCAGCATCAGCATGCTAAGGGTACTTTACAGGCTGGGTACGAGGTCCTGTCTTATCTGTATGTCAGTCGCAACTGACACAAAGTGTTTATCACCCATGTGGAGGCAGGCAGCCCAGGGTCAGCTGTGAGATTTGCAAAGTACTTATTGTCTGACAGATGACTGTCTGGCAGGACTGTGTTTTCCTTTGTCATAACTGCATCACCTGGCTGGAACATAGGTAAGATCAGTAACATTCTGGTTTACAGGATGAGATTCAGTTTGCTGTAGTGTTTTTCTTTGGGTTGGGTTTTTGGGGGAATTTTTTTTTCCCATTTTGGGTGAGTTTCAGTCTGTTTCCCTCTGTTGCATCTCCCATGCTGCAACCTCTGCTCTGCTTCTCCAGCTCACTGATTTTAAATTCATGAGAAATGAAAAGTGAGTTCCAGTAGGGTAGGCAGAGAAATTCTGCTAAAAATCCCAGGAGTTCAAGCAGGTGGAAGGGAAAGTACTCTTAAATTAACACAAAATTACTATCAGTTCAAACTGCTGAGAAACAAAGGCAAGCACCATTCTTTTACCATTGATTCTTAATGAATATATGCAATTAAATCTACCTAGTACCTTCATACTCATTCTATAGCTGACTGCTGGCCTTGGGGAGTTATTAGATGTGTTGAGGATCAGTTCATTATATCACTTTTACAGATGCTCAAAACCCCTACAAAATTACTAAGATACTAGTTCCTGCTAATATATCTTGCAAAAATTATAAAAATATTAAAGAAAACCCTGAAAATAATAACATATTGTAGTTTATGGACAAAAGAAATATAATTTTGTAACGAAAAAAAAAAGCGCTTATTTAAAACAGAGCATTTTTCTTCCGTAGAAATGCAAAAAGAATCCAGTATTTGAAAAAAATTACTTTTTCTTAACCATCTTGTGGGTCTGCCTAGATTATTTTGATGTATTTGGTACAGGCAAATGTGGTGGTCCATAGTAAAAACAAAGATCTTTTCCTGAAGGAGCTTTACATCTCTATTACAGTGTACATAGCTCAACAGAATTTAACTGCTGAGCTCATCATAAACTCTCTGAAGAAAGAAAACAGAAGATTGTCCATTTTTTTCCACATCTATACACTCTATTTTATATCTTGCGTAATGTCCAGTTCTTTTATCTTCTTTCTCTCCTCTCCAGTGTCTGGCATTATGTATGCTACATACCTGTTTTTCTTAGTGGCATAAAGTGATGTTCTTGAATCAAACCTCTCCCAGGCGTGAGCTCATTACAGGGCGGTAAACTCAAGCTTCTTTAACTGTCTCAGTTATCAGGTCCTTGGGGAACTGATTCAGTAATACCTAAACTGTAAACCCCTACTACATACACAACAAAACAGACTGGTAATACATCAAAAGAGAGCTAAGGTGGGGTCTCCATCATTCAAGAGATGATGAGACAAATGAGAAAACAATACAGGATAGCCAATTCGCAAACCAGCGAGGCATCTCATCTTTCGTAAGCCAGACTGCACATGCTTCTACTATGTGTGTTTAAGGCCAGGTTCGTTGGGCCTTTGAGCAACCTATACTAGTGGATGGCATCCCTGTTCATGGCAGGTGATTGGAACTAGATGAGCTTTAAGGTCCTTTCCAATCCAAACCATTCTGTGATTCTATGATCTCTGTTCAGATAATCATGCCAGTAACACTTTGCTGAACTGAGTAACAATCAGGTCAGGAATTATAATTCCAGACCTTATGAGGCAGGAGGTATATTAGGGAGATATGAATGCAGCAGAGGCAAAAGGAGCTCTCTAAAATTATTTAAGGGAATGTGAGGTGACTTTTCTGGCTGACATAGTGCCTGGGACCATCCCAACAGGCCTGCTACAGGGAATGGAAAGGGTTTTGATGTGAGTTAATAGTACTGTGTGTACTGCTTGGAAAAATGCAGAAAAAGACAAAAAGAAGCTAGAAACAGAGTGGGTGGAATGGAGGGAGCCTGAAAAGAAGTCCAACAGAATCCTTATAAATGAATGGCCTGTGGATTAGCAGTCTTCACATAAGGGCATCAGCTAATTACTCTCTGTAATGTTTACGACATGCCCTTTCAGTAATACCACACAACATACCCTATCTTGTATCATATTGCCTTTTGGCATAATCTCACATTATCTCATTTATGACAAGCTGCAGAGCAGAGCTGAGGAAAGGCCATACAGTCTTTTCCATACTCATCCCCTCCTGCAGCTCTTTCCATACCATGTAGGGTCACTTTCCCAGTTCATCGGTGCCGGCTGTGATGTTTTCTATTCCACTGCCAACAGGATGTCTGGGTTCATGCAGGGGAAGCAGAGGGCATGGTATGATGATGACACCTGCAGCCAGGACAATGGCTTGTGGTCATTGCCTGAAGCTCTCAGCACAGTGAGAGATACAAAATAGCATGAGCGTGTCCTGGGTAACTCTGGAAAAACAACTGCAGTATATAAATTATATATCAGACAGAGCTCAGTTTCTCTGATAAATGTGAGACAAAGGCACCAGTTTCAGGTCTGAGCCAGGGTCAGATTGAGACAGTAGGTACCGCATAAAGAGCAGCATTACTGATATGAGACAGGCAATTACTATGTGTGAGTGTATGCAGCACAGCTGGGATTTCTGAGAAACCCAAGAGAAACAGGGAGTTGAACACCCTCAAGTCTCCAAATCATATTCAACTTTGCCTCTAACTAGCATAGACTCCCTTTACAATAACAGCCCTCAGTGCTCTTAGCTAATGATCATTAAGGAACATTATTAATTTCTGGAATAATTTCTACTTTGTATGCTTTGCTACCTCATTAAAGCCCATATAGTTACCTGGATATGATAAAGGCGTAATTTTAGCAGCACCTCTTAAATCTTCACCTCTTTAAATTTTGTATTTGCATGTTTGCAAACATCTGCAACAGCAGCAGCTCTTTTGCATCAGGTAGTACAAATCTTAAGGGCTGCTTAAATATTCAGTGATTTTTGTTTCAGTTTGTCCTGGGTTTAGGGGTAGCAGTCAATTTTATTCCTTCTTGGTAGCTGGTGCAGCGCTGTGTTTTGACTTTCAGCCTGGGAACAGTGCTGATAACACCGATGTTTTTAGTTGCTGCTCAGTAATGTTTACTCTGACCAAGGACTTTGTGAGTCTCATGCTCTGCCAGGGAGGGGAGGGGAAGCCGGGAGGAAGCAGAGACAGGACACCTGACCCAAACTAGCCAAATTGGTATTCCATACCACAGCATGTCATGCCCAGGAGGTAACTTGGAGTTACCCAGAAGGACATGGGGTCTTCTGGGTCGGGCTCGTTTCGGCAGGTGGTATCGTATTCTCTTCCCTTGTCATTTTCTCTTACCAATATTATCATTGGTGGTAGCAGTAGTGATTTGTTATATATATAAGTTATACCTTAGTTACTGGACTGTTCTTATCTTAACCCATGGGAGTTACATTCTTTTGATTCTCCTCCCCATTCCTCCAGGAGCGGGGAAGGGGTGGGTGGCGGGAAGGAAAGAAAGAGGGAGGAAAGGGGGAGTGAGTGAACGAGCTGGCTGGCTGGGTTTAAACCACGACACAGTTCTCATGGAACTGGCTAACCCATTCTAAAAACTTAAACAGTGCAAGCAGGGGCACCTGGAACTTCCCTTTTTGTAGAGTATTTCAGGCTGCAGTTCAATATTTACTGCAAATAGCAGAGATAGGGATGGATTTGCTATAGGATTTTATAGGAAAATTCAGCTGACTCAGGCCAGATTCAGGAGGTGGGGAGTGAACAATGATGGCTGCTGTTTGTCCCTGATCCAGGCCTGTGTTCCCTCTGGGGAAAGGGAGGTGAAATCCCAGCTTCTTTCTTCTTGTGTCTTCTCCTAAGACTGAGTTGTCTGAAACCACTGGTTTGGCATCAGACCACTTCATACTCTGGTCAAGATTCTTCCCTGGGAGCACAAGCCTTTTCATGTTTCTTACCCAAAATGGAAAACTACTGTAAATTAATTAATGCTCTTCTCTTACACACACATATTATATGTTATGTATGCAAAGCACTCAAGTTCTGTTTGTAACCAAACACCAATGTGAGTTCAGATTTGCTGCCAAATCTCTACAGGGCTTTGACAGCCTTTTGAAATCCATCACATAATGTGTATCATTTTAAAATGTATATTTATCATCTGCTATGCAGATACCTAAATGAGATAGTTTTTTTTTTTGACACCTGGCAATTATTAATAACCTCAAGCAGCTCTTCCACATTGCCTTTCATCTAGAAGCCTCAAAGCGATTTGCAAAGAGGAAAATACTATTATTTTCGTGACGCACATCTGGAAACTGAAATACAGAGAAATTCAGTCACTTGTCAAGGTCAACAGACAAGCTATGCAAAGAATAACAAGGGGGTACGTGGTCCTCTCAAACACTGGTTCAGTCTCTGGGTCAGTCTCCCAAACACTGGTTCACTCTTGTCTTTGTGCTCTCCTTAACCTCAGTATGGGACTGGGCAAAAATTTCCCATACAAAATAATTTTGACAGGCTTATAGATTCTAGAGGGACTAAAACTTCTCAAATTTGTGTAGATTAAAAAATAGTCAACCTCTCTAATTACTCCAAATACAAATAGGAAAGGTTTTGCACTTATAAGCACCTTACATCAAGTAGCTCTTTGTTTCTTAAGTAGCAGGAAGGGTTTAAGCATAAAGTTGTGTATAACTGAAGGAAACAGCTTTTTCTGTTTATGCTTACTGAATTCTCTCTATCTACTTTTTGTAGTTGAATTGGTAAAAACTCAAGGGTATTACCATAAACACACATGCATAGGTTCTCCAGCCTGTACTGCATTCAACAACAACTAAAGCGTTCACCCTTCAGAATCAATTTTCCTAGTAGCTCTTTAACTCTCTTTGGCACCTGAAAAGATGACACATTGGCATGGTCCATCATGAGCTGAGACCAAGAGAAATTATTGCAACGCTGTTTGCCTTCTCAGAAACAGCGTCTGAGGAATCGCAATTGCCAGCTGGGCTGTTTCACAGTTCTCTTCCCTTATCAGCTGACTTCATGCTGCCACTGGGCAGTAACAAAGAGCCAAAAGTACATGTGGCCCAAGGAAAGGCACAAACAAGTAAAACCATGGCAAGAAATCAGGCAAATGCAAACTGCTGTGTCCTGATAACTCTGAAGGTTGAAAATTATTAGAATTAATCAAATAAATAGTTAGACCCATCTTGTGTGTGTAGCTTGCCTCTGTGAAAGGTTATAATGTTTTGAAAGTTCATAGCATTTGACTGGCATCAGCTCAAGATTTGGCCAGTTGTACCAAGGTAGAGAAACACTTACCATGTGTTCAAGCAGAAACCCTTGCCAAGTATAAGCTGTTAACTATAAAATGGAGGTACTTTGCGTTACAATTGTAGTTGGGAAAGGTGATGTAGAGGAAACAGTGACTTCTTTTTTTCCTGGAGATCATCTTCTATGATCAAATTATCTATTGATCCAAAAGTCTTAGCAATGAAAAGCTACTTGGGGATTTTTCTCTCTCTGACGCTTTGTTGTTCTTTAGCCAGTCACAGATCTACACAGAATCACACATTCTGTTTATCTGGCACTGCTGTTAAGTTTTTCATGTACCCACAATTCCCTGAAAGTGTTACTCAATTTGTAGAATCCTGTTCCACAGCTGTGTTTGAATGCAAGCTTTGATATGTAGCCACTGAGAAATACATTCAGTGACATCCTCCACTGACACATCCACAGATCCTCTGCTTTCTCTCTTACCTTGACATCAAATTCCTTCCAAAGCAATGACCATATGAGTTTTCTTACATTATCTTCTTCACACTGGTCCAGTAGTTTTCTGGGACTCCCAGCCCTCCCAATCCTTCAAATTCCTCAGATCCTGTCTTTTTTTTCTTCTATTATAATTGTCTGTACTTCTACATCCTATTGAACAGGTTACTGAAGTCTCTTTTTCCCTTCCCAAATTATGGGAAACATCTCAAGTTGTTCCCCATGGAAAGCTCAAAGCTGCCCTCAGGATAGAGAAGATGGAGAAAATCAATCTGCAGCAGTTTGGCTGCCTCTTTTTCAAACCCATCAATACTCATTAATTGCTTCATATCACACTCATCCCTCTGACTTCATGGGATTGTTCCACATGTGCAGGACCAGCTGAGTGAGCTCTGCCAGCCACAGTCAGAGCAAATTTGTTCCTTCCCTATTCACCACTCATTCACCCCCACAGGACAGAAGAAAAATGGTACTTGTGCACCAGTAAGATGGGAGGGGAGAACTATATTGACCCAAACTTCCCCCAAGAGAAGAGCTGCACCTAATTATTCAATACAGCATGCACTTGCCCACTGTGTACGCCTGCTACACATAACTGCAAAGCTTCAAACACAGATCTCTTGGCTTGTTCATTTTCCACAATGTCTAACTTGGTATATGAATGGAACCTACAAGGATGCCAGAGAGGGACTCTCCATCAGGGAAAATAGCGATAGGACAAGGGGCAATGGGTTTATACTGAAACAGGGGAAGTTTAAGTTAGATATAAGGAGGAAGTTCTTTACTGTAAGGGTGGTGAGGCACTGGAATGGGTTGCCCAAGGAAGCTGTGAATGCTCCATCCCTGGTGGTGTTCAAGGCCAGGTTGGACAGAGCCTTGGGTGACATGGTTTAGTGTGAGGTGTCCCTGCCCATGGCAGGGGGGTTGGAACTTGATGATCTTAAAGTCCTTTCCAACCCAAACCATTCTATGATTCTACGATAATTTTGCTTTGCCATCCAGAAGGGAGCAGACTAATTAGTGAAAGCATGGATTTTCAGATTTCAAAGATGTTCTTGGGTTTAAATAAATATTAGTCTCTACATTTCTAAATCGAGCAGAAGCTTTGAAATGGAGCAGTTCTGCTGCCAGCCTGAGTATTTTAAGGCTTTCAGGAGTCAAAAGTGTTTAAGCAATCTCTAATTTTAAACCATAGTCACAAAAAATATTTATTGAAGTACTGTTTCAGAATTAATCTTATGAAATTCACAGACTTGGCGATAAAATATATTTTTCACAGTTTTCATGTTGTTGTCTTGGTTCTATTTCGATCCTTCTGGTAGCCTTTCCAGGTAGCAAGTAGACAACAGAAACTGATAAGTCAGAAATTGCAATCGCTGCTCAAATGAGGAAAGCTTTAGTAGAAGTCTGAATTTGATCAGGAAGAATTTTTTTCTTTGGACTACAGCAGCAGTATGCATTATTAGCAGTAAAATGCCAGCCATGTTTTCAAAAAGTCGCAGGCTAGGTTGCAATATGTGAAAAGAAGATGTCTCTGTCAAACATGCTTAGGCCCAAAATTGAACAGAGATTAAAGGTAAAACCCATGACTCCAGTGGTGGGAAATTCAAACACTCCTAGCGGTACAGTCTTTACAAAAGGTATATAGAAATTATCTATAAGCTCAGCTTTCATTAGTATATCTGCAACATCATTCACTAAACCTCAACTATCCAATCCAGGTAGGGTAAAGTAATGGGTAAGTCTTGTGCAAAAAGTAAATTACGTGTTTCCAGTAATACTTGTTTTATAAAAGAGAAGGCAGAGTAGAGAGAAAGTTCTAACAAAATCCATGATAATAAGCAAACGATTCTGTTTTGTCCCTGAATTTCTTTTTGGAAATGAGCCATGAGGGTGTCTTTTCTTCTAAAAGAGCCAGGTGAGGTTAGATTTCTATCCACATTACCCCAGGAAAGGGCCTTATTCTCAAGAGATTGACAAGTAATTGCTCCAGTAGAGGAAAACTATAAATCTCTCACCCTAGTTTCTCCTCCTCCCCTAGAGCAACCCAGCCTCTAGAGCTGAAATCTTGTCAATCTCAGAGGCCTTAGTGTTCTTGTTCTCAAGTGTGATCTCCAGTGAGGTGACAAAGCCCTATAAGACCCACCTCTATGCTTAGTTTTCTCCTAGACAGATTGTGCCTAATGTATCAACCTCTGGAGCACTGACGTATTGCCATGTCTTTCTATGTGCCTATTTTTGGAGTTCAGGTCTGAATGTGGGCCTTTGTGCCTCAGCTATCATTTTGCTGATGAGATAAGAATATTTTTATTCTGTGCCTCACTTATTTAAATGTCAACCCTTTCATTCAGAAGAATCCCTCACCATGTGCATAAATCTGATAAAGCATCAAGGGAAATGGAAAAGTGGGAGCTCTAAGCACAGTAAAAATGAGAGTAAAACTATACGTCCTGTGTACAAATGCATTCTTAATTGCTATTGTTAGAGTACAATGTTCTGTGAACTTTATTGCTATAGACTAGCTATCATAAAAATCTCTTGACTTTTTAAATGGTGTGGCTAGGAAGAAGATTTCTGCCACTGAGAATGGAGACAATTTTGAATACAGAACAGAATGGTATAAGATGAATATTCAGAAACTCATGAAGTCAACTTTCTGTACACACAGATCAAGTCATAAAAAAATGACTAGGCATCCTAGTCATAACTGCACTATTTGTAATGGGATATTAAGCTTTAGTTATGTTATTGTCTTAGGCTACATAAGCCACAAGGAAAGGAGAGAATAAATAAAGTTCTTGCAGATTGCTTAATTGTAGAAAACAGGAGGCTGTACTACTTACAATTTTGCTTTGCAAGGAAATTCCATGGTTGAAAGGTGGTGAGATGGGCTGGGGGGGAGGGGGAACAAGGCCACAGCTAGCATTAATCAGTATGGGAATCACTGGGGTAAAATCGCAGCCTTAGTAAGCTCACAGACCTCTACTGAAGTGAGTAGGTCACAGTGTGAACAGCTCTAACTGCACTGAAATAAACTGCTTGTCACTACCTGGGGATTTGGATCCTGTCGTTAGAACCATGAAGGATATATATAGGTCATGGACTTGTTCACAGGGCTAAAACTTGCCAAGTTTGTGCTGCTAAGGGCTATCTACTTCCCAGCACATGAGCTTGAGGAGGTAAGATGGATATATGACCTTACAGTGATGATTCAGAAGCTGACTTTTGCCAAAGTCAAGGGCAGTGCTAGCAGTAACATCCACCTTGAGTGTACCGTTTAACAGAAAAGGAGCTGTAAAAAGGAGCATGGCCATTCTAAGCATCATAGTTATGTTTCCTAGCTCATAGTGACCTACTGGAGAGAAGAACCGGTAATATCATTTGCAAACTGCTTAAAGACCTGACACTCACAATCTCCACCTGTACAGACACAGCTAAGGAAGGGCAGCGGGCTTGTTGTACCCCCATGTGCGCAGGGTGGGACCTGTGGGCTGTCTGAGGGAAGAATCTAATCATTTGTCCTACAGCTATGATGCCAGTTAGCAGAAACTCACTTGCAAGGAACTAAAGGAATCACAAACAATTAATGGTTTGTTTTCCATTTCTATGTATGGCTTTAATGGCTTACAGAACCTGAAGTTCTGTCTTATTCATGTTTCTCACTGCAGAAATTGGGAATCTGATTACCCAATACACAGATGTGGGCTGTGTGTTACTCCAACTAATACAGTACGTGCAAACTGCAGCAAAACCTAGGTGAGACTAGTAGTGAGACTACTTTCCGCTCCATCCCTTATGCCTGTTGCAGAATGTTGGAAAGGTTTCTTTGTCTCCCATGTCCTTTCAAACTCTTCAGCTGTTGGGCTGTGAAAGAATTGAATCTTTCATTTCCTTCTTGCACAGATGAGCCTGTAAGGTTAGAGTTCCCCACAACCTTATTTGAGCGGAACATGTTGCCTCTCTCCCACCAGCCTGACCTTCCAACACCTGCTTAACAGTAAAATAACTGAAGTCAAACTGAGAGCAGAACTAAAACAGGCAGGCATGGCTGCCCATAGCAAATGATATTGTTTTACACAGAGATTCAAAATTCCCGTGACTCCTAAGCCTGGCTGGGCATCTTCTGCCTGGAATCCTTGACCTCACCACTCTCTCAAAACTGTTCTTCAGGTGATCAAAGAGTAAGACATTCCCATTCAATAATTTTCCTGCATTAGTAACAGGGTTACCAGAAATACATTTTTTGTTTTTAATGTATTTCCACTTCAAAGCTGAGGAGCCTTGCACCACATTAGTGCATTTGGCTACAGGTCCTGCACAGGCATATAAACCCTAGATATGCTAAAATTGGTTTTAATGTATTCATTTTTTTTCCCCTCCAGCAATATTGTTATGTCCACCTTCTAATATTTAATTGGATGTCAGAGTTAGCACACTGATAACTTGGCTCACTGTCCATTTAATTCTGGTTTGACTACTGATAAAGTAATTGCACCATTTGACACACGGAAGGGCAGGCAGAGGAAACTGGAGTAATTTGATGCTAAAACACACTATGCATTAAGACGTATCATGTTGATTGCTACAAATACATACTTACTGTGGTCCAACCAACCTGCTGACCCAGGTCTGTAAAATACAGTGTAATGATGGAGGAAACAGCAAGGCTTTGAATGCTAATAGAATCCTTCAAATAGGGCCCATCTGTAATGACGAAAAGGAAAAAGAAGATGGAAGGAGCAACAGGCATTCTTTCAGACGCTGAACATAACACATAGGCTGCCTTGTAATGGTCAAGGTGTAGGCCCAGCTTGTATTCTGGTTTATTTTGGTGACTTGGTACTTATTCTCCAGGTTAGCAATCTGTAACATTTCTGTTGGAGTTATTCTGCTCTCATTTTAACAAAAACATTAGGCTGACATGATGTTGGGCAGCAATGCATAGCAGTTGTTATGGTGCTATCTCTATTAATCTAGACCATTAGAAACATGCCATGGAATCACACAGACAATTTCTTAGAGCACTTTTTGTTCTGTCTTGCAAGACTAATGGGAAAGTCAGTGGTATGCAGTGTCTCTCTCACTCGTATCTTTTCCTGAAGCATTTACATTCTCAAGCTATTTTACGATAGGTGGCACCATCATGATGAGTACAATTTCTTGGGCAAAGGCCCACAATCCACGATACCTTTTGTAAGCAGCCTGACCTCAGCAGATCAGATGTATAAATCTGAGCATTACATTGCTTTTCACAGTATTCTCAGGTATCTGCTTCCAGTTCTGATGGATCCAGAATGTGCACAGAGACATAAAATGGCAAATTTTTTAATAGAACCAGTAAGTTGGATATTGGGAAACCCCAACAGCCACTTTATGCATTGTGTCTCCCTTTCAACATATGTTTAATGGCTGTTTAAGTCAGTGAGGGTGCTAACTTCCACCAGGTGCTGAGTCGCCATTTTCTACAGCTCTGCAATGCTGCATCCACAGAACAAATGTCACACAGCCCATAGCAGCTTCATCTCCCACTGTCATGTCCACCAAGAACTGGTGTACTGACAACGCCAATTGCATCTTCTGATGAGGCTGTGAGGAAGTATTGAAAGTGATAATGCAGTGAGTGAGGGAAGTGAGTAAATGGTTTTCAAACTGCCTTGTCTTCATTATTTGATCGTATACTGTATCCTGAAGCATTTTAACTCAGTGGTTATGAAAACCATTAAATTCCATTATTAATGAGAAAATAAGTTAATCATTGATATCAATTAATGAAAAAGTGCCAGCAGTTCACCTAATAACACATATAGAGAAAGCAATATTGTTAAGAGGAGAACTTGCCAGAGGATTAGTAATGCATTAGGTAGCTGTATTCAACCATATGAATACTTACTGCGTTCTAGTTGCAGGCCAACACGGGAAGGGTACCACTGGGGACCTGTTAAAATCACAAAGCATGGCGGTTAATTTCATGGTAGGGGATCTAAATTTCTCTTTCTATTAGTATTCTTTTCAGGTGATTGCTACAAATGTAAGGTTAAAACAAATCCTCTCTTTCAGTCTCAGCTATACAAGGAGAATACAAGAGAGCTAGGAGAAGCGCACAATACACATACAGAACCAGAAATCTTCTCTCCCCACAGGAGTTTTGGAAGGGCCAATCTCTATGCTGAATGCTCCGTTAGCACACACACACAAATGGGTGTGAGTGCGCACCACTGGGAAGTATAAAGAGGACCCTATTTATTAGTGTATTTGCCAAAACTCCCTAATAAATGCATCAGTTGCACTATCACCACCCCCAGCCATTTCTACTGCATTTTCTTTATTTCCTTTGATACACCTTAGGACAGTCAATAGCCTGCAAAAGATTTGCTTTGTCTTTTCAATTCAAAGCCCAGGTGAAACTGGTCAAATACAGCCACAGTTTTCTTTAGACCTGCTTTACAATTGTTACTATTCCTGTATATCAGTATTCCTGTACCTTAAACAAATGGAAAAAAATTCTTCACAATGACTGTGATCAGACATGGGAACATTTGCCCAAGAAGCTGTGGGATCTGCTTCCCTGGAAATAGGCTTCAGCTGGAGAAGACCTTGTGCAATCTTACAGGTCTTGAAAGTTGGCCCTGCTCTGACCAGGAACCTGGACCAGATGAACTCCAGATGTTGCTTCTACCTTAACTGTATTTTGGATGATGAGGAGAGATTGTTGACCCCACCAGCTGCCAGCTGGAGGGGAAAGGGAGCTTACAGGAGTAGGGAGGAAAGGGAGTTAGGAGGAAAGGGAGTATACAATGTGCACTGTACCACTGTGCAGTGTCACTCAGCACACGCTCATTTCAGAATCATTTGGTCTGAGTTTTGTAGGTAGGCAGGAACAGGCATTAGATGAACCCATGAACCAGGGCTAATGGCAAGAGGCAAGATATCCATCAAGTAAGTCACAAACATTATTTTTTCAAGATATTACAACAATCCATGGCTATTAAAGATAACAAAAGGAAGATAGAGAAAGAGCAGCTGTCTGACTTGTCAAGGAAGATATGATTTGCTCCAGGACAGCAGATATCAATAGTTATTTGGGAGCCTGAAATGCAATGTACTTGCGTTAAATTGGAATCTTCTCCTCAGCTCTCCCCTCCCCATATTACAGTATGTTTCAATAAAAGCCAATTTACCTGATCCTGTGGCAATGTGCTTTTAGGTATGGCTCATAATCTTCACAAGGGCAAACAGAGGTTGTGCGATTCAGCACGTCATCACACATTTCCAGTCCTACAGCCTCAGTACACCAATATGTTCAAGCATACTCAAAGATTCAGACAGATGGAACTGTGCCTTTGCCGCTGCTTTTCTGCAGTGACCTTATTATCACACCACTGTGTCTCTCTGGTTTCCAGACTGTCCTTTGTGTGTTGCATGTATTTTGCTGGAGGGACCTGAAATTAGCTGTTTGGATATTCCTTCCCAGCTTTTACTATTGGTGGGGGGCCACTAGCTAACATCAAGTGGAAATGATATGCAAATGGAGTAGGGGACAAAGTCCAAACACATCTCTTTTTGTACATATCATAGGTTTAGTCTGAACATGAAAGTTTCCCACTTTCAGTCTTTATGGCAGCAGACTTTAGCAAGGCTCTTCCTAAGCCTTAACTGTCTGGGTTTCTACAAAAACCAATGTTGCTTTCTGGACAGAAGTGTGACCACACTTTACTTCTCGAATCTCAGAGACTCATCAGCCTGATGAGACTCATTTCATAGAGAGGAAACCCCACACATTCCTAAACATCAAAGATTTGCCTGCTCACCACTTGATTTCAGTCAGCCAAGGGGACTGTGGGCTCACCTGTCAGCATTTTTCTGCCTTCTTCCTGTGACTGTTTCCCATGGGGATCCTCCAGAGCTTTCACTAGGACAGCTCTGGATTTCTGTTTGGCAATGTGGGAAGCCATTCTGATCCAGCCTGGCTCTGTCAAACACACATTCATGTTATTCCTATAGAAAAAGAGCTCTCCTTCCTTTTACTAGTGAAAAGAAGCCAAGCAACTAATTATCACCTGTATTAATTCTTGCTACTGTCTGTCAAAATAAGGGGTTGATGGCTCTCTTGGATACCTAGAGGCATCATTTGGCAGATTAGTTTAACCTGCCATCAGCAGGAGTATAGAAGTGCATGTGGAGAGTGCATGCTCTCACTACAGATAGAGACACAGATGCAGTTGCATGCAGCACTCCAAAGCTCCTCTGCACTCCCACACCTGGCAAAGCTCCCCTCATTTCCAGTCTGGAAGGTTTCTCTGGAGGGTTTCTCTTTTGCAGATGTTTTTTTTTTTTTTAGTATGGTTTACTTTCCAGTTTATTCTTATTAACACTTTCCATTGGTGCCTCCTGCAGAGATTAATGTCAGTCCAAGAGCATGGCTGAGTTTATCTTGTTGTATCTAAGATCAGACATGTATTATTAGTTACTGACATTGTGATAGTGCATCAGAGCTCAGTCACATGGTGTTGAGTAGATCACATCCCTGTATAGTCCTTGTGATCAGCAGAGCTGTTCAGTTCCCTTAAGCAGGGCTATAGTTTTGGCTATGTATTTCACACTTGGAAGAAGTTGCAAAAATAACATTTCAGCCCATTTATATCACCGACCAGTTTTCACTTGAAAAAGCAGATACAGACTTGACCATAAAACAATGGTTCAAACTTCATGGCTTAGACAACAGCTCTATTTAGCCAATATTATATTCTCTGATGTTTAGACAATATTGTGGGTCCTCTCTCGCATTTCTTAGATTTCTGAGTTTGTGTAGAACAGCTTCAGTTCCTTTCTTTGCTGTGCGTTTGGACAGCTATTGAAATGCCATCCTGGTTTTCCGTCTCCTATTTGATTATTTCTACCTTCCTGACTTATCCTTCTCCTGATGTTTGTCTTGGTCTTTTAATACGGTCACCCCTCAACTTCATGCATTTAGGCACCTGAAAGCTTTGCCCATTCCTCACAAACTCCTTGATTTTCAACTTGAAAATCCACAAACTCCTTAACATCAACATCATTCTTCTTCACTTAGCAGCCTGATCTAGTGAAAGATGTCCCTGCCCGTGGCAGGAGGGGCAGACTAGATGATCTTTGAACATTCATTCCAAATCAAACTGTTCTACAATTCTATGATTCGTACTGTTATGGTTCAGATAATGTTTATTCCATGTATACAGGCTTCATTTAGTCCAGTAGTGTAAGCAATTCATGATAAGTCTTAAACCTTTTACCTTATTTCATCTTCTCTGTCAGAAATCTCTTCCAAGTTTGCGGAAAAACTCCATGCTTTTACTTAAAAACTGTTAAAACATTTTAATACTAATCCCTTTAAAGCATCATCATTTTTTCAACATAGAAGAGTATTTTCTTGGAAAATAACTCAATGTTCACTTTTAATAATTTCTTTTAAAAAATGGACATAAGGAAAAATATTTAATTTTGGATGGGTCATTTTTTGTACTTGTGACTACTTAAAACAAAAATTAAAACATAAGCAAACTGACAGGATATATTAAAACTGATAGCCGCCTTTAATTTGACCATACACAAGTATGAAATCACCTGTCAATACTGGATATAAAAAAGAGATGCAGTGCTATTAAATAACCATACAAATGCTTGCTACAACGACAGTATCAGTACCATGCCCAGCTGCCAACACCGCTATAGAAAGATACACAGAAAACCAAGTTCTACTGGTCCCACCGCTCACACAGTTTGTTTTTTCACTGCATTTATACTAGAATTTCAGTAAATGAATAGGATGTCAATCACAGGACCTGAGGACAGTTTTAAAAGCCCATATGCAGTTTTAAAAGTGTCCAAAGGGACTTTTATCCACATGAAATTCAAACTGAGCTTCATGTGTGTTCCACTACTTAAATATCACAAGAGGTTTTGAAAATTTAACAACTAAGGAATCTAAGTACGAGATATTTTCCAATGGTTATGAAATTGAAGGGGTCAGTCTAATTTTTGTCAAGATTCAGAAAGAGCCTTTGATAAAAATTCTTTAGTGCGTTGCCTGTTCTGTGGTAAATTACACAAATGCACATTTGTCAGAAAGTATTTATGATGTTCCATGAACCTGTATGACAGCAAAGGTATAACATGATGAAGACCTCTCCTACTGGGTAATTCAGTGTGTTCCTTAGAACGTGGCTATTCTTCTGGGGAGTAAGGAGTGTAAGAAATGCAAAACAGAGTTGAGAGACACAATTTGGAGATAATTAGCAGACTGACTTTCCATGATCATCTAATTTTGTTATCAGTTAAGTTGTTTGCTTCTCATTGTATTTCAGCACCCATGCATCTGCAATGACAAACAGCCTTAAATAATTACAAGTAAAACTCACTGTGATATGAATAGGATGATATGAACAACAAAATAACTATAATCAAACAGCAGCAGCGAGTTTAAATTTGTTTTCAAGTTTAAATTTTAAACTTTTCTTATTTTTTAGTTTTTAGTTTTAAAGTTTAGATTTGCAGAAATATGGACAATTCTGGGGACCACTGCAGTACCAATATCCCTTATATGATCACAAAGTGTTACACATTAGCTGAGAAACATAACCGCATTTGGTTGTGTGAACTGAGCATGGCTGAAATGCATTCCCTCACTTTAATCAGATGCTAATTTTTACATCTGTGTAGCAATAAGAAGAGGTTGTTAGGAAAGATTCACGTACCAGTATATGTGGGGATGGTGTCTTTAGACAGGAAAGCTTCTGAGAAAATGGGAATAGAGATATTGCCATGCTTACAATTATAACCTGTTCTGGACTGAGGTTTGCATACCGTTTGCTGTACTGAGCTGACAGCAGGAAAAGTGGGATGCTGAAATTACTTGAAGCTGTTGCTTTCTGCTTTTATTTGAAGAAAAGGTTGTGAGATTTATTGTGCTGTCATGCCACTTGAGTGATTCCTGAGCACGATGGTAGTAAGCAAAACACACCTAAGAACCACAGTAAAACTAAGGTGGGCCATAAGACCAAGAAAGAAAGTATCTGAAGCTATTATTTACTATTTTTGCCTTCACTGTAATAAATGACAGCCACTGACTACTGCAATCTAAACGGCTGGCTCACTTTAAGAATTGCAGCACCAAGCCCGGGGCAAGCAAGGTCCTGCTCAGAAGGCCCTTTTTGGCCACACACCTAAAGATGTTTTGTTGTTTTGACCCACAAATCACCCAGCACAATCACCTGGGTCTCTTTTTTCAGGGCTAGTGCTGAGACACCAGCTCTAGCCAGGCCTTCTCCAGCTACCAGACAGCTGTACTGGCCTGGCACCATACCGAGCTCCTGAGCCCAGATGTGCTTGCAGGGCCACCAAGTGTATGCTGCTTCTAGCTCTCACTAAGCCTTTAGGGGACAGGATTGGCCTTGGGAAGTGTCATGGTTTAAACCCGGCTGGCAACTAAGTACCATGCAGCCTCTCTCTCACTTCCCTCCACTTCCCCCCCCCCTTTTCCAGGAGAGATAGGGGGAGGATAAGAATTTGGAAGAATGTAAAACCCACAGGTTGAGATGAGAACAGTTTAACAATTTGAAATTAAGTAAAATATAGTGATAATAAAAATAATATCAACAATAACTATACTTATAATAGGGAACGATAAGTACAGATAAATGAGAATTCGGAAAACCCAAGTGACGCACAATACAGTTGCTCTCCACCCACTGACTGATACGCAGCCTGACCTGAGCAGTGATCTGTCCCTTCTGGGTAACTCCCCCCCAGTTTATATACAGGGCATGACATGCTGTGGTATGGAATACCCCTTTGGCTAGTTTGGGTCAGGTGTCCTGTCTCTGCTTCCTCCTGACTTCTTGTGCCCCTCGTCACTGGCAGAGCATGAGGGATTGAAATGTGCTTGATCAGAGTAATCGCTACTTAGCAACAACTAAAACGGTGTTGTGTTATCAGCATTGTTCTCATACTAAAGCAAAAAAACAGCACTCCACCAGCTACTGGGAAGAAAAATATCCCAGCTAAAACCAGGACAGGCAGGTATTTGCTGGATCCAGCATCATTTAGCTAGGCTGTTGGTGTTTTTTTTGTAGAAGGACCTATAATGTCGTATATCAGAATATTTAAAGAGCTGTAGCAGTCTTGAACTAGATCCATGTTTTTATCAGAAGGCAGTGAAAGGAGCAGATCCAGTCTTCAGTAAAATCTCATCAGGGTACTGAAAAGGATGATGACTTTAATGGCTCCATACCCAGGGACAAATCCCTCTTCTTTGTCAGCTTTTTTTTTCTCTGAGTATTTTCTCTGATTTGTCTAATTTGTAAGGTTTCCAGGGAAGATCTCAGATGAGTCAAATTCATCTGATTGCATTTTCATTGGAAAAAACTTCTATAGATGCCTGAACAACCTCAGGAACAGAACACTACTTCCCCTCCCCCCCACCCCAGCCTTTTTTTTATCACGAAAAAGGAAACATCTCAGACTTCAGCTATATTCCGATTGGGCAATAATGGAAAAGTTTCTTGAGAGTCAGCAGTTTTTCCTAATGAAGATCAATTTTTATTGGTGGTAAACAGAATATTATTTGTCATTTAGAGGTCAATTTATGTCACTAGCAGATTAAGCTTTCAATTTTCCTTCTGAAAGAGCTTGACACTGAAAGCAACTGTGGAAATTCAGACAGGCAAAAAGCATCAGAAACTAAAAGCAAGCAAGAATACAACATTTAGATCTGTATTTTATTTTTTCTTCTATATTGTTTATCCTTCTACTTAAAAAAAAAAAAAAGAGAGAAAAAGAAAAATCCAGCCGTGTGCATTTCAATTTTCTGTGTAGCCTGCTGCAGAAAGTATAATTAATTTTGATCTTTCTATGTGGATTTGCATTTAAATGAATGTGCGTGGGCAAGGGAAGGGAAAGGGAATGAGGCTCACCTTTCATTTCATTAATAACAACCACAGAGCAGAATACAGAAAAACAAGTAAACAGATACTCTGACAAGCCTTGAGCTTGAAGCATCATTCCCATAAGGGACTGTCTTTAATCAGTGCTAGCAGGTGAGAAGGCGCTGAGGGCATCAGGCGCTGCAGGGCACAGCAGCCGGCCTGGCTCCCTGCAGCTTGGGCTTTGTGCTGCCTTTGCTGCCTTTGCGACGCACAGAGTAGTGCATGTGTCACTGTTGGTCAGTGAAGGTGGACTCTCTGTAATGGGTTGGGGATTCTTTTGACCAGGGATTCCCAGGGAGGACTGTGTCCTGTGATCCATGCTCTAAAATGGCACAGAGTCTGCTTTGTATTTGCAGACAGCTGTGCTCAGGCTCTGAAATGCCAACCCCAATTAAGAGAGAGGTGTGTAATTTATGCCAAACCAGGATCTATATTCTGGAAGTTATCTTTGTCTTTGATTCTCCTGCCTCTACAAGTTTGGAAAGGGTAACAAAGATAATTGTTGAGGGGGCTGGGAGAACTCAAGGAGGATTCTTTCCTAAGTACAAACTCTGTCAGTGAAGCCTTCATACAAAGAATGAGCAGAACATGAGAAACTGCATGATAAGGAGCATACATTTGCCAAACTAAATATGTATTCCAGGGACTAAAAATATCCTTCCTTCTCTTATCTGCCTTTCCATATGCTATCATGGGATTTTTAAAAATGCAGTTTAATGTTTGGTAGTTTATTAAATCAGTTGCTGTCTATCCTGAATGTTTACATGTTCAAATACCTTTACTGGTGTGGCAGTAGCTAACCCAGCCAACAGATTGAAAGACAGCAAATTAGAACATTTAAACACAAGTATCTGACTATCCTTGTGGTCTCAGAAAACACAAGTAATAAGATATAAAGGTCTGTTTTAAAAATGTTGTTTCTTTCAAAACTTTAGTTCATGTTCACCCTGTGCGAGGTTCGGAGAGAACAAACAGTGCTGTGCCTTGCAGTGTTATAGATAAAGCAGTGTTTCAGAGCACTGATAACACAGGTCATTGCCTTCTCATTTCAGAAATCAGTATCCTGACTCCAGTTTGGATACTAGCTCAGCACAGGTGCTGAGCACATTTAGGTAGCAGCATGAGGGGCAGAGAAGAGAACTGGCAAGGCTGCTGTTATACCCTGCACTGCCTGCTGGCTTGGGGCTCTGCTGATTCCAGCATCAGAAAGTACCCGGTGCTCCAACAATCAGAGCTGACATAGCAAAAACGGCTCAAAAGCTCATTTGTGCCTCCACCACAGTTGTACTGGGCAGAGGAGAGTCCTACCCCAGGTTCTAGCTGTGTTTCATTAAAAGAGTTCCTTAGTCAATTAGATAATAAAACATGCTAATGAAGCATGATTTTCTTTCAGTATTTGACTGTCCAGGGGATAGCACTCTCTCTAGCCCCTAATCTAATCAGGATACATTCCCTCACTAACCCCAACAGCAGTGTGGATTTTCTATCTAATGGGCATACCAATGCCATCAGCAGTTAGCTGAACGCATTTGAACTGACGTGATTTCTTCCTTAGTGCAAATTAACTTCTTATAGATTCATTGGTAAATTTACCACATTGAAAATTAATCTCCACTAATACCAGGGCTAAACTGTAGTTTCTCCACAGGCAGTGAAGAAGAGGTAGCACAGATCTGCCCTCCTTTGGCAGCAGATAAAACATTAGCATGAAAGCCAGAGGCTCAGTCATGTTTCCGTGTCCTTCCTAGGAGAAATTATTTGGGGTGGTTTAATTCTCCATCCCACCACATTACTTAGGTTGAGCAAAGGCTTCAGGGCCTCAGAAACACTGCCACAGGGTTTGGGAAACTGCTTTTCCCATGCCAGCTCTGCAATAGAGGGCAAATAATTTTCCTTAAATAAACAGCAAATATGTTTGATTCTAGGTCACCTCCTGTGCATGCCATGGATGATGCTCTAGCCCACATGGAGAGCAGAGGACACACCATCCAAAGCTCTCCCAGTAGGAGATGAACCCAGGCAGGCTGTCTGCACATCAACCACAAGGCAGCCATGTAGAAAGAAGTGTAACATGCTTAAAATTGTTTTTCCACACTTACACAGTCATGATCACTGTGGAACTTGATTATGGCAACAGTGCTAGGTGAGTATGCTCATTCTCATACTTGAGGGATGAGATTTCATCCCATTATATACAGCAAACACTTAATGGCCTTTGAACACCTCTACTACTTTTCCTCTGTAAATGTTATAGCCACAACTCATCTAGACTGTTTGTGAACAAAACTTGTGCTCTAATGGCAGAATATAAAAAAATACTACCTTCCCTTTAGTATGTACTTAAACCAGAGCAATATGCATTGTTCAAAGCAAATAAACCACTGGCATAACCTTCTCTTTGTTCTACTTCAGTGCCAAAAATTTGGTAAAAGTTTTTGGAGCCAGCCTTCTTATTTGCAAGCAGAATTGCCTGAAAGTTTTCAGAAATATTTTTGATGCTGTGGAAATAAGACTTTTGTTTCAGAATTCAGAATTGTTTATGGAGAATGTATATTTTAAACACAGGAAAAAAAAAACTAGTATTGTGTTTCATGACTGACATATTGGTTCTTTTTCAGCCTGTGATTTTTCATGTACAGTTATCTTTTTACTTTTTCTACCTCCACATTTTCTTTCTAACCACATTTATGGAATAATTTAGATTATAAACTTTCTTTACTTAGAAGCTTTTGTAACTTCTGGTTGCCAGGATATAGAAGTTACATTTGCCTGCCTAAAGAAGAAAATCGAGTCTTGTTAGGCATGGATACTAGGCATGACTTAGCTTTCTGAACTGGAAATCTTGATTGGAAAACATTGCACCTCCTTTATTCATTTTGACAGGAAATCAAAAGTATGAGCCATATTACCCCCCAAAACAAGTCAGAAGAAGTGAAAGAGAATAGCGTCTAGATTGCAGCCTTAAACCTGCATCCAACGTATGTCATCGCAAAAGCAATAATAAAAGAGATGAAGGAAAAGTTAAGACTTTCCAAGGTGTATGCTAAATAATTAAACAGTTTATCTATAACCAAAATGGAGCAAAGTATATACAGAAACAGCCACCTTTCCCCTGGGCTTCAATGCCTGCACCTTTATCTGGTAAATCTTGTTCAGATCACACAGGAAATGTGTCTATACATTGCCACATTCAAAGCCTGCCTTATATAAAGGCATCTAGCAAGTAGTGAATCCAGTGTGCTTGTTTAGACTTACTCAATTTGAAATTGAAGTTTTATGGCACATCTTCAAAACCTCAGTGTTTTGTTTTGTTGTTTCATTTTTAAGAGATCAAACATGTTCCTTCAACCCAGGTGCTGCCACGCAGTCATCTCAGTATAAATTAACACAGTTCTTGGCAACGGCCAAACTAAGTAATGTGTTGGCAGCCTTCTACATGGCAATGCAGCAACCACTGCTCTTACCTAATGGGTACAGGCATTATCTCCAGGAAAAACTAGCTTGTTCTCCTAAACATGAGCAAATTCCAGAGAAGTCCCTATCCTCTCTTAGCTAGATACTGCTAAGCTTTCTACAGTTTCAGGGACCCCATCTATTTGTATACGTTTGCTTATTTTCAAGCATTCAAAAAAGAGATCAAAATAATGAGAAAAGGAAGGTAGTAGGTGAAACACTGGGTGCCTTCTATTTCCAGGGTCTTTTGAGGGATCAAGAGATAGCTGTGTCCCTCTTTCCCCAGAGAGGAGATGAGGTGTTTTGGTCCTTCATTGAAAACTTTGAGACTCATTGGTGGGCATAGGAATTAGTTTCAATTTAATGTCAGTTGGTGGAGCATGCTTGGGGGACTGGAAATAACCAAGCTGGAATACAGAGGTAGATGCACTAAAGTGCCTAACATCCATCCATTAGCAGCAATGAGAGCCAGGCAGTGGGCAAGAGGAGCCCACATTTTACATGAGCACAGTTTGTGAATGAGCTGCAGATCCAGTATAATTCACGTATCAATTATTTCTATGGTGAATCATTCCAGCAAATATATTCAATATCACTGCAATTTGGAGACAATTTAGAAAGAGGTGGAACTCCCCTCTACTACATTATTTTTATTGTGAATCATTTGTTCAGCTTCTTGTCTTTGATGCATTGCTTTTATTAACTCGAAGCAGTGGCAAATATCAAGTTTCGCGTGAAAGATTTCTAATTTTGATTGTTCCTAGAGTTTATTCCCCCCCCCATGCCAAAACAAAAAAATAAACAGGCTACAAATACGAGAGAGAACCCGCATGAAAACAAATGCAAAACAAGTCATCATCACAGGGCGACATCCTTCACATTCAGGTTTCAACAGCTTCCCTTGCTTTTGTTCTGCTTACCTGATCCTACCCCCAGAACTGCAGATACTTTTTATGTCATACCTCCTGTTGGCCCTGTGGAAGCTGGGGGCTTCAGAAGCACAGCCAGTGAAGCCATGAGGCAGAGAAGACCTAGTGGAAAGTCTGAACTTAGCAGCTAATGCTGCTGCCTCTTCTCTAACCTAGCAGAGGTGATACCATGGACCTTGTCATTTTTTTCTCTCCCAGAGCTTTCCAAGAAGGAGGTAAGCTCCTCTCATTCTGGCATGGGAGATTCTCTTCCTTTCTGTTATCTAGAGCCTGTTTGTTTTCTTTCACAAGAAGTTCCTGGGGCATTTAATGCAGACCAAATTCATGCAGTTCCTCATAGGAGAAACTGCTCGATCCTCCTGTAAAACCATCTGCCCAACTTTGGTGTCCAAAAGCACAGGGATTCCGATGAAAATCCTGATACAGATGCAGAGCACATTTAAAGGCCTGAAATGATCTTGACCCTGCCATAATCAACAGGCATCAGTCTTTTTAATGGACATGAGATTCTTTTCACATTCATGAAGACCTGCTGGGGCTTTTAGTGTCTTGGGTTCCTTGAATGAACATTAAACCCACATGAGTCTGATGGTGAGCACTAAGTTACTGTTGGAAGTCTAACTGTCCTTCAGACAAAAAAATGTAATACCCACATTTAAACGGATGTAGAAGCTGTTTAAAAAAAAAAACTACATTAGCATCTTATATTAATAGTTCAGTATGCTTTAATTCTTCATTTTACATGAGACTAGATATTCTCTAGGGCCTGGATTACCTCTACAGGGCCTTGCACTACCCTTCTCTCAATTGAGCCATAGGCACTAATACAAAACCCATTCTAAATAATAATAGGCAATTCTGGTAAACAAATTTTGTTGTTTCTCATTTAGATCTGTCAGTTAAATCTACTGCAAAAGCAAGAAAAGCAAAGAATCTAGCTATGAAATTTCCTTTTCTTAATGAGGCATTTAAATAGCATCTCACATTTGTTCTCTGATTGTTTACATAGGATGTCATTTGTGATGCACTGTTAGAGCCCTGTAAATCTCAGCTGGGAACAATATCCCAGAGAGTGGAGAGGGCCAGCTCTGCTTCAAGCTACATCTCAATAGATTTGCTGCCTTTTCTTCTATTATGTTGCACATCTGAAATGTTATCTGTAATCCTGCTAATGAAATGCAATAACATCAGATGAAGCAGCTGCCAAAATAAGAGAAATAATGTTCCTTTCCATTAAAGTTTTTGAGTTGATCTTCACTTTTTCCAGTGCTGATTTAAAAATTTATGTTTTTTCTGAAGGTCATCTTATTTCTGTGAACATTTAATGGATAGCCTGACTTTTATGTTTTAGACACCCTTCTCCCTCTGGTTCAATAGGTCATTTGGCATATATTTAAGTCATTCTTTGTCCCCAGTGTTTCTTACGGGATCACAGCCAAAACAGACAAAAGATCCCAAGGTGGATGAAAGGCAGACTAATTATTCTTATTTTATAGATGAGAAAATGAAGCTCAAAAGGGAGCAAGTGTCTAGCACACAACTCACCCCAGTCAATATCATGACTTCGACTGGGTTTCAATCAAGTCTCAAAGACCTAAATCTTAAAAATCACACTCATTTCCATGTAAATCAGGAGGCTTCAAAAATCTCAGTTGGTCTTCTGGCTTTTATTGTTATCTTTAGAAGACCAAAATGTTTTAAAAATCTGACCCTAAAAGACTTGCTTAAGCTACTACGTTACTAAGTGCACTGCTTCTAAACCACCCAGGTAAGCCAAACATTAACTTTCATAATTCACTGCATAAGGAGAATGTTCTTTGTAACCACATATGCATTTCAGAAAGCAAAACTCCCGGGATATGTTTAACATCTCTTTCTCCAAGACCTATAATGAGATTCAAGTGCTCAGCAAAGTGAATGCAGGTGCTTAGTCTGGTGCCTGCTCTCATTATTAAGTCCAGTTATGCTGGGAGAAAGAAGTCAGACATCAGCACACAGCTAGAAATGTCTAAATGCAACTTCTGGGCTTTGGCAGTGTCAACAAGAGACATATGCGTCAGGGTTTGAATGGGAGGGTTATGATCACAATTCAGGATGCAAAATAGTGTGTGAAGTGCATGGCACCTTTTGGAGGGCTTCCCAATGGCTAAACAACTGTGATTTCAGCTGGAGCATTCCATGCATTGTCTGTCCCTTTTGAAAACTGGCCAGAATTGGTTTTCTGTAATTCCAACACAGAAGGGGGTGGAGGGGGTTGGATGGTAAGAGAGAGAGATTTTGGAGTCTAAGGTAAATTTTTAGTCACTTTGAAGATTAAAATCATGATGCTAACTCAGTTTGTCTTTTTTTCTTTTAAACTGTGTTAAGTCAATGAAGCCATTCCCATTTCCTGACTGGCTGTTACAAAGTAAGTAAAAGTATTCCCAGCTTTCACAGGTGTGCTTCAATTATTTTGACAGCTAAGCCATAAATTCAAGGTACACAAATCTGTACCAGCAGACTCTTCTATTTTCTATGGAGAGATTTACAGAGGTATGCCACAAACAAGCTGAGAGGAGGTCATCCTCCTGATACTTCCTCCTGTACAGATCAGAAATGAAGCCTGCTGGACAAGCTGGCCTCTTGGCTAAAGCAGCATGCCAGGGCAAGAATTTAGGTCTCTGTTCTGACACGCACACACTGCAGAGGCAGGAAGCAATTTACTCATGGATTAGATCTCTGATTGTGAGCTGGGGAAGAAGACAGTAACAACTAATTTGAGGCTCATGGCAGGAGCTACTGTTTACTTTTGTGCTTAGCCTTGCAAAACAAAAAGTAGTATTTTAAGTATATGCAGGCCTCACTGTGGCAGTAACAAGAAATTCAAGGAGCATCTAATAAATTGAGCTGTGTTGACAGATATAGAGAAGCAAAAGAAGTTTAGAATTGTGTCATTGGGGGAGGGACTGAAATTCTTTGTAAACTAGTCTTCTGCCACTATCTGCTGTGTGACTAAGGCAAAGGAAAAATAAATTATAAGATGAAATAAATATCATCGTGTTTCCTCCTAATCTAGTCATTGTCATTTACAAAATCAAGACAGATGAAAAAGCCATTTACGCAGATGAAAATGCTGTACTTCTTACTGCCCATTTGCAATATCTGCCCATCCCTCTCTAGTGATTTGCCTTCACTGTTAATTTCCAATTGAGTTGTTATGAATGCAGAAAGGGGAAAATTTATTGAAAACAAAAGTTGGATGTGACTGCCAACCCAGTGTGCTCTGCAAATCTGCACTGGGGACATAACGCTGGGCCTATGAGCTCCGCAGTCAGACAGCCTGCACAGCTGGGTATTGCGGGTCCCTTTGAATATTCATCCATATATGGATTTGAGTTGTTACTCTGGGCTAGCATGCACTACTTAGGATAAAAATGGAGAGGAATGAGTTTAAGATTTGTTAAAAGCCGTAGACTTTGTAGCTGCCTTTCTGCCTGGGGAATGCACTCAGTTCAAGGCAACTCATGGCAGGACCAGACTGAGAGGCCTTTTTCAAAAGTTTTGGCTTTTTCAAACGCTGATCTCCTAATATAAGGCAGAAGAAAGATCCCTCTGCAAGGCTTTATGCCCTAGATATAACTTATTTGGGTCTCTTCAGTTTGTGAGACACATGAAGGGCTCCTAGTTGATTGACAGGCCAAGACTGCAGTCAGCTTGGGAGAGCCATAAATAGCATAATTCAGCTTCTTTGAGTCCACAGCAGGTGTATTCATCAGACACACGAGTCTCTCCAGGCATCAAAATTGACAGATTTCATTAACTTTCTTCAACTTGAGAATCCAGCTGTAATAGACAGTGTGGAGAAATCAGGGGAACGGCACGCTCTCAGCAAGGCTGTGTTATCAGACAGTCCTGATTATATAGAGCCAGTAGGCAGGGCACTAGCTTAGCAGTCACCATTCTCCCTGGTACTGCTCTTAATGACTAATCCCTTCAGCATCCTTTCTCACTTCTCTGAGCCTTGAAGTTTAACATCGCAGCCAGCATCTAGAAGGGAATTATGTGATGCAGTACAAATAGTCATCCTTTCCAGCAACCGCTCTGCATCCAGCTCTTATGTTTTTGCATAGGCCTGGTAAAATATGGAGTTTTTCTTACACCCTTGCTCTTGGAATAATGCTGCTAGCTCAGATGTCATCAAAACCAGGAAAGTTGCAGATTCAGAGCATGAAAACCCTTAGCAGATTTTTGGAAAGAAGAAAAAGTACCTCCTCCACTAAAGGTTTAGCTTTTGTACCTCATGTACCTTAAGCTCCTCTCACAAGGCTTGCCTAGTATTTTCTTAGCAGTAAAAGATTCTTCTTACTCTTCACTTGTCCGGCATGACTTCTGCTCATCAGTATTTTGAAGATCTGCTTCAGAGTTCTGGGCAAAGACGAACCTCTTGATTTCAAAATGCTACTCTCCTTCCAGCTGCTCAGTGCTGCCTGAGCTGAGCTCTACTGACAGGCAACCAGGCAAAGAAGCAAGCTGGAGGCAGTAATGGGTCATTTTGAAAATGGAAGGCAGAAGATTATGCACAGGCCTTCTATGCAGCTGGAAAAGAACTGTGTGATATGGTACTTCTACTTACATTTGTCATCTGAGATGGTAAGGTGTCTCTTTACATTAAGCAATAAAGATCTTATTCAAGGCACTTGGAAGTCAGTGGGAGTGTTTGATAGACTCAGTGATATGGTGTGCTGGATGGGCCTGCACAGGAGACTCTGATCTTGCTTTTGTGCAGGGAGTCAGACATGGTATGCTGTGACCAAGAGGTCTGCAGGGTAATGACATCTAAGGGGCTGCCTGTTCTCCTATGGTTTCTGGGGAACATGCAGGACGAGAGTAGTAGGTAAAACCTGGCAGATTACTGCATCCTAACACACTGGCCTACAAGCCTGGTAAGGAAGAGGCTGAAGGAGAGATTGGTTCCCACCATGAAGAAGGAATTTCACTGTCTTTCTCCTCGTCTTCTCTCTAGAGGAAAGCAACAGGAGATATCTCAGTGGTTTTCCAGGGAATGTAGCTCTTTGGATTGCTACAAAAATACCTGTAAGAAGCAGTTGTAAGATGGTATAGCACTAAAGTTTCATAGAGTCCAGAAATTATGGTGTTTATTCTTCAGTGTCATCTACTGACAATTTCTTACTGATTTACTTTCATTGACATTTCTTATTTTAAATGTCCCAAATAACATCTGTTAGCTTAGTTGGAGGGGCCTGCAATTTTGGAGCTGAAGGTTTAGGAGTTAGTTTTTTTACTGGGACAGCTGGCAGCTTGAGCACTTCAGCACCTCATTCCTCTTGGCAGATCAGGATACTCTGCATGTGTTTTCAGTTCTCTCTTCAACTTCTCTATTTCCTTCTACCTGTTGCAAGTCTTCCTCCCATCTGCTCTTCCTCGTTTGCCTGCTCCTTCCATCTAGGTGGCAATTTCTGGTCTCCCTAAGCTCACTTTTCTGACTTCAAAGTGTTGCGCTACGTCCTTGTGCAGGTTGCATCCATGAGTTTGTTATGGCATAGGTGAGATATTATTCCCCTCTCTTTTCTGTTCTTCCTCTTCTTTCAAGGGCTTTTTCAGCACCTTTTTTGCAATAACTTTGAAAATATTTAATGATCTCTGGCTTCACTATACTACCTGTTCTAAAGGTATTTTATTTTCGTTATTTGATACTTGAATTAGCATTATTATTACAGTTTTTCATTTCTATCAGTAAGATTTCCTCCCCAGTAGTACAATGCATTTTGCAAAGATAGAAATTAATTAAAGGTGAAGAGTTATTGCCAAGGACAAGAGCTGGCAAAGTTTAGCCTACAAGATAAAGAAAATGCCAGGTACTTAACTCATTATAAGCAACTGAAAAAAAATGGGACAAGAGCCTTGCTTCTTATACACTTAGTTTTTGGCTTGGTTTCACCTCTGCCAACTAGCCAAAAGAATGAGGAAAATAGTAGCAAAGTCACCCAGTGTACAGCACCGATCTGATTGAGGCTTCTCAATAAGACCATACCTTAGATAATACAGTGTAATGGCCAGTAAAACCCAGGCACTCAGCTGCCACTCAATCTCTGGCAGAAAATATCAAGCAGCAGAAGTATAGGCATTTCTCCAGAATGTACTTATATTGTGGAACTCTTTCCCAGAGGATTTTGCTGAGGTCAAAATTGTAAGTAGGCTTGAAAAGGATTAGGTAGATTCATGGTGGGCAGGTGTGATGGTTGCTATTAAGAACGACAGTCTGGATTTAACATCTGTTACAAAAAATCCCTGTAGAGCCAAGGACTGGAAAGCCGCAATAGGGAAACTGCTGTTCTGTGTGGACCCCATTGGTGCTGCTGGTCCCTGAAAGGGGCAGTGGATACAGTGACCAGGGGTTGATTCAAAACCACTTAAAAAGAGAAAGCCTTTCAATTCCCATGGAAATGGCAGCTTATCTTAGATGGTTATTCTTCACAAAGCTCATGGATTCCCCAGGTCTCAAGGGATAAAACTGGGATTTCCCTCCAGAAATCAGTGCCACAGAAAACACAGGGTTAGGTTTTGCTGGGGTTGTTTCAGTAGAGACAGTTTTGGTCAAGGAAAAGCTGAGGAGTATTTCTGTATTTGTTCCTGGACTTCTGAGTTCATATTCTGCTTTTCATATAAACACAGATCTAAACTAATGTTTGACTGACTTAAACACTACTTGGCAGTAACATATTGTGTTGCCACTTGCATTTTTTTTTAAATTTTTTTATTTTAATGATTAGCATCCTCCTGTGCAGTAATTCATAATTCAGGTTTTTTTCTCCTTTCTTGAGTCAGGCAGTGAAAATGGATCAGTGACAGAAAAGATGCTTGCAAAATGGCTGCACGGGGGTTCCTCTCACTGAAGGGCTGACAAGATACCAGCTGAGCAGAAAGCTTAATTGCATCCATGATCAAAGGAGAATGTATGAAGATGGGGAGACTGTAAAAGGGTGTGCATAGGAGTGTGTTTCAGCAAGAGGTTATGGAGGAACATGTGAGTCTGGCACACACAAAATGACAGAAATGAATGCATGAGCTAGTACAAAATAACATGTTAACCAAAGGCATCCACAGATCAACTTCAGCTCCTTATCAGCTCTTGCCTAAAACAACTGTATTCTATTAGCTGTCATCCTCCAAACTACATGAAAAGAAAAAAGCGAAGGCTTGCTCTTTGCAAGTGGGACAGAAGGAGGAGGAGGGGAAACCTCATGAGACAACAACTTCCAGGCTGAACTGGAAAAGAGAGATCAAAGCAATGAGCTGGAATGGGAAGAAAGGACACAGGACACTGATACAGTGTACTCTGGTAATGTGAGGAATTGACATAAAAATAATTGAGAACTGAAAATGTATTGGAGGCATATGCCAGTCCTTCCATGTGCTGTAAAACCTTGCACTGTCAAGAGTTTCAGTTCACAATTTGTACCATGCTTTGTTGTATTGCTTCCTTTATACTCAGCTTCACGTATCGCACGGGGAGTAAGATATCTCTAAATATGAAAACAGGAGCCATTAAAATGTCTTATACAACAGACTTGCACCATTTTAGCCCAAATCCATTAAAAACCTCATTACAGTTAAATTGGGATAAACCTCTGTGCCAGTGATCTTCAGCTGATTTAAGCTGCATCAATATAAATCCAGTTTCAATTGATTCAAGAGAGTCTATTCAGAAATGCTCTGCATTTCATAAACTGATGGAAGGACACACTCTTACTGAAATATTAAAACTTATGCACTCAGTCTTTTCATATTTAGCTGGGGGGGGTAACTTTTACCATTTTGCATTTAACAAGCTATTGCAGGGAGTGAAAACAAGTAGTTTTAGAGCGCTCAGGTCAACAGCCTTTTGCTTCATCAACTGAACCTTTGTGCAATCACAAAAGCCTCCAGCTTTAGTATTTTATTAAATTCTAAGGACAGAGGAGAAGCATAATATTTTTTCTACTTCTCTACTCTGAACTCCAGAGTATTAGTGTCTGACTAAGCACCTTCCTTTTTTTTTTTTTTAATAAAAGGCATCTAGCCTTTAGTTGAATACACCCTTTTTGTAAAAATAATGAAAGCCCATCATCTAAGATGATTACTCCAACAGTAAACTGTCCTCTCTTGGAAACAAATATCTCATTACCTCATTCCTAACTTGAGTTTCTCTGGCCTTCACTTCCAACCCTCAATTCTTTTTGCACTTTTTCTGCTCAGCTAAATACCCCTGCAATTTCAAGAAGCCCACTTCAGGGCAACAGGCCTTGCATAGACCTGTACATCTCAAACGTGGGTGACACTCAAGTTTTTCAATCCTCATCACAAGTAACACCTTACTTCCCACAAGCAGAAGTGGGAGAAGCATTTCACAGTCTAGGAGCAAGGGTGCAACACTTAGGATCTCTGCACGTTCAGATACAGCAGAATTTTAGCATTTCAGATCTCATTTGGCCCCACTCCTCAAAATCCTGACCAGCAATTCAGTGGACAAAGGCAAATGGCACCAAACTTTGGCACTTGGCTGCTTTCATTGTTCTTCCTCCCATCTTTCCAACAACCTCCCTCCAGTAAGAGCTGGAGGGGTGTAACTAGGAAGAGGCAAAAGGGAAGCCTCCAGCAAAACTGCTCTGTTCTCTGGCAGGAAGAAAAGAGGGATTTTTTAAAGTGTGATTGCTCTAATCTCTTCTCATGTACAAGGTCCATGTTTGCAGTCTATATGTGCAGAAATTATCTCTCCCTTTCTATTTTCTCGCCACCTCATGGATGCAAAACCCAAGAAAAGTGGTACTAGAAGAAAGGGAGATTGCCCTGACCATCAAGGAACTGGACATGGCTGAGTCAGTTGAGAAGTCTGTCAGAGTGCCTGCACAATCCCAGAGAAATCATTTAATCACTCTGTGCTTGAGTTTCCCACTACAGTAGTTTTTTAGTTTACAGGGTTTGTCTGTGGCCAGCTTGAAGCAGCCTCATGTTATCAAAGCTTATCAAATATAACACTGGGAGGGCAAATGTAGTTGTGGTCTTGAACTGACACTGTGTAATGTTAAAAAGAAGATAGAAATGTATAGCCCCTAATAGGCTGGCAGTGATAAATCATGCATTCCTCTCCTTCCAGCCTCTCACATCTGTGATAGCTACAGTAGAACCTTAGTCCAAACAGTGCTCTTACACAGCACTAGAGCTGTCAGGCCAGGCTCATCTTTCTTGCAAGACTTAATGAAAAATAAATTTGACAATTTCTCCAAGCTGAAAGGCTTCTAGCTATGCCTCCAGCCTGCTGCTGTAGTACTTACACACTTTGTGGAATTTGTGTTTCACATCAAGAAGGGTAGATGATGGAGGTACCTGGAAAAAAAAACAAAACACAACAAAATGCATGCAGATTAATTTGTCTGTCTTCTCCACTCTGGGATCCCTTCTTCGCACCTCTAATGAAAAGATGATTCAATTTGTCTGCAACTTCCTTAGGCAATAATGAAGCAAATCAGCAAATTTGCTCTCACATGTTGATATGTTATTAAAAATTGTCCACCTCTGCTTGTCTAATAAAAGGGTTGAGGGAAAGCTGATGGCCCTGCTTGAGGCAATAACTGTCCCCAAGATCAAACCAGAGGGAAAACTTGAAGGGTTATCTTTAAAGTTAGATTTGAACATACTGGTGCATGTCACTTGGAGACATGAAAGAGTTTTCCTGGGGGGCCAGTAGCAAAGGTGGCAGGTTCTGTATTTTCTGCCTAAAATAAATTTGCTTCTGTATGCCGTTATTCATGTTCACTGAAGCAATTCAGGTGTCACAGTGTTAGATGGTAGTCTGGAGGCCTTTTAGGCTCTATTTTATTATGTGTATTGATTTCTTAATACACTTTGTAGAAAGTATCTGAGAACAGTTACAATTTACTAGAGCAAAAGACTAAGAAGTACCTTGCATTTACAAAGAAAGGCAATGGAACATTTCAGGAAGTATCATGTTGAGCTTGAGATCGAGGTGTCAAGAGTTAAGGATCTGGTCTTAACAAGACTATCCTTTGCTGTTGACACTGATTTAATATTCTGTATTCTTCATTTAAGCACAGAGACTGAGAAATAAGTAGAACTGTGGTTCAAGTATGGGGATCTGTTTTGGCTCTAGCAAGAGACCTCACTGCTGCAGTCAGACAACAGAAGGCAGAAAACCACCTTCCTTGGAGACTTTAGGCACCTGCGCAGGATAATACCAGTATGAAGTGGTGGTGACATACAGCAAAATCTTGAGGAGCAGCAGAATTTCTTTGGGTTGAGGTAGAGAAACATCCATAACACCATTTTCCCTGGCTGGGTCACCCTGTCTCCAAATTCCCGCAGCTGAACCAGAATGTGTCTGTAGCCTGACATTGCCTTGCTTCATTGGTAGTTACAGAAGAACCCAGTGGTTCTGCTCTGCAGAAGCTTGTCTGTCTCTTCCCACCTAAAGATTTCTACGGTGTTTGCTGGGCAATCTAATTCCTGTTTCATTGCATTAGTTAGAACTTGTACAGTTAAGCACTAATTGACTTATTGAGCCTTGCTTGGATCTTGGCACCATCTTTAGCCTGTAGCCCCACTTCTTCCGAATGTGATTGGTGATATCTATCTATCTATCTATTGTATTTATTAGTGATATTAAGCTATTATACTTATTAAGTGATATTACTGGATTGTGACAATAAACATGCAAAAAAAAGTACAGAAAAAATTAGAAATTCTGCTAGTAGTGATCAGTCAGCATGTTAACATAGGTGGTTCAGGTTATAAGACTGAGTTAGGAGAAATACTGATGTAAGAAAATAAAATTGCTGACTCCAAATCAACAAATTAACATAGAAAGAAAAGTTTTGCTCTTCTATAATTTGCTACCCCACACAATTATACGATATACATGCTATTAGTGCTTAGCAATAAGCCAACTTATTTCTAGTAACAACATGAACAGGCAGAGAGCTCAATACAGATTTCAATGACTAAAAGCTGTAAAATTATATCTGTGCTAAATGGTATGCAAAGTTCAGATTTCTCCGAGCTTTTTCTTTGGGTTTGGAATACTTCCTTTTCCACAGTTACAGAGGTTTTTGGAATTGGAAAAGTCCTTATTTGCAGAAACTGCTATAGATTAATCTCCAGTTAAACACTGACTTGTGTCTCTGATGCAGCTGCTAAGCAATACCAACTCCACACAAATCAAAGGCTGGGGTCCTTGAAGCCAAGAATGTACCCTTTCCCCATTCCCAACAGCACCAAGATCTGTGTTGCACCCAAACAATGTTGAACAGTACTGGGTCAGGAAAGGGACATTGCCCTTGGAGTTCCTGATGCCAGCTGGGTCTCGTCTCTTCCTACCTACAGGGAATAATGGAAGAAGCTAAAAACATTTTATCTCTATTCACTGTACTTAAGCCATTCCATGCAACATCCAGTAGAACAGCACATCTCCAATAGTCTATGTGTGTCTTTTCTTCTGATGTGTACAACTGCTGTGGATTTGAATGTGGGAGATAGAGGTGGGTTCTGTTTTCGAAACCTCTAAAAATATCTGAAATTGCACCTTGTAATCTCACACCCATGAGATCTGGAGCCTAGAATCCTCAGATATGGATGCAAGTGCTGTTAGCTGGAAATGAGTATACAGCACACAAAACTCCAGACTAAAATGTGTCATGTGTCCTAGTGCAGGGCAGGTGTGCAGGTTTTCAAAGCTGCAGCTCAAGGACAGGGATGGTCTTTTCCAATGTGATGGAGAGTGATACGGCTTTCTAAATACAGCATAAGCCATGTTACTGCAAGACCTGCATCCCTTACAAGAGATCTCACCATGATGGGCTATGGGAAAGTTTGAAGCCAGGGCCAACCAATGCTCTGGATCATCTGATTAAGTCAAGGGAAGCTGCAAGACTTAGCATGCTCACAGAAGAGTGCTAGCTCAAAACAACCTATGGTCTCCATCTCCTGTACTTTTGAGTATGTGTCATCTTTAGCTGTCAAAAAATTAGTCTAAGCTTGGGTTTCAGGTCTGACTACAGAACCATTCATATGCCTTAGGTCTTTAAAAATTACAAAGTGCCTGCCAGGATCTGTGTGTACAACATCCTGCTGCAGCAGAGAAACCAGTCAGAGTATCCACATGGTGAGATGTGAACCACCACACACCACTTCCCCTACCTCCAAAGCTGGTTTCTGAACCATGTAGCTGCAGCTGTGGGGGACTGTGCCCTGTACAACACGTATGAGAGAGGCAGAGATCATTGGCAAGAGCCCTGCTGTGCCTGAGTACATCCAAGCTGCTTTAGGCTAGAGCAGGCCTAAGTGCTGGCAGCTAAGGCCCAGGCAGAGCATGTACTTGGTTGGTTCGTTGTAGTCTGGCAGCTCTGCATGGCACCACACTGTACAGGCTGCATGTGCAGGAAGGTCTGGAGCACACATCCAGCCAGGAGGGCAGGAAGACATTTGTTTTATGGACCAGCTGGATTAGAGAAGGACCTTTCCACTTGAGACAAACTACATAGATCGCAAGTTGAAAAATAACACAAATACTTTCCTCTTCAATAGGCAATGACATGGAGGAATCGCAGCATCCTTTCCCAGGCAGAATAAATGAGTCTATAGCCACAAAAGAATGGAATACATTTTTTTATGATCTTGATAATTCTGTGTCCTTTTTCAAAGGCCTCATAAAACAACCAGTGAAGTTAGTTTCTAATCTTGATCAATGTGAGGATGGATGCTGAGACATCCGCTTACTACTAAGAGTGTCCTCTTTGTAGAGCATTAATTATCTTTTGTTCTTTTCATTGTACATCAATACTAGCTAGAGAATTGTACAGACTGGAACAGCATCTGCTCTTATTACCCTTTGTGCTAACTGCATAAAAAACCCGGGAACATTTCTCTGTAATTATTAGTCTTACTCTTCTTTTATTCATTTGAATTATTTCTGAAAGTGTTATAACCTTCTTTTTCCTCTATTTCAGCACTTTTCAAATACAAAAAGGGAAAACAGAGTGAAAGTCCATCCTTAGCTGTTTAAAACAAGATTGATTTCTTTGTAAAAACACCTCTTACTTGGCACTTGTTCTGTGTCTGATGGTCAAGCCAGTTTTTCCTCCAATTTAACACCAGATTTTAAATATAGTTAACTTTCTAGTACGTTGTTGTCATGTGTAAGGTTCAAGAATGATTTTTCTTCACAAAAAAATTGTTATGAAGAAATGCAGACTTTACAGGTGTGGGTTGCATTCATTACACTTTTCATTCAGAAAAGAATTATTTAAAAATCTCAAATACTATTTTTCCTGTATCTTCATAGCAAAATACTTTTCCATTCAAGGCAGCTTTTCATTTTTTAGGAGTTCAAGAATGAAAGGACCTTTCTGGGTCATCCATACCAGTTCCATCCTTCCTTTATGCAGCAATGCACAAAGCATCACATTCCTTTCTAAGATTTAAAATACTGTATTAATAACTTAGGCCATCACTCAAGGAAGAGCACTAAGTGAAAGATAAGGGAACTTAATACTGCCTTTCGTGAGTAAAAGTGAATCTGATAGTTATCTACTCCACACCTCATTCACATTTATAAGTCAAGGAATTATAAGAAATCTGATGATCTGTGTGTAATTACATCACATAGTTCTTGCACTCAGTATTTATTTTAGGGGTTAGAGGTTAGCAGAATATCAATAAGAATTTGAATAATAGAATTTTAGCAAATAAGTGATCTTTCACTCAATATTTCCCTTTGAATATTTTTTCTCTTTGTGACAAACCAGTACCACTGCACTGCTGAGCCATCTGCTTCCCAACAGGCACTCATTTTCCATAATTGGAGAAATTCAGAAATTCTGCCACTCCAGCTGCTCATTAACCAAATGAAGATTACCCATCTTCAGCCAGAGTAAATTTGTTCAAAAGGGTGACATCAGCTTATTGCAGCTGAGGATCTGACCCCAATTCAGGTAACCAGCTAATGGAAAAGCCAGGTAATTTCCAAATTCAGCAGTCAGCAAATACTTCATCATTGCTGGTTTTGTGCCTTGTCCTTGTTTTAGGATCATGCCGTATTATTACAAATCAGCAGCATTTCACAGAAAGTAAATCAGGAAAACATTCTAATTCATGTTTTATGAATTTGGCTTCTAGATCAGACTATTTTTTCTTATAATTAATTTTCAAAGACAGTATTAAAAATTGGATATCGTTTTACTGTAAACTCCCTCAGTATGTCCCACACTGCTCTCTTGTTGGCTTGGCAAACCAGTATGCTGGTCATGTCCAAAGAGATATAAACAAGTGAGCTCACCGTGGAAATGACATAGAAGTAGCTACATGCAGACAAGTGATGTCAGCCACTACATGAAGGCATTATATAGAATTTAATATTTTATTCAGTAGACTGCAGTGAACTGCCAAACAGCTAGGTCTGATCTCAAGCCAGTCTTCACAGAGACTGGAGATATTCAGAACTATGGATTTAGCTCATCAGTTCCATTTTATGTGAGTAGAGGGATGTGTCGCTTAGCAGTCTCCTAGATTAATATGTGGTCACATGAACCTTGGTATATGAGATAATCCAACTGACTGATCTTTCCAGTGGTTATGGGTCAAATTATCTAAGAATACACATAACCATATGCTTGCTGGCTGTAGTCATGTCAGTTATCACTAACCAAGTTTGTCTCTAAAGCTTCTGTGTTGTTTTTGTACTGCTAGCTGGGTATTCATATATTAAAGAAAAAAATTACCTCCCCTTTGCAAGAAATTTTCTGAAAAGGTGCCAGACACCAGAAGGAGCTTTTTCTACCTCTGCTAAAGATGAGAGCGGAAGCAAAAAAATGCAAACCATTAGCAGACAGAAGGCCTGCAGGCCATCCTTCAAATTTACAGAATTCATCACATTCACCTCTTTCTGAACATATCTGACTAGAATTGGTACATCTCCATGCCTTCTGACCTTTTCTTAAAGGGAACTGAGTAAGGTTGCTGTATTCACCTTAGCATTTTAACAGCAGAACCAGTCACTGTCACACCACTTCTCTACAGGGAAATTAATTGTTCTGGCAAAACTCTGGATGTATAGTTTAATATTGGCTTCAAATTTTAAAAATGAATTAGGAAATGTTTTTTTGTTTTGTTTTGGTTTTTTTTTTCTTAATCTTTCTTCAGGAACACACTAAAAAATAATTTCATTGTGTTATTTTCATTTCTTTTTATTTCTCACCAGTATGGAACTTTCATTACTTTTGCATTATTTTATGGCACATCAATCATGATAGTGTAAAATAATACAACACATGGCTCTCATGGCATGAAAAATAACTCAATAGGAAATAATATTCAAATAAATGCACTATTAAATTTTAAAAGAAATTGTACTTGAAATATTTATTATGTCATAACTGCTTGAAGTATTCCAAAATTAATTTGCAATACAATCTTTCCCAGATTCTACCTCATTGAAAAATCAAGACACTTTTTTCACTGTAATTTGCAAAGGAAACAATATTTGGGATGTACACTTTAAAAAAAAAGAACACCACATTTGACCAGTTCCTCTCAGGAAGAGGTTTAGGGTTTTGTTTGGATTTTGATTACCAGTTCTAGCAAAGATTAAGTAGGTAGATTAGCTGTGAAATCTCTCTGAATTTGTCTTCTTTTTTCTGTCAAATGCCTGTAGAGTTTCATGTTTGCTTTTTTATTCATACACAGACTGGTAACATTTAAAATCAAGCAGTTCACCTAAGAAACATAGCCAATACTTAGCACAGGATGGTCACAAACTATTTAGGAGATTGTATGAAAATAAAAAGCAAGAGTGAAATAAACTCAAAATAAAATTCAGAGGAGAACATGTATTGGCAAAACAAGTGGTTCTATGAGCAGCGGGACTATTAAAGCTTTACTTTCTACTAAAAAAGGACCTCAAAGCCTTTTCCAGCCATCCCATAACCATTCCTGTGTCCCATGCTGATTTCACAGGGCAAGAAACTGGACCTGTATTGCTGCTATGCACTTACTGACAGCCTGGTCAGAGGGTGCAGAAGTGACTCCTGGCATACAGTGGTGGTGAAAGCTACACTGTGCCTGTGCTCCCTGCTTTAAAACTATGCAACACAGCTGCCATTAAACAAGCAGGAACCTTCTTGCAGATGTATTTATATTTGGCCAGTAGGTCCAAAGTTATGTTGCAAGAACAGACAGGGAAAGATGGAAAGACAGCAAGTCCTCTGGTCCGTGAGGGGAAACAGGAAGCTGAGAATCAGAAAGGAATGGGAAACGAAGGTGATCTATGAGAACAATTAGACATCATCAGGTCAGTTAGAAATCTAAGTACTTTTCACAGTATCAAATGCAATGAAGACTTACTTGCTGTACTTCTGGTACAGATTTCCTGACTGTCACAATTTGTTCTCTTGTAACACAAGATCTGTATGTATTAAATAAGGAAAGCTTGCATTTTGAGGTTTAATTGTTTAAACATAGGCAGATATGTTGTAATGATAGCACTTATATATACCGCTAAACATTTACAGGCCCATTACTACATAGCTCAGGTATTTCATGTACAATCATAAGTCTGATTTCAGAAATAACCTGAAGTATGTTCTGATGGACTAGTAAATCATTGGCAGGAGTATTTTAATGCTACAATAATGCCTATATGAGATGCCATTATACACCTGAATTTCCATCATGGGTTGTGCTAACTCTTAGACTAATAAAACACCTACAGCTCCCTGCGGTCTTTTATTGCTCCAGTACATTCACAATTTGCAATAATCGGTGAATTATCTTTGATGTAATAAATTAGGCAAATGTGCAGCTGGGGTAAAATGTCATAACTTTGTTGGAAAAGAGGGCATTTTCACATTGGGTGGAAATCTGTCTCTACAGATACACATTTGGCAATATTCACTACTCTGGTAGCATAGCTGATTTTACCATTGGCCAGAAAGGCTTATGTTCATGAAGAACTGGAGCACAACTGGTGTCTCAAAAATGCATTTTCTTGTTTTCACTGAACTTTGAATTAAGGGGGGGTTTTGTTTGTTGTTTTTTTTTTGTTTGGTTTGGGGGTTTTTTTGAATCATTTATTATATCTGTTTCCATCTTCCCCCAGGATTAGACTTTTCTATCTAAAATGAAAGATGTATAAAACCTGTCATTTAAAAGCACTTCTAAGCTTTGGAAATCAGTATCAGCTGAAGCATTAGTCTTCTGTAATACCTTCTAATTCTTCAAATCACCCCTTACGAATGTTAAATGCCCTAAAGTTAAAAGTTTGTCCTCTCCTCAGTCTCTCTCTTCTAGGTAAATCAAAGGCTATTTTTCAGGTATTCCATTTAAAAAGCTGTATTGAAACAAGAATGGTGACAGCAAAGGTGAAGCAGAATTGAGTATGTCTAGTTGCCTCTCTTTATCTGAAACAATCTGTAGCTATATTGACATTAAAATGATGTAAATTTGTGGCAGAACAGGAAGAAACGAGTGTAATGCATTGCTTCAACAGAATTTGAATCTGTTTACCTATTTTATCATGTGTAACTAACAACTAAGGAAGAAAATACTACTGTCATCACCTCCAGCACTCAGGGGTAGCATAAGATTCAATTCTTAAGTGCAAGAAAATGCATAGACTTTATAACATGTAATGAATTTCCTTGCAGTGTGTCCCAGCAGGAACCAGATCCCTATTGTGCTGGATGCTGTGAAAACATACAGTAAAAGACACAAACCAAGAAAAGAAAGTAAAAAAGAGGGTATCCACAGCAATAAGCCTACATCCAGCTAGTTTTATGTCTGTGTTCCTTTACTCGTACTGCTGTGGGAACTCCTAGTCTGTGGGACTCAGCATCAACATGTAGTCTTACCAGGGAAGCCTTCTCCTTTGACACAGCTGGTTATTCAGTCCCTCTGGGCATCTTTGGCAGGACATCTCTAATAGTAGATTGCTTGAATGAGAAAGATGATGATCTTAAAAATGAAATGCAATGAAATGAGGTCACTGTGGAAGTGCACAGGTTCTGCTCATTCTTCTCAAGAAGAATACAGAGTCCTGTGAAGTGACATATTACAATTGAAAGATTTAGGAAAAAAAAACAAAAAAGCAACAAAACAAGACATCAAAACGGGAAAAAAAAAAAACAAAAACAAAAAAAAAAAACAAGGCAAAGAAAACACTAATTTATTTCTTGGGAAAGGACTTCTTTAATAGACTACCCTAGAATGAAGCAAATGAGGAGTCTGATGTTAAAAGGCAATTTCCTGGTACTGCAAAGAAGTCCTTTGCAGAGTTACATTACCTATTTTAATGATTGCATTTGCTCACCTAAAATGAATGTGATATGTCTAACCTCTTAGTTATGATGTGAGAAGTTATTTTTATTTGCTAGAGATAGCTATGCAAAAGAGAGCTGGTGATGACTGTTCTTCCTAGCTGCTCACATTCTGTGACAGAGCTGCAACCCACAGGCAAGAGTAATAGATTTCTGGTACTGGAGATATCAATTCTATATGATTTTGCTGTCATTCCAGAGTAAAACCACTGTATTATGAAGCCATAGTGAACAGATACAAGGACACTTGTTTTAGGTGCTTTACAAACAAAAATGCTTGTGAACTCTTTCAGAAACAGATAAGCCTTTCAGAGTAACCACAATGAGCCCTAATTCATCTTTGGCAAAAGATGCAGTAATACATATACTCTATTAATATTTAACTGCAAGAAGAGTTGTATATGCAAATGACTGAATTGATGTAAAGACTTGTGTTATGCTGGGTGTGACAAAAAATGTGTGACAAAAGCACAGGCCATATGCAAGGGTCCTTTAATTTAAGAAAAATAACAATGTTCACATGCATTTCATTGTAGGCATTGCACAGCATATCTACACTCATAAACATATAGTTAAATGTTGCTACAGTATATCATTAACCACAAATATTCAACTAGCAGTAACTGGGTTTTCCAAAAAGATTTCAGTGGGAAAGGGCACTGGGTACATGAGAGCTGTTTTAAGGAACAGTTGGAAGTTACTTCCTATCACATTTGCAGAACACCAATTAAAAAAAGGTTTTTCCTGCACACCTTAGGAAGCAAGCTCTCTTCTGTAGGTCTTAAGAAGTGTTCTGGAAAGGAGAGCCACTGCGTAGTAGCCAAAACCTGAGCTTGCACTTCTGCTTACAGCTTAACTTGCAAAATTGCATAGCATGAAACTACTGAGCTCTAAGACTTTTGATGGGAAAAAGCTTTCCCTCCTGTTTTTTCCCACAGGAGATTTATTCTGTAAAATCTATGTTGTGTAACACTTTCTGCCTTAAAAGCAACTCATGTAAAATTAATTGCATTGCACTATTTTTTGTGGAAAAATACTTTTTTACTACAATTTGAAGAAAAAAAAACCAAAACATTATACAATGAATGCCATAACAGAAAGAGTTATGAGTTGCCTTAACAGCATTTATAAATCAAATCATAGCACATCAGTAATTTTAAAACTAACCTACATCAGGCTTTTTTGGAATAATGCACAAGTAAACCAGATTTTGAGTAACTATGTATTTTTCATCAGTTGTGGCCGATGATGAAAAATGTGGATTATTTGTTAAGAAATACAAAAGGGTATTATTTTCTTTCGTTTTTAAGACAATAAATTTTGTATGTTATATTGTTTTCTGTAGACTTTTGGAAGTAATACAGAAGTCAGAATCCTTAGACATTTTGTGTCTCTCTTCAACTGAAAATATTTTAACGAGAAATCACTAATTGCATGCCCTACCCTCTTGACAGACAGACAGGGATTTCATCCACAGAAATTAATAAATTGTGAGGAAAAATGGCACTAGTGATCATCTAGGTTCACCTGCTGTTTTACAGTGGCCAAAGAAGAGATGTATTCCTTGCTGAATACTTCTTTCCTACCTTGAGCAAGAAATCTGTATGATTCATGTTTCCACTACAGAACAGTACTGATGTGTATGTTGAAGAGACTGAAGATTCACCCAGAAGATGCCCAACTGTTACTTACCACCCCTTGACTGTCAAAATATGGGCCAAATTTCTTGGCTAAATTTGTGTAATTGTGGCCTTCAGCCTCCAGCTCCTGTAAGCTCTGTGCAAGCTTGGGTAAAGACCTCTCCGTTCTGAGAAATCCTCTCCTGGGCTGTAGAAGGATCTCAGGTCAGGCTCTCATGGCTCTGTGTATGGCCGAGCCCTGCTGTGTGTGAGCACACACATCTGCCTTCCTGGGCAGGAAGGAAGGAAGACCCTGCACTCTCTCATTCAAATTGGCCCACATACCCAGACTCTTGCCCTCTCATGGACAGTGCACAAAGCACTCCTCAAAATGTAAATGCCTTATGTCTGCCTGCTGCCATCAGATCAGAGTGTGGATAGTTCTGTTCACTTGAGTACAGTCCCAGTGTGCGTCCTCTGGGCATGTATATACTGCTTTTAAGGACAAATGGATGGGCTTGTAGCAGAGGTTTAAATTAGCTTTCCCTACTAACTCCATTTTGGTGCCTTTTTTCAGCTGTCAAATGTAGCCCCCTTTTGTCTGTAAATCACTGGTGCCTCCTGTCCTGGCAGAAGCAGCCTGGGGACATTTTGTAGAGTAACTGGAAAAACATTTTGAGACATGTTTGTGTTTCCTCCCTTCTCTCCCCATCCCCAAAATTTGAAGCCTCTTTTACATGACATCTCACCTCAGAATTGATTTCTGTACTGAGAACAAATGCGGGGGGAAAGATCTCACACTGCTATTATTTAGAGCACCATAGAATGGTTTGGGTTGGAAGGGACCTTAAATATCATCTAGTTCCAACCCTCCTGCCATGGCAGGGACACCTTACACTTAGACCAGATTGCTCAAAGCCCCGTCCAACCTGACCTTGAGCACTGCCAGGGATGGGGCAGCCACAATTTCATTTTTCTTTAAAATTCTTTAAGTAACTCACTGGAAAAACTCATATGCACCAAACTGCTAGCATAATGTCATATCCATAACAGAAAAAGTCCCCAGAGTAGGTTGACAACATTAAATAAAAGCAATTATAGTCCTATAAATAATCTTATGTTCAAAGCACGCATGTGTAAAATGAACTGCCAGTGTTGCTGACTCTTCTGAATTTACTTCAAGTTTTACAAGATTAGGTATTTTTCTTCAGGACCCTGCTCCTGGGGAAGGGGGGATGACTATGGGACAAAATGTCTGGGGTTTTCCTCTTCTACTACTTTCTTTGAATAATTTTTTACTGCCTTTCCTGACAGTAGAAAAGCCCACAGTACAATGTGAATGTATCTTACAGGTTTAAAAAATTGGCAATATGTATGTATTCTGTTCCTTTAAGCCTATCTTAAAGATGGGCAGCATCTTATAGTAACCACTCAGTTCACTTAATGTGACTGATCCTTCCCCAAAGTATAAGATGGATAAGAATGCCAAAGGAAACAATGTTATTTTCATTTTACAGATGAAGAATTAATTCACAGTCACTTATGCTGGATTCAAAGCCTATAGATGTCAATTGATTGCTTGAGATCAAACAGCCAAACACCCCTCTTTAAATCCCTCGCACCGCACTGAGCACAAAATATCTTTTCTTTCTAAATACCAAAACTGGTTAGATATATCATCATTTTGCAGATTTTACAAAGCTTCCACTAATCTGAATAGGATTACTATGCATATGCAAGGGTCTCATAGAAACTAACCCTCTGGAAGCAGTAACTGGTATTTAATGACATAGCATTAACCATCTGGTCACTCTGACTGAGTTTCTATTACGTGGAGAAAGAAGTCTTCTCTCTGCTGTTACAATGTTGTCTGCCCCTTTAGATTTATTAATGTATATGTATAAATGTATTTGGTAAATCATAATAGTCTGAACTACTAACAAAATACGATAAGAGTACAAATACATACATTTTAAAATCTATGGTTCCTAGTCTCTTCTATTCTAAATCCTGACAAGTAATAAGTACATGCAACCCTCATAATTATCTTACAAACAGAAAACAGGCCTTAGAAGTGCCATGTTAGGTCTACATCAGTGTTATACTTAATTAAGCAGAAGATTATGCAAAATCCAGTAAAATGTTCTCGTTCGCTCTAATAACAAACTGAAGTTCACCAGTACTAACAAGTGATCATGTAAGTACAGAACTTCTGTACTTTCAGGGTTGTTTTAGGAAGGGCTTATCACAGCAAATTAAGGGATTTATACAACCAGGTGAATGTGCATTCAGAATCCAAACTTTTTAAGCAGTCTTGGAAATCTCAGTACTTCACAGTCACCACTTGTAACTCTCTTTCCACCACTTCAGGGGCAGAATCCATGGTTTTGAGAGGGTGCAGAAAATGTTCAGGTCCATCAAAATTCAGAATAAAGATTAAAATGCAGGTCTACTATTGTCCCAGCAGACTACAGTTCTTCCATGCATCATGGAAGGATTCCTGAAATGTGGCTCTTTGCCTAATTCTATTTCTTTTAATATATTTCTTTTAATGACACTATAGGAAAGCTTGAGTTAAGAAGCAGTCTATGGGTTTTTTTGAAATCATACTCAGTATAGTATTTAGATAACTAATTTTTAATGACTGAGTAAATGCCACTCAATAAATTAAATAAGGCAAAAACTATCATTAGGACTGGTACTAATAGTCGTCATATTTGTTTGACTATTTTGTGCATGTTTCCCTTTCGGCTAGGTTAAAAAAATCTCAAAAACTGTTTTGCCCCATTAAGAATGAACAAATGAGACATTTACCTTTAGGCATACAAATAGCAAAACCACTCTTTAAACAATCAAGAACATTAGGAATCTGGTAGTATTCCACCCAGCATATTTCAAAGGCATTAAATTCAACATTTGAAGCCAACTTATCTACTGTTTCCAGCTGTTGCCAGTGAGGATAAGGGAATTTTTTATTTTTATTTTTTTCCTAGCAAAACAGTAAGTCTCAAAACTCTATTATGTTCCTGAAAATTTCTGTAGTCCAAATAGATTAGGAATCATATTTTCATGGCACGCGAGAGCTCAGCTCTTCTGCTGAGGGACAACGAATCACGAAAACCATGATGAAAATATTTATGAAGCATTTTCTCAACTGCTCTTTACTGTGTTGTAAACTTCCTTCCCACCCAGTCCTCTCATCCTACTTACACAATTAGACTGTAGTTTAGATTTTTTTCAAATTCACAATTTTTTTTTTTAAAAAGCCTCTTTAACACTTTGATTCAAAATAAAATCTCTTAAAATTGCCAGGTTTCTGCCCAGTCTGATAGGTAGAGCACAGTAGAATACATTTAGATACTAACAAGAAACCACAGCACTGCAGAGATGCTAAACTTTACAAATGTATCAAAACTCATTATCCATTCTGAAGTAGACATTCACGTATCATGTTCTGAAATAAACAGTCATCTAAGTGTCAAGAGACAGCCTAAGAACATTGCTTGAGTCCACATAGCAGCCAGGAGGTCTCAAGGAAACCTGTTTTGGATTATTTGTAAAAATCCTGGAGAAAAACAGCCAAGGACTGTGACTAATGAGAAGTTTTTAGTATCTCCCAGAGAAAATACTGAAAGTATTTCTGTTACAGAATATGAGCAGAGCAGAGTGAAAACTGAGTCCCTGAACTGGCACCATGTGAACCAAGCACATCCCCACTATGCTGGAATAATATACTCACCTTGTCCACAATGCAGATCTGCTTCTTGCTTTGCACATCAAGAATTTCCACTTCAAAGTAAGTGATTTTTGAATGTTTGAGCACTTGTGGTGGTTTGAGATTGCCAGAGGAAAGCGCAAGTTGAGAGAAGTTGAAAAAAGAGCGTGTGCCATTGTGGGACATGGATGGAGCTCCTCCATGAGCTGCAGGATCCCCCTTGTGTTCTGGAGTGCAGAGTTTCTGCCCCCTGTGCATGGTGTGACCCAGCAGCAGTGATCGTCATATCAACAAGGGACAGTTCCAGGGGGAAAATGTTTCCTCCCTGCATCAGTTAAATACAGTCACAGACTGATGAGACACAAAAGGTCAAGTGGTGTTCCATTTTAAGAGCACTATCTTATTTAGCAGGAGTGAAAACAATGGCTCTGTAATCCATGTCTATATTTAACCTACTATTGTGATGTGCTGCACTGCCACCGCTTTTTTTTAGTTTTTTTTTTCATTTAAACCACCATTTGAAACAATACATCTAGAGATTCCCCATTAAAAGTCAGATCCTGAAATTCCAGAGCCCCAAAGGAATCACAAATGAATGCAGCAAATTCCACTGCTAGCTACTGAGACAGATGTTTAAAGGTGCCCACATATACATACATGTGTATGTGTATGTATGTATTTTTTATATGTGTGTGTATGTATGTGCCCTTAGTAAGTATCTACAAAATTATATCATATTTAATCTATTCTAAAAATATTTATTAACAAAATACCAGGAGTTCTTTAGCACAATTTAGCAGTTGCTTGCCAATAGAGAGAGGATCTCATACCTGCTTGGTTTTAGTACTATGGACTCTCTGCTATTTAATAGGGTAGAGCTTTCCTTGCAGCTGTTCCAGGGAAACCCAACTGAAGTAAAAGAAATTATAACCATAACAGCACTAATTCAGGGCTTGGATAATTTGTTTCCTTATTCTTTCCTCACAATTCATTTTCACAATGCAAAAGTCTGCAGCAAAACAAAAGTAGCCTTAACGGTAAAAATAAGGATTACTTAAAAAAAAAAAAAAAATTCTCTAAAAGTGCTTCTGCAAACCTTGTTTATACTTCATTTTTCCTTGTATTGCTTTTTAATAGGATTTGATACAACTAGCAACACCTTTCCATCCTGAGATTCTGGGCTACTTAGGGTTACAGTGCTAGAAGGGCACCACAGATTTCTGAAGACAGGTTTTTCCACTGGAGACACAGAATAAGTTCTGAATACATTTCTATGTGGGAAGCTACAATCACTATTATAAAAATCGCATAGGTTTGTTACGCTAAAGAATTTTAATTAGGTAAAATAAATGTTCTATAAGATAAAAATGACCACACGACTAATATGCACTCTGGATGGCAGGGTAGAAACAGAACAGGTCTCTTTTCTTTGGTTGTGTTATAACTTACATAAAAATCTAGTGGTCACCACATCTTGTCTAGTGACACACAGAATAGAATCATAGAAACCATATGAGATAATGGAGAAACTAATTGATAAATTGTTGCAAGAATTACAAATGAAAGTTAAGGGACACACACACACACACACAAACACATACCCAAAGGAAGGCAATTTCCAAACTAAAGTTCCTCTCCTAACAATATTTACAGATATAATCATCTTCACATGTATGAGTTATCTAGTTGCTGTCAATGGAATAATCCACGCTACATCAAGTTGTATATGTGCTTAAGTTCTGGAGAATCAAGCCTGCATACATGAAATATGCCCCAGTTTTAGACACATGGAAGAGACACAGGAGAAGGAAGCAGCAAATTAGAGGTGCTGAACTCATAAAGAAGGTCTGAGCTTGGTAGTAACAGGACTGGGAAGTTGAGATGATGAAATGCTTGCAATGCCAAGAGCTTATTTACGATTCTTTAGCCAGTTTTGACTGAAGAGGCTAACCCAATTCCCAATTAAGACGCTTTACGTCCACTTAGAATCATAGAATAGTTAGGGTTGGAAAGGACCTTAAGATCATCTAGTTCCAACCCCCCTGCCATGGGCAGAGACACCTCACACTAAACCATGTCACCCAAGGCTATGTCCAACCTGGCCTTGAACACCACCAGGGATGGAGCATTCACAACTTTCTTGCGCAACCCATTCCAGTGCCTCACCACCCTAACAGGAAAGAATTTCCTCCTTATATCCAATCTAAACTTCCCCTGTTTAAGTTTTAACCCATTACCCCTTGTCCTATCACAACAGTCCCTAATGAATAGTCCATCCCCAGCATCCCTATAGCCCCCCTCAGATATTGGAAGGCTGCTGTGAGTTCTCCACGCAGCCTTCTCTTCTCCAGGCTGAACAGCCCCAACTTCCTCAGCCTGTATTCATACGGGAGGTGCTCCAGTCCCCTGATCATCCTCATGGCCCTCCTCTGGACTTGTTCCAACAGTTCCATGTCCTTTTTATGTTGAGGATACCAGAACTGTACACAATACTCCAGGTGAGGTCTCATGAGAGCAGAGCATAACAAACTTCTCTGTAGCTAAGGTCTGAGAGAAAAAATCCAGTTACTTGTTGATGCAGTCATGCAGCCTTTGAATGCCTTCACTGGCTTTGTGACTGGAAAGCCCTGACTGTGGGAATTCAGATGCCTAACAATACTGGTCAACTAATACAAATTAGGATTAAATTTTGGCTATACTGAGTTCTTGTTTTACCATTGATACAAAACATGTCAGCATCTAAAGAAAAAAAGAGTTACAACTGACGAAGATTATATTGTGATTAAAGACATATACCTGTCTCAGAGTTTAGAAGAAAAGTGTTCAAGGAATCCTTGGTGGAGTCAATATAGCAAGCAGAAATTTTGATATAAGCTAGACAGAACACAGAGAGTGACAAATTATTGGCTAATCGTAAGGGGCTTTCTAAAAAAAGGAAGGTAAAGACCATATAAAACACAGGTCCTAAATTCCAGCTGTGAGGTACACTTGTTTGAACAGACTATTGTAAGGAAACTGTATAAACTGCTGTAAAAGAGGTGAGACAAACGGATATAAATCCCCTTTTAGCCATAAAATATATTAATCATTGAGCTGTAATAGCAGATATTAATACATTTCTAAAGTTATTTCAATTCAAAAGCAATAAAGAATAATATCGATCATCATGGCTACTTTCTGTGTATATGAGGAAGTCATGTTGCAGTCATTACAGTGGGTGTATTTATAACGCTACTTAAAATTATAACATCTGAGCTGCTGCTTCTGAAGAAAAGCTTTTGATTTACTGCAGACATTGAAATGATCAAAATTTTATTACTGACCAATGAACACTTGAATATCTAAACCAATTCCAGGAAAATTATTACAAAAAATATATTTTTATTCTTTCAATCTAATATAATTATAAACAATTTCAATATTTTGATAAACAGAAGTCTTTACAGAGCCAAATACTTTGCTGACATAAACTAGTAGGACTTCCTTGAAGGTGACTGGCCCTTTCCTCACCGTATTAAGTTATGGCTCTACAGCAAACGTATTGCTTGAATATAAGGTGTGTGAAAGCTACACCACCAAAATAAGCAGAGATAGAGTTACCACTGATAAACTAAGCTCTGCAAGGAAGATGCATAAAAGCAGTGGAGATTTTACCATTACTATGACAAGGGCTGCACTTCTCTGAAATGTCATCAATGGGTTTGGATCTTCTAGCTCAATGTGAAGTGATTCAGCCCATTCTATGTAGAAGTCCACATAGAAGAGGTAGATCAATTAGTGCACAAAAGGCACATCTTCCCTTTCAATGCAGTTATATGTACCTCATCTCAGTCCCTGACACTGGTGATGGGAAATCTGAGCACATGGGGACAGGCAGTCAGTCCTATGGTGAGATTCACTGAACCACATCACATGGGTATGAGCTGCTGTTCCTGCAACTGTGGCAGGGCTAGTAGCCAGCAGTCAGAGTCCCTGACCTCAGCTTCATTCTGGGACTCTGAAAGGGGTCAAAGAGCCCTCAGAAAGAATTAAATCATCTCTGATAGCTTCAACTCACACTGAATTTCCTGCCATATGTGGAGCCAGTATTTCTGTGGGGCCACGAGGATGGGCATAACTCTTCTCAAACTGTGTCTCTAGCTCCTCTCCTCACTTGGCACTTGGCTGACAACAGCCAATTTGGGGACAGGCAGGCATTTTTTTAAGCCATCCTTCTGAAAGGCACTTTTTCCAGGAGGGAGGGAATGCCTGACCCTAAAGCATGCAGCAGGGCCATAATTTCTGGTTAACTGAACTGATGATATTTTCACAACAAAAGTAACACGTGTAGTAGAATTTCTGCTTTCTTCTGTTACAGCATCTTGGAATGACCATCACGACAAAACAGGTAAAAAAGCACTGGGCAGGAACTAAGACTCAGCTGTTTCTGCTTATGACACTAATTTCCTGTGAGTTATTAGGGAACTGCTGGTTTTCTTGCTTTTCCCTTCTCATTCCACATGTCTTCTCTGTGTGAGGCACTTTTGCACTGTACATTTTGTATATAGCCTGGTGCAAAGGGATTTCACAAGATCTGAGCTGGGACCTTAAGGTGCTTCTTCAGTTTCTTTTCATCTTTGGCTGCGTTTTGTACTTCTTCTTCCCCAGAGAACTGGTCACCTCCTTTCAGTCTGCAGAATGTCAACTGTCAGCAGCAGAGGGTCATCTCTGTCAGTCCAGACACTTGTCAGCAGCCCCTCACACATCGCTTTTTTATCCCACACACTTCAAATGCTTGGTGGATGCTTGGTTATTCCTTTCCCACCAGCTTTGTGATGCCAAAGAACTAAATATTCTCCCAAGACACAAGACACCAGAGCCCAAAGTAGGTAGGGCTTGGTACTGCAGGTCATGCAGCCTAAAGCAAAGCAGATTCCCAAAGTCACCCATACTCACTTCACTGTCCCCTGTTTGGAGATTCTGCAGTTCATTTTTCTGAAGAAGGAGACGCAGGGCCAAAATGCTCAGTTGTGTTCAAACAGCAGTGAGATAGACCACCTTGCTAAAGAAGGTCTGAACAAATAGGTTCACATGATGCATACCATGCCCCATGGCCTCACCACCCTTGTTTAGTAGCTGGGTAGCCCATATGCTTAGTACTGTGCTTGATCTGGTCAGTGCTGCTCCACCTCTCCCCATTCCAGCCTTAAACTTTGTATTTTCAGAGCCTGGCAAGGGTGTAGCTATGCTTTCAGCCTCTTTTTACTGATCTGTCCAAGGAAGGATTTAAGAACCTGATACAATGTACTCACTCTGAGAAAAGCTACCAATAATGTGTTTGTCTGACTCCTGGCTTCATCTGGCTGAGTTCAGGGCTAGGTTTATCAGATTATTTTGGGAGGTAATGCTTTTAAATATTTGGTTTTATTTTGTTATCCATATCATATTAGCAACAACTAGAATGCATTTCTGAAGCACAGTAGAAACTTAAGCATGTGAGCCTGGCTGTTAACTTGAAGAACAAAGATCTAAGACTGCAGTGTATAGTATGTGAAAGTTGACACCATTATTCCAAAATACTGCTTATAAAGACTACATGGTAAAAAAAAAAAAACATTCATGAACCTTTGGAATTTCTTTGCCTGCACATGCCTACCTTAGCAGCCTCAAAATCAGTTTAAGTCATTTTATCTACATGTGCATATACACAAAAAGGTCACTAAGAAGAAGCTCTGCAGTGTTGCTACTAAAAACACTTCGGTGGTTTAATTTTTCTCTCTTGAAGATAAATCCCTTAACAAATTAGTAATGGACAGGATAGGAAGGCACAGAGTGCACTAACTCTATAACACAATTCTAAAGCTATTTTAAATAATGCTGAATTCAGAGCTAGACCAGAGATCTCTAGTGCTCACCATGTTCCTGCAGAAGTTTTTAATGCTGACTATCACAGCAATAGAGTTTTGCCAGCTGTTTAAAATCTCGCTTTAGTAGCCTCGCTTTATTCTTCAGGCTTTGAAAATTGAAAATGTTGACTTTAAACTTTGGTGTGGGTGGTGCCAATTAGAAGGAAATTCATAGTGCAAATCAAATGCAAAACCAGGACTTATTTTATCCCCCAGAGATATCCATGAGACATGTGAGAGAACTAAGCCAAGCCAAGAGACAGGAACAGTAATTCTATGTGCACAAAGTATGAAGTGAAACCTCCACCCCCAGCTCCTGCTGCATGCAAACACACACCTACTTCTCTACCAAAATAAGTACAGCATGATACAGGGCTCGAATCTGATGACAGTCAGGATATATTGTAAAAGACAGCTGTTGGACTGCAGCATAGAAGTCTAAGATGATGAATACAGACACACAAATGAATCTTTGTAGGTGACCTGCTAAATGAATCTTTTAATGTTATTGACAATAAATAGCATATTTACAGATGTGCAGCTGAGAATTTTCAGTTCATTTAAATTACATCAGTGCAAATTGTGCTATTCCTCATTAAATCTCATTACTTGAGGCATGTGATGGTCTTTTCCTCTAAATATGTGGCACTTGGAAGTGACTGTGAAATGCTATGTGAAATGTCTTTTTATTTTTAGCTTACATATTTTGTTATTCTTTTTACTTAGGTAAATCTGTAGTCCTTAGAAACATATGTCTGAAACCTTGATCTCAAAAGGTCCAGAAAAGAATTATACATTTTTTAATTTTTTTCCAAAACAACATTTATGATTTTTAAGCCAGTCTTAGCATTTTACATTCAGATAGGGAGATCGCATATAAGTCCTTATACAGACAGTACCCTCTGTACCCCGTTGTTTCTTTGAGGCAAAGATTAGAAAGCAGTATTATGAAACAGACAAATATCAGCCAAACTTCTCCAAAACTACTTTTAAGGAAAATTCCACTGGCCTTTAGCTGCAGAATTTTCCCTGCAACATTACACTCACCCTTTAGCAACTCCTTAAGCTGTCTATGTCTTTCAATGGCAACAAGTGTTTCCATACATTGGCCTTAATATGGTGTGACATCTCCCCTTACTGCATCATCAATTCTGCTTAATAAAATGGCACCTCAATTAACAAAGGTCAGAAGCTTGCTTCCAAATGTTTGGCTTCATTTCAGCATTTTACAACAGGCTTTGTGCACTCTGATGTGCCATTGCTTACCTGAAAAAGCCACAGTGATGAGCTCCCTGTCAATCTCAAAACGCATACTCTTGCCCAGCCACAAAGAGCAACAAGGCAGCATCTGGGTGGATTAGAGTTCTCAAAGCATGGGCAGACAAAAAAGTTTATATGTATTTCATTGTGCCTTTATGTTATCATGGCACCTCCCAGTGTAAAGAGAGAGGACCGAGCGAATTAATGAAGGACAGGTGCTGTTTGTTGCAGCAGTGTAAGCTTACTTTATGTTCTCACTTAATTTCAACTGAGCATATGTATTACTGACATCATTTTTTAAATCCCCCTCCAAGAACACAAATTACTACCAGATAATGGATTGTAATTTCACGAGGTAGGATCGAGTAACCACATTACTGGAAGCTGATCTGCCACCAAGTAAGGATGATGAAAAGAAATACAGTAAGGCAAAACCATTTTTCACAAACAGCAGCAGTACAGAACTGGCAAATCCATACTCTTACAGCTAAGATTAAACGTGTCTTTCTTCTGTGCAAAACTGTTTTGTGCAAGATGGAGTTGGAGTCACTTGGAATAGTTGCAGGAAAACAAAATCTGATAATTTCTGACCAGTAAGAGGGAAGAACAACATTGACTAGGACACCTACAAATTCCTGGAGGAGTTATTTCAATATAAAAATATTCAAAAGGCTTTGTTTGAGAATGCAGAATGTATAAAAATGAAAGCTTAGTAACTGCCACAAAAAACTAATTGTGGTCTTTCAGATAGTTCTGTTCAGTGATGTGTTTAAAGGTTTACAATGACAGAAAGAAACCTAACTCCTGATTTACAATCCCCTTTTTGCCTGAAGTTCTTGGGGTGATTGGTCTTTTATTACTTTTGAAATGCTTCATACAAGACGCTGAATTGTTTTCAGTCTTTTTCATTTGAGGTCTTCATTAGCTAGGTTTCTGAAACATCTGTCAACATAACCTCTTTCTTTCACAAACTTTCAAGTTCTCAGAAAAGTTACCATTTATTATGACGTTTTTAATATTCAGACTCAGCCTGAAAATTATTCCTGAGCTAAGCGAAAAATGATCAGTCTTTTTTTACATTCACTTTGTGACTAAAAAATATTCCTGTGACTTTTTTTTTTAATAGAATGATTTTGAGAAAGAACAAAATTCCTGAAAACCTAGAATTAGCCGAGTGAACAGAACAGGATTTTATTTATTTCATTAGAGCTGTTGTTCAGAGCCGTTTTTTTCAAGCTCAAAATACTGGGAAAAATGTTCCCATGCAGAAAATTAGAAAACAAAAGCAAGCACGCTCATCAGACTGAAATAGTCTTTTTTTTTCTTTTTCTAATTCTTTCTCTTGTTTAGACTCTTCTGCCTACATAGCTAAATCTTCTGCCCTCTGACTGCTTCCATTCTCAGTAATGACCCCAATGAAAAAGTGATCCTACCCCAATTTGGGTATTGTGCTGGGCTACTTAATGCTTTCTTTTTCATGCTTTGGCCATTATTTCTGACAATACTGCATGAGAGACCAAGTTCTCTTCTCCTGTTGTTTAAAACAGTACAGGAAATCTATCATATTGAAGGCAGTACAAGGAGCCCACTCTTTATTTATACTTTAGAAGCAGACAGAAGTCTCACCCGAGATCAGACCATTTTTGTACTGGGTCTGAGGCTTGCTCCGGCATGGGAAGCAATGCTCAGCCAGGCAGTTCTGCTTGCAGCAGTCTTACGTGAAAATGTCACTGACTTACTACCTCCAATTTAACAGGATCACACGCTCAAGATTACCACCGCATCAAACCTGCCCATCCTCACAGCGCCTGGAGCCACCACATACCCTGAAATAAAACCTCCCTTTCATCAGGAAATCCATCCAGGTTGGAGGACAGTGACAGATTCACGGCAAGTAGTTTCTCCATGTGGGGAGCCCACCCATGCCATGCTGAATCATGACAGCTGGCTACTTCACAGCATAATTGTGCAACCCTACCCTTTCACTCATGCCTAAACATGATTAGGCTCCAGAAACCAAGCATTTTCTTCTTGGAGAACACCTAGCAGATCAGACTCTTGAGTCCATGCATAACTTCAGAAGACAATATCCAGGTAAGAACTCCATGGTGAGACACCTGCGTCTCCTAAACAGGTACAGGGCAGCTCAACACTGGACTCTGAATACATCCCCAGGACCTGCTTGCCTCAGAGCAGACTGCTGTAGCACTTGCAGTCCTTTTAGGATCTGGCCTGGGCTTTCATGCTCTGTGTCACACGTTTGTACTCTGAGGAGAAAGCAGAATTGTCACACAGGGGAAGTGCGCTGCCCACAGATATAAAATAGATGAATTTCAGTACAGCATCATGGCATCTTGCCTCACAAAGAGGATGGAGCTCCAGGCCCCCCGTCACTTCCATTGTTAACCACCAGAAAGAAGTGCAGACACAAGTGTGCATTTCATCTATGTAACGGCATTATACCACACAGGAACATGGGACAAGTTGAGAAGAAACTCTTTTTTTTAAACTTGTGCTCCAAGGAAAAATAGTACTGTAAGCTCCAGAAATAGTTTTGTGGCTTCTTCTGAAATACTTGTATTCCTAGTGAAGAAAGCATTTTCCATGTATGATGCTGGCACATCCCAATTTACTCATGTTTTGTTTTATAAAACCAACATTGGCACAAAAGCATTTTAATGTAAAAAATGTGCTTCTATACAGCACATTTGGCAGGGAAGAGTGAAAGTACTAATTTGTGTGAAGTTTGCACTGCATGGACTTCCCTTGTCTTATAGCAAATCAGAAAGGAGAGAGGCTTGCTGCTAACATTAGCTAGCATGTGACAACTCAGCAATAAGTAGTTTGGCTCTGAGGACAAGCAAAGCCACAGCAGACCGTTGCCATAGTAGACTCTAAAACCAGGAACCAATATGTAAGCTCAAGCTGCCAGAAGACAGCACTTGTTGCTTGACACATCAGGACAGCAGCAAGTCACTCAACACCTCTTGAGTCTGAGTTCCAGTTTAATGGCTCCTAGTCAGGAATGACTGTGACCAGCTTGCAAACAGTGTCGGAACAACCACCATGTGGTTACATCCAGCTGTCAGAATTATCTTTGCCTAAAAAAAAAAGCTGATGCTGTTCATAGGCTGACAACTGTCTCTGTAAAGCATTCCTGCGAGTTCCACAGCCGTCCTAGGGGCAAGGTCGTACAGATAGACGTGACAAGGAGAGCCCTGACATTTAACAGTCTAGGAAGCAAAGAGGATTACAGGTAAGATACCAGCATGCTTCATGAGGACTTTGGTTGCAGAAAGCAACTCAGATCCACAGGCAGCTTCAAAAAATGCTGCAGAAAGTCCCTGGGTAGAAATATACTTTCTACCCAAATGTAGAAAGTACTCTAAAAAGCTGAATGTACTACACATTTATAAGAGTGAAACCAAGGAAGATTCAGCAACATGTCTGCAGTCTTCCAGGGCTGGAATTTACCGGTGGAAGGGGAAAATCCACAGTTGCCTAGCAGGACTTAATGTAGTTATTAAGTTATGATTTAATGCAGTTATTAAGTTATAACTTTGCAGTTATTAAGTTATAACTTAATGCAGTTATAACACAGGTTTACCTGTGTTATCTTATGGCAGGGGGCTGGAGTATGTCTACATTCAAAAGGACCCATCCCCATCAGCCAGCTTGCTAGATACCCTGTACAGCCTTAAGTACTTGGTCCTGTGTCCCATGTGAAAAGCGATGAGGTATAGCTTTGCTTTTCCTTTCCTGGCCATCAGCTATTTTTCAATATGTCCATCACCTCAAGCTGTCAGACATTTGGCAATCCACACACTGCTGCAGATGGACGTAGACATAATCCTTGTGTACTGCTTGATCGTGCTGACTGGGAGGTGTGAGTTGACCAGGGTTACTCGCTGGGCATGCATGTCAGCCACAGTCACCTTCTCAGGCTCTGTCTCTCTCTCCAGACAGCTGTGGTCATCACTGCCATACAAAAGACCCTGCTCCGACTGCTTTCTGCTGCTACTTTCCACTGAAAGCAAACCACATACAAGCACCACAGATGCTGTATCTGAGTCCATCCAGTTCAGCAGTCTTTTTGCCAGAGCTCTTGGCATTACGACAGCCCCAAGAGGAACTGGCTGAGCCTGCAAGTTTTTTGCAGATAAAGAACATGCTTTGCAGTAGCTGCTGTTAATACACAGGCACTGGGAGCTTCATTCTGTTCTCAAAAAAAGAAAAAAAAAGCAGATTTTGCATGCAAAAGCACAACAACCAAGAATAGACCTAAAGAAACTGTCTGCTGTGTTTTTTCTGTGTAGGTTTAGCACCCCGTTCCAACATGAACTGTTGGTGTGTGCAGATTTAGTAACAAAAAAAAAAAAACATGAAGGGCATATTGCAAAGCCTCAGGCTTCTAGTGCACATTTGAATTCACAACTTTTCCCCGAATTCATAGCATTTAAAGCAAAGCAGACAGGCCACTGGTGTCAGCTTGTTGTAGGCTACGCACATGACTACTATGTAAAGGAAAACACAAACCACCTCTGTCTTTCAGAGCACTCCCTTCACAGACTAACACCCAGTTAAACTGAAATACTTGATTCTTCACCCAAAATACGAAACCAGTTTTAACTAATAGGGCCAAAAACTAGAGAAGTTTCTCTTGAAGTTTCTCCCAGAACACATTTCTGTTTTCCTATAGCTGTAGCACTTAAGGGTAAAAAAGAATGTCAGAATAGGCACATAGGAACCTTCTATCCTTCTTTTGCACTGCTTACCAGAAGGTAAAAGTGAAATAATTTCTGCTTCTTTTGCTTTTATCATCTTTGTTATTATATGCTAACTCCTGCAGCACACCTTTTTAAAACACTGCTAAACAAAGTGAGAGGTTCTGTTAAGAACTGAAGAGGTCACAGGATTGCTACACGCACAGCCCAGCAGGTTCCCTGTTGTAGCTGACGTGTAGGCTGGACTCAATGCCAATGGCATGCTGTGCAGACCTATGAACCTGTCAGATCAGGAGACAGGCTGAGTTCCTCAGGCCTGTGCCTTGAGTTAGCACCACTGAGATGGTGATAAAGAAGTAGTCAGACAACTTCGCCAGCAAAATCCTTAAAGGTTGTTTTAATAATGTTCTGTGTGCTGCTAAAGGGCAAGTCCTGAGCCAAAAGTTAATGTTCTTTAATGTTTTAATGTTCTACTTGATGTTCTTTAGACTCAGAGGGACAAGCATTTCAGTATCAGTAGTTTCTCACTTACTTTTCCAGCTCTCCCTTGCAAAATGCAACCCAAAAAGGCAAAATCTTCAGCAGCAGCAGGTGCCTCCTGCTCAATAGCTCTGTCAGCTTTGTCTCGAAGCTGAAGTACAGTTTACATCTCTCCCTCCTGAAATCCAACAACTGATGGAAACAATACCAGACAACATGAAAGTGCCAGTGAAGCATATGTAAGTACTTAAAAACAATGGAACAAGAAGAAAGTCATTAGTAAGCCCACTGAAATCCACAAATTAAATTATATATCTCTCCCTAGAGGAAGACGGGGGATTGAACATAGCAAACTATTCCAAAGGAAAGGACCATCTGGGCAGAATTCTGAAAATCACAGCAAGTGCGTTAGCACGGACTGGACATTTGGCCAGGTGGAGCTTACAAGAAAATGAAGGCCTCAGGGGGCTCTGTGGACAGTGACCTGGAGGCTTTGTTCAGAAACAAAACAAAATGACATGAAACTTGTTGAGCAGCCAGATGAAACTTGGTTTTGGTTAAATAACACAAGTATGTTTGTGTCCTTTAATAATGAAAGTATCTGAAGCACATAAAAAAATATTTTGAAACCTAAAAAAATAGTAACTTTTTATGGGATAAAAGGTTTTGAGAGATTCCAGTTTAGTCACTGTCTCATTCAGATTATACATTCAGGTTATTTTAGCCTAGAAATGAAAAGGCACAGGAAACTGCCTTTTGTACCTTTCCTATATACATGTTGAATGCACTGAAAGTAAATCAAGGCACCTAAATCAGTCCTGGGAAAAAAAAACAAAACCATTCCCTTTTCTGTGAAGTTGCATGCCTAAGGTTGGGCTTTCTGAATATTCTTCTAGATGTGCACCATCAGAAACTCACAAGAAATGAAAGCTCTGCTTTCTGATCCACTTTAGTCACTGCACGGCCTAAATTTTGGGATTAGCTGACTTCTCAGAAAAGGTAGGCAGGAATTCAGTCAAGCTGTAGATAATCAGAAACCACACCTTAGAGCTCAGCTATAAAAAGCCTTCCAGTAGAACAAGACTTCCACTAGACTTAAGACAAGTTACTATCCTATCTTTAGAGTACTACATGTGCACATCTCTTACCAGAGAATGAAGGACAAGCCCACCATTCCAATATTAACAATTTCAGATAAGCTTTTTATTATTAAAACATCTGTATAAATCTGTCAACTCCAGCGCATTTGTTTTCATTCCTTAGTCAGTAACCGAGATCAAGATCTGGCCTTTCATTTTCAGCACACAATCCAATCAACAACATATAAAATAAAAGCCTGTTTTAAGAGCTGGTTTTACAAGATGGATATATATCACTTTGTTTGCAGAGTAAGTGGCTAGGTTAGGTTTAATTCATGTTTATTAATGTCCATGAAACTTGCTGCATGAGAGAACAAATATAATTGTCTTTACTATGGGAGTAAATGTACAATTAAATCCTAGCTTTCCCTCTTTAAAGTAGCATACTTCAAAATAAGTATAGATTTTGGCAGAGCAGTGTTGCACTGCCACACAGCACATGTTTAATGGGGTTACTCCTCAGCTCTTTGTAGCTGAACTGAACTGAGCCAAAATAAGATAAGCTAACTAGTTTGTAAGCATTCCTAGTCCATTAAAGTGGAAGTCTCTACCAAAGGAAAACACTTTACAGTTTCAATATAAAAAGTGTGTCATCTTATCAAAAAGACAATCATTCTGTCTTTTACAAAGCAATTAGAGCAGAAAGCAATCACAGAAAGGAATTAAGAGGGATTTGTGGTCAGATCTCCCATCACGATCACTCAGACCAGATGGATTCATACAACCTCAGCTCTCTCTCTTTGCCTTGTCAAATCCTGGGCAGCAACAGCTTTGGCACAGTTTCACTGAAAGAATGCAAATGACACTGCATTTAATAAGCAAGTTTTAATTTACCTATTACAAAAAAATGACATTCTAGGAAGATAATGCAAAGCCATTTTATTAACAAAAGAGAGTATTTTCTCTGGTCTGAATAAACTACCCCAATATTACACAGCCCACCTGAAATCAGAAGGGAAGATTTTTGGTTTCAGAAAAGAAATCAGAACTCTTTATATGGAAAACTATGTCACTGGAACAGCATTTGCTGCAAAACGGAGCTTTAATAGTCAATAAAGAGAGAAAAAGGCAGTGCTTGCTACCTCATAGCTAGCAGGTTTTCAAATCATGGAATTCATCTGTCACACTCTACTTAGCATGTCTGTAGCACTTCACCCAGTAATGCCACCCTCAGATAGTTATTTTAATAGTGAACAGGTAAATGAATAGTGTAAAGGGTAATAGAATGGTGAGGAAAAAAAGACCATTAAGTCAAGCCTTTTTTTTTTTTTTTTCTCATTTTCTGACACTGAAGAACAAGGATTCCTCTTTAATTTGTTTTAAATGTGGAGGAATGTAAAAAAAAAAAAAAGGGGGGGGGGATGTATTTAACAAGGTAATTTGCTTAATATAAGAGAAATCTTCAAGCTTAGTTGAGGGGCAGATCTCTGGTGATGCTTGCACTTCTCAAGGATAAATAGACACCGAGAACTTTACTGCACAGATAAATGCACATAAAGCAAACTGTGGTCCAAACTTAGAGTGATTGAGACTGCACCCCCAAAATTCAAAGCCTTTACAGTCTTTGTTCTCCACAGCACCTGGTAAACCATGGTCTTTGGTCAGGTAGTTCTCAAGGTTTAAGCTGCAAAGTCTGCATCTCTCTTGAGCAGGCTGGCTGTGCCCATGGTGCCTCCTGAGTGGGCTGTACGGAGCAGTGATAGCTACACTACAGTCCTCTGAGTCTCAGCAGCAGAGGCAGCAGTGGAACATGCAAACTGCCAAGGGCCTCAAGCAATTCTCCAAATGTGCATCCATGCATTCCCCTGTTCCCCAAGTGCTTATACCAGGAAACATGGGCTGCTCCTCACCCCATCACTCACATTCATTAGCACAGCTGAAGCTGTTGGGAGGTTTTAGTAGCCACTAAGTTTTTCTCTGAAAAGCTGTTTCCCTCAGTTCTTCAGTTCTTTTTTTCCCTTAGTTTCTTCAGTTCTAGCATTAACTTGGGCCAGAAAGGCAGCACGAAAGACTTGAAACCTGCCTGAAACTCTTCTTTCTTTGTCCCCTTCACTCCCCCAGTCGACAATAGGAGTGGTGACCCAAGACTACCACAGCCTGAAAGCTTGAAACTGAAACACTTCATATTTTGTTTTTAACCTGCCTTCAGTTGCTACTTTGGGTCACCACTCCTATTGTGCATGTAGACTGGGGGAGTGAAGGGGACAAAGAAAGAAGAGTTTTTGCATGCAGGGCATGTTTTCTAACGGAAAGCCCTGGTACACTGGGATATGTGTAGTTCATGCATAAAATCTGCCCCTTATATATTGCTGCTGCATACATACTGCTACATTAAGCAACCCACTAGACAAGGAGTTGGGGCCTTCTTCATAAAATAAAGTGCACCTATTGCAGAAGAGATTATCTGAATTTTGCAAGGATCTTTTGTTCATTATTGAATAGAAGAAAATAGCATACATTCAGGGAATGTTTTATTCACTATCCTTCAGTTGACTTATTTTGCCTCTAAATACATTTGTACATATTCTCAATGTAGTATTTCACATTCCATCTGCAGATATATCTTTTTGTCTTTGAAATATCTGTGGAATGCATTAAATAATCACTGTAAGCCATCTTTTGTTGATAACATTATCATTTTACTTCCCTGAATTATTCATAGAAAGCCAACACCGTATCACTATATTATTACAGAAAAGCAATTAAGGCAGACTATATGATTTGGAGAAAAAGGAAATCTCTGTGTTGTGTTGCATAGAGCAGGTTGTTTCCCCTGTCCTCTGTTGAGGTCAGTGTCAGAAAACAACAGAAGTTTGCAAAGCTATTTGGGTATTATGTGTGTGTGAAGGTGGTGTTTGTTTAGTGGTGTTACCAGCTGGATAGAGGAATAAAACTGGGCCATTTTTTTTTCAACAACTGACAGAACACTGAATAAAATACTCTGTAATCTAAAATACCTATCAAAGTCCTGGATGTTGCTGATTTAATGAAATTTACTGGTGAATCTGAACAGACAGTCTGTACAGGTTTTTTGCTTAGACCAGATTTAATGTGAATAGGCAAGAGAAAGGGAAATAGCAAATGTCCCCACACAGTCTCATACAGCCACCAGTACGGCCTGAAAGAGCCAACCTGTGAAAAAAAATCAATCCTGTCGATGAACAGTGCTGACAGCAAGTAGAAACACTCCACAGTGAAACATCTCACAAAAGCTCCCTCTTCATCATCAAAAGCTTTTGCTATGAGAAAGCGTAAGTCCTATTATATATACATACATACATATATATATATTTTACTAGTTCCTGTAGTGAATTATTCTTTTCTAGGAAGCACTGAAGGAATTAATGAAACATTTTCTCATTCTGTAGGGATCACTTTTCAGTAATACCTGTAAAACAGAAAAGGAAAAAAAAAACAACCAACCTAAGTAAAAATAAGGAAATCAAACTACACAGAAATTCTCCCTGCTTTGCCACTCTCTCCCACCTCAGCAACTGTGCCTTCTCACAGCTCTATATAGGGGAAATCATAAGCAAACTGGGACTGCACAGTCAAGTAAAACAAAAAAGCAACCACCAAACCCCACATAGTTATTACAGATGGAAATTGAAGTGAAGCCTTTTCCTTATGCACAACGCTGTGCTGCAGCCAGATGAAACCACAGCCCAAAGTGAATAGCAATACAGTGAGGCTGAGCCTGTGTCCAGCACGTCCTTGAAGTCTGCAAAAAATTTCAAGCCTGTCTGGAAATCTTGCCCACTGGGCAGTGGAAATTACTGAGCAGAAAGGAACCAACCCTGTGAGCAGCAACTGGGTTAAAAGATAGACCCCCTTGGCCTTAGGTAACTCTGTCCTTTTGCTAACGTGTCCTTTCTTATCACCCAAAAACAGCCCTCATGGATGTAGAGTGCAGCAAATCACTTCTAGGTTTGCAAGAAACCCCTTTAGGTTCCATGCAAAGAAGAAAAGGCTTTGTCAAGTCAGTGCTTCTGTCATTTGCACAATGAAACAATGACCAAAGAGGCACTATTCACTTATTCACATTCAGCAACCCAGAGCATAAAACAACCAGGGAGCTAGCTGGCAGGTTAGCCGAATATAACATGCTGGGTAATTTATTATACACAGCTCCCTAATGAGCTGTGAAATATATTCAGATGTGGCCATTTTAGCTAATTCAGAGTAATATCCATCTCTCAAACATCTGAGCTAATGATTCACAGTTTGCTCACAAATGGAAATGTCACTCCCCCAGTCTTTTGCTACTGGTTTTAATGTCAAGGGAATAGTAACAATTCTATACCTCTTCTTCGCATCATACAGGTACCTAAATGCTCTAGCAGAGCTCAAGTTTCTGCCCTGCTTGGGACTGCACAGGCAGTCTCTTTGTGGTACCTTCACTTCAGGGTGGGCATTTTATAAGGATTTTGAGACAACTCAGAAAACATCTTTTGATCCAAGAACTTTAGCAAAGGCTATCCTGGCTACTGTTCCGTGTAGTTGTCATCACTTTTTTCCGTTTAACCATAAAACCAGTTTTCTGCTAAGCATGTCTTGGCAAGCTGTGGGGTTTGTTTGGTTTTGGGTTTGGTGGTGGGCTTTTTTAATTTGTTTTGTTTTTTTTTCAGAAGTGAGAGGAATAGATATACATCAAAAGGAGAAAAGAATACATGGTGGTTGTGTGCTTACAACTCTCAAACATATGTTATGGTGTGCAGCAGGTAAGATGCCCATATTATTTGGTGTGTCTGTCAAGAAGCATTAAATATGATGAGCCCAAGACTGCGAAGCCTCAGCTAGCTTAGCCCCATGGTAACTATAAATTCACACACTATAAACACACAGTCTTTCTCAGCCTGGAAGACATTTGTACTCTGTCACACACAGTTTTGAAAGTCTCCGGTGAAGGTGATTTTGCACACTATTATTTTTCATTAGCAAGAAGCTTTCTGGATACTCAGTTACAATTTTCCCTTCCTTAATTTAGTCCAACTACTTTAGTTACACCTTTGTGTGCTTCATTAAATCATTTCATTTCCTCCTTGGTATTTAACAATCTTCAGTTATCTGCAGACTGCTGAGCTCTGTTCTCACCCTTTGGGTTGGCTAGTGGCCAAAACTAAACCAGCCAGCTCAGATCCTCAGCAGGTATAAATCACTTTGGTACTGCTAATCTTTCTCATAGTGTATAAGTTGCCCATTCCAAGTTAACAATCTGCTCATCAATTTTAGCTCTTTCAGCTCTGACCTCTCCCTACTGATAACACAATGCCCAGACTCAGCATGACATTCAAGAAATGAGTGCACCAGAATACTTCTGTAAAGGCAGCCCAGATTGCTACTGGCTTTTTCTAAATAGGTTGCAAAACAGTGACTAATTCTGGTCTACCATGAGATTAGCTGACTCTCTGTCTCCTTCAGTATTTTCTTCCCATGCTGTATACATGCAGATATCTTTAATAAAATAATGGGGGGAAAAATACGATTTAATAAAACTTTAGTCATTTCCATGCACAGTTTTGTAGATTTTCTCTGCTCCAATGTGTTTGTGTCTCTTGTTGAATTATGGAAATTCAGGCCTGTTTATCCTATTGAGTAAAATGTAAGCCCCAAATGAATCTTCTTGGAGTGTGAGCCAGTGAAGTGTATGGGATTAGATGCTGCTAAAACGCAATGGCACAATACCTGTTCAAATCTGCTCACTAGGAGAGATGTGGGGAATACCTGTGGAGCTTACAAACGTCCACAGTACAGAACTCGAAGAAGAAGAAAGTAGAAGTGCTGTCCCCCAGTCTGAATTATTATCTAGCAGTGCAAAGGCACTATGTAAACAGAAAGCCAGTCCTTGTCTATGCTGCTTGCATTTTGAGTATGTTGAAGAACTGCAGGCATGCCTGTGAGTAAGCATTACTGCTTGCTACTGAAGGAACTATGCATGCTGTCATGATGTGCATAAGTTCTCGGCAATGAGTTATATTGTTCTTAGTAATTTCCCAATGACTTCAGTTGAGTAACTGACAGAAGGAAATAGCTTCATGCTTTTGTGCTTCTGAGAACCCAGCTTCCCTTCCAGCCCAAACCACACGTTGCTATTTCTGCTATGCAAGGGACAGTGATGCTGATGTTTGCTTCTAAGCATAAATACAGTTCACAGTCCAGAGTGTTCAGAGGTCACTCTGTGCGTGCAGCTTCTCAGAAACAGCCCCACTAACAGTCTGTGAACGTGAAGCATGGCAAATGGACATGCTATGAACAGCAATGTTTTCTCACAACAGAGAAGGCAGGCAAACAGTGCTGATCAAAGACATGAAAGGCATTTAACACCCCGGTTTTCAATGGCCTAAGTAGAGAGGTTATTTTCCTCAAGAAAGGAAACAATCATGGCTGGGGTACTGCAAAATAGAGTGAGCTGAACACAAATGACAGGAAATAGTTTTTCACAGAACTGACAGAGCTGAATTTGTGTTTAGCAAACAGGTCAGTAGCTGGGGCTATCCCAGAGGGCTGCAAATGTCAAAATGGCCAAGTAGTTTCTGTGTGAGATGGAGGGAATTACATCCTACCCATTCTATCAGAACAGCAATATACAGGACAGTGGTGAGACTGCTGGTTTCTAAAAAGGCAGCTATAGCTTTGCTTCTCGCCCTTCCACACTAAAACTGAACACCTTTTTCATCCCATAAGCTATATACATCTATTCCACAGAGGAACAACAGGATGGCTGAGAATTAGCTATGTACAGGCTAACAAAGTAAAAACTCAGACACACTGGAAATAGCACGAGTAACAAACAGTTCTTGGTGCTCATCAAACATCAAACAGTGGACCAGATGTTTGGTATTGGACAATATTTGCTAATTAGACAATTACTTGGTATATCTTATTAAATAACAAGAATAAACCATGACTGCTTTAGAAAATACTGTTCTTTACCTTCAAATACAGCAGACTAAACATTGTCAGTTTCTTTAGGCAGACTGACTAACATGTTAGAAACTGCAAACTGTGAGAAAGCAGTTCCCAATGCAATGATTCTCAAGACCAGAACTGGCTATGTAATCATTTAAAGCTTCTCTGCGGTTGCTCTAAGCTACATCATACACATGGGAATGTAATATAAACAACTGTCCTGGTTTCAGCTGGGATAGAGTTATTTTTCTTCCCAGTAGCTGGTGCAGTGCTGTGCTTCGGTTCCAGTCTGACAATGCTGATAACACAACAGTGTTTTAGTTGTTGTTAAGTAGCACTTGTCCTGATCAAGGACTTTGAAGTCTCATGCTCTGCCGGTGAGGAGGGGCACAAGAAGCCAGAAGGCAGCAGAGACAGGACACCTGACCCAAACTAGCCAAAGGGGTATTCCATACCACAGCACATCATGCCCAGTATATAAACTGAGGGGAATGGGCCTGCGGGGACCTTTTGCTGCTCAGGGACAGGCTGAACATAGGTTAATTGTATTGTGTTTCTTGGGGTTTATTCCTCTATTTTTATTATCTCCCTTTTTACTACTACTACTACTACTATTATTATATTTTACTTTATTTCAATCATTAAACTGTTCATATCTCAGCCCATGGGTTTTTACATGTGTTTTGTGTTTTTTTTTCAATTCTCCTCCCAGCATGGTACTTATTTACCAGCTAGGGTTAAATCACAACAACAGTACCGGTACCAGTAGGCACCATACAGATACGATCTGTGCCATATCTCTATATGGGCTTCCCTGCATCATTATTAGATGCTAGTAGTATTGCAATGGTGTTAATATTTGTCCCATTAATAATCTCAAAGGTCAGTTCTGTTCTCAGCCAACTGATCAAGACAGCTAAATGGTTGGTCCTGATCTATGCCAAATGTTGGTACAGCCACAGACATCCAGAAATTTATGCTGTTATTAACCCTTGACATGAACCTCTCCCATCCCCACATAAATCTCATTTTTCTTCAGCTAAGAAACATTCAAGACCTTTGGATGTCTTTGTAACCCAAGGATAATCCGCATGAAAGTTGTGATTTAAATTCAGGTGGTTTGAGTAGCAAGAGTCCAGCGAAATTTCCAGTATACCTGAAAAATTAATGAGCTAAGAGGATAAAAGCCAAGTCAATACAGGAAAAAGTTGAAATTTGAGTAGCTTGACCAGCAATTTACAGGAAGAGAAAGTTGCAAGTAAGGCTGAAAAGACAAACCTAGACCTGAGTCAAGCTCATCAGAAGTTCTGACAAGCCAGTGCACTGCAATGCAAATTATTCTGGTCTTTAAAGGCTGTCAAACTAGATAATTTTTAAACTAATGAAATACAGGGAAAAAATGAACCATATTTTCTGTCAGAGAAGTCTTCCTTCCTAAGGGGGATCTTTCCTTTGTTTTCCATCACTTAACCTGTTTTAATTCTACTGCTCACAATAACAAGCACCATTATGACTATAGGATTAATTTTTCTCTAAAATCATCCTATGCTGTAAAATCAGATGGACAGAGATTTTAAGTGTGAGCCTTGCAAGTTTTGAGGCTTTTGAGGCTTCCTGGAAAAATCCACCTTTTGGAGTAAAGCTATGCTACAGCACCAGCTTTTATTAACAAGAAGTTAGGCTTCTCATTTTTGACATCCCCTGAATGACGCTTTGAATGCACATGTTGACAAAGCAGTGTCTGTCTTAGCAGAGAATGACTGGGACCCTGATTTCAGAAAGGCACTTCATTTTGCATGTTATGATCAACTCCAATGAGGACTTTAAACCACACACAGAGTTGTTGCCATCACTGGCAATCAAATGTGCTGCAGAGTTGGCCTCACCCCAAACTGCTTCTGCTGCCAGTGTGAATTTTAATATCTTTATGCTCTTCTCTTTCCCTCTGCAATCAGTCCACACACGTACACATGCAGGCACTCCTTTCTCAACACCTTTACTTCTGCAATCATATATCTAATCTGAGAGTCAATAATGAAGCTTAATTGTGAGCTTTTGAGGGCAGGAATGTATTTTTTATACTGGACCTTGTTTTTTGCCAATAACCAGCTTCTTAGTCAGGTAATCCCTCTGAAAGCTGGAAGCAGCTACAGCTGTGGCAAAACCTAAGTGGGAGTGATCACAATACAACTTTTGACATATGTACCCTACCTGGAGTATTTATGCTGTCTTCTGTCCCAATGTATCTAAGTGTTAGGGCAGGACAAACAGTGACATGCTCTTTGCCTTCAGTTTTAAAGCAGTTTTACCTTAAAACCCTATCTACTGGGATACAGCCACTTCAAAAAGAAGAGATTTGACAGGGCATTATCGACAGTCTCCTGCAAAGCCTGTTTTAATTAAGCTATGTTGAGCCAACTGCACTTTGAGCTTCTTATGCCTTTGTTTGCTGGATATGAATCATCTTCATTATTTGCGCTTTCATTCTTTCACTGATGGAGAAGATAGAAGGACAGGATTCCTCAGGATTGATTAACTAAACTCTCAGCCCATTGCCCTTGGTAAGTTTAAAGAGAACTAGAGGTTATAGCCATCTTTATCACTGCATGTTGCACAGCCATGCAGATTTCAATCTTTCATTTTATCATAGCATGACTTTGCATTCAGAGTGCGTAGCTCTGCTAAAGCAACCATCCCTTCTCTTTCCAACCAGCAGTTGCCAAGAAAGTTCTGGATAGCTACAGTATGCTGTGAAGCCCCCTTCAGTGAACATTGCTTTATAGAAGTGCTTGTTGTGGTCTAGAGAACATGACATTAATCATATGGGAGTTGAAATCCCTGCTTCATCCTATACTACCAGTGTGACCTTGGGCCATTCAGGTTAGGTTATAGGCACAGTAGGACCACGCCTCTTCCAGATGTCTGTGAAATTCACAGACCTGTCTTTATTCTTCAAGAACAGTGCTTATGGCAAGTGTATAAGCCTGGAAAAGGCCTGCAAAGGCAGAAGGGCGTATAAGGAAAAAGCATAGTGTTTCAGGGCAAATTGGAAAAGAGATGTTTCAATGTTCTCAGACAGCATCCTTCTCTTAGGCTTAGAGGTGCAAACCCAAGTGCAAGAGCCAATTTAGTTCAACTGTTACAAACCTCATCTTGGATAAGGGATTAGTGCAGAAGTCTGCTTTAAACATTTACAAGTAAAATTCTTTTAACTGAGTCTGAATTTTGGAAGCCAAAGTGGTAGATTGTGTCTCATGGACCGGTGGTAAAAAAACTGCCTGAGATGGAAAGCCAGCTAGCAGGGTATGAAGGTGCTAATAGACTGTAATTGTGCTTATCATCCTTTCCTGGTGCCTCTAGCCTCCACCCATCGCCCGAAAGCTGTAAATAAGCTCAGGTCTGAGCATTTGTATTCTTCTTATGAACTGTTTTGTAGAGAGATTTTGGGCCTAGTCTTGTTCTGCTGAGCCTGGCTTACTTGCCAGATTTCCCAGCTTGCTCTGGGAGTTGTTTCATCCCTCCATGTTTGTTTGATGGTCACTGAGTTGTTGTTGGACTTGTTTTGCCACCAACCCTGCCCTGCTTGTGGTGGTTGGCAGTGTGCCCCACACTGGTGAGGCTAACCTCTGCACCCTGGTTTGTCCTCCATGGAGCAGCCTTATTCTTCGAGCACCCTGCTGCTGGCCTCCTGCCTCCAAGGTAGGTGCCCTGTGCACTAGTGATGGGTCAGACTGGCTGAGCACCCCTTGGGGCAGGGGGTCTGCCCATGCCACAGGTACTGAGGCTGGTTTTGGTGTTGATAACTTAATGCTCCTTGCAGGGCTGTGTCTGGCGTGAGATCCCAGAAAATGCAGCTGGGGAAGGAATGCACGGGGCAGGGTAACACAAAGGTACAGGGGACTTAGTTTGCAGTAGTGGGACCTGGGTGGCTTTGTGAGAGCTCCTAGCCCAAGCTTGGGGACCTGGGTGTCCCCACACTGAAATGTGGCAGAGCAGCGGTTCTAAGATAAGCCACTGATACTGGAAAAGACGTGGATGGACAGCTCTTTTGGGGGAACCTGTCTGAATGACAGTCTTGCGCATTTTATGTGCTGGCTACTTCTCTAGTGAAGGCAACTGATCAGAAAAGGGTCTTTTGAAAGGTTTAAGG